>NW_028277033.1:5175000-6510000 GCF_059951505.1 Python bivittatus
AAGAGAAGCTTGCAGCTAGCTGTTTACATAATGGTCTCCTGAACCTTGATCAGTCTGGGAACCAACCCTTACATTCTTTCAGATCTGAATCTGACCTGGTTTGTGACTGTTTTCAGTCTCTTCACTAAGTTCTCAAGCAGAGGGAAATCTGGTATTTCCATGTAAGCTTCCAGTGTGCGCGCATCTAACCCCCATGTTTTTCATGCTTGGCCTATGAAAACATTATAAAAGTGGAAATAGTCATCACATCAGTGTCCCCAACGAGTCTCCCCATGCTGATATTGCACAGATGACATCAATCTCTTCTATATATCTCTGCTAAATATGTGGAGGTCTGCCAGAGCCACACAACCTGAAATGAACTTAGTGGAGACAATCAGGAAAGCTTTGCAGTTCTCCTTTTCAAGTGCCCAAATAGAGCTAACAAAATGCGGGCTAAGAACTATATAAATCAAAGATTACTTAACTTTATTTATTTGTTTATTTATTTTGTATACCCACAATTTTTTTAACCAGTTCAGCAGTTCCCATAACTCAGCATTCATACAGATTCTACTGTGCCTCTAATTTGAGTTTCTGTAACTGGGATTCCCTCCCTGAAATTTGTTGATTTCTCATCTACAAATTGCCTCCCTTCCCATGTCATCATATGTCTTAGTCAATGGGAAAGTTAGATCCTACTTGTTTTACTGCTTCTCTGTCCTAAATTGCCCTTTCCTGGAATAGTGTTTGAACAGGAGCGGTATAATCTGTATCAAACAGCTACCACTTCGGAGAGTGAAAAATTAGCAGATTCGTACCAAATTCTGTATATTGAAACCTCCTTACTTGGAGATTATTGTGTAAAAGGGAATCCAGTGCAGAAGGTTACAAACAATGTGAAAAAAAAATGTGTATAATATTTTTTCCTAAAATAGATGAATTCTTTTGACACCTGTTTTTATTGTAGAAGATGTGAAATCTCTGCTGGAATGGATAACCTCAGGACCAATTTAGGGAGGAACAACAAAATAAGTTTCAAGCAAATTACATACAAATTAAAAATTAATCCTCCTTGTCATCTTAATGGATGAATTACTGGAAAACATGATTAAATATGGAAGTGTAAAGCATGTGGGCTTGTGGAAAATAAAATCAGTGTGGCTTGTGCAAATGGAAGTCATGTCTCATTAAAACATAAAGCATGACGTCTCCTTAAGTTGAATTTAGATCCTGGATCAGTTTCATCGTCTTTCTTTGCAAAAAAAAATAAATAAATAAAATTGAGAAGTCAAGTACTTTTAGTAGGTGCTTTTATTGATAGACAATTGTTCAAAGGACTCATGTATTGTAAAGCTGGAAATAATTCAGAAAAGAGTAAACCAAATGACCAAGATCCTGGGGGTCTAAGCTTCTTAAGGGGAATGACAAACCATTTAGAGCATGAATGAAGGACTGGGGACATCTAATGGTATTTAGATTTCCATAATACTCTATTTGGAATCCATCTTTAGTTTGGAAACTTTGGATTCAGACTCCTCTCCTCTCTAACTTTTCAGATCCCTTTCTCATCTACACTTGAAAATGTTTTAAATTTCTTACATCCTCAGAAGTTCTTCCACAAAGTCGGGGGTGGATGGGGTCTCAACAGGCTTCTTTCTGAGTTGTGATGCAAAGGATGTTGACTGTTTTAAATGCACTGAAAACAGAGGAGGAGGAGGGATGAGAAGAGGGCACATACTGTAATTCTTCTGGCTTCAGTTGCTGCACATTTGGTAGACTTGCTGGCAACAGTTAGTATTCCAAGGAGACAGACAGCCTTTACTCCTACCCTACAGAAAGATATAAATGGTCATCTATTCTGCTTGAAGTGTATCAGGTTCCAACAATAGGTCAAGGCAAGTTTCTCTGTTTTTAACCCAGACATCACCCTTCCATAGCTGAAAGGGTTTCAGATTCCTTTTAAAAACCATGGCGCGCTTTGCTTCTCTCCCCCCACCCCTTAAAGAGCTATATAAAATCCACATCATTCAACAAGAGAAGACACCAAAATGTTCATCATAGAAAACTGGAAGAGTAGAAAGATGACAGTATGTACTAACCTTTAAAAAATAAAAAACTGATTCAAACACTTCTTGCTGCTAAGTCTGCTAAACTAACCCTGGGTAAACGATTTGTGCTTTGCTTCCCCAGAGGAAAATGATGTGCTCAGTTTGTGAAATTTTAGCTTTTGTTATGTGTGGTCAGAAGAGATCATGCTGATTAAGGGATGGCTTGTACACTGAGTTTTCTGAAGTTCCTTGAGGCATTCCTGAGAGAAGAAAGGGAGAATAGATTTTATTTACCCATGTTCATTAATGTGGAAAAGAGCTCATTTTGTTTGTGACCTTAGCCATCAAAATGTCTCCGTCTGGCCTTGACAGACTGCAGTTGTTCCTTGACAGTCCCTCCCAATATGGCCTTTCCCAGATGTGCTGGACCAACAACTCTGGCAATTCCCAGCTAACCAAGAGCTGTGTTGCCTGAGGATGATCCAATAAAACCCACGGGCAGATTGGTGATGCCTTTAAGTTGTCTCCAAGTCTGAAACAGCTTGCTGGGTGGTTTTGCCTAGGCTGCTTTTGTGTGGATAGTGGAAGAAACTGGTGATATGGATCCACCCATGCAAGAGATGCTGAAGCTGCTAAAGCTGACTGATTTAATCATATGAATGAATTGAAGAACCTCAGAGGAGCTCCAGGAATGGATTCTGAGGCAGAATATTCTTGGCTAAGTTCTCATCTTAGCCATGTGCTCATTAGCTGCCCTTAGACAAGGTGCCTTTTCATCTCAAACACAGGGGCAATAATGCTCCCTTCAGTAATGCTCCCTAATATGCAGATTACTCAGTATACACTTGGAGTATGTCTAAAACTGCTTATATTCTTAATTGTGTGTGTGATGCACCGAAACACAAAGGCATATCTAATGCACAGAGATTCCAAAAGTGATGTGTGTAGTGTAATGTAGTATAGTGGGGGGGGGGGGGGAGAGTATTTTGCACAGCCTCTGGATATGCTCCTTCCTTTCTTTGTTCTTCTCCTCCTCCCTCCTTCCCTCCCTCTGTTCTTAGCAATATTATAATATTTCCCCATTTCATGTACTGTATTACATGATTCTCATATGTGAGGCCAACAGCATCCACAGCAACCCAAAATGTCATCAAAGTGATAACACATGTTACAACATCTTTATGAAACCGATGCAGTTATGCATTGGGATTATGGTGTCTGCTGCAAATATGTAGGTCAGGGCATCTGCTGTTGTGACACACATGCCATCCTTTTCTCATTCTCAGTCTTCCCCCACCCCCAGATGCCACTGGGTGATACAGTGCCTCAGTCCTTCTCCAAGGAATAAAAAACGTGCCTCCTGGCCAAGCAATTCCGAGGAAAGAGCAAGGCAGAAGTCCTTGGTTCTAAGAAGCCTTTCATTGCATAGGAACCCAGAGCTGCCCTGAGCAACGTAGAGTCAATGCAAGGGCCCAAAATAATATGAAACAACCAGCTTAACCTCACCCCCGCCCCCATTGTCCAGCAACTACTCTCTGACAGGTATGAACAATTTACAACTTGTGCCACCTCTTCCCTCCCTCCCCATCCACCCACCTCACATGCTGATGTATTTCTGCAGTACAGCATTGTCTCAGGGTAGTCAGGTGTTCAAAAGTGGCATTCAAATAACTGGGTGAGAGGGGTGACTGTTAGTGTGGATTCTGAATCTGAATTTTGACACATACTGAGGAAGACTGTTGTAATATGATCACCTGTGAAAGTTAGGGATGACAGAATATGCAGATCAGTGAATTACACCTAATTAAAGGTTTCTTCTTCACAGTCCTCTTGTGGATTACTTACTATGAATGTTGTTTATGCTTTCTTGCACTCTGAAGACCCAACTCTTTCAAGGGCCTAGTTTCAGTTTGAAGTATAGACGCAACATTTGAGATGCTATCAAATCTGTCTCCATTTGACTCGCTATTTCCGACATGGATTAGCACTATCCTCCGAGGCTGTAAATCAAACATGTCAAGGCTGTAGCAAGCTTGTGTATTATGTTGAGTTCCCCACAAATATTTTAATATCTGTCTAATTTTATGAGTCATCTTCAACCTCAGATCCTTTATCTCTTTTTCTGTCTCTAGTGCTTCTTCCATAGTGAAGTGTCTTCAAGACAAAACTGCCATGATAACAAAGGCGTAACTATGAATATTCCAGATAGGGTTGATCCTTCCTCCCAGATATGTTTTTCTTCACCAGCGATTGAGTAATAGGTCGGGCAGAGAAAAATCAAACTTTACCCCAAATAGACAACTCTGCCAGGCAGGGTTAAGCAAGTTTGGTGCTGGAAAAATAGTTTTACACTTACACACCAACCCCCATCCTGTCGTTCCTTTGTAGGCCAGCAACATTCTGCAAAACCTAAGAAAGGAGTAAGAAATAATTAAAGACAACCAATAAGAGAAAAGAAAAGAAAAAACAGCAACTAAAGCTAGTTTGAACCAGGAACTTTCTATAAACCTCTCCATACTTCCATATAATTTGCAGGTAGCTAGTTTTTTGTTTAAATGTAAGGAAAAACTTTCTGAAATTAGTACAGTAGTAGAACAGTCTGTGTACTTATGGAGACTGTGGATTCTCCATCTCTGGAGTTTTTTAAGAAGAGGCTGGGCAGCCACTTCTCATGGATGGTTTAAATGGATTTTTTGACATATTGCAGAAGATTGGAGGATCTTTGGTCCAACTCTACAATTCTGTCTCTCTCTCCTTGGAAAGCGCACTTGCTTCCACCATGTTTGGACACTAATACATTGCCTTTTGCTTTTTAAAGTTCTCCCCTCTCTTTTTTTTAAGAATCTCTTCAACTCCACCCAACCAGTTTTCTCCTTTCTTTCATCCCTTTCCCTTTTTCTTCATATAGTTGTTTTGCAGTTGGATCTTCATTAATTCTCTCACTATGGCCAAACCAGTTCAAGAGACTTCCTTCATATTGGTCTCTCACTTTTGTATTCAGTGCATATGCATTCTTACTCTCATTGTGTTTAACTGCACACACTTCTGAACTATGCCATTCCCACTGCATCCAACTTCTATGATTATCCTGAAGCAGTCAAATGAACAACAAACTGGACAGAAATGAACAACAAACTGGACAGAAATGTGCTCTTGTACACAGTCACTTTTGCAGATATTTATTCTTTGCAACAGCATTTTCATGTCTTAAAGAATATCTTTCCATTTTCCCATCTTTGGTAAACATTCTTTCCAGGTACACAAATTCACTTCCTTGCTTTAGTTTATCAGCAGTGGTGTATAACTTATCTTGGTCCTTGATATATTAATGTTCAGATCCACAGACCTAGTTGCGTCATGCAGTGTATGATGGCCTGTCTGGACATGGAAAATTGTCCAGATAGTCCATTGTTCAGACTCGTATCCAATGTGGATCCACATTCACATCCCCAATGTACCTTTAATGCCACCACAAGCATGCCTTATGCATTTATCCATAAACACAGTGAGCAATCAAGAAGGCATGACACACTCAAAGTAGAATCATTCACTAAGCCTTCTGCTTATTCTCGTGCATGGTTTAGTTTAATCATAATTACTCATTACATTCAGCAACCAACCTTCAACTCCACAATCGCACTAAACATTCCCTAATTCAAGCCTATTTACATTTTCTCTAAAGCAAAAGTACAATAAATGTTCTTTGCATTTGTAGGTTTCTCACTGACCTGGCATTAAGCCTCACTACTTTTTTTCTTTTTTAAAACTTTTCTTATTGCCACCATTGTCATCCTTTGCTGTTAAGTAAATTGATGACTACAGCACTTGGCTTCATATTCTGGACTGTTTTAATAATCCTCAAAATGATAGAGTATACTTTGTTAACTCCTGATGTGTTTAAAAAAAATATCCAAATCTCATTTTAGGATATCTTAGGACTTCCTAAGGCTTCCTGGGATGGGGAAACAAGCAATGATTGAACTTCCATTTTTGAAGACATCAAAGTTAATGGTTATCTAAGAATTATTTACAAATCCAGGCAAAATGCACCATTTTCTGAGTAGACAGGGAAAAAAAACTAGATAGCTTTTATGTTTACTAAGCTGGGTCTAATTTTAGAGGATGTACCAGGTTTTTGTTTTTAAATCACTGGAAACTAAATTGGTTTGCTTAATGTATTATAGAAAGGATGTGACCATAGGAAATAAAGTGTCAGCTTGAGGAGGTGTGAAATTTTCCTCTAATGTAAACTTTCGAGTAGTTGAATTTTGCATTCTCTTAGGCAGGATTTTCTAAGCTGTTTTGTGGGAGCTTAGGGTTGTGCAAGAACTTGTTTTTCTGTTTCTGCTGTTTGTTTTTTGTTTTTCTGGGTTTTTGTGAGAGATTTAGGAGGGAAAAAAGTCACCTCTTTTTTCTATCACTAGGGTTTTGTTTCTTGGTCAGGGGTCCCAGGAAATTTTAGTTTTAACTAGCAGGTTCCGTGGCCTGAAAAAAGTTTGAAAAGCCCTGCTGTAAGTCACATAGGAAGCATTAGAAAAAGGCCAGCATCCAGAATGGGGACATACGCGTTGGTTGTTTCTCATCCCAGACACTCCTGAAAGGGATCCTAAATACACTCTGAAACCCTCAGAGTAGTTGAATGGATTTAATTTGCACCCTCCTTGCACATTCATTTTATTCTGTGGCTAAATGGTTTAAACCATAGAATAAAAGGCAGGGAATTTTCTCTGTCTGTCTGTCTGTCTGTCTGTCTGTCTTATTCCTGTAGAGACTTCTGGAAAACCAAAAAGCTTGCAGTTGAGCTTAACTCCTTCATGGTCATGTCCATGTGGTTTTCTGGACAATAGTAGAAAAGTAGTTTGCTTCTGTCATGCTTTTTGACATTTTGACAGCTCTGAGATTACCCAGTGGTCTCCCATCCAAGTATTAACCAAACCTGACTTTGCTTAGGTTGGCCTAATAAAATTATGGCCCTAATGTGGATAATAAAAATTCAGCCGCTTCACCCGAGAAAGGGAAAAGAAAAACTTTGCATAATGGCAGCATGGTGCATTTGTTGCTATATCAGACTTCCCATTGCTTTGGGTGTTTGTTTATTTTATTAATTTTATTTTTCATTTTCTGAATGGACAGGTGCACTCGGTCCTGTTAACACTCTGAAAGGGGGAAAAAATGGAGTCTGTTGATGCTGACAGTCCTACACAGGATGCAATTTTTCTTTGTGCTGAAGGAGCTGTGCTGTTTGCAAATTGGTGGGCAGAACCTAAAGTGTTTTTCGAGCACGCATGGTGGTCTTTGTAGGAAAAACCTTGGTCTGGGTGATGTAATGGAGCATTTCCTCTTGAGGAGGCTGCCACAAATCTTGCCCCATGCTTCTCTGGAATGTTGATTTCTAACTGCCAGAGGAGCGGAGATGACACAGCTACCTTCCCCACTGAAATGTTCAGAAACCCAAAGAATTAACTGGAGCTCTTTCAAAGGGACAGGCAGGGGGTTGGTACTTCCTGTCTGGATAAAGTAGTTACAGAGGAACCATAAACGAGAGGTACTTTGCTGTTTAGTCAAGCTTCTCTGCCCCTTGCTGGCTGGCCCTTCCTGAGATGGCTGATAACGTTGCAGGCGATGGCATTTTAGAGCTTTTCTTGGAATTCTGAGTTGAGTTTTCGGACCATCTTCCTTCACTGTCTCCTCCAAAAACAGGAAAGTATGGCTCCAAAGAAGAAGGATGGTAGGACTTACTGGCAACATGAGGCTTGTGGAACTTTGAAGGTTCCTTCAAGTACAACATGGTTGCTTCAGCTTCCACAGGAGGCTGAAAATCTGCCAGAAGCTAGTTGGATGGTAGCAAATGAACCCTCATCTATGGGTTCCCATGCACAAGCGGATACCGAGGAGCAGGAAACTCTGCACACAATCCAAAATTTGGAGGACTGCCTTGGTCAGGTAGGCAGGTATTTGTTTAATTTATGGAGAAGGCATGTTAGTGAGGGACAGGATGGAGGTGAAGCTGTATCAGATACAGTCTGTAAGCAGTACTCATCCATGTCTTGTTTCTGGAAGCCTAGAATGAGTTGGTTGTTTCACCAAACACATGGAGACAAAGCAGAAGCAACCTTCGCTTATGCTTTCCTGGTTGAAGAGGTTCAGGACTTGGAATCTCTCTGCTTGATGGGCACCACAGAAATTTGAGAGCAACTTCTGTGGGTGGTGTAGAGCAGTGTTTTTCAAACTTGGCAACTTTAAAATGAGAGTTTAACTTTTAAGAGATGTAAACTTGCCATGTTTTATTTACAGTCAGGACACATGTTCCAAGTTATCAGAGAAGAAAAGGTGAGGGAGTTATATGAGCAAGTTGTATCGTCTCTTTAAATATAAACAAGTGGGAGACTCCATTACTTAGGTTTATGTCTTTTATCAATGTATTGAATTTATATGGTGCCAGATTCACATAGATCCAGGGCAGCTTCCATAAAATCAGCAAGTAAGACAACAATTGCAGACAAGTTTATTAAAACAACAATGGGAAGCAGCATAAATAATAAAACTCACAGTAAGCATGTAAACAATAAAACATCTGTGGTGAACAAATAAAAGCAGAGAGGTCTCTGTTTTGATACTATCCCTTGAAGACATTCATATTGTCTCTCTGGTCAGTGAGGAGATGTGCCATTTCCAATTGGGGAGGGGGTGGCAGTTTATTTGTGGGGGGGGGGGAGAGACAAGATCCCCTGCAAGACTGACTGTTTTCCAGTAAGTCTTTGGTATTTAATGTTCTTTGTCCATTGATTTGTTTGTGTGTGTCTATTCACTCTGAATTGTTCTTAAGTACGACACTGTTTTACATGGCATTTGGCTTTGGTTGTTGAAGGGTAACTGCCATTTTATATTGGTACATATTTTATAGTAGTTTAGATCTTAAACTGTTTGGAGTGGATGTAATAGAAAGGAGACATAGCACTTTAAACAATGGATGAAAATCAATAGATTCTTGATCTAGTCAAAGGTAATCTGCAACAGAAGCTGTGTAGTTTAAAAAGTGTGTGTGTGTGTGTGTTTCAAAATAAGCAACAAAATAGGTGGCCTGAATTAGAGTGATTCCCCCCACCACCACCCGCACACGTCCTTCTCTTGTCTGAAGGAGCCCAGAGCCCAGATCAAGACAAGGGCAGAACTGTAGGGGCAGTTGAGTATATCCGGCTTGCTTGTATTCTTTGAGATGGTTTTTGTAGAGGAATTGGGGGGCAGGGTAGCTAAGGAAAACAAGGCAGTTGGGAAGTTGAACAACAGGCATGAAGCTGCATGCTGATAAACAAGAATCGACAGGAAATACGGGCAAAGGAGCATTGAATGTGAGAACAGCCCTGCTGGATCAAGCGAGGGCTCGTCTTAGTCCACCATTATCATTCTCACTATGGAAACAAGAGATGGAATCATATCCCTCTTCCACATTAGTTCACGTGCACTAAATGGATGAAAAATAATTAAATTACGGTTCCCATGCAACTAATATTTGGAAGCATGGGGTGCCCAACCCAGAAGTAACATTGAGCCTTTGAGGCTGATAGCCCTTGATAGAAATGTCCTCTGTGAATTTTTCCAGTCTCTTTTGACGGCTGTCCAAGTGAATGGCCGTCACAAGGTCCTGCAGTAATGAATTCTGCAGGTTAATTATCAGAAACCAGGGCATGAAGAAACTAATTGAACAGGAGGCTACATAACTAGTACATTTTGAACAGCCCTGGAAAACAACTACTGAGAGCAGTTTCCAAGAACTTTGCTTATTGTATGTGCTTCATTTCTGTATTTACTGTCCAGACACCACAGAGGCTGGATCTAGTTTTTCATTGGCATCAAAATGTCTGTTAGCTCCTTTCTACATTTATTTGAACTCTGTCCTAGCCAATGCAGTCCCAAGGATTGGAATCTGAATAGCAATTTAATTGTATAGGTCAGGGATAAAAATCTCTGCAGCTTGAGAGCTGGGTTGCCCCTCTCCTGTTCCTCACTATACGTCTAAAGACCAACTCACTGAAAACATTGGTCTCTGGAGGAGCACCTGATACCTTGAAGCAGTGGCTGAAACAGCTCCTTTTGCTCTGGCATCTCACCCACTTTTCCCATGTATAGAGAGGACAGGAAGGCTCTAACAGGTGGAGCAGAGCAGGGAGGAGGGTTTTGAAACAGTAGCCCTAGGGAGCTTAATTCACCTGATGGGACAGTTGAGAGGAGATAATATCAAGGCAACTTGCATCTTGAACCACTGGATTGATGCAAGGAATCTGAAAGGTAGGTCTGTGGGGAAAGGTTCAGAGTTCAGACCTAGCTGAAACCTTTACAGCCTTTAGGCAAAATTTGAATCCAGGGATCTGTTCTTCCCCCCCCAAGATGTACGAACATCCAAGAGAAGAAAGGAGAGGGACACAGAGGTTATCATCAGCTTCTGTTGGTTGGCATTTTTAAACAATCTGCCTGAAGCAGCTGTTGGTCATCACCAGCCTACCACGATATGCTGAAGAAAAAGGTTGATGGATAAAGAAGAGTGCCTCTCAGCCTCGTGCAGATAGTTCCCAATGTCTACTTTCAGATTATAGTGTTTGTATATTAAATATTTCTCTCCTTGTCTTCCTCTTCCCTCCCTCCTTTCATGTATTTGTATGTGTGTGTATAGATTTATATGAGTTTGTTTTGCTTTCCCCCCCCTAATCTTGTTGCTTCCTTTGTTTTGCACACACTTTAATGGATCAAGCAGTGTCTTCTCTGGATAAACTTCCCCTCCGTACAGAGCTTTGGAGAGTAATACGCCCAGCATGGCCACACTTCAAAAAAACTACTGTAGTTCAGCAGATTGATTTGTTAAATGCACCTTTAGGAGCTCGTTGT
Source organism: Python bivittatus (assembly GCF_059951505.1). Taxonomy (NCBI): domain Eukaryota; kingdom Metazoa; phylum Chordata; class Lepidosauria; order Squamata; family Pythonidae; genus Python; species Python bivittatus. The sequence goes on from NW_028277033.1 coordinate 5,185,911, forward strand.
ACATTTTTAATTTGCTTTTGTTCCGATGGATTTCTTCTGTTGTTCCTTTTCTTAGCATTTGTCCTGCATGGTTGCAGCGTCTGCTTGCTTTTGCACCGCGCTCGCCTCTGTTTTGCAGCAAAGCTATCAGTGCGTGAAATGACAAGGGGTTTTGTTTATCAGCTGGAAGGTCACTGAGCCTGATGTTGATAGGGCTGAGAGGGAGTGACTGGCCCAAGGTCACCCAGTTGGCTTTCATGCTTAAGGGTGGACTAGAATCTGGGTCTCTGGCAACCTTACCCACTACCCATGCTGGCTCTCTCCAACTTCCTCAGAGTTTTTGAAAGTTTCAAACTCCATGTTTCTGTTCGATTCCTGTATTCTATCATTCTATGTTTATGATGTTTATGATGAAGTAAACTTCCAAGGAATTCCAGAATTCCTCAGAATATAGTTTGAGAGCACTTGATCTTTTTTTTCTTTTTTTTAACACTGTGCCATCAGAAAAGAAAACCCACCCACCCCCACTTTAAGGCCCTTCAGACAGTCACTCATGCCCTGGTCACCTCACAACTGGATCATTGCAATGTGCTCTACATTCAAGGCTGCCCTTGAAGACCACCTGAAAGCTACAGCTGGTTTGAAATGCAGTGGCACAAACAGTAACAGGCACTTGTCGGTATGCCCATGTGTCACCACTACTACACAAGCTGCACTGGCTGCCAGTCAGCTTCGGAGTGCAATTCAAGGTGCTGGTTATTACCTGTTGTGAGAAGTGCCCTGCATGGCATAGGGCCCGGATATCTGCTGCTTGTCTCTAACTGTTTCAGCCGACCTAGCACATTCCAACAGAGTGGGTGCATTCCAGGTCCTCTCCATTAAACACTGCCATCTTGTGGGACCTAGGAAGCATGCCTCCTCTGTTGTGGCCCCCACCCTCTGGCCCAGCATCCCCCCAGAGATAAGGATGGCTCCCTCTCTCCTGGGGTTCCAGAAATCGTTGAAAACCTGGCTTTGGTCCCTGGCTTTGATGTTTCTGATTTGTTCAGTGGCCCCTGTTTTGTTTGTTGGTTTTGCTGTTTATTCAATCATTTTAATCTGGGCTGTCTGATTTAATGTTTTTAGCTGTTTTTATGTTTTCTCTCATTTTGTTCACTGCCCAGAGTCCACTGGAGTTGGGCGGCCAATAAATTTAAATCAATCAATCAATAATAAACTATAGAGAATCTTCTTAATCCAGGACAGATTCTATTGTTAAATGAGTAAAATCAGCAATTTCCAATCACATGAAATACAGAGTGCCTTGGAGGCTGACGCATCATGAAACCAACAGGACAATCAGTTTTTTGATATTTGTATTCACATAATAAAAATATTAAAAAGGACTATATGAAGCCACAACCCCAATAAAGCATGTTATGACTTAGCAGAGTAACTTGCTAATCAAAGATCTGATTATGTTTCTTACAAAACCCCATATCATAGTAAGCCAATGATGTATTTTATGTCAAATTACCCTAACTATAGCACTCCATGTTGCCCAAACTCAGAGAGTGATGGATAATCTCTAATTACTTCTCCCTTCTACCCTCCGTACATAGGTCTGGAAGAATGGAACAGACACTTAATGGGCCTGTTCCATCCACAATGTTTCTGCTCTTCCAGTCGCATTTGCGTGACCATATTTGTTTATTGGTTAAGTTCCCTGCCAATCAAAACAATCCTAAACCAGCAGATTTACTATGTGATTTGATATGGAATTCATGGGTAAGTTCCTTATCCAGGGTGAGAGATGAGTATGACTGGGTAGATGTCCAAGGTATTACAAGAACCACTGAAATCTGAATGTGTACCTTACACCAAAGCTGTCCCGTTGCCTGGTTTTTAATTCGGCTCCCACTTCCCACCCACTTCTAAAAGAAGAAGCCAAATAGATGTTTAATGCTATTATCTGTTTGTTTGTTTGTTTGTAAACTTTTCTCATTTATGACTTCTGCTTACAAAACAGATATATATACACACATACATGCACACACACAAAAAAAATTCAGTGGCAAAGTTACAAATGCTTGAGCTCCAATATCCCTGCACAAGAAGAGGAAAGGACGTCACAGAGATATAATCAGGACTTTCCTCCCCTTATCAACACCGTGGAACAGGAAGACTGGTCCTCTGTTTCCTTCATAATATGTCCTGTTATTTAATTAGCAACTAAGGCTGGTCTTTATTTCTAAATGCTGCCTAAACCCTCTAAATTTGTGGGCTCTCTAAACCTGAGGAAACATCTACATTGTTCACCCAGATTGTCCTACTTTCCAATAAACAAAAGTGGTTTCTTAATACACCATGTGAAATCTAACACCAGCATGTCAGCTATGCCCACTAGATGCCAGCACTTAGCTGACCTTGGCTGATCTTTATTAACCAAGCAAGGTCAGACTTCATAAGAATTTGGATGGGAAGCTGCCTGGATATTCCAGGATAGTAGACTAGAAAAGAAACATACCAGAAAAAGGCAAAAACAGTGTTGTTGCCAGGAAAACTACATGGACGTGTCCTTGAAGTCACCAGAAGCTGAGCCTATCTTGAAGGAGACTTTATCTTTTATATGCTGCATCCCTCTGGTCTCTTCTCAGAACACCACAGAAGAATCTTGAGGATGGAATCACATTTGAGGGACCAGCGAAAGAGGTTCTTCCAACTGATCATTACCCAGGATTATTAGTCTCATATTTATGGGTGTAGATACCAAAATATCATCATTCAGCATGGAATAAGCTATGGAAAGAGGTTTCCATGTTGGTGTTGTAGCAAAGTAGGAAGAAGCCCTTGGCAATCTTTGATTGATGTAAATGCAAACACACTCATTCAGCACCCCCATCATTAGTTGTGTTGCTGTTTAGCAGTTCAATTAAAGCAAGAAGCTGAGCAGATGTAACTGGGCAAAACAAACAGGCAGCTCTGAGTCAGCCTTCATAATTTGGCACGACGTCCCATAAATAAATGCAGTAACTTGTTTAGCATAGTTAAGTAGTTTGCTACTCAAACAGGCCGTGTTTGCATGACATTCGCTTTCAGGAACAGTGAGGATGTGGCAAATTAACTCAATGCCTTTGGAATCTGACACGTTTCGAAAAGAAAAGACCCCTCCCCCTGCCCAGCGCATTATCCTAAATTAAGATTCTGCACTTATTTTCTCTAGGAGTAAATCAGACTAAACCAAAAGGCCGTGATTATTTGGTTTTCATGTTGTTGCTGTCATGCTTGCAGGCTTTGATGAGATAACTTGAATCTGTAGTGCTCTTCATTTTGAGCTGTGACTCTTGTGCTGAACTTTAAGTATGTTGGCATGGGAGAGCATCTATGTTGTCTTTTCTCCTTTAGAGAAGTGTCTCTTGCCAGACATCTCAAACATTATTCTGGAATATAATTAAATTCCCATCTACCTCTTAGACACCCTTCAGATTTCAATCAACAGAAGTGTATATGACTGTGAGGGTCTCTGGATCTGGGATGTGGATATGTGAGGCCTCTTGAAGTATGTTTTTCATAGGTATTCATGTGCAATCTTCAACATGCCTCCTGTCTTTTACTTCATTAAAACTTTTGATGCCTCTATTACCTCTCTGCTTTCTGTGCTAATAGAGACCAAGCAATAGAGTTAAAGCTACTTCTTTCTGTGCTTTTTGAAGTTTTTTATTTTTATTTATGTCATACTGTGTGGGGCTACGTACCTCTGAATTCTATTTGATCTGACTGTAGTTGGCTTTCCCCCATCTCAGCAAGCCATCTGTATCTTAGTTTTCCTGTTAGGTTTGCCTGTCAGCCCTGCAGACATGGGCTAAGCATACTGAACCTTGAGGCTGTACCTCTGATCTGGAAGGGGTTTTCAATGGTGGGGTTTTCGTTTTCGTTTTTTTCCCCCCAACATTCCAGCAAACATCCCGGTTAATATTTCCCAAGTCTGTAAGCCAGGGGTGCAGAACCTGTAGCCCGTGAACTGCCAAACACTGTCACTGAACTGTAATTTGTAAGAAATTAAAAGGAAAAATTATCAAATATCAATAACTACTTGGTTTAATTTTTATTTTTTTTAATTAATTTTTTTAATTAATTATATTTAGTTTTAGCAGAGTGTACTTTACCACTGGTAACTCTCCGTCTGGGTTCAGCTCACTTTTTGGGATTTCTGAACCTGGTAGGCCACTCAAATGAACATCCGTGAGCCCCAAAATGGGTTTGCACCATTTCTATAAACAAATGAGATGACTTAGAGATCAGCTATGGATGCTCTGCATGTTACTGTCTAGTTCTCATTCGAAAAAAGAAAAGCTTACTCAGAGCATGTATTAGGAGTTCACAAAACGGGTTCTGTTGGCAAAAAATGTACACAAAACAATGTGCACATTTGGTAAAATGTGTCCAGAAATTTTATGTTACAAAGAACTCACTTAAAAATGTGTAAACACTTTTGTTTGTTTCTATGTGTATGTGTGATGTGGGTGTGGGTATATGTGTGTTTAAAAAGAAACTTATAAACACATGTGGAAGTGGGAGGGAAGGAATTTAAGAATGGAAAAACAAGAAATCACACAGAATTAAAATTGACAGGTTCACCATTCCAAACAGTGAAGTTGCTTTTCTAAAGAACTTTGAGCAGGAATGTTTTCTTCTGCCCTGAACTGAGGTGACCTGATTTGTCATGTTCATTTGATTTATAGTTGGCACCTGAACTACCAATATTTGAAAAATAGTTGGTTGTGTTAAAAATGGGCGGGTGACCCCACTTTCAGAGAAGCTTAATGAGGAATTTTTGACAAATTAAAAGCTTTGTTGATGTCCTGCCAACAGGGTAGAAGACTCAGAGGCACATCATTCTCCTTTCATTCCTATTTTAGAGGAACCCAACGGATGGCATCTTGTATAGCACAGACACACATGCATGCTTGTTTGCTTGTTTATGTAATAAATTTATATTCCACCTTGCTGTCAACACAACACTCAAGGCTTGCAGCAATAACGAACGGAGATTACAAAACTGAAGAACAAAAACAGTACAATTAAGGTCTAGGCAAAATTAAAATCAATATTGTTAGAAACAGTTCAACTCAATCATCTGATACAAACTTCTTAGCAGTAGAAGAAGTAGTTTGTAAGGTAACCAGGATATGATCAGGCAGTTGCTAAGCACTACAAATCTGCAACAGAAAATTGGCTAGATAATGCTAAATGGCTAGGAAATTCTAGCAGGATTGCTTTGAAATTGCAGCTGAATTGAACTGAAAACAGGTTGCTTTATGGATTTGTTGTGGAACAGCACTGAAGGGGATTCATCTTCCCCAGTCAATGTTACAAATAGTTGTTTAAGTGAGAAGACTGAGAATTCTCTGCTACAAAATCCATGATTACCTTTTTTTCCAAAATCACAAGTTTCTCAAGATTCTAGCTGAAGTCAGAAGTAGTTGCAAAGACGTGCATTTTTAAAATTTAATTTTTATTGTACTGCAGTAGAGCCATCACATATGAACTTCTGGGGGCAGTGGATAAATTTGGAATTTCAAGAGTGTTGTGAATTCTTTCTCAAAATGGCAGCCATAGAGAGGGCTTACCTCTTCAGAAAATGACTACCATCACTGCTGAAGTTAATCACCAAGCATCCATTAGCCAAACTAAAGGAATAAGTTTACTTCATTCTTTTCCTTGTACTCCATTCTTCTAGTCTTCATTTGGAAGTGAGCACATTTCTAAGTAATCACTGGGTTGTAGTCACATACTCTTTTTAATTAACTGAGAGTGGCCAGTTCTTGGAAATAAATATAAAATTTGTGTAGCAGGATGTCATGAGGAAACCCACTGAAAGCCAATGGAGGTGTCCACTGTTATACATGGAGGGTTTGGTTACTGAGGTGGATGCTAGATAAATTCTACTGATTTCCCATTAGTTCTGGGCTGCAAAAAAGTATCCAACCCAAGAGGACAGCAAAGATTAGAGGTTTCTTGCATTTTGTGGGACATCAAATGGCTGTTTGGATCTTTCCTGATCAGATTGAATAGATCCATCTCAGTAGCCAAAGTTCTGTCTATTTGTTTAATGGAAACATGGTACAAAATGCTCTGGTGGAAAAGGAAGTGGGATTTGAACATATAATACTGTAGCATTCTCTTAAAACATTCGAAGTACTAAAGATTTAAGGGCAAAATGCTTTTGCACTGCCTGAATTTCTTGATCACTCTCATGGCAAGAGAACTTTGATGAAAAGGCAGAAATTCAGCCCTGTAGAATGTGGCATTTATTTGTTCTGTTCACATGTGCAATCTTCAATGCAATATTTTCCATCTATATTTTATTCTTTTAAGAATTCTTCTGTTTACTTGTAACTCTTGGATTTCTTTTTTAATTTTTAATAATACTCCTCTCTTCCAGACTAGGCATGTGTCTGGTAATTTCTCCCCCATTCTGTAGCAAGAATCAACAAACGTCCCATGCTGGTTTTATACTTTTCAAAACTTTGAGGCCAAAGTTTAGTATAAGAACTGCAGTGAGGCTGTTTTGAAGATGTCTCTGTTCTTCATAGCTTCCCAGCTACAAAATGTACTTTCTCAGCAGGTTCACCTGGCTTCTGCTCTCTCAGGGTTTAGACATTGGCAGAAATGCTTTTCTTGTGCCAAGGTTTTACTCCTGATTTTGTAGATAATTTTAATCACAGTTCTTTATATGTATTCTGTTTATACTTTAACATTATGCTAGTTGCCTTGAGTGCTCACTAGAGCAGTAAGGGGGAACGTAAATCAAATCAACAAATATTGATTTCAGATTTCGGTGCACGTCCACAAGAGAGAAAATTAGACATTGTGTATAAGTTACACCAGCATTGCCTATACGTTAGTCAATATAAAAAATCATTTGGTTGGAGAGCACGGATGTACCTAATTGTCTTCAATCCTCTCTTTCTGTTTTCTCCCAGCACTTACAGAATCCCGCCAACTTCCACAATGCAGCTACCGAACTTCTGGATTGGTGTGGAGATCCAAGAGCGTTCCAGAGGCCCTTTGAGCAGAGTCTTATGGGCTGTTTGACGGTACGACAACTCTATTCAGCCGCACAATATTTTTTTTCAATTGAACTTCAAATTGCAACCTAGCAAAAAATGAAGGGATTGCTCCCAGTCTTGCAGAGAAATCACCAGCCTACTGAAATACAGTTATTAGTCCATTTGTTTATATATACCTGTGTCAATCTTGTGGTTTAAAAGAAAGAAAAAGAGGAACTTTGGTTAAGCTATTGTGCCTCGTCATTCTGAAACCATCCTTACTCACTTTGTGTGAAATAGCTGGCAGCTATTTACAAGCCAGTTTTAGTAATACACACTCTGTCGTCTTAACTTTAAATGGAAGTACTCTTTTCTTAACCACACTTGAATGCAGTCGCTAACAATTTCATGCTTCTTTCAAATTTTTGAATGGTATTTGTTTTGTACTAGAATTATGCTAACTGTTTTGAATTTGAAACAGTTGTTTCCTGTTCAAGATGGGCTTTCTGAGTTTACAGGAAATGTACAAACTTAAAATGCCCTGTTTTGAGCTCACAACCTGTGTTCTGAACCTGAGGTTGGGTTATTTCAATCTTGCCCCCTTTCAGAAAAGAATGAAGCAGTGTTGCAACAACTCCTGTGATGTTGGAACAGCCTCCTTTGAACCTGGAAAAGGGTATCTCGATCTTGAAGCGTTTTAAAAAGGAACTGTTTAGCCCATCGCTTTTAAAAAACAGATTGCCATTGTGTGACTTCCAAAACTTGAATGTTTGCTGGGAGCCATAAATATGTGTTAAGAAGCAAGAAAGAGGGAGAAAGTAGATGAGCTGGAAAAAAGGGATAGGGCAGAATTGGGGTTATGAAAAGTATATTTGGAGAAGAGAGAAAAGGAGAGATGGGGACGATATAGATATGCATATCTAGATATACAGAGAAATTAAGGGTGTCTCTCTCTCTCTCTCTCTCTCTCTCTCTCTCTCTCTCTGACTGGCCATACAATGTGACTGTGGCTTCAAATGATTGGGGATTAAATAACCAATTGGAAGGAAACTAGTACTTTGCAAAGGTACACACTCACGCATAGATAGCTTCTCAGAGGAATGCCAGGTGAATAATTAAGAGGAAATTCATCACTCATTGCTTCGCAGACATTCTGTACAGAAAGCAATAACATGAGAACTTGCAAAAAGAAAACTATAAATATTGTGCATGCCATTAGTGACTTTATGCAAAATGGTGCTAGCTTATGTGTTGTGTGAAACTCTGTTTTAATTGGCCAGATTATTGATGGAAAAGAAAAGCAATATCTGAGCATTCCTAAAAGCTTCTATTTTGGAGGCAGTTCTGATTTACATTCTTCCTAGTATGAGGGCTCTCAGATGTACTGGGGGGAGGCATTAAAAAAAAAAAATGATTGGCATGCTTTCGCTCTGGATCAAAATATAAGATGGAAAACAGTCTGTATTGCAGTAACACTGTTGATCATGTGAATAGATATTCTCTTCTTCAAACCGTGTCCAGGAAAGTGGAGAACTTTGGTTCTGAGGAATAGGAACAAAGGATTGTGTCAGGACTTCTCCTTTGAAACATCATTTAAAATGGAATACTGTAGATATACACATCTGCCTGAGAAACATTCCTATTTAATCTTCAACACCTAACTCATGTCTATTTTGAATTATTCTTTCTCCAGATCAATTTATTCTGAAAATTCCCTGATCTCTCCATTTGATCCCCCAAAGAGTAAATTACCACCCACTCTATATTATCTTAATTTAAATGTTCATATTATTGTATTTAAAATATCCTTCTTTTCTGTTGTTTTTAGTGTTGCTGAGTTTTTAACTTTCTTAGTTTTTCAAAATTTTCTCTGATCGTCTGCTACTTTTCTGCATTAGTTCAAGTGTTCAGAAATACCTACCGGTAAAACCACTTGAGTTAGCAGCCAATAACTGACAAATTAGTAAAACTGAATACCTCCAAAAAATCATTCACTCAGTTTTGAACTTTACATACTTCTCAATCTGCAGTCATTACCCTTTTAGTCCAGATGAAATTATTCTCCTTCATCTGAACCCTCGTTAGAAAGAAAAGCATACATTCCACCCTACCTGCCAAATTCCTATCCTGGTTAGCAATTAATTTTTAATAGGAAACCATAATTTCAATGGTGCAAAGGCCAGCTAAGTTGTCTATGTCATTTGATTCACTCTCATTCATACTAAAGAAAGATATCTCACTCACTCTCTTTCCTAGAATGAAAGAAAACCAAATAACTGTCCTTCTCACTTTGCATGGTATCTTAATGAGTCACCTGGTATCTTCATCAGAAGGTTAACATATATTGTTTGCCTGATCTTCCTTCATACCAGACAAAGAGTGGTTAAAGAGCTCTTTCTTTCTACAGACTTGCAAGTCAACAGACAAGATGTATGAAAAATGAAGAAGAGTCTTTAAGAACACCAGAGTAGCTCTGCTGGATTAGACCCATCAGCATTTTGCTTCCTACAACATCCAACCAGATAACTGTCCTCTGGTTGTTATATAGAGGCGTGTTGCCCCAACCCCAAAGTAACATTGAGTCTTATCAGTTGCCCTTGATAGACATTTCCTCCATGACCGTATCAATTCCTTGTTGAAAGCTATTCTATCATTACCTCTTGTGGAAATTAATTCCAGAGGTTAATTCCACACTCTGTGAAGAAGAATTTTCATTCATCTGTTCTAGATCTCCTTCCAGTTAGCTGGTTGACCCTTGGTTCTAGTGCTTGGAGAAAAGGAGAAAAACTTCTCCTTGTGCACTTTCTCCAAATCAAGCATGATTTATAGCCCTTGATCATGTTGGATTTTTTCCAAGCTAAAGACTCCCCAGCATTCTAGCCTTGTCTTTTAGAGAAGACATGTGAACTCCCTGATCATCAGGGTTGTCCCTCAGTACTTTTCCCATCTCTGTCCTTTTTCAGATTTGGCTGTACACAGACAAGAACTGTATGCAGAATTCTAGCTGAGGCATTCCATGCTATTGTGCTCAGAGACTATGCTGAGGTCAGATCTGGCTCCTGAGCTGCCAGTTGTCTTTCTCTGCCTTAATGCTAAAGTCAGTCCTCCTCAGAGTATAAAATAATGAGAGCAAATGGAACATTCTTTTAGCAACTGTTTTCAGTGTCCTCTCTGCTGAAATAATTGATTTAGAATACAACACATTGGCTGTGAATATAATGTGATTCATTTACGGTAGAAGGCAGCAAAGTAGTTCAGTGACAGAGAAATAGTTTGCATGCAGAATGCCTCTGGTTTGATTCCTGCAATTTTAAGGTTGGTTTGAGAAATTTCCCTCTATGAATCTCTGAAGAGCCAGCTCTGGCCCGCATAGGAAACATGAGCTAACTGAATCAATAGCAGCTTTCTCCACGCCTGAAACGATAATATTAGAGTTTATTCATTTATGAAGCAATGTCTTCCCTGCATATTTTGCTCCCTTCTGTCTTCTGCCATGTACTAGTCATGTATAAACTAGCATTATTCTACTAGTTGAATCTTTCTTCAACAGCATGAGATTGTTTCTATTGTACCTGAAGATACCAGGGTAATTTAGGGTGCACACAAACAGCTTTCTCTTCCAGTTCTTTGCTGCTTTCTCTCAATACTTCCTGTCTTAGGTGACTCCTTACTTTGCCTAATAGTAAGGCTAGCTCTGCTATAGAAGAAAGAAATGCATTTTTTAATTTTTTTCATTATTACTACTACTACTACTACTACCACTACTACTGTAGCAGCATGATTTTTGTAGGGCAAACGAACTTTGAGTAAACCATGGAATGAGTTCTCATTTTCATTCTTGAGAGTTAGCAGGAATGTAAAGCTGTTTCCTTGCTTTCTATCCCCAGCTATAATGTTGGGAGAAAGCATTTCCTAAATGTGAAATATTGCTAATTATCTCGTAGCCTGCACGTAATGGTAGTCCTAGGATAAAAATCAGAAGAGTCAATGGGAAGTGTTTTATTCAATGCAGAAAAAAGTCTGTTGACTGGGAACCAAAATATAAGGAGCAATGCAAAAACAGATAGATGAAGACATCACATAGTACAGAAAATGATTTAAATATAATAGAAGTGACTAAGGAAGAAAAGACACAAACAATAGTTTTAAAAAGTAGAATTGCTTCTTTGATCCACCAACTGTAACACTGCTGATGCTACAAATCTTTTCTGATCTCTCCATTATGGATTAAAATTATCTATTTCATGTATATGCTTCCCATTGCTCTTATGACATAAGATCATATGGGTAAAATCAATGACTTAGCTCCTCCCACTCTAGTGTTCTCTCCTATAAGTTAGAGTCAATAATTATGTTACCAGAGAAGTGAGGGAGGAATACTCCCAGCAGTCATTCACATGATATCAAAAAACATCCTAGGGAGCTTCCCACTTGCATTGTGCGTGCCTGATCTGTGTGTCACTTCATATGTGTGTTGGAGAATAGAGGAAAAGTCACAAGTCCCCACTGCTTGTGACTTTGAGTGAAACAAGACCAACCTGCAGATAGCTGTTCCTGCCCACAGTCAAACTGCATGTCTTTTTCCTCTTTATCAATGCTATTCATTTCCTCCATGTTAGTTCTTCCAGCCTTCCCCTACTTTGTCTCCTTGCCACATTTTCTCTCTGTTCTGCCCCAGTATCTGGTTAGCACTCTTCCCAGTATCTGCCTAGAACTAACCCTTAGAACTGAACTGTTCTAGTCTAGTCTAGTCTAGTCTATCAAAAAATCATAGGACCGACATTTCTCGGCAAGAAAAAGGAGATTTTTTTTTTAAGGAGCTTGTGTTTGGGTTGAGTGGTAGTTGGTAGAGGAAAGAACTAGATCTGGTTTGGTTTAGGGAGAATTTTTTATCCATCCACTTCCAACTGACGAAAGGGCTGATTGCTATAGAGTACATTTTGTATTTAAGCATACATGTTGGGATGTTTTCCTTATTAATATATACACTATTCCCTTAAGTTTATATTTGCCTGCATAACCATGCTGTGCATTCATATCATATTCTTCATGACTGATATGCTCTTTGAAAACTAGACCTTTGAGTATCACATCAAAAGCTAACCTGACTACCAGGTTTTTTAACTATATTCACAAAGACAAAAGTAAAAAAAGGAAGAGGAATCTCCTGTTTTGTACAAGGAGGAGGAAGCCACAAGTAAAAGAGGGTGGAACCCTCTCCATCAAAAAGACACTTCCAGGTACTCTTGGTTGGTATCTGGTGGGCAAGAGTTCAAATCAGAGTTCACCCATCCATTTGTCTTTCCAGCAAGGAGAGATGGTATCTCACTTGTGTTGTGGGCTTGGATAGTAATTTTCAACTATCTACCCACAGGAAAGCCTCTCCAGTTGAGTTTCTTTGCTAAAGCTTGGATTCATGGAATCTGCAAGTTACAGGGAAAATGGGGACATATGCATTAAGTTCATGCAGGATACTGGCCAGGTGACCTTATTCTTAGTCCTCCATAGACCGTATCTGTACTGGGATTCAATCAATACTCTCCCTTCTACTTTGCATTTAGTGTGTATTATGAATAATGAGATTACACTCATGTAGCCTTGTTGAGAGTAAGAACAGGTATGCAGCGTCTGGGAAATTTTTCCCAACTTTTTCTGTCCAAGAAAAATAAGATACAAGAAGCCCAAACCTGAGGCTGAACATTTATGCCATCTCTTTCAAATCACATCTGCTGCAATGTCTGTAATGATTGGTAGATCGTCTGGAAACTAAATCTGATATAAAAGTAAAGAATAAAGAGTTTTGTAATACCTTAAAGACTAGTGAATCTGGTTGTCTGATGAATAAACTTCAGAAAATGATTGATTTACCTCTATTGGTAGTCTACATGGAGACTTTTAATATAGAATTACTATTGCTTCCAGTTTTCCTTGCAAATACTTAACCCCTAGTTTTTAAACTGCAATAAATCACCCATCCAACTCAGTATCCTATGCACTGTAATATTTTATCATTAATTATGAAAAAGTGAACAGTGCGAGGTACTTTGGATTAAGAAGAATCACGCAGTTGTGCTGACTAGTAAATACTAAATAGTAGCATTTCATTAGCCTGGATAGATGATTACAAAGCTTTCTTTCCATTCTGTTCTGTACCATTTTTAAAAGCAAGGAAGTGTTGGACACAGATAATTGCATTTAATGAACACTTCCTTTAATTCTTCAAGGAGATTTTATATTAAAACTGTGGTGACAAATTAGTTCTTGCAGCGTAAGCTCTTTGGAGTAAAGTATAACTGAAAACAAAAGGTTGATGCTAAATTAATAAAACGGTGCTAAATGCTGCTGTCTTCCTGTTCCTCTTTAATTTTCTAAATTAAAGGAATGGTAATATGATTCAGAAGTAACACTTTGCATGCGTAGTGCATATAAACAGGTTATTTTGGGAGGTGCTGTTATCTGAGGTGGGCATGGGCCTAAATGGAAGCCATTATTTTGAAGAAGTATAAATAAAATATAAGTGATCCAAATCAATCAAATGCAATATTGGAACTTTTGAAGAGCATGTTAAATTATCTCAAGAAGGCAGGGGCGCATAGCTTTCATCAACTCCAGGACTGCAGTAGGTGTGTTAAGGACTGTAGTCCAGGAGTGGGCATGAACAAGGCAGGAGACATCAGGAATTTTAAGATGTGGAACAGGCACCTTAAATGTCTGGAAGGTTTAAATCTTATTTTGTCCCTCTAGGCTTCCAGAAATGCAAAGCAAATTTGCAGCCCTATTTTTTCTAGGATCACAAAAGTGATTTGGTTCTCCTCTGTGTCAACTTTCATTCCTCCATTGTCCCTGGAAAGAAAGTAGATGTGAAGTAAATGATTGAGAACTAAGACTTTAAGTCACATCTCAAAAGCAGTCAAATGTACAGTATGTTGCCTCCAGTGTATGGCCTCTTGATAGCTGGCTTACTTTCAACCTTGGTGGTTTATTGTTAGGGTTGAAATCTCCTTTTTCTTACAGCAAAAGTTGGTGACAACCAAGTTCAATGTATACTTCCTAGGGTGTAAGAGACAGCTTCATTCTTCAAACCAGATTACGCTTGGTCAGGAGTGGCAGGCAACTTGCATAATTCTATAACAAATCATGTTCTCTGTGCTGCAGTTCCTAATGCCATCAAGGGGAAGACAAAAACCTGTGCTTCCAAAGTTGTTGCAGTTAGGCTAAATAAGGGCATTCGTGCACATTGTTCATCATAAAAATGGAAAACAGATAATAGAAATTAGGGCTAGGCAGTGCTTGAGATTCGATTCCAAATCCAGAAAAGCTCTTTGGAGCTTGAACATGGTGCATGGCTATTTTAAAGACTTGTGGACAAGTGCTATCTTCACACCTACATGTGCTCTGATGTACCTCCATTGGTAGTCTACATGGAATCTGAAACATTGTGCAGTCCTAGTAGAAATTAAAGAAGGGAGAAGAACAAAAGCTTCCTACTACTGTTCTTTATATGTTGGGTACCTCCAGCAGCATGTTGGCAAGCAAGTGATGATTTTCCAGGAACTCTCTGTGACAATCCTTTTCTTCTTTTTCTCCCTTTTTTCTCAGGTTGTTAGCAGAGTGGCAGCACAGCAGGGCTTTGACCTGGACCTTGGATATCGGTTGCTGGCTGTTTGCGCAGCCAACAGGGACAAGTTCACGCCAAAATCAGCTGGTAGGAACAACCAGTGTTCTTTTCCAGACATGGCTTGTTGACGGAGAGAACCTTGACATGCATAACAATGTGCTCTGTGCTTCTCTCGGAAATGGAGAGGTTTTGGCTGCATATTACAGCATTTCTCTTAAAACATACTGAAACGAGAAACGGGTATTTGGGCCCCCATCCCTGTTTTTCAAACTGCCTTTTAGTCTCAAAGAATAAATAGCCCTAAAGAAGAATCAATACATCTAGAGGATGAATAATTCCAGAGAAGTTCTATCCAAGGGAAGGGGAAGATGGTGATAATGGGGAATGAATACCCAGTTAGTATGCGTGCATGCACACATTGATTCATTGATTCATTCATTGATGCATTCATTGATTCATTGATTCATTCTTGAATATATAAATCACTTCAGTCACGTCTGCTCTAGTGGTGTATAAAAGCAACAGCCCCAGCCATTGCAGTATTTGCTTGTGACTTTGTGACTTCCATCATGGATATTCCTATTCTTGAAAGGTTACAAATGTTGCAAATGTTGTGGCTTTCCATTTTCAAGAACAACAAAGAATGTTCTTGCAAAGTAGTGTCCATAGCAGATTTTAATACACTAGCATTCTTTCAGTCCATTAAAAAGGATGCTGTAATATGTAATGTGATGCACTCAATTGAACTAATGACCAAAATCACCTTCAGCCATGAATATTTTTTTTCTTTTGAATGAGAACATGATGTGTAATTAAGCCTATCATATATAACATTAATGACATAACACCATGATATTGATTTGTGTAGCAAATATTTGGTACTGACGGTTGTGGATTCATGTCTTAATTATGGAGTGCCTAAATGGGGGAAGGTGGAAATATGATTGTAAAAAGATTTGATTTCTAGTTAAAATTATAAATGATTTTTTCCCCAGCTATGTGAAAATCTGTAGTGGACGTATCAGTAATTATTAATTTGTGTATGACATTCTCTTCAGTCTCTGGGTTTTGCAGTCCAAGTTATCTCAAGTTCAGGAAGTGTCTTTTAGTGTTTTAAGTGTGAACACTGGCGTTGTATGTGTGGGAGGGGAGAGAGATTTGCAAAAGAGAATTTGTAGCAAAAAGCACGCTAAACGTCTATCCCATCCACCAACTGCCTTTTACATGGTCTTCCCATTCCTATCCCCAGATTGATAGGGGAAAGTAACATTCCTTCTGTCCCATCATCTCTCCTTCACAACTCTATCTCTTGCGTTAGTGCTGAAAGAGTATAACAGTGGCTAAGTGAAAAAGACATGTACATCATTAGCAAAGTAGAGGATCCACATTAATTGTGCTGTTAGAGTTTGGCTTTCTTTTGTGAAGCTAGGAGTTGTTATTTCTAGGCTATTGTGTTAAAACATCAATTTTGGTATCTGTTGCTTTGATTTTCCTTGTCACATTCCAGATTTTATAGAACCAATACAGTTCCAGCTGCTCCAGAACTTCCATTTCTCTAAAGACCTGCTCAATGAAAGGATCATGGTTTTGTCTGTTTTGTAGAAGTAGACTGTAAAAATTCCTTTTCTGTCTCTCTTCTCATCTCAGGTCTCTGGTTTCCATGGCTGTGTTTTCCCAGCTTACTCTGTTAGAGGCACTTTATAAACAGTGATCAAATACAATTCTGCCAGAAGATAAAACAATAAAACAAACAATATCAATAAAACAATAGTGCCCATAGTCCCACTGCTGCTTCTGATTATATCCCTCAATTTCAGTTTTCCAGCCTACCCTACAGCACTGGGGCATCCTAGAGCTCTCCCTTTCAAGTACTAACAGAGCCCAGCCTGGGGTAGCTTCTAAGCCCAGAGTAGAAAACATCTCTTATTGTGGCTGAGGACACAGTCCTCTCTGTTGTAAAAGAACATCTTCTCCCATAATATGGCCATCTCAGCTGCCAATATTGTTTTGGAAATGATGATTTAAAATCTGGTTTATATAGATCAAACTAAGCCACGATTTATCTGAATTGTTTTTCAGAATACCAAAGTAAGAGTTGAGTGATGTGACACACACACACACACACACAGAGAGAGAGGGAGGGAGGGAGGGAGGGAGGGAGGGGGAGAGAGAGAGAGAGAGAGAGAGAGAGAGAGAGAGAGAGAAAGCAGTCCTGAAATAAGGAAAGAATAAGCTTGTTCTTGTTGCTCCTATTCTGTCCTGGCCATATGGCTTATGATTTCCATTCCTCATTTCTTAATTTTTTATAAAGGTAGACTCTTTTTTGAGTCAAGCTTAGCTTAAGCAGGATGTCTTTGCAGGCTCCCCATTCTGCCCTATAGACTTGTATTCTCTGGGAATCATCTATCCAAATACTACCAGGCCTAACCCTGTTTAGCTTCTGAGCCCAGAAGTCAGCCAGTGTAGAAATAACCTTGAAGAAGGAATGCAAGAATGGTGAAGGCAAAATAAGAGACAGTTCAGTCCTGGGAAAGGAGAAGGTGTGAGAAAGAAATTCACAATAACCTTGCCTTGATTCTGTTTGGTATAAGAGGGGGAAGGCTTTCCAGTTGTTACACCCTATAACAATAAAGTTGCATTCCTGTAATCCTTATATTGTCTGTTTCCTGACCTGGCCTACTTTAAAAGGCTGACAGAGAGATCTTAATCAGACTTTTTGTTGTTGTTGTTATTTGAACATTGTTCAAAATGCACATTTATGTTATCTCTTTAATCCTTCAGTCTTTCCTATCATAAGGAAAATGTACTGTGATCCTCATTTTGCAAATGGTGGTGTGAAATAAGGCTGAATGAAGCCTGAGAGAACAGCTTACCTAAAGCTTCCATTCCTGATCCAGGCTTATTCCTTTAGCCCCTAGACTACCTCTTGGGAGACAGTCAAGACTCAGCTTTTCCTACCTATAAGATAAAAGCTTTCAAATCACGCATGACATATGTTCTCCAAATGGCTTTTTTTAGTAGGTGTTATTGGCTTAGGGTAGATCTTGAAGTTGCTTCTTTCTGCCTTGCAGAATCATGGCGTGTTTTCTCTCCCTCACCGGCCCCAGGCCAGTTGTGCTCTTTGAAAACTCTCTGCTTATTCTTGCGATGAGGGGGCAACATATTTGAGGTCAACTCTGAAGATGTCCATTATTTGAGACTGAAGGGTAGAAGAAACTGAGAACATATTGTCCCACCAGATTTATTTATTAGATTTTCACCTTGCTTTTTATTGAAGAGCTCAAGGCAGTGTGCATGTCAGGACTTCCTTCTGTGAGATAAGTTGGGCTGAGAGAGTGGGACTGAGAGGCCCCAAGTCCCCCAGGAGCTTCTGTGGCTGAGAGGGGACTAGAACCTGGATCTCCCTGGTGCTACTCCAGTTCCTGAGCCGCTACACCACAATGGCTTCCAAAGATGTTGAACTGAGCTTTACTACAGGGAATCATCCATGCAGTTTTCTTCACAACAGTTTGGAAGTGATCTCACTATTTGTTTTATTATTTATTTGTTTGTCAGATACATAGCTTGCCTTTTGTTCAGGAGCTCAATGGGTGTACAAAGTATTCCCTCCTATTTTTCCCATTACAAGAACCTCTATCAGGAAGGTTGGGCTGAGAGACAGAGAGAGAAAAACTGGACCAACATTACCTGAGGATCTTTCCTGGCTGAGGATGAACTATAAGGTGGGCCTCTCTGCTCCTATTCGCACACTTTCATAACTCCATTGTGCTGGCTTTCCACTCTGGATTTATTTATTTAGAACATTTATACGGCCCCCCCAACTCAAACAATGTGACTCTGGGCAGGGTACAAAAAAAAATACAAAAGAAAAGTAAAAACAGACCATGAAAACAAGCTAAATTAAATGATAATCAGAATTAAAATATACCACATATTTCACTCATCCTGACCGAGGTGTCCAGGGAATGAGACAGGTCTTAACTGCCTTTCTAAAGGCCTAGAGGATCTCAGTGTGATTCTATTTTCTCCCATCCCACTGTTCATTAACATCTTCTGACCACATAGTAGAATAATAGCAGGTCAACATATGTCCTGGTTTGGACATCTAGATACTTTCCAACAGTTATATTACATTGGACTGTCCTTTGTGTGAACTTAGCCCACTCTTTATTCATCCAGTTTTGCTGGGATGTTATGTCAACTCACATGTGTTTATCTGTCTGTAACTAATACTGAAAATGTATTACCCAGAAGTAAAGGTGGTAAAAGTGAGACTGAAAAGCCATGTTCAAGCAGCATTGCAACTCATGTAGTAAAGGGGCAGGGCCTGAATCCCAGTGTATTTGCATCATTCTGAAACACACACACAATGCCTTGCCTCCTCCCATGGGTGCTGCTGCTATTTCATATGCTTTCTCAGTAACCCTGCAATGAATGTAGAATGTAAATGAATACAAATATTTCTGGAAAAATCAGAGGTTGAATTGGGGAGAGAGTCTTACTTGAAGCTACCACATGAAGTTATAGCCCAAACGTAGACATACTTTAGCCATCATGTTCCAATAATATTTAAGTCCTGGGCTTCTCATCTTATTCTGCAGAGCAGTCAAACTGCATTTTGTCCTTCAAGCAGAAGTAGCTATTTCTAAGGAAACAAATACTACAGAGATTCTTGCACAACTGCATGCCTTCATTTGAGGTGCTGTCTTCTGACAGGGGTCTTCTGCCACTGAACAAGAAATTTTGGATACGGGAATTATCTTATTCTTATACACGTTTCAGATGCAGGAAAGGACGCATTGCATAATTCCAGGTAGATGTAGTTTCTCCACAAGCATTGGGGGAGGAGGAGGCTGGTACCCAGCAAGGTGGAATGTTAATGTGTGGGAAGCCTTGAGCTTTTATTGTGCATGTTTGAGGTTTATTGCTGTTTTTATTGTCTTGTGAGCCGCCCAGGGTTTTGGGTACAATATGGGCAGTTACAGTATGTAATTTTTCTAAAATAAACACATACAAGGACTAGGAAACTGCAGCTTATTCTAAGCACGTTGTATGAAAATATGAAAGTTGTCATTGCTGTTAGAAAAGAAGAACCTTCACCAACCTTGAAGGCCAACTTGAAACTTCAGCCAATTATTGCACATGCCCAGCTCATAAATAAGGGAAAATATCCATCTAGTCAAGCTGAACTCCAGTTGATTTCATCGACATGCCCGTGCAATTTTCTTGACAACAGTATGAAGGGGGTTGCCTTTGCTCCATTCCTCCTCCTCGTCATCTTCTTCCCCTTCTTCTGCTACTATTACTAGTATGACTTCCTAGTCTGGCCCTCACATCTGGGATCCCCTGTTAGTCCCCCATCCAATTACTAATCAGAGCCAACCCTGCTTCTCTGCATGGAGAACATTGTTGGACGGGAAAGGGCATGTAATCCTTCTTTTCAGGATATTGTTGCAGAACTCCTAAAGATATTTTATTTGATAGCATCAGCATACTCAGAATTTTCCAAGCTGTCATACTCACAAGAATAGAGAGTGTTGCCATTTTAGATGGCAAGCACCAGAAAAGGAAACAGGATATAAGGAATTGGGATCAGTGGAGAAAACGGAAGGGGCCCTGGTTTGTATAAACAGTTCTGAGGAAATAGATTTATACGAGGCTATTTGCAAGAATGGAGAATCAATACATATGCATTTTATTTATTTAAATTTATTGGCTGCCCAGCTCTGGTGGACTCTGGGTGGCATCCAGTGGATGCCAAAGTGAAAATGTTGGTATTAGCATGGAAGAATCTTAATTCCTTCATAAAACCCTAAATGGGTTTCCCAGTATTATGGCTGACAGGTTCAACGTACACCTTAAATGCCACAAAGACATATAGCAAATCAGTGTAATGTAATGTATTTTTTCTCTCTCTCACACACACACACACTTAAGTAAAATGGAGGAATCCTTTACTTTAGTAGGACAGATCTTTTTCCAAGTCATTACTATGAATTTCCACCTGTTGCTTTCTGACATCATTAAAAGAAGCAATTGTTCTAAAACAAACTACACCGTTTCTGTCTCTATCTAAAATATGTAAGTACCCTTTTAGGTTTTTTTTTTTTTTAATTCTCTCCTGATTACATTCTGGAAAAGCTTCAACATACCAGGGTCTTCCCTTGGGAAATTATCCTAAATATTGAATATTTGAGTAAAAAGCAGCTTCCTGTATGATTAGCTCTCCTAAATCAAATTTGTCTTCTTCACTTCAAACTTCGTGGCTTTTCCATCATTAAAAATCTCCCTTCTTGTACTGTATTATGTAATGTGCTTACTGCAGAAGCAATTTCATTAAGACCACACACACACACACACACAGAGCAGTTTTTAAGTACTCAGTTTGAAAAATGATTTTGCTGCTGGGCTAAAATGAGATTGGTAGATATAAATTGTTAAAAGTTTGTAATCGTTTTTGCCTCTTACTGGGAAATACAGAGACAGCCTCCTGGCTTTCAAATCCAAAACAACAGTATAAAAAAGGATATTTTAAAAGGGCTTTTCTTCATAATACTGCAAACCAAAATGTATCACTTGCCAAATGTTTAGTGCGCGTGAAAATGCTAGTTTCCACAGTCTATGCATCACCCTGTGAATGAACTACAGAGGGCCTTATTTTTGTCCTGGAGATCTCTGTCTAATCAGGAATTAGTAGAACTTCTCTTTTTCGTCTCGCAAATTCATAGATCATTTGAATGTGAAAATTAGCTTTTGAGTATTGCTTTTTTCCCCCATCTTCCTTTCTGGTCCTTAGAAATTGGAGAAAGGTGGTTTCTGAAGTCCATGAGAAAGAAGCAGTAGGAACTTAAGGAGTTACTTCACAGCAGTTAAGTGGAAAAGGCTGAGATCCATTATCAATTAATTTTAAGAAGTATTCTTAACATCTCCATTAATTATCTTTTTTTTCCCTGTTATATGCTATTCAGATCCTCTCTCTCCTTTCAGATTTTGATTTCTACTCTTCGTTCCTTCTTCCTTGTCTTAATGTCTGTTCCTCTGATTTTCTACTAAGTGTTCTTTATATCACTTTTGCATTACTTGGGTCAATGCTGATGCTTGTAGATAAGAACAAGGTACTGTGTAAAAAAGAAAGCTGTGATTTATTTAGTCTGGAGGAAAGAAAATGATCGTAAGGAGCATTGGTGGAAGAAAACCTTTCATTTTTGTTATTACTAGTGATGGTGATTGGGATAGAGAAGAGGTCGAAAAGATCTTTTCAAGATCACATTAGCGCAGTTAACAGAGCAAATGTCTGTTGTCCCACTTTTGGAAAGGGTCACCAATTTCTCAAGTGCCCTGCAGTAGCTGTACAGTAAAATTCTTGTTTCCTAGCTTTCAGACATTCAGAAAGCAGACTTTTTTCAAACTTTTTGGTATTTCATTTTGAACTTTTAAGCCAATATGGGGGCTTTTCTGGACAGGACAATACATTTTAATCTAAATCAATGACTATTTTATTCCATTTCCATTTTGCAGGTTTCTACAAACTCCAAGTGAAAGCACCTAAAATCATAAACAGGATTCTTTTAAGAGGACAAGTTAAATAAGGATTAAAATGTAATACCCTTTCTTTTGTCAAAGAGTTCATAAAGGCTTTACTCCATGCTTTCAAGATAGCTTTCTATCTGGACAGCTCACAGGGCCAAAACATGTAGCTTCAGGTATTACCATTAATGTTATGTCATATTAATCTACTTTCTGAAAAAATTCTACAAGACTCTGGTGTTGGCTATAAGTGAAGACAACATCAACAAGAATCTCTGTTGATATAGCTGGGTTTTATAAGCTCTTTGCTTACTGCAAGAAAGTGCTGGGGGAATGTGTGCTAATATCACATGATAGCCTAAAGTCCCGCATGATGAAGGAACGTCCTTGGACAATAATTCAGTAGCTAGAAAGAGATTCTACAGGCCAGTTAGAACTCTGTAAAGTGGATTCAAAATACACTGTTACAATCTGATCAATCGGAATGCATCTCTGTCTATCTATCTATCTATCTATCTATCTATCTATCTATCTATCTATCTATCTATCTATCTATCTATCCATCCATCCATCCATCCATCCATCCATCCATCCATCCATCCATCCATCCATCCATCCATCCATCCATCTATCTATCTATCTATCTATCTATCTATCTATCTATCTATCTATCTATCTATCTATCTATCATCTTCAATCCTAATATTAGAGTAGTAGACATAAGAATGACATACAATCTAGAAATCCACAGTTCTCTAAATTTTCCTCTGCCATGAAGTCTTGGGAAGGGCTTTTTATATTTTTTCAGCCTAAATTCCCCATCTCGACTTAGGAATTATGCTAACCAACCATAGAGGATTGTTGTAAGGGCCATGTGATAAATGCACATGTAATGTTTTGAAAAATTAGGAATATAATATGTGCTACTGCTTCATTGATTTCTAAAATTCTTTTTATTCTTATTAATTATTAGTGTTCTTGCCCCATTCTATTCCAACTGGGGAAAGTTGCTTTGTTCACAATAATAAATTATCCTTATGTTATAAGAGCCCACTTTCCACCGTATTGCTTCAGGGAATTGAAACACCTTTTCTGGCAGTATCAGATATAGTAGTACCATGGTTCTTTTCCCAGCAAAGTGGTTGCAATTTTAGAAATAAATTTCCTCCTAGGGAAGCAATGTAAGGGTTTTATTTTAAAGATCAAAAGCTTTATTATGTAGCCTTCAGCTTCATAGAAATGGTGGGGGGGGGGGGGGGATGTAGGAGGAAAATGAACCTAGTCGTTTAAACAAGAAGTGTTTGTATTAATTTGACTTTCTCTGATTCTTCTTTTAATATCACATAAATAAAGAGAATACTCCTCAGCTTGAGCTCATTAAAGAACTGGTAGTACTTCTTTCCTATTCAAAGGACAATATGATCTCCTTCTTATGCAAGAAGCCTACCTATGGGATCACCTGGAAAGCCTTCTAAATTAACTCAGGCTGATTGTTAAGCTCTTAAGCATTGTTTTCTGCTTAAATAACATGGTAAATTTGCTCTTATGTCCTCGCCTATAGAGAGAGCTCTGCAAAATATCAGATTCCTTCCACTTTGTAAAATCCACGTCAAGGGGATTGATAAGGAAGGTAGCACTTTCAGCTTAAAATACTGTTTAATGTTTGGATACTCTCATCATGGTCAGACCCACACTTGAACTTTTATGATAGATATTTGGATATTTTTCTTTAGTAGGATGAAAGGAGCAAAATGCAAAAGTTTCTTTGGGTATTATTCCAGTTCCTGAATTTTTCCTGCATCTTCCTCTTTTGACTGCCATAGGGGCAGCTAGATGTCAGCTAACTTTTGAAACTCTGTTAATTTTCCCCTATGAAATAGAGGGGGATGAGTAAGGATTAATGAGTCACACCATTTTACCAGCTTCCTTTTCTTGCTTTTCCTCAACATCAAGTGTAGGATGTCACATAATTTCAAGGCTCCCCCCACCGCACTCCACATGCTCTTCAACAACTTTCTTGTGTGTTGGCTCCAGATGTTCCAAATTGCTTCCTCCCTATCAAACATCTGCTGAGAACTGATGCAGTATAAGTGACATATGTCTCAAGGATCACTATACATGTAAAACCTTTTTCTTTGGAGGGGAAACACCAGTTAAAATGGAAACTTCTCCTTCTGTCTCAGTGCTAAATACACAGCTGGTAAGAAATTACTTCAGTTTATTAGACTCTGTGGGAAAGAATAAATGAAGTAACTTCAGCTGCATTTTTAACTATGTCTTTTCTGGATTTCTGCGTGTCCTAGTGCTATGATCATCATCTTAAAATTCTTTTTTCTGAACTTTGGACATCACACTTCCATAAAGTGGCATTAGGAGAGACAATCTGCTGCAAGGAAAAATAGATGCTTAACTTTTGTTGCCCTTATTTTTCCTTTAAGTGGATTTGTTAATCCATAAAAGTCAGAAACAAAAACAGACACTTGGCTCTGAGTAATATCTGTTGGTGGGGACGCGATGGCACAGGGGCTTAATGACTCTGAAAGTTGCCGCCCAGAAATGGTCGACACTTCAGTGGTTCGAGCCCAGCTCCACGCAGCAGAGTGAGCTCCTGCTTCCTCCCCAGCTCCTGTCAACCCAGCAGCTCGAAAACTTACATGAGTAGATAAATGGGGACTCTCACCCCGGTGGGAGGAAAAATGCTGGCAGCGCCTTGCAAAAGGAGATGGGAGCAGTTGCTGGTAGCACGGAAACTACACACGCCCAAAAAAGGCGCGAAGCAACGGAAACCCCACCTCCTGCGCTTGCCAGTTGGGCTCTGCTCTAGGAAGGAGGCCATGGCAAACCACTTCCGAAACACGTTGCCTTGAAAACTGCAGGGACTCGTCCAGGCAGTCGCCGCAGAATCGGTCACGATTGAGTACGGATTAAAAAAAAAAAAAAATCTGTTGGGGAATGCCTACAAAACTCATTTCAAATTTTTGATCTACTAACAAAATACATTCAGCACAAGCCTAAGATTAGCCTCTGTACCACAGGAAAGTAAAGTGGCCAATTACTTTACAGTACTTTTAAGAAGAGAATCAAAGGGCATCTGAGGAGTGCAGTCTGATAGCTGAAAATCCATTTGGTAGAGATTATTCATAATGATAAAATTGTCAAGATATGGAAAGACAAGTGTTGCTGAAAAAAAGTAGTTGTGCAAAATTAGTGTTGTCTTACTAACAGTTTATAGTTCTTTGAAAATATCCACAAGCGTGTTGGTAGGGGTGATTCAGTAAGGACTGTTTATTTTTACTTTCAAGAACTTTTCATAAAGTTTCTCACCAAAGACCCTGAACAAATTATTATCCATAAGAGGTTATGTTTTTTGTGGATCAGTAACTAGTCAAAAACCAAATAGTAAAGGATGGATGGATGGATGGATGGATGGATGGATGGATGGATGGATGGATGATTCTTTTAGCAGAATCTTGGTGGGTGACATGAATATAATATTTTTCAGTGTGTAAAAAGAAATTATTACTGATTCTAGAATTCTGAGTCATCCAGTGAGACAGAACGGTGAAAGATTCAATACAGAAAAAAGGAAGTCTTTCTTTATGAATTGGATGGTTCAATTATAACTTATTCTTCCAAGTGAGGGCCACCAACCTGTGTCAGCTTTCAGGGCCACCTTTTGGCAACCACTACTTGTTGTGAGTGCTCCTTGCTCCCTTTCCTTGATTTGGATCCATAATTATTGGTTTGCATTGTTTCATTCCTACATGTCATCACTATGCTTGGTAGGATAGAACAGAATATGGTCCAAGTCCAGTTTCATACATTTTTATGTAGATGCACCCTTATCAAAATGCAGCAGAAGTATCATCAAAGAGAATATCCCGTTTACAACAAAGGTGAAGATTCCTTTGGAATATCACAACCGATTCTGCAAACCCCAACACAAAATTTGGTAACAGCTGCCTTGGCAGCAAACCAGGATGATGCCAAAAGAATGGCACAGAGGCAGTGACATCATCACACAAATGGTGTCATTATATACTTGCATCCTGACTTCTGATGCAGGGATGTAAGGCACGGCAGAGTACAATGACATCATCACACATGTTTCACCCCTCTTCTCCCCACTTGCCCTGGGTTCCAGTGTTTCAACCCTTGGCAGGTGACAACAGAGTGTTCCTCTACCAAGAGGGGAGAAACATAACATTGTTGCATTGTTTGTGATGAGAAAAGGTCATAAGTGAAATGGCCAAATTCCTGAAGAGGAGCATGTAATATATAGCATTGTTAAAATATTATTAAAATAATAAAAATGGCAGGTATCTAATAACATTAGAGCACTCAAAGGCCTTTGTATGCATCAATTCAACAGCTGGCATTATACTTCAGTGAGGACCTTCAGGAGATTCAACATCATATTTTAAAGCAGAGTTGAAGTTAAGAAACTGTGGTCTACTTTAGGTGTCATACTATATTCTTGTCCAATGTGAACTTTGAATATGTGAATGCTTTGACTCATAGTCCACACTCCTAGCTACTAAGTTCAGTCTCAACAATGGAGTAGAATTTGCTTGTAAATGTATACATTGGTTTAAATCTGCTGATCTGTGGAAATTCAGCGTGCCTCCCAAACCAGCTGCCTCTGTTCAATATAGAACAAATCCAACCAAAATTGGTTGGATCCAAACAAACATAATTTAAAGTAGGCCAGCGGAACTCAATAAGATTTAGCTTAATAATTAACGTACGTTTCAATGAGACTGCTGCATGATTGGATCAAGTAATTTATATTTATATTTATACACACACATACACACAAATACTTGCATATATACATATACACACACACATAACCACACATACATATGTATATGTGGGTGTGTGTGGGTGTGTATATATATTGAAAAACATTCCTGACATAATCAAACTTCTAATCACTTGGTGATTAGAACTAAAACTATAATATTGGGGGGAAAGGCATGACAAAGAGAGAAATAAGCTTCAGATGGGAGGTTAATATAAGCCTTATGCCAGAGTCACATATTGTACTAAACTATAACATGGATTGCTGCTGCTTTCACATAAGATCCAGATCTGTCCACTTTGTTTCGAAATCCATGATTTCTTTCTTAGAGTGGCTTTGTCAAAAGAAATAATATGGCTTAGTTCTACCATCCAGAAAGATAGTTGTTCCTCCTAGGGGTTTTTTGGGGGGGAGGGGTATTAAATAGCACTTAAAACAAGGGAAATTTGTGAAACCAATAATATCTAACTGGAAAATTACAAATATTACCCTCTTTGTATGTAATGGAAAGCCAAAAGTTACAGTGGGAGTAAATGCTGACCTAGGATCTTTGGTACTTTTTCTGACAGAACACCCATCTTTAATTGGCTTGTCGCTTTGCTCATCTAGCATTATACATCTGCCCTTGAAAACAGCTCTTGAAGCAGGAGAGTAGCCAGAAAAGTCAATTTAGCAAGGTTCCTGTCTCTGTCCTAGCATCTCAGACAGACAGCCTGGAGCATGGAGTTATTATCAGCAAAACAGGTATATGAATAATTACTAAAGAGAGGAGACCGAGTTAACTGCAGTTCTAATATTGTCCTCATAAATTCTGATTTTTTGGGAATGGGATGTTGTTTGGAGGAGAACTTGAAAGATTCTGGAAAGTGTATTTCTGAATCCAGCTGACTGCTGGCCCAACTTCAGGACTTAGCAAAGGCTTTGCAGATAGGCCTTTAAACCCCTAAGAGGCCAGGGTCTGTTTGTCTTAGTTTCCTGGGACATCTTCCCATTGGTTGAAAATGTCCGGTTCCAAACCTCTGAATGTGTATATCGAGATAAGAGCAAAACTGTAATTCCTTCATCCTCCCCAGACCACAACTCTCAATTCACTGAAGTTGAACCAAGCGTTCTATCCTTATTGCCATGTGAAGCTGTTCTGATCTCTGAAGTTGGGTTAAAAGCTCTTTTCAGTAGCAAATATTAGCTGAATAAAGTCCAAACAAAACTAGGAAGTTCAGAGAGACTGCTTCCTCAATATTAATTTTGGGGAGGTGAGGAGAAGCTCTAATATTTCATGCAAACACAAAGCACTTCAACCAAAGCATAATTACCAAGAATATTTGGGCCTGACACATACCATCCATTCATATAATTTTTCTATCTCCTTGTTAGCAAACTCTAGTAGGCCTTAATTTCTAGTTTGAAATGTGGCCTCATTCAACAACTGAAACCCGATAAATCATTCAAAAAGGTAACAGGTAGATATTAAACATGTGAATAAAGATATATGTCATGATGAAAAAAAGAATTTCATTTATGTTTAGCATTTATATCTTGCACTCCAAGTTTGCTTATTGTGTTCGTATTCCTTAAAACTGCACTGTATGGGGAGCCAATTTCAGCTCTCATTTGTTCTGGAAAGAATATTAGTTTGCTTATTCAATAAGAGACAGGAATCAGAGGTTTTACAAATCATACTCTTAACAATGGTATTAATTGATATTTATAAAGTCTTGATTAATTAATTTGATTAGATATGAAATATATGCAGGAACTTGCAAATGGGATTCACAGATGCTTATCACAGAGATGGAAACATCTCTGTTTGCTCATTTTTTCCTCTCTTCTTCTGCAGTCTGGATAACTGGATACAGTAATCTGCACTAAACAGGGGAAATGTTCTTTTGCAACAAACCATCACACTGTGGAGGTGCTGCAGACTGTTTTGGATCAACTGCAGAACACCAGAAATGAAACATATGGATGGAGCAAGTGGGGCCTGGCTGATCTATGTCACCACCTCTTTTCCCACCACAGTTCTCAGTAGAGCAAAACACTCAAAACAGGCATGCTTGGATTCAGGCAAGACCCACCTATAACCAGCAATTCCCTGCACAGAAAGTTTGCATAAATAATTTCAACATCCAGTGTGGATTCATTCTCCGGGTCAATATAGAGAAGTTGCTGGAAAATATACAAAATCCATACTTTTATTACTCCAGCTGAAAGTTTAGAAAATTCGACTTCAGACAAGATGGTTATAAATCCAGAAAAAGTGAAGGATGGGAGACATCAGTCTGAAGTTCAAACTATGTTTGTATCAGATTACATTCTTAAATGCAATAAAAGAAACTCTCCAGATACTCAGATTTGGTCATTGAGTACAATGATGGTGTAGCCTTGCTAGGAAGAAAGGAACGCATCAATAACTATTTGATCCCAGTTTTGGGAAATAAAAAGTCTAGTTGTTTAAGTCAAAACAGTTTCAGTGTTGTCCACACAAAGGGGAGAGGACAACAACAACAACAAGCTTGTTAGCTTGTACATGCAACATTGGGTCACTGTTAGCACTCCTATCCAAGTAAAGGCTGAAATTAATTCTGACATGGCTCCTGCTTTGGATGTGCAAACCTTGTGCACATCAAAGTTGGGAAATTATCAGAGTTTTGCTGCTACTCTACCTGGACAAGCCAGCAATAAAGTCAGGATTTTCAGCAGCTGCTACTATAAAGAGAAAATATTGATCCAAAATGAATGTGCCATGAATTATGCAGAACTAAGCAAGCTCGTCTTTCCCATTAAAACAGGGTTTTAACTTTTTTTTTTATTTTCAGTGAAAAGATTTTATCTTCTATCTTTGCAATCTGTGCTGTTTTATTTGATACACAGATGAACATTTAACTATTGAAAGTGATTTTTTTTTTTTGCCCAATTCTAACCCCAATGAAATAATTAGTTTTATTCTTCGGGTAGGGGGTCATCTATATTAATGTATTATTTTAAGGGGTCACAGCAATGCCGAGTTTAAGAACCTTTGGAGAATAGTACAAATACCTTAATCTCTTATGACAGGGGTTCCCAAAGTTTTTGTCATCACACCT
The DNA here is from genome assembly GCF_059951505.1 of Python bivittatus. Lineage (NCBI taxonomy): Eukaryota > Metazoa > Chordata > Lepidosauria > Squamata > Pythonidae > Python > Python bivittatus. The sequence continues at coordinate 5,215,953 of NW_028277033.1, forward strand.
CCCTTTAGTGCAATCTTAATGTACATACCTCCCCTAAAAATCCAAACACCAAAATGAACACAAATTGACAACGAAACAACACAATTAAACCTTTTATTGTAACAATATACAACTAAAAGATTCTTCACACCTCCCTTGGACTCTGTTTGCACCACCCCAGGGGAGATACTCCCCACAGTTTGGGAAAGCCTGTCTCATGGGGTTCAAAGTCAATATTAAAAAATTGGCAGATGATTCCATTAAAACATATTAAAGTGCAGGAATTAGAGACACTTTCTTTCAGGCTGCAGAGCTGTGCTGAATATTTGAGTCTATTTTCCTGTTCTGCATCAGAGCTCCTACCCCACTACAGACCAATCTTATGCCCAGAATTATTCTTCTGAAGAATTTTCAGTGTAAAAATTGAAGGATTTTTCACTGTGTTCTTTTAAATAGTTTTTCTGCTGAGAGATCCTTTCCTGTGATATTACTTGACACACAGCCATTGCTGATGTTTAAACATCATAATCTCTGGAAACACCTGGGAATTTGACCTGGAAAAGTGGGGAGCCCTTTTATGATTAATTTCTGCTAGTAATAAACCACTAGTTCAAAATGCAATATGCTATGAAGTAGGTTTTAATCCAGTTAGCTATAGCGCCTGATTCTTGTGACAAGTGTGACTCAAATGTCATCATAGAAGCTGGTATTTCGAGAAGCAACGTGGGATTAAAAACCTACTGTAGATTTGCCAGAGGAAAAGCAACTACAATATTTCTAGACAGGTCTACTCTAAAACATGTCCACTTCAAAAGGGAAGCAGAGAGGGGTTCTGGTACAGTTAAAGAGATTTAAAAATGAAGTCCTAAACTCTTTTTCACAGGAGGTGGAAATAATGGCTTATAAATCAAGGGAAAATCTTCTAAAACAGAAGTCTGTGCTATAAATACTAAAGTGGGATTTTAACATATTAGATTTTGATCTATTAGCAACAGGCCTGTAGGTAAAAGTAATGAGAAACACACAAAATTATCAGAGGAACTTGAGTAGGCAAAATCCTAAGAGTGTGTGTTCTTATGTTTTCTTATTAGGAATCCCATTTCTGATTCAGGTAATGCCCAAGTTCGGAGGGATGGCAAGTTTTATAAGGGGAAGTAGAAGTTTTCATTCAGATCTTCTTAAAAGCATTGTTTCTGAAGGTTCTTCCATTCAGTTCCTGGATTTTTCTCATGAGGCATGAAAGGTAGAAATGCTCTATAGACTCAAAGCCAGAAATACCCCTGCAGGATTGATTGGCACTGGGCATAGATGTGCCACAAGGGAAGGTATTACACCATTATTGAAAAGTGCTAAGGAACTGAAGCACTGACAAGTTAGACAGAATGAGAAGAACAAGACAACTCATGTTTAATACTGCTGTCTTTCATTTTCACTTAAATGGTTATAAAGAATAATAGAGTTGAAAAACATAAAGTAATAGGGCTGTGTATGCTTCAAAAATGATTAAAAGGTGCTTTGGAACAAGTATGTGCACTTATTTAAAATAGCTACATCTTTTCTCAGCTTCTATAAGATTGAAAAAGGCAGAGCTGCTTTAATTAGTTGCATTAAATGCACAACTGATTGAATGAGATGATTCATTAGGGCAACTGCATCTTTCTTTTTAAGTTGCATGTGGGTGCCTGAAAAAGGACGCAACTGCTTTAAAGAGGTGCTGTGTTCACACTTTGGTGTCTTCCAGTTCATCTGTGAAAATCATTTTTCAAGCATGTGCACCCTTTGCTTCTCCACTGATTAAACTCCAGAGAGCAGCTGGGGATAATTCAATCCAGTAAGAGCAATCCGTATATGGAAATTGTTGATTTCGATAACCATGAAGACTATAGATGTCTCTCTGGAGACACATCAACATCACAATAATTCAGTCTGTGGAATGGTTGGATGAGTTGCTCAGGAGAGAAGGCAATGTTCTTTTCTTTCTGGAATCCCTGTCTGCGGTTGCCAAGTATAAGTTCCCCAAGACTAGAGCAGAATTGGTATTGGAGAAGACTCCTGAGAATATCAGGACAGCCAAGGAAACAAAACAATGGATCATCAAACAAATCAACCCAGAGGCAAAATGACTGGGCTCAAATTATCCTACTTTGGACACATTATGTGAAGTCCTAACTCTCTGGAGAAGGCTTTGATGCTGAGACAGGTAGAAGGAAAGAGAAGAGGAGGACCACGAACAGGAAGATGATAAACTCAGTTACAGTGGCGATGAGTGCACCATTGGAATACCTGAAAGACCAGGTTAGGGTCAGATCATCATGGAGAAAATCTCTCTGGGTGGTCACTAAGAATAAACACCAACTTGATGGCATATAATCAATCAATGCTAGGGTAGCTTGGCATGTATTGCTTAGAGGCGGAACTGTTAATTCTACCTTTCCCAAGGTAATCCTGAAATTCCAGAAGTTTGGAGGATTACACTGCTTCCATGTCTGAAGAAAGCAAAGTTAGAAAAACACTTCTAATATATTTTGAGCCCAGACCTTTTAAAGTGCAGCCATAGAGAGTTTTCTTCCAAACATACATAATGTTGTACAGTTGGAGGCTTGCTTGTTTGTTTTTAATCAGAAAACAATAATACTTCATGACATGCGCTCAATCTTTCAAAAATCTTTAGATGAAAGGAGGAGGAGAAGGAAAATGATGATTTTGATGCCAATGTTCTTGTATTTTTAACTGAAATCACCAGGCACTGCTAGCAAGCACTTGATATAGAAACTTGATGGATTTTGTGAACATTGTGCCTGGAATGGAAGTGGTTTCTTTTAACCAATGGATTTTGTGCCAGGGAAAGGCAGATTCTTAGTTGACCACAACAAAACAACCATTTCCTCCTCCCACCCCTATGAAGGAAGGGGAAAATCTTACTGATATCCTCTTTATGTGCCTAATTATTATTCATTCCATGGAACATACATTGCTGATTTTAACTTGAACATCCTAAAAAACAAGGATGTTATAAGGACCAATTTCAGTCCTTTTTAAAGGTAGCCTTATAATAGAAATGTAATGCTGGAAAAGTTTTAAACTAAGCCAAAGGAAGCCAGAGTTGGCAAGACCTTGCAATTGTCAATGTTGTCAAGGCAATTAATCTGCAATTTGTATTGGGGAAGGGGAGAAATAATTGTAGCCCCCCAGTTGTGATCCAGAAAGCTGCTATAAGTTTAGATAGGTTTGCATGGGGAAATACATAAAATCATAGCATTCTAGAGTTGGAGGCTGTCCTTGAAACTATCTAGTCTGTTCAGTGGAGGAAACTAAATTAACATCCCAAAGAGATGCTTGTCTACTTCAATAGATCCAGTGAAGGAAGACTGCTACCTCTCAAGGTCATTGGTGTTATCCCTGTGCCTGCTTCTGAGCCAACAGATACCATATGACAGGTGGAAATTCTAATTTCTGTCATCCCAAACTATACCATGAGATCAGTGTGTTGGTGATGGATGCTCGTCCACTACAACGATGTCTGGTTGATTGGCCAATACCTGCCTGTCTGTCTGGATCTGGAAGTCCCACAGGATCTTAGCCCTGTTATTCTCCATGACCTTCTATGGAATCTCCCATCTAGTCTGCTACTGTGATGGTAACTGGTTCCTGTTCTGGGAGATTGTTGTGGTCTGCTTTCAGGTCCTGCAGCCACTTTGCACTGGTGATATGTGTCTTCTCTTTCTCCCATATGTTCTTCCAGTACTGTTCAGTTTCTGCTGTTGTTGGCTCTGCTGTTACTGTGTTGGACTGCACTTGGGAGTACACCTTGGATGGTTCTTTGGAGAAAAGGGCCTCTGCTTCTTCTTGGCCTCTGCTTCTCTAGTGTATCTCCTTAGCCTGGCAGCTGGTGCTGTGAGCCTTTGTTTAGCAGTCTCTAGGGCTTCAGATGGAGTCGGGCCCATGTATTTTTTCAGTAGCCGAGTCTTATCCTTAATCTCCACACCCTTCTGTAGTTCCACCAGCTGACTAATTTCTCTCCGAGTTGCCTTGATCTTAGCCTCCAACCTCATTTTCCAGGGGGATATGTACTACTGTTCTTGATCGGGTAGCCAAGCATCTCCAGGATTATAGTGGCTGTAGCATATACCAGTTCATTGGTTTGAGTTATGGTGGTAGTAGGGATTGTTGTGAGGGGTCTTTTGGCATCTTCTAGCATACTATCTGATGGTACCTCTTCACTGAGCCTTGGTAATTGGTCTCGAGGGTTGACTGTAGCTAGGGTTTCCATGATCGTATGCCTCATATCAGCTACTGTGCTCTATAATGGAGGGTGTGGCAGTGATGTTCCAGCTTCAGGTGTTGGCTGCATATCCAGTTGTTCTTCCAGGTCTTCTTGAGTCTGGGATGCAATGTGTAGTTGGTCTATCTCAAGTTGTGAGAGATGATGTTGAAGCATTGGGTAACTAGCTATTTCTCAGTTAGCATGGATGTAGGTCTTCTATCTGCCCATAGTTCCCTCATATGTTTCATATATCCCCTCTCATTAGGTCTACTGCTGTAGTAGCATTCCATCAATTTCAGGTCCTCTTGTCTCATCCATGTATGGTTCGTTCCAGTAGCCCACTTATCATCAGATTGTTCTGCTTCCCCAACATCTGGTGGGGACCTTGTTAATCTAAGCAACGTCTGAGCTGGTATGACTCTCTTGGTTCATGTCACTCTCATATTCGAGGTAGGCAGGTGAAGCATTAGGGGGTCTTTGCCTAAGGACCCCTACTGGTAATGTAGGTACCAGTCAGAATTCGAACCCCAGTCTCCCTCATCAAAGGGCGGTACTCTAACCACTATGCTATCCAACCACTATAAATAAATAAATCCATTATCATGGTAATGATAACTAAATCAAAGATGTTGTGAATTGGTTGCGGTATAATCAGACAGGTGTAATTTTCCAGGTGTAAAAGAATACTGAGCCTTTCATGTTGTGTGGCTTCAAGAAGAATGTCAAAAGACAGTGTCTCTTTTAAAGCAAGCATAATTTGACTTCATGAATATGTCCATGTGATTTTCTTGGTGGTGGTCTTCCAGGATGTGTTATCAACTTCCCAGTCTAGTTTATGACTCATAGCTTCTTGCTGTTCCCCCATCTAAGCACTAACCAGGTCAACCCTGTTTAGCTTTCTTGAGATCAGAGGCTTCCATGTTGCTGGGTTCTAGAAGAATGAAGGGGGGCAGATCCTGTTTTGCCATTGCTTCTCATTTAAAGATTTACTCCCTATAGACTAGAGTAAATATTAAATGTGCTTTATGTGATGAATACAGTCAGACTAATAGTCAGCTCCACCCCAACTAATTTTCAGATACGGTTCTAGATGAGATAGCAATAACCCTCCTTTTCTTCTTCATGCTCAAATCATCTGGCAAGATGAATTTCACTTTTTGTTCAGGTGGTGTCTATTCCCTCCCCTTCCTTTCTGTGGGCTGCACAGCCTTCAGGCAGGAAGCCACCAACATCATCTGCGTCTTCCCCAAAAGCAGAACCTCCCTCCTCTGGACGCTCACTTAGCATGACGAGTTTGATGGATTTAGTCAACGGTATCTCTGAATAGAGGATGAGGGAGATCCTGTCCATCAGCTGTGTCTCAAACAGGAGTCTTTTTGGACCGGACACCTTTATCGGTTTACTAGGTACACTCAAACAAGTGTGGCTTCTGATTAATTGATCAAAGAGGACTCTCTCTGCGTTTTGGCTGTGTCCCAGAGAGCCAGCCTTTGTCCCAATCTTCCAAGCATCCCCCCTCCTTGCAAGTTTGAAATGTGAGATGCCTGGGTTTTCTTTCCCCCCTCTCGCTCTCTTCTCATTCTCTCTCCCTTTTGGCAAAGGGACTGTGTCGCTTATCTTGTATGTATCTATGTCGGTGAGGGTGTATGTGCATTGATGCGCCCGTAAGTGATGGGTATAATGGGAGAGGAAAAGAACGGACTGTTAGACACTCCAAAAAGAAACCATCACTGCCAGGAACATGCAGCAGAGGTGAGAATTTTCCGGGGGTTTGGTGGGCTTGTTGGAATTCCCCCCTCCCTGTGGGGGAGGGTGGGTGGGGGTGAGTCCAGGAGCCTCCCTTCCCTCTCCCAGCCACTACACATAGAGACGCCCTGTCATGCGGACGCTAGTGAGTGCCCCCTTGCTTGTTTCAGGTCTGTCCGCGCAGACGTGTGAAGTTGGAAAGCCGAATCTGATTCTCTTTTCATTGTCTCTGGAGGGTTGTTGCTGGAAACACAAATCACCTCTTGGCAAGTACGGCGGGAGCCCATTAGCAAGACTCCATCTGTGATTGGTTTTGCCTGGAAACCGGGAGACAAGCAATGCATAATTGATGTGTGTGTGCTGGAGCTGGACAGGCAAAGAAAAAAGAAAGCGAGCAAGCAGGATGCCCGTCGAGGGGGGAGAGAGCGCAGGCTTGCAAATAGCTCCAAGCTGCTTGGTACTGAGATTAAGGTAGTCCTGGATTTCTTTGTTCGGTACCACATGATTGCTGCTAGAAGTGTTTCCAGGCATATGGGCCCTGCTTTCGCCCTCCTCCCTGCCAGAGAAGAGAGGGGAGGGATAAACCCAGCCCTCCCTTCCCATGGTGGGGGTCCAAAAGACGGTTAGTTTTGAATGAAATATAACTTGTGGGTAAGTTGTCGTCTTCAGAGGGGAAGGCATGTGGGGTGTTAAGGGTGTGCGTGCTTGGTCTAGCCGCTCTGAGGGTGGGGGTAAGTGTGCGCACGTGCGTGACACAGGAGAGAGGGAGGGAGGGAGAGAGGGAGGGAGGGAGAGCATTGTGGGTAGAAGTGTGTCAGATGCCGAAGACAGCGCGAAGGAAGGAAAGACATCCCTTCTGTTGCAAACTGCAGCAGACGTTTCTGTAGTGTATGCTCGTTGCACTGCTGGATTGTCGTGGCTGTTAAAATACATCTGTGGCTGTGTTTGAGGTCTGGTTTGAACCCAGCGGTGCTCTTCTTCACTGGGGTGATTTCATTTTAAAGCCTGCCCAGTAAAACCAGGTCTTGGACAAAATGTTTATCCTGGATTTATTTTGCTTGTAACCATGGTGAAGAGAATCTGTGGAAGAGAACCAGGCCTTTGTCTGTAGCTTCAGCAGGTTTGCACTGCCCTAAATTGCTAAGATTTCTCAGTCGTCAAGCCTCTTGAGAATTAGCCCCTGCCATTATGTTTCAACATTATAATGGGAGCTAATTCTAAAAATTCATCTTTTGTTTTGCCCGCCAAACTTTTGGCAGACATGTCCCATTGTAAATTCTTTTAGCATTGATGACTTCTGCATAAAGATAATGCCAATGGCCATTTCAGTAGGAATACAGGCTGGATCCCCCCACCACCACCACCACTCCTGCCCGTATTGTTTCTGATGAGTTCCTGATTATGACATGGTTGACTTTTAGATGCGTAGATGTTCAAGGAAACCTTGATCTGCAGGTACCTGAAGCAAAAATCCTTTCTAGTTTGATGACAACTATTCCTGTTGTCCTTCCTGTGTTTCTGACTTTAAGTATTGGGGGAAGTAATGTGAGTAATAGATCACAGCATGCTAAAGAAATTGATCATTGGCTTAAAAGTGCAAGCAATCCAGCCTTGCAGAATGGTAGTTTCAGCTACGTCAGTGGGAGAACAGAAACCCAGATGGTGAGTCGGATTGTAAAGGGAAACTCTGCAACTGTTTGGGTCTGTGCACCTGAATGATGTCACCATCCTCAAGAAAGGTGGAGTTTCAGTTCAGGCAGCATCTGTCAATTTTCTGCATGAAGGAGGAGGGGCAAATGGTGGCCAAATGGAGAACAGTTTTTGCTTGTAGTCTGTTCCAAAGTTTTCTGGGAAGCAAATAGCAACATGCCCAGCAAAACTGTGTTCCGTTGGCAGCAAGTCCAAAACTGGCTGGCTGAGTCTGTTCACCCAGCTTGGCTTGAACTGAATTTCAGATACAATAAATGAAAGAAAATGAGATTTCTAATGGGGGGGGGGATGAATACTCAAGAAACAAAATGTTTGTTGAATGCAACAAATGTTTTGCTAAACAGTATGACAATAACAGGTGGCTAGTTCCTTCCTTCCTTCCCACCCTCTGGATTTTAAAAGTTTCTATCCACTGCTTTCCTCTGAGTATTTTGTTTTAACAAGAGCCAAACTAATCTGGTAGTGGACAAACTGGATTCAGAGAGTACAGAGAATCATTATATTTTGGTTCAGGTGATACTTTTTTCTTCCATTCTTAGGACAGACTTTGCCTGCTTTTTTCCCATTTCCCCAGAGCAAGCAATTCAGCTTGTTCTCTTGAAGTGAATGGATCCTTTCAATACTGTACTGCGACTGGTTTATTCCTGCTCCTTATTTGTGAGAGAGCGCAATCTGGATGATACAGATTACTGTAGGAAAAATGTTTTGCAGGGTGGATGCTGGTGGAAAGACAATGTTGCCTTGAAGCTGAGCTTGACTCATGATGACTTCATGGATACATCCATGTGGTTTTCTTGGCAACAATGTGCCATTGCTTTCTTCCAGGACTTTGAGTTGGTGGATGGGAATTTTTGCTGAAATTGAAAAGAGTTGAATTGGATGGTCTTCAAATCCTCCTGGGGAGCCTTTTCTCTTAAGGGTCGTGAGAACACAGCTTTTAAAAACATTTGGATCATAACATTGTTCTATACTTAATAGCAAAAAGCCCATCATGATGATAGGTGGGTATGCATGAAAGCAAGAAGAGCTTGGATATTTCAAGGGCACTGGGAGCTCAGTATTTACACATTCTGTGCTTCCTAAACTTCCCACATATATACACTATGGGATCTGACTCATCCATTGGGAGGAGGGAATGGCAGGTCATGCCTTTAATTTCTTACTTTACTTCCCTTGAGAATGAATGGTTGCCAGTCACTTTCTAGGGGAAAGCAAGGACATGAACTCCAGAAAGAGGGAGAAACCCCCTTCTCCTATCTGAGGATCCTTGCTGTTAAACTTCATGATTATATTGTAGGTGACACAGTGCATCCTACAGGTTGATCAGCAGGAATAATTCTCTTTATGGAGAGAAAATACCACCTCATCCAGGCTGGAGTTGAAATGTAGAGCGCTTGATCGCAGCATTTCTGGGTCAGAATGGGCCTTAGAGTGTGCAGCAGGAAGCACAGGTGCTTTCTTCAAATAAAAATGGTTCAGCATATATCAGATGCTTTGTTCTTTGCGCAGTGGGAATAGAAAGATAAATCAGAGGTCAGGTCTGTCCTAGAGCCTCCCACCACATTAACTCACAACATGCTCCTCATCCACATAGTATAAGTCAGCTACAAGCCTCATCACTGCAATGAATGTTAAGCGCAACTTGGATAGTTTTAACTTGGTGTGGTTTAGTTTATTGGACAAATCCAGCCTGTTTGGTTAGTGTATAGTTCAATTTTTGGGATGAACCTAAGAAGGGGTTAAATCAGCAACCAACTAAAGCCTGTTCTGTGAGTAGAACCATTAAGTAATTTCTGATCAGGTCTACAACATAACTCATTTTTCCAAAGTGCTCTCCCATAATGAGATCAGTAATGATTATGTCTTCAAATGTGATGACCTTGACAAGGGATGTTGATTCCTCTTCTTGAATATCATGCAACAATTGGTCAGCATGAGATTTTGCCTTCAGCTTGTTTCAATCACTTTTTTACTATAGAAACCAAATATACAGCTTGTTTTGTAACTTAAACTAACAAAGCAAAGGGTGTGATCATGGCAACTACAAGTGGGAAACAGTCTACCAGTCATCCTCTCCCCAGCAAGCAAATGAATGACAAGCAAAATGCCCAGTTTTGGCAGCTGATGATAAAGCTGTGTTCCACAAAACTGTTGCAGCAATTAGTGGGTCTCAGTCTTAACAATCTGGTTTAAATTTATTTAGTGTACTTTTGCATAGCAGTATAAGAATGTCAAAAGTGTGTCAAGTAAAGAATGGTCCCTTTTCTAGTTATAGCTACTCGCTGGTTCAAAGAGAGCAGGTACGTGATTGGAAGTGTGATCTGTGAAAGGGAGCAGTTGACTTCTCCCAAGTGAAAAGTTGCTTTTGACTTGGGCTTGGATACAGTTTTCATGGCAGGAATAAGGAACTACTTTGGCATCACTTTGCTTGTTTTTCCCCAGCATAGCCTACCACCCTGGGATGTCTCAATGTTCTTCCATCCAAGTAGTACCCATACCTGACCTTGCTTAACTTTCTTCATGGTGTCACCTAGCTGTCCTTTATCTCTGTGTCTATAGGTAAATATTGAAATATTTCTTCAGCATCTAAATGGTGAATGTTCCAATTCCTTGGGGAAATGGAAGTGTGCAAACCAGCAGCTTTCCTTAATAATGAAATTAATAATGGTATCTTCTGTAGAATTATGTGGAACTGCACCCCAATAGGTATTTGGCTTAAGAAATATCATTTACAAACCTGGTTAGTCATATCAGAAAGGCAAGGAGCTATGTAGCATGAATATTTACAAATAGATTTTTTAAAGAGTGAGAGAGAATTAAATAAGTTTAATTAAGTTGAGTTGAATACTGTGGGTCACTTATTCCATGATAAATGGTTTAGATCCCAGGTATTGGAAAGATTGTACTCCCAGTACTATTCAACCTTTGCATTATTGTACGGAAATATGCACAGAACATTATTTAAGCACTTACGCAGGGTTTGGCAACATGGAACCTCTTGGTGTTGGACTGTAATGCTCAACAAATATGGGAGTTGTAGTCAAATCTCTATAGAGTGCAACAGATTGCTTAACCCTTTGTGTAGAAATCCAACTTCTGTCAATGAGGTATTGTGTTATTAAGGCCACTATATCAACATTTCCAATATTTCTCCAAATTTTTATCCCAGCAGAATAACATAATACTTCCAGGAACAAGTTGGTAATTAATACATGTATTTGATTTCCAGAGAGTACTAATTTTACTAATTAATATATAGTGGATAGGAGATTCTTTTATACCTGCAGTCCAAATCACTAGCTCTGGATCATTATTATAGCTGGACAAGTATTTGCTATGCGACTCTTCTAGCTGAACATAATGATTTTATAGGTCAGTCTGGAAAGAACTTGGACATATCATAGACACTTGCCAGCCAAGATATAAAAATGCTAAGAAAACTGGCACGGTCCCAAAAGGGAGAAAAATCTGAATTAGTAGAACTCTGAGCCAGGAAATTCCATCCAACTTTAAGAGTTGTGGTTGAGCTCTCGTGAAGGCAGAAGCATTCTAAGGCAATCAGAGACCTAAATCGGTCCTAAAATAACAGCCTGATTTGTGTGTAGGGAGCAGAGCACTTATCATCCATGTATTCTCCGAAGGCAAAAGCAGAGTACAGGATGGATGGATGAAGCAAGCAGCTACATAGTCATGATGCACCTATGTTCTTTTCAGAAGGAGTCTGGTAGCACCTTTTCTGACTAACAAGTTTTATTTAAAGGCATCATCTTTCATGAGCTGCAGTTCACAAAAGCTGCTGCCTTTAAATAAAATTTGTTAAGTGCTGCCAGGGTCTTCCTGATTTTTGGCTGCCACAGCTCTCCTACAATGTTCTGTCTATGTTCTTTGGAGGATTTCAGTTGTCTTAATTTTTTAAAAAAGATGCTTTGTTGAGTGAGAGCTAGGAGTGTTCACATCCAGCATAGTGTTTCTGACTTCGGCCACTGAGATCCTTTCAGCTGATAAGGAGTAGCACCTGGTTAGAATATGCGTGTTTCATCTTTTCCGTTTTGTTTTTAACGACCTAAATTGAATTGCATATCACAGTGTCTCCATTTGAAGGATGACTCCTCTTGCTATTCTTTAAAAAGGAACCTGTTTCCTCCCTTTCTTAATTACCCAGGATGATTTAGCCTTTTAGCGGCTACAAAGATCTTCATGTCCTCATCTTTGGAACAGATAGTTTGATGGTTAAAACGGAACCTAAAGTTAATTAGGGTTCTTTCTTTTCTTGTATTTATTTGTCACATTTATATAGCTGCCCATCTCATTCAAAGCAACTCTGGGTGGTTTTTCTTCATTGATCTTGATGTATCATATTATGTACGATACAATACATAATATTGTATTTCTGTGAGATCTCAGGGTAATGTAAAGTATTAATAAAGTGGCATCAATTGTTCTGGCATGTTTTTTTAAATTAAAATCAACTAAATATGATTAGAGGTCAGATACTGTATTAATGCCTCTCCACTTTCAGCCTTTTAAACAGGATTACATGGAGAGCTCACAGTACAGATTATATGTCAGTCAAGGTTGGCCTGACTGATCTCAGAAGCTAAGCAGTCAGACCTGATTTGTAATTGGATGGGAGACCACCAGGAGTTTAGGTTAGGGCAGGAAATTTTAAAAAAAATCCCAGCCAGAAGGCATTTCCATAACACTGCCAAAAAAGCTGCATAGATATAGTCACCCTGAATTGAGTGGCTCTTTCTTTTGAAAGAGAAGTTTGCAGAAATATGATATGGAACTCTATTTGAGGCAAATAAGTTTTAAAAAAAAATGACTCAAGGTGGTTGACTTTCTGAAGTGTTGGATGACCCTACTCGTGCTACTAAAAATTCAAAGCATTGTGCTTCCAGGCAGAAAATTAATATAAATGACAATTTACTGAAATTTAGAAGTTCTTCAATATCTGCAGCCAAAGCCTGTCATGGCTAGCTATTTTAGGATAGTTATGGTGCAGCCATAACTTTCAAAGGACTACCACATTGCGTTGAAGGAAATTTGGGTTTTCCAATGATGAGAACTTGAAAATGTTGCCAAGCACAGCTTCCCAGTTAATATATGGTAAAGATCTCAACTAACATTTTACATATTTGAAGTATGCACTTGTTACACCTCAAGTGTAATCCAAAAATCAACTTATGAAATTCCTCTTCATTTTCATGACTTTGTACTTAAAAGAAGAAAAAGGTCATTAGAAACCAGCCTCAAATATTCAAGCAGGATCCTTGCTTCCTACATGGAGTTTCTATCTAACCTGTCTATGCAACATAACAAAGCAAGTGTTTGAAAGTGAGGACAAACTGAGCATTTGGTAACATTTTATTTATTTTTTGTTTAGCAGCTTATATACAGCCCCAATCAGGAAGTGACTCCATTGTCAGTCATGAGGAGTATCTTTCTAGCCCGTCTCCTCTTGTCTCTGGTTCCAACAGTTTAAGAAATTTCAGTTAAGTTCAGATTTCCAGGAAGAGTCTGCAGTGATGTCCTTATTCATGTAAATTTCACTGCTTTATGAATTCTTGCTATTGCTCGATCTGTCAGCAGAATTTGATTCTATTGATCGTGGACCATTATTTGGTTCCCCAGGGCATTGTTTCACTCTTTAAAGCCTGGGTAATGGAATTCACACCCGATATTTTTCTGCTTTCTCATTTTATTGCTTGACAATACTTCTGTCTCTGATCCTTTCATTTTACAAACAAGTATGTTGGGTTGAGGAGAAGGAGAACTTCAAAGTTCCTGATATGTAGCCCCTGCAGTCATACCCAGAGGACTTATCCATACCCCACTCTACAATTTAAATCTAATTCCATATATATTCAGACCAAGAAAGAACAAGCTCATTTGCTCATATCATTATGAAAAGGGGTGATAACTTACCCCTCACCCTAGCTTTTTTTTTTTATGTATTACCCTCTATATAAACGTAGGAGCAAAGAACATGAAGAGAAAAGAATGTTCAAGGTCTTCCCATAAAAATAGTATCCCATAAGAAATTTCTTTGAAGTTATATTCTTTTTCTTCAAAATCCTAATAGGAATAGGAATATCTTATATTAGTAAAAAAAACCACACACCAACCTGGATTAGAAATCAATTTTGATAAATGATCTGCCAGGTTAATCAGCACTGCTAAAGAGTTGCAGAAACAATTTCAAGAATCTACCAGACTTTTATGTCAGTCCAAACAGACGTACATGTTTAGAAAAAAAATATGAATAATTGGCACCAGTCAATAACATAACTATACCTCTTTTCTTCTTCTTCAACAACAACAACAAAAGGAACATAACTCATGGTAATATCCTTATTTATTATTACTTAGTAGAGTAAGCTTTGGAGAGGATGACTGACACCCCTTTCCTCCTTTCTGTTCCCATCTTCGTTTATATTCTTTGCTTTTGCTGTTCTTTTGTGCTGTTTTTGTGTTTCTGTATTGTTCTTTGTTTTTACATGTTTTAGCAATTGTAAACCATCCAGAGTTGCTGGGAGTCAGGCACCATATACATTTAATAAACTGTTGGTGGTGGTGGTCAGCCAGATGTTTAGACTGGATTTGGTATTTTTATCCACCTATTGAGTCCTTCCCAAGGACCTGGGATAGGCAGATGTGGTTGTTTCATGGTGTTAGAGGTGTTGTCGCAGGATGGAAGCTGTTCCAAGTCAAGCTGCCTTTTGCAATGGACTGGTGGTGATTTTGTCAATGCCGATGGTCTTCAAGTGGTGCTCCAGATGTTGGTACTATCTTTGCTTTCTTTTGCCACAGTTGTTCTATTTCTATTTTCAGTTCTTTATATTTTATGATTTTCTCCAGTTCTTTCACTTCTCTTCTGCTGTCTCCAGGTATTGCAATGTCCACTATCCAGACTCTTTTGTCTTTCTTATCAACAATGGTTAAGTCTGGGGTTTTGTTGTTGTTCCTTTTATTCCTAAATTTTGTACCTATTTCAAACTCTTCCAATTCCCTTGCTTGGTTTTCTAAGCAAAATGGGGGGGGGGACTTCATTTTTACATTATTATAAATCAACATTGTCTTCAACAAATTGCTTTAGAAGTTGTATTCAAATTGGTACAGAGTACCAGTTCTGGAGGAAATGTCCACTGAAATTATGGAGGAAATTGGAGAAATTCTACCACTTTTCCATTTTTCTCGAAGATATAAATGAGTTATATGTAAGAAAATAATACACATTTTGTTATTTGATTGCCCAATTTACTACAAGAAAACTAAAGTCTATCTTGCTTTTTTAGATCACTGGTATTTTAAAGTGTGGGAAATTGGACTGAGTATAAAATTAGCACAACTGCCAAGAGTCCTGAAAAATGGTTTAATTAAGGGTTGTTTGGCTCATATTTTTTACAAAGTAATTCCTAATAGATTTCTTCCATCTGTGTAAAGGAAGATGGTGATCCTGGCAATTGAGCCTCTATGCATGCATTGCCATCTATATAAATGTCTTTTCTGACAAATATTAGATAAAGTTGTTTAAAAGCTTGTATCACTCCATAAGATTACAAATATATACTCCCCCAAAGTGTCCAGCATAGATAAACCAAATGCAGTTTTTATTTGTAAGTTTTTATTAAAGCACTCTTTTATTGAACTCAAAATATGCGATAATAAAAGGAGTTTGGCAGCACCGTAGTTTGTATTAAGATGGCTACTGTTTGGGGTCCAAATGACCATGGAATTGTCCACTCATGAGTTGGCCAGTTCCCAGGCTGATCCCGTCTCTTCCCTAACCTGCTTCAGAGATATTCTCATAGTATGCAGTTGAATTGGCAGAGCTGAAACAACAACTAGATAAAAAGATCTGTCCCTTAAATCCAGCAAAGAACAGCAGAAAGCCCATTTTTACAGATGATAAATGTATACCTTTCCTCCTCCCAGGATTCTATTAGCTCATTGCGATGTTTTTCATGGGAGTGTGTTTTTCACATAACATCTCTTGCTTTTGGACCAGTCTGGATAGCCATACTGATGCTGTCAAACACAGACTGTCTGGTGGCTCTTCTGGTAAAAGAAAATGGATTGATTTCAGTTTGTGACATCTGAGGACAGGTTGGGCAAGTTCCAGAGTGGAAAAGATGATGCTCAGAACAGTAGCTTCCATCACTTCTACCCTGGATCTTGTCCAACTTGGTTTGTACATCCTAGTCAGATTATTAGAGACATCAAAAATGTCTCTCTGACAGAGGGCAGGATGCTTCCTTGTTTAAAGAAGATATTTGTTCCTGATTATTGCATGGATCCATCCATGTAGTTTCCATGCAAAA
Source organism: Python bivittatus (assembly GCF_059951505.1). Classification (NCBI taxonomy): domain Eukaryota; kingdom Metazoa; phylum Chordata; class Lepidosauria; order Squamata; family Pythonidae; genus Python; species Python bivittatus. Next base: position 5,231,976 of record NW_028277033.1, read on the forward strand.
GTTAGTTGCCATTACCTCCTTTCTCCTCCTCCTCCTCCTCCTCTTCCTCCTCCCTAGTCTAGCCTACAGCCCTGAGTTCTGGTGCTCCCCACCTGACCACTAACCAGGACATTTGTTTTTTTGTTTTTGTTTTAATATCTATGGCAGACAGGTATTAGAATACCTCTAAAGCCCGCAGTGGATCCTTTGGAGAGGAACAAAGCTGGAGAAAAGCCAGCATCCAACCTTCAGTGGTTAAGCAGCATGATAGAGAAACTGATAGTTTCTCACTTCAAGGGCTCAAAAAGCAGATTGCCTTGACCCACTTCAAACTAGCCTCAGTGTGGACCACAAGGCTAAAACTCTCTTGATCAGGCTGGGGGATGATGTGGTGATCCACAGAGAAAATGTAGATTAAAAAAAAAATCAGCAACTATTGATACTACCAACCATAGTTGGTAGTTTTCTTCTGGAGAGCCTTCTGGAGAGCCTGGGAGATCTACTGCTAGCAGGGACTATCTCTCAGATAGATTTCAAGCTGTGTCTTTTGGAGACTGTTGCTCTTCAAAGGAGGAACTCTTATATGGTATCCCTGAGCCTTTCAGTGCTTTTCAGTTTCTCTATGGGGAGATTATCAGAAGATAGTAGTATTGTTCTGAGGACACCCCCCTGTAAAATTTTGGGGTAGTACTGTGGCTCCCTTTCTGTTTGTTTATTGTGCTCAGAGACCTGTATTAAAACAGTAGATAAAATATCACGCTTAGCTACATATGGAAACAAAAGATTAAAACAATAAGAGCATGGATAAAATGCAAACAAAAATGTAAACCAAACAAAATTAAGTTACTTAGTTTAATAATTTACATTGCTTTTAAAATGACTATTCTCGGGTGTATACCTCACACTACAATTTTTATTATAATATAGGTGGCCAGATAGAATTTATGAATTCTATAGGGCAATCCTGCGATCCAATTCCATCAACTTCCCTGAATTCATATGGGGATGCTTGAATTAGGGATAATACATTGAACCTGAATCTGTACAAGGTGTTTAATGTGAGAAGCGGCAGATCTTGCTGTTCTGACTGGGGTCACTTGCTCCTAGAAGGAATAGAAAAAGGATCATACCGGTAGACACACTTTATCCACTTGGGTGTTTATGTATATCATGCTTAAACCAATTTTTGGATGAAAGTATCGTGTATACATTGTTAAATTGAGGAAGTTCCATATAGGAGTCTGCCCAAGATAGCCACCTAGATTCATAACAGATTGGACAGCCTATAATTTTCATAAGTAAATAAATCAGATCTCTCTCAGTAGTAAGATGTGGTTGTTTCTCAGCTTCTAGGTATATACCTAGAATGAAGAATACCTTCCATAGGATTAAATGTCTGCTGGAAAGTGATTTGATTTGTTCTGAGAAAAATTCTACAGTACCATCAAATTATCTTAAAATGCACGCAGTCATCATCTTGAATATATCCAAAATGAGTTTTTGAACCTTTCTCTCGGTAACTGGAATTCGAAATGCTGCCTCACTTTGGGGTTATTCCTTTGCACATCATTTGTTTCCAACTTTCTTTTAATATCCTCATCAAGAATAAACTAACACAAGAGTTGTCTTTGGGAAAAGGTACATACAATGCAGGACATGCATAGAGATTTCTTGGTTCTTTTTAAAACTGTTCTTCAAAGAATCTGTTTTGTTCAGACCAGTTTGTTGCATATTCCTGGATCACAGTGAACCATGCTAAACCTGGTATATGACAAGTGTGCCAAGAATGTGGTGTAGTCATTTTTTCCCCCCAGACACAATGAAACCTCTGCATTGCATCCAAAATAACAATAACAATAAAAATAAAACATGTCAAGGTAGTGCCTCACTGGGGGATGATGATGATGATGATGATGATGATGATGATGATGATGATGATAATAATAATAATAATAATAATAATAATAATAATAATAATGCTAAAGAGCTCTGGGACTTTAGAATTCAAACAGACAAGCACTTGGCACACAATACCCCAGACTTAATAAATGTTGATAAGACAAAAAAGTCTGGACAGTGGACATTGCAAAACTTGGAGACAGCAGGAGAGAAAAGAAAGAACTGGAGAAAATCACAAGATACAAAGATCTGCAAATAGAAGTAGAATGACTATGGCAAAAGAAAGCAAAGATAGTATCAATAGTTATAGGCACCTTGGGTGCAATCCCAAAACATCTGGAGCACCACTTGAAGACCATCGGCATTGACAAAATCACCACCAGTCCATTGCAACAGGCAGCTTGACTTGGAACAGCTTATATCCTGCGACGATACCTCTAACACCATGAAACAACCACATCTGCCTATTCCAGGTCCTTGGGAAGGACTCAATAGGTGGATAAAAATGCCAAATCCAATCTAAACATCTGGCTGACTGTGCAACCAACCATAATAATAGTATTTCCTGTTCTTATGTGTCTTCATGTTTGGAGAGAAGAAATTAAAAAAACACAGTATCAGCAGCCCTGGCTTGTAATTTTTAATTTCCTGCGGCAAACAGTACTTCTGATTGGCAGTTGTGCTTTGACTCTTTTAATGCTCTTCTGATCTGCAGACTTATTGCCTACAAATGATTTGGTGATGTTTAATGCCATATCTGTTGTTAGACATGGAATTATTCCCTGGAGATTGGATTGCTGATTAGATCAGCCATCAACATTTAAAGACAAATGTTACCTAATTTGTGATGCACAAGAGGAAAAAGAAAGTAGACAGAAACAAATGAATCTCTGTAATTATTCTAGATAAGACATTATTTTCCATATCCCATTGTTTGGCAATGGATGCAGCATAGTGCAGAGTTTACATTAACCAGCATTACTGAGCAGAGAAAGTTAATCAAATATCCTGTATGCCAGACTATGGGCCAGTGAAGTTGGTTGGCAAGAGTGCACTCAGAAGTATTTTATTAGGAGTTCCTGGAGCAGTGCTTTTTAAACAATTATTATTTTATTTTGCTAATTAATCATTAATTTAACATAAGAAAATAATCATTGTTTTAAAAGAATAAGAAAGTACAACTATACAGTATACAACAGCACTGAATCATCAACATAACCTTAAAATTATAAGCATGGTAATAACAAGAAAGAAGGGTATTATTTTATAAACAGAGCCAGTGCAAAAACTTTGACTACTTTACTCGAAAATCTTCTTCCTTGCCCTTAAAAAAATGTTGACTATATATGTGTGTGTGTGTGTGTGTCTTCAGCAACCTATTCCATTGCTGCAAATCGGATATGGAATTGTCCTCCTATCTTGTCTAATAAGTCTTTAGCCAATCCACAATTCTTGATGTCTTGATAGATCTCATATATTGGGGATAAAGCCAGGAAGAGCACCTATGTCCTTAACATACAGCAATTGATCTGCAATCATATTAACAATCCTGTTGCTGTTAGCCCAAAATGTAATAGCAGGATAAGACCAAACCATGTGAGTTAATGAGCGGTGATAACTGCAAGAGATTCCTTTTTGGCTATGTCCCCACACATACAAGTGACTCCCTCCCAGCACTCATCTACCTACCTACCTACCTATCCCTACTAAGGATTCCCCTTATTCATAATAGCATGAGAAAAGCCAAATTGAGGACTTCGATTTGGTACTGCATATGGATACAGACTTACAGCCAAATCAGCCCATCATTTCCAAGTATTGCAGCTTGGCAAGCTTGCCCTTCATCCAAGAATGAGATTTTAAGACCTCCCTGAAATGCACAATTGAATGGAACAATTCTTTGTTACTTTGTACAGTCCTCCTAGAAACCCTAATAGTCACTTTCAACCCCTGAGAGCACTTCTCTATTGTAGGCTCTCTGAGGTTCTTGCTGCACATCAGGGCCAAGTCTGCATGTATTAGTGCAAAGGAGAAGACAGAAGAGGGAAGGCATCAGCGCAGTAGGGAGAATGAGATATTTTCTCATTGAACGGGATCCCGGCAGGGTTCGCCAAACAGATTTAAACAGGTCAGGTAAAGACTAGTAGATGGAGTTGCAGAACATGCTAAGCTCGCTTAGGACTAACTTTGGTTGTTTGTGTGTGTGCGTGCTTGGCTTAGTCTGTTAGGCAAATCTATCCCTGTGACTCCAGAAAAAGAATTTCATGCACTAACTGGATCAGTTAGAACACAGCCTTTGAGCCTGAACAGAGAGTCCCTTCCTGCACATTAAGGCTTTTTCTTCTCATTCTCTAAGCCCTCTTTGATGGATGCTGCATCCTATAAATGAGGTCTCTTTGTCTCCTTCTCATTTCGCTATACGGTAATCCTCCTCCTTTTCTTCTTCCTCCTAATTCCAGCACTTTTGCTTGCCAAGGAATACAAGATGGTACCACTGCTTTGCAATCCCTCAAATGTATTCCAGACCCTGAAGAACTCTTAAGAACAGCTCTTTCTGTAATCCATCTCCAAACTCATAATGGAAGGAAGTATTTTTAGATGGTAGGAAAGTAAAGATGCCCTGGATTCAAGCTCAGGTCCTGGTGGCTACATAGACCCCAGAGGTTTTTCTGACAGTGGTATCCAAGTGGGTTGCTGTTGCCTTCTGCAGCAAGTTGTTATTTGAGTTTCCGGTTCTAGCCACTAGCCTTGGGATTTTCTGGTGGTTTCCCATCCAAATACTAAGGCTGACTCTGCTTACTTTCTAAGCTCAGCAAAGTTGACCTATCAATTGTACTTGGACTTTGCAAGAAGATCCCCTTCAGTTTGAGCAAGTATGATGTTCTCTGTTGTACCTAGCTGTTTGTTCTGTCTTTTAGAAATACACCAAATAACCCAACATGTCTTTACAGGTACTACAGGAAAACATGGTTAATAATCTTAGAGGCAACCCTGTTTTGGTTGACTGACAAGCTTCTATACTTCTTTGTACAGAACATATAAGATCTTAACAGATATGTTTTCACAAAACTGTTTTCTGCTGAAGGCTCTGTCCTAAGAACTTCATTTGTTCATTTGCATGGAGAAGCCATTCCTGCACCAATATGAATACACAACGTTGACACTGGTCTACTTAGCTTAGTGCATGATGTAGTGGTTAAGGCAGTGGATTAGGGCCTCATAAAAGTTTCCTAGTTGACTTTAGCCCAGTTGCAGCCTCTCCAGCCAGTCCATCCCACAACGTTTTTGTTGGAAAGAAAAAATGAAATAAAGAATGCTATGTGTGCTTCCTTCCTTGGAATCTCTCTGGGTATAGAACTAATAAATAAACAAATATCTGTTTGATCCTCAGTAACTCTATAGGGCTGTAGACTATACTTTGAGAGGGCATGTTTGGGATCTTGTAAATGCAAAGCATGTGGTCTCTGTCACAGATCCATGGGTCTTTTCCTAGAGCAGACTGTATCAGTAAATGACAACCTTAGGAGAAAAAAAAATCAGAGGGTTCAGTTGCATTAAAGATTTATTGCAACTCAAAATTATTCAGCATTTTTACCATTTGAATAGATTTGAATATGCATCCCTCCAGGTGTTGTGTCAGGATGTATTGTTGCTCCCTCCCTCCCTCCCTCCCTCCCGCAGAGATATTTTAGTTCTGCAAATCTGAAGTTAAAATCTGAGCATTTGGTGAAGGCTTATAAAGGGAGCTGCACTACAGGCAGAATGGGATCTATTCTTTGCCACAGTGGTTTATCTTAAAATTAGGATTATATCTAATAAACATATCTCAGTAGGTGATTTAGAAGCTAAAGAAGGCTAGGAAGTTTTAAAAAAAATTCTAGAAGGCAATGACAAATCAGTTCCTTATTCTTGTCAACAACACTGCATGGACATGTCCATGAAGTCACCAGGAGAGAACCTCAACTCAAGGAAGCTTTTATTTTTATGCCCTGCTTAAGGTAGCAGCATCTGGCCAATCTTCTCTGGGTTCAGAAGCTAAGCTGGATCAGGCTTGGTTTGTACTAGGATGGGAGAGAACAAGAATTTTCAGGGCTATAAGCTAGATTGGAGAAGTTGAAAAGGCATCTCAGAAGGCTATGGCAAACCTCTTCCATATTTTTGGCAAGAAAACAGATTTGTGCTGGAAATCACCAGAAATTCAGATCAGCTTGAAGGAGTTTGACTATACTGGTAAAATTGTCACTTTTTATGACATGAGTAGTATCTAAATTTTATAGATAGATAGATAGATAGATAGATAGATAGATAGATAGATAGATAGATAGATAGATAGATAGATGGATGGATGGATGGATGGATGGATGGATGGATGGATGGATGGATGGATGGATGGATGGATGGATGGATGGATGGAGAGAGCGCGAGCGAGCGAGCGAGCCTTGGCATTCATGAGCATAATAGCCTTGTAGCTGTATCCTGAGTTCTTTGGATGACCCTGTAAAGTGTAAACAAGGTAGATTATAGGATCCATCAGTTGTAAAGGATGGGAATTCTGGGAAATTCTGGAGCCTCTGCTTGATTTAATTTAAATTTAATGCCACTGTCAGGTTCAAAGGTCTTCACATCGTGATTACAACAACAACAACAAAATCCTAAGGAGGGGGGGGGAAAGCAACAAATTGATAAGAAAGAAAATAAAGAGATTTTCTTTATTCTTTGGGGTCCATGTCCCCAAAGTGGCATGGACCTTTTCTTTTATGTGTATAGTCAACAGGAAAGTCCTTCAAACATTTTTCCTGAGCCATGTGGCCAAAATAAAAATGCCAATTTCATATGCCAGTGAAATTAAAGTCCATAAGGAATGTGGTTTTCTCCTGGCTGAAATCGCCTTGTAGTTTAGTGCCTTTTTGGAGCAGCTGCAAACGTTTTATAGAATTTTACTCCTCATCCCATTCTGCTTAGGCTTCTCTCCAGCAAGGGAAGCATAAACATTGGCATAACCTCCCTCCACTGCCTTAGATATCTGCAGAATGCACCATTCCTTTCCTCTAGACTACACTGATCCAGCCATTACAACAACTGTCCAGCCGTTTTCTAGAGGCAAAGCTTCTAGACAGGAAGTGGTTTGTGGTTTTCCAGAAAAATACAAGAATGTTTTCTAGATGATCAGATTGGCATGTTCCAGAGTTCCCCAGAATGGAATGCTTTGCATGCCTCTACACACACGTACAGGCAACACACAGATGGTTTATCTGGAGAAGCCCTACCCTATTCCATCTTTTGGAAAAGAATAAACAAGCCTCCTTTACTTCTTTCCTTTATTTACTCCCTCTCTTTCCACCTTAGCAATGCTAGGCAGCATTGGGGTAATTTATGAAGACCATTTGTGTGGCCTCTTCAATAACCAAAGAACTTCACCTCCTCTCTCTAAAAGCCTTCATTTAAGAGCTTCTTTCAGCACTTCTGCCATGCCAGCTAATGACCTTATTTCTTCTATTATCTAGGAGTATATGTTTAGTTCTCTCATAAGCCATGTTAGCATGCCAAGGAGGTTGAATAGCCTCAGAGATTTCAAGGAGATAAGAATCTACAGAGCCTCTTTATGTAATCGTTATATGACACTGGAGTTTTATGACCTTTTGAAAACATTAGAGGGCATCGCACTCCTTGCTCTTTGCAGTTTATCTCCAAGATGCTTCCATAAGCAATATCCTACACACACAAGCCAGCATAAACACATACCCATAGACCCTCAAGGAACTGCAAATTGGATGGGTAGTTCACTTGATTTTTTTAAAAATCAATCAGTTTAAAAAGAGTCAGCTGAAGATGCAAAAAAAACTATGCAGGGGCAGACCTGGCTAATATTTGGATGGGAGGCTGTCACTTCTCTATTGCTCTGCCAAGACACCTGCATGAATGTGTCTATGTTGAGGAGTTGAGTCCAATTTGAGGATAAGCCTCCAAAACCAAATGAACCTGTCCATAAAGTCACCAGGAGTTGTATTCAACTCAAAGGAGACGTTACTTAAGGCCTACCAAGAGGTTTAGGGGCATTAGGGTTATCCCTGTGCCGTATATGACAATAGCAACATTACTTATTCATTCATACAGCTTCAGGAAGAGATGCAGGCATGTGCAAGTGCATTTACACACATTTTCTTTCAAATACAGTGTCTTACTTGCTGAAGCAGTGGCCTTTGTTTGGGTGTCATAGCAAAATGGAGCTGTGATTAATTGTAGCAGGAAAGCAAACCATGTCTTCTGGTGTTCTGCTCTGTCAGGACTTTTTCATTCCTCTCCTATCCTGTGGACCATTCTTTCAAAAACACTGCTTTGCCCAGTAGCCTTTCCACAGCAGTATTATGGATTCCTTGTGAAAAGTTCTTCCAGAAAAATAGTGCGTTGTATTCCCTGTGTACTTTCAAATCAGTCTTGACTCCTGGTGACTGCATAGACGAGGCAACACAATTTTCTTGGCAACATTTTAGAAGTGGTTCACCATTGCCTGCTTCCTAGGGCTGAGAGAGACAGTAACTGGCTTAAGGCCACCCAGTTGGCTTTCATACCTAAGACGGGACTAGAACTCACAGACCCCAGCTTCTAGCCCAGAGCCTTTAACCACTACTCCAGACTGGCTGCACGGGTGATTTTACAGTCAGTGTACTCTGTACAGTGTACAGTCAATGAAAAATTAGTATTCTTCTGAAAGAGTGTTTACACAACTGAAGCAGAAACACAAACTCTGCACCAAGGAGTTTTTCCCCACACATACAGAAATCCTGTCTCCATACTGTACATACAATCTCATGAGTCATGAAAGAACATATTCTATCTATATTTAGAAATTTTCTATACTCCTGAAATTATATTGTGGGGCAAGGTTACACTTTTCTGTTATGATTCCATCCTTCTCTTCTCTTCTCTTCTCTTCTCTTCTCTTCTCTTCTCTTCTCTTCTCTTCTCTTCTCTTCTCTTCTCTTCTCTTCTCTTCTCTTCTCTTCTCTTCTCTTCCCTTCCCTTCCCTTCCCTTCCCTTCCCTTCCCTTCCCTTCCTTCCCTTCCCTTCCCTTCCCTTCCCTATATTATAACTTTTTGATTGATCGTAATAAAAATACTATCCTGTTTTTCATAATAACTGATTAATGCTTTATAAGCAGATTAATTCTCTTTAAAATCTTACAGGATTCTTTTATTGCCAAATCAGATGTTACCTATCAATGGACAACTGATTTGTAAGTTCACATTTGATAGACACAATTGTTTGGAGACTTCACTGTTATTCCCATAGTAGAACTTTTTGCAGAACTTATTCCAGATATAGCAGAGTTAACTGAAATATCACATGGAAAATTTAATTTACCTGCACAAGTATAAACTCTCTCTTCTAGAGAATAGTTAGCTAATGATTACAAACAGCCCTTGGTTTTTAGGCAAATATGTTCATCTCATAATTGCTAGAGTTTACTAAGCTTCATCAAACAAGATCTGAGCATTATATAGCTTCATCAGTACAGGGAAGTAAGTTTGTGTAAACATCTTCAAGAAGGTGGGCTGGATGTTTCCCTTTTAGAGATCTGTCTATACCATAACCTGTTGGGTTTGCAAGATGACTTGAATATAAGGTAGACCCAGTGTGCTTTCCTCTACTTTCTTCTCACAAAATACATACGCAGGAGCTCACTGCTGCTGGGAAACATGAACCAGGAGGGAAGTGCCAGGGTGGGAAGACAGTCTCACCAGAGGGTGAAGGAAGGACTGGAGAGCCACTGAGTAACTTGTTCCATTGGGGTCTGAAGCAGAAGAAGCAGGAAAAAAGCTGTTTCTCTGAAAATGAAGAGAAGGCAACATTCTAGCATTTGTGATATACCCCAAACAGACTGCAACTGGTCCTGTCTCCAAACACTGGGTTTTGCCTCTCAGTTGAATCTTTAGGGTCAGAATACCAGACTTAGGTCTAAGGTGTCACCACACATGTGCTTTAGAAAAGAAAAAAGTTTCAACAGAAGTCCTTTCCTGCCCAATGATCAATCTTCTCTTCCATAGAAGAGAGAGGGAGGACAAGATGAGAAGAAACACTTAAGAATGAGTGTCAGGTAAAGAGAAGAGAAAAAATAAACAAGGCCACCAGGAAGAATGAGAACAGTAGCCAGGAATGAACACTAGAAAATACGTACCTTGCTGACAAAGCCCCTTGAAATTAGCTTGGACCCTTTGTGTTATATCTGACATTGAAGAAAAGAAGCTATGCAAATATATTCTTCTTCTTTAACAGTGAAGTGATTTGGAGTTCATAAAAATGCCAGAAGAGGCATATGAATGGTAGAAGAATTAAACATTAGATAACCTCCTCCCCCTCTCATTTCTTGGCAATTTTATTCTATTTTTCTAATTCTGCCTTCATTAAGCCAGTTCGATTTCAGAAGCCCATTTAAAAGGTTGTAACAGCTTCAGCCTTGACTTAATGCTTTTCCTTGATTCTCTCATTCTCTCTCTCTCTCTCTCTCTCTCTCTCCAATTTTGCAAACTCTCGGTATGCACTTATTTTAAAGACAAAAGCATGAAGACAGCAAGGAGGGTGGCATCAGAGTGTCTCAAACTATCTGATGGTTTTAATGGTGATTGACACAGTCATGAGAAGGGGAAAGTCAGTTGACTCCCACCCAACACACTTCTAACAACAAGCATTCATAACCTGTAAACCACCAAACCTCCGTTATTTATAACAACAAAAACCATACACGGTCTTCTAGGCATGTTTGGAAACCTATTACTGCATTGGTAAATATGGTATAAAAAAGAAGATTGTCAAGCATCTGACAACACAACGTGTTGCACAAATATGACAGAACACAAATTCTACCAGTCTATTGTACAATGGGGGGAAAGGTTGGGTGAAAACTGACAAGTGTAAAAGAAGTCTGTGTTCTTGAAGTGTTGGGCCACTGCATGATTCTGCCATTGTTCAGCAAAGTCAATATTAATATGGTCTTTTATTTTTATTTTGGAAAACATTTGGAATAATCTCTCTTTAGAGGCAGAAATGTCTGTTTGCCTCTTTGTTCCTCTGTTTGGCTTGTATAACTATTTTGGAAGTGTTTCTACACTGCCCCCCCCCCTTTTTCCCCCCTAATGCTTAGTGAATATCTGGCTTTAATCTAATAGAAAATCCATCAAGTAGAACTCTGCTTCTCTATTTTGGAAGTCCAATTAAGCTGATCACTCAATACTTCTACAGTTTTATAATCTGTTCCAGGAATTTCATGTTTAGCCTGTTTAATACCTCATTAATCCCTGCTGGAGTTTCCTAAGGATGATATATATTAAGTGAAGCCAGATTATAAAATCTTAATCTGGTGATTCACCAATCTGCTAAAAAGGATAAACTGTTAAGAATGCCAAATTTGATTGTTTAACCTATGAAGTATTGTGGACAAAGTATATACATTTCTCCTGTTTTATTTCCAGGAGCTGTGAAGCCCACTTTCTCAGGAGTTTGTGTTTGTTCCCCCCGCCGCCCCCACCCCTTGACTCAACTTGTTCAAACTTTTCTCTTTAGCCAAGTCTTTAAAACTCAGTGGATTTATTGTTTCTGATTTAATTTACTTAGAGCTTTTTAAAAATATTTTTGTCTGTGTGTCTGTGTGTTGTTGTGCTTGATCTATAAGGGGGCACATAAATCAACTAAAGGAGTAAATTATAAATAGGTGGCTTTTATCTGGAGCATATACATCAATTCAATAAGTAAAATGGATAAGAAGGTGGATTTTAGTTGGGATAAAATTAATCAATGCCCCGATGGGTAAAACTGTCTCTGTGTGCACTTCATTTCGTATGTGATAACAATTCAGCATTTTGAACTCAAAAGCAATGGACACACGGATATCTCATTGATCAGGTGGTCATCCATGCTCTGGAACAGTTTAATGTGAAGTAATCAAGACCAGATTGCTAAACCTACATCTAGACCTGTATTCACCAAGCTCAGTTGGTGAAGCTGAAGATTTGAACTAAACTTGACATGGAGAAAATTGTCATTCAGACAAGTCCAGAAAATCGATCTTCTGGTTATACCAAGGCAGGAGAGTTGTTTCTAATAGCCTATCTCACACCCTACCTAAAGTGGAATATAAGGCCTGAAGAAGCTCAGTTAGCAAACTCCCATTTGGCTTTCTCACAGGAGAAGCATTTGCTTGCGTCCATGTATGTCAGCTCATGTAGATGCTGTTCTCTGCTCCTTCACACCATCTACAATGTGATATAACTTCTCAATAATGGCACCCAGCATCCCCAGAGAGACCTTCCTAGTACCTAACCTGATGTCACACTGATGAAAATTAGGATGTTGGGTGTTTCCAAGATCCTTGGACATTTTTATTTATCTCTGCTGATTCATTTCATTTTATTATCTCATGACCCTGTCTTTAAACAACAGCAGCGGTTTTTAAAGATGTAGGGCTGGATCAGGTGACTGCAAATTGACACAAGGTAGGGAGCAGATGCCAGGTCTAGGAGACCTTTTAGAATATTTTAGGGGAAAAGAAGAGTTCCTTGCACTTATGCATAGGACTCACATTAAACTTCAACCCAGAGTTTTCACTAGAGGTACAAACGACCAAGCTCGAATTATTCTATTTCAGACACATTATGCAAAGATCTAGCTCTCTGGAGGAGGCTCTTATGCTGGAAAATGTGGAAGGAAAGAGAAGAGATGATCAGCAGCAGGGTGGATGGACTCTTTTATGCTGGTGATGAGTCTGTGCACCATTGGAAGACCCGAAAGACCTGGTTAGGGACAGATCATCATGGAGAAAGTCTGTCTTTGTGGTTGATAAGAGTCAACAACAACTTGATGGCAATCAATCAATCACATTGAACTTTGGATTGCCCTTGCATTTATTCCCTTTAGATGGTGAACTACTCTATGCACAAAATGTAGCCTTAAAATGATTTACAAAGGAAAACCTATGCACAGAGAATTAATGTCTTCAGCAGCGCTACCCACCTGGACTGCAAAAATCTGGACAGACACTGGATGGGGAGTTGCAGGTTGTCAAGTTTTTTGCTAATTTGGTCCAGGCGAATAATTAATTTTTAAATAGTATTTAAATATTTAAATAATTAATTTAAATAATTAAAAAATAATTAAGGCAGTGAATATCAGTGCACTTTGGAGGCCAGATCTTTTGGATGACATCCTGTTTGTGAGTCCTGCTCAGAGCCAGAATTGCTGTTTATTTTGAGTCCAGACTACACTCAAAATAAAATGGCCCAACTGCTGAAATTTCCACAGGGCAAGCCTGTTGCAGCACGGCATCGCCAAAAATGCCAGGGTGGTTTAGAGGCCGATTATAACCGAGACTTTATTGACTGCACACTTGCCTATTTCCAAAACTCCTCATATCTGTTAAGAATCAGTCAGGGGAGCTCTGACCTTAAGGTGGAGCAACCCATTTTAGTGGCAGCAATTTGGTCACCTTGGAGTAAGACCAATGATTAGGTGGGAAGAGCTGAAGTTTCTGTTTTTCTTAGCCTTTGTCCTGCATGGTTGCAGGGTCCACTGCACTCACCTAATTCCTACAGCCAAACAATCAATACATAATGCAATTGGGAGTCAAGGGTTTATCACCAAGTTTGCGCAGATCCTGATTAGAAGTATGAGGACTGAGGGGGGGAGACTGGCCCAAGGACACCCAGCTGGCTTCCATGCCTAAGGGAAGACTAGAACCTGCGTCTCCCTGTTCCTAGTCCATCTCCTTCACCACTACATCAGAGCAGTTCTCTCCAGGAGATGCTGGAGCACATGTAACAATATGCAGAAGTAGAATGTAGTTGAGGCAGCTTCTTCTTGATTTGCTCGTGAGACTCCCCACCATCTTCCTCACGAAGTATTGCAGCTTCACACTTCCTCCTTTTCAGTGTTGTACTAATTGGTAGAACATCTGTGAGATGCTGGTTTCCTTCCTTCCTTCTGTTACTTCTATGAAGCCCTTAGTGCACTACTTTAGTTCCCAAGCCACCTTAACCCAATTATCTCATTCCTCTACCCTTCCAGTGTTTTCCCTGGGTGAAATCGTAGTAGATAAATTCCTGCATTGTGGAACTTCTTCCTTGCTACTTCCTTTGCAGAGTAGAAGCACCATGTATGTTGCATTGCATAACCCTTATATGATATTGAATTACACTACATTATGTTACAATGTATTCAGTAATAGCAACCTTTAAGATAAGGATTCTTTAGATGTTTATAATTGAACTGAAATCCATGCAATGAATCTATTGCAGGCAAAATAATAGTTTAATTTTATCGTATTGAATAGAAATTAAATGTGGGGCCCCATTCAGTGTAAATTGCTGTTCAGTTAAATAAATAAACAAACAAATAAATAAATAGCAAAACAAATCATAATGCTGTACTGGTTATTTTTATATTTCTTTCTTCCTGACAAGTTAATGTTCCTAGTCTTTCACCTGACTGTGCATTCTTTAAATTAATTTTATTATGTTAAACTAATTAACAGAAAAACAATATAAATGTTAAGGCTTAGCATGGTTCAAAAATTATCAGCTCTCTGCTATTTATTAAAGCAGCAACATCTGTTTTCAGGCTACGTGCCAGCCTGAAAAAAGATGATGCTGTCTTTAGAATTGCATTAAAGGCATGTTGCTTTAATTATTTGGTTGATTAAAGCAGCAACTTCTTTTTTCAAGGTCCATGCTAAACCTTGCCTGACTGTTGTAATAAATAGCAGAACGAGGGCATGCTTGTCCAGAGTCTGATGTCCTTCTTTCAAAATTATTATTTTTTTAAACTGCTAATAAACTACAAAATTAATCCAGATAAGGGGAAAAGGGGGGAGGATTCTGGAAAATCACATTATAAAAGAGCGTATCCCCCCAAAATGAACATATTACTAACCCATTGCTGCAAATCCTATAGAATTTTTTCTGTAGTGTGTGGAATAACAGTTCCCTTGCCTGAAAAATCTTGATGTCTAAGCATATACCTTGTACGTACTAGTGGTTGTATTTTTGTCTTTAACCAATACATTTTATTTGTGTTTCTTACAGAAGGAATCCTAGAAAACAAAGATATTAAAAGTATTAGTCATAAAGACATGGAATTTACCATACAATTACTGCCTAGACACATCAGCCGAAGTTATAATCAAGTAGACAAGAAAAATATAGCAATAAATCTCAGAACAATTGTTGCAATTGTCTGTGGAACAGCTCAGCACATACATCCAAGACGTGTCAAAATCAGTTAAAGCAGGTAACTTCAAAACCTGCAGTTAAGAGGCGGATTTCTTTTTTCATTCTACTGTTCACATAGTCGTTTCTCACATATCAAACAGGTTTGTCATCCTAACTGCCACAGTTAGATCTAACTTGCAGTGTTGGGTTTTGATGTGAACCACACAGTTCTTCAGCTACAGTTTCTGACTGTGACCCACATACATATTCAATTCATGTAGTGCATTTTTATTAATTTCAAAGGAAATAAGCAACAGGACCTTCCGTTTTAGTTCTGATTTACCTTTCGGGCATTTAAAAAAAAATGGATAAAGGTTTAATTTGTCATATTTTTTTAACCTGAGTATCATTCTATGTGAATGCATAGTAACCGTGCCGCTCAGTTTGTACACACACATACACAGAGAATATGCCTAATGACATTGTGAATCTGAAATATTCTAAAGAGCGATTCTATTCCCATTTGGGTCTTTAGAAGGAATTGATTCCATGTGTGTGTCCTCAGAAATGAATTGCACACATGTAGTTAGGTATAGCTAGTGTGAATCTTTGAGCCATATATTAGCTGTTAAATATTTCCCTACACTTTTAATCTTTATCTTATTTTACCAGTGACGAAAAGGATGAAGTAACTTCTATAGGACAATCTGGGTGCTTTTAAAGCCAACGCTGATGAAACAGAATTCACCTCTCTCAGAAAATAAGGAAAAATGCAGAAATCTCCATCTCCCCCCCCCCCCCGATATTGTCCTTGGAAGTCTTAGAAATGAAACTTCAAGAAACCTAAGAATAGAATGTGGTTTAATGAATTTGATGCTCTGCCTTAGAAGGTGATTGAACAGGAATTTCCAAACTTCCCTTATAAAGAATGCCTCTGCATGTATTCAGACCCTGAAGTTCAGGGTCATCCTCCTGAGATGCCTCTGTCCCCACCTGGTGCCTAGTGTAAATCTCCCTGATCCTTAGTAGATGTTTGGGCTGGCTCCAATCAAAGATTGTGCTTTTCCTACTAAGCTACAGTCTGGAGAAATTTGCATGAAAGTAGTACTTGCAATTAAAAGAGTTTAGGTCTGATTTGTTGGGTCTGCAATTCCCCCTTGGCTTATGAAATTTGATAGTCCTTTTGTTACATATCACTGTTATTGGTACCAATATTATTTTTACTATTTTAATTTTCTTCCTCTTTGCTTTTTATATTAACTTCTGAATCCCCCTGCTATTTCTTTTATCTAATTTCTTATTGTTCTTTTGGTTTGTACATTTAATAAATATTTACTCTGGCCAGTGGGACTTGCTAAAGAAACTGGGAAACCATTTTCTTGGTTTGTTTACTGCAAAAGTAAGCCATTTTTTCAGGCACTGGGGCCCCCAAATAACAGCAACATGAAATCTCAAGACTTCCAAATCTCCTGGATTTCTGATCCCACCACTAGAAGCTCTGGATTTTTTAAAAAACAAAGATATGTTGTTATTAGCCAATCACCATAAGATGAAGGCTTCTTCATTAATACCATAATCTACCATGATGGTCCAGTGTGGGTTGATAGATAAATGTTTTTCAGCTTCCCACCCTAGAGCTGAGAGAGAGGGATTGGCCCCAAATCACCCAGCCAGCAGCTTCCATGCCTAAGGGAGGATTAGAACCCTGGTCTCCCCACTCCTAGTCCAGTACTTTAACCACTATGCTCCCCACCAACCCCCCACCCCCATCTCTGCAATGATAAAACTTCAAATACCATCTGGCTATTTTTTTTATAATAACTTTATTAAATTTTAAAACCAGAAAGATAAAAACTAACAAGAACTAATAATCAGGAAAAAGAATAGAAGAAAAGAAAGAATAAAGAAAAAGGAGAACAGAAGTGCAGAAAGATAAAGGAAACAAAAATACAAAAAAGAATGATTTCTGACTTCTTTTACAGCAGATATAAGTAAAACATACAACAAACTCTTACCCTAAAATTACAACTTAACATCCATTTTTTCTATAATCGATTA
Organism: Python bivittatus; assembly: GCF_059951505.1. Classification (NCBI taxonomy): domain Eukaryota; kingdom Metazoa; phylum Chordata; class Lepidosauria; order Squamata; family Pythonidae; genus Python; species Python bivittatus. The sequence continues at coordinate 5,249,108 of NW_028277033.1, forward strand.
ATTTTACTAATAATCAAATCCATATATCATAATTTCATGTTATTCTGTTTCCCGCAAAAAGTCCAAAAGGGGCTTCCAATTAGCATTAAAATTATCCATGTCTTTTCTCTAATCAAAGCTGTCCATTTCTCCATCTCGGCTAACTCCATCAACTCTACCATCCATTCTTCCATTGTAGGTAATATCAAGTCTTTCTACCTCTGAGCATATAAAAGTCTCACTGCAGTTACCATGTATAAAAGCAAAAGTCCATGAGATTTTTCCAATTGTTTATCCATCAGCCCCAAAAGAAATGTCTTTGGTTTTGATTGTATATTTATCTTCAAAATCTTCTGAATTAATATATGTATTTGAGTCCAAATTTTTTTAGCTTTATTACATGTCCATCAAAGATGATAAAAAGTCCCTTCTTGTTGTTCACATTTCCAACATATATTTTATGTCCCTTTATATATTTTTGACAAGCTTTTGGCTGACAGATACCATCGTTGCATCATTTTATAAAACTTCACTTTAAGATTATAACATAATGTAAATTTCAACCCTTTCATCCCATTGTTCCATTTGTATATTATATCCAATTTTTTTAACCCACTTTATCATACAATCTTTAACTTGCTCATCTTCTGTTTCAATCTCAATAAAAGTTTATACATTTTAGCAGTAAGATGTTCCTCATTAGTACATAACTCAACTTCAAACACCCATCTGGCTATTTCAAGGATATCATGATGCTCATGGAAACTCTTTGGGAAGGGTGGGTGATCGAAAAAGTCAAGAAGCCCTTGTTTATTTTGTTCTTGGCTTCCAATACCTGATTTACTTGAGAAAGAAATGTGTCCCAGTTTCAGTGTTGCAGTAAACAGTCACAGAAGGAATTCCTGTGTTTCGTCATTCTTTCTGGCACCCTAATGGGCTTTTTCGCATAAGCCAGAATTCTTCACAATGACATAGAAATGCAGCCATAATCTATACATGTTTAAGAAGAACTAAATTTACTGGAGGGCAGTGCTACAGTACATCAGAACAGGCTACACTGGAAATACCTCAGAAGAGGAGTGAAACATGAGGAAAAAGTAGCATGGCCTTTTGAAAGCAAGAACAATGAAAAAAATATTTTGTATACCTGTGGCATAGCCAGAACCATTCTGTGAGGTTTTTAAAATACTAAATGAACAAATAGAAGAGTCAGAGATTCTGCAGTTTCCTATGCTCACCTTCTGTGTGAGACGAGTCTTGCAGCAATGAACAATATGATTTATGTGTGATATTAACATTTCACATAGCAAAATACAAGGTTTCCCATTTTGGTTTTGCTAAATTCCTTAACTCATTCACAGCAGTGACCAGCTCATTCTCTAATATAACTTGCATGATTATGGAAGGCCACATTACATTTCTATAAAATGATGTTATGGCTCATTATAGTTTCTTTCTTCCAGTTTCTGAATGAGTTAGCATATTCTGTGTATTCTCATCTCTCTGAATTCTTTTCCCCACCTCACAACAGAGTATTTCATCCCATTATTTCAAAACCTGCTACATGTTTTTAGGGGCAGATTAACCATAAATTATCTTCCTTCCTTCCTTCCTTCCTTCCTTCCTTCCTTCCTTCCTTCCTTCCTTCCTTCCTTCCTTCCTTCCTTCCTTCCTTCCTTCCTTCTTCTCTTTCATTCCTGTCCCTTCCCTTGATTGCAAATGATCAAAAACTGTGAATGCATTCGGTGCCAAATTGTCCATCTAACTATAAACTTTTTCCTTTGAAAGCACACCAAATTAATCAGAAACCAAAACTCAGAATCAGAAATTTGACTCAAGCTCGAAACTGTAGTGAGAGTCAAGATCATTATAGGAACATAAAAAGAGTGTAGCCTTGTATTTTGACATGAGGGATCTGTCCCCCTCTTCCTTTCTTCTCCCTTGAATCATGTACTAATTGTGGACTAGAATCATGTTTTATATCAGTGGAGGCTGCCGTGAAGAAGAAACTTAGACACATGGTCTCACCAATGCAGGTACTGGAATAGAAACTTCCTTCATTAAATGACAAGAAAGGAATCATTCAGTAAATAATTGGGCAGATAGATCTTTTGCAGTCTTTCTTTAAAAAGGGGAAATACATATAGATTCCCAGGAGGTGAGCAAAAGGTAAACTAAAATTCATTTTAGTCCTAACAAAGAAGCCCTTGTTTTCCTAGGAGAAATCTCAACTTGATATGCATTATGAAGTCCCATTTTCTCCCTTTGGTAAGAAAGAAAAAGTGAACTAGGCAGAAACTGGGTGTTAGGAAGAAAGCGGGGGGGGGGGGGGGGAGAGAAAGCATGACAACAGCTGAATAAAGAAATTGGCCCGAATAATCCCATGTTCGTCTCCCTTTATTACATTTCAAGCAAGTGACCTTTGCCACATCTTATGATAGTGAATTCCATAGAATAACTCAGCATTGTGTACAAAAGTAGTACCTTTGCTATGCCCTGAATCTCCCAGGAATCAGAAAAAGTGATTGGGGTGGGGGGAGAAATCCATTTCTCCAGACGAAGCACAATGCTCTAAATCTTGGATCAGAGTCACACCCTTTCAGATAAAACACAATACAACTCATTGCATTCAGTCACTTTATATCGAGAAGGATGCTAAAGATCCAGGAAAAGGATTTCTGTTTTGTTTTTTTTAATACTGATTGAGCAGTTTAGGATGTGGTATTACATTGTTATCTTGCCAAACGTCTCTATCAGCGTGAAGCAGACCCCTCTTTCCAGTTTCCAAAAATTTGCATGCAGCCAAGTCTTGGATCTTGAGCCTGATGGTTATTAGGTATTGTTTTGGCTGTTCTTCGAAAGCGTTGACTCTCACTCTTTTCTCACTGCTTCTGCATAGGAATGTGTGTGTTAAATATTCCCAAATATTCCCAAATAAAAAAGCTGTCTTTTTCCGCTGCATTCTTATTAAAAAAAAAACTTCTTTTTCTAAGTCTTCTATTACTTTACCGCATTCGATCAGATTAAACATGGAATATATTCCTGCAATGGCTTTCTTCTACGATGCTCAGCTAAGCCTATTTAGACGTTTAGTTATGCAAAGACTTACTGCTGTTATTCTAATAAATTAGAATATTTTCTCAACCAGTGCCTTAAGCCATTGTGTAATGTTAGGCCGTGTTCTCAAATTAAAATTCTTATTCCAATGGGGATCGTCTTTTTTTTTCATACATTGTGCTGTACCATTTTTCTTTAATTGTATAAAACAGCTGGGGGAATGTTTGCAGAGGAAAATGATTTAGCCAGTGGTCTTGTTAGCTAGGGACAGGGAACATGGATCAATGCATATAAAGGACAACAGGAGGAGAAGGCTGGTCATCCTTCTTGGTGAGACTGGCTTTATTTGCACCATTATGCCAAGACGTTCTGGCATATGTAAAAGTGAGTTTGACGTGGAAATGAATATCTGACTTCCAAATTCAGTTTTTCCCCAGTTTGCTACCTCTCTCCACCCATCCCTCCATGCCTCATCTGCTTTTCTCATTTGCTCAGCAAACATATCTGATACCCTGACTGCGGGGGGAAGATGCTACAGAGGCTGCACAGGAGAATCGCTTCCCGTTGCACGCATTACAGCTAACCCAGATCTAGAATCTGAGAGTTTCACCCTTAAGCCTCTCTTTCTTTCTCTCCCTCTCTGAGTCTAAACCCTTAATCCTAGGTTTCCCACAAGTACCCCAGCCTTATCTGATCTTTTACAAATTATTTTTAGCTTAAATGGGGAGCTTCTCTGCTGCAAAACAAAACCTTGAATGTACGAGCCCAGATGCATTTGCACAGAATAACACATAGTGGAGAATTGCTGCTCAGTGCATTGTTAGGAAGAGTGCTTAGATACGCGGGGGGGAGGGACAAAGATAATATGTTCGGAGGTAAGAGGATAGGGAGACAGCCAGAAATAGCTTTGCATACCTTGGCAGGCACTGTATGACTGGGCAAGTTCTCCCTATGACAGCCGTCTTTCATCTTTAATGTTTTATTGATTTTATTGTAATCTCTTTATTTGTTGTCCAGAGTCACTGAGAGTCAGGCAGCATAAACGTTTAAATTATTATTATTATTATTATTATTATTATTATTAGTGGTTTTGTTGTTATTATGTGAAAGTGTTGAACATCCTCCAAATGACAGCTGATTCCAAAATGGTTATTCTTTCTCATTTCTCAGCATCAGACAGTCCATGTTTAACTGAACATGAGGCTTATTATTAAGGTAGTAAGTACCATTGTACCACTGGAAGACCTGAAAGACCAGGACAGAGATAGATCGTCATGGGAAAAAAAACCTATCTATGTGGTTGCTAGGAATTGAAAACAACTTGTTGGCACATAATCAGTCAGTCAGTCAAAGTACCACTGTACTTACTCTCTTCTCTTGAATAAACAGTATTCTTATTTATATCATAATTTTAGTTTTCTGACAATCCCCCCAAAGTCTCTTAGTGAAATCCTTACACTTTCCTGGTATTTGCCAATGTTTATAACAATCCTTCCAGTTTTATCCCATATTTTAAATTATTCAGTTCAACCCATTTATTATTGTGACTACAGGTTGTAACATGATATAACACAAAAAGGAATGTATAGTAATTTTTTTTAAAAAGGGGGGGACAAGGAAGGAAAAACATACAAGAGAATGAAGTTAAGATAGATTTGGTTACTATTACAATAAAAGCTTTTTTTTTTTTTCTATGTTTAAAAGAAAGTATGACAGACATAGCAATCAACTGTCAACGGTTGGAATCACGTCCACAACATCATTCAGTTATTCCCCGTCCAACCCCTTAAGTTGGTTATCATCAATGCTTTTCCCCTAATTTCATCGCAGATAGGTCAGTAGAGGACCTAATGACCAATATTCTCCACTTGGCCAGCACCACAGGGGCAGAGGACCTGTCCCACTGGACATTTACACTGGACATTTCCCTTCGAGGTATGTGGAAGTCATGTTCTGAAAGCAGAGAGAGATATCTGGGAGAGACTTCTATGATTGTTCTAGTGGTGGGCCCAAGATGAGAGCTTCGAAGGCTGCACTGCAATAGTATCTTTGCAGGCATCCTGTCCAAAAGCTTATCTCTGAAGTTTTCACTGCCCCCAATCATTAGTGAAATCCTTATACTTTCTGGGGAGTTGCCAAAGTTTATAAAAGTCTTCCCAGTTTTATCCCATATGTTAAACTATTAATTTTCCATTGGCACAGGATTGTAGTCCAAATGAAACACCAAAGCTGGTTTTCTTCACCATTCTTGTTTATGCTGTTTGGAGGAATTTTAATCTAGCCTACTGTTTCTTCTCATTACATTTTGAAGACCAAAACCCACCTCAACCTACACTCTTTCCTGCCTTCTTTATTGGGCAAGGGAAGATCCTGTACTGAGGTGCTCTTGGTATCTTATCTGCTCTGCCATCACTTAGGTGTACTCCAAAAATTGGAGGATGCTTCCTATGTTCTTCACCAACAGTCCCTCCATTTCAAATTACCCAACTTGGCAAATCCAAACATTGCATGTACCATGTGGCGGAGTGCCAATTTCTACTGCCAGGGTGCATGGAACAGTGGCAGCATGAATGGCTCCAATTACCAGCACTCTTTCTGAAATGAATTGATGCACATGTATTGTTAAGTGGGATTTACCATCTAAGGTCTATGTGTTGTACCCCAACAATTTTAAGCAACCCATGTCCAAACTAAACATATACTGTACAGTGGTTTATCCATCAAAATAAAATACATGGCAAAGTCATTCATTGCTTATGAATATCATATTTTAGAAATCAAAACATATTATAACTTGTTAGATTTCTGCAAGTCCCTCTTCATTTATAGGTAGAACATATTTGCTAGGAACCTACTTTTGGGTATGTTCCAGTATAGTGGCTCCTATTTTTCTACCTTTTTCCTGCCATATTGGTAGCCTTTTTTTCCCTTCTTTCTCCCTACTTGTTTTTAACTTTTCTATTCCGTCTCACTGAATTTTTATGTGACAACAACACTTTGATAGGGAATCAGTTACCCAGAGACGTAGCATGTCTCCTTTACTGGATATGCAGAAGTAGAGGCTGGACAACCATCTGTTTGTGATAGTTCAGCTTGGAGATTTCACTGAGTAGGGGGTTGACTTAGTGGCTCTTTCCACTACTATGCTTCTGTTTGTCTTCTGGAGCTGGAGCTAAAAAGTTCCTATCTTCTGAAGATCATATTATAAAATGCTCATTTCCTTTAAAGGAGGGTCACCTGTTGCATCCTACAGGTGTGGTTTCACATGTTCAACCAGAAATAAATCATCTTTGTGTTCATCTGAAACAAAGCAATGATACCAGATGAAGGTAACTAGAGATAACTCTTGAGCTGTCCTCCATTCTAGCTCCATGGGGCAACTCCACAGTTTTGAATAAAATAACTCTTAACAACCTGGGTAAATGTGTGGTGTCTCCTTAGAGACTGCCTAGTATTTGGTGGCTCCTTTCATGATAAGTCATCTAACTCAGTATCCAAGGTTTAGTTGGGACCATCTCATTATTAGTGGTAAAGTAGCTCCTTTAGTAAAGACTGTGAAAAACTCATTAACTATATACCATTGACTTAGAAGATACCCTCCATAGGAAAAAAATTGATCATAATATGTAATTTTGAAGCTCTTAATGTTAGTATTTTGCTCATTTATCCCTAAGAAACTAAAAGGGAACAGAGAGGTTGGGTCCTTCCTACATTCTCTTTCTCTTTCATTTTCCAAGTGCACAGAAACAGAGGGTGCTTCTCGGTATTTATATTGCACCGATCTCCCTCCTTTTTTCAGGGAATGAGATGCCACGTTAGAGGGAGAGGGAGGTTTAACAGAAGAAATTGATTGCCTTCCATTCTCTTCCGGCTGTGTGTGAAGCAGTGCATGATGAGATTTTACACAGTGTGCAGTCAGTGCTCTCGTCAGCAGTTTTTAAGCAAAGACATCAGACAGAAGGATATGCCTCTGTAGCCTTGAGACTTTCCTGTAAATGTGGGCTCACAGTCCAATTCCCACATCCTAAAGAACAGAGGGTCCTTTCTGATGCTATCCTATCTGTCCAGGTATACCTGATAAGACAGTGCCTGGTTCTATCCTTGGAAAGATGTGGTGATGAAGGGTCTGACGGGGTGAGAATGCTGAACGTAAAAGCGGGTTAGAGATGAAGTCTTGGCTGCTTCAAAAAGTGAGTCTTTGCCAATGAGATGATCCTTCCTTCCTGTTCCTCCCGCTCTCCATCTGGTCTGCCTCTGTTTTTTATGGATGCTAATTTACCTCTGTTGTATGTTCACGTCTGAATGGAACTAATGCATTGCAACTTATAGCAATGTGCATTGGAATTGTTACTGTTTTATCTGGATAATGCATACCGAAATCCATTCTATTGGAGTATCCTTTCCTCTTCCTCTCCCTTACACCATCCAGCCTGTTTTTACAGCTGTAATCTGCAAAAGACAGAGAATGAATTTTCAAATACAAGAGTATCTGCTGTTTGGCTTTTAAATCCATTTTGGTACATAATGGAAGATTGGCCTGTGGTTTAAAAAGTGCTGTGCATATTGCTTCTCACTGACTTCAAGCATAATAGATCTAGGTCTCTGGAACCTTTTTAGAATGCACCCAATAGTGGTTTACTTCAGAGTCTATATATAGATTTTAAAATCTAGCTTTAGACTTCAGATTTTAACTAGAATAGACAGACCTAGCTTTAAGGGAATTTAATAAGGCTGGGGAAGAAGCTCTGAGATTCAGATGAGGAAGCCTATGCACTTGACCTCTGGGATATATAAATATATAAAAATGAAATAACATCCCAACTGAACTCTGCTCCTGGTGATTTCATGGACACATCCATGCAGTTTTCTTGAGCTTGTCCTACTGCTTTCTCCCAGGATTATTATTTTTAATGATTATCAATCTATCCTGCAATCCTGTAATGGGGAAGATATATTTATTTAGAAGATATAACCTGGCATTTCCTGGCGGCCACCTACCCAGGTACTAGCAAGATCTGGCCCTGCTTGGTCAGACCAAAGTAGATACAGAACTAGAGATCTCTGGAATTCTGTTTAAAACAAAACAAAAGCCAAAAAAACCCCTCCCACTTAGGAGAGGTGGAGTTTCATTCCCCCAACCCATACAATTGCCATTTCCCAATTTAAATATGCTCCCTGAGTCTGCTGTTTGCTTCATGGGGAAAAACATAGAAGTACCTCAAATTGTTCCCTAAACAGGCAGGTATCAGCTTTTCCTAATACTGGGAATCACTTCAAAACTTGAGTTGTAATGTGGAATTCAAAGCCATTAAATAAAGAAATGAATCCATTTATCAGTAATATAGACTCAGGTTTTTCCTTAGTCATAAAACTATTTATGAGCCCTTCACACTAGTTTTAGAAAGCAAAGTACAATAATCATAGTTTCTCTATGATCCTTGTGTATGAAAATAAATCAACATGTATGGTGTTGGCATAGAACATTCTGGTCTGATAGTACTTCTTGAATTTTTGCCACATTACCTTTAAAATAATATTTGGTGGCCCAAAAGAGCTTGCTTTTGCCCAAACCACATCGTTGACTCACTTACAATTTCTAGGAATGCAACATCTCACACTGTGAATAGTTTTGCAATATTCTGTGTAAGAAATGATACTATGCGGTGTGTAGCACTGCACATTTTTAAAGGATGCTGTTAAAACCATATTGACTTCTTGTTTTTTTTCCCATAGCAACATAGCCATTAGCAATTATGAATGAAAAGCAGGCATTGAGGACCTGCATTTCTCCCCACCTCTCTCTCTCTCTCTCTCTCTCTCTCTCTCTCTCTCTCTCTCTCTCTCTGTCCTAAGCAATTGGCAAGGAAGTAACCTTAAGTTGCCTACGGAAATCGTAGTGCAGTTTAACTAGAGCAAAAGCTACAGTCCTATTGTGGCATTGAAATGCCTGAGCAATTGTCCTGTCTTTGAAGCTGTAAATATAGTCTCTGCCTATAAATAACAGTGTGCCGCACCTTGAACATGTTCCTTAACAAGAGGGGGTGATTTACTGAGGTGATAAACTGTAACTAATACTAGGGTATCATAATGGGTAAATAGATTAGCACTGTGAGCCTCTGTATCTCACCGTCCATTCATTCATTTAGCGTCTCCTCAATGCTTACCACAGCATTTTGCAACTGGGCAGGCGTACGCTGTCAGATGGTTCCAGAATCAATCATTGCATGCGTCCTGTGACATGGGGCACATTAGCAAATAGAAGAGCTAATGAGGCTCATTCAGATCCCTTTGGTTTCATCCCATCGTCCTCCCAGTCTCAGAGTAACTTACGGCTCGGTCTATGTTAATTCTCCTAATTATATGGTGTTCAGTCCCCCTTTGTTTGATTCTGTAACGATATCAAAAGGCATGAAAACACCTGTTAAGTGTGTAGGGTTAATTTTGAAAGATAGGAACATTTGCTGGGATCCGGCACCTCTGTCTGCCTTCCTTAGAGACCAAGGTTGAAAGATCAATGAAGTCACACTTTAGTTGATTAATTGGTGGCAGGCAGTTCAAACAGTGAGGACAAATATTCATTGTGGAGGGAGTGTAATTTAAGAGTACCCCTGCTTCTTTTTTTATGGTCTACCTCGCTTTGTCTGTTACTGTAATGGGAAGTGAAAAAGAAAATATCAAAGATCTCCTTCCCTTCTAGCAGTGAATTGTGACATTTATTTATTCAGTTGCAAGCTAACATGCGTTTATTTTGACCTCTTAAAATACTGATACCTTTTAAATAGATACGAAGCTAAAAAGTCTTTACATATTTAAAAGTCCTAATAAAAACATGGTACTGGAAATCTAATACAGTACATACAGTATTATCTCAGTCACTGGTCTGAGATGGGCAGCTGTATAAATTGAATGAATGAATGAATGAATGAATGAATGAATGAATGAATGAATAAATGAATAAATAAATAAATAAATAAATAAATAAATAAATTAAAAAAACATATTGTAATGACTAATACATATGGTATATGTACCAGGTGTCACTTCTTTGAGTATCCATTGGAAATTTGTTCTACACATGACTATTTCTCTGTAAAAATAGATGCAGAATATTTTTCGAAGGGGATTGATGCTAGACTAAGAAAATTCTTGTCATGCAGATTTGAAGAATTCTCCCTATAAAAATTATCCTCCTCCTCGATTGTAGCAAGAAGCTCATCAGCAAAAAGGATCCCAGTCTGGCCTTTTCTGTAACATGCTAGCTTTCTCCTTCCAGGTGCCAACCACAGTGGACACTCTGCACTGCAATATTCTGTTCAAATCACACAGGGAGACGATGGCTCTCTGTGGTCCCGTCCCACTGCTAAGAGTGGATGAGGCAGTGGACTTTCCCTGGCTGGATGGGAATGAGCAGCCAGAGAAAGGGGGACAGAAGCAAGGGAAGGAAGAGCAGAAGAGAAACATGAGAAAGGAAGTGGCCAGAATGAGGAGGATAAAAGGCAAGGAAGAGGAAGGACAAAGCAGGCAACGGACCAAGAGAGAGTCAGGGGAAGATGCAGGATGTGGGAAGAGGTGCCTTTGGGAGACAAGAAAAGAGGGAGTTTTGTCTCCAACCGCCTAAAATGTCTCAACAGAAGAAGAAGTGGTTCCTTTGGCTTTTGCGTGGTTAAGATGAAGGTTTTACATGGTCAAGGCATATCCGTAAAAGAGAATTTGCAATCTCTCCTAAATCTATCTCAGCTGCATACTGTGTGGGAAAGAGGAAGAGGCAAATTCTCTCTCTTCTGCCAATGTACACCTCTACGAGCTTAGTTTACCAAGAGTGGAGATGCTGGTACACCGGTAGAGGCTGGTTCCTGGAAGAGAAGGGGAAGGGGAAGGATCCATACCTAAACTTCTGTACCATAAGTCAGAGCCAATTCAATATCATAATTATAATAGATCCAACAATGTATTTCTGAAGGATTTACCTACAGTATATAGAATCTATGGTAGCTTTGACAACCCACATGTAGCAAAACATTTATTTTGTGCACTCCTCTCTCTGCTTCCAGTTTTGTCACAGTGCAGTTCTGATCCTGGTGTTTAGGAGGCTTGACTTTTGAGTCAGTTGATTAATTTCTGGTTCTCTTCTGCTTGATCAAAGATTACTCCTATTTGACCACAGAGGAAATTAAATCTTACTGCTTTAGTATTCCTTTTCCTCTCCCTTTAATAGGCAGATCTCAGTTTAAAATATTGAAGGCTTTACAGTGTAAGTGAAAAATAGAATAAGTTCCCCTTGAGTCAAGCTTTATTCCTGATTACTGCATGGAAACATCCATGTTGTTTTCTTGGCAACAGTAAGGAAGTTGTTTTCGTCTTCCTTCTTCCAGGATATTGTTTGGCTTCACAGTCTAGCCTAGGCCTCTGGGATTCCCTGGATGTCTTCCATCCAGATACTAACCAGGTATGACCCTGCTTAGCTTTTCTCAGATAGATTGGGAAATTGTAAAAAAAATATCCTGGAAGACATCAGATGTTGTCAACTTCCATATTGTTGCCAAGAAAACAATGTGGATACATTGGCAGTCAAGAGAGACACAACTTTACCATTAGTAGAACTTGACTGATTGGTTTATAAAGTAGCCCTGATTTTTTTTTTTTTTTGAAGTAAAACTTACACACAGAGCAAAAGAGGACTATGGGAAGGAGAAGGCTGTCCCAGATCCCATTAGCACCCCATATCTCCAAATGCCTGGAGCATTCAGTCAAATCAGATGCTCTTTAGGTTTTGAACTCCTTTCTCATCTGAGTCCTTAAATCATTTGGTCTTTCAAAGTAGGGTTCGTGGTATAAATACTGGATGGCTGAAGCTAGGATACTGGTGGAGAGCAGAAAAGATGTCCTTGGTATCCCAGTCAACAGGAAGAGACGCTGGGAGGAGAGGGTTACATTCCGAATGTTTAATTCTACAGGACAAAAGCAATTCAGCCCAGCAAATGGGCCCAAATCCAATCATTAAACTCTACCAGAAAGTGGAGATGAAGGGGTCCATCTGTAAAATCTGCACTCCTGTTTAATAAAGGGTGGGAAGGAGAAAAAACACAGCTGCTTGGCTGGTCTGTGCGGGAAGGAGCGCCTGACTGTTGGCACCATCTGTGGCTGCCTTTGTGCTTGATGCTTGATCTGTTCATTATAGAGGGATAGCGAGCGTCTCGTGCTCTGAGTGTCAATGAGAAGAGATGTGCCTAAATACTGCTGGGGCCTCGGCAGCAGCAGCTAAGCCTGCTGACGATGAATAGCGGAATCTGTAAGCTGATTTTTGGTTTGTCTTGGCATATTTCAATGGGTGGAGGATAGCCTTCAAATGCAGCTGCACCCGATCGAACTGTGGGCATTCCTGTATTCCATTTATCCTGGGTCATTTCATTGATACCAGTAAAGCAGGTTTCCAGCCGTTCCTCAACCACCGGGGGAAGGTGCTAGGATGCGTTTCTGTCCTCCTTACTGTTCAATCACCATTAGAGGTGGACCTTTTGCTCCTCCTGCATAGATCTTCATAGACAAGTTCCTCTTGTTCTGGGCCATGCTCTGTATATGAGGTTCTTAGAGTAGTAATAGCAATAAATACATTACCTTTCTGATATTAGTACTCAAGAGAGCTCCCAACAATAAAACCAACTGTACAGTATGAAAGGTAGCTGTGAAATGGATTCCATTAAAATCAAAATTTAAAATCAATACCCTTAAAATGAAAGAAAAGTTGAAAGTTTGGTGAAAGAGTTGGCATTTTGCCATTTTCCTAAATACAAGGAATATGTCAGCCTTCAGAGTAGGCCAGATCAGGACACAGACAACCCAAGAAATGCTAGGACTCTCCTTTATGGATATAAGCTACACTAAGTGAAGCTTGGAAGCCTGACTGTGTGTTCTCTTTCCTTCCTCTTATACCAAAGAGAATCGAGGCAGGGCAATCTTGAGTTTCTTTCTCACACTTTCTTGTTTTCCCAGGCTAAGTTCATGTTTTGTTAATGATTGTCACATACCTTCCCAAGGTCATCTCTGTGCTCCTCAGCAGACATTAGAGTAGCAATGCACTTCCCCAGGGAAAGTGATCCATAGCCTGGGGGCCACACAGAAGAAGACCTGCTGCTGATGGCTGAGCTTCTGGAAGTGAAAGGATCTTCAAAAGGGCCTCTGCCATCAATCTAACTAACAGGGCAGGTTCATAGATGGGGAGGTTTAGGGGTTTAGAAGTCAACAGACACATTTTCCATTGTTCCCAATAGGAAACCGATAGCCAATGCTGCTCTTCCATTTCATCCATGTGCTTTGCACCCATTAGCACCTTGGCCATTACATTTTGCACCAGTTGTGCTTTCCAGACACTATGCAAGGACAGCCACATACACAGTGTGGTGCAGTAGTCAAGACGGGTGATAATTAAAGGCTAGGTGACCATCGCTACGGCCAACCTGCTCAGAAAAGCATATTAACCTTTGCTGCTTCTGTTCCCTTCCCTTTTCCACTCTGCTCACCCATTCCTCCTCCTTGCAGATTTGTCTTAGAAACCATTAGACTATTTTTGCCTTTTTATCTTCCTTTATCTGGGGTATTTTGTGTACCCTTATAAAGAGCAACTCACACCTTGCATCAAAGCTGTAGTTAAGATGGATGGTTTCCATCTAACACCATTGTAATTGCATTTGGCTGGTGAGAAGGTGCTTTGCATTGGCAATTGTTCCAGCACCGGCTGCGTTTACAATTGGCCAGAATGTTTTGTTCGTTCCTTTTTTCATCCTAGTTTTCCCCCCAGAATTCAAATGGCTACAGTACAATGTTAGGTAGTGATCGTTATCTGCAGTGGCTGTGTAAAAAGGAGTGAAAGGAGGGAGGTTGAATAGCCTTTGTTGCTGGCATGTTAGTCATGATCTGCTAGGGATAAAAGGTGAGCACCATTTGATCAAACATTGTTGTCAGACTCCTTGGCTAACAGAGAAACCGTTTAGAGCTGTACTCTCTTATAACACATCACACCGGAACAGAATGGGAATACACCCTATAAGGGCTTGATTTCTACAGATCCAGAATGACCAGCTTAATGGCTTGCGGGTTGAGTTACTCTTGTAATTATACTCTGAGAAAATTATTTCTCAGTCGCCTTCCCAAGTAACAGTATCTGGATCTCTCTTTTTTGCTGAGCAGGCTATGCCTTACTGAGGCAATGGTGGGAGCCCCAGGTCTGAAAATTGGGAAGCCTTACTACAACCTTTCCCAAATCCACCACTCTCCAGACATGTTGTTTCTGTTGGTTGGACAGGGATGAAGTTTCTGGTCCAGTGTCTGGTAGGGAGAGGGGTTGGAGAAGGCCACCTTGAACATTGGGTTCTACCACAGTGAAATTACCACTGCCTGGTTCTATCCAGCACCCATCCCTCTTTTGGGGGGGGGGCATACTTCAGCTCATTTTCTTCTCAAAATAAGTGCTAATTACTGTTGCACCCTGTTTTCGTTACCATGTAAAGTTGCTCTGCCAGTGGATGAGAGGACAAGAGGGCAATTCCGTGGCACTCTAATAAGGAAAATATCTTTGCTCAGAAATGAATAAAGGAAGAACTTGGCTAATTTTTACTGTGTTTGGCATACTAGGAATGAATGCCACCCAATAAAGAAACAGAAGCTTGGAATTTCAAGAACCATTAATTTCCATTACAGTAAATTCAGAAATGTATGAAAAGGATAATTTTCATTATTATTACTAACTTCTGTTTTTGTAACTTTGACTAGTTATAGGTTGTTTTAATTTCATTTATCTTTACCGTGGATGTTTTTAACTGCTAATGGATGTTTTTGTCAATTGTTTTGTAAACCTCCATGAATCTGGAATTGATCCAGCAGGATACAAGTGAAATAAATAAATCCCTGGCCATGCCATTCAGAAACTATTATATCTAAAAAATCGATTCTTAAATAGGGAACCACAGCTGGCATCCCCTCGGCCAAATCTACGTCTGAGCTTCTAACCGAGAGGCAACTCAGATATCTGTAAAAACAGGACAACTGCTTCGTGAGAGCCTTTTTCAATTACATCTTGACTATCCTCCCATTCACTCCTCTGCCCAAACAATTCTCTAAGAAATAAATTAGGCCGAGCTGCAGTGATGAATGACCTTAATGGACATATTTAGCGTTTGTGAAAAATATATCCCTTGGGGCATTTTTCCCCTAGACAGGAGTCACTAGAAAGGAGCCAAGGAGATTCCAACATCTAATTGTGATAAAGGCTTTTTAACTTTAGGCTATGTGGCACTGTCACAGGGTCAAGCTGGTAATAGCCAACACAAGAGAACAATGGCTATTTGGGAGTTCCAAAACCTTCCTTTGGGGCGAAAATGTTTATTCTCTAACGTGTGACATACTGTGAAACAACTCTAATTGTTTCTCATGATAATGCAATTGGGAAATGAGTTAGCAGAGACTAAACTAGCTTGGAGATTATATATTTCCAGATGACTTTCCTCCCATTCTCAACCCAGACTTTCCTCCATTGTGCTAGAGGTAAAGTCACATATGATACCTAGAATCATACTAAGACAATATTCTTTCACACATCTTTGGAGTCCAACTAAGGAATGGTGACTTGGTGGCTTTACCACTCCCTCTCATAGCAACCACTCAGAATTTTCCTTCCTTCCTTCCTCCCTCCCTCCCTCCCTCCGATTACACACAGAAACACACAACATTTAAAAAAAAAAAAGTGGAGGGAGAGCCCTGATTCTTAGCACTGTCCAGATGATCAGCTGGAGGAAACACTGCTTGACTTATCTCTGCATGTTCTGAGCATTTGGTGGTTGGTGGAAGAGAAGAATTTTGTGTGTTGGTTTCCAGTTGAGGGATTGGGTGCTGGGGCCCGCTCTTGATGGATTTGTATGAATGAAATTAAGATTGAACAGTATAATTGGTTCTATTGTTTTGATGCCTATCCCACAAATTACTATGTATTGGTCTTCCAATAAACTTCTCTCCCTCTCTTTTTTCTTCCCCCAGCACTGCTTTCATCGTGGTGTGAAGAACTGGGACGACTCCTCCTGCTGCGCCACCAGAAAAGCCGGCAAAACGACCCTCCGGGGAAGCTGCCCATGCAGGCACCCATGAACTCCATGAAACCTTCCCTTTCCCATAGGTGAGTCCCTGGCAAATATTTCCCCTGTAACATGTGCAAAATTAGTTCTCGCAAGAAAGTATCCTTGTTATATTTGCCACTATGAAGTATATGTCCTTCCCAAAAGAGAGCTAGAGCGACCCTTGTGTTTTCAGACGCTTGAGTGAAGTTCTTCTGTATTTGTGTTAGTTAGAAATGAGTTCTCGCAGTCACGGTCTTCATGTTGCTGAGTTATTTCCGTCTGATCAAATATAACTCAGAATTCCAGATCTATGGAAGATTGGTGGACACCATTGTAGCATGTAGTCATTACAAATGGTTATACAAAGGAGCAAGTGGATCAAAGCACTTTGTCACAAAGCACTTTCTCACAACCAGTCCAAGCCTCAGAAAATCCCCCAAATTCCTTGAGTTGAAACCCAAGCTCAAGAAAAATTTACATCTCTCCAAGTTATTTTTTTTCTCCAACCTATGCAAGTGAATGAAGGGAAGTCTCTCTCTCTCCAGCTTGTATAGGAGGTGGAAGTAAAGGCAGGGGAGAAGGTCTCAAATTGGCTCAGAAAGATTATCTGAGGGCTGAGTTCAACTAGGACAAGCTTTAAAGAATTTGTCTATTGCTGTATGTCAGCCAGCTCTCCTTGTCAGTCCCATTCTTTGTGCAAATAGGCTTCTAGAGAAAGTATTTGGGAAAAATTAGCTGCCTCTGTTTCATCAAGGGTACGGTCACCAGTGGGCCATGGTACATATCCTCTAGTACTGACAGGTCAGTGCCTCACCCGATGTTAAGTTAATTTTATAGACAAATGAAACTTGTCATTCATATTGACAAGACATCTTCTGGGCCCCCTATGACTATTTTTAGAAAATAATAATAACAATAACAATAACAACAAAACAACAATTATAATAGCCAATGTACATTGGTGTTTTTGAAAGTGTACCCAGAAAAAAAATGACAGAGATAAACAAAGAATGTAGAAAAGAAGCTGGAAAGCTAGAACAGATGGAGAAGAACAATCTCATCAATTTGCCTTCTGGGTATCTTGTAACTGGTGATGAATATCATGGCAGACATTTTGTAAGAACATGCCCTGCTTCCAAATTTCTAAATATGCTACTGGTCCAAAAGGTTTACCTACTCCTAGATTAGGTTATGGGAGGGAGCAGGGAATGGACATTTTGGCACAGATCTGAGGTGGTATGGGGCACAATGCAAAGTTTCCTGGATGATCTGAGTGCTAAACAATACAATTTGCTGAACTGTCTATGTGCCATGCTTCCAACCCAATTTCTGCTGACTGTATGGACAAATTCCTACCATCTCAATCTACCCCCAGAGTAATCTGTAGTGCTTCTGAGGACAACCCGGTGATCTTTTTGATCTCATCCATTCACCTTCTCCATATCTTGTTCTACGTCAGTCTCTTTTGCCAGGCATAGTCATTTTTTTAGCCCATCATCCACTTGCATCACATGTCCAAAATATGTGAGCTTCTTCTTGTTGGGCATTGCCTCAGAGAAGCAGTTTGTCAGCCCTTTGAAGTAGGCAGCTCAGGAATCAGACACCTCAAGGACTTTGAGAACTTCATTTCTGTAGGGTATAATAACAGGATCTTGAAAGCCTGCTCCGTTTCCCTCTGTCCTCTCTTCTACCATGCAGAATCAAGGTGAGGTTATTTTGAGTCTCTTTCTTAAAGCTTATTGTTTTCCCAGGGCTGAGATTCCATTTATTATCTCCCTTATCTGTTAACAGCTTTTGCCTTCCTTCGCTATCCCTGCCTGCGTCTGCACAGTCAGCCTTTATTTGGTCCAAGACTGGCTGCCTCTTCTTGCTTCCTTAGGAACCATCTCAAAATCCGTAATTCAGAGGCATTGCCCCTTTTTCTTGCCGTCTTTCTCACTATCCAGCTTAACGTTTATATAGTACCACTGGAAAAACCATTGCTTTAACTATTCTGATCTTTGTGGTCACAGAACTAACCTTATCTTTCATGGTTTTGTCTAAGCCTGTCAGTGTCTTCCTTCCTAGGCTCAATTTCCTCTCTACTTATCCAGGACTCTGTCCATATTTATTCTTGAGCTCAAGGAAACAATCACCTTCACTTCCTACCATCAACTATAAATTCACTCTACTTGCTGGTTGACGTTGCTGCTATCTTTTTAACATTTAACATTAACCCAGATTTTTCGTTCCCTATTTTTTTATTTTCATAATGAGATCTTTCCTTTCAGCTAATGAGGTAGGATTGTCCACATATCTCAAATTATTAGTGTTTCCACCTCTAGTTTGGATTTCAGCTGTCACCTCTTCTAATCCTGGCATGCTTAGAAACATATTTGCTATTTAAATTAAGCCAGTATAAGGATAATCTGTATCCTGTCTCATTCTCCTCCTATCCTGAACCACTCCTTTTCTCCAAACACAGTTCTGTAGGATCTTGATCATGGTAAAGGGTGCTCAGAAAAATCACTGGGTATTCTGGTATGCTTACTGCTTGCTATATGTTCTGGCATAACCTATACTGTATATTCAAAAAACTTGTTGCAATTGATGGAGCAAAAGTAAATCTTGTATTATCTGTCTCTCTGCATTATCTGGTTTATGTTAGCTATCACGTCTGTTCATTTGTCATTTCTCTCGCCATTTAAAGCTCTATTCTTCTTGGCAAGGTCTTAAGCAAAATCGTGCTGTAATCAGGAATTAACACAATGGTTCCATAGTCTGTGTATTCTCTTGCATCTCCCTTCTTTGGTTATGGGTGTATGCATTGAACTTTACCAGTCTCTAGGCTACACAGTCTTATTCCATATTTGTTGACATCAAACTGTTAGCACTTTAATTGCTTCTGCTCCTGAAACTATGAAGAATTCAGTGAGTATTTCATCTGCGTCTGGTGCTTCCCTATTTGACAACTGACCTGGCCTGTCATATCTAGCAGAGCCCATTCCTAAATCTATTCTCTCTGCAAATGTTTCTGCTATTCTATATCCCCATCTGTAAATGGGTTTCCATGTGATTTTTCCATCTTCCATCCATCTCTATTAGAGTTTTTCCATCATTGAAATGAATGGTCCTACCCTAGTTGTAAACTTTCTTGCAGCTTCTTGGATCTTGTTTTTTAAAAAAATATCTGGTTTTCCTTTCCTTGTTATTTTCATCTATTTGTTAATATCACCAATTGAAATGTCTTTCCTTATCCTTTCTTGCTTTATGTTAAAAGTCTGGCTTCACTTGTGATATGTCCTTATTTCCCAAGGCTCACCTGTTCTGTCTGCATTCCACTATCATGATATTTATTTCTCAAAGCCACTTGGATCTTTTCTTCTTGGACATTTCCCCCCTTCCTCTTTGATGTTCTTAGCTCTTTTCATAGTTCCTCAGTTCTCTTTTAGATAGTTTAAGTTTACTGAAACTTTCCTTTTCATTGATTTTCTATTCTAAGTGTATATCCTCCAGGTCAAATTGGCACACTCACTCTCTTTAAAAAATGAAAAAAGACCATGAACCCTATGATGACTGTAGGCAGTGTTCAACTAGACAGTGAAGGATCCCTCCCCTTAAGAAAGCAGAGATAACTTCTGAAAGGAAATGGGTTGATCTTGACATCCTTTCTCCTTCCTATAGAAGCCACTGGCTTGATGTCTGCCCACTAACAGCTTTTTGTTCCATTGTCTCTCTGAAATTATCTTCTTTTCTGATTACTTCTTCAAAAATGTTCTGCTATACTAGCTAGCCACCATCCCTCTCATGCTACTATCTTCTGTATAAGGTGCCATAGTCATACCATAAGGCAGGTGTGGTTCCTGTAGGTGCCACTTTAAGAAGATATGTCTTTTATGAGAATCACATAACCAGACCTGGACAGTTTCCTCACACTTTGGTTTAAAGCTTCTCATTGAGAGTTGCCCATCATCAACCCTTATAGTTCTCCTATCTAGCCTGTTATTCCCTTCCTTGCTGTTACATTTATTTTCAGCAGTGAAGAAACACAGAAAGAAAAAGAGAGAGAGAGAGAGAGAGAGAGAGAGAGAGAGAGAGAAATCTACCTTATATTTTATACTTATCAATAGTCACTGGTTTACTAATAAATACACTACTATAAAATAATCAGTACAATATATTATTGTAAAATATCACAACATCTCCGCTGTAGTAACACATATTGCTGCATAGTTGTTTATTTTGTTTATTCTTGGTGGATTACAAAATGAAACAATGCAAGTAATAAAAGAATAAAGCATGATTACATCCTTATATGAATAAATAACAAAAATGAAGGATATGAAAATAAAAATATATAGAAGTCACTATTGCAGTGTAATTCAGACACTTAAAATCGAAACAAATTAGAAGTACCTAGGAAAAGAAGGAGGTTTTAACCCCACCTCACCCCCCGAGTGAAAATATCATTGTAGACTTCAGGATGCCCGTTGCCTCATCTGCATTAGATGGAAAGGAGAAGTGACACCATTGTGTCATTGGTGTATTAAGGATACCTAAACCCTAATCGATCTACCAATCAAATTACCTGGAAATGCATAGTTGCATGGAGCAATATTTCCCCAGTATCACCTTCTGGAAATGGCTAGTCAAACAGGAGTAAAACCAGTATCTCCCCAGCTCTCAGCTCAGGCTGTCATCAACCTGGCTGATGGTACCAAAAGCTACTGAGTCCAAGAGAACCAGTGATTGCCCTCCTCCAGGGTGACCAGAGAAGATTTTGGGGTTGCTGTTGTTGAGTTGTTTTGGGGAGTCCCAAAATTGGAACTCAAACCAGATTGAGATAAATCTAGAAAAGCAACGTCATCCCCAAGTGCCTAGTCCTTAACTACTTACAGGAGCTTAATGGTCATGGTGATCTTATGAATAGCACTCGGGGTCAAAATGTAACTTCCCCTGTAGTTCTTCTGGTTGCTTTAACAAATAATGTCCTCCTAAAATACAACAGTGATACAGTAAAACACAGTGAAATCGAGAGTATTCTGAAATACTGAATTGACCAGTCCTCTGCTGTGATAGAGCTGTAACATCTGGCAGAACTTCTTTAGAAAATGAAATGTTTGGTTCTCTTTTGCAAAGCATTATTATTATTATTATTATTATTATTATTATTATTATTATTATTATATTAAATTAAATTTATATGCCACCTGTCTCCCAGCGACTCTAGGCAATGAACCAAGGAGAATTGCTAGGTTGAGGGAGTATGAAAGTGGGTGGTGATTTTTGTTTTTTTGTTTTAATTATTAAAGTAGCCATGTCTTTTTCCAGATTCATATGGCTGCTTCTTCCAGCATAGCCAAGTCACTTTGCTTCACATTTTTCCGAGCTTTCCATGCACTGAGTGCCAAGATCAGTTTAAAACCAGAAAAGCAAACCTGGAAGAAGCATGAAATGCTCCCACCTGTTCCTAGACACCATTTCCAAAGGATTTCCAGGGTCCTATCAACTTCCACATTTTAAATTCAGAATAATTACTTAAAGCGGTTTATGGATCAATGTAGTAAGTTGGAAAAGGGGAGATGGATCTGAGCACAGACCCCCCCCCCAATTTATGTATATTTATAATTTTGATTTATAAGGCTGCCCCAGTTCAAAACTGACTCTGGGCAGTGTATAATTAAAATAATACCTTAAAATAACAAAAAGAACATTACGTGATGGGAGAAACACGTGTCGCCACCTAAACAATGCACATCACTTGGGCACACCACCAACCTATCCCAGAACTTCAGGAAAACAACAACTTTTAAGGAGGCTCTAACAGCTTGTAGAGTGGGGTGGTCTGAACCTCTGGGGATATGCTTATCATCTTAGTAGCACAAACTATTTCCGGATCGAAAAGGGAAAGCCCTGGTGGGGGGATGCTCTTCCAGAGAGTCAGAACCTCAACAGAGAAGATGCATAGTGGCACTAGATGGTGTTCTGTGTACCCCATTATTTCTTTATCAGCTTAATAGTACAAACTATTCCAGAAAACAAAAAGGGAAACCTATACATAGTAAACATATTTTCAGACATGAAACTGACTTGCAGTCAATTAGGGACTGTTGAGGCTAAGGTGACTTTTTTGAAGAAAGAATTTCCTGACGCAAGAGTTTGTGTTGCTAATCTGTTCTTTCCATGAAGCTTCTGGATTCAACTCCTTATATCAAATATATCTATCTATCCAACTATCTCATAACTACAACTCTGGGCAGCACATACTGTATAGAGTTAAAACCAAACAAATCTGACACAGTAAGAAAAATAATGGCAGCTGAAGACAAACCCAGCTGCAAACATAAGAGACAAATTTGCAGTAACAGGCACACCTAACCTCCGGGCGCCAGGATACATCCAAATTTTCAAGGACTTCTGAAATGCTAGCAGGGTGGGGCTTCACAAATCTCGGGAGGTATGGTGTTCCAGAGGGCAGGTGCTGGAAAGAGAAGGCACACTTCCTGGGTCCCACCAGATGGCCCTGTTTAATAGAGGGAACCTGGAGCATGTCCACCCTCCTGGGATGGACAGAAACAACCAGATAGCCCTGGTCTTGCAAGTAGCCTGGCCCCAGGCCATATAGGTGACAGCCAATACCTTGAATTGCACCCAGAAGTCCATTGAAAGCTGATGCAACTCCTAGAGCAGGGATGCAATATGGGTATAATTGCCCACACCATTGCATTCTGGACCATTTGTAGCTTCCAAGTGACTTTCAAAGACATCTCCATGTAAGTGCATATTGCAATCATCAACTTGGGAGGTGACCAAGGTAGGAGTGACTCTGAGCAATATTTCCAGAGCCAGAAATGGACACAACCGGTGCACAAGATGGATTTGTGCAAAAGCCCGCCTGGCCTTGGCGGCTACCTGCTTGTTGAACAGGAGTCATGAGTGCAGGAGGACCCCCAAATTGCAACCAGTTCTGTCTAGGACAGTGCTACTCCATCAACAACTAAAAATGGAAGACTGCCAGATCTGGGAAGCCCTAAAACCCAAAGCCATTCAGTCTTGCTAGAGTTGATCTGAAACCTGTTCTTCCCCAACCGAACCCCCACAGCCTCCAGGCATTGAGAGAGAACTCCAACAGCATCAACTGATGCAGCCCAGGGTAGAGATGTTCAGCTGAGTATTATCAGCATACTGAGGATACTTCAGTCTGTACCAGTAAATCACCTCACCTAGAAGCTTCATGTAGATGTTAAATAGAAGTGGGGAGAGCACAGTGCCCACAAAATCTCAGGGTGATGCTGCAATTGCACAGAACAGCTGCAGGTTCCCTGAAAAAGACACCACTACTTTAAGAAATTGCAAGCAAGTGCTAAGTGAGCATCCGTCCATGTGTCCAAAAGCACCCTGTACCTTTGAATGCAAAATGCTGCATAGCTTTATTTCAGATGGTCACTTTCTGGAAAGGAGAATGTAGCCAAACGGTTTGAGAAACAGTTGGTTGCAAAGCATGACCACATCACATTATGATGAAATCCAACTTTGAATTATTGATATGTAAAGAACCGGGTTTATTTTTTCAAGTATACTCCAAACTTGGTTTATTATTTGTTTATTTAGATATTTTACATGGCCACCCATCCAACATACAACACTTGGCTAGCCACAACAGAAAAGAAGGTGAAATAATCCTAAAACAGTAACCAGGGCATGGTAGAACAAACTCAGTCACACAAACCATACTTATATTGGACTCATCAGTCACCCTAGCCCAGAGATTTCTCAGTCAGGAAGGTCAGGTTCCATGTTAATCAGGACCAGAGGCCTTTGAAGTTCCTCTAAATTGCTTCTTGCACCATGCATTTAATAAAGTGTTCACTGCTTGTTGCAGCTTGCATTCCACCACGTTAATGTGGTGGAGTGTAAAAATTTCTGCAAACACAGGACTGTTGTTTGCAGTGTATCCTGTTATCGCAAGTACTTTCTGACTGTTTTTTTTTTTTTAATTTTCTGTCATCTTCGGTTTCACCTCCAGCATTAATTAAATGGCTATTGCCTTCAAGTCCACTGTTGTATTAGAAAGGGGTTTTTTTAGACCAATCAAGATGGATTAAAATAAAGTGACAAAGCCTTAAAAATAAAAGTGACTGAATTTCAGAACTTTGATCAAATGAAAGAGAAACTTTCTTATTAATTTGTGTTTTTCACATTATTTGACACCGGTGCAGTTTCTCTCAAACAGTACTTGGATGTTATGAATGAGCTGAAGAAAGAGGGAAGGAGTTCTGCTCCTTCCTTCCTTCCTTCCTTCCTTCCTTCCTTCCTTCCTTCCTTCCTTCCTTCCTTCCTTCCTTCCTTCCTTCCTTCCCTCCTTCCTTCCCTCTTCCTCTCCCCCTCCCCCTCCCCCCCTCTTTTAATTTGGTTTTTACAAGTCAAAAGAAGAATTTGAGAAAATACATTAGGATTTTAAAAAAAAATCAAAAGGAACTTGAATTAAAAATGTAACCGCATTAGCAAGTGAAAAATTAAACAATATAATCATAATCTGTAGAATTTATCCAAGTTGTAGTTAAAATTTTGTGTCAAGCTCAAGGGTTTTTTTTTCAGTTCCATTTATTTTATCAGTTTTTAAATTATTTCAGCTTAATTCTTTACTGTCAGCTTTCAATAATTAATAAAGCAATTGTGCTGGAGACAGGATCCTGAGGATCCCTATCTTAGTATGATTCTTCCTATAATTTCAGCAAATGGTGTTTAAAACACTTTTGAAACCCGTCAGATTCGAAATGAATATTGTTTTTTTTTTCAGTATTTTGTCCAGAAATGGCCAGCTAGTGAACTTTCATCTGATTCTTGAAGTTCTTACCAACTTTGGTGGCAAAGTTTCCCTTTTATGCCTTCTCAGAGTCCATGCTATTTTCATGTAGCGTCTCCTCATTTTGCGTATCACATACATCTAAATGTTATTAATGTGTGCTAAATTCCAAGGGTGGTGCTAATTTTAACATGGAGCTAACCATTTGGTCAACCAAGTTATCCTTCCAAATTCAAGTTCATTTGAAAAAGACATGCGTCTTTGAGAGATTGACTACCTCTTACCCCTTGGGAGATACCACCACCACTTCCAATTGCTTTATTTAAAAAAATAAATAAATCAGAAAGCAGGTAACTACATGCATAGCACCATTGTGTAGGAAGGCAGGTTGTTTTTTGCTGACAGTTCAGAAAAGTTGACAGACTTATTTATCTCCCCAGTGTTCTAATGATCTCAGTTTTTATTACTTTCTTCTTTGGGCTGCCATGACTGGTTGCTGTTTTTAAAGGTCCAGTGCCTCCTTGCACAGCTCTGAAACCATGCAGGAATGCACATTTAAAAGAAGTAGTGGGTGGCTATTTACTTTTCTGCAGTTATGTAAGTGTGCTGTCAGAAACAATCGCAGAAAGAAGAAAAGGAGCATTGGCTTCTGAGGTCAAAATAGAAATAGTGTTGAGACTGGAAACAGTTTCTGCCATTTTGAAACCAGACACATTGGTAAGAATGAAAATGTGACCAGATGTCACATGAGTTGCTACTCTATCCCAGGAAAAGGTAGAGTGGGGTTAAAGTGCAGCAGAAAGGTCTTACATTTGCATTCTCGCATGATCCAAAGTATATTTGGGAGATTGCATCTGAAGTGCTGTGCATCAACTTATGATAGGGAAGTTGCAAAATCCCTCAAAAAATAGCCATTGTTAAAGTAGCTTGGAATAGAGAGGAAGAAATAGTCCTAGGAGAACAGGTTGAAGAATCCAAAGTGTGCCAGACCAGGAGGCTAAGTTGGATATCACAGGACCAAAATAAATAATTGTATAGATTGGCCCCCGGTCCAGTCAATGCAATTTTGGCAAGAAACCCTCCATTTGCAAACAAGATCTAATCGTTTGGAATATATTAGAAATAATTACCTTGCTCTCCAATAGCAATTAAAATAAGATTATATCATGGGAGTATAGATCATAATCCATTATAGTTGTGATTCAATGATGTGAATGCATTATTTGGGGATTTTCTCCTTGTGATGTGCATCATTGTACTCTATGCAACCCTTTCTTCTCCTCTCTCTTCAACTTAAATAAGTGATTAATCAATGAAAAAGGACAGTCAGCAAAGAAACTGTGATTGGAAGTGTTTAACTATCAATATATGTTTTGTTCTGTGCATGGTGTTTTCTCATTTAAATATTGACCATCAGTGTTGGATATTCAAGCAAGGTGGTGCAGCCCTTGGAGAATCACTTAAAAATGTTCTTTCCTTCCCCTCTTGAATGGATTTTTTTAGAAATCTTTTTGTTTACTTATTTAGTTAACTTTTAGAGAAAGTACATAAACTAACACAAATAGACAATAGAGAAGAGAAAAAGAGAATAAAATAATAAAACAAATGAGTAAGCAAGGGATCTAAAAATGTTACAGTTATAATTTTGTAGTATATCACTAGTAAATCATTAATGACTGAGTATAATACATTGCTTTAAAGAATTAAAAATCATTATTAAGCTTTAAGCAAGGATAAATATCAAGAACCATGGTCAACACAGTATAAATCACCACATAAAATTATAAACCATGGTAGACTGAATCAAAACCAAAAATCTGTTCTGCTTTAATTATCCCATGAAATCAAAGTATGAATACTATACATAAAAACCCCAAATTTTTACATGGTGTATAAATCCATGTAATCAATTATAGTCTTGGAAAACTGCAATCCTAATTTAGACTGGTCATTTTATGATTTAGTCCCAGATTAGGGGCACAGAACCTTCTTGATTTCCTGAGTTATTGATGGATTCATTTCATTTCTATCCTTCCTTTTTCCTAACTCTTAGGAAAGTTATCCAGATTTTTGGATGGCATTCTAAGAGTCCTCCCTTCATTTTATCCATACTAAACAAGCTTTGGTGGAAAAATACTCTCTGGGGGCCACAGGAAGCATGATAGTCACATGATGTCCCTAAAACTGGTTGGGCTGGGATTTTGGAGTACCATCTTTGTATTTTGGGGAAAGATTTAGCAAAATAACTTACTTTGCTGCTTATTTAATTGTATCAGCAAAGGGGCTTGGTGAAGTTGCAGGTCACCCTTCCTTCATACACTGAACTTAAATGAAACGATAACCAGTTTGTAATCAGAAAACAATAATTGGTTTCATGAACCAAATTTGGGGTTTCCTTTGCATGAAGACATTCGTAGGGCCTGTTTAGACAGACAAGACTTCAGATCTGCAGCAGGCATCAACTTGGTTCATTCTCTCTCTCTCCCAGGGACAGAACATGATATTCCACCAGGAAGCTCTCACCTATATCTGAAATTAGAATCTACCTTAATTCAAACTGTTGATTGGACTAGAAAAGTAGTTGTGAACAGGTTGCCCTCTCACCTGGACAGCAAGGGATGATATGTAATGTGACTGACATTCAAAAGTGCAACTAAGGCATGGCAAAACCCTCCATGACTGAACACCAACAGCATTGGCTGGGATGTGGCTTTCAGATCCCTCTCCAGCTGGGCATTCAGTAGATGACCACGGACTGTCACCTTTGGAGTCTAGCCTGTCTCATAAGTTTGTTGTAAGATAGTCCAGGGAAGAATATGAATCTGGGAGAGTGTGTAAACAGATACAAATAATATGTGAGGGAATTTGTTTCAGTCCTTACGAGCCATCCATCCGTATTGATGTAGCTGAGCTGCAGAGGAGAAAGCTATCAAAAACCAAAAAGAAATTCATCCACAAAACTGAGTTATGGAGATGGGGAGAATATATCTTGAAGAAATCTCCCTCTTCCCTCTCTCTCCTTCTGCTTCTGCCGGATCTGTCTTTTTCAGAGGAAGCTATTTTTGCTACTCAGCGGGCATGTAAATTAGCTGGATCCTACAAACTCAAGAAGTTCAGGTCTATCAAATATTTCATTCATGCCTGCAGTTCATATTCTGATTAGCCTGTGCAAAACCTTTCCTTCTTTCCTTTCCTTTCCTTTCCCTCTCTCTGTCTCTTGTCTTGGGGGTGGGGGGGGACCAACCCAGAAGTAGAATCTGTTTCAGTGGCTTCTTTTCTGACTGTTAAAGCAATTGCTGACCTCCAGGCACTATGAATAAACAGCAAAGCTGAGAACAAAAGGCTTTTTCTGGCCGCCATTATCTCACATTAACATAGCCGAGGCTCTGCGTGTGAACAATGCAATTGCCATTCACCGATAATCAGTGAGTTTCCTGCCGTTTGGATTACCAAGGCAACAGGCAATGATAGAATACTGGGTGGGTGTTTTGGATTTTTTTAAAAAATAATAATTATCCTTACCATGATTGAAGGATCAGTTGAATATAGAATACTAGCTGTACTGATCAGTAAAATTAATGCCTTGCTACTTAACTGGGTGTGAACTGAGAAATTTCTTTCAAAATGCTAGTACATCAATTAAAATATATCCTGGGCGATGCAGGGCTGGCTGGTGCAATGAAATGCAATAAAGATTAAATTTCTTGTAACGGGCTGGGAATCACTGCCGTTTAGCATTTTTGCAACAGAGGTAACAGGTGGGATGCTCATATTGTGACTGTTGCATAGCGCTGAAAGAGTGTATTTATGTGCCTTAGGTG
Source organism: Python bivittatus (assembly GCF_059951505.1). Classification (NCBI taxonomy): domain Eukaryota; kingdom Metazoa; phylum Chordata; class Lepidosauria; order Squamata; family Pythonidae; genus Python; species Python bivittatus. The sequence goes on from NW_028277033.1 coordinate 5,277,853, forward strand.
TCTGCTGTTGTGACAATGGCCAGAATTGCGTGGGAGAGATGTTAAAATCAGTGGGGAGAGATATTAAGGAGGAATTATTTCACCCCCATTAGTTGTATGGATGGTGATAAATAAGTCCACGTTTTTTAAGTGCTGGAACCCTTCGCAGTAACTATTTTTCTCCTTTCCAGCTCTGCTTTGTTACAATTTGCTTAGCAAGATGTGTGTGTTGGGGGGGGGGGGTTTGTAAAATAAAGAGTAACTAGATGTACTGTCTGGAATATGACTTTTCAGATAGAGAAAGAGATAGAGAGATGATAGATAGAAAGAAGATGAAAAATCATATTCCAGGGAGTATACGTAAACCCTTGGATGAGTGAGTTTTGCCATATCCATTTTGGAAATATCAACTGCTTCACAACTGCTCCCATAGAGAGTTGTTATTGAAGAATCATCAGCCCCTTGGTATCTAGAACTAATCCTAATAGCTTTTGAAGCTCATCTTCCACCCCAGGTTCATTTATTTTTTCCCTTTCCTGTCCTGTCCACCCTTTGAGGTAGGCAAGATCAGGAAACGCACTCCACAGGATGATCAGTAGAGACTTGATGGAGCTCAGCTATCATCACAGAATCTTGCAAGTCTGATTGTGCTTCTCCTCTGCTCCTTCTTAGACCCCAGTGAGTCAGAGAAGAATCAGCCTGATTCTCTTCTTAATACTATCTTCCCAGGGCTTTAGGAGCACTTCTGTCCACTTTGATAACATCATGGTTTCTGAATATTTGCTTCAAGTCCCTCTCCCTGGCTCTCTATACCTTCTCCTCCTTTTCCAAGGTGGCTGAGAAGCCCACAAACATTTACTTCTGTTTTTGATTGCTCTGTTACTTGAACACAACAAACTGTAGCTGACTCTTAGTGGTTACTTTGGAATAAGTGAGTTTGAAATCATTATTTGTAAACAGTGGATTGCTTAAACTAATCACTGTTGAGGTTAACAAGAGATCCAAATTGTTATACTACAGGGGACAGTAAAGGAAGCAGAAAGAAGTTGCCCCACCAATTTGTTTTCTAATAAATTAGGGCTACCAGATCCCACCTGCAAAAATCCTGATGAGCCATAGATGGCAGAAAAGAGAGCTTTACATATCTCTTTCCTTCTAAATTTTCTGAATTTCTGCAGCTGTAGCTAAACAGGCACTTTGTGAGCATAAGAACTGCTATGTGAGGCTCGACATGACATGCTAACAACTTGCCCACTGGTTTAAAAAAGCTTGGCTAGTTCAGTGATAACTTGATTGATTGATTGATTGATTGATTGATTGATTGATTGGTTTGGTTTGGTTTGGTTTGGTTTGGTTTGGTTTGGTTTGGTTTGGTTTGGTTTGGTTTGGTTTGGTTTGGTTTGGTTTGTATAGTTGTATAGGTAAAATAACTCTGGGCAGCTAACAAAAATTAAACAATAACAAAAATTTAAAAATCCTTTCAAACCAACAAACGGGCTAGGATGGATGTATCACCCCATCTCAAGCCCTCCAGAGATCACCCACAAGTGCAACCAGTGCCATCTTAGTATATAACCTGGTCTGAACCCTGACTGAAGAGTTCAGATGTGCAAATCTGTATGCTTGAGAACTTGTAGAGCTGAGATGTTTGGGAGTGATGCGGTTGCCAGAATTAGCCAGAAATAATGGCTCTTTTCCCAAAGCCATCAACCCTGTTAAATCTGTTTAATGGTGGTTTGGGGAGCACACAATTAATCCAGGTGGAGCAAAAATCCTCACCCATTCTGATTGCATCCCATCAGTGTCTCCCATCGGCCCTTAATGGCAGGAGAGTACTGACATCGCCAGTCCAGCTCCATGGAACAGGCAAGCAGTTGTAGGCATGGCCTGGCTGCCACAGCCAATCAGGATTTGAGAGGTCATCCTTTCACTGCCAGCCTTTTGGCAGCAATAGGCTTTCTTTTTCAATCAGTCTTTTTCTCCAGCTTTTGGAGGACTATGTATGGGAAGCAGATCAATTGACTGAGTTTAGGTGTTCCCATTTGGTAGGGTAGAGTTAGCTTAACCTGGAGCATAACCAGGTCTGTTAGTTGACTTGGTGAATCAACAACTTTTGGGGGTTCCCCACAGCACACTACTTCCCACTGACCCATTTAAGCATGCTATAGGAACAAGGAATACAACTCTTAGACAAAATCTTCACATTGGGAACCATTGTTGATCTTGTTTGTTTCATGCTCACTGCCTAAATTTCTCCACAAATTCCTGTGTAACTTCCTCCTAAGCAGCCCCTCAATTTTAATTTATTCCTTAGTCTTTTCTGGTTCATCTCCAACCCTCTTCTTTGCCTTACTTTCACTGGGTTGAACACAATGCACAGTTATTACACAACTAAGTGCCTCTCTCCCCAGAGCCTTGTTATGAATGCTTCAGCACACAAGCCATTCTGAATCTCAGAGCTGTAGGCTTTCAGCTAGAAGTTCATCCTGTGTACCAGCATCACATTACAGGGAATGGAAAAAATTAAGAGAAGACGAGCAGATCCAACTCAGGCAAATTCTCTCTGCACTCTCTCGAGCTACCTGGGATATATGTAGGCCCAGCTGCAAAGAAGCCTCTGGGAAGAACTCATAAAGTGGGTCAGCTTGTAGGGTCCATCCTGATCATACAGTTGGTAGCCAACACAAAAGGGAAGAAAGCTGTTCTCATGCACAGGGGTCTGCAGCAAATCAAGATTACACCAAAACACATTGTGGAGGTGTCACGTGCCTGTCCTTGCCCTGATGTCCTTGCATCTGGAAATCTGATGCAAGATCATACGTTATAGTATTTGCATCATGATGTTATGAGTCACATCTGAACACCTGTGTTCCTACGAGAAACCAGTTGAAGCATGTCCTGAAATGCATCTTACAGCAAGATGACATTTAAAGGCTCCATTCCATCTGAAGAAAAAAATGGCAGTACAATTTGGTGTTATCTTGGAACTCTCTCCTGAGTTTGGGACTAACTCAAAGTGAATTGTTTAGCATCAAGTGGGCTGTTGTTTGGTGCAAGCTGACCCCAGCTTTTCTCATAATGAATCAGAAGTTTTGTTTTGTTTTGTTTTGCATCCCTGCTCTGAATCCAAGAAGTGGGGCAGAGCAAAGTAAGGTGAAGAGGAAGAAGAGAACAGTGACAAAAAGAAGATGTGAAAGAGACCACAGTCCACATGAGCGAGCAAATGTATTGTATCTGTTGGAAGCAGAAACTAAGGGCAAAGTAAAAGGAGCACGAGAGAGCAAATAATGAATGCATTAATGCTTTTGTTTTTATTTTTAAGGGCCAATTTTATCGTTTGCACATAACATCACTGAGTTTTCAATCAATACAAATTCCACTCCCTATTCATGTTATACTAAAGTGAAAACTTTTCTGTGCTTTGGATAAAATGTCACCTTTCCTGCACATTACTGCCATGCATTTAGGCAAAAAAATAATCCCTGGTAAGCCCAAAATCCACTGACTATTGGATTAGGTAAAACTGTTTAAGCACAGTAGCATTATTGGTGCCAGTTGTTTAGTCCAAATATCTTAATAACCAGTTTGCCCCTGCATCTATGGAGACAGCAATCTAGACAAGCGAGAAAAAGGTTTTTATTAGCATTATAATTATAATTCTCACATGGGAAAACCGTTTTAGAATCTCTGGATCAGGGCTGCAACGTTAATTCTCTTCTTTTTCTGCCATGGTTTTATCCTGTTACTCTTTGTCCCCTGTGCTGACCGTGAGTACGGGTGAGTTTATTAGAGCAATTACAGATTTCATCAGACCTTTGAGCAGCAAGCATGCTTGTTGTCCTCAAGGCATAATTAGGAGTCTTAATTACTCTAGTACCGTTCAACAGGAACAATATTATGAACAGCATTTATTTGCAATGCAAAAATGTTTAGTCGGTGAGCCTCTCCCTATTTGTTTCAGGCTCAAATATTGAAGTCTCCCGTATTTCTTTTTTCTGCGCTTTAAATAAAGCCGATAAGCTAAGGTCCATTTCATCAGAAGAGGCTAAATGTCTTTGCCACAATATATTTATTTTTCAAGGTGCCACAATGAACTTTGTTCTTTGTGTAGTAGTCTAACATGGTCATGGTGCACTCACCATGGCACTCCACCATGGTGGAGAGGCTTATGGATCCCAAGGAAGAACAGCAGATTCCACCAGCTGAAGCTTTACCAAATAGTATGGTCTTCCTATCAGGCTTTGGAGCATTCTAATAATCTCATTAGGTAAATTTGAATGTCTCAGCCAAAAAAATCCCCGTATTTCATCAATATTGTAACTCAGAGGAGACACATACCTGACCCTCAGCAATTTTGTTGATCTTTTCCTCCCTCCCTTTACTGTCTTGTCTGATGAAAAAATCTGGGGATGTTGAGATATGAGAGATTCTGGCAAGGCTGGAAAAGGAAGGGAAGGGAGAGGAGAGGAGAGAAGATAGAAACAGTGAAGAGATAGAAGGTGAGTCTGTTGGCAGCTTATCTCACCAACAGCAGCTTAGCCCAGGTAGAGAAAAGTCTAGGAGGAAGCACTTCAAATCATTCAAAGAGTCTCTGCCATAATGAACTCACTATAAACGAGGATGGGAAATCCACTTAAAGTTTTCAAGATTCCGTATTTACCCCAGAGTAGCAAGATACTTTTCTGAAATCTGTGTAGTTCTTGCTTGCTTGCTCTTACCCAGTGTGCGGGGCTTAAGTGAAAGCTGAAATGTTATTTTGTGACTTTGAAGTGATTTTATCATGATTGCTGGCTATTCCAACTCCAGTCTTGTAGAATGATTCAATGAAGTTTAGGCTTTACTTTGTACACACTGCTCTCTTTAGTCAACCCCAGATAGGAAGTAGCCAAGTCTTATGGGTGTGTGGGGGGGAGGTATTTAGAAGTAAGGAAACTATCTTTGGGCCTTCATTTTCATCAACAATTGTCCCACCTTACTTTCCCTCCCCTCAAAACTTAAGCACTAATGGGCCACCTTTGGTATACATAGGACATGATCCCTTTAAAATAAATGTAAGTAAAGGTTTGTTGAAGAAAAGATCAAAACATAATAATGACGACAGTAGAGTATTGCCAGACCTAAAGGAAATAATTTCTGTTATCAGTTGGTGGATTCCTGTAGTGTAGAGAGTAAGGAAGATGATCTTGATGGAGATATCCAAGATCCATTATCAGAGTGATGAGGGGTAAAACATATCTTAAGTCCACAACAGACAGAAAATGTGCAGAAGGGGCTCAGACAGACACCTCCCTCATTCACAGAAGTACAAGAAAGGGAAGAAGGTGCAGCACACTCTGACTTGCAAGGTTGTGTTATCATCGCTACTCTCAGTAAAAGGTGTTTTAGCCTTCCTGTGAGGTTGATTTCCTAGTCTGGTCTATCTGATGGGGCTGGCGTATACTGAACAAGCAGTTAGAGAAAATTACCTGTAAGGTCTCTTCCAACTCATACATTCTAAGCTTCTGTGCAATAAGAATGTGCATTTTGCTGGAGACCCCAAGTCATATTTCAGGAGGCTCAAAAATAGCCATTGGCCAAGCCATATCAATAGAGTGTGTTACCCTCTGATCTCATATTGCCTTACATACATTTATTCATTGATTTCTTGTATTTATATCCCACTTTTCATCCAGCAGCTTGAAGTGGCATATGTAGTGATCCATCCTCCCATTTTTCACCACAACAACCCTGTGAGAGTGACTGGCCCAAAATCACTCAGTGAACTTCCGTAGCTGAGGGTAGATTTGAACCTGGTCTCTCTGGGCCCAGTCCAATACCTTAACTATTGTAGAAAACTCACATGTGACCAGTGTGGCTGCTCTTCAGGGACTAGTGTAATGGTTGAAGTCCCATTGATCTCCTTGGGTCATGGAGTTTTAAATTCATATTAAACAGCTTTCAGTCCTCTTTTATGGTTCATGGCTCCACCAGTCCTTCCTCCAGTTGCAGGCAATGTTCCATTTTGGGGCTGTTTGAAAATCTAAATTCTTCACCCAGCTTGTTCGAAAGCCAAGGAAACTTTTTCTGGCCACAGTGCTAGAAAGCAGGGAAGGTGGCTGTATCTTCTCTATTTTGGCATTGCCATTCTTTCTTACGAGTCTGGGAGACTTAAATACACATTTTCCTCCCTAGGTATGGGCCAGCAGGGAAAAATGAGCATAAAACCAAAGGGAAAGCATTTATTATGAAGAGGTGATGAAATAGATGTTAAGCTGGGTAGGAAGAAGCTTCTTTATTAATCATCCCTTTTACTCAACTCACCTCCTTCATCCATGCAGGTTTCCTGGCAGCTTTATGGTTTGCCACAGCCAACGTCAGCTTTCCAGCCTAGCTCCCATCTCTGCAAGTGATCCTCCATCTGCATAATAACAGGATGAACCCTGCTTAGCACCTGAGACTGCTACCTATTGAGGCAAATTTTAGCACATCCCACCTTATTTCTTTAGGAGTCTGGTGGGCTTGTGTTTGCATGAATGAGAAAGGGAGAAAGAGAGAGGCTGCTGCTTCTGCCTGGTTGCTGCTGTGTGTATTCATGCTTGTTTCATGTACACATCCACAAACAAGGGATTCAAGAGTCCTGTTTAATCCATGCCTTATTCAAAGATAAGCTCCCTGAGTTCAACAGCACTTGCTCCCAGGAAGCAAGTGTAAATCTGTGACCTTAAAGCCACTTGATATTTGCAAAGGAAAGACATTATCCTTTTTACAATCCCTGTGTGAGAAGATGCCCTGCTGGTGTCCTTACAGACCTTAGCTTCTTGATGCCATTTCCATCTCAATAATTAAAATCTACTACTTTTGGACAAATCATATCTTTTTTTTATCATTAGGGATCACTCTTCCTGGATGTGTTTTATTTGGCAAGCAAACAGGAGGAGGGGCCCAGAATTTTCAGGCACCCAGCTCTCTTTACTGTGCACCAACTCAATTCTCTTTGCTGTCAAGGTTATGCTTGCTTGTTCTGGTGGTCTCTCTTTCTCTCTTCCCTTCCTCCCTCTAGCCCAGTGGCAAGTGCAGCTAAGAGCTAAGATGTTCTCTTAGCCATCCAAGCAGGAGTCAAGCCTGTTCATATGTTGGGGTCTCTCTCTCTCTCTCTCTCTCTCTCTCTCTCTCTCTTTCATACACACATACACACAAATCAAACTTCCTTGACTCATGGTGTCCAATCCGCACGCAACACCAGATTTTAACTGAACAGATATGAGACCAAATACTTCTCTGGACCAAGCTTTTGCAAAGGGTGATATAACTGAAGGCTTCTGGTCACTGTATGCACAGCTTAGCAATGAGCAAGTGGCCTTTCATCCAGCTTATTCACCCATCCTCTTTTTCTCACTCTGGGACATATTTCCTCTTATATAATTTTTTATTAAAGATCTTTACATAAGTAAAAGATAAGCTTGAAAATATATAAAGGAAAGTTAAGAAAAAGAAAAAATATTAAAGAAAAAGTGCAAGAAACAGCACAGAGAAAGAAAAGAAAAAGATAGTTAAGGAAGTGACTTCTTATCTTCTTTACAAACGAACTTCTTATCCCTCCTCCCTCTTTAAGTTTATATTACATAGTTCTCTTCTATCCCATATTCAACCCTTTTTAATCAGAAAATCCAGAAATCAATTTCATTTTCTTTCTGTTTTCAGCAAAAAGTCCATAAAATATTGCCAGTCTTTTATAAAAATACTTGTTGTTTTATCCCCAATCAAACAGGTCAGTTCTGCCATTTCTGCAAATTCCAACATCTTCACAATCCAATCCTCCATTGTGGGCATTTCAGTGTTTCTCCATCACTGTGCAACTCTGGGACAGATTTCCCAGCAAAATCAGGTTCTTTGTCGCATTGCCATAGCATCACTTGAACATTCCTTTTCTTGCAACAGTTCCTAAGATGACACAAAGCTGTCCTCTATTATTCAGATCATCAGAGGCAGCTTTCCAAAGTAGGAACTGCTGCAGCCTGCATTCTTCCCATGCTAGTCAAATAATGCTGACATCCAAGGTGACTTTGGAGGAAACAGTGGATCAGCAGTTTCCACACCAGTGTTGTCCCCTGGGAACAGGAGTGGAAGGTGAGGCATCTTAATGACTCCTTCACATGACCAGAACTCCCAACATAACAAGCAGCAAAAGATGGAGTAATTGCTAATGTCAGAAGAGGTTCTAAACATATTGGTTTGCAATAATATGCATAGCAGAATGCTCTGTGATTCTAATAATTCTGTCCCTAAAATCTCAACTAACATGCCAACATGTTTATAGTAAGGAATAGAATCAGAGGTTTGTAGAATTGGAAAGGTCTGTAAGGATCATGTAGTCCAGTGCTTCTCAACCTTGGCAGCTTTAAGATATGTGGACTTCTGGGAGTTGAAGTCCACACATCTTAAAGTTGCCAAGGTTGAGAAACACTGATCAATCCTCTGCCATATGGGGGTAGCAGTGTGCTGCTGCTTAAGTTTTGGTTGCGTGTTGTATCCATTGTGCTCTTCTATGGTATAATATGGGCATCAAATAATTGCTAAAAATCTGGGATTCTCCGTAGCTCCCTGTCAAACTCTGGTTTGCTTCTGAGTAATGCAATGAGTGAAATGGGCCTCAGCAGACCTCAAGTGAATTCTAGCACCATGAGGCAATTATAAAGGATGGATGGATGGATGGATGGATGGATGGATGGATGGATGGATAGAATTTTAAAAATATCATAGACACAGATTATCAGTAACAGTGGTAATTCAAACTTTTGACCATCTCACAACCAGGTTGTTTCCAGCATAAGGGTCCAAAGATCTCAGCTACACATATTGTTGCCTTCTGTAAAGAGCCAAGGCTCTTTTACTGTGAAGAGCCAAGGTTGTTTTATTCATTTTGCAAAGAGCCAAACTCTTTGAGGTAGACCAGGTCAGGAAACAGACCCATAAAAAATACTAGAACTCTACATTAATCATATAGGCTATAATAACAGAATCTTGAAAGCATTCTTCATTTCCTTCCTCTTATACCAGAAAGAAGCAAAGCGAGGCAATCTTGAGTTTCTTTCTCATACTTTCCTGTTTTCCCAGGTTAACTTCATGTTTTCCTAACAGTTACAACTTATTTTCTTCAAGGCCATCTGTGTACAACTCTACAGCTATGTGCACACTTAGGTCTTCCAGCAATCCTGCAAAGTAAGCTGGACAGAAGTTCCGGCTGCCCCAAGATAAATGAGTTTCTTAGGTTCATTATGGATTTGAACTCAGGACTAAATCAAGCATAGTCTGCACAATACATTCCCCAGGGTCTTCTCAGTCATAATTTGAATACAGTCAGTTTTTGATTTATTCAGGTAGAAGATGATTTGGATCCTACTTTCCTTTAGGACCAACATTCTTGTTGGCCATCCCAGTGGAGCTGGTATATTTACAGCTGATTGCTTTGCAGGGCTGGTGAGGGAGCAAAAATGGGGGTTCTTTCTGGGCTGATAGCTTTATGGATCTGACACTCAATGCTGCTAGATCTTGCTTCTTCCCCTTACCTCTGGTTTTGTCTTTCATTGCTGACTCTTTTCTCTTCCCATTCCACCCCTTTATCCATCTCTCACTTTAAGGGAAAGGATATGGAATGTATTTGTTTGTTTGTTTTGTGGTAGAATACAGCAAAGCAGGAAATCTATTACCTGTAGCATCTTCAGGCAAAAATATCAGGTAGAGATACCTGGTTAGAATCTTGAAAGCCATAGGAATAAAAGCAAACTCAACTAGGCAAAATGAGCTAGAGGTCAAACTGGGTGTAAATCAGATTTACAGACTCAACTGGTCTGATAAGTCCTCTGTGACACGGACTATTTCTTACTTGGCTCCTGAGAGAGAGAGAGAGACTTATGTTGCCTCTGACCTTCTTGGTGTCTTCCTCTGCTGAGCAAGAATGGTGACATAATCAATCCACTTGGACTTTTAGGAAATTTAGCTCTCCAGGATTTGCTCAACAAAGACAACTCTTTTATTATCTTGTCTTGAATTATGTGATTTCCTAAATTATTTATTTTTGAGACAGAGCTGATCCCTGTGAGATTAGTATTGTTTTTAACAGATTCAGGGGCCTTTGAAAAGGTCAGACTCCTCAGGCATCAGTGTATGGAGTCTACAGTTTGCCAACTTGATCTTCACTTCAGATTGGTGGCCTCGTGTCTTTGGGTTCAGTTATATATTGTAACAATTACGAATTGTAAGCAATATCAGAATGCCACCCAAACCAGCATTCTTATATCAGGTTCTTTCTCAATATACTTAGGATTATTGGGTTCCTTAAAAATATAGCAAATGAAAAGCTGCCTTAGATGCACGGGGTGATTGTGTTGAGGGTCCACATTGGTGGTTGTGGCTGGCAAGGGCTGGCTTGGGGATGGAGACGATCCCATCGGTTAGAGGGGAAAGTCCAACATGTTTAACAGCAACCACAGATTCTGTAGATCATGTAGGTCTCCCTTCGCCAGTATTAGCATGCTAGATTACCTGGAGCAACAGTTGGGTAGCAAAAGCTAGCAATGTATTTAGATTTGTGACAAGGAGATGGGATCAATTTCATATGTGATGAGTTCATAACGAGAAGTCCATGAAATAAGGTTGTGCTCCTCCACTTGGAAAACCAAATGAAGAGTGGCATAAATCAGCCAGGCACTATGACAGGAAAGGCCCCTTGGTATGTATATGTATGTGTGGGAAGCACATTATCTGGAGAAACGTAGCCTCAGGATATTGTGAGAGCCAGTTGCCAAATGCAAGACAATGTGCATTGTTAGGGATTTCAATTTTTATTCTGGATCTACACTTTCCCTTCTGATTCTTAGGTGCATATGTGACGGCTGCCACCTTGACAGACCCCAGAGATTGAAACGGGGACCTCCAGAGCTGAAAGCGTGAGTCTCTACAGCTAAAGAGCCAGGCTCTGAAATAGGCTGTAAAAGACTCCCATGCCACAGAAAGGAGAGTTTATATCGAGAGATGAACCCCTTCCCTCTAGTTAGGATTCCCCAAAGCTTTCCCTCTATCTAGCCCATCAGGAATATTCTTATTCTCTGTGTTCTTTAGGCCTCAAAATGCTTTCTTCGTGCTTCAGGGTTGAAAGAGCTGCAACAGGGTATGAATTTTCTGCCTGAGATAGAATAGCAACTACACACCCTATCTCCAAATCAAGGTGCATCATATTTAAATCTGGCCAATACCTGAAGCAAAAACAAACCAAAAAAAATCATAAGATATGGGAAGCCATGAGCATCCACAAGGGGAAGACCAGGGGGGCAGATGATGACCCGGGTGTGATGACATCATCATGCCAATGCTACAACCTAAAAATTTGCATCAGACCATTATGATGCAAAAACATGGCATTTGAGTGAGGACATTATTATGCTTGTGTCATCACTGTTATACCATTGTGGTTTGTTACAGACACTGCTGACAGTCCCTGGAAGATTTTTTTTTTTTTTGTGAATGCAATGAAGATAAATTATTTTATGCTTGGCTGCCTAATGGTAGGATTGGTCCTGAATGTTGGGGAAATGTGCAAACATTTATTTGCTTCTTCTCTTGCATTACGGTGGGAAATGACGTGGACAACCCCATGGCAGAAAGGTGTGTCTTAGGTCAAGAGAAGTGGCAAAATGGAAGCACACCAAGATGAATAGGGGACATTTGCAGAAATAACTTAAGGATATTTCAGAAGACATGATGCAATGAACAGCCATGATTTCTAGCCCATTTGTCCCAAAACCCCACCATGGGAAACAACATTTGAACTTCATCCATCCTTTCTTGATAATTTTGTGATGAGATGATATACCATTATTTAAATATTAATGTTGCAAACAGAAAACCAGTCCCTTGAGAGGGAAAAATACTTTCCAAACTTGTCCATTGAAGTCAGTCCAGCTTCAGATGGCTGCATTCTGGAGTTTTCCTAACAGGTTTTAGGAAAGTATATAGGTACAATGTCTCTTAATCTGAGAGCAAACTACTATTATCTAGTGCATGAATTTTCAAACTTTGGCAGGCTGAGGAACCTGTTAGGGTTTGTTTGTTTGTTTTCCTCCCCCAATTTCAATCAAGACCAAGAGTTCTGGTGGTAGAAAATTGGCTGCATTTTGATTGAACATTTTCCCCCCTTAGCCTTTCACTGAACCTCATCAGGTTCTCAAGGAACCCTAGGGAAATGAGATTTTAATAACAGATAAAAGAATATAGTGTTAATATTTTCTGATTTCAATATTTTCAATGGCTACATCATCATGAGACCTAGTTCTATCTCTCGGGTTTGAAATGAATTAACTTCTCCATTTACAGACGACCTAAGATAGGGGTTCCACTTTCTGATACTTTCTCTCTCCTTGCTGTTCTCCTTTTTTCTTTTCTTTTCTTTTTTTTCCCCCTAATCTCTCAATAACAATAACAGGGTAAATATTAAGGGTGCCATTTGGAGCAATCCATGTTACTTTATTTTAGCTGTCTAGCCACCATCTGAAAGACAATGCAATGATATCTAGGTTAGAAGACAATCTTTAGAACCCCCTCTTCTCTGTATCTAGACGGCTTACTCTGCTATGAATTGTTTTGGAGGAAGTCTCTGTATTTTACAATGCAGTTTTCTTTCCTTTACCCCAATTATATCTATTACTCTTTAGTAATTTAGTAATACTCTATTACACTCATGCTAAAGGGTTGTCCTCAGTATAAAAATTCTTAACAATGAATCATCGTTAAGAAGATATATCAGTCCCATTTATTTTTGCCATTTGTGTTCTTCCTTTTTCTGTTTCTTTGTTTCTGTGCATCATTCATTTTCACCCAATAAGAACTGTTGATCTGTCCAATTTCGGCCATGAAATATGTTGCATTTGGGCTCCCATACTTAACAAGCAATGGAAACGTCATTATAAGTTTTTAATTATCCTGGACACACCCCCTTCCAGTTGTAGATTTCTCTTGCTTGCGAGCACAAATATTTCCTTTATACATATGTCCTAGTGAAATGGGCGCTTTCCGTTCTCCAGCACTAGTGGTCATAGCAACAACATTTAATAAATCAGATAATACAGAAAAAAGAGCTACAGCCCCATCCTTTTTTACATGTTATGTTAATATCCAATCTGAGATGTTATTAAGTCTATCAGTATTGGTGTATTCAAAATTTTGCAGTTGTATATTAGTAGTTCGCTTTTTCATGTTTGCTTTTTCGAAGATGTGATAGGCATGTTTGTCACTAATACAGATTAGGCACATATAAGAGGACAATGACAAATAATAGGTAGTAATGTATTTTAATGCACAGTTGTTATTGCGGGCATGAACTAGGCACACGGTAGGTCAAACATGTCCGTAAGGCGCATACTACAACAGAAGGAGGGCTAGAGTGGCCCATGACCGTCCTGGATATTTTGATTTTAAAAAACATGATTTGGGGCTCTATTCCCAAAAGGTTTCTTTAGCCCTGCAGTGCAGATGCTTGGAGCTGTTGCTCTCCTCCCATCCATCTCACTGTCTGCTAGGAGCATGACAGGATGTTAGGAGAATGGGTGGAGGCTCTCCAAATGTCCTGCCTAGACCTCTGGAAGAACAGATTGAAGGCGTGTGTATAACTCTTATCCATAAGATCATGAGAACACAGCTGGATGAGATTTAGGCCCCCCTTAATTCACCATTTTGCTTCACAAAGTGACTAGGCAGATTTCTGTGGGGTGCTCACAATTTGGAGATAGAGACTGGTAGTGAGTCTTCCAGATTTTTAGGCCCCATAGACTTGTCCCCCATCAATTTATCCAATACCCCTTTAAAGCCATCCAAGTTATCAACCATCAAAACGTCTTGTAATGAATTCTATAGCTCATTGTGAGGAAGGGCTTTCTTTTGTCTGTACTGAAACTCTTTCCAAACAGCCTCATTAGATGACCCTGGTCCTCATGTTTGCAGAGATGGAAAAAATGCTCTCTCATGAATGATTTTATAACCCTCAAGCACGCCCTTCCTCTGTTGCCTTTTTGCTAAGCTAAGGAATCCCAAACATTTCAGCCTTTACTCGAAAGGAGCGTTTTTGAGCTTCCTGACCATTTGGGTTGCTTCCTTCCACATCGTTGTCTCATACTACACTGATTATACTAAGGCCCATCGTTAGATGGCAGCTGTGACCACATAGTGGAAGCCCCACCTCTTTTTATGCACATCACGTTAAAAGGGGTGGGGGTTCAATCATATGGTGATGGCTGATATCTTGACTTGACCTCCCCATCCCCCTCCTGCTTATCATCTACACAGCTGAGGAAATAATACAGGACTTCACTGAATTCTCTTGGAAACTTCATAGCTATAGGTTGTAAGATAAATTCATCATGACTATGATTTTAGGTTTTTCTACCCTGTTCAGTCCTAGGATAGGCAAGACCATGGAGACTTGGATGGGGGGTATATAGTTTCTTGATCTGTCAACCTAAATTCATCTATAAAAGGGAGTTATAAAATAGAAGAACCACATATAAATCTGATCAGTGAATATGCTTTATAGGAATACATGATCTTAGCTGTTACCAGAAAATAGATAGTTTTATTAACTCAAGGTTTTAATAATATAACCATTCACATTTATATAGCTTTTTTAATGTTCCAAGCCTGTTAACAATATTGTATGAGTCCACGTTCAACCTGATTGTTATTTCCAGATTTAGAAAGGGAAAGGAAGCCTGATACTGAGAGAGAAGTAAATCAGGGTAAAATTTCAATAAGGACTTTGTAGGCCAGAGCTGAGTCTCAGCCACCATACCTCAGTACCTTCCATGCAGAAGCCCAATTCACTAATAGTGTTTTTGGTTTGTTAGTTATATGACCGAAGTCTAATTTTAAATGGCTCTGTAATTTCTCTTCAATCAAAGGATTGTTTTGAGCCAGTGCAAAAAGGGTTGGGCTGAAGTGGCATGAGGAGTTAAAGTAAAGCTCAGGTGGCCCAAGATTTCAAAAAGGAATAGACCATGCACAGCAAAAATCCCCAAGCATTCACATCTTCTATCAGCTGCTTAAACCCCTCTTCCAAGATGCTTTGCCAGGTGCTACTCTGGCAGGTAGCCAAACATGAAACGTTTGCGCTTCAACTGATTTCATTCCCATTCACTTTTCATCCTCATTGTCATATACATTTTGTGCCTCACTCTCCAATACTGTGTATTTCTTCCTTTCATGGCTGCAAAAACATCCCCTCTCCTTTGCAACCCAAAAGGAACAATGAACTTCATCGATGTCATCTCTGTCAGAAAGGTTCATCAAGTTAGCTAGGGAAGAATCCCATTCAGAAATGAAAAGATGGCTCTTCCCACCAGCCCTGGCAGTCATTTAAACTAAAGTATTAAAGTATGACTTTATCTACTGTGTGTGTCTCTTCCCCTTCCCCTTTTTCTATTCTTTTCTTTTTCTTCTTTCTTATTTTATTACAGTGATGGATCATTTCCTTATGATTCTGTTCCTTGGCAACAAAACAGTAACCAACCACCAGGCTCGCTATCGGTGGTCACAACAGTATGGGGTGTGACTAATACATCCCAGAGCCAGGTGAGCATCATCCTGTGAATCTTCTCCTTGATTGTGTTTTTCAGGTCTGATAAGGTTGATGCACTTCCTGCCCCCAAAGGCTGAATAATGGTTGGTTAGGGTATAAACTTGACTCAACAGGTAATATTGCTCACCATGGAGCGTCCTGTTGCAAGGATGAAGCTGGATGGTTTTCTGGATTGGTTTTCTGGATTGCCATTGGCCAGTTTTCAGTAGACCATCTGGGACATACTGATTACTGAGACTTGTGCAGCTGAAAGGGGCATGAGATAGCGCTACGCTGGATTCGCATCCTGAAACAAAAGTGTGTACTCACAAGCACTACGTATCTAAAATTGTCAGGGCATTTCTCTCTTTGTAGAAAAACATTCATTGATGGCCACAATCTGTTTAGGAATATAAAATGTGTAAGCCACAGAAGATTGAATTTAGCCTATCCCTGTTCTGTGGATGGCCAGAGGATGAATGCAAATAGAGCAGGCACTACAACCATTGGATAATCAGAGGGTGTTGAGACAAGCAAAAGAGATTTGGATGCATGTCTTGTACAGATAATTGGTCTTCCCTACTTGGTGTTGCTTACTCTTAAAGCAGAAGCATCTCCTCCCTTCTGAGGTCCTTCACTAAGACTTGTCAGTGGTAGAACTTGTGACCTTGGGCATACCTTAATGTTCCCTTCTGCAGGACTGTGGGTGCTGTAGCAGACAGAAGGTGGTTCTCTGTGATCTTACATTTCTCTGGATTTCTCTTCCTTACTTCACAATTCTATTTGCTCCATTATAAAATTAAACCTCGATATTTTACCGTATCTATTGTATACATGTTAAGATTAAGCAAGCCACCAGGAGACATATTACTTGGGGGATGCTATATCCTAAAAAGGCTATGTTCTTGGATTTTACTGATCTGGCTAGGAGTTATGGTTTAGAAAAAGAAGAAAAGAACCACTCTGTGTGTTGGCTTTAGAGGTTGATGGTCCAGTGTTGTCCCTTTTGATGGTCTCTCTCTTAGTCCAACAAAGTTGAACAAGTTGTAAAGAGGTCAAGCAGTGATGTTATCTCAGTGCTTCTACCCCCGTTAGGTTTTCCTTTAGTGATTCACTCTGCTATTATTTTATTCTCTCAAATATGAAGGGACAAATTCTTAAAATGACAGCTGTTACTTGTGCAAAACAGATGTTCTCTGAGATGTCACTTTCCCTTTCGATCAGGTGCTGGGAAATCCCATGGCAAATGCCAACAGTGCTATGAACCCAGCAGGGAATCCCATGGCTTCTGGGATGACAGCCAGCAACCCTGGCATGAATTCACCTCAGTTTGCAGGGCAGCAGCAGCCTTTCTCAGCCAAGGCAAGCTCTAATCAGTCATACATTCAACAAGGCATGTATGGACGGCCCAACTACCCCGGGAGCGGAGGCTTTGCAGGAAGGTAAGGCTGGCTTGTCTGGAATAGAGCTTGCCCTGTCTATCTTGAGTTAGAGGAGGCTTAGAGAAAGGAGTCAGGCGCCATCAAAACATGGTGGGAATTGAATTGGATTCATTGGGAAATTATGTTCTGTATTCATCATCAAAAACAGAGACATGAACCTGGGAAAGATAAGTTTCAAAGATATCCAGGTTACATTCATGGGTCCTTCAAGAGAGCTGTTGTAAAGCCTTCTTAAAGGCCTGTGAATGGGAAACATCCAAAATAAAGTTCAGAAACATACAGTTATCATGTCTAGTAAACTATTTAGCTGCTATAGAAGGGAAGGGAAGGGAAGGGAAGGGAAGGGAAGGGAAGGGAAGGGAAGGGAAGGGAAGGGAAGGGAAGGGAAGGGAAGGGAAGGGAAGGGAAGGGAAGGGAAGGGAAGGGTTCAGATTTAAAGCAAAATACTTTCAGGAAAATGATTCGTACATGACTCGAGTCAATCAAGTAAGTTATAAAAATATAAGATAAAGTTTTAATTAATACTGAAAGCACGATGCAAATCACAGGCTTAACAGTGATTAACATTTTGCTGAGCATCTTTATGAAGGATATTGATAGATATAAGTGTTATGGCTTTGCTCAGGAGAACAAATGTTGAATGTTACCAAGACTAAACCCAAAGCCTGATAGCATTCATCTTGTTCTTGCCTTAGAGAAAATTGGGTTTAAATAATAGTTAGAAGCAAACTTCACAAGACAATATAGTCCCTTTATAAAGCTATATTTATTGTTTGCATAATTCAGGGCTGTCCAAGATGGGATTATTCTTTTGTCAGATATATGTTAACCAGCCAGAAATAATAGCCAAAGTGATTTCTAGATTAGAACCTCCTTCCTAAAATCTTGTTGAACTCCTGGATGATTTAGTAGAGTTATGATGTCAGTCCTCCACACTCTGACCTAATTCCAGCATATTGACACCAGGGAATAATGGTGACCTTTTCCCCTGTCATTGTAAGAGTAACTCTGGCAGCGTAGCACTTGGTGACATCTGCTGGAATCTTCCCATCTTTAAGGAACTAGATGACCAGCCAAAAAAAACAAGGGAGGAATTCCTTGCATATTTTTGGGGAAGGCTTCTCTTCATCCCCAAATTGGGAAATAACCTGAAAGGTCAAATGGGTTGGGACTAAGCAAGAACATAAAGAAATATGAAGCAAATAGATGGGAATTCTCAGGAGTCAGGTACTTTGCAAGACATATTAAAATGAGATGTGGGCAGTTACGACTGCAAAACCAGTAAGGAAAGCATAGAGCAGTTTCTTTGGGGAACACATCATTATGTACGAATGCATTTGTGACGATGTTACATTGATGACGTTCCCAGAACTCTGTAGTGGTCATGTCCAAGCCAAGTGCAGGGGATATGTGTTTAAAAAAAAAAAAAATCATGTTGCAATCCCTCCTCCCCACAAATTGTGTTACTCCCGGTCCTAAATGCAGACTCAAACACTGATGTCTGTAAATTTGATTTCTCTCCCTCAGCTATCCAGGAGGCCCTAATAACCCTGCGGGAATGGGGATCCCGCCGCACACCAGACCACCAGCTGATTTCACTCAACCAGCAGCAGCTGCAGCGGCGGCTGCTGTTGCAGCCGCCGCCGCCACTGCCACAGCTACGGCCACCGCAACAGTTGCAGCACTGCAGGAAACCCAAAACAAGGAAATGAATCAGTATGGACCGGTAAGAGTGCCAGTTAGTCCCCTTGTGGGGGACTTTCCATTCTCATGATGTTTGGTAGAAATAGAGATTATAGTGACATAATAATGATATTATAGTGATATAAAATCCAGCCCAGTTTGGGAAAACACATCATAAGGAAATGGTCATGACTGTCCCTGCCCCCCCCCCACCCCCCCGCCCAGACACACAAAGCTTAGCTTATTTCTCTTTTAAAAGAAGACGGGGAGGCATGCCTGTTGCATAAAGCCAGAGATTCTAGGTTTGATGTTCATGCTAGCAGAGTAATAAGGGTGAGTAAGACTAGGATGGGTTTTTTTTAGGAAAGCATGCAGATCTGCTGGTGACATCTTGCTGTTCATCCAAACAAGCAGGGAGATGTAATGTTAAAGGGGGTTGAGATGGTTCTGAACTGGAGCTTTTGAGATTTTCAGGAAGATTGCTATTCCCTTATGAGACAATATGAATTTCGTATTGAAAGTTTCTCAAGACAGTCACAACAGAAACTATCAAGACAGAGTAAAAGGTGAAGAATTGACTTAACTTCAAGTTACTTAACTTCTGGTGACTTCATGTCCATGTCCATGTGGTAGCAATACCAAAGTGGTTTGTCCTTGTCTTCTTCTCAGATTTTTTCTTCTTTTACTTCTCAATCTAGAGAAGTAAAAGGATTTCCCATTGGCGTCCCCTCCAAATATTAAGCAGGTTTTTGAGATCATTCAAAATCAGTTCGAGAGACAAAAAGGCGAACGTTCCCTCAAGTCAAACTTGACTCATGGTGACTTCATGGACAACATGTGTATTTTTGTTTGCAGTATGGAATATAATACAGAATACAATATAATAATTTATTTTTTTTATTTTGCAATATGGCTGATTTTTATTTTTCTTTGACATTTTAAAAAGTATTCAGGTCTGTCACTCCTGGTAAAGTCTGGAATACAAAAAATATTACACACATTTTTTATTATATTGCAATCCCATAAAAGTACAGCCCACATTTCCAATTAAAAACAGGTCCCATTCGTATTTTTAAACAGCTTTTCTTTATTTTTATTTGGAACATTACTAAGTAACCCCAGCTTTTTAATGAACATCTTAAATCTCTCTGAATACATTCAATTTTATTTTTCAGATTTATAGCTATTATCTCCATCTTTATTGATACTTAATGATTTTTCTAAATTTATAATAGGGTTAATTGTATCTGTGAATATTAATGCAAAATAATCTGCATTGAGACAAATTTATTTTGTTCCTTTCATATTAATTCAGTTACAATTATTTATCTAATTATAATTGCTAGTAATTCCAAACAAATTACACATTAGAGGGCAGATAATCTTTCTAACTAGAAACAGGTTTATCTGCCATGTTCCTGTGACTAATTAAACTTTGTAATTTTCCGGCATTATTATCAATTTGCTCATTATATAGAAAATCAGGGAGCTCAATAGTTACATGTAATGGTGTTCCATCATTACATCAACCCAGATGTAATAATTTCATAATCAGGAATCACTAGGGAAATTGGCCTCTATGATTTTTTATAATTAACATTGGATTCCAGGTTCACTTCTAGCTTCTAAGAGTCATAGAATGGTGCTTACCTGTCCCTGGAGTATATTTTAACACATTCTATATTGGAAGAGCTGTTTTTATTTATGAGGTCTCATTCATTTCTTCTTGAGGTGGTGACAGGGTTCTTACTAAAAGGTCAATTTTATAAATAAGTAGTTATTAGTTGATGTAGAGCATCACTTTTATTTATTTTTAGTTTGATTACTTCATTATCCCTTGCATATTTTCCAGAATTCTTTTTTTTTATTATTATTATTATTTATTTATTTAGATTTGATATTTTTGGCTAGTCTCGGTTGACCTCAGAAAAGACAGGGGATTTTGAAAAGAGATTACAGAGGAAGTAGAAGGTCTGTCCCAGATCAGAGAAAATTAAAGCCAAGGTGAAAAAGGACTGCATTTAGCCTAGGAAACATTTTTGTTTAACTGCTGTTGTTTGTAAGAGATGTTTCATTCCCCTTCAGCCAGATCTGTGGAAGGCTTGCAAACATTAAAATGATGGTTTAAAAAAAAACAAGAATTTAAAACAAAAATCTTTAAACAGTAGAATTTAAAAGAGTAACCCCACCACCACCTCAAAGTAGTGAGCAGAAATTAAGTACAAAGCGGCAGGAAAATTAAAAAAGAAAAGGCAGATCCTTTTCCTTTCCTTTCCTTTCCTTTCCTTTCCTTTCCTTTCCTTTCCTTTCCTTTCCTTTCCTTTCCTTTCCTTTCCTTTCCTTTCCTTTCCTTTCCTTTCCTTTCCTTTCCTTTCCTTCCTTCCCTCCCTCCCTCCCTCCCTCCCTCCTTCCTTCCTTCCTTCCTTCCTTCCTTCCTTCCTTCCTTCCTTCCTTCCTTCCTTCCTTCCTTCCTTCCTTTTTCTTTTTGAAAACCCAAATTAATTTATCTTTGCACCATGCCAAATGGCATCATATTACTGCAGGTGTGTCCTGAGCCGCCCCTCAAAGGGCACTCTGCCATCCTAAAGCAACCCAGTTTAAAATACCAGCAGAAAAGTAGTAAGCAGAAATAAAACACAGGGTAGCCAAAGAACAAATAGAAAGCAAATAGAAAAAGCAAATAGGACATTCTCCTTGTGCTGACCTCTTAATACTATCGCTACAGAGACGTCCCCACTCTATATTTGGCTCAAAAATCATGACTCTAGTTGAAATCAAATAAAAAATTTATGCTTTCACTCAGTATAAAACACACACACACACACACACAGACTAAAATCTTCCTGGATTTTATCCAGTTTTTGGTGACAGGTATGAATATCTCCATGCTGCTTCCCTAGCAGAAGCAGATTGAGCTCTTCCAGGTTTGGTTTTGTTTTTAAACTTCCCAGTCTGATCTGTTGCCCTTAGATTTCCTGATGGATCCCTGACCAAGGACTAACCAGGACCAACCTGGATCAGGCAAAGTTCACTATAGATAAGCTCTTTCTGTTCACGCAACCCCACTTTGCTGTCCCATCCCTCCAGAGATTGCTGAGTCCCTTGCCATAATTATCTTGCCATAATTATCTTGCATTTCTCCACTTTGTCCCATGGCCCTTGGAAATGAGCTCATGTGTCCTGTTCAGAAGTTGTAAGAGAACATAACTATTGTGCCATGGAATTTAAACTAATTTAACTGGGGGGTTTTAATGACTGCCATAAAATCAACTATGGCCTACTTTTCAGTTGTTTTTTCAAATTCCAATAGCAGTGATCATACTCCAAAATGCAAAGAAACAGCACAGATCTCTCACTGGAAAATGCGACAGAGCTCTGATTCCCATCTGTATGGCTCCCGCTCCCGTTTTAAGTTCATGTCGCATTTTTATTCTTTTTTCTTCTTCTTCTCCTTCTTCTGTTGAAGGTTTGTTCCTCTTTCCAGATGGGTCCAACACAGCCTTACAACAGCCAGTTCATGAACCAGCCTGGCCCTCGGGGTCCCGCTTCCATGCCAGCCAACCTGAACCCTGCGTCCATGGGGGCAGGCATGACGCCTTCCAATATGAGTGGGCCACCGATGGGCATGAGTCAGGCCAGGCCTCCAGGAATGAGTCCTTTCAACCATGGGCAGAGGATGCCCCAACAAGCTTACCCTGGCCCACGTCCTCAATCGTTGCCTATGCAAGGCATGAAGAGACCATATCCCGGGGAGGTGGGTATCAGCAGCTGAGTTTGGGACAGGTTTGCTTCTGTCTTCTGCAAACTATGGAGATTATAGGTTTTTTAAAAGCAATAATGGGTTAGAGAAACATC
Organism: Python bivittatus; assembly: GCF_059951505.1. Classification (NCBI taxonomy): domain Eukaryota; kingdom Metazoa; phylum Chordata; class Lepidosauria; order Squamata; family Pythonidae; genus Python; species Python bivittatus. The sequence goes on from NW_028277033.1 coordinate 5,300,392, forward strand.
ACAGCATTAGCCACTGTTTCAGTCTTTGAAATCTGATGAAGAGACGATTCCTATGAAAAGGACTCACGTTGAATTTGCTTGCTCTATACACAGACATATCCATGTAGTTTTCTTGCCAACAGTCTAGTATAGAAATGGTTTGCCATTGCAAGCTTTTTTTTTCCTTCTTCCAGTCTAGCCAAAGTTTCCCGGTGGCTTCCCATCTAAGTATCAATCAGGTTCAACAGTGTTTAGCTTTTCTCAAGATCACCTCTTAGATGGCGCCACTCCGCTTGGAGTAATGCTAGAGCAACCACCTTGTTATCAGGCAATAAGTCTGAAATGTTTAAAAGGGACAAGATGTAAAGGTTGAACAGAATTCTAATCTTGGATTATTTTTGTCTGTCTCAAAATGATGGGGGTCTTGTCTGTCATTAAGACCCATGGTAATTGTTCAGTTTCTCCCATGGACAAAGTGAAAGAGCATATCTTTGACTGAACTGCATCCTGTCTTTATAAACCCTTTTTCTTTTGAACCAAACAAATTGTCCTCACAAAAATCACTGGGGTTCACTTGCAGTGGCCAAACAAATATATCCATTTTTATTAAGTAAATAAAGCCAAAATAAAGCGTTACAGGGTTGGTTCTGCTTCAGTTTAGTTGCAGTTCACCAGAGGTATCATTATAATGTATGGTTTTTGTTTTTCTTTTGGTACTTTTCTATCAACCAGCCAAACTATGGAAACCAGCAGTATGGACCAAATAACCAGTTTCCATCCCAGCCTGGTCAGTATCCTGCTCCCAATCCTCCGAGACCCCTTACATCACCCAACTACCCGGGACAGAGAATGCCAAACCAGCAAAACTCGGGGCAATATCCTGCTCCAGCCGTTAACATGGGGCAATATTACAAGGTGAGGATGATCTTTTGTTGATCCCCATCTTTTACTCATTCATCAGAGCTTATCTTCCCTATTTGGAAAACTTTGAATATGCATGATATAGTAATTAAAAGCTGTTGCAATCTGCATAAGTAACTGTTGCTTATATATTATTTTGATATTGGCCAGACATTGTTATAGGTACAAAAGCTTGTAATCAAAGCCATGAAGGTCCACATAGTCCCTGCTGTACGAAAATACTTAAGAGTTCACAGCAGCCTTTCCCCATGAGGTCTTTCTCTAGATGTGTGCAAGTCCAGTCCCAGAATGCTCAGCAATGGCCATTGAAGATATAAGGCACTTCCACAGGGAGACTTCATTCCAGTTTAGAATCAGTCCTGGACTTGTCCAATCCCATGATATCAGCTTTGCCCACTCAACTGAGCTGTAAAGTATCTGAAATCCCAACAAGACCGGTCTTTTTGTTAAAAGCAGTGCAGCTCTGCATAGTTCATGGGTGCTTCTGTCCTCCTCTTGACTGAAACGCTTGCCTCCCCCTCCCCGCTGCTCCTTTAACCCCACCCCACAGCCATTCAACCACCATACCATCGTTCTTAGCAAGTGAAGGCTGATGGTAGTGAAGAGTTCCCGGCTGGCTCTGAACTGTTGGAATGTGGAGTGGAAACAGTGGCAGTGTGAAGATATCCACCCAGTAGATGCAAAAGTATCTAGAGCAGTAGAGTTAGAGAGCTGTGTTGAATTGTTTGTGGGGTCAGCTGGGTGAGGAGCAGGAAATCAAAGCAGTCAAGGAGCCCTAAGGAGTCAGCAATGCAACAAATTGTTTTCCATCGCTTATATTTTCCTGTTAGTGGCAGCTATTAAAAAATCGGGTTCTGTGTTTTTGTCACGTTCTGAGATGACCCAGAAACAACATCCAGCAGCGGCAAAGTTGTTCTGCTAAGAGAAGTAGGGAAGGGTGGGGGAAGGTTTTTCCTAAAGCTTGGGGAGGTGACTTCCTACTATAGGCAATTCAAGAGGCACCTCTGACTTCTTCTCTCTCTTGTACACTTAAGGATGCTTGCATGAGTCGAGAGAGGAAGAAGATGTGGAGTGATCATTATTGTAGGAACATTCCCAACACATCGGCACACATACACACAGAGATTCACACCAACCATCTCCACGTTCCAACCGTCTTGAAAGATCGTTCCCAAAACTTCTCTCTCTATCTTTCCTGGCAGTAACACTGCAGGGGGAGGAAAGGCTTCGAGCAGAAACAGGTTCTGTAGACTTCCCTTGGATGAGGAGCACCAGGGACAGCACCGTGGGGAAATGGGGCTGAGAAAGATACAACAAGGAGGGTGGGGCTGAGGAGGAGGAGTTGGGAGAGGGAGGAGAAATGGGGACAGTGAATAGGGAGTCATCCAGCCCATGATCTACAGTTCCCCATTCTCAGCCTAAAGCTTCCCCAATAGTTAGCCAAACAAAGACATTAAGTCCCAGGTTGCACCAAATGCTTAGTAGTCAAGCTTTAGTTCAGTGTCTCACAGGTGGTACCGGCCTGTCCTATGTTTTTGCCGCGTGTGTTAAATACTTTTATCATGTGGAATGTTACTTCACAGCCTAAATTCCCTGACCACTGTGATAATTCTCTGTTTCCTTCTCTCCTTTTCCAATCGCAATCACCATTTTACAGCCATCAAGGCCTGTTCCTGTAGCAAATTACCCTCATTCGCCTGTTCCAGGAAATCCTACAGCACCTATGACTCCAGGGAGCAATATTCCTCCATACCTGTCCCCTAATCAAGATGTCAAACCGCCATTCCCACCTGACATTAAGCCAAATATCAACACTTTGCCACCACCTCCAAGTAAGTACTGCATCCAAAAAGTGTGCTTCTGATGCTGCTTTCCCCTCTCTGCAAACTGTACAAAATATTTGTCTCACTGAAATGTTATGGCCAGCAGTGACTTCCTGCTGATAAAGTATCTTTCAGAAATTCGTAAGCCGATGAGGGCAATACAGCTGAGATCAGTGGGAAATTTCTGGGATAGAATGAGACAGAAAATACATTCTCAAGAGAATACATATAACAAGATATATTGGAAAAAGGGGACAGAAGTTTCCCGGTTCTAAATATCTTTATTTCTGTTGTTGTTAGTAAAACTGGGATCTTTTCAGTTTCAGTTCACACCTAGTCCCTATAAAAAGAAGTAAAAAACCACACTGGAAACTCTCAGAGTTATTTCCATGCACAATTTCTTCCTGATCTTGAAGACATGCCGTGTATTAAGTGGAATTCCTCCCATTCCTGCAATTCTTCTGCTGAAAAGGGTTATGTGACTTGCATAATCCCAAAGCCCACTTTTGAGAACGAGAGAGAAGGAAGGAATTCACACTGAGAAATGGGATTGCTCCATCTAACAGGAACGGTTGGGTGCAAAAGCTCAAAAGTCAGCAGCGATGAGCTGAGTAAGTCTGATCTCACCAAAAACAAAAGAGAATGTGGAAACAAGAATATCACTTTGGCTCTAAGGAAATCCAGGAGAAGCTGAATCATATAGTCCAGTATCAATGTATGCATTGTTATCACACTGCTCAGGGTAGCAGGAAAGTTCACTTTTAACTTTTCTCTCCCTCTTCAATCCCAGCCAACCATAACGATGAACTGCGTTTGACGTTCCCTGTGAGAGATGGGGTCGTGTTAGAGCCCTTCCGATTGGAACATAATTTGGCAGTCAGCAATCACGTCTTTCACCTGCGGCCTACTGTTCATCAGACACTAATGTGGAGGTAGGTTTGAAAAAGAGTGAAGAACAAGATGGCAAATAAAATGCTCTTCCTTTAGCCAGCAGTGGACTGGAAGCATGCTCACATTTGAAGATAGATGGGCAGGTTACCTTTGGAAAATCAGGCTATATTCACTCAAAAAGTTAGGAACAAACACATAAGCCCTAGTGAGGTCAGCAAGACAACATCTGAAAGAAATCCAAAGTTACTATCTTTTGAATTACAGGAAGAACAACCACCAAATAAAGCAGAGGTTTTAAGAAGAAACTTTTAATTTCTACTTTTTTTTTTTTTTTGCTATAGAAACTCTATCTTTCTGTTGTTTTAATTTGCCTTATTTCTGCCTTTGAAAGATGCAGATAGTTCTCTTACAGATTGCACTGAAAGGAGATGGGAGAAAGGAATCTCATCCTGCACTGGTGGCCCTCAATATCATCAAAGCAATATATATGTTATTTGATGTGGAAAATTAACGATCACCCATTTCACTGAGCAGAAGAACTAGAATTTAAATGCTAGGAATCTCAGTTTGAGGCTGTTGGATAAGTCCCATCCTTGACCTTAGGATACACTAATGAGATTTCTTATGGACCCAGTGGAGTTCTCCTACAGCAAACCCACACACTATGAAAAACGAGAATGCATCATTAAACAGCAGTAGGCATGCTTTCAAATGCTAGATCAGAGCTCATGCGCATATGTACGCAAATACAGAAGTACTTCTGAACCTCAGGTAACCAGGTTGCTTGAGACCTAAGACTGAGTTGTGGAAAACTGCCAGTTTATCGTTCACATTTGCAAATGGAGAGTGAGGAAATTACAGTATGGATCCACCCTGAGACATGGTAATTACTATCACCTGTAAATCATGGTTAGGCAGGTCTTCTGGACTCCTACAAGAAGCATGCTTGGGTTTCTGTTTAGGCCGCATTGCTGGAAGTTTTGCTAAAAAGTAGAGCGAGATGACAAACAGCAGCATTCTTCAGTAGATTGGAAGCAAAAATGCTGCTCAAGGAAAGCCAGAAGTGCAGGAAAAGTAAATTCAACAAGTTTATGAGAAAATAATTAAATTGACCCTAATCCAGATAGCTTCATTGGGAGTGTTAATGAAAGCTTGGTATTATATCCCAGTGAGTCAATTTCAGATGCTCCAGTGAACAGCTGTTTTAAGAAGGGATAAGCCATTAGGACAAACACTCAGGTTTTCTGAATTGGATGCAAAGCTAATGTCAAGGAATCCCAGGTTTTCAAGGGGCAGTTAGCCGTTTGGAGAATGCAGATAATAAACTACGAAGGACGGCTCTTGTATCAGACTCCTGCAGTTCCAGAAATGCAGCCCTTCGCATGGCCAAGGAGTCTTCTGCACAAAGTTAGCAATAGATGCATCTGAACTGCAGGCTAGCCTGTAAAATCCGATGCCATCATAAGTTTGTCTGTCAAGGAACATAAAGCTCTGTGTCACGTCAGGTTATTTGTTTCATAAAATGCATTAGCCATTTTTCTGGAAGGAGACGCTCAAGGCATTTGATGAAGTGCTCAGAAGAAAGCACTTCGGCCACAGACTCCAGCAGCCCAAATGGCTAGTGTTAAACCAGGAGGCAGGGCTGGGCTTGCAAAGCTTTCTGATGTGATCCAGATTGCTCTGCAAGCCTCTGTGAAAAGGCTGTTCTGAATACTGTAATATTTAAATCCAAACTAGCCAGTTAGCACAATGATATTCCCCTCAATTCCATTTCTCTAAAAATACTCTTCAGTCCCTTCTGCTAATGGAGGCATTCCCCAAATCTACATATATAGCTAACAAAGCATTCACTGTCTAATCCATCAATAAAACAGAAATAAACAGCAGCTACAGAAATAAATCATTCCCAAAATGTACTGCAATTTAAGCCAATTAAATTAAAGCTGCAGCATTAAAAGAAAGCCACCGAAAAGTCGGATGCCTTAATCTCCACCAGCAGATGAACGTCAGAAGCCTATCTCCCCAAACACCTGCATATTCCATGCTGAAGAAATTCAGCAATGCTTAAGCGAGTCCAGTACCAAGAGAAAGGCTGATTTCTCTCTTCAGAGAAGCACACACTGCTGATCTCCCTATGAAAAGCCAAGTAATCACATTTAGCCTTCCTCTTGGAGGTCAGTGAGGGTCTTACTCCCAGCTGAGTAAATGTGTTAAGGTAACAAGCAAAGCAGGAGACGTGTCTTCCAGCAGTCACAAGCAGGTCTTATTCATGCAGTATTTGGCAGTCACATCAGGCTGTTCATGATTCATGCTTTTCTAGTTACAGGGAAGTTGATTAACATGAATGAGCCTGCTGGTGGCTTGTCAACCACTCCCACCCACTTCCACACCCAAGTATGGCTGCATCCTGTAGTGATCTCAAAAAAAGTTACGAGTTTGCATAATCCGATTCTGGATTCCTTAATCCAGTGCTCAGAGCAGTGGAGAGGAAATAGATGCATTGCTTTTTTGACCCCCAAAGTATTGAATTGTACATGCACTGTTTGCAATAATAGAACCAGTGATCAATTATTACCCTGGAGGCATTATCCTAAATGAACTAAAGAAATGCCTAGCAGGGCACAAAATAACTCCAATTTGTAAATGTTTCCAGCTCAAAAGGCTGGAAATATTGTGAAGCTCAGAACATGTCTGATACAGCGGAACAGTGACAGAACACTTCCAGAAGATTAGAAGAACCCATTTTGAAGTCAAGTGCTTTTGAACTTGAAATGTTTTGTGTGTCTCTAGGAAAAACTACAAATGGATGGGACCTTCTACAAATCATGACACATTTTCAAAAATAGCCCAGAGGAGGCTTATTTTCCTAATCTTGTTCAGATCAGACCTATGTATATAACTTGAATGGACCAGAGGGTGACACTTGGATATGTAGATTGTTCTTCCCCTGAGGCATAGTATGCCAGTCACATAGATGCCCTGAACTTCCTTTTCTGTAGCTCCCGAGCCTCTGAGACCAAGCTGCCGAAATTCAGCAGCTGAAGCATGGTGCAATTTCTCACCAATCTGGAGCCAGAACAAAAAAGACAATACATCAAGCATTTGGGAAAACTAAACAGCTTCTTCCAATGAAGCCTCCAGAAAACAGCTCCATCTACTGGTGTCCCTATCCTACAGTCCCAGGCTGCCAAAAACAATAAAAGAAAAAGAGGAAAAGTGTGCTTCCCACCCCAGTAGCATCTAAAGATCATCTAAATGAGTCCTTTCTGGATTGGCAAGTGCCTCCCTCTTTCAGCCCCATGGGTTTTGCTGGCCTGAGTCAGTTGATGTGACTTTGCTCTGTGTCCTGAAATAACATGCTTCCAAGACTACCTGAAAAAAGAAGAGATGGTGTCCCATTCCATCCTAACCCATTTTGCAGCACTACCATGTTGAAAACTAAAAGGTAGGTTAGATTTTACCAACATCCACCCGCAGAAGAAGGGTCACTATGCATTTTAGCCCCCTATCTTTTGACAACACTTTGGAGATCAGTGCTTCAGTGCTCAATCCTTGTCCCATCTTCTTAGAAACTAAGTTCCCCTCTAACAAAACTCAGAGGAGGAAGAAGAGTTGGTCACCAGTACCACTGAGGTTGAAATGTAAGCCCTTCTCTAGATCTGAATTCTCATGGAAGGACTGCCACACTTTGGTTTAAGAACTGCGTCCAGATTTCCACCAGTAAACCAGGCAATGCTGGAGAACATTTGCCATTGGTATCCCCAGTTCCAGGCTGTAACCCCAAGAATGTGCTAGAGATGAACATAAAAAGCAAGCAGAGCTCCAATCACACCATTGTGTCTGCCATCTTGACTTTTTTTAACCATACAACTGAGGAAGCACCAAAAAGTAGCCCTAATGTAGCACTAGTTTCTAGTGGCTTCAGTCCTAAATGTTAAAGCGGAATTATAAAATTATGTTTTGTTGAAAAAGCCATAATAGCCTGGTTAGAGCACTGTCATTGTGGGTAAGTTTACTTATCACATTAAGCCAATACCAAATCACTCTTGTCAATCCCAGCCAATGTGTTATTTCCAGGAGTCAGTGTCCTCAATTTTAGATTTTCATAGCTGATTTCCTCTTCATTATCTTTCCGTCACCACAGTCAAGTGAGCTGGTGTATATTTATTAATAAATACTCACCACTGGCATTATTCAGTCTTGTTTTGAGTTTTATAGAGCTGCACAGAAGCACATGGCTGTTACTGCTCGAAGCTCAAAAGAAAACAGGCTAGAACACTAAAGTGATGAGCTTATATTTAAATTAATTTTCAGTACTTCCGTAACAGCGTCGCCCTAAGAATTTTCTTTCAGAATGTGCCATTTATGACAGCAGGCTTGTAAGACATTGTGAAAATAATGCAAAGTCTTTCTTGTTGCTTTTAGGCTTTCCTTGAAGCAGAAAATGCAGACGGTGTTGAAATTACAGTTTAATTTTCTAATGCATGGCTAGACTTTATTCTGACTCTCAGTTATGCCTGCCCAATAAGATCTCAAAGAAGAGGCTTCTTCAGGTCTCCTTACTTAGAGATTGCCATCTGTAGGGCCAATGGAGGTAGACCTTTGTAGCTGCTGCCCCCCCACTCCTTCTTAGGAATCACATTCCCCCTGAGATCTGGACAGCCCTGAATCTGCTGGGCTTTGTCAATAGGCCTTGGGGCAATGGGAACGCTGTGAGCTCCTCCCTCCCGCAATCCGAAATTTAATGAATGGAGAGTTTATCTCTAGCACTGCACTTTGCACTCTATTTATCCATGTTTTAAACTTAGGGAGATCAACTGCTCAAAGTTGCCTTCAACTGGAGCAACATCTGAGCCCTACAAATAAACAAACAAGCAAACCTCAATTAACAATTTATTGCCAATGGAGATGTGGAATTTTAATTTGAAGTTTTCCTACTGTGATTTATGTTTCCTACGGCTCAAATTATATCTGCATCAACTAGCCACAGTTAGAAACAGATATCTTGCATTTTGGCTTTCAAGCAGATAAGCAAGTATCACTTGTCTGCTTATTTTAAAAAAAAAATCAGAATTTTTTAAAAAGTAAATTCATTTAAAAAAAAAGTTTAAAGAAAATTAAGTGTACATACAAATTGGATGTGTTTAATTTGGACATAGCCTATTGCTTGAATCCTGCTATTATGGCTTGTAATAATAATGCTAATTATTCCTAGTTCAGTTGTCATGCTAAACCTAGTTCTTTTAGCCAGGAATCAGCTTAGCCTCTTCTTGACCATACACCTTTCCTTCTCTTCCATTTTCACATGTAATATTTACCTGTCCCCATTCAATGTCTACTGTGGCTCTATGATTCCATTTTTATTTCCTCTTTCTAGTGTGTCAAATCTCTGTTTGAACAGTGATCGGCCAATTATAAGGCACTTCAAGAATTAAAACATCTTAAACAAAGGGCAATCATGTACAACAAAGCTGAAATAATTCATAACTTCTTAAGTAATTTTGAAAGTATTTTGCTAATTACTTTGCAGATGATCTGATCTGTGTTACGAAATGCATGCCGAAGTACTCTTTAGAAATCGCTTTTTTATTGTCTAAGAGAAAAAACAGAGAAAGAATTTACATGAATATTCATCACTCATAGATTATTCAATTAGTGCATGTATATGTATAGTGGTGTATGTACGTGGGTATACACACACATACATATGCACCCACTCATATATATAAAATCATAGCAGTATTTGTGTGTGTGTGTATCTCATACCATTCTATAAGCATACATTTTGTTCATATTTCAATCAGTTAATGTGACTTGAAGAGTATTCTACACAGACCAAACTTCTAAGTGGCCCTTCCACTAAGGGGGAATGCATGGAAATAAAAAATAGTTTTTCACTTCACTCTATGACTAATGGAAAAGGCCATCATTCCATTCTTGTAATATCACCCTCTTAGAAATGAAGACTTTGTAATGTTCATGTCTCTTGTGGAAATCCCTTTTCAGATATTAATTCTTTATTCTGAGATACCGAAAACACATTCTGAGTTGAGTAGTGAAGATGAGAGTGTGTATCACATGGGTATGAGCCCTGAAAGATTAGTTAAATCAGCTAAATCTGTATTTTGCAAACTTCTGATAGCTGGCATACATCTTTTTACACTCTTAATATTTCTGGAGTATAAATATCTTCTCATGTACACTCTCAAGTTAAAGCTATGGCAGGTTTACCTCCATTCACATCAAGCATCTTATGAAGGAACTTCTACTCTGAGGTTCTCCCCTTGCAGTCAGAGGACAAGCAGAAGGGATGACAGCTGAAGTGCAGTTTGAGGACACTGAGGCAAATCAGATTAAGCAGAGATTTGAAAACCAGTTTCAGTCCTGTTTTATGTTGGGAGAAACAAAACGAAAGACAGAGAGAAAAGTCTAGTGTTGCTTTTCCATACAGTGTAACATCTCTTCCTCTGTGTAGTGCAGTGCGCACAAATTTTTGCAGATCGAGCTGATCAGATCCAACTACTTTGAACTCCAACTGGGGACAGGGTACCATAAAGTTATAAGGGGCAATTTATGTGTGATGGAATGTGGGTTGGACGCAGAGAATGCCAAGCTGTTACAGAAAAAGTATTTGAGTTGTGGGAAGGTAGAAAGCATGAGGAAAAAACTCAGAACAACTCTGCTTTGATTGGGTTAGGTATAAGTTAAAATAGAAAGCAGCTTTGACAGGTTTTCAAAATGGATATCAGCCTGATTCTCATATTACTTTATTTCTAAATTTTGACTGAGGACTTCTTGGCTGCCCTTTCCTTCCCCCAGACTTCTGAGGCATACAATTTTGAAATTCTATGGGAACTATTCATCTTTCTTTCTGAAAAGAGCTGTCATGAAGCCCTACCAAGCCATCTCCAAAAGAGTGCAGACCTGGCCTGGTGATCTTCATTAGCGCTCTTACTTCTGCATTTCCACAGTCTGGGAAGCAATATAATAGAAACATAGATCTGTAACTGGAAAACAGGTTGGGAGTCACCACACAAATGTGTGTTTCTCCCAAAGCACAAGCACTACACAGAATCATAAAATTGTAGAGTTGGAAGGGGCCATGAGGGCCTCGAGTCCAAGCAGAGCTCCAAAACTTCATTTGTGAACAAGCAGATTGTTGGTGGTGATATAAAAAACATTAGATTCATCTTTGTAGGTGAGGTTTTCCCACATGTGGGAAAGACAAGAGTTTTATCATATTTTTATTCTTCAGTCAGTCTAAAGCAGAATTATGGTTGATTATGTTGTACAAGGCAAAGTTAAAGGCTGAGGTAAATCCTCATTTACCTTACATGTGTAATAAGCCGTTGTTTATACCAATGCAAACATGCCTTCTATGACAGATCAGACTTGGAGTTACAATTCAAGTGTTATCACCATGAAGACAGGCAGATGAACACTAACTGGCCAGCGTCGGTCCAGGTCAGCGTCAATGCAACTCCGCTTACCATTGAACGGGGCGACAACAAGACATCGCATAAACCCCTGCACCTCAAGCACGTTTGCCAGCCAGGAAGAAATACAATTCAAATTACTGTCACAGCATGCTGTTGTGTAAGTACCTAATGGCTCTGTTAATTCTGTGGTTTGGCTGTACCGAAATAGTTCTAGATGAAGGAAATGTTCTAACGAGACCTCACATTCCTGGTATTTTTCACTGGTGTTTGTTTGGCTGCATTTCTGCTGGAGGCCAAACTAACTCAGCGATTTTTTTCTTTTCCAAATTCAGTTTCTATACCATGATAATTTTTTGAAATCTAGGGAAACAATCTGCAAACGTATGTACAGTTACCTCGTGAAAAGTTATACCGAATTCAGCAAGAATTATTTTTCTTTGTGTGGTCTGTGTGCATGTACAAATGCACACTCACTCGCTCTCACAGTCAAACACAGGACTGTATTTTAAGTTTAGTCATGATTCATCAGAAATGCTTCAAATGTTCAGTAGCTATAGGCAGACTCATGCTGAATACTCTCACTGGTAGATTGTCGGACACTATTAAAGGGCAGGAAATGGCTAATTGTTTAGCTTGGTTTAATTTTATGGTACTATGTAACATTCTTTGGATTTTCCATCTTGGATGCCAAAGTATCTTGTACCTATTCTGACTTTAGGACTCAACCAGGAAGCTACAATTAGGCTAACCATCCCACTAAGGATCCTGGGAAAGATTTAGAAAAATGCAGGATTAATTTTTCATACTCCAAAGACGCCTAGTCCCAAACTCCTATGCAAATAATTGAATTGGATCAACTACTTCAATTTAGAATCATGAATCCAAGCTTTGTGGAATTAATTTAACACAACATGATATAATTTGCTACTTCACTGAGCGGTTGGGTCAGCCAGCCAAACCTTTGGCTGGAAGCTTGTTTACAGCCAAATATTCAGGATAAAGGTTTATCAGGAGCCTAGCGTGAGAAGTAAAAAAGAAAAAATCCTTATAAAAGGCAATGACAAATAGAATCATCACAATCTTGATTAGGGACATATATTTTCTTACCTAAAAAAAATCCATGTGTTAAAGGGAAATGATTTTACTCTGTCAATAGATTTCTTGCTTCACAGATCCCCCAGTAAAACCAGTTATAATGAGCTGCCCAGTGACATCTCTCAGCTTTAAGAACAAATAGAAATTTAACTAAAATTCAGTACTGGGCCCAGAGCATTGCATGGATGTGTCTATAAATCAAGCCAGCAGCATCCCCTGGGGGTGGGAAGGAAGGAAGGAAGGAAGGAAGGAAGGAAAGGAAGGAAGGAAGGAAGGAAGGAAGGAAGGAAGGAAGGAAGGAAGGAAGGAAGGAAGGAAGGAAGGAAGGAAGGAGGTTAATAGCTGCAATATGGTAGGCACAACATTGTGATACAATCCATCACCCCTTTGGACACCACTGATTCAAGTTCAACTCAAGTGAGAGATTATTTAAATGGGGGGAGGATAAAGAATGGGTACTAAAGCTGCTTTGCTTAGCCACATCCATTACATACCTGCCAAATAGTCCCCCCAAAACAAATCCCTCAAAAGGCAAAGCAAATTGGCTTAACCTACACCAACTTGAGGGCATTAGTCATCCCTTTTGGGACCTCAGAGGCCAAGGATGAGGATGAGCATATTGTGGACTGCAGTTGACAAAATGTTGCCCAGCCTTTAACTAAAGAAAGTTTCTGATTTCGCAACAATATCTTCTTCGTGTCTATCTTTTGAAAGCAGTATTTCTCACTAGATCTTAATAAAACCAACCAGAGGGTTTTCCATGCTGACATAAGCTCTAGCTTCTTCGAAACAGCTAAATTTGCATCCGATGGGTCAAAATCAAGAATAATTCCTAGATATTCAAATATAATAAGAGGATATGGCCAGAAAATATTAATCCACATACATGTTCCACAAAGCCTTCTTTAAACTATATGCCCATACAGTTTCGGAAAAGCACGAAGGGGACACAGTGTTCCTGTCTGTAAGAATGCAGCTTTCTGTGATGAGTTGGAAGGGAGCTCCATTTACACTCATTTGTAGCCATTGTATAATCAAGAGCCCTGATAAAGCTGAATATTCAAGCAAATGTCAGTGGAAGCCCCCTTACAGTTATCCACCTTTAATCCTAGGAAGCTGGAAGTTTCGAAGGTGAGGCTAGTTTACATAAGAATGTTGGGAGAGAAAGAGGCTACCCCATCTTTTAACTTGAGTTTCTGCATCACCTTTGGGCATAATGCCTGAATGGAATTAATTCATCTTGGAGAAACTTTAAAGGCTACCCTCAAATTTGGCCAATCCAACTATTACAATCATCCAATATCTTTTATCACAACAAGCCCACTTCAAACACATTGGCCATTTCCCTGTACCTTTAATACTCAGTAGGTATGGTGATGGGAGGGGACTCTGTTGACCATGTCAGCATGCAAGGTGAGACCGCTTCACTTTCATGACAGATTCAGATGTCTATCAGCTGCCAAAAGGAATATAGGAAAGAGGAGATCAGGGAGCTGGAGAGAACCTTTCTACAGATAGATGGTCAGAGGGTCAGGTGGCATAACTTTGTTCTGGTTTAGATTTTGATCCAAGCTGGAAAGAAGTATTGTAGAGAGTAAGAATGTGATGGAAATGTGCAAGAAATGTTATCTAGACTAAAGGGGCTGAAACAATTTTAAGAAACAAGATAACACTCAAAAGCATCTCAAGCAGACCTCTCCTTGATTCACTGGAGTATAAGAAGGGTACAACCTGATCAAACTTGCAAGATTTTGTTATTACAGGCAATCTCAATAAAAATAGTTTTAGCCTTCCTTTGGAGTTGAGTTTCTGGTCTGGTCTACCTGGTGGGGTGACAAGTATCTTCACTGAGTCGTTGTTTAGAGCCACTGAAGGCTGTTCCTCGGCGTTGCTCAGATGGACCATACCAATGTCTCCATGACATAAAAGATTCCAACAAATTGGAGCTATTACTGTGAAGACTCTCATGCCACTATTTTGAAATGGGCTAACACCCCAAAGGAGAGATTTTTAGTGGTGGGGGAAACACCAGTGAGATGAAATGCTCCCTGCCTAACTTCTGCCATACAGCATCCAAAGCAGCTGCCAGGATTTAACGGTCATGGATCCTCTAGAGATAACTGAATTTTTATTTCCCCTCTCCCCCAGTCCCATTTGTTTGTTTTGCAGTTAGTACACCGGCCTTCAGTGCGTTCTGTTCTTCAGGGCTTATTAAAGAAACGCCTGCTTCCAGCAGAACACTGTATCACAAAAAGTGAGTAGAACAGTACATTTAACTTTTATGTAAACTGGCCTGAAATGCAGGACATGAATTCCATATTGTCCTGGGAAAGTTTCCATCAAGTAAAGAATGTGTGTAGTGCTGTTAAGAGAGTACTAAGTATGAATTCCATTCTAACCCCCTTTTCTGAAACAGTCAAGAGGAATTTTAGCAGCGTGGCCGCCTCCTCGGGCAATGCACCCCTCAACGGAGAGGATGGGGTAGAGCAGACAGCGATCAAAGTCTCTCTCAAATGTCCAATCACATTCCGGCGGATCCAGCTCCCAGCAAGAGGTCATGATTGCAAACACGTACAGGTGAGTGCCTTCTCATGTCCCATTAATGCAAGATGGTGCAACATTTTATTTGTTCATTTAATAAATTTGTATAGCCACCTGTCTAATTAGGGGGATTCTGGGCAGGAAACAGAGAGATAAAACATTGTACAAATTTACAAATCAAGCCGAGGCCCCTTAAAAAAAAATGCATTGCTAACATCTCTCTCTCTCTCACACACACACACACACAAACACAAACACACACATACCAGAGCCCCATTAACATCCTGGCCTGGGGGAAATACCAGGTTTTCACTGCCTTCCAGAAGGCCAACAGACTCTTCCACAAGACCACCATGACATGTTCCACCATGACAGAGAAGGCACATCCAACCTACCAAGCTGCAGTCAATATTCCTCCCATCCAAGTACTACCCAGGATGGACTCTGCTGTTTTATGTGGTGAGGATGAGGATGATTTGTATGCTGCCTACTCAAACGACTCTGGGCAGCTTACATAATTACGTTAAAACTATCCATAAAATCCCATAAGTATTGAAATCTTTAAAATTCTTAAAAGTTGGCTGCTGTCTTCCATAAAACTCACTCCTCTAAATTAATATTGTAAGGGATGTTTTTTACCTGTTTCCTACAGGATAAAAAGGGTGGGGACTAGCCTGTCTTCATGAACTAAGCTATTCCAAAATGAGGGGATTGCACTGGAAATGCCGTTTTCTAGGTTCTCACCTTCTTGATCTGTCAGTTAATCCGCACATCCTTTCCCGATCAGATTGTGTGCGTTGGATAAATTCTATCTATTTAGCTTTCAAGATCAGGCACATTCAGGGAAGTAGACCATTCCTAGCTCATCAGCTAAATATTATGGCCTTGACTACACCCTACTTTCACAGTCTCAAGCAGAATGGCAAAACCTGGAGCATTATTGAGCTACCAGGTATGAGTAGCAGGCTTGTTTTGACCAGGCACTGTGGCACATGGATTTTAGTGGCCTGGCTTGGCTGCTGTGGTGTGGGCATGAGTCAGCAGAAGGAGAGAGAAAAATATGGAGAAGAAGCTGAAGTATGGCCTTGGAGTGCAGTTGTGCTAAGACCAGAGCTGATCAGCTGACCTTGCTGGTAGCCAGGCTGTTGTGGGGCAGAGGAAGGCAGCACTCCCATTGGCCAAGCCTTGTACAGAAGGGGAAACCTTCTTCAGTTGTTGGGGGGCATGCTGCTCATCTGACCTGTGGGGAGAGAGAGAGAGGAGAAAAATGGAGAGATATGTTGCCATGTTTTAGCAAGTGTCGCAGTATGTACCACTGAAGAGAGTGTTATGTTACAATTTTGGATGGAGATAAACATTGTAGTAAGAGTCTGGGAGAGTTTGTGTGTGCGGTGGCAATTTCCTGACCCCGGAAGGGAGAAGAGGGTGGCTTCCCTTGGCAGAAGAGAATCGAAACCCCAGATAGAAGGATGAACTACACTTAAATCCAAGGCAGGCAGACAGGGACAAAGGGCAATGGCTCTCTGAAGACAGATGCTTGGAGTCTTCAGGTAGCTCTGGACCAGGAAGAGCTGGGCAGAAGACCCAGAGGAAGAAGACCTAAAGGGGGTGCATCATGCAAGGTCTGCATAGAGGGTTGCCTGATGAGATTCAAGAAGGCAAGATATGCTGAGCACACTCCACAGTAATGCATTTAATTCCCTTCCTATCTCTCTCTCTCTCTCAGTGAGGAACCAAGGGGGAGGCAGGAGAAAGGTGTGTGTGTGGGGGGGGGGGGGGGGAGCTGGTAGCTTTCCAAAGGAGTGGGTGATTCTTTGTAAATACCCTGAGAAAAAGGCTGGCAGAAATTAAGAGTTTTGTAAACAGAAATTCCTACTTGCCATAAATAGTTTTGTAAAAGATCCATAAAAGCCACCACTTTCTCTGTGTTGCAATTGTCCTAATTAATGGTAAAAGCACCCCCAGCTTCTGAAGAACCCACAGGCACACTGTGACCAGGACGACTTGAAAACAATCCACCGGTCAGTCTGCGTAAGAATCTGTCCTTCGATGAATGAATGTATTGCCCAACTTTAGATGAGTTCTCAGTTCCTAAAGAACTGGAAAAAAGAGGTGGGTGGCTGAGGTTCCATTGAAAATGCAGCTTTTTCACATTTACTATAGAGCCAACCAGGGGCTTGCATTGGCTGGTCTTCTTGGCATACTGCAAGTGTCATGTTTATTGAACCCTGGAATCATAAAACATTTCAATGAGTTTTGGTGGTTGTGGAAGAATTAATAAAAATAAATGCCATCGTAGGCTACTAATGCAACAGAAAACATCTATTTGTGTGTGTGTGTGTACATCTTTTGAATCAGTTATTTAATTTTTGTGATAAATACAAAATTTCAAGGATGTTGCATCCTAATGGTTTATTTTAAACCCAGTACCTCATCTTTGCACATTCCTTTCACATCAGTTAAGCCAACATTCAGTTTAAAAACAGAGTCAGAACACAGACATAAAAATTCACAAGTTGGCCTCGCCTTAACTAAGTTTTTAGTTAGAGCCCTCCAGAAGAACTGGAGGGCATCCAGAAGGGCATCAGTGTTGGACCAAAGTTAGGATGGCAGCCATGATGGCATGGGGCTTTGATCGCACAGTCATGGCTACTCAAACATATTTAAATTGCATTGAATTGTGTACATTTTTCCTTCCCCCCCCCCTTAATTATTCCTTTATTTATGATTGGGGGAATGGGGAAGAGATCATTGGACAAATGCCTTTTTGCCAGATTATCCAATTTAACTTTTGGATTTCTCATTGACTTTATTGGAACTTTTACATCAACCCTGGGGACCTTTAAAAGCAATTTCTCACTGCAAATAAGGCTGTATCCTATCTGGAAAAATAGACTGTTCTTAAGCTGTACCTGTTTAAATATATGCTTTTATCTACCTGTTAGTCGCTTGATTAAGTACCATTCTATAAGCAACACAGAGAGCACAGTAAAATCCATATGCAACATATTCAGTTGCCAGTAGGATTCAAAATAAATTGGACATACAGAAGAGCTAAAAACAGTCAGAATGAACAAACAACCAATAGTTTTAATAGCTTAATATTAAAATGCTAATTAACCTGATGCTGAAACCCTGGGAAAACAAAAACATTGTATGTTGGTACCCAAAAGACATTAGAATGATTGTCCCCAAAACCTTCTTCAGGGACACTCTGAGCTGTTCCTGCCCTTTGGCTATGTTAATCCCAGTTTCTCCCAGAAGTAAATGAACTTTCTTTCCAGCTGCTTGGCCTTCAACCTCCCTGAATTCCTATGGGGCTATTTGATGGTGGGGTACTTTTGACATTGTTAAGAGTTATACATGCACATACTGTATCTTGGAATATCCTCCCCACCCCCAAAAAATCTGCCAATATTACTTGGGTATATTTGGGTTCTAATTCCCTTAACCCAGTTGCATTTTTTTTTTTTTTAGAATATAATCTATGTTTCCCACCCCAAACTTTCGGAGAAGTTTTTCCACAGATATGTGCTTGAAAATATAGATATAGATATCTTCTTCTATAACTTTGGATCCTAGTGTTTTTAATGATTAAAACTATTAATTTTCTTGTCGCGGTTTGAAGCACACCCTGATGTGCAGGGCTTTTCTCTTCCTGACATGCATTTGATGGAAAGGCTTCTCTTTTTCATGTGCACCCAACAGGAGCATTGTCTCTGTAGCCACATCTTTAGTTTTCTTTGCACTTCAGCTGCACCATAGTTTAATTAAGATTTTTCCCCCTTTTTTCTGCAGTGCTTTGATCTGGAATCCTACCTCCAGCTGAACTGTGAACGAGGCACGTGGAGATGCCCTGTATGCAAGTGAGTGTCAATATTCATGGCAAGCCATATGGTAATAGCAAAACGAAAACCAGACCGATGCAACATCATACTTCCTTTTGCTCCAATGAAAACAGAAATATAACATAACAGAATAAAAATTTGTGATAAATAGCTTTCCTTAAGACCTTTTTTATGCTGTGTTCCTCAAAAAGATAAAGGGAAAGCTTCTGCTGAGTCAACTCAGTTCTTGGTGTTTACTTGGACATGCCCATGCAGTTTTCTTGGCAACGGTATAGAAGTGGTATGCTGGTTCTTTCAACTTCCCAGCCTAGCCTATAACCCTGGCATTTCCTGGTGATCTATCCAGCTACAGATCTGACCCAGCTTCGCCCAGACAAAATCAGCCAGATTTCCTACAAACGTATAAGGATTTTGTTCAAAAGTGGCAAACATAATGAAACAGGCATCCAAAGTTGTAGGTTGTTTTAAGGCAGAGATGTGCAACCTGTAAATCTCTGATGCGTGTGCCCCCATCAAAGATCCCTTCCAAATATTGCCACTAAACTATAATCTCAGGAGAACATTTCAGAAAATAGGGAGCAATAATACTAACTGTGTTTAACTAACTCAAACCAAATTTAGGGTTGTTGTTTTTTTAATTGATCCCATCTTTTTCCAACCAAACTCCCATCGTGAGCTAATAGGATGAGCTATGCAGAGATTCTGGCACAACCAAGAGAATTACAGTAATGAGATTTGCTGTTATCTCACCAGTTTATTTGGAAGACTAGGACACGTTATCTCTGACCCTTCCTAAAATCATGAGCAGGATAGATAGGCTGGGTGAGGAGGAAGCAATAACTCTTTTCTGAGACACTTTCTCCTCAAAAAGAACAATGGGACATGATGGTGCAGCCCCTTCTGTGAATCCAATGAGAATAAGTAGGATCTCATTATTAGGAAAGCTGTAGCTTGCCATTTCATATTTTGATAGCTTTTAAGGACCTTCCAAGGAGAGCTTGTCTCACAATATGAGGCACTGCTGGTTAATCCTCCATTGCTCCCATCCCAATTAAACTTAGACTGTAAGTTCTTTGAGGCACGGGACCAGGTTTTTTACTGAAACCAATATCATATGGCAGATGCAGTGCAAGTACATAAATGTGTGTACCCTTTTCTCTTCCAGTAAAACAGCTCTGCTGGAGGGCCTGGAGGTGGATCAATATATGTGGGGTATTTTGAACGCTATACAAAAGTAAGTGTAACTTTAATGTTGAAAACTGGGCCTCTGTTATATTCACACACCTATTCTAATTATTGGTGGGCCTTTTCTAGAGTCTGTTTCAATGTAGAATTTTAGAAGGCAAATTCAGTAAAATCCCATTATCTCATAGCGTGTTTTCCTTCTGTGTGAATTCTGGACTCCAAAGATCTTTCCTGAATTGTGAATATTAATGTGGTGGTTCTTTTCAGCTTTAAGTCGGCAAGGAGGACAGAAAGTGAGGAACATATCAAAGAGTTGGTGGCTGATTCTAATCAATAGCAACCAGGTTTAAAGTAGGCTAATGTAGTAACTAACACATCTGACTAGACTGTCTAATGAGCTTACTTTTCTCCTGCTACTTGCAAGGATATCTGATTAGTGGGTGAAGAGCTATGCAGATGAAAGAATCTCTTTGTTCTGAAAGAAGTATGGCCACCTTAGCAAGATGATAACACTGGCTTCAAATGAGCCGTAATGAATGTTATGCAACTACTAAAAAGCCAATTATATCTTGGAGCACAGTAACAGAAGCACAGAGTCCAGATCATGGGAAGTCATAGTTCTACTTTATTCTTCCCCGGTCAGACCTCTGATAGTATTCTGTCCAGATCTGGGCATCACAGTTCTAAAAGGGCAGTGCCAAATAGGTGCAAGTTCAGAGAAGGGTCTGGAAACCAAGCCATATGAGGAATGATGAAAGAATCTGGGTATGTGTAATCTGCAGAAGAAAATGACTGAGGGGAGGTATGATAGCAGTTTTTAAGTATCTGAAGGGCTGTCACACAGAAGGAGTGGACTTAATTTGTCACCGAAGGCAGAACTATAACCATTGGGGTAAAACTACTAGGAAGAAAATTTAGGTAAGACATCAGGAAGAACTTCCTGACTGTACAAGCCAATAAGTCACATGATGTGGTGAAGTTTCCTTCATTAGAGGTCTTCAGACAGAGATGATTGGTCATTTGTTAGAGATGCTCTAGTGGATCCTGCGTTGAGCAAGGAGTTGGACTAATTACCCTATGGTCTCCCTTGCAACTCAACAATTCTGTGACTGTGAATATGAACAAGGCCAATCATATGTTTCTATTCTGAACTACCCAAGCAGAGCTTTTAAAGAAAAATGGGCTTGTGGACCTAACATGTAAGAATTATTAAAAAGATCGTTGATGGGCTTTCTTTCTTTGGACATGTTCAAGCAGAGGCTAGACAATCCATTTGTTGGGAATGTTTTAATTTGGATTCCTGCACTGGTTAGGCTGTTGGATTTGATGACTTCAGTAAGATTATGGTATTAATAACATCTAAAATGTATATGCTGCATTGAGAGCTTATCAGTATTATAGAATGTACTGTGTTTTACAGCTCTGAGTTTGAGGAAGTCACAATTGACCCAACATGCAGCTGGAGACCTGTTCCAATCAAGTCAGACATTCACATCAAGGATGATCCAGATGGCATTCCCTCTAAAAGATTTAAAACCATGAGTCCTAGCCAGATGATCATGCCTAATGTGATGGAGATGATTGCTGCCTTGGGTCCAGGTCCATCTCCTTACCCATCAATTCCACCACCACCTGGTGGCACCAATTCCAATGAATACAGTAGCCAAGGTGAGTTTAACATTGGATGTGTGCAACTGATTCTCAAAAGAGCCAATTCACTTGGAAATATCTAGAGCTACCTTTTCCTCTCCCAGACCTTTGATTGACATTGGTGGAATATCTCCCCTAATTTCTTGATCCTTCACTGAGGTCCAGTGAGCTAGCCTGATCTAGCCCTGTATGTGAACCTTCCTTGTGCATTTAAAAAAATCAGAAGTGTCTTATGTATATTTATTGTATTGCCGTTGTCTTTCTGTCTGTGAGTCTGTCTATGCATCAGTCCATACATCTTTCTCTGGTCGTCTCCCATCGTTGTATTAACCATGGCAAACTCTTTTTAACTTCCTTTTTAGAGTCAGGTGGCCTCAAAATCCAATAAATAAATAAATAAATGTGACTTATGTATGCAGCATATATACTGTGTCCTCATTCATAATAATAAGTAGGTGGAAGACAGGTAATTTTCTATCCCAAGTTCATACTTGCTTTGGAATCAACATATTTTTGTATGAGGCTACCCAAGGCTTAAAAATATATAGGCAGGACTGACAAACTATGAATTACGTTTTAGCAGAAATTCTAGGGTAAATGAAATAAAAGTCTCCTGTGAGTCAAGCTCAACTTCTGGAATATCCAAGTAGTTTTCTTGGCAACAAAATGGAAATTATTTGCCGTTGTCTTTCTGTCTGTCAGTCTGTCTATGCATCAATCCATACATCTTTCTCTGGTCATCTCCCATCATTGTATTAACCATGCCAAACTCTTTTTAACTTCCAATCCCAGATAAGGTAACAATTGGTGAGAAAGGGTATCTAAATAGCAAAGCATTTAACAAAATGGACCAGCTATTATCAGGGTTTTAGGGAAACCAACAGATTTGGTTGTTAGTCATTTTGTGAATGAATAAGCAGATGCAATATTAGTCTCTTGAGAATTACGTTAGCGGATTCAGTCAAGCTGAGCTCAAGAGCAGGTCAGCCATTTAAAGGTGATTTTCCAGCTGTCTTTTCAAGTGACATCTTAATTGCAGGTTGCCACCTTGCAGTTCTCTATCACAGAGACCCTGAAAGAAATGTCTGAGATAAAGGCAAAAAGCTTCTTAACTCTCCCCATTTCCAGCGTGAAGAAGCCTCACCAGCAGCCCCCTGCTATACTTTCAAGTCCTAAATGTCCTTTCCTCCAAATGTACACAGTTGAGGAGCAAACAGCTCTCCTCCCGCCTTGTCTTAATCCAAAATATGGACTGGGTTCACGCATGGTGCTAAGTCCAAGTTTGCTTAACCAGTGGTTTATTGAATAAACCACAGTTGGCTGCCAGAATGCCAAGCCAGAGCCAAACAAAGCACACTAAGGATTTGTGGGATACGTGGACTTAGCCAGTGTTCCTGTTGAAGTGGTTCATTGGTCACAGACTTTGCCAAGATGGCTCTCTCTCTTTTTGTGTTTGTCCTATTTTGTTGAATACTAAGTTCCTCGGTGCCTTTCTTCAGGCCCTGATGAGAAGGACTTTAGGAATCCATCATGAAGCAAGATATTAGTCACCCAGTTTCATATGGTTGATTTAGAAGTAATTATCCATGTTTGCATTTCTTTCCTGAGTCACACTGGACTCCTGGTGACTCCATGGACACAGCCATGGTGTTTTCTTCACAACAATATTGAAATGGTCCACCCTTGCCATTTTTCAAGATTTTTTTTCCCCAAATGGCTAGATATCCTATTTTCCAAATATCCTTGTGATCTCCTGCCAAATGCTAACTAGATTCTGCTTAATTTGCAAGTGCAAGCAAACTTTGGATTAAAGAAAAAGTCATCAATGGAAGTCTCATCAGACTCTCTGTTTGGCTTGAAAGTGGCAAAGCTTCTGCTCTTCAGCTGACAACATAGCATCCCCTCCAGACATGATGCATTTTCAAGGCTCTGTGTGATCCAGTTCAATGACTGACTTTGCAGTTTTTGTTCCTCTTTGGCTTCATGGAAACCACCAAGGCTGCCCTTGTAGTTTAAATTTTTTAACTGAAATGTTCAGACTGTAATGGGAATAAATAAGGAAATAATTGCAGCCCTCTGACATTGGATTGGAGAGAATTGATTGGACTATAGATATATCTTAGGGAATTGACCAATTCCTGAATGTACCCATTATATTTCTGCATCAATTTCAAGGAACGCAGATAGGACCATGTGAAATATAAAACACAAATAAATCCCAATACCATCAGGAACCTATCATGGCACAGAAGATTGGATAAAATTTCAGATAGTTTTAATGACCAATTGATTGAGTGATTGACTATGTGCTATAGAGTTGATATCAACTTTTAGTGACCACACAGATAGATTTTCTCTATGACAATCTGTCCATAACCTGGTCGTTCAGGTCTTCCAGTGGCGCATCATCACCACTATAGCTGACTCCATCCACCTTGCTGCTGGTCGTCCTTTTCTTTCCTTCCACCTTTCCCTGCATTAAAGCCGTTAGGTGCATTATTTTGCATAATGTGTCCAAAGTAGATAACTTGAGCCTGACCGTTTGTGCCTTGAGTGAGAACTCTGGCTTCATTTGTTCGATGATCTATTGGTTTGTTTTCTTGGCTGTCCAGGGTATTCTCAGGAGTCTTCTCCAACACCAACTTCAAAAGTGTCAATACTCTTCCTATCCTGCTTCTTCAAAGTCCAGCTTTCACTTCCATTTCAAATAGATAGGCTCTCACAATTCATTAAAAATGTTGCTAAAAGTGGCAGTTAAAAAAATAAGAATGTTGGACTACAGGAACAAACTGGCTATCTCTGGAGTAATTATCTTTTACTGAGAATAGATGACAACTTTCTTTCCTTCCCCTCCTTCCCTGTTGCCTCCAGCTTCTCAGTTCAACATCAACTGATTATTGTTCAGGATACATTCAGATGTGTTTTTTATTATGAAATTGTTCCACCTCATTCACAAAATTTTAGGGGAGGGACAGCAGTTTGCATCCAATATAATCTATCTGTTTCTTTATATGATTTATATGGCCACGCAACTCACCAATAGTGATTCTGGGTGGCTTACATACGATGAAAACCAGAAAAAACAATAACAAAATATGCAAAATATTACAGTGCAGGATAATTGAATTCAAATCACCACATATGCCAATCCAAAGTCACTTCAGAATGAGCTTTCTGGACCAACACCTGGGAAGAAAATCAGGTTTTCAAGGCTTTTTGGAAAGCCAGCAGGGATCATCTGAATCTCAGGGGTGAAAAGACAGGTTCTTAACTTCAGGACTTCCTTTCTTACAAGAAAAATAATCTGTTGAGACCAAGCTGGAATGGATTTTAATTCATTGGATAAGGAGGCCACCATCTGAAGTTGCCCCCAGAAGCTTTCTTCTTTCTCAGCAAAATGAATGGAAAGTGGAAATAAGCAAAGAGGGTGCTGCAGCTGGTTGGAATAGAGTAAAGAAAAATATGGAACATGTTGTATGAATATGAAGATTAGGTGCTAAATGCAATAGAAGCGGTATAGGATCAAAGCAAAGCAGGTGTAGGAATAAACTGGAATATTTAGCAAATGTTTCAACATTCAACAGGGTAGAAGACCAAGTTGTGTGTTATTTCTCTGGTTGTAATGTTAGAAGTATATTGTCATGAATGTGAATGTGTATGTATTTTTGTATGCAAATGATGTTGAAATATAAGCACATTATTATACACAGACCCTTTTCCTTTCTTTCAGCAAACTTTCATTCCTCTTAACAGACCATGCTAACTGCTCCCTTTCTACCAGCATTTGCAAGGTGTTTTTTTCTTTTTTCCATTTTAAATCAATAGTCTACCAAGATACACAAATTCATTTACTTGTTCTGTCTCTCTCTCTCTCTCTCTCTCTCTCTCTGTGTGTATATATGCAGTATATACATTGATATACAATATAAGCCCTGTATATAAAAAAAGGGTGGGACTTCGATTGCATGGCTGTGCCCAACATCTTGACTCTTTTGGCAAGCTCTTTGCAGACACCCCTGCTTCTTAAGTACCCCATTCTCATTGCATTCAGCTTACTTTGATGCCTCTGCTGGGATGCTCAATTCTCACTTCTGGGTGAGCACATCTTCTACATAACCCTTTACACTTATTTCAATGCATTCCTTGCAACAGACCACATACGAACCACTACCCTTCTACTAGCATTTACATGTCTTAGAATAGAATGCATTGAAGAAGTAATACTTGAACAATTTGTAGGGGTAAGCAAAAAGAGATGGGAGCAAGAATGTCTGAGTAATGAATGGACTGAATACAAAAGTAAGTACGTTGATATGGTTTGGTCATGCACAGAAATGGAATGAGGATTGAATCACAAAACAAATATATGAAGACAGAGTAAATGGGTGGAAAGCAAGGGAAGACTGAAAAAGTTGTGAGTTGATTAGGTTCATAAAAGGAGAACATTTAGGGAGTATAAAGATTTTAAAGAACAAAAGGCAATGGATGAATAGGTGTATGGATTTGGTGGAAGCAAGGATGGTTTGCCAGGTAGAAATTAGTGTTTAGTTGTTGTTGTTTTTTCCCCCCTCATCAAATGTCTTTAATTTCTTCTGTTTGAAACTCCTTTCATACTTCCTGCGTGACATCAGCCCTATTTTTAGCAAAGGTTCATAATGTTTGCTTCAGTCCCATGATTTCCAGGGTCAGCATCCTGATCATATCTTCTTTGCTTTTGAAGAAAGCTATAGAGGAAGGAAGTCTACCACATCAGCCTTTTTAAGTTAGCCACTACCAATGCCTGATACCCAATTCCAGTTCTCCCTTAGGACTGTGAACAGGTTAGTAGATAGTAGCAGAAGGCAAGGAGGACAGCAGAAAAATCCAAAACAGTTTTCAATTTTTGGGTAGGGTGAAGATTGGACCAATTTGGGAATTTTTCTTTACCTGCTATAAACCTTGCACTGACCTTGTGAATGAACTGTATTCATGGATGACAACTGCTGTTCCTCAAGATTAGCTATTCATTCCTCGGGTTTCCCTAAATAGTGGACTAACAGATATATTCCTGCCAATATCTTCTCTTTTTCTACGTTCCCACCTATTGGTTCCAAAGTTTTGTTTCCAGTCTTTCTCTCTTCTTTCTTCTTCTGATGCTGTATTGCTCCTGTGCTTGAAGATCACTAACTGATTTTCATCTCTACCCACCTAGTTCTACTGGACAGTGATTCCATTTTGATCAACTTTTACCATATCATTGGTATTTAAAAAAAAATAGCAACCAAAATTTAGCTAGATGTGGCTCTACAAATGCCATTAAGTCGAGAATGAAGAAGATGGCCACCTGACCACTCTGGAAGTTACTTATAACCAGCATTGTTCTGTAGGAAACACAGTTATTTAAATCACTCTTGATATGAAGGTTTTAAAAAAGAAAGAAAAAAACACACCTCATATTGTGTCATTAGGATCAACTAATGTGGTTGGTGTCTGGTTCTATAAATGAAATAGTAAGTAAGCCAGTTCTAAATACATGCAGTATGAGCAAAGGGCCTCAGTGGGATGGAAATCTCTTATTATTGCAACTTTCATAGAATATGGCTGGGTCATTGGGACTTGGGCTTGTTGGTCTGGGTTTGATTTTGTAAAAATATACATTTGATTCTCCTTTCCAAATGCACGCTTTCTTTCTCTTTACTATTTAGGTAACAGTTACCAAGGTCACAGCAATTTTGATTTTCCCCACGGGAATCCCGGTGGGACGTCTATGAATGACTTCATGCATGGTCCCCAGCTGTCACACCCACCGGATATGACCAGCAACATGGCAGCACTTGATAAACCCCTAAGTCACCCCATGCAGGAACCTGTAAGGATCTTACTTATTTACCTTGCTTAAATGACCTTCTATCAACAGGTAGTTTGCATAATTGAGAGTATACAGGAAGCACAGTAAAAGGAAACCTTAAAAAAAACCTGTTTTGGGCAGCAGGAAAAAGAAAAGAAAGTGAGCTCCTAAATGATGTATTGTTTCATCTTTGTAAGGGAATACCTGGGAAGGGATGAAGCAGAGATTAGATGACCAGCTCTGGCTTCTTCTGAAGTAGCCACCCTTGGAAATAGACTGGTACATGGACATCCATGGGGACCAGTGATGATATTTGTGTGATACCACACTTACCTGTTCACATGCCACAACTTACCTATTTGCATTAGATGTCCTAAAAGAGGTGTTTTCTACAGTGTAATGGTTAAGGTGCAGGACTGACACGGCGACACCCGGGTTCTAGCTCGCCCTCAGCCATGGGAGCTTACTCTGTCTCTCTGTTGTATCTGAAAGGCCATTTGGCCATTTTGCACATGTGTCAAAATATGTAGCTGCCCCCCTAGTCCTTTAAAACCGGGGGAGGGCCTCAGCTCTTTAACCACCATCTTGCCCCCTACCTTCCTCAGAGGCCATGGAAATGGCCAGGAGGAACCAAGTCACCAGTTTTCAAGCAGGAAGAAAGATGTCTGCGGCCTCCAAAAGTCCAAATAGTGTCTCACTGCATTGTAAACAAAAACTAAGAGGAACATCTGTCTTATGCTTTCCATGCCATTTTTTCCACTGCCAATGTCGTAGCTCAGTATACCCACCAGTCCACCCCTCCCCAGTTATCCCAGTGCCTTCTCAGTGATCTTCCCAGATGGTTAAATGTTGCCTGTTGCGTACAAAGTATGTTAAATGAAGGTCTATTAAATCAAGCTTTTAAGGCCTTGAAAAATATTTAACTTGGCTGCCAAAGTTGCATAAGAACATAAAGGCCAAATCAACACAAGCACATCATTCAAGTGGTTTCAGCAATCGTGGTAGCTGTCCTGTCTACAGTCCTCATCTGTTCCTCAGCTAATAAAACTGCCTTTTATTGGACCTTGTATGCTATTTGCCAAAACGTTGCAGCTTTTAATGTTACTGCATCATTCACTTCCGATACAAGATAAAGTACATAACAATTGTCTGACCTTCCTGGACAATCTTTTAGGAGCGGTAACGAAGAAGAATCGTGTCTGTCTTTCTAGACATTACAAAACAATACGTGGACAACTGCTTCCATATTTCCTATTTTGCCTGGCACATTTTAACTTTTTTTTTCCCCCAAGCACCACTGCGGGATACAAAAGCCCTGTGTGGTATTTTGGGATTATGATCATCGCAAAGTTGCTAAATTAAAAGTATGGATCTGATTTTCCAAGTGAAAAAAGCTGTTTGCCTAACTGAAATCCTGTTTGCCTTTCCATATCCCAAACATGTTGCTTAGTCAATGGCCCAGTTTTTGCATAGCCCTTAAAACAAGGACATTTGAGAAGAGGGCAGAGCAACACAGCTGCCCTTCTAGTGAGTACTTCCAGAGAGATGGAGATTTATCTAATAATACAAGGGGAGATAAAGCAGTAGGGAAAAAAATTAACTTGAATCCTAAGTCAAGAATATCTAGCCACCCTACTCAGACTCCTAGTTTCCAATTGGAGGGTTGCATTTTTAACACAACATGGCATCAGGAGTGTATTTCTCAGAAATTTTGATGGTGGGACTTCTAATTTTGCCAAGATAGTATATGGGCCAATTTGTATACCATGCAGTAGCTGTGTCTCTATCTAACAAGGTACATTTTTATTTTAGCAAGAATAAATTAAAGCCTTTTAGAATGACAGTTCTAGTTAATAGCTCATCGATCTCGAGGTCTTTCACAGGACATACTTTAATCCAGGTTCCTGTAGTACAGTCCTCTAACGGATCGTCAGAGCTTCCTGTGGGTCCTGAAGGCAGTCTGAGAGTGAACGAATATCCTCAAAGTTTGGTGTTTGTTCCATTAATGGCATACATTGGTTTGTTCCATTAATTTCCTAAACCAAGTCATCTAGAGTGTGATGCAGTGCTACGAAAAGGAATCCTATTTCCACCCCTACTTAAATCAGTTCACTTTAAGGAATAATGAGAGTGAGTTGTCAATCAGGCCTGATAAATCTCACACACTTTGGCTATACTCAGTTCTGACCACATGCACAATACCTACCAAACCCCAAAGAGATTTCTGATAGCCTCTGGTCCACTCTCCCTCCATGCCATGCTAAGCCTTTTCTAGACCATGGCATTCCAAGGCAATTTTGTGGTTTTTGGAAGTAGTTCGATGCTTCCAAGGCTTGAAATAGGTCTGTGTCAACTAGAATGCCAAGGCATGTCTCAGATACCTCGAACACCTCCAGGTTTGGAGGATTTGCTTCTGGAAACAGCTGAACTGTCCAGAGTTCTCCAGAACATTCTACCTCAAACCGGTGAGGTATGTCCTAGTTGCAGTTACTGTAGCTAAAGGCAGCCAGTTACTCAATCTAAGGGCAGGATTACTTTTTCAAGCTAGTATACTGCATATTTTGTTTCTGAAATAAATGAAACGAAAAAAAAAATCCATTTTGGGATTCTTTGTTTATTTTCAGATTCCCTTTATAGATCATTAGGACTCAGATAAAAGCTTTTCTAACATTCAACTCCAATGATATGCAAAGATTCAGAAATCCAAAAGGAGGCAAATGCTTTCTGAACGAAAAATACATTTTCGTATTTAAAAGAGGAAAGCTGTTCTAGCTTGTGATTATTTAAGATTCGCTTCCCAGTGTGAGGTCTCTCCCAGAAGCCATTACCGTAGCCTTTTCATAATTTATTTCTAATGTCTGTTGGCTATAGTAAGATGAAGCGGTCTGCAGTGCATGCCTTAATGCAATTGATTCTGAGGCTGAAAAATAGCATTGTCTGCAAAAAGTGAAATTGAGCCAATATTCAGCTTCATTTCACACACTTTCTAAGGACTGAGAGTAACCAGGTACTAAGAAACATAGGTGCAACACGTCTTCCTTCCCCCCTCCCTCCCTCCCGATAATAGGAAGAGGGAAGAAAAAGAAAACTTGGTTTCCCCCATTCCACCATCCAAATAGGAAAGAGAACAGCATCTACAAATACCTGTCCCCCTCCCCCCACTCCCTCTTTCTCCCAAAACAAAATATGCAATGTTACTTTTGATTTTTACAAACAGAAAATGCAAATTTTACAAAATATGGCTTGGATCATTATTCTCTTCTCCCACGTCAAAGGAGAGAGATGTCGTGGTTATCTGTGTGCTGTCTGAAGGACCAGCTGCAAATTCTAGCATATCACTTTGAACATTTGGGGCAGGGAGGGGGACTTGGGCCTTTGTAGGAGACAAATGTTCCATCTTAGGGCTCAATCACATAGGCAGGTGTCACTTATAAGGGGTTCACCCACTTGCATCTAACCATGGCACAGACATGTCTGAGTAACTTCGATTTGCCAACATCTCTCCATGGTGTTGTCTTCATCTTGCCCTTTTTATCTGGACCAGCATTAAAGGTGGCATTTTCCCCATTCTTCCAACCCATCCAAGGGCAGCCTCCAGAAGTGTATAATGGGTTAGGTTTTGTTAGTCATTATCTTGAAAGAAGTGAGGACTGGCATAGGCAATAGAGGCAGATCAATGTCACACTGGTGATTTCTACCAACTCAAGGATGGGGGCGGGGGGGGGCAGCCAAGCACTTCAACTTAGCAGTGGGAAAAGGCCCATGGCATTTTCTAGAGTCACCTGAACAGTGTTGTGTCAATACTGCAGTAATGATGGTATGATTTATAGTAAGATGGCTGGGTGACAGTAGAGGATGCTTTAAGTCACTAGTAAAGATGTCTCCTTAATTTGTCTGGAAGCTGTCTCGATGAGTAAATGACGAAGTTTGAAAGGCAACCACTGAGTACCTTGCCTTTAAAATGAATGAGAAACTAGATTCGTCTTCAGATATTCAAGAGTAGAATGCCAGTATCAGTGGGAACCCAAATGACGATGTCAGCTATCTAAAGCAGAAGAAAATTTAGCTGTTTGAAAACATTGTCTCCTGTGGCTATGTACATGAAAATAGTTCTGTATTATGCACCCATAAGTCTATGTGCTCTAGGAGTTCCGTGCGCTTTCTTTTAATTTGCATTGTGTCCTTCTGTTTGTGCATGGGGTTTGCAACTATATATTCAGGTGAGTTTAGGAGAAAATCTTTTTTAAAAATATTCATGCATATAATTTTCTTCAGTCATTATGGTCTGCAACGAAGGAACACCTATGTAAAAGGAGTGACCTTCACTAGGATATTGACTTCAAATACACACACACACAAGTGTATGTCTGTATGCAGAAGAGTAAGAATATTTGGAGGGTTTTTAAAAAGAGAAAAGAATATGTGAAACTTTAAGTTTCTCATTTTTTTGTTCCTCACACCATGCACTAAATTATCAAGAGCTGATTCTCTGATATCTCTTTCTAGCTAGAAGATATAATTTGTTAACTCCTATTTTGCCTAAAGGAAAGGTGCAGAAAGTTGTGCTCAGCTTATTAGGATTCATACTAGAGAAGTTACTCAATGCCTACATCTTTCCATCCACAGAGAGTTTTCAAGGCATCAGCCTGGATCTGGATCCCCTAGCAAATGGAACCACCATCTCTTATTCCAAGCGTCTTTCCTAATGGCTAGGGCTCAGTGTCAGATGAGTGCCCAAACTGCAATACGGGCCTCTCCTTGATGATTAAGGTTTATGCACAATCTCCCCCCGCACCATGCCCTATCCATCTTCCAGCTTGACACCTCATTGCCTCATGTCTCCTTTCCTGCTTCTTTCCTCCTCTGCAGATCCCTCATCCTGGCAACACTGATCAGTCCCATAGTTCCATGCAGCAAGGTTTGCACGTCCCTCATCCCAGCAGCCAGTCAGGGCAGCCATTACATCACAGCGGTCCCCCGACTCAGCCGTCCCGGCAGCCGACCCAGGCCGCTGCTAGCAACCATCCACACAGTGAGCTGGCTTTTAACCCCTCGGCAGCTTTAGAAGCTCAACCTGGTGGGCAGGGAACATCTGACATGCCGGAGCCTTCGCTGGATGTAAGTCTGTGTCATTCTGTCATCTGCTTCCCTTCAAAGTGCATTTGGGGTCACAAGAGGTGGAAGAAAGGACAGCTTTCATTGTCTGTGCCCATACATTGGTCAGGGGGTTAGTTGGGGCAAACCCAGCCTGTCTACTGTGGCACAACAAAAAATGGATCAATTCAGTAACCAAACTAAGCCTTAGTGTAGTGCAGAGAAACTTGCAGAATTTACTATTTCCATGATGGGGCCGGTGGGGGGGTGTTTGTAGTCACAAAAGTAGGAGGGGAAGGGAGATAAGCAAGAGTAAAAAAGAAGTTTTAAAGAAACTAGAAAACATTTAAATCAATATTACAGGTGCATAGACAATGGAGAATTGCTTAGGCCTGTATAGGGAAGTCAAGAAGTAAGAAGTACTGATATGCATGAAATTCAAATCCATTCTCTGCTTGCTCCTCATTTCCTCTCTGGCAATAAACTTCAGGGACAGCACCTCAGCCAATGGAAATTCTGGCTTCTTGCAGAATGTCTGATTAACAGATTTAAAGGCATAATGTGATAAAATCCTTCTGTTCTTAGAGGGACTTGTTTTGATACAAGAACATGGATCTGGTTTTTGGACAATTTCCCCTCTATCACCAGCCCTTTTCTCCAATCCTATCATATTCAGAATGGTCTTCTGCCCCTCCACAGAGGCATTTTGAGGTCCATACATGGCTCTCCTTCTCTAAACCTTAGCACAGATTCCCTTGAGTTGGTCAACACCTGTTGTATATAGGGACATATTCATGTAGCGTTCTTGATAACAGAAATGGTTTAACATCGTCTTATTCCAGGATGTTTTTACAGCTTCCCAAACTACTTCCAGCTTCCTGGAATTAATCAGCTCCAACCCTGCTCAGCTTTTAAAGTTCCACCACGGTTGCAATTACAAATTCCAAAATAAGGATTTAGAATGGTAGAGCTGCAAGAGGTCATTTTGGCCACTAAGGCTAAGCCATTGTTCATTTTGTTGACTAATTCTAGCTAAAACAGCCTATAACAAAAGAAGAATGTAAGACAGCTGAAATTCTTAAAAATAGAGTAATTAATAATACCTTCTGTGCATGTGCACCAATTGTTAAAAGGTGAAGGACTAGATGTTAAAAGACATGAATAAGGTGATCTGGCTGTAACATGTCACCTTATTGTTCTTCAGGGTTGCTTGGCTGATCTGGCAAGCTAGGTGGTGTCCCTTCCTCCTTCACCACTCCATGTGTGTCCCTCATGAAGCTACATGCTCAGTGGAAGAGGGCGACCATCCCAGATAGATCAAGGGTATTCAAGAACTGCATTCCCCTGCTAGAATCTTCAAAATGTTCAAGGTCCATTTGTAGGAAACATGATCTCTTGTAGAGCTGATTAGCCACATTGGTGTCAGACATTTGTATTTTAGACTCAGAAATGTTCTTCCTTTTTGATTCCTTCCTGTGGCTAGTATTTTAATGTTGTGTAATGTTTGCTATGCCCAGCTAGGTGGCAGCATCTAGCTAACTCTGGCTAGTCTGAACACGCTGAACAGGTTGGACCCTCTTAGTCCTCAGATAGAGCCCTGGGAACTCCCAGGGCTACAAACTGGGAAACTGGGAAAGAAAAAACATCCTGAAAGAAGGCAATATAGTCATCAAAACAACTACATGGACATGTTCATGAAGTTACTGAGTTAAGTTAACTCTAAGGAGACTTTACTGTTTGTCTACATTTGCTAAATTGCAGTAATATCAATTTTGCATAGAAGAAAGTCATTTATCATTGTTTGTGATTAGCTGGGGCAAAATAATTTGTGGGGGAAAAGTGTGTATGTTCTCCCCAAACAAGAAAGACACAGAGCAGTTGAGAAAAGCTATCATGCAAGACTTCATAGGGAAAAAAAAAAAATTCCAAAATGTGGTTGGAAAGACCTATGTAGGTAAACACTTACCACTGTTTCAGTTCACATCTATATGTTCAGATAAGAGTGTTCAAACTGTTTAAGCTGCAACAAATATCCATGACATTTGAAGGGAAAGAGTCGGAATATAATTTTATGTCTCTGACATTGGCAGATCAAAGGACTTAACAGTGTTTTCACTCAGGAAGTATCACACTTCACTTCATGTAACGCAGGAGTGGGGAATGTACTGAACAGATGAATCAAAGAAGCTACATGATATTAGCTAATTAAACAGCATTGATCAGTTTTATTTGTTCTGTTCATTGATGAATGATTGTCGTATTGGATTTTTTAAAGCTTTCTCCCAGAAAATCTGACTTTAAACATGCCTGAATGCAACTAGGAGAGGACTGTTGGCTTTAAGGAAATCATTGTAGAAGTAACTTTTTACATGACTTGTTACCTGTGTTTGTAACCGTATTTGCTGCCAATCTGATGACTGCATTGACAGAATGCTCCTGACCACCATATTGGCTGCTGCTAAACATTTTGACTGCCACTTTGGCATATCAAGCAAATATATTTCTGACACGGGGTAACCTACGTGTGGGTGTGTCCTAGCTTTGTGAAAACTAAGAGAAGGTATATCTTAGAACAGATGAGCAAAAGTCTTAGTAAAACTGTTAGCCATCTGTTTTATGGAGATGTGGGAGTAAATGTGTGAAAGGTCTTTCTGATCAAGACTTTTCTTCAAGTATATAATTTTATCTTTGGGGATAAAGATCTCAGCTAGTATGTTCTTTGGAAGGCTATTTATGTGCACGTACAAACTGTGTTTTTGTGTGTGAGAGAGAAAGGTGCTCAAAAAGGCATTTCTATTCAGTTTCTGTCGAAGAAGGCACCACAGCATGTCAAAGTTTTGTTGTTGTTGTGCCCTAGTCATATTGAGAGTCCCTGTCAATGCTTTAGAGGTTGCATCTTCCAACGAAGGAGGGGCATTGATGCCTGCACGCTGACAAGAGCTTCACTAGATGTCTTCTCTTTCTGTTGTAGCTGCTTCCGGAGCTCACAAATCCAGATGAGTTACTTTCATATTTGGATCCTCCTGACTTACCAAGCAATAGCAACGACGACCTTCTTTCTCTTTTTGAGAACAACTGAAGCCTTCTGCATTTTACTCCCAACACCTTTCACCTGTATGACACATCTGTAGCTTCACAGTGAGGAATTTCTAGTTACTCTTTTCCACAAGGACAAGCTCACAGCTTGAGCATACAGCACACACTCCTTCCTTTCCTCATCTCAGAACTGCTTGAGTCAAAGTTTTGGTCGTGGCGGTGGGGAGAAGCGAGAGGACAATATGGCATTGACCTTCTAGACTGCCTTGCCACATCACAGACCGCTTGTAGAGCTGTGGAAAACCTCACTTCTGTCTAGTTCTGCAGAGAGAACGAGAGTGAATGACTTTTGGGATACCTAGCAAGAAACATCCCAGCCAGTCTCAGCAAGGGAAGAAAGAGACAGCAACAGGTCCATTCTTAACGACCAGTTTCAGAGTGTCTTTCCAACCTGTGTTCTTCCATGCATTTCCTTCCTTTTGCTGTAATGTCTGTTCCACTCAGTCCTCCCCAAGTTATGCAGGTTCCAGTCTATCTGTCATCTGTCTAAGGACAACATTTGGCAGCACGTTCAGACTAACTGAGCACTCGGAATCATAAAATACCAAAAAGCACAAAGAAATCAGTAATGTCACAAGTAGGATAAAAATACAACATGTATCAAAGGGAGACATCAGACTGTGGTTTTTCCATTGTGGGAGAGTCCTGTGAAATCTCCAGGTTGTGGCGAGCGTGTTTTTTTCTAGTAAATTGTAGCAATCTTTTTTGTTTTAATTACTCTTATGAGCAGAATAACTCTTTCCCTTTACACAATGTATATTGTCCTACTTCTCATGTGTTTTCCTACAAAAGTTTGTTTTCAGTTTATTGCCTTTTTTTATAATAGAGCAGCCAGTCACTGAAAAAAAAGAAAGAAAAGAAAAATGGGAGAGAGGACAAGAACCTTATTTGCATATGAAGTGAGCAAACCCTTCAAAATATTGGGGATAAGAACTTCCTCTGTTCTTTAGTTGTGCAGTTAGAACATTGCTCAGTTCCTACCGGGGAAAAAGAAAGTTCCAGGGACTTGAAAAATCCCCCTTGCAGGAGTATCTGGGAGAACTGAGAGTCAAGATGGCAGCCTCAATCATGTGATCAGAATTCTGCCCCTTTTTAACCTGCTGGGCGTGCAATGCGAGTAAAAAAAGAGGCAGGTTTCCATCACACAGTCGCAACTGAATTCTTGACTCTTTTGACCTATCAGATGTCGCTGCCCACTTCATTCAACCCAAGAGAGGGGAAACTCATTGAAGTAATTGAAACAGGCATTTATATTGGGAGAAACACCGCATAACCCTGATGGCTTGCCTTGTATTTTCCAGGCTGTGTAGTGATCCATCCTTTTGCTATTGTGTTTTATCATTTACCTGCCAGAATCTCTCCCCCTTCTTTTAAAAACACAGATTTCCAAGGATAATGGGCATGGGAAAAAATTAGTCATTCTGGTGCAATTTTCCTGCTGATTCTCATGCCAAATGCTTCCCTGGTACTTGTGATTCTCCCTCGGTTGCTTCCTTCCTGCATGAGCTTCCAGTCACTTCTGGGCCCACTGTTGTGCTGTTGCCCTCTTTTTATAAATTATGTATAGTAAACTGTGTTTTTAAAAAGTGCATGTGTGCCAACTCTGCTCTTTCGCAGGCCAACATTTCATCTTCTGCCTTCTGTGTACAGATATTGCCTGCCTGCCTGCCTGCCTGCCTTCCTCCTTCCTTCCTTCCTTCCTTCCTTCCTTCCTTCCTTCCTTCCTTCCTTCCTTCCTTCCTTCCTTCCTTCCTTCCTTCCTTCCTTCCTTCCTTCCTTCCTTCCACGATTGCTTCTTTCCCTGTCCAGAATCAAATAAAATATTTCCATATTTGATTTCAACAGTAGGCTTTCAGCTTTGGGCCAGTGGTGCTCTGGCTTGTTGGTTTCAATGTGTAAGTTCTACCATCTTCTCCTTAGTGAATGGCATGAGAAAAAAATGTGTGTCCATTCTGCATTTGTTCTCTTCACTGAAGTCATGCTTGTAAATTCTTGGAGCATTTGTTCTTTGAACTACCACCACTGCTGTATATGCATCTTGAGATATATATGCATAGATATAGATATCTATATATCTCTCTATATATATAGATATGCGCTAACCCACAGCATCTTGCTGTAGCTAAACAGGAAATGGCGGTTTTAGTTCCTCTATTCTTTTCCAACAGAAGTGTTGAATTTTTAAAACATTTTATGTAGAGATGTTCCTGCATTTAGTTTCTCTCCACCTCTCCTTTTTTTTTTTTAAAAAAAGTGCTGTTCATTATGCAAAATCAATTATTTTAAGAATTGATATTGTAAATATCTTTTGTGAATATTTTAGCATTGTCATTGATTATCATAGCCAACACTTTCATGAGCTGATTTTACATGTGTTTTTAAAATACATAGTCTGGGGGTGGGGGGGGAATGGCCTTTTCCTTTGCTTTTTTCTTTTTTTCCCTGCTAAAGGGTTCTTGAGCTAAGGGAGCATTTACTTTTCTTTTTGATAAATTAGCCCCTATCAGTTTGCAAATCAATATAATCCATCTGGCCCATGTGCTAAGGTGCCACGCAGAAAAATATATATATATATCACCAAGAATGATGACTGTCATAACATATATCACCTGCTTTATAGACAAATAAGTTATTTTTTAAGATTCCTGCTTAAACACCTCTGAGAATTATGTTATATCCATCCATAGGAGAGAAGAAAGAAAGGGGTACAGCATAGACCCTGCTGTCTGATATACACCAAGTGCTTGGGGCTGATTATCCCATAGTAGGTGACAAACCATGAAAACAGAAAATTGAGACTCTCTGAGAAGCGCAGGAGGTTGTTTTTTTAAAATATATATTTCCCCTAGATTACGGAGCATTATTTGTGATCACTGAACACCAGCCACAGCTATGTATGGTTGCCCGCAACAGGCTTAGTAAAATTGCTATTTTTCATGTCTGTCAACAGAGAAGAAGATGTGGCTGTTGAGTGGCTTCAGCTTACAGGTTACGATTTGTTGCAGGCCAATCTTAAGCCATATACTGTGTTGTATTTCAACTCTAATTCTATAAAATGGCCCCTTTATCATTAAGCACACATCTGTCAGAACTAGTACTTGAATCCGTTTTTTCTCTTGCTTTTCTGTGTAACTGGAAACCAAACTATTTCAAAGCAGATGTTGAAGGCAGGGTTTGGCTTAGAGTGCTCTAAATAAGGCCTATACCAAGTGGCTTCTTTAGGAAGCATAAAAGGAGGGAAGACATCCAGGATTAAGGACATTATTAGTATAAGGCTTCCCATTATTTGAAGATTTATCTCCTCTAGTAACAGAATTCAGTCTGCGTTTTGGGCAGAGGTAGATGATAGGTGCGCTGACTGGGTATGCAAAAAGGGGGAGAGTGTTTACCAAACATGGAATCTATACAACTAAGTTTGTGAACAAGGTTTGGATTTTATCAAAATAGCATGCTTTGCAAAGTCAGCCTAGAACATCCCTGTACTTCCCTGCACATGCACACACACACACACTCACACTCATCAGCATATCGCTGGGCTGCTTTAGGCTGGAAAACACAAAGTACACTGCCATCATGTCGAAATGTAGAGAAACTCTGCTCAGCAGTGTGGAATTCAGTGCTATGCTTTCCTACTTCAAAGTCAGCCCTGGTAAATTCAGTGCAACTTACTCTCAGTACATATATAGGGTTATAGCCTTAATGAGTGTTTGGGTTGAAAAGCAGATTTATGTTCCTACCATAAGTGTTTTGGGTTTTTTGTTTTTTTTCAAATTTGTTGTTTGAGGGGCATTTTGTTTGAGTTTTCGTTTTTAAAAAGTTTCCCAATAGATACCTACTCGGAAAAGAATACACAGAGATTTATAGTTCTACTGCCAAGACATTGTTATTATTGTTATTATAGGATGATGAAAACACACTAATGTCTGCAGTGGAGACTCCAAGGGACATCTGTACATATGTAAATGGAAAATAGAGACATGTGAACAGAAATGCATTCATTTTCCTTGGATTGTGTATTGTTTTTATTTTACAGGAAAAAAAAAAAAGCTTGAAGATCCATCTTATGTGGAAAATGAATCCTGTTCGTTAGCATTTGTGAAGTCTCCACCTTTGTTTCATTTCTTGTAATATACTCTGAATCTTTTGTGAAAAAAAAGTTGTGTTTGTTTTGTTTTTTTGTTTTACCTTCATGTAATAATTAGCTTAAGTGTATTAGTCTTTATCACCTGTGTATTTTTAGGGTGCTACAAAAATAATGAAGAAAATAAGGGGATTAAATAATAAAAAGATTGTAACCAAATTCATACTTTGTACAATTTTTTGATATTGTGATCAGAGGAGAATAAAAAAGTACAATCTGAATTAACATGCAAAAATGGCCATTTGTCTTTGTTTGTACATTGTATGTACAGTACAACTCAATCATTTCATACTTTAAAACTGGTCAGAAAAACAATTGTGATTTTTAGTCTTGCAAAATTGTATGTAGTTAGATGATGTGACAACCTAATATTTATCTAATAAATATGTATTCAAATGAAACCTGTATATTAGGTGTTCATGTCGTTATTTTGTATTTAAAAATCAGATTGACTATTGCTAGACATTTATATACTTTCTTGTAACACTGAAAGTACTCTCATTTTGCTCATGTTATTTTTTTTTTCCTAAATAAATTTGGAAAATGATGGATTGATGATTGGGCAGCTGTTTTGTAAATCTCAAGCTTCCATTTCTGACGTTATGAAAAAAAATAATAATTGTAAGACACTATTCAGCATTTACAGTTGGGTACATTTAAGTATACAGTGCAGGAATTGTCAGACTCTGCAGTGTCACAGTCCTCTAAAATGATGAATTAATTTGTGCAACCTGTCTCTCTGCTCAAAATATATGATTTCATTGGATTTAGATTTAGGCAAGAAATAAATGAGAGCCATTCTGGTGTAGTGGTGAAGGCATCAGGCTAGAAACTGGGAGACTGTCAATTCTAATCCCGCCTTAGGCACAGAGCCAGGTGGGTGACCTTGGGCCAGTCACTTTCTCTCAGCCCTAGGAAGCAGGCAAGGGCAAACCCCTTCTGAAATCTTGCCAAGAAAACTGCAGGGACTTGTCTAGGCCGTTGCCAGGAGCCAAAACTGACTCAAAGGTGCGCACACACAAGAAGTAAATATATCACTTTACACTACAGATTTTTAATCTGTGTATCAGATAAAACAATGATAAGACTTCACAACTTTCTAAACTAAAATTGTTTCATTCATGTAAAGAAACAAAAACAAAAAAGGAAAGCCATCTTTTTGTAGATGAACTGCTTTTGAATTGCAGCCAGAAGACAAAACAATATCTTGTTTTTTAAAGTGAGGACATCTTTTCCTGCCTTGTCCTGTCCTTTGTTCTTTAATAGTCTTGAGCCAATGAACAAATGCAAGCAACGGCTCACTCCAAAGTTGTTGTTTTTTGGAATAAGATGGGGAAATCTCCTTTTCTTATGAACTTCCCAACAAATGCATATGTGAATGTGCAAACACGCACAGTTTATAGTGGGCAATTGTTTTTGCTTGCAAAATTGGAAAAAAAAATAGAAAAGGACGCTTCCTTTGCCTTGGCTATTACGGACCCAAGACAAAACGGTGTGCCTTGTTTTAAATCAGTTTTCTCATAAGCTTTTAAAATGCTGCAGCTGCAGGCTGCAAGTTGCTCCTGGAGCTTTTTCCTAGTCAAGCTTTCTGTTGAAGTCCATAGTATTCTTAGAAAATAGCCCCAAATCCAAAATGCCAAGATGTCCATCGTCTTCTTATCACCCTTTCCAAAGACCTGTTTTCACGTTGGGAAGACCACTGCTTGAACCGTAGTGATCCTAGCTATTGTAGAAATATCCTTCTCTTTCATGGTTTTGTCTGACATGGTCTTCATCCCTTCTACCTCTTTATTTCTCCAGCACACTGCTAATCCCAATTTTGGTACCCAGGAAAACAAAACCATGTGGTTACCACTTTCAGATCATCAACAGCACGTTTATTGCCTATGCAGGTTGATGTTTCTTTTGTCTTATAAATGTTTAACATTAATCCAGATCTTTCATTTCCCATTTGTTTGTTCCCTAATGGGGTATTCTTTACTTTCGAATAACATAGTATCATATGCATATCAGAATTTCTTAGTGCTTTGACCTCCAGTTTTGATTCCAGCTGTCATCTCTTCCAATCTTATATTAGTTGTGCTGCCTCAAGGGTATATATGGTGCTCCTAAGCTACATTGGGGCCATCTCCAACTGATGCAAAGATTTGCATTTTTACAATGATTTGGGAGGAGAGGTGGCACTGGTGCCTCCTATGCTTTGGCACCCTAGGCTAGTGCCACCCCTGATATTAGCTGTATAAGATAAACACATACAGGGACAATATGTATCTTTATCTCATTCCCTTTGTATTTTGAACCATTCTGTTTCCCCAAACTCAGTACTTACAGGAATTTCTTGCTCATTGTAAAGTTTCTACAAAACTGGGGTATTTTGGTACATATATTAGCCTTAATGGAATCTACAGACTGGCATGATCTAAGCTTAGAATTTGTTGTACTCAATAAAGCAAAGATAAATTTTTGCTATCCCTACATTACTTATCTTCTGTTAGCTATTTGATCTCACATCCCTCTAATTTTTCATACAGTGTTTCCCTCTCCATTTCTTTGTACAATCTTAAGCAAAATCGTGCAATGGTTCTATAATTTGCATCTTCTTTCTTCAATTTAGGTCTCTCCCTCCCTCCCTCCCTCCCTCCCTGTGTGTGTGTGTGTGTGTGTGTTGGGCTTTTCCAGTTCCTAGGCCACTGTTGTTCCATACTTCTTGATATAGAGCTGTTAGCACTTTAACTGCATCTTCTACAGCTTGAAACAGTTCAATGGGTATTTCAAGTGTCCTGGTGCTTTCCTATTTGACAACTGATCTCACTTTTTTGTGGAATCAGTTTTTGACTGTTCTTCTTTTTCTGCAGAGATTTATAATCCCATTTCAGTACAGTTTTTCCATCTTCCTTTATCCCCATTTTCCCGTGTCCCATCTCTGTCATTATTACTACTGAACATTCATAACTTGGTTGTAAATTTTCCCATGATTTTTCTGATTTTCTTAAAAAGATCTCTCATTACCCTTTTTGGGTTATATTCCTCTACTTGATGATTTTTTTTTTAATTAGGGTAACATTCTGGCTTGACGCTGAAAGTCTGTGTCCAGCCACCATGCTTCCTTCTTCTTGCCCAAGAGAGCCTCCAAATTTGTAAGTCTTATCTAAATGTTTCAGTCACATCCATAGAGTTTTCTTGGCAATAATATATACATGTTTTTCATTGATTTCTTCCTGGCTTGATTTTGGAGTTCTACATCTTAGATAAGCTGGGTTTTTTTTTCCATTATGCCTACAAAACCCCACCTGCTCTTGGTCCCATTGTGAATTAGTTCCCATTCCAGTTTAAACATAAGAATGATCCTACCAGAACTTCTTCTTTTGGTCCGAAAGTTTTAGGATGCTACATGGATTAAATCTAGGAAGTACCAGTACTCATTTCATTGGTAGGTAAAGCTGATCAT
Source organism: Python bivittatus (assembly GCF_059951505.1). NCBI lineage: Eukaryota > Metazoa > Chordata > Lepidosauria > Squamata > Pythonidae > Python > Python bivittatus. The sequence goes on from NW_028277033.1 coordinate 5,343,370, forward strand.
TTACTCCCAGAATGGAAGTGGAAAGGAGAAATGAACTGGAATTTCAATCGTCTTTTAGTAGCACTAAAGACTGAAATCCCCACAGAGAATTAGAGATGTTTGAACCAATAATTCTAGAAAGACTTAGTGTACCTTTCTCTGCCAAGGGTTGCAGACCTACAGAATTTCTATAATGAATTCACTAGGATTTTATTCACAGTAGGCATGTATGAGATTAAGCTGCAGATAAGCAAAATGCAATTTGCATTTTGTTCCAAATATCACTCTTGCCTAACTCTTCATTTTTAATATTTTCAGTGTGGTTTGTTTGTTAAAACTCCAGTCAGTAGGCCAATCTTTTAAGGCTTCTAAGAGATCACGCAAAAGACTTTATTTAGAAAATGCTTATGATTGTACAGTTGTATATGTATGCATGAACGTAAAATAGAGAAATATCTCACAGGCTGAATTTTAGAATATTGTACAACACTTACATTCAGCAACAGCAAAGAATATATCATCGTGAACAGAACCCTGCTGTACAGGGTTGTTTATAGCCTTGCCAAACTCCAGTATCCTGGGTCACACAGACAGGACCCAATCAGATACATTCTGGTATCTCACAAGCAGGACAGTGCCTTATTTCTTTAATAAAAGTGTGGCTCACTGGCAGGACCTCAGCAGAATTTCCTGGATGCTCAACATACCTTAATAAGGCTCAAGACATAGACCAGAAAAGAATCTTTATTACCCATTATGAAATAGCCATTAAATCAGTAGATTGCCTTCTGCCAACATGAAGACACAATTCTCTTATACCATCTAGAGTTTTTTCTGGCACTTTTTCCTTCCACCACTCTCACTATTTAACGTATACTTTGCCCTGAGCTTCTCAACATGAAGCTGGGCAACTGTTAGGGCAATCCTGACTCTAAACTCTCAAAAATACAGCCATCAAAATTAAAGTCATGGTAATCTGATCATCCATGAATTTGTGTTACCCCTCTCTCCCCCCCATCACTTTTTTAAAAGGATCTAAATAAGTGGCCAGCATCACATGTCACCACGTTTAACTTCAGCAGATGACCCTGAAGCTACATCAGTGTCAGGGATTTTTTCTGTAGCCTCAGAAATGAAGATAGATGGAAATGATTAAGCTTCTCTGTCATCTCTTCCCCACATTCTTTAATGATGCTGTCTATCACCCAACAATGTTCAGAACTGTGACTACCAGAAGAACTGGTCCAACATTGTCTGCATAGGTCATCAGCACATGTTGGGTGTTATGAATATGCACTTGAAATACAGATCACTCATTGCTGTTCGTGGTTTAAGCGTCTATCAATCTATCATCACTGACATGAAATGAATAGACAATGAGAACTAAAAATTAATTTCAGTTACTTTTTATGTTGGTAGGTAAGTGGGATTATTAGGAATACCTTTTAAACGATCAGTTTGCTTAGTGATATGTAACTGAGCTTATTCTAATCACTTTTAAAATAAGACTTGAGTTTGAACAAACTTCAGATTAACAATGGTATTCTTCAATTATTCTCATCTACAATAATTGTAGAATTATTCGTTCTACAATTAAAAAGTCCCCAGGGAATATTTTTACCAAGAATGTCTTTCTCTGTAGCTCTCTCTTGAATTTCTGCTTTCACATAATTTCTATTCATTTTCGTGGGACCTAGTTTTCTGGAGAATTTTGCCTATCTTTCCATATTCTAGTTAGACATCTCTCATGACTTCCTCAAATCCCTCCATCTAAGGTCATTAAGGTCATCTCACTCACTTCTGAAAAGCAGAAGGTTCATGCATTCTGAGGAACAGAATCAAAATTTTACAGATTATTTCCTTGCTTTCATTTTGCTTTCCCTATGGAAAGAAGGAAGGATTAAATTTTAAAAAACTGATTGTAAGATATGTACTGGAAAGCTTCAGATTATTTTTAGAGAATTTAATACAGCAGCAGATAAAAAGAAGAAAACTATTATGAACTCTATTCAAAAACATCTATCTAGAGAAAGAGAAAAGAAACTTCTAAGCAGAGTCTTCATGCCATTGTTGCATGAGAAATATAAATTATTATTTGACACGCCTGCATTTCCCATGCTGGAAAAAATGCGCACTGCTGAGTTTCTCTATGAGAGAGAGAGAGAGAGATGATAGATAGATAGGTAGATAGGTAGATAGGTAGATAGATAGATAGATAGATAGATAGATAGATAGATAGATAGATAGATAGATAGATGATTTCATATATCTATATCTACATATCTATCCCTGAATTAATACATCAGCATTGCTTATAGTTCTAAAGTCTTTACAGTACCTTTCAAGTATGATTCTTCCTGTGCTGTAGTGACATCTGGAGGGTCTGTTCAAGGTCAGACATGGTAATGACACGGACATGGACCAGAAGAAAAATGTTCTCAGTGGTAGCCCCCACTTTGTAGAAGATCCTGTCCCAGAAATGCATCTAGCTTTTCACATGAGTCATTCTGGAACACATTAAAGACGGTACTTTTTCAAGCGGGTTTCAGTTCCTAGCAGTGTAGCAATATTTTTCCTTCCTTTCTGGTTTCTTATGTAGAATTGATTTAATGTTGTTTTATTCAGACATTGTCTTTACCGAAGGTTTATTACACAAATGTCATAATTGTCAGCCCTCCCTGGTAAACCAGACAGAAAACACAACCAGATGAGCTACTTCTACTTTATTGTAAGGCTATAATAAAAGAATCTTGCAGATCTCCTGCTGTCCCTATTTACCGCCTGATCAGTTAGGGCAGGTCCTAAGTTTCTTTCTTTCCCCATTACTCAGTTGCAGGTTCCTCCCCCTTTTATCTGATTGTTCCATAGACAGCATCTCCCCCCCTTCCCTGGTTTTCCAAGGTCATTCTCACATTCCATGACAAGAATCAACAGGATCAGGCGATACAGAAATAATATAAATAAATAAGTAAATGACTTTACCAAATTCACATTTGGATATTTATGTCAAGCTACTTCTCTCATGGCTTCTCTCTATGGCTTCTCTCTATGGCTGTGAGAGCTGGACCATAAAAAAGGCCAAGCGCCGAAGAATTGATGCCTTTGAACTGTGGTGCTGGAGAAGACTCTTGAGAGTCCCCTGGACTGCTAGGAGGTCAAACCAGTCAATCTTAAAGGAAATCAACCCTGATTGCTCATTGGAAGGATCGATAATGAAGCTCAAGCTCAGATACTTTGGTCACCTAATGCGAAGAGAGATCTCTTTGGAGAAGACCCTGATGCTGGGAAAGATTGAAGGCAAAAGGAGAAGAGGACGGCAGAGGATGAGATGGTTAGATAGCATCACTGAAGCAATGAGCATGAAACTGAGCAAACTCAGGGAGGCAGTGAAGGACAGGAAGGCCTGGCGCAATATGGTTCATGGGGTCACGAAGAGTCGGACACGACTTAACGACTAAACAACAACAACAACAACTTCTCTCACACACCCTTGACTGTCTCATCGGTTAAGTGTTTCTGCAGAATACATGGTGATATTCCCAAAAGTTAGCCCTTCGTTCTCTTAACGATATAATGTTGGCTTCATCCTAAATCTTGAAATGACCACATCTAAAGAATCTGAAATGAAAACAGAAATCACAGAGGTAGAAATCCCACATGTGTGATTCAGGTTCACCTACACGTGTTGGCAAGTATCTAACCTTGTTTCATATCAATATGATTCATGAAAACTAAGCCAAAGTGTTGACTGAAACCTAGAAGGGTTTGGGTGAAGATTCCTTCTATATTTATTACGATTGGGAAAGAGATACAGAAGTAGCAGAGGGGAAGACAGAACAGTATTTAGTCAGGTAAGAAGAAGCTGTTTTTGTCATGAGCACCAACTTTGTTATACTGACAATGAGAGTATGTATGTAAGAGCTAAAGCAGTGTGGTGGTGAAGGTGTTGGACTAGGAGCAGGAAGAGTTGTATTCTAGTCTATCATCAGTCTTCAGATCTCCTGGGGGAACTCTGGGCCAGTCCTTTTTTCTCACCCCAACCTACTTCACAGAGTTGTTGTGGGGAAAATAGGAGGAGGGAACAGTTTGTATGACACACACACAAATGGCAAGTGAGTCCTATCTTTCAACATTTATTTAGGTACATCTCTTTCCTTCTGGATCATCAGATTTCACTCAATCAAATGTTTCTCCAGATGCAATCTCTGGGTATTCAGTGCTCGATTTTCCACTAACTTCTACTAAATGTTTGAAGAACAGCTGGCACATTCATCATCAACACATTCAAATGGGTAAGAAGACATTTCCCAGTCAAATGGATACTATGCTCCTTTTGACAATCATCACATAAGGTCTTGGCCTCAAAGGAGCATATATGTCTCATACTCCTCATTGTAAAAGCTTTTGTTTGCTGCTAATTTATCTTCTCATGTCAGTAACTTTTTACCTGTTATGGGTAGCAGATGACAATGTTTTATAAGATTGCCCTGGAGCAGTAGAGACAGCGTATAAATATTCTGTATTTGTAATATTGAAGATATGAGCAATGGGAGCTTATTTAGCTCTAGGGACAATATTAAGCACATTTGTAAAGAGTGTGATCAGTGATGACATTTTTCCAGTGTAAATATGTATTATGTTTTTGTTTTTCATTTTTTCCTTACACACACACACATACTGCACACTAGCATGGCTTAGTGGTAAAGGTGTTCATCTAGGATGGGGGGGGAGCCTATTTTCTAAGGACACAGAAGGCAACTGTGTCAGTCACTCTTTCTCAGTCCAAGAGCCAGTATGGTGTAGTGGGGTGTGAGATGAGGCTGAAGCTGCCATAGCCTAAAGATGAAGCAGGCAGGTAAGCAGAGAGGACAAAAACCAGGAAATTTATCTATGAGATCCCTTCAGGGACGTAGATAAGAAGGAAGCAAGTCATTAAGGAAAAAACAAAGGACCTGAACCAGAAAAAGGAAGTTGGGCCTGAGCACATGGAAACCCTTACCCCAATCCCATCAACTTGTAAATCAACCCAGCAAGGACTTTTGGGGATAAAAGGGGTCCCAAAGTCACCTTTGGATCTGTCTCTCTAGCTAGTGCCTGGCAGCCTAGTTGGGAAGGACATGGGTAAGTGTGGATGAGCGCACACGTGTGTGTATGAGAAAGAGCAAATGTACAGTACCTTGCAACCAGTAAAGTTTGCTGTTACTTCAAATTCACTGGGTCTTCATGTATTACAAAGATCCTCTTGTGCCTCAGTGTTCGGTTGGAAGTGATTTGTGTGTATCCCTAATTATTTCCCAGCTGTTGACCAGGGCTGTGTGTCTGTCTGCTCCAGCCGCACCTATCTGGAAAACCCAGGTAGAAAACAAGGGGGGCTGACAAGATCCGCGTGCCTCGACAGGCTGTGAGTGTGCGAGTGAGTGACCATAAGCTGAACCTGGGAGCAGCGTGTGTAACAGGAGAAGGTGCAGGATTAGGAGCAGGAAGACTGAATACTAGTTCTCCCTTAAGCACAGAAGCTGGCTGGGTGTCTCTGGGCCCTAAACTGGGAAATCAAAAAACATCTATCTACAAATCTCCACTTGACCAGCATTGACCAGCACACAACCTTCAGTGTCCTCTTCTTTAAATAGACTAATTCAGGCTAATAATTATACACACACACACACACACACACACACACACATTATATAAAGAAATACATATAAAATGGAAACATATGTTTGCATTTCTTCATTGACTGAAGGGAGAATTGTATTATTCTTCCAACAATTATTATTTTAACACTGCTGAACATTTTAGAGCAACAGCATTTGTTTGTGTTACCTAAATTGCTAAAACAGGTTTGTTTGCATGCAATTAAGCTATGGTCTCAAAATATTTTTCCACGTCCTGCATCTTGCTAGAGTTTTGGATTAGCTTCCTTGAATGCTCATCAAAGCGGAATAGTGGGACACAAATCAAATAAATAAATTGCAAATAAATCAATAAAGGCAGTTAAAAAAAAAAAAGTCACTCCCACCTGGAAAATGTTTTTGTAAGCCAAGGCTGGTATAAATCCTGTCAGTTTAGCAAATAGGCCAAGATCTGCAAAAGCTACCCAAATAGGTTCAAATGTCCAAAAGATCTGAGAGTTGCGATTTTGCAACAATTGCTCTTTGCCCAACATGCAAAACTGTTTCTGAATCTGAAAGCTCCAATTAGCTTGCCAAGGTACTAGACTGTTTACACAAGAAAACATGTCCCCCCCCCCTTAAATCACTTATTGCATGCTCAGGGTCTTTGATTTATTTAACATGGCTCTTTGGATCTCAATCCTTAGAGATACTTTCATTAAAATTTAGGCACCCAAGCATTTTCCAACTGGTTGCAAAGCGTCAACTTAAGCATCAAAATGTGGGAGTAACTGATAAGTCGCTCTGCAGTGAGATAGGCGGAGACAAGTTTGAAATATAAATAAATATAAATAAGAAGGAAATAGTTAACTCAATGTGTGCATAACCCCTCCCCTGTCGTTTTGTTTCCACTCCAATACCCCACAGTGCTTGCAGAAGAGAACATCTCATGTGAGAGAGTGTGTGCACAGCTCTCCCTACTGTATATCCAATGTCTCATTTTAATAGATAGAACCACCCAACATTCCTATGATGAAAGGAATAGAGATTCCTCTGCACATAACAGATCAACACGTAACTTTACGTTCTCTCTTAAACCAGGACACTATTCTTCAATGTTCATGCCATTTTACAGCCCCAGCAAAACACACCTGTGTCCCTACCTTTAGCTCAAGTATTCTCCATAGTTGCATCACTGTGTACAGAACCATGTACTTACAGGGAGGGAAGTGTTGGCCAAGAAAAGCTGCTGTGGAACTAGTTTCAGAGCTGATCTAGAACTTTTGTCTACTAATAGCACCACCGTCACCCTCCTGTACGAAAAGCCATTTGGATACAGTAAGCATATAATGACACATTTATTATTACTCAATCACATCACTATTTCTTACATCATGCATTTATAGTGAAATAAATGTGTGATTTTCCAGCAGTTTCCTTTCTAGCTGTTACCCTCAGCTGGAACACACCCTCTTCTTCTTTCTCTAACAAGGGCAACCTTCCTGCTATCAACTGTGAGTCAGTCTTACGTACAGATCCTATGGACCAATCTTGGAATACCACATTAAGGGAACCTGAGTTAAGGGAAAACATCTTTCTAGGAAGATTGTTCCCACAGTGACAATGCTGCTTCAGCCCTAATTAGCTCTCACTCATTATTCAGATGTATTTTTTGGTTTGGGCTAGGAAGGCTATTCTTACAGTGGCAAACACAAGTTAGTATCTTGTTTAATGTATCCATCCATTAGTAACTTGAGAAATATGTACTGGAAGGGAGGTGAAACCAAAAAAACCCCTTGCCCACTGCTTTATTGCAGGCATGGTGTTTATAGTGGAAAAATATACAAGGGAAATAGTATATCATGATAACTCAGGTAAGAAGTAATCGCTAAACCATGACACTTCCTACCTAGTGGCGTAAAGCTTTAATTTATCTTCTGTATTTTTTTTTTAAAAAAATAGTCTTTGTCATAATTAAATATAGGAATGCTCTTTGAAAATCTTGAATTGTTTGTCATTCACTAAGTAGCATTGTCCTGAGCAAAAACTGGGGAAAAAATAGTTCTCATTGTTTAATTTGAAGATAGTTTTGTTGATATTATTACATCATTTGAAGATGTATGTCCATTTTAATAAAAGCCATTTTAAAAAATATGTATAGCTACAAATCTATAGCAGGAAGTAGCACCCCCATGTTTTGGAGATGCCCCCACAAAAGTTAAACAGAGTTAAATCTGGTTAGTTCTTGGACTGGAGATAATTGGAAAATCCCCCAAAAATCCTACAGATGGGTGTCAAGCCGCATTGTTGTCAAGAAAACTATATGGGAAAACACATTGTTATACACCTCCTGAGTGATCAATTAGCTGAAGCAATGAAATGAAATGAAATGAAATGAAATGAAATGAAATGAAATGAAATGAAGTGAAGTGAAAATGAAATGAAGTACTGTTTATTCAGTCAATGACCAGCACAATTTGAAAATAGACAACACCAAAGTAAAACTAAATAGATGAGAGAAAATAGTAGCATAACGAAGATAAAATAACAAATAAAAATGTCGTATGCAGTACTATAATGGTGTGTTCATTATCTGTGCTAATGTAAATCTAAAATATTACAATCCATTCTTAGAAAATAAAATTTAAAATTTGGGTGGTTACTCTGAAATATGCCCAGCTAACCAAGTGGAGGAAGGGGGATAGAAAAATACAAAATGGACAATTGAATTTTGGCTAAAACATGCACAATCAGGAACATTTATGTTATTAATAGTAACCTGAATTGAAAAACTAGAGCCGTCTCAGTCATTGCTTGCCAACAAAAAATTAAGCTTTCTAATACCTCCCAACTTAAGATAGCTATTAATAATAGAATATTAAAAGATCACTAAATATCTCATTACTACATAATTATTCAGTAAGATTCAGGAATCACTGTTCTTTCTTTTTCCTTTTTGCACTTCTAATCTTTACTGTTTTCTCTCTTTTCTACTTTTCTTTTCCTCTTTGTTTTCTTAATATTAGTTCTTGTTAGTTTTTATGGGTTTTTTTCCCGCAAAACTTAATAAAGTTATTATTTAAAAAAAGGAGTCACTGAAGGAATGTGAAAGGGCGTTGAGGAAGGCATGAAGATGTGTCACAAAGCTATTTCACTTTTTTCTATTTATAAACAATGTTTCACAGTAGATAATTACCAGTTTCAACTATTACATATGCAAAGAGCCACAACCATCAATCATGTGATTATTAGAAAGTCATCTTTGTGCCACTCTTCATACTAGCAAACTGCACAAGATAATTACAGATGGTGATGATCTAATCTGCCTTGTACATCTTCAACTCTGCAGCTGCCTAGCTTTGCCAAGGGCAAGAGAGGTGAAAAGAGGATGCCCCTTCTTCAGAAGATACACAGTTGGCTAAAGAAGAAATGGGCTGAAAACTATTTGCAAATCAGAGTGTAAATAAAGGAACAATTACTTTTTAAAAATGATGACATGTATCACCCCAATCCAGCAAGGCATATAGTGCTTATAGCCATGGATGATGGCTACAGAAACCTCCTGGACATCAAAGCATCCATCAGCTGGGTCATTAAGCAGAATGATCACAGTTAGAATTTAAGGCCTACATCGAAATAGCAGAAGAAGTCTCTTCTGTTATTACAGATGTAGATAAGAGCTCTAATTACACCAGACCAAGTCATGCCTATCTAAAATAGATAAATGCTCTAACATTGATAATCTGCCTGGATTCACATCCAGTTGGTCTGTTTCTGCCTTGCTAGCTAGGACTTTTGATTCTCTCTCCCACCACCTATTGAGCATTAGGCCTGAATTATGGTGATCTCTACCCTTTAGAAGAAGACATTACTGGCACACAGCAGGATTCATAACAAGCTACAACGATATCAAAATGTGATGGAATGGAATTATGAAGGCCAGGCTCAGAGAGAGAAATATTTTCTTAGCTCCCATGCTCCTCCGGCGAGCTAAGAAAATGTTTCTCTCTCTGAGCCTGGCCTTCATAATTCCATTCCATCACACAAAAGTTGGCTTGATCTGATGAGTCCTCCCAATGTATGAGAGCCACTGAATTATGGTGGTAACAGGGTTGGCATGGCACTAGGGAGATCCAGGTTCAAATCCTTGGATCACTTTGGGCCAGTCCCTCGCTGTCAGCCCAATCTACTCCATAAGGTTGTTGTGGTGTGAAAAATGGGAAGAGAAAGCATTATGTGTGCAGTGTTGAGCTCTTGAATGAAAGGCAGGCTATAAATCTAATAAATGAATAAAGTAAGAGCATGTGTACCATGTCATCATTGTTCAGATGGCACGATTATGTAATCTGTGTCATGGCATTTGATGTCGTCATATAAGTCACATGATGTAATGATGCATTTATTGTCACTGCTGTCCCCTGCCTCTCTGTGGATGTCCATGGTGGCATGAAATTGACTCTCCCCATTCCCAGTCCCACTTTTTACCTCAGTTCCCAGCGTCTTTGGGGTCATGATGTAAGAAAACTCAGGCGCTGGGGAAGAACAGGGAATATTTGATCAATGAAGGGCAGATGCACATTTCTTCCTTGAGGCCATCTTTAGAGAAAAACCCTTTAATAGCAGGACCACTCCAGGCTGTCTGTTTCACAGGCTGGAAATGCAGTGAAGGTGATATCATGGGGACACCACAGAAAAAAAGATGTTGCCAGGGCATGTTGTGCTGTGATGAGGTGCAATGGGACACGGTCTCACATCCATATTCTACTTTTCCCTTGAAAAGTTTGGACCAACATATAGGTTGTATGATTTTAATACTGTCCCATTTTCAACTCAATGCAATAAAAGTAAGCCATCTCATAGCCCCTTTGACTGACTGATTGATTATGTGCTATGAAGTCCATGTTGATTTCTTAGCCACCACACAGATCAGGGGTCCCCAAACTCTTCAGCTCATTGACCACTTCATGAAGTTTCAGATTGTTCATTGACCCCCAAACGTTTATTATATGAAAATAATTTGATAAATTCTACTTTAACTAATAGTACCATGAATAACAACAACAACAGAGACAACTCAAGGCCACTCTCATAGGTGGCAGACTATCCAACCCTGGGTAACACTGTCTCACTGCTAGCCACCTCACCTTCAGGACTAGGGACTGGTGTGGAGCTCTGCAGAGACTCCAAAAGATTGTCCACAATCAACCTTCCATCACAATATACAGTACCTTCTCCAGGATGATCTGTCCCTACCCTGGCCCTTCGGGTTTTCCAATGGTGCACCCATCACTGCTATAATTGAGTCCTTCCACTTGCTCCTCTCCTTCTCTTTCCTTCCCCTTTCCCAGCATTACAGTCTTCTCAGGAGACATGGCACCTTAAGGGCTAACACATATGAATATGCTTTTCTGGCTTAGGATCCAGTCCATCCTGTGCAGGAAGTATTTTTCTGATGGTTGAGGGGAGCTTACAAAATGCATACAATGATGGTTGAGGGGAGCTTATAGAATGAGAACGTCCAACGTTATACAATCATCACTATGATAATGTATATTATCTATTAAATTATATTATACTATATTTCATTAATGTGGAAAGGCTTCATACTGCCACAGTGATGGTTGGATTACCCTAGAAATGTCTAATGTGGAAGCCTTCACATCAAGTACAGGCAGAGGCAATCACATTATCAACATCAACTCTTCTCAAAGCAGTTGTTCCCGATAGGCTAGGCAAGTTATTTCCAATTAGTTTCTGCAGGGTGAGATTCAGTGTCAACCTAGCCCAGAAAACAGGTTCATTCAGTAATCCATTATGACCTCAGACATAATAACCCTAATATCCTGATGCTGGGCAAGGAACAGGAAGAAGAGTTCACTCTCCTGATTTGCATTTAGAACAACAGCAATACAAGCAATCTGGGGCAGTGTAAAGCCATTGCTGTGACAACATAAACCTGTTCCATGTTAATTATACCGCAGCACAACATCGGGGCAACACTAAGCGCAGGGGTGTGGAAGCCCTCATAGAAAATACAAACAGTGGCAATCACTTGACTGGCACGGGCTTTCCTCATGCAGAGATTAGTGATCTTGAACAAGTTGGTGGGACTGGTCTCTCGAGCATGAATTCGACCTTCAATTCAGTCTCTGAACTTTACCGTGAAAAGACCACAATTTGAGGTTATCCACTCAAGCAATTTATAGCCTCACCCAGCCATTGCTGGGGCAGTATAAAGCAAGTAGAAAGCCGCTAGTGTGATTCATATGACCCATTTGTGTGTTGTCATGGCTTGTTGTGCAAGAGTCATGTTGCGTTTGTGTCTGGATGCTGGTTTTCTTCTGAAGAATACCCAGTGTTTGGAATGGATATTCCACACTTTTATCATTGCAGTGAGGGGGGAAAAAACAAAAAAACGGTTTCTACAATGTTGAAAGGACACCCACCCTTCTAGTATACAATAGTTTAGAAACAAGTGTTTTACATTTAATAGATTCCACATGCCGATTAATGTTCATTTATGTTTTAAAGCTATTGTTTTCTTGCTCAGTCACGTTTGTTCAATTTAGGCAGCCCTCTAAATTCCTTAAATAAAATAATATAAATAAATACGGTACATCCAAGAATCTTTGCTGCTGAAAAAGCTAAACATTTGGGCTGCATTTGTACTTTATCTATTACATTTCCCATTGCTGGAGCATCTAACTGATCTTAAGAAACTATATACTGTATAGTGAACTGACTTCAGTGCTAATAATTTAAAGGTATAGCATGGCATGAATATCTAGATCTATTTGCAGAGGGAGCTTTGAGAAGAGTTGCAAATGTTTATGCCTCCCCTTCCCTTCCCTTCCTTTCCTCTCCTTCCCCTCCCTCCCTCCCTCCCTCCTTCCTTCCTCTTCTTCTTCCTCCTCCTCCTTTCCTTCTTCTCCCTCCCTCCCTCCTTCCTTACTTCCTTACTTCCTGCCTCCCTCCCTTCTCCCCCTTCCCCTCCCTCCTCCTCCTCCTTCTCCTCCCCCTCCTCCTCCCTCCCTCCTTACTTCCTCCCTCCCTCCCTTCTTCCCCTTCCCCTCCCTCCCTCCCTCCTTTCTTCTTCCTCCTTTCCTTCTTCTTCCTCCCTTCCTCCCTTCCTTACTTCCTCCCTCCCTTCTTCCCCCTCCCTCCCTTCCTTCTTCTTCCTTTCCTTCTTCTTCCTCCCTCCCTCCCTCCCTTCTTCCTCCTTTCCTTCTTCCTCCCTCCCTCCCTCCTTCCTTCCTCCCTCCCACCCATCCCTCCACGATAGAGCAATCCGAGCGCCCGCTGCGAAAGCGAAAGCAGAGCCGCCCGACCAGCCGCGGGATCGGCCGGAGCGCGGCCGGCCTCGGGGGGCGCTGTGGAGGCGGCGGCGGCGGCGGCGGCGCTGCTTAAAAGGCCGTTCCCGCTCCCGGCCTCGCCATTCCAGCTTTGTCCGTGCGCGCGTGGCCGGTCCTTCGCCCTCCGCCTTGCCCGCTCGGAGCTCTCGCTGCGCCGCCGCCGCCGCCTCCTCCTCGCCTCTGCGCTTCCCGCCGCCGCCGCCATCATGCTGGCGCTCCGCTCGGCGAGCCGCCTGCCGCCGCTGCTGCTGGGGTCGCCTGCGCCGCGAGGCCAGCTGGGCGCCGCGGCCGGGCGGGAGCTGCTGCGGGGCCGCCCGGCCGCCTCCGAGGGCGCCCGCAGCCCCGGCACCGGCTGCCGCGCTTGCAGCGGCGGCCCAGGCGCCGCGGGGAACCCGCTGGTCTTCCTGGAGGTGGGCGCCGACAACCAGCCGCTCGGGCGCGTGGTGCTGGAGGTGAGCCGGGCTGCTCGGGCTGGGGGAGGCGCCCTCTGCGGCGCCAAGGTGCCCTTGGAGGGGGGAGCGGGCAGGGCTGCCCTGCCCTGCCCTGCCCTGCCCTGCCCTGGCCGGCTCGGGGCCCGTCGGGACTCCGGGCGCCCCGCTCCCACCCCTTGGCGCCAGCGAGGTGGCGACGGGGCGCTGCTGTTCGCCTGGCCTCCTGGGGGTGCCAAGGTGGCTGGCGTGGGGGTCTCCTCCTTTATTCCCACCCCCACCCCCCCAGCTCAGTGAGAGCGGCCCTGAGCTTGCCCTGAACAGATGGCAGCATGCGCTGCTTCTGGTCGTATTTGCATGATTTCCAGCTCACCTTTTGTCTTGAAATCACACGCGGGGAGGATCTCTTCTCACTTGAGCAGCCATCCTGCGGGGGAGATCGGGCCACGGAGGGGCAGCTCACGAGTCCCCGAGGACATGCGGAGGCTTGATCCTTTGCTGAGTGGGGTCCAATAAACTGCTCCGCCATGCTGTCCGTGTCCTTGAAAGGCTTAATTCTAGCCAGGTGAGGGGTGGGCCCGGTTGCCCTTTGGACAGGGGGGCATCAGGAGGCCCCAGTGCTGTAGGCTGGGCTGAGGAGTTAAAAATCATCTCAGAATAAGATGCTAGTAGTAAAGGAGGCGCTTTTTCTGGTGCATTTTGCCCTTTGAAGTAACACCTTCAAAAGCCTTACGCATCATGGTCGTGTCTGTGAAGTTGCCAGGAAAGTTTCTTTGCACCAAGAAACACCATGGATGGGAATTGCACCCATGCTTTTCTTCTTCTGTTTCTGCAACCTAAGACTTTCAGCAGGTTCTGGCTTTTCCCCCTCTTGTAAATGAGCAAAATTGGCAAAATCTCTGCCAGGTACCCTCTTACGCATGTGTTTTGGTACCAGTTGGTACAGTCAGGTTGTTTGGTCCCTGTCCTTCCCTCTCCAGCCCATAATGCCAGCACCAAGCAGGCCTTCTGTATCTTTACAACTGGCAGACATTCAGCAAATGGCTCCCCCCCCCCATCTCCCTGCAGAGAAAAGTTCACACTGTTACTTCAAAGGGCAAAATGCACCAGAAAAAAGAAGTCAATAGTAGAGTGAATTTCCTCCATGCTTGTTTTATTTCTGGCTTAAGGGGATCTGCTTTTTAATTACCTTCTTATTCCTCTGATGCATGGTTTTCTTAGGAGTTTACCAGCTGTGACCTTGAACATGTACTCTTGTCTTACTATTTTTTGGGAATCTGTTCTATTGCTTTCAATGAGTGCTGGTGCTGATTACATTTTCCCAACAAAATAAAGCAATCCTGATTTTGCGGCAAAGCATTCAGTCCTGGAAGAGGAGTTAGGATTCTTCTTTTCCCCCAGAGTATAGTACAGGATGCACAACAACTGTAAAACCAACCCTTGGACATTATGGGTGGATTCTTAATCCATTTATGTATCAATTCCCCCATCCTATTTAAAGTTTAGAGGGAATTTAGAGGAGGAGGTATCAACCCATAGTTGATACCTCCTCCTGCATTAATCCTTGAAATGTAAATAGTTGGAGAAAGCTAACCTTACTGCATTCCAGAAGAAAAGCTAAGTTCTGATCTCCATGAAATGCTGATTTACACAAGGACCTCCTAGGTAGGGAAGTTCTCACAGTGATGCTTCTAGTGGACAAAAATTATTTCCTGTCGAACAGCAAGGCTCCTTTCTAGCTGGCTCTGTTCAGGCTGTTCCTTCCACGTTTAAAAAGTGTGTACTGTATAAAGGCATTCTTCAGTGAGATTTTTTTCAGATTACTTTTCACCCCTACCCTGCATGATAGTTCAGAAGTCATGCAGAACTCCATTGAACTGTTCCCAACTTGGAGGGGCGGGGGGTGTTGTCTCTTCTATTCCCTGTTTCTGGGATTTGATTTTTATCTATGGAATATATCCTCTGAGATGAGAAACTTCAACTCGTTTCTGAGATCTACAGGAACGGATTCTGCTTTCTGTCTTTCTCCATTGCCTTTCTAGCCAGATTCCTCCATCTTGTCCAGATCTGTCCCATTACTCAGATTCTCTGTTTCTTTCTCTTCTGCACAGGGCCGTTTGCGGGATTAGAGGAATAAAAGCAATGTTGTGTTGCTGCAATGCCAGCCCCGCCCCTTTTGTGTGTGCACGTGATAGATGCACGTACGAAACAAGCAGAATTTGTATCCCAGTGTCAGGATGGTGATCTTGTCACTTCACCTCCTTGCTGTGGCCACCTTGACTTGTATGTCTTTGTGCTTTCAGAGAGATCCACTAGCAGGCCTGTAACCTCATTTCTCCTCTTGGTCATAGCCAGCAGAATGAGATAAAATTAGTTCTTTGAACTAAATTCAGTTCTTGTGCAACACTTTAAAGAAAGCTTGAAAAACCCATTTGAAATTTTCAAAATTTAAAAAATCTGGTTGGTTTGTTTTTTTTAAATCCTCAATTCCTGGCCCCCTAGATCCCCTAAGTTGTGAAATAGCTTCTGTTCTGGGTTGATTTTAAATAGCTCATTTAGCTACATGCATGTACACTCACAACACGGTATGCCAGGATTATTCGTAGATACGCCAAGATATTCTTGGGATTTTTTTTCGCACGTTCAGTTGCATGAGATTCTTCTGAATGTTGGCCACGTCACGCATAAGGGAATTTCTGGGATGTTACTTGGCTGAATCATTATGATGTAATGTATTCACATGTAAATACTTGCAGGATCACTCCCGTCAGCCATGTGCATTGTGCCTTATTTATATTTCAAATGTGGTCACCTCTCATATCACTAGGAAGTGACTTATGTCATAAACGGACCCAGTGACACATTCAAATGGTTGTGAATAACCATCTAGAAAATGCCACATGATGTTAAGCTGAGCAAGAATGTTTAATTCAATTTATTTGTCTAAAACTTTTATATCGCTGTCCAACTTACATACATCACTTTGGATGGCTTAACAACAAATTCACAAGAAAACAATACAGTGGTACCTCGGGTCACGAACTTAATTCGTTCCGTGACCCGAATTGGCCGCGACCCGAATCAAATTTTCCCATAAGGTTCAATGTAATTACGGTTAATCCATTTTGAACCATATGTATTTTTTTTTTTAAACCACAAAAATATGACACAAAGTACAGTACGAAGAGAGAGAACGCTAACCTTGCTCGACGCGACTTCTGGCGTGGGGACAGGAAGGCGGGTGGGGAGGCGGTTATTGCTTGGAGGGAGAGTCCCCCTCCCTACAGGAAGCCACGGCCACGTGTCACGGGAGGGAAAATGGCCGCGGATCCTGTTCGTCACCCGATGCGGAGGGAAGCAAAATTTTGCGAACGGTGCTGTTCGTGACCCGAACTGGTCGTGAACAGAAGCGTTCGTGACCCGAGGTACCACTGTATAAGGAAACCTCTATAAACAAAATGAAAGACAAAATTAAAAGAATCACAATACAGTAACCGAGGTACCGTATAACAAGCTCACAGAAATGTTCAAAATGATTTGGAAGAAAGTTGTGTAAGCCAGGGCAGAGTTTGGGATAGGCTTTAGACACCCAAAAACACAGCAGCTGCCCAAACACACTGAAAACATGCAGGAAAATTGAAGTTGTGAAATGCTGAACTGTGGAATTTGTTTGCCCTTTCAGGACTCATGGAGGTTGTCTCATCGGGGGTGCTTCTGTTGTTTGAGTTGAAATATGAGGCATCACTTTGTGGCTTGTTTTTAATATGCCTGAAGGTGTTAGATAATGGGAAAGTTGGTGTGTGTGTGTGTCTGGTTTCCATTGGTGATGGTTTGATTGTTCTGGATTAGCTTAAAAGGTTAAGTGCTATGTAGGAATCGTTGATGTGCGAAGGGAGGAATTCTTGCAAGGCTGTGATTGGATACTCGTCGTTAAGAAATGCAGAAGTGCTTATTTTCTGTACCAAGGGAGAAAAATGTGAGAAGCCTTAGGTGTTGAGTTCTAATCCCAGAGTTTATTATTAAACTCAAAACGCCCGATTTCTGATTTCGAAGGCACGTTCTCTTCAGGCGTAGAACGCTTTCGGTATGTTGAAACAGCCAGTCTCCAATCTGAAATGTTTGCACGTCTCTGTGTGCGTAATCCTTCCCTCTCCCACAATGGTTGTGTAAGTGCTAAGTGCTTCCCCCTAATCAGTTGCATTTTATTGCAGACATGGTCGCTATATGAACAATGTCATTACCCTAATTGGATAGGAAGCTCTAGACTCCGAAAATTTTCTGGCAGCCTTCTTGGGTTCTGTAGGATTTCATTTGTAGCGGCTTAATTTGTGGCAGAGTAAGGCTTAAGTGTGCAATGAATGCAGTGTTTAAAAGAGGTTCGCTTAGAGATTGAATTGACTTGTGATTTGAGAATATGCTCAGAATTGGATTGATTCCACAATCTCCTATTAAATTGCTATGATTCTGCAGTTTCTTTATTTCTGAAATAAGGGTATATATTTCATGAGACTAATGTGTGTTTTTGCACTCTCTTTTCTTCTAACAGCTAAAAGCTGATGTGGTGCCAAAGACAGCAGGTAAGAAAATCCTTAATTATGTTTTTAAGATTTGCTCAGAGATCATCTCGGCAAGAAAATGCTTTTGAATAATGGATTAATGCTTCCTTCAGGCACCAGTTGCAGGAACGGAATTTTCTTTGCTTCATTTCACTTATTTGTAGCGTAGTTTTCGTGCAGTTTTCTCTAGCTGTGTATAGATTTGTGTGTGTGTGTGTGGGGGGGGGAATGTATGAATGAATATGTTTACTCTGTTCTAAATACCACTTTAATACAAGTAGTCCTTGTCTAGCAACCACAATTGGGACCAACAACTTGGTTGTTAAGTGAAGCAGTCACTAAGTGAAATGGTGGCTGTGGTTATGATCTTACTTCACCTTCCTTTGCTTTACAGACCTGCAAAGGACATAAATGTGAGGACTACTCGCAAAGTTACTTTTTCATAACTGTTGTAACTGCAAATGGCCACTAAACAAGGCAGTCGCTAAATAAGGAATACCTGTAGTTGTTTTTCATGGTTTCTGTAGCCTTTACAATGTACTACCTGCATTATCACATCATACAGGTTGTTTTCTTAGTAACAAGAGTTGCTTTTTTTCTCCCCCCAGAAAATTTCAGAGCCTTATGCACTGGAGAAAAGGGTTTTGGGTACAAAGGGTCCACCTTCCACCGAGTGATACCTTCTTTCATGTGCCAGGTAATAAAACCCCAGGTTTCTGCTTCATGAGGTTATTATGAAGAAGACAAGTGAGTTTTTATAACAGGGTGAAAGGTAGCTTTTCTACTTAGCACATTAATGGGGAACTTGGTGCTCAATAGGAAGGAAAAAGCCTGAGATAACCTGTCATTTACCAAGGTTGGAACTGGATGTAGAGGAAAAGGTGTCTTCTCCATGTCCAGTTCTCCCCTTACCAGCCACAAATAAACGTAATGTGATTTTCAAAGATGCATTTCCTCATGGACCAGTTACATGGACTGTATCCTGTCCTTAAGGACTTCTTGAAGAAGAAACAAAATTAGTGAACTTCATTGGCCTGAAGAAAGATTCTTCACTCCTTGGGGATGCTGTAACCTTTACACATTGGTGGCCTTTCACACATTAGAACCAATTATAGCAGTGCAATTGGCAATCTGTAGAAATTTGAGGCTTACAGTACTTAAAAAAAGAAAGAAATAGGCATACATGAATTATGCTGCTGTAGATGTTTGCAAAATTCATGATTATTTAACATTGATTTGGTGAAGCCTTAAATAAAGCAGCTGAGCTTTTGGGTGATGTCAGGTTTAGTCCTCTGGTGAAAGAACTTGCTTTCTCACTAAGGGGTTGATTAGGAAACTCAGCACTGATGATGAATTTTACTCATTTATTAGAGGTACAGCCACATTTCCTCCAGGAGCTAAAGGCAGTGTATATAGTTCTGTTCTCTGCTGTTTTGTACTTGTGGGATTTCTGGGAGGAAGATGGTGAATAAGTTTGATTCATGACTGAATGTAGACTTGAGTCTTGATGTCTCTGTATGCCTAAGCCAGCGTTCTTGCAATGAGCCTTATGTAGTTAGATGGATGAGGGGTAATGTCTTTTCCTGGGATTGCAAGTCTGTCTTCCATCCCTGTAGTACAATTTTTATAGTTTTATTGGATTGCAAGTAGCCTTTACGCTAACACACCCATGTGTTCCTAAGCTTTAAAATCCAAGGGCCTGCACAGAGCTAGCAAGTACAAAGAGAAGAGAAAAACGAGTAAACCTTAAAAAGTGCATGGTTTTATTTATTTCTTTTATTTATATTTCACATTTAGATACCACCCATCTCAAAAAGTGACTCTGGGCAGTTAAATTGATTTTGAGTCATATAAATTTTAGGGAGGGTGCTGATGGGCAGCAAGTTTTTCTTTTTGTGGTAGTTGAGTTGCTCTAATTTGCTTATGAAGATGAACCACAAAGGCGTTTTATTTTCAAAAGTGAGAAGACATGTTTCCAAATAGGAAAAGGTGGCTCATACAAAGTTAAAACCTGCACAACCACTCTTCTAATGAGTGGATAATTGTGACATTCAGTTTCCTTATGGAAGCTCTGGGTTTCAATTAGGTTGCGATGAGAGCGTGTAGAGATTGACAGCTAGAAAGTACATGGCAAAAACTGTTTCTTAGTTCTCAAAGCTTATTGCCCTTTTATTTTTTCTGATCTTGGTCTGGGGATATACCTGGGTACTGGAGTTAGAGTTTCTACTTATCCTCCCCACAAATGTGAAATCTCTCCTTTGATGTATGTTTTGTCTGAGAAATCCATTCTCTTCTGAAGTTTTCCAGGGCTTGCATAGAAGTGGGAGATGGTTGAGGATTCCCTCTACCACAACTTCCTTGGTCCTCTCAACTGTTCACTCTCCCTTCATATATTTGTTGTGTGAAGAAAAGGGCTGAAATTTCAGCTCTGTTGTTGTTGTTCAGTCGTTAAGTCGTGTCCGACTCTTCGTGGCCCCATGAACCACATCGCGCCAGGCCTTCCTGTCCTTCACTGCCTCCCTGAGTTTGCTCAGTTTCATGCTCATTGCTTCAGTGATGCTATCTAACCATCTCATCCTCTGCCGTCCCCTTCTCCTTTGGCCTTCAATCTTTCCCAGCATCAGGGTCTTTTCCAAAGAGTCCTCTCTTCGCATTAGGTGACCAAAGTATCTGAGCTTGAGCTTCATTATCGATCCTTCCAATGAGCAATCAGGGTTGATTTCCTTTAAGAATGACTGGTTTGACCTCCTAGCAGTCCAGGGGACTCTTAAGAGTCTTCTCCAGCACCACAGTTCACAGCTCTGCTACCACATCCCCAAAAGGCCTCCTGTATCTGCCCTTGAAGGTGGTAGATTTCCACATTCCCCCCTGCCCCCAACCCTTCAAGCATTGCTCACCTCTGTGAGGGGCGTGTTTGTGTGCATGTCAAAGAAAAGAATACTTTCTGTATACAGATGTAGTCAGTTTTGTAGTGCTTAATGTAAGAATAAGAGCTTAGATGCTTCATAAATAACCTCACCTGTGAACCTTCTGCTTCTGTCATCATCAGTGGTCCAGTGAAAATGTATGATGCATCGAACATTCTGTATAAGTTTGAATTCTATTCTTAGGCTTTCTAAATAGCATTGTCATCTGAACTATTGCTACTTAAAAGTAGGTTGTATTCAGGTGTGCATTATAAAGAGCTGTAGTAAGAATGCCTATCATTCCACAATTAAAATGTAAGCTGTGGGTGACAGAGCTAATTAATATAATTAAAGGTACAGGTCGTTGATCTGTCAGTCCTGCTAAATGATAGGTGTGCTCCAGGCATGTTCAGGAGGAACTTAGGTTTGGAAATGAGATGTATAAATCTTGCATGTAATGCATTAAGTTGCTCTCCTGGACTTTGAAGCCATTCCTATGCAGTCCAGACTTCCCGAAATTTGTTGTGTGGGATGTCAACTCCCATAAACCTTATTCACCAAGCCAGTGGACACACTAGTTCTGAAGTACAGATGCTTGATTACAAATCCTTCTGGAGAGGTCCACGTTGGGAAAGAAATGTCTAATGGGTTAAACGTCCTTCAATTTGATATTCTTCAACTATTCCAAAATTCTCACTGAATTGCTGAGCCCTCCCAAAAGCCAGTGAATTGTACATTTCAGGGCGTTCAAAAAAAGGAAATTATAAAATGTATGGGGAGTACTGCATCATCATCATAACTGGAATATGCATTGACTCAAATCTAGCTGTTCACATTCCTGTCTCCACTTCTGGAGGGCCATCAGTTGAAATCATTGCACATCCCCCTTGCAGATACATTGAAGCAGCGTATGAAAAAGTGTCAGTGCTACCCAGTGCTGAATTCTTCATAGACACAAGAAGAAGACTTGAATGTGGTCTCAAAACCTCTATCTTCTTGTCTGGTTTTTTTCTTGATCCTTTGCTTCAGTATGGTAACATAATGTTGTGACTGTGCCTTACCTGTACCAGCAGAAACCAATAAATCAGGCTGGCTGGGGAATTCTGAGAGTTGAAGTCCACCCGTCTTAAAGTTGCCAAGGTTGAGGAACCCTGCAATAAATGATCTCATGATATTTAATGGGTTTAGGTAATTAGTTGGGTGGGGGGAAAGTAAGCAAGGAATGCTTTGTCATATGGCTGTCATATCCAGTTCCACCCTCTGGATTGTCCAAGTGGACCTTTTTGTAGCAATGTGACAGAATATGACTCATGAAACAGGTCTGTGCTGTTTGGTTGCCTTTCCTAAAATGCATAACGTGATTTAAATGAGCGAAGAGCCTACAAGGATGAAAGACACAGAGATGTTGCATAAATTTAAAAAATCAATATGTTTAGCAAGGTGAACAGAACACATCAGTGGGATGGTCCCTGACCATCCCCTCAGTGTTAACAGCAAAATTAAATAACTAGCTAAGCTTGTATGTTCATTAAAATGCCTTTAATATCCAGCTCTTTTTTCATAATTCTTTCAAAAATGAGAAAAGAGGAAGTTTCTAGGTTTTCTGTTGCTCTTATGCTAGATTGATCACTGTGAGGTAATGGTATGTATCGTTTTCAGTTCTGAATAGTTTGTCTTTTATCAAATAGCTGGATTTCTTTCCCATCAATTCCTGCCACTCTTTTTATTGCAGGTAAACATGATAGCACTAATTATTTTTTTCCCACTTGATGTGGCCTTCAGTTCAGATATTGCCACTGAAGGTGGTGTACTTCTGGTCTTAAAGGCCACCCATGTTGCCTTGAATCCAAAACATATCAAAACTATATCCTTTTTTAATGAAAAATGTACTGCTGTACTATAACTGACAAAAGGACATCGCATACTGTTTTGGCAGTTCTTAGCACGATTCTCAAAGGCAATGGTTTGCAAACACTGCAGTACCATGACTCCCTGGAATGATAAATAAATTTATATGACCTTCCCCTATAAATAAAACTTTGATGGATCTCTGCAGCATTCAGACATGAGTTGAACTATGGATTCATGGGCTCTCGTGTGCCTTCTGTCTACTTATAAGGCCAAGATAGGTCCTGGATTTACTGAGGAACTAGAACTGGAAAGTTTGATGGCTAGAAACATGGGGAAGGAAGATGCGTCTGAATTCAACAAAGGCATTATTGGCCCTGTGTTGTGCAACATTGACAGTGAACAAACCAAATTTCTCTGCCAGAAATGATCCTTTGACTCACAAGCTCAAGTAGAAGGCCTTTTGGCAGTTTGATATCCTCATGTTCCTAATTCTTTCATGTATAAAATCTCTTTCAATTGGTCCCTGCATATTCTACATTTCTAATCTCTCAAGTGATAGTGGCTACCTCTTGTCTGCCATGAACATGGCAGGATCCTTGGAAGTTCGAGACCAATTTTTTCACACAACTTTCACAGAACTAATCTTTATTAGGGCTAATTCTCTTTTGTTTGAAGTACTGTAGGCAGGTAGTAATTTTCCTCTTCCTAAAGAAGAAAACCCTTCCTGGCTGCCTACAAGTTAATTACTCTAAAATCTCTTTTTAGGAAGATTGTAGAGCATAAGATGGTTCCAAAATATTAGTGCATGTAACTGCTTTTGCTTCCGCCACATTGGTTACCAATTCACTTTGGGTATAATTCAAGGTGCTAGTAGGACCTTTGAATCCATAAACAGCTCATGATTAAAGTACATAAAATTAAAGTACATAAATGAGTACCAGTACTCTTGTGAGCCTTT
Source organism: Python bivittatus (assembly GCF_059951505.1). Classification (NCBI taxonomy): domain Eukaryota; kingdom Metazoa; phylum Chordata; class Lepidosauria; order Squamata; family Pythonidae; genus Python; species Python bivittatus. The sequence continues at coordinate 5,367,012 of NW_028277033.1, forward strand.
CTGGCTTGAAACAAGAGATAAGCATGTTTCTCCTTGAGTTCCAAGCTCCTCTGAAACCAGGCTAGCAACTGCACAAAAGTGGGCCTTTTTAGTCTTTGATTCCATTTTCTGGAATTACTTATTCCTGAGGGTTTTCTACCTGTCTATATTCAGGCAAAGGATGAAGCTTTCCCCACTGGTTTGTAACTGATTCCCATCTTCCTGACTTAAGCCTTACACGAATATAGTGTAAGCCATTTTTTTAAAATCATGGCTTAACATGTAATTTCTGTTTTTTAGAAAAGTGGGATAAACATTTTTAAATTAATCAGTTACTTAGTTGCACAGTGAATCTTATTCAGCAAATCTGTTGTTATAAATATAAAGATGATCCAATTGCTGCAAGTTTCAGTCTGCTAGGATTGGTATTCTTTAATACATGTATGTAATTTAACAAAAACATTATTTTGTCCCAGGCTGGTGACTTTACAAATCACAATGGTACAGGAGGGAAATCTATATATGGCAGTCGATTTCCTGATGAAAATTTCATCCTTAAACATGTTGGACCTGGTAAGCAAGGTTTCTCTTCCATCATTCTGGATGTTGGCATATGTTTGTTATAGAAGTGGAGCCTCAGAATTGGTTGCATTATTTGGGCAGCCACTTCTGAGACCAATGATATTTTAATAATTATCAAGTTCTGAAAGTGATTCAGTGACTGAATGCACGTGACCCCATCCTAACTTAAAGTGAGCACTAACGTTAAGTCCTACTATTGTGGTTGTGTGTAGAAGCAACACTCAACTTTTTTTCTCCTTTCCAACTTGTTTGATCTGAAACTTGAATCAATGTTAGTCTAGATCAAGGTAGAGGTGAGAATATGAGCCTCAGTCTAGATTCAGCCGAAGGAAATATTGATGGAAGAATTTGTTGAGGGAAGTGTTGATGGAAGAATTTAGATCGTGCAATGGTTTGGGTTCCCCTTAAGGATCTGTTTTAAAGTTTTCAAGGTTTTCTGGGATCCACTGCTGAGAAGTGGAGGTACTGCACTTGTTAACAAAGCAAAGGTGCATCTTTTGGCACCCTCTCCCCCCAAAAGAACAAGCCCAAAAGTCTTGGCTGTAATTATCCATGCATTGGAATGAATTCCAGTATGAAGTAGCAACTGGACCTCAGTTCAGATTTAAAGCCATAGAGCCCATGGAGAAAGTCAGTTACTGTTTCTCAGTTCTCATGGCCTGTTGTAAGGATAAAATGAGGGCAAACCCTTCCCTGTCTAGGCCATCTTGTAGGTTATAACTAAAAGAAACTCTGTGTTTCAATTTATTATACCTGGAATTGTACTTGAAGTCTCCAAGTAGGTCAGTCAGAAGAACAGCAGTTGACTCTCATTTGTCTTTATGCAGCTCATCAGTAGTTACATTTTACTTATTCAATTTACTAGGCTTATTTACTGCTCCAGTTCTTGCTGACTTGAGTGCCTTACAGGCCCATATACATAGTCAGACTTAAAATACTCAAAGAATACAAACAAGCAAAATAAGAGTAACAAATATTAACCCTGGTTATCCATTTGTTTCCAAGTATAGATTAAAGTCCTGTTTGTTCATTTTTAAAATACTAAACTTGGGTATCACAGGTATCTGTTCTCATGTATTAGTACACTTGTGAAGGAAATCCAGCATCACATGTTCACTTTAGCTCCACCAGGAATTGTAAACTATATGATTCTACTTAGATTATACCAGTCAGTCTATTAACATCTAAAATGCTTGGATGAAATCAGCCTTTACCAAATGGGTGCCATCCAACTGTTTTGGATGTTGACTGATGGAAGACTTCATAACTTTGGAAAGGTACCTTGCTGAGAAGTCCTGTGGGTGGGTTTTGCCAAGCACAATTTGGGAGTTAATATCTTGCTTTACAAAAGGCATCCAGTATAGGCATTGGGGAGATGATTCTAACATTAAAAAAAGAGAAGGGAGGAAGCAGTGCTAGATTCTGGCACTAAGGACAGAAGTGATTAGTCCCTCTTGTGGAGGTTCTCTGAGAAAAGCTACTATCTGATTCTTCCAGCAAATGTTCGTATGTTTAAGCTCTTACAATGGGCTGCATTGTGAATTCTCAGGGAATACCATTCCCTAAGCTTGAATACAAGACCAAAAAAATAAAAAAACCCAAAGAGGAGGCTTCATGCAAAAACTCTCTCCATGAATGACTGTTCTCTGCCTTTGCTGGGTGAAGTTAAATTGGTCTCTTGTCTCTTGCAGGTGTCCTCTCAATGGCCAATGCTGGTCCCAACACAAATGGATCTCAGTTCTTTATTTGCACGGCCAAAACAGATTGGTAAGCATTGGGGAATGCACATAGGTTGCTCTGTGTGTTCTTAATGTACTCAGTTTTATTGAGTACATTAATTTAATACTAAATTGCCCAGGTTGTGCATCATCCGCCATGGGAAGGAACTAAGGCGTAAAACCTGCTTCCTAAAACCATTAGCTCTACTAATCAGGAAGGTCATGTTCCCATTCTGTTTCATTAGCATTGCTTTTCTGTAAGAGTATTTCTTGCAGCATACAAATATTTTGACTATGTAGCATTTACATATTATTTAAATTAATAATCATTCAATCTAGGATTGGATTTTGCCAATTGAAATACAGTCGTAAAATGCAAGAGTGGGAGGGAGGAATCCAAATCAAACCTCCCAGGCAGACACTCTCAGGCTTCTGCTTGAACACATCCAGTGAAGAGCCCAACATCTCTCTAGGTCATTGGTTCCGCTGTTCAGTTTTGCTTTGATCTCAGTGATACTAAACCACAGCTGCAAAAAAGGGAGCAGGATCTTCCTTGCTCTAAAGGGGTGAGCCACTCATATTCTATGCTGACTTTTTGAAATCACCTCACAGTCAAATCAAGTGATGGTCATTCATGCATTCATAGTACAGTCCTGAGTTGACGTGAATCCCCTTTCCACAATACCAACCACTAAAAGAGGACGATGCCAAAGCATCTAAAACTGTGTTCCTCCTATAAAAAGTTGGGTACACACACAGCATAAGCGATAAACGATGACCTGGGGGGGAAAGTTCAGATCAATCTTACCAAGAAGAGGCAGAGGGAGAACAGCAGGCAGAACTACATGATTCCATAACTTGGATGTTTTTCTGCCGGCAAGTCTAATAAGCTGAAGGGATGCGTGATGAATCAGTGCGTTACCCAGCTGGAGGGCTTGTCTGTCTTGGACAGACTCATCACACTGCGAGCATAAATATCTTCAATTGCTTGTAGCCTTGGAATGACTCAAGTTCTGGCCTTTTTGTTTTTGATCAGGCTACGTGTTTTGGCGGGATTTGAGCCTTTTGATTTCTTTTTTTAATTATAGTTTGTATTCGATACAAGCTTATAATCCATCAAGATAGAGCCTTTTGATTTCTTGGTATTTGAATCCTCAGCTAGGGCTTAGTCAAATACCATTCTGCTGATCACCGATCTCTGGACTTGGGAGCAAGAACTGCCTGGCTCACCAGCCTTTGAGCTTTGTCAACATTCCCACTTTCTGTTGCAATGGCATCACCTCTTATGATCCTGCCCCTCAGTTAGCTTTCCTACCTAAGTTCAGTGTTTCTCCAACTTTTCCAGGGCCATTCTTAATTTTAAAATGCTTTAACTCCTCTTTCTGAAGTAGCCTTTTCCAACCTTCCAGCTATGAAAGTAGTACTTTTGCTTATCTGAGCCATGACGAGATTTTTAGTCTGGCACATCTGGGACATACCAAGTTGGTGAAAGTTATTCTGAAGTGAATGCAGTCAAAGACCATATTTTTTGCCTTCCCATCCTCAACTACTCGATTTTAAAACTCAAAGTCCGTATCAGTTTCTGGCTGTGCTCGGAACGTTTTGTTGAGATAAGATAGACAGATGACCTTCTGTTGTGAATGTGGTGCTGTAGGAAGATCTGAACACTCTACTGAGCCTTCTGCTACAAAAGACCAACTCATGGAGAATAACTCAGTTAATAGCTATAACTATAGTGATTAAATCAACTTCCATCTTCAGAAGCAATATATCCTGAATCACAGGTCTGGCTAATAGGATTTCTAGATGTATCTAAGCGCAACCTTTGGAAGTTGACTGCTGGATTAAAAATTAATAAGGCCTGCTTAGTAGTTAATAGGAGCTGAAGAACAGTTTCTCAAGGATTTGCTAGCTCTGGAGCAAAGATATGAATTTGCCTGAATCACACTGAATTTAACATTATAAAACTTTTTTAAGGACTCCCTCTAAGGACCTGTTGGGCTGTAAATTGTCAATACATCTTTGCTAGAATTACACTTTTTTAATTTCATTTCCAACCGGCAACTACCTTCTTACCTTGAAGAGGCCTCACATCTGCAGTGTTATTCCAAACCATGTTTTATCACTTTCTTTGCTGGATGATTTCAGATTAAGGCTTGTTAATTCTGGCATCCTGCCAAGTGTGGTAAAGCTTTCTTTAACCTGTTCAGAGTTCAGCTTTTATCACATGGAGAATGTTTTTTGAACAGGAAGGGAAATTACTTCGGTTTCTTTTAGGCAGGTCATCTTAAAATGTCCATTTTCAATATACCTTTACAGGAGTAGCTTCACGGTTCTTCCAATATCATTTTTGTTTGTATTGCAGGCTGGACGGAAAACATGTTGTGTTTGGCCATGTCAAAGAAGGAATGGACGTTGTGAAAAAAATTGAAAGCTTTGGCTCAAAGAGTGGAAAGACTTCAAAGAAGATAGTCATTACTGACTGTGGTCAGCTGTGATCATTCAAGCTGTGACCTCAAGATGTGTTCTCTGAAGAATCAGAGATGCAAAGAAGAATCCTTGCAAACTTTACTTACACATTTCTCAACAACTAAACCTCACAGAGCCCCAATCAGAGACAACAGAAGTACATGAAGAAGTCCAGTTTTCACTTGCCTTTGAACCACCTTGAACCTTTTTAATTTGAACACCCTTGTGTCACATTTTTAATATGCACATTAAATTTTCTGTCCGATACTTGATAATGGAAAATGTGAGAACAATAGCTAGTAGCACTGTATTAAAGGTTATCCTACCGTTGGTTGAATTGGTACTTGAATTTTCCCATTTCAAATGAATGTATGATCGTTTGACTGTGTGGGCAGTTAAGTCAAGATGGCTTCGTGGTAGCCTTTCCCCCTTTAAACTTCAAACACAAACTCTTAAGGAACAAGTTCCCTTTCAGTTAATGCTCTTCAGGTTTCTGTGATCTGAAGACTGAAGAACTCTCCAACCTACAGACATGGAATTAATGGATTTCCTATGGCTTTTCTGAATTACTCCTGTGTCTGGATCATAACAAGAATAAAATAACTTGTGTTTGGGCTGCTTAGAATTAGCACCTGTGACATGCTGCTGTTAGAATCTGAATTTAGGAGTATGGCACCAGAACAACCAGAATGTTTTTATTAACTTGCAAAAAGGAAAAAAAGTTAAGTTTGTCTGTTTTAGATGCAACTATGAACTTCTGAAATCAAGCATGAGAGAAAGTTGTATGTACACACTAGTATATCCACTGTCGTAAATATAGCATGATGGCTGACCTATATTCTCATGGTATATTTCTCATGGTATAATTCTGTATCAGGACCAATGTTAGATTGCATTTTGCTTTAATTAAAAGTAGATTAAATGGCTGGCAGGCTATTGGACACAGATTTAAGATTATAAGGAGGTGAATTGATTTAATTTGATTATTTATGCTCTTTAATTTGCTATACACAATTGAGATAGAAACACTTGAACCCAGAGGGTACTTTGGTTCATATGGTGAGCCATGAATTTAACAAGAGATTTACTGTCTTCCCTTTTTTGATTAATTCAGGATACTGTCCTAATTCTCCCCATGTCAGTTTATAGCATAGATGTAGCTTGTATTTAGGGCTGATGACCCACTTAATTGGTACCACTGTCTTTATCTCAGGAATATAAAGATAGGTTCTGAATTCACCAGAATCCTACAATAATGGAATTGCACTCAGTGGTGCAAAATAGGATAGGATGGATGAAACCGCCTACTCTTATCTGTCCTTGCATATTGGGGTTTATGATCTTTGAATTGTCCACATAAGCAATAATCTTGAATTCTGCTAAAGGCAAGCTGAAAATGTCCATACCGTAGACACTGTTAGTAGCCAATTGCACATCTCTCTGCGAAGAGGGCAGTTAAACTGGAAGCCATGTATGTTTGTCATTTATCAGCTCCTGAAATGTGATGACCCTTCTGTTGTGTGAATTTATAATTCTCTAATGGCCATGTCACTGAAGGTTGAAAATGCTACAGTGCGTAGAAAAGAGGCAGCCATAGTTTAAACAACAAATGTGGTCAATTGTTCTTGCATTCTTTGAAGTGTTTTGATAGTCTAACTTGTTTGGCTTGTGTTCCGTATCAGTAATAAATGGTATTTTTATAACATGTTTGTTCTAATATATAATATATTAAATAACTTTTATAGGAGAAGATGGTTTATGTCTTTCTTAGGTTAAATGGTAGCAGTTCCTTAGTCCTCTTAAGAAATGCCAAAACAGCTCCTTCTTGCTAGCTTAAGATGGTATGATTTTGTGAACATACTGCCCAAATGTGTCTCAACAGAATTTTTACTCTCCCTTTACTTTTAGGACATGCCGTTCACATTTTCCAGTTGGATGGCTTCCAAATATATCTGAACTGTAATTACCATCATACCTACCCAACATGGCTTGCTTAACTTGGGGAGAGGGGTATTTAACACATCTGGAAGTCCTCACATTGGAGACATCTACTTTAAAATCTTCCTCAACCTGGGAATTGGCCCTTGTTTTTTCCTTCACTAGTGGAATATTGTTTGATTTCTGCAGTGTTCTGGAAGCCATTACTTATTAAGTTAGAATAATGTATTTGGATTAGGCTTTGCTGTCTTAATTAAGGCATGTGTGTATTAAGGCTGGCAGATCCCTGAAAGGATGCTTCACTCCAAACGTTCAAGCAAAATGGCTTATTTGTAACTGTCAAAGTAGCTATGGCACTTTGCTGAAAAAAACTAACTTTTGCTTATGCACAAAAGCCATTTCTGTAAGTCCAAACAGCCTTAATTTGAAGCTTTGTGAATGCTAAACAACTGACCTTCACGAAGTGATTTATGACATCGAAATAACGTACGTTTTAGCAAGGAAGATTGACTGCTCTCAAAACAAACTTAGTAAATATGTGTAATTTAAACCTTATATCTGATTAGTAAGTTGGTTAAGTCTGCCTTTCTGAGCCAGATGATTGTCTGTTATCTTCTGCTCGCTCACTCACTTTATCCCCTTCCAGAACTAAGGAGATGTTTATGAGTTTCATGACCTTTCTAGTTCCTGTTGAGCCTGAACTGGTGGTGGTGAGACTCTGGTCTGAATGAAATACTGAACTGAGAAAGCTGCTGGTAGCACTATTGCTTGTGAGATTTTTCTCTGGTTATGGGGAGCCTAGATGATGTTACCCAGAGATCACTGAAAAGATAAATTCAAACGGCTAGCTTTCTAAGAAAGGGGACACTAATGTAATTGGAAGACATTTGTGATTTGCTAGCAGCTTGTGAAGCTTTCGGGTAACAAATAACTCGAGGTCAATCCCTAACTGGACATGTAGCTGCATAGAGAGTCTTCTGGTAAACAGCTTGTGGAGGCCAAGATCTCTGAAACCATATTCCCCTCTGTTGGTACCTCTGAAACCATCTTGCGCAGAACCCTGTGAAGTCGGTGTTTTCTATTGTCTCTGGGTGCAGACTTTGCAGGGAGTTTTTGAACTCAGTCCCAAATATACAGAGAATGTGTATGCAACACATACAGCAATACAGTACAGGGCTTTTCCTTCCAGCTGGGCTCTGAAGCTGGTAAGACTATGCATAAATTGTCAAGTTACTGTCAGGTTTTACCAAAGAAGTAAATGTTCTTTCTTATCTCAAATGTCCTTTGACTCATGACATTTTCTGAACCAGTGTTTTTCAGCCTTAGAAACTTTTAAGATGTGTGGACTTCAACTGGATGGGGAATTCTGGGAGTTGAAGTCCACACATCTTAAAGTTGCTAAGGGTAAGAAACACTGGTCTAGACTAACTATTCCATACACTGAAGCAAGTAGAAACTAAGACCATCAGGTCTCATAGTAAAGTGTTTAATATGAAATAATTGTTTGCTCTGAGACTTACCCACGGCACACCCTGATCCTCAGTAATCGCTCCACGTAGGCGTTGAGAAGAGTGTTGTTCGGCTTGTAACCTGATAGGGTGTCCTCTTTTGAAGCGTCCTCCATAGACCCTGAGATCCTGGACAATCATTATCCAGTTGCAAATCTCTTTTCAGGCAAGATCTAAGGATGGTAGCAGGCATCCCAGTTGCAAAGTTGCTTGGAAGAACGTGGTTATTTAGCTTCCTTTCAGCCAGGCTTCACCCTTGGGTAGAGTAGTGAAGTAGCTTTGATGGCCCTGACTGATGCTTCCTTAACTGAGGGAGAAGGACGTGATACCGTACTGATTTGCCTGGACCTTTCAATGGTCTTTCACAGAACTGATCATGGCATATTGCTATAGCAGCAGAATAGTTTTAGAACTGAAAGTCCATTGCTGTTATTATTACTTAGAGAACCACACCAGAGAAAGACCTCAGTATCTGTCTGGTTTCATAATATCTGCATGGTGGAATCTCAAAAGGTTCTGTCTTCTTTCATTATTCAGTTTCTAGAGGACACCACTGGTGGCAATCATGAGGTGATGCTAAATGGACTATTTCAGGATTTTTTAAATCTGCTTTTTTTGGACAAGGCTCTGGGCTCTTTCGGGAGGAAGGGTAGTGGTGGTGGTGGTGATAAAGTTAATCTAACTGAAAAAAGAAATGGTTTACTGTTGTCTTTTTCTGGGATTTGTTTTTCATCACTTCCCAACCTACTGTCCTGGGATTCCTTGAAGTCTCCATCCAAGTATGAACCAGGCCTGACCTTAATTCACTGTCCAGGATACCTCTGATTCAATTGCATGACTTGGCTGGCCCATTTCTGGCTTAGTCCTTGTTGAATGATTCCCCAAGGACATGCCTAGGACTGAATTCCTAACTTTGCAGTATCAACATTATAGGGGGAGAGGCCTGTTAGTTTATGGTAGCCAAAAATCAGAAGGAGGCTGGTAGCACTTTTTCCAATTGACAAATTTTATTAAGAGGCACAATCATGAGTTACACCTCATTTTATCAAATGCACAGGGCGGCTAAATTGATGTAGGATTTAAATTGAGATGAGCTGAGATGTTTTAATAGAACTTGTTAATCAGAAAAGGTGCTACCAGCCTCCTTCCAGTGTCAACACAGTATATATCCAGCTATCCAAGTTTTCATGAAGTTTAGCATCATTTCACCCACTTCTATGTCTAATTACAATGGTGGGCAGAGATTTTCTGTTGTTGTAACCTTCTTCTATCAACAGGTGGCGCCAAAGGATCGGTCATTTGAAAAGTGGATAAACACTGTAACTTAATTTCTGACCTCGATTACTGAAGATCCAAATACTTTATATCAAGCCAGATGCACATGGCCCATGTGATTTCTGCCAAGAACCAAATTATGATAACTGCTAAGGAAGAAATGTGGCTTTTGGGGAATGAGATACGACAACCTCATTTAATGGAAGAAGCAGAGATCTATCCGTACATCAGCTTTTCCCATCCTGGGCCCTCCCAATCTGTTGGGTTCGCATCTCACAGCTGCCGCATTCAATTCTTCCTGCTCTTGAAGGCAGGGACCACTCAGTGCTTGGAAAAGTTCATTTTCCAAGTTTCCTTAACATTTTGCATGCATGTTTCTGGGTGACCAAGCTGGTGACAGAGCTAGACAACCTTAGTTAAGTTCTGAAAGCTAGATAGAGTTGTATATGGTCAGGACCATTACAGGATACCACCATGAAACTGTGTCACTAAACTAGGAAGTAAACAAAAGAATGGCAGAAGTAGGCAATACCAAGTCATTTGCTGAAGTCAAGAAATCTACATGGTTATATTGCATAAGGAGGAGTCATTTTGTGACACTGTTCATAACAAAAATCCAAGTACAGTATGCTCAAAAGGTCTTCCACTACTGTAAATCCGTTAAGAGAAGATTTCCAAAACAGTTCTAATGTATAGAATAGAAGCTTCATAAAGTAAGGAGTATAAAAAAGTCTATAAAAACAGAAACCCATCTTCAGAAATGTTGTACTAACAGAGGCAAAGACCTTGCAAAAATGTGAGAGTGGTTCTGACTCTTCCAGTTTGAACAATTGGTCCTGAAAACCCATTTCTGACAGCCCTATGTTAACTTTCCTGAGTCAGTCCATGGGCTTCTATAAACTCTGGATGGTTTTGGGTGTTTTTTTTTTTTTTAGTCTTAAGGCATAATCAGGGCCAGGCTACACATTACACAGGTGATCCATCATTGAAGGGAGCCGTTATGGAAGAACATCCAGAATTGACTTGCCAGTATTTATTGACCAGCTTCTGATCAACATGTATACTGCAAGGTTATCTTGTCAATGAATGTTTACCAGCAGTTTGATCTGCAAATATCCCCAGGTAACAATGTTATTTTCCATGCCCTAAAAGCAACTCATATACACACACATTGTAGTTCAGAATGAATGTTTTTACCCTGAATTTTAGAATTTAATTAACAAAAACAACACCTCAATTTCTGTTGCCTGGGGAATGCAAGCAAATGAGTCAGCTTGGGTGTTAACCTGACTGGAATTTCAAATACAGCTGACCACTCAAGAGCGTGATCATGAGGATCTGGTTAGGAATACATTTTACTACACATTCTCTTAAAGCAATTTTAAAAATCTACAATATTGTATTTTTACACTGGGTGTTCAGTTATGCACATTCACCTAAAAATTAATCCCATAGATTTGTTGGGAATAGGCCTAGGAAATAATAGTGGCATATTTATATTAAGTATTGCTTTTTAAAAAGAGAAGGACCTTTAAAAGTTGGTGGGAAGCCTTGAAAAGGTAGCTCATTCTGGAGATGATAGTTCTTTGGCCCTGACATAGAGTAAGACATCAATGTAAGTGTCCAGTTTTTTAAACATTTGTTCCTAATTGAGTAAATGTTTTTCAATTTCCAATTCTCCAGAGATCATGGAACTATACGCTGAGACAATGAGCATCTTAGTACATGTGCCAGTAAAAAAATGTGCAGAGATACAGATCAAGCTATCTCTTGTGTCCCTCAAACCTTTATAGCTTGTCTCCAGATGATGCTAAAGGTGCTTGTGGGGATGTGATTCTGTAACAACCCTTTCTGAACTTCTCTGACTATTCCTAAATATGTGTGTGTGTGTGTGTGTTAATGTAAACTGTGAGGAACGGTTTTAATTAGCATGACTCTGCTTCAAAAGGCAACCAAAGTAAAATAACATAGCACACAACAGAGAATGTCAAGTGCTTGCATTTTTAAAGAATGAATAGTTTAATTAAAACCTTTCCTGTACTCTAGAAGCAGGATCAGCAGGTAAAATAGGTAACTTTAAAGTAATGTTTCTTGGCTGAGGTGTTTTATGAATGGTGTGTTTCATGAATTATGAAAGAGATGGAAAAAAAATTCAGTTTCCCCACAGAGAACCCTGAAATATAATCAGTGTTTCTTAAGTATGGATAGTGATTTATCTTGCAATTAACATTGTACATGTTGTGTTCACACAACTGCAGTAGGCCAAAGAGTCTGTTCAGTGAGCATATGGTTTCTGTCCTCTTACCACATCATCACATGTGGCTGCCTAACCCCAGTTTGGGGCTGGGCTTGTCACTCAAGCCTGGATCAGCTGCCATTCATCTGTCAAACACTGCTAGGATGAACACGTTCTGTTATTCGCTGCCTTGTTTTGCAAACAGAGAAATGTGTATGTGGCCTGGGCAGAACTAAATGGAGAAAAGAAAAGAAAAGAAATGGAACTTTGATGTAAGATTTATTCTCTAAATTCCAGAATTATGCATTCAGATTGTGCATAGTGTGTGAAATATTGCTTCTGACACATTGACCGCTGGCTGAATTCATCCCCAAATGCTAAATATTAATAGACCATTATTTAAAGAATGCCTTGGCTTTATATTGTGCTGAAAGGATATTTTTACCCTAGCTAATATGTTATCACATGAACATACGACTCAAATACCTTTTAGACCTTGAGGTGTCACCCAACCAACCTGTCCGCTTGTCAGCAAAGGTTTTAAGGTGTCCAATCTGCTTGTGACAGACAGAAGAAAAAGATCCTTCTTTGGCAAGTCCTTTTTTTTTTTTAAGAGCTTTCTTAAATTTCAGTAAAGAGTAAAATATAGAAAAATAAAAAAAAGAAGAAGATAGCAAAAGAAAGAAAATACAGAAGAGAAAAAGTAACGTCCAACTTTCTTTGGTACAGGTATAGGTATAAAATATATTCACCTCTTACTCTAATATTTAAAAAGCTACAAAGTAAATCTATTTCAGCAAAAAATATAAAAAAGATTAATACAAATCAGTCATCAAACCCCAAAATCAAAATTTGATTCTTTTGAATGTCAAATAAAAAGTCCAAGAGTGGTTTCCAAATAGAAACAAAGCCAGACAATGTTTTTTCTTTAATCAAAGTAGTCAGTTTCGCCATCTCTGCCAGTTCCATTAGTTTCATTATCACTTCAGCTGTAGGTATTTGTAAATCTTTCCATTTCTGTGCATATAAAAGTCTTGCTGCTGTTATCATATAGAGAAATAAATTCCCAGGTTTTCTTTCCATCTGTTTATCCATCGTATCTAAAAGAAAAATCTCTGGTTTCAATTGTACATCCCTTTTTAAACATTTTAAAATCAAAATACATATCATATCCCAGTATTTCTTTGCTTTCTTACAAGTCCACCTAAGACAATAAAAAGTACCTTCACACTGATTACATTTCCATCATACATTTGAAGTTTCTTGGTACATCTTAGATAATTTATCTGGTGTCAAATACCAACGGTACATCATTTTATAAAAAAATTCTTTTAAGTTGTAATTAGAAGTAAACTCAAAACCTTTATTCCACACATTGATCTTCTTGGGCAAGTCCTATTTGGACACCTGCTTCCTGTGAAAGAGACAGGTTTGGCTTTTAATTCTTCTCACTCAGGATAAAATTAACAAGGAAGGAATGACAAAAGTAATCTACCTCATAGGAGTGTGGTGACTGATCCTTCAATACTATTCATGACCATGCAGAAGTGTTGTATGGAAGGGAGACACAATGTCCTTCTGCATTTTTAGACAATATCACAAGCTGCTTTAGAAACTCTCTACCACTCCCAAAAGGTCTCCCTTATTGTGGAAGCTGCTCCATGAAAAAGGATGAAATCATCCTGTTGTAATCCTAAGAATACCAATTAAACCTGACTGAACCTACCTCAATGACCTCCAAGTCATCCTTTAGGTAATCCCTTTCATTTTAGGGGATTCCAGATATCGCCGGAAACCTCACTCCCTAGTTTTCTCAACTCCTCTTCCTATCGTTGATTCCAGAAAATACAGCAAGGAGGGAAAGTTTGAAATTCACTTGACTTGTAGGTTCTAGAAGAGGAATCTCCAGCCAACGAAAGAAAATTTAAAAGGACTGAAACAGCCTCTGTCCTAGGAGCTGTCTCTCTGCAAACACTTTCAATGGATCCCAGATGAAAGTTCACCTGATGACCTTTACCTTGTCTTGCATACTGTAGCCCAGTTAAACCACAAATCCCCTCATGTTGACTTTAATGATCCCATTCAAACTAGTGAAATGACTGTTAGATTTTTCTTTTTTTTTAAGCATTCAATTTGCCTGGCATCATTAGCCAGAAGTTCCGGATGACTTGGGTATTTAAGGGGATGCAGAAGAATAGAACTATGCTTGCTGGCCACCAGCATCATTTCACTTGGATGTACTCCAATAAACCAAATTCTGGAATTGCAGGATGCGGTGAGCCATTAACTGACCAGTTCAGCTGGTTTGGCACTAGCCTTAGGTTGAAATGTAGTTAGCTGTTTTCTGTAAAGTTAGGAATATGGCCTTTGTGCCGTTGAGGTCCTGTCTGTGATCGTGCTGAATGTTCTGCTATGATTCAAGCAGATGTATGGAGAACTCCAGTTTAGAGCTTGGTGTTCACTGCAGTGAGACCAGGGACTAAGAGGACAGAGGAGACAGACGTGGGAAAGTTAGTAGCTGTGTTCACACAACATATTTCATCAGGTCAGGGAGAAAACAGATGCCGTCACACTTGGATGTGTCTTACTTTGGTTAGGTGCTTCCTTTGTTTATTGTTTAGAGTACTGTGGAACCATAGAGAGCCAGTTTGGTGTAGTGGTTAAGGTACCAGGCTAGAAACCAGGAGGCCGTGAGTTCCTTTAGCACAAAGCCAGCCGGGTGATCTTGGGCCAGGAAGGAGGCCACTTCTGAAATCTTGCCAGGAAAACTGCAGAGCTAAGAATCCACACTGACCTGAGGGCACCAAAACACCAAAACGAAACAACCACCCTGTACAACCAGACCCATTAGGTTCATTTGCAGATTAAAGTAGTGCATGGATGCAGAAAATAGGTTAATTCAGTAGTTAAATCAAGCATGTATCACTTCTTGACTTGCAATGAGAGATTATTCTAATTCAATTCAACAATGGTACAGCTTGGAGTATTCCTTTTTAAGGGAACAACAGCCACATTTTATCTGTGATCGGGGCTGACACATCCCCTTTTTCGTCAGTCTGAGCTAAGGAAAAAAAGAGAGAGAGAGAGAGAGAGACCTGAAGTAACAGCCACGAGAGCCGCAACTTGCATCAAGCTAAACAAGAGATTTTGTAATAAACAGAACAGTTGCTTGTAATGAAGCGCAATGTCCTTTCGTGGTGGTAAGTTTTGCAAATTTTGCTGAGAACCATTTGTCTTTCTTTGCAAATGGTTCGATGTCAAGGCAAGAGAAATCATGCACCTGTTTGGCACAAATCTTTCTCTTTAGTCGCTAAAGTACAAAATGTCCATATTTCAGCCTCATTTCTGGAGAGCAGATGAAATATCTCAGTAAGTAGTGACTCTTGAGATTTGATTCCAAAACAACACTGCTGCATTAAAACAATATCCATTCATTCTTTATTTTCCAAGGATGTTAAAATAAAAAGTATACTTATAACCAAACTGCTTCAGGCAAGCCTTATAGAAAAGAGCAAGGAAAGAAAAATGCCGTTTTAAAAAGAACCAAAATGGTAAGCCTGAATGTATTAAAATATATGTAATAGTTATCTTGATATTAAATATTTGATCAAATAGCAACTTATCCAACACATTCTGGAAAATAGTCGGATAATAATATACCCTTGGCTTATTTAAAGTAGTATGTTCAGGAAATGATTCGCAACTGTCCACTGAAGTTGTAGCATTCCTGCACTTTTCACCATTTTAGGATAGATCAAGGCTGAAACCTTTGAGAGAAAAGATCAGGGTTTCCCAAACTTTGGAGGTTGGTGGGAACATTTGGATTTTGAGAGCATCTTGAGATCACCCTTGAAATCTGGCTCTCGCAGGAGGAGTTGTTCATATGCAGAATAGCTGCCTGTTTGAGCACAAAGATACCCATTTCGCTAACAGCTATTTCCCAAGAATGCCTACAAATAGAGTTTTCTGGCTGCAAAAATCTGGATGGACACAGGATGGCAGCAGATAGAATTTTTCTCCACTGAAGGTTCCAAATTAGCAAATAAAGCTGCTTCCTCATACTAGTAAATGTCCTATGATATTGTTTATATTTATGTCTTGGGACCACTATGATGTATCAGAAACCATCAGTCTGCACATGAACTTGGCATAGAGTTTGCCTACTCTATGACTCATGTATGGGCTCATTCTTGAGATTCTGGCCATTTAGGACTTCCTGATCAGGAGACTATGCATAAATGTCACATCCCATCTTAGAGTATCTGCCAGGTTTGTGTGTATTTTGGTGTTTGTGATCTCTAACCTCCTACATAGCAATTTTTCAGTTCTCAGAAGGAATTGTCAGACTTCTCTTAACTAACAAGGCAAGAAACTACGGGAGTAGATTTCTAAAAGTACACTCTGAAAAATAGATTTATTGTGGCAAAAATTCAGTGAAGCCATTATGAGAACATTCCAGCAACTGCCGTATCTCAAATGCAAGTTCTATTTACTGTAAAATTAACTTTCAAATTCTTACGCCTCTTTCTCCCTCCAACAAAATAGGTAAGAAGCCACTTGTTTTGGGGCAAGAGAGATAGCTTCCCCTATCTCTTGGTTTGGTAATGGATTGGTCTGGTACAGACTGTTTGCTTGTGGCCACAGAAATGTGCTTTCACAGGGATAGTGACATACATAGATCATGATGATCTTCTAGTCTTCATGGAAGACCAATCTGAGAGGATTTCCCACAGACTGATCTAGACAGATGATGCCTACCTGAGAAGGGATTGATCTGGCCAAGCAATGTACCATTGCAATGTGTCAGAGCTCCCATGCTTTAGCTGAGTCTGCAGCTGCAGATCAAGTGAGGAAGAGCTTCGCTGGAGTGTCCACAGGATCAGCAAAGCTAGTCCCCATTGTTAGATTTCACGGCTCCAGCTAGAGGTACAACACTAAGATAGGCACAACTCACAAACAATCAAACAGTGCACTGGGTAGCCTCCCCAAGATCTGAAGTCACTGCAGGTATCACAAGGTGATCTCACATACTTTGTCTTGGTCTGATTTGCTCCTGAGAATGTTCCTAGGACTTATCCTCCCATTCAAGGCACCCTCAAGGATTTTCTTGATTTGGAAGAGAAGGACTTGAGCTCAGTTTGGTTTTCTCAGGCGATACCAATCTGTGTTCTAGGTCCACTGACAGCCAGTACGCTTTTGAAGATGGAGTGTATTCTAGGTACAAAGGTGGCCATATATATATATATATATATATATATATATATGTATATATCCCTTTTCTGGACAGTCCTGGATCTTAGTCAAAAGGCCAAGAGGTGGTGTTACAGCCAGTATGGCCATTCTCCAAAATACAGTTAATAATCTTTCCCTTCTATCACATTAAAAACTGTGATTTGGTAACAACACGTAGAAGACTCTTGGATTGCTTGGCAGCAAGGAAGGTATTTGTCGTCACTATTAATTAGTTCATTCTTTGGGCTCATATGCTACCCCCAGTGTGTGATTCTAAGGGGCCTAGAAAATCGATCTTTACTCAGATTACTTCACATATGCTAGAACCTGACATGGACTACAGTCAATTTTCTGAAATCTCTGTCTCATTTTGAGATTAGAATTTAAGCATGCATTTTCTGTGACTTGGTTTCAAAACAGCCCTGTGCACTATGTTCTCTTTCACTGCTTGAATGGTCAGTCTGGTTAAGAATTTATTCTGAATGATTTCTTGCTCCATAACTGGCTCCAGTCCACAGAAGAGAAGCCAATGCTGCGAGTGTACATCTTTCATTCCCGGTTGTATATGTCTGTCTTGTTTCATCATGAAGGAAAGAGAGGCTTCTCTTCCAAACAATCCAGTTGGCGTTAGCCCTTAAAGCGGTTTAGCTTAATTTAGATGATGATTCTCATCCTTTCCCATCCTATTGGCTGGGGAACATGGGCTTTCTAATGCAACCCATTTGAAGAGCTTCATGTGGAAGGGTTTGTCCTTCAGCATGAACCATCACAAATTCAGTCTCATCCCAGAATGATTTGCTCACTGCAAAACACATTCCCAGAGTAGATGATTGGAAAGAGAAAGAAGAACAAAATATTTGAGGAAGAATAAAATGTTCCCAGGTTCAGAAACTGAACAGTACATCCAGTGCTTGAACAATGAAGAATGTACAAATGTCACCAAAGTCATAAGAGACATCTGGAGTGTGTATGCAGGACATGGCCAAGGATGTATTTATTTAGTACAAATAGTATAATTTGCCGATAGAGGGCAATATAAAATTCCCTGCTGACCTTTCACTCTTTGATAATTGGCCTACATTTAAAGAAATGGTATGACTTAATAGTGATGGTTGCATAATTAAGGTTCACAGGAAAACAAGCTTGTCTCTCCCAATGCTTATGTTTCTGTTGGTGCTGTGGGGGGGTTATTTTGGAAACAGACATGGCCTGATATTTTCCTGGGACATTGATTTACATCTAAGGTCCTTTCCACACTTGTAGCATCTTCATAACATCACTCAGCCATCTCTGAAGTGTGACAGAGACTGTCCTCATTACTGTTATGTTGATACAACAATGGTTGGAAGACTCTAGACAATGCTATATGTTGATAGGTCAGTTATGTATAAGATTGAAACCTCAAGCAGTTGCAGAGGTACAGATCCATGGGTGTTTGGACTAGTGGGGGGCCATTACCCTCATCATGTCTCTGGAACTTTCAAAGACCCAACTGCCCACCAAATGTTGTCATGCACCTTATTATAATGCTGGGTTGTCTCTAAGAGTTGCCTGCGTATTTCTGGGGTCCTGATCTTGCATTACCCAAAATTACAGAAAGGTGAGAAGACCATTAGAAGGAAGGATCAACTGGTGGAAGAAAGTAAATATAAGGTAGGAATGCATAACCATTTTCATGACTGCTGATTCTTGGGTCTTGAGTCATTTTACCTCCAGAAAGCTCACTTCCAGTTTCAGATATGGTGAAGGAAAATTTTAAAAATTAAAGTCTCTGGGATATCTCTTCTTTTCTGCTAATGATCTCTTTGGCCACCTGGAGAGGCGGTGTCTGCTTCTACAGGCTAGTTTAACCTGCTAGCCCCCCTTTGTTATTTTTTTCTGAGATAGAGACTCAGCATGTAAATCACCATTCATATGATTTACAACTATTATACTCCAATCAATCTATAGGAGAATCTCTGCCCAAGCATTGTATTTTTAGAGGCTCTTTTTCCAGACTTTTCCTTTTAATCCTGAAGTACTAGGTAACTATGTACACCTAGCAGTCTGGCATCAGAATAAGGCTCCAGGCTAACCAAAAAAGGTTAATTCAACTCCAGTTCCCAATGCAACACATTTATTAAGGAATCCAGCAGACAGGAATTAAAATAGTTAATTGCAATTTAAAACAGACTTGATTAACTGAAAAATACAGACTTCGCTATCTAAGTATATTAGGAATCTTAACCTTTTATTTATAGAGCAATTACAGGTCTCCACAGCAGGTCTGGTTCTTACTCTGCACCAGCTCCTTGAAGACCAAGAGGTGACTCTTAGCTTCAGAGTGGCCAATGAATGCTTAGGATTATTTGATCCAGGTGGTTCCTACAGTTCTTGATTAGCATACTGTGGAATTGTAAGAAAATCTGCCATGGCTGGAGATTAAGGTAGTTGTGATCTGGACTTATCTAGACGTGACCCTTGCTTGAGATCACACAAGGGGGAGAGATGTCTGAATCCATCATGTGCTCTGTCTCCCATTTAGTGTTGCTGTTACAAGTGAAATTTCCTTATGTTTAAAAATCTCACAAAACAGATAGTCTCGCATTTATTTCCTTAAACAAAGCTCAGTTGCAGAAGCCCATGTTCATTCTCATTAATTCCTTCTCTTTTAAAACAGTAAGGGAATCTCTGAGCAAGGTCAGAGTCTTTTTCTCTTACTACTGTGTAAACACACTCTGTCCACATTTGGAGCTAAAGGTGGGCACTCTGCAACTGCGAGGTGGACTCCTGACTCATTTCATGAGCTCACTGATCTGAATCTCACAAACTCTTTACAAGAGATCCTTTTAAATCTATTCTGGCAATCTGCTGCACAGAGGAAAAATAAAGAAAAGCCAGAGTGGGAAAATGAATGTTGAAAACACAAGAGTGAAAAGGGTGTGTGAGAGAGAGAATAGGGAAGGTTGGCTTTGCACATTTTGGGCTCTGGCCGCACACCTCCTACTGGCATTTGACTCCCAACACATTCCTTCAAGGGAATAGAGCTATATTTAAAAGAATAGTTGCCCATCCTTTGGCTAGAAGGTAGGGGTTTAGAGTTACAATATGTGCATGGATGTGTGCACATGTTTTAAAAGAATTCCTCTTTGGCCCAGAAAATTTTGGTTCACAGCATCTTTTTCTGTATCTTCTCCAAGTGTTATGCAATTGTGAGATTCCAATCCTGCTGTGGAAAATATTCTTCACGCATGCTTACATAGCTGGAGGAAGGCAGAGCAGAACAAAACAAGATGTTTCCTTTAACTGGATTGGTGACTTCACTTCTGGTGTAAACAGCACAAAGCAAAATGAAACAGGAAGATGATATAACCTGTAGAGCTTCTGCAGACGGATGTGTGCATGGAAAACTGATGGACAATTCCTTGCTTTTGTTCAAAGGATTTTATCCTTTTCAAAACAGCTTCAGTGCGTTTGATTAGAACATTGATGAAGCATCACACAAAGACTTTATCTGATATCACCTCCACCTCTGTTGGATGGCTTGGTTTAAAAATAGAATTGTATTTGCCTCCTAGAATTCTGTGGTTTGGGACTACAATGCTCCAGATGGCCACTAGATGGCAAGGATGAGTTAGGATTTTCTGTGTCTCTTTGCTGCCATCTAATGGCTGTCCCATGAGAAATGTTTGTTATTCTGCCCTGTCTCTAGTAATAACCTATAGCAATTCCAAGGAGATTTCAATAAACTCTTTCCATCCATCTACCGTATTTCTGGATAATAATGATGAGGATGTTTACCTTCTTGTTTAACTGAAGCTAGACCCAAAAGAAGGAATTGCTAACAACTTGGGACTATAATTCCATACCTTCTTTGTATCTGATGTCATTAAAATGGTATGTCCGGATTATCTAGACAGGATTGTTGGTTAGGATTCAGAGGAGATAACCGTAGGATGCACATAAATAGAGCATGAGCACTAAAGAAAGACAAAAAGCACACACTATCAGGAGATCATGGGACATCAAAAAGGTGGCAGCAGCCTGGAGTCCTGCTAAGTGGTTGTTTTTAGAAGATCACTGCTGATCTTTTGTCAGCAAGGGCAAACTGTGATGATAATATATTCTAATCTGGTGGAAAGCCTGATGAGAAATTCAGTCTAATTTTTAGGGGCCTACTTGCTAATAAACCAACCAACCAACCAACCCACCCACAAACCAAGTTTACATTAACTTCAGGGGGGGGGGGGAGGAGGGGCAGGAGGAAGTGTGGAGTAGTAGTTTCACTCTATAAAATGTGATTTTATGAGGTTAAATAACTCATCTAGGAATAGCACCTTAGTTCCAGAATAGATAGATAGATAGATAGTAATTTTATTGAAGATTAACATTACAACAATAAAAACTAATACAAACTAAAAAGAAAAAAGAAAAAATAGAAGGTGCAGAATAGAAAAATAGAAAAAGAAATAGAAAAGAAAGAAAAAATACTATAGTAAAGAAATATATGTGACTTCCCACTTTCATCAACATTCTGGCGCACTTATCTGACTCCATTAAAAATCATTGTGAAAATGTAAAAGTTTGTTTACTTTAACACACACACACCCATTTTTCTCCTCTAAATTGCTCACCCAATTACATGAAGTGGAGAATTCATATTCCATGGGAAGGGTAACGTGAAGATCTTTAACATGAATTCTTACCATAACTTTCTCCAAAATAAAATGCACATACTTGTGGGGAAGCATTTAAATCTAGGAGTTAGCCAATAAAACAGGTTTTATATTTATCCAGGTTGTTTTGACTGTTTGCAAGTCTAGTTTGGATCCTCCCTGCCTGCCTGCATAAACAATATTCCAGGGAAAGACAATAGGAGTCAGAGTTAATTAGCAAATTATTAGCAAATTATTAGAGTTAATTAGCAAAAAACCAGTTGGGATTATCTTCTGAGAATGTTAGAAAGAAGTTTCTCCTTTTTGGTAGGAGACCAGCCAGTGTTCAAAGCATTTTCTTTTTGCATGTTTACTCATGAAGGCAGTTCCCAGGCAATTCCCTTGTGTCTCTGGCAGGAGGACAAACTAGTCTGAAAAATTTGCCCACCTTGTTCTCTCCCCCCCCCCCCCCCAATCCCTATGGCTTGTCAGTTGTGGAGAAAGCAGATCTGGGTTGTGAAAATCCAGATGGCTGCAAAAAAGTTATCCACAGCTAGCAACTGCCTTGAAATGGAACCCCCCCAACCCCAGAAACAACAGGGATATACGTAGATTTCTGCAAGCTTAGAGTCTTAACCTCATTTGGACACCAGGGGACTCATCTCATTCCAAAGCAAGGATGACATGTTCATCTAGGAACCCCCTTGGTTTACAGGGTTGATCTAATAGTAGGATAACCCTTGAGGGGAAAAAATGAAAGTTCAAAATAAATGTATGGATATATAATGTCAATATATCCATAGATCTAAACCTTTGAACTTCATTATCCCTCCTCAGTATTGACCTCACTTGCCAAAATTTCTCATGGTGTTGGGTTCCCTATGTGCAAGGGAAATTAAATGCAGGAACCTGAAATATGAAGATAAATATATTCTTGTCAAATAAGATTTTTTTTTTCAGTGAGAAGGCTCGAGGCTTTTGTTCTCTTTATCTCTTTTCATAAAGTGTCCAGACTGCTAGTCTCCAAATCCTGTTAAGTCGACAGGAAATCTGTCATGTTCAGAGTTTTTATTTCCATCCTCAACACCGATCCCCCCTCCCCCCAGACAGGTCCAGAGATATGAGGGTTTTATTGTATCCTGGGTGGAAAAATTATTGTTATCCCTGGCAGTGGTGAAAATAAATTGCAATGATCGTGCACAGGGAGTACCAATATAACTGTGATGGAACACACGCCCCTACGCAGAACCTGGGTTGGTATGTTATGCTGAACCGGGTTGACTGAAGTGGTTGCATGTTCATAATATGTGCATCTAGGCTGGCTTGGCATGATTGCCCCTTCGCTTTTATGTGACCAGTCAACATATTGTGCATGTAGTAATTAGAGTGAAGGAGCTGTGTGGACAATAATCTCTTCAGGGTGGGCAGTGAAGATTGGGACAAACGTTGGATTTCTGTGTCAAAGATATCCAGATATCCAGTGTATAAAGAACTATTATTTTTTATTACGCTCTTTGCATTCCAAAGAACATCAGTGGTTTACAATATATAGAGTCTCCGGCTTCTGCAAGTTCTGGCTTATAAAACCTGACTTCATGACAGTGGTGCGGAAATTGCCATTGTTCAAACCATGGAAGGCCATAAACTAGCAGGATAAAGGACCATGTATGGCATACATTATCTGGAGTAGAGTCTGCTCAAGAGAGGGGCAAGCATTCCTGACAATTATTTCTATGTATTTATTTATTTCATTGAATTTGTTATGGCCGCCCACTCCAATAGACTCTGGGAGGCTTACAAAATCTAATACAAAGTTTAAAGCAATTAAAAACATAGTCAAAATAGTTTACATGGAGGACTCCCTTCATTTTACCACCCAAATAATAACCTGGTGAGGTTGAGACTGAGTGACCAGCCCAAAGTCATCTAGAGAGTTTCCATGGCTTAGGGTATGTTTGCGGCTAGGCTTCCCCAGTCCTAAATCAACAGCTTAATCGCTGCCCCATTATTACTCTAGTACCATTACACTAACTGAACATACCCACACAATTTTCATTATTTTCTGTTTCAAATACTGACATATGAGGTACAGCTGGAATCTGACAATGCATCACTGTGCTCTGGAGGAGAACCCTGAGTTGTGAAATCCAGATCACCTCTGCACTGCCTAAACATTGTCTTCAGACCAGAGAAACTCCAGCCTGGGACAAATTAGAGAAGCTGCCTTCTCCAGCTGGCTAATAAAGGGTGCTCTTCAGCATTGGCAAGGCCCAATGAAAAGGAAACAGATAATGTTGCGTGTGTACGGTTGTGTACACTTCTTATTTTTGGACACTGATAAAGAATTCCTGGCAGACACTGCTGACTGATTCCCCAGATGGTTGCTTCCTTGACCAAGCTGCTTGCACTGGCTGAGTAAATGCTTCTTGCTGTATCTCTCCTTAGGGGTTCTCAAACTTCATGGGGTCATGGATCTGTGTGACCTCTTCAAGAATGAAACTGTTGGACCATGCTGACAAAGTTCAGGCTATTCAGCAATATTGTCTGACGTTAACCCAACTATGAGTGTCCAATACATGCCTGCTCAAAGTTGGATTACAGGATTGCTGTCAGAACTTACTCCTGAGGACATGGCTGTCTTTTGATGGTTCTTGGCCTCGTAGCAACAGCTTTGCAGCAGCCCAAGCTTACTTCTGAGCAAAGTCCAGCCAATCTGGCCAGGATAAAAGTGCTTTTGTGTACTCTCCTCTTCTCCCTCTTCCAAGGGTGGCTCTTCCTGGCCTTCTTCTTCCTGGAGGGCATCACATTGATTCCTGGCACTAAGCCTGCCTGATTGCCTGAGGTGGCCTGAGCACTCTGCCTCATTGTTATGCTGGTGGTTCTTCTTCTTCTTCTTCTTCTTCTTCTTCTTCTTCTTCTTCTTCTTCTTCTTCTTCTTCTTCTTCTTCTTCTTCTTCTTCTTCTTCTTCTTCTCCTCCTCCTCCTCCTCCTCCTCCTCCTCCTCCTCCTCCTCCTCCTCCTCCTCCTCTTCACTTGTGGAGGAGGCAGAGAGACTATTTTGAGGATAGTGATTGGGAAATAAACTACGAAGGCTAAGATGGACAAGGTCTGAAGCAGAGGGCCCTAGATGAGACAGGTGTGTTGATTGATTGATTGATTGATTGATTGATGAGACTTACATGGCTGCCCATCTTATGAGCCATAATTCTGGATGGCTCCCAACAACAGTGACAAAAACATAAATAAAAGAAAATCCAATCCCTCCCCCCACAAAAAAACCCAACTCCCAGTGTCCTAAATTGACATTTTCCAATATCTAAGAAATCCCAGCTGCCTCACCCTATTCCCAATGCCTGTGGGGAAAAGCCAGCTTTTTAGGGCCTTCTAGAAGGCTAGAAGGGTAGATGTCAGCTGGATCTCAGGGGGGAGGATGTTCCTTAGGGCAGGCCCCACTAGATGACAGTGTGGGAGAAAGGACCTGTAGCATGTCCACCCTAAATGGCCTTGTGAAGCGGGCAGATATCTCCTGCAGATGTCTGATAGAAGCCCCAGTGATACCCTGCGTCACCCATTCATAGGGATTCATTAGCAGCCACAACTATGTCGGATAAATTGCACAAGTCGTATCATTTGTATGATGATGTGATGATTTGCGTGACATTCCTCACCTCCACCCCTCCTATGGATGCCCACGAGTCCGTACAATAACAACGCACAGATATCACCTGCTCCTTCCAGTCACCTCTCTACGGCTGTTAGGATGCAGGAGAAAAAGACATTAGATTTGTGAAGCTTGAGTCTGATTGTTTGACTTGGCTGGTTTTCTGTTCTAATAATGTCTTTTCTAGTATCTACAGTAAAGCCAGTTACCATTAGCTGTATCGTTGAATCTCTGGCTGCAAACCTACTAATTTAAGTATCAGTCTGGGTGAAACCAGACATAAACAGCTATTTATAAATTCTGATTTCTCACCATCTCTCCTAAAATTAAAGCACCTCCACCGAAGTTACCAAACATTTATCAGGCCTGAGCTGTCTCATGAACACAGTTCCCCCAAATGGGAGGGGCGGGTGGGAAGTGCAATATTGTACACCCTAATTCTGTGGCAACTTAAAGCAGGAGAAGCTGATTATTTGCAGTGCATAGAGAATACTTTATATTGGGGGAGGGGCCTTCAAAGCCCCATTTTGCAGGTCTTGGAGTCCCCTCTGATCATTTTTGATAAAAACCGATGGCACCATTTCTGCCATTTTGAGGTAGGGAACACTGCAAACTGAGGTCCACGCTCCAAAATAGGCAAATTACAAAAATACCGCCAAGTCGCCCCCCCGCTCAGCCCATTCTCACCCACATGTGTGATGCAATTCACCCACATTGCAACCTGTGGCCATTAAGAGGTCTCCCACCCCCACCTCCAGTTTAAACTACATGTTAATGTGTTCATGGGCAAATATTGCCTGAGTCTTCTAGTGCTGTGGAGTCCTTGGTGCTCTCTGAGCTCGGCTGCATGCTTGCAGATGTTTCATTACCCAACTAGGTAACATCATCAGTGCAAGTGAGTGTGGGGTTTGCTCCCTGTTTTTATATACAGTAGCTTGCCATGCCAATGTTGATGGGGGTGTGGTTTTCTCCTTGGTAGTTCCTTGATTAGGGTATTGTTTTCTGCTTGATTGTTTGTCTGGTATTAATCCCTGCTTATCTGTGTGTCGGCTGCCGGAGGGGATGTGTCCTGGTCTTTTTGTTTCCTCCTTAACTTTTTTATTGTCTCTTTTGAATAGAGTGTAAATATGGTTTATTTCTATGTGTCTACTGATGGCTGATGTGTCTGAATGCCAAGCTTCCAGGAATTCCCTAGCATTTTTGGATTTAGTTTGGTCTAGGATGCTCACAGCTTCCCAGTTGAAACTATGGTTGAGTCTGTCTGTGTGTTGTGAGATTAAGGAGTTTTCATTGTGTCTTCTGACTGCTAGCTGGTGTTCATGAATGTGCTCTGCTAGTCTTCTGCCTGTCTGTCCTGCATAGTGGCTGTTATAGTCCTTACACTATCTTCTAGCATTGTTGTAAATGCAAACTAGGAAAGAGTTGGTTCCTTTTCACTGTAACAAAGTCATGAACCATTTTCAGATTTCTCTCACTCAGCAGTCAGGATCAGGAGCAAAACTGAGGAAGAGAATGTAGAAAAAAGGGGGCAGTCCTCTAGATTCACCACTATAACAGCTCTGACTGCTATTTCTATTGTCCACCCTGGTTTTGCTCAGCATCCAAATTCTGAAGATCTTGGAACCTTGCTGATGGATTTCAGTTGGCTCTAAAGAAAAGCATGACTGTACTGCAGAGCAAACCTTTCCAGTTTAGTGTCATCGAGATGATCAACAGTTGTTCCCATCCTCCCAGTCAACATAGCCATGTTGTCTGAGCCTGATGCAAGCTATGTCCCAAGATGTGTGCATGGCAGCAAATTGTGGAAGAGCAATATGGCCCTGTTTTTAGAGTGAGTGAAAGCTCTTGTTACCAGTGATCTGTAGATTACTTTCTGCTATAACGTTTTTGAGATCATTGCTACTCATAAGAGAATATAAGAAAATGCCATAGATATGGCTTCATGACAGCCTGAGGCAAAATATCTTGGAAGAAGATGATGGCAAACCACCCATGTTTTTGCCAAGAATGTGTCCATGAAAGTCATCAGGAATCAAGCCAGCAAGTGGCAGTATCTGGCCAACTTTGGGTTTTGAAGTTAAGAAAAGTTGGTCTTGGTTAGTACTTGGCAGGGAGGTCTGTAGGGACTGAAGGCTGTAATTGCTGCAGAGAAAACTACATGGCTGTGTCCCTGAATTCACCATGAATTGGACTTGACTCAAAAAAATGGTACTTTTCACACCATTAAGATATTGTTATTAGACTGATCTGCCATTGATGTGTACAGATGTCATTAAACTTCATTAAAATGCATTTTTAAACAGTTTGGGCTTTTTAAAATAGATGAGGAGAACAGCCTTACCCTGATGGAGATCTGATTTCATACTTATTGAAAAAGTATATCCACCTTGTCTGAAAAGTTTACCCCACAGTCCACACTCATTGGGGGAAAAAAATTGATTAGAGGAAAAAAGAAGTCTGCACAGACATCTAAGTATTATATACAAACAAACTGAATGCTTCCTTTATGAGTTACTTTTACTTGAATGCTTGCAAATATTTTGAGATATGGGAACTGCATGTAATTATTTTAAGGGAACAATAAAGGCACCAAAATGCTTCAGATACTAATTTTGACAAATATGAAAAATTATGCGTGTACATATGTATGTTTCCTATGGAAACTGGAAAACTCTAGTGTTGATTTTACAGTTGACTAATATTGCATTTTTTAAAATATATATATATTTCAAGTTCATTCCTTACAATACTGACAGAGTTGTAAATACACAACTCTGGGACTAAACCTACTGAACTTAGTGGATCTTATTTCTGAGCAGACATGAGAGAATTGCAGTGTAATTTTCTAGATGTGGAAAATCTGTAGAAGAATGTAACAGTGAGAAGCATTTCATTACAAACAAATCTATGTATTTTACCACAGGTCATGCTGGTAGATATGTGGTGGTTTACATGTGGTTTCCCCAAAGCAATTTACGGTTGAATGTCAGAAGATATATTCTGATGATTCTACAGTGGAACCTTTGACTTGGTGAAGATATTGGTTACCTCTTCTCTTGATATATTCAAGCAGAAGAGGGACTGTTACCTACCTTGAATGCTTTAGTATGGATTCCTGCAGAGATCAAAGGATTATTGATCTCCCTTTCTACTCTGTGCTTCTATTGTCACTACACTGCTAAATGTGCATACCATAGCAAAATTGAGAGATGGTGGTGATCTACGCAGGGCACGCTTAACCTGTTTATTGAATTCATCCTGGTTCCTAGATTTGCAAAGAGACACTGAATCATTGATTGATCAATTATGTGCCATCAAATCAGTGATGACTTTTAGCAACCATATAGATGGACCTTCTGCAAGGATGATCTGCCCCAATCTGGCCCTTCAGGTCTTCCAACAGTGCACCCATCACCCCTATTATCATGTCCATCCATCTTACTGCTAGTCCTCTTCTTCTCTCTTTCCTTCCACCTTTCTCAGCATTATGGATTTCTCAAGGGTGCTGGATCTTTGCATAATATGTCCACAATATGGTAATTGAGGCTGGTCATTTGTTCCTTTAGTGAAAACTATGGATTGATTTGTTCTATGATTCATTTGTTTCTTTTCTTGGTTACCCATGGTCATTGCATCATAACACAATCTACAATTAGCTTGGATAGTACAACATAGCAAGTGCCATATATATGCTTACACATAAAACCCCCAAACCCAGGTTCAACTCTAACCAAGATCAGAAGGTTGTGTGAATGCAGCTAATAGGTTTTTAACTTATCCTGGCTAAGCATGTTGTGTGGACACACCTGACAACTCACTAGCAATTACATACTTATAACATTATTTCTTTTTAAGGGATAGAAATGAGATCTTGAAAACAGCATTGTAATTACAGTTCCTTCAGAGTGTTGTCTGTTTCTATATGTTAGGAGGAAATAGAGGTTGTCAGTTTTCACTGAAATCCACTAGAAAATTCAATCCAATTTTTTTATCTGATTCAGAAAGTTGACTTGATTTATAGATTCAGTCATGTTACCTTCAAACCAAACCTCTAGATCCAAGCTTCTCATATATCTGATACTTAATACATTGTCCAAGAGGTAGAAAAGCAAAATGGGTTTTGTTCTAAAACTCTAATGTTTCATTCTATTGGATTCTAGAATTTCAGTGGCTGTGCTGGAGACAGAAATAAATTGCTCTCATCCTAACCCTAACCTCAACGATCGTGATGAGATTCCATCCCCAGGCCCCAGGGACCTCGCTGTGGGGTGACTGCCGAGGCAACAACCTCCTGTTCCGAAGCAGGAACCATGTTGCACACCAAGCCTTCTTTAGAATTGTGAGGTGCAGCATTTTGGAAGAGGAATAAAATGTCAGCCCCAATATCTAATCTCAGAGGAAGCATCACCAACCAGAGGATGGCTGGTTGCTATAATTCAGACTCCAATTCCAGATCTGGACTTCTTGGTTCTTGGATCCAGACCTCCCAGTTCCATTCTGGAATCAGCACAGCCTAAACACATGCAAACTGCCAGAGGCTCCAAAAGAAACAAAGCAGAGAAGACAGCGGAATTTCTTTTGTTGTTTGCAGTATTTTAATACAGCATTAAATTGCTATAACACTAAAGACAAGCCAATACTATCCAGCAAATAAGGCACATGTCGGAATGCCATTTTATGGACAATCCACAGCAGAATCTTGACAGTCTTTTCCACAACCCTTTTAATCAGTTGTCACTTTGGTGGCTGAGATAAGCCTGTCTTCTCCGAGGCCTGTGTCCATAGAAAAGTTATTATTATTATTATTATTTTTAAAGCTGTACATGTTAATGACCAGTTAAAGAAGAGAAGAATTATACAACTGAAACTGAGAAGTCAGTGAGTACAGCTAGTTTTTTTTTTAAAAAAGTAATTAAACTAATTGAAATTGGCAGACATTAATATAATAACAACATTAGTTTTATATATTGTAGATTGCTGCTCTAAATAACTTTTGTAAGAGAAATAAGAGCTCAGTATAGGACTGGGCTCATTTTAAACAGGGCTTAAAACAAACAAACAATCTTAATATAACGGAACTATGGGAAACCATAAAGAATAAGATGCATATAATATACATCATTCTAACATGCATATTGTATCATGTTATGCATTCTAAATAAAAATAAACACAAAATGCTTATATCACTGCAACCCTTCCTTGGTTACAGCCAATGACTGAGTGCATTGCTTTAATGCCAGTCCTACTGCTTTCCAGACCTCCGTGTGATGTTTTTCCAACAGCTTTCGCATCATTTGGAGGCAAAGCTTCCCTTACCTACCTCCAAGACGCAGTGTAAAAAATAAACACTCCTAACCATCTTACAGAATTTCTGAAAAGCAAAGAGCAACTCTTTGGATCCTTTCACACATTGCACAACAAGAAACCCAGAGTTCTCACTGAGAGAGCGCATGTGATCGGTTGTCTCACAAACAGATCTGGTTCATGTATGTGCTTCTACTTTCTCAAATCTGACCTTCGGGCATGGAGATGGAGATTTTTTTTTTTAAAGATCCTAGGTGTACATTTAAGTGGAATGTGTGAAGACGTCCGTAGAGCATTTGCGCTTCAGTTCTTATCTTTGCACTAGAGTCTCTGCTGTTTCTTCTTGAAAATGCGCAGATACAGCATTCATTAGGCCCAGCCTAAGTGCATGTCTCAGGACTAGGCTGTTAGTGTATCTTTCTCAAAGTCATAAAGTGTAAAAGTAACTTCAATACCTGATTCTTACAAAATCAGTCATAGCTTTTCTAAAAAGGCAATACTTTCCAAAATACACATATAAATAAATTGAATACGCATATTAATATAAGTTCTAAACACCCGAATAATATATTGGTTACTTAATACTGATATTTTCATCCAAATAAAAGCAATGAGAAGAACAATATGGCTTAAAGAATTGCGAGGGTTCATTTTCTTGTCAGAATTATGTACCAACTTTCATATAATATTCTATGTAGACAATATTTCCTTCTTAATGTAGTTCTGTTGCATACTTTATACAGACAAAGGCATTGTAAAAAAAAGAAGAAGAAAGAAAAGAAAAAAGCAAATTCCTTCCATAAATATTTTCTTGAGGATACACCCTTAATTCTGTATAATACTTAAGAAAACTCTTAGCTCTGTTAGTATCATAGTAGAAAACTAAGACCCTTTCTGAAAGCTTCAGAGTTGTAAAAACACTTTAAAAAACCTCAAGCAAAACTAACAATAGTATTTTTAAAAGGCCCTCAAATATATACAAAAAGGTTACTGCAAAGAGTTTTCCAATAACAATTCAGTATTACAAAGACATATTTGTAACCATTCAAAAATTTTAAACATCTACAAAGTTTTCCAAAATACACACACAGTATTAAAAAAAAAAAAAAATGGAGAGGAACTCTATGTCAAGTATAACTCAAGATAAATACCCTTCCGCAAGTAAAACTGTAAAATATTTCATAACAGGGAGAGTAAACATTAATATCAATTGACTATATTTATTAACTGCACACGATTGTCCCTTTGATACTCACCCTAAGAAAACACAAGCCTTCATTTGTTTAGTTACCATGTTGGTCAGGCTCACAGAGTGCTACAATCACGTAGGAATATTTCTAGAGGCAGTGGTTTTTGCAGACACGAAAGCGAGAGCACTGAGATTTTGGCTAGGTATAAAGTCATGCCTTAAAGGAAGATGCAGCACGAAACATTCCTTTAAGGCTGAATTAGAAACTATTTGTCTGTTGGACTGCGTTGTAACAAGGCTTGTAGAGAGAGGCATTCAACAGAAGGCGTGCATGACATCACTTGCCCCACCGCAGACCCCCCCACCCACTTCCACATGGGTCATTTGCAGCCCTGAATGAAGATCTCCACACATTGTGCACAGTCCAGCCTAAATGCGATCCTTTTAGGGACAATGATCTTAACAGGTAGTCAAAATCATGTTATACAGAATTGGCTTGTTCCATCAAGCTCTGTACTGCTATTACTTCTTGCCGTCAGCGGATCTCAGAATTCTTTTCTCGGCTTTCTTTAAAGTCAGGGTATTTCCTAGAATCTCATACAAGCAAACCATACATTCGGAGTCCTGTTCTGTCTGCCGCTGACCTTAATGAAATGCCAAAGTCGTTTCCTGAAGAGATTCTTTAGCGTGATCTATTGGGCCTACCTGAAGCAGCTCGGGCTGGGCTTTCCATCCAGGTAATGCAATGAACTTCATCAAGGTGGAGAAATGCCATCGTTTACCACAACGCGGCCCTCGATTGGCACACATGCAGACATCTCTTCCAACCCTTCCACTTACTAACTGGAATCCTCTCCAAGCTATAAGAATAGCCAGAGGGGGCCTCAGAAATGAAGGGGAGCAACATGGCTGCTTTGCCCCATTCTTAGAAGCAGGAAAACCACACTGGTTGGCAAAATTGGTGGAAGGTTGTGCTTCACTCAAGCTGTTGTGAAAGCAGCCTGCTGCTTTCAAGATTTGCACAGCACCTGAAAGCCCCTTTCAGCTGTCACAAGTTAATTGAAGTGGAACTTCCATGTAAATGGAATTAGGCTGAAAAAGTTTCAATGTCAATGGGAATTCCCAGGAAAAGTAGTGGGTGCCCTATGTTTTAAACTTATTGTCTTACATGTATCTCTGAGGTGGGGAATGATATACTCACAACGTGTGTGATAATGGCATTCTTGAAGACAAATAAATGTCACTTTGGCACTAATAACCTTATGAGAATTGCCAGAGATCCATGGATTTCTAATTCAAGCCAGTAGATGGGTTTTGGTGGATTATGTATAACTTCCAAGTCTATCTCACAACTTTCCAGGAGGAACTTTCTTACAGCAGCCTTTTGCACCTCCTTGAAAGTCCAGGAATATGCCCCAGATGGAAATCAAAATTAGGAAGCCTTTCTGTGCATAGCTGAAGCTGTGGAGTCCTTGGGGTTCTCTGAGCTTGGTTCTTTTCTTGCAAACGTTTCATTACCCGGCTAGGTAACATCTTCAGATCATACTGAAGATGTCACCTAGCCGGGTAATGAAACGTTTGCAAGAAAAGAACCAAGCTCAGAGAACCCCAAGGGCTCCACAGTTCAACCCTGAGCTGCACATATTCACCTCTATTGATAGCTGAAATTATACTATCCATGGTACTCCTGCAATAAGAATAACTGCCTCCTATTTAAAATGATTTATGCTGAACTGGTCTTCATCTTTAACATCAGTTGAAACAAATAATCACATCTACATTTTGTTCTCCAAGTATATCTTTGGGGAATTTTGGGTAAGTAGGTATGACAACAGCTAGAAAGATTATGGCTAATATTTTATAAGTGCTCAAACAACTACAGTAACAACGACAACAACAACAACAAAACCTGTAGCTGGCTTAATATAAGGTTGTATTGTAATGCATTTCTCCTATTATTCAACCCTTACCCCTACTGGAAAAGAAAATCGAACTTTAAATGCTAAAGTTCAAGTTTTCAAAAGCCATCACTCAATTCTTCCTGCTCTAGATAATGACACAATGCAAGAACGGGTAAGGGTTCTAATTATCCAGAGATTCTCTGGTTTATATATTTACTTAAAACATGCTTTACTACCATTTTCTTGACTCCAATTGAGTCTTTAATCATGTAAACAATGCAGAGGAAAACTTTCGGCGTTGTTATTTCAGAGGAGTTGCTATGTAAACAAGAACTGATGTAGAAATGGTCTAATCGCTTGCTTTTGGATAATTACAGTGGGTTCATCTACACTTTCTCATTTTTACAGTAAACCCACTGACAATAATGGGACTTAAAGTAGTAGTTTACATACAACTGTTGAATCCAATAAAATGATGACCAAACGCTTATAAATTTTATCCAGCTATATCAAGGAAAGTTACTTGAGGCTATAAATTAATAAAGTTCATAATATCCACATAAGAGATGCACTTAGTTAATATGACATCGTTGTCATTGAAGCCTAAACAGATTTTGCAACTTTTCTAAATAAGAAAGCCACTCCATTACAAGATGCTGTAACCTAGCCAACTATTTGTATCACAAGACAGATTTTCCACTGATTCCTAAAAGCAAAAGTTGCTCACAACTGATTCTAAGCCTTATCTGTTCCATGAACATTGGGAAAATAATTCTTGGTGTTGGCAACATTTGCCAAGAATGTCTCTCCGAATGTGTTGGACCACTATTCCCATCATGTCCAAACCATTGGTGTAATGCTGGATTGGAGGGAAGCTGTAGCCTCATATCTCTGGAAAGCATTTGGAGAAAGCTGGAACAGGATATCTATGCACACTGCTCCTTAAAGCTCTATATGCAGAAAGGTATGGGTTGAATTGGTACTTTATAGGAAGAGACCAAGAGTAGCCAGACAGGGGTAGCTAGTTCCGTCAAATATCTCCCTGCCTTGTAGGCATTTACCCTGCAACTCTTGTGGTTTAGCAAGATAAGACAGGCCCCTGCTCTCTCAGGTCCTAGATGTGAAAAACCTAACAGCATCATGAAACTCTTCCTGATGCAAAGAATCTCTGCTCACTTTTAATCTGCAGCGCAGAGCATGGTTTCACTCTTCTTGATAATCTGGCAATGGCCTGAGATGATTTAATACAAAATAACTCCACTTTCCAAGATTGCCCTGATCTGAATTCCCAATCCACCTCTAATTCCCTATGGAAACAGGTGGTACCTAGAACATTTCAACCTCTACTTTAACAACATTTAAAATGAACATAATTTAAAAAAAGAAGCTCAACTATTATTTAGGACAGTTCCAGTAATAGATTTGCTTTGTCATAAAGCTTCAAAATTCTCTTAATAGAATTGCTTAAGTATGTTTGAAATATAGAGAAGACCTACCTAAGGATAATTGTCTTTATATACTCATAGAAGCCCTATAGTTATCTAGACTAGCAGTAATTATTTCACTGAAAATGAGTACATCTAGACAGAACAGTCGCTTTCTGAAGATGTCATGACATCTAAAATTAATAAATAAGACTGATAGATTTTTCAGTCAAGATGCTGAGATTAATTCCCCCATCATTCACAGGAAATGTATTTCTACCCCTCCTAACTAGGTCTAAGGATTTTGATTAGCAAATCTTCCTGCATTGATGGAAGAGCAGCTTTGCAGTGGGAAGAAGCATGGTTGAGGTGCCTCCTTCTAAGACAGGTGTGGAACCACACCTAAACTTTGAATGGCAACTGAGCACTGCATTTCTAAAAGCAATGGCTAAGCCAAGGACCAGAACTAAATCTGATTTGATTTACATTTACTTAGAATTAAAGACAGTTAAAAAGATTACTTTTCCAGTTGTGCATTTAGTAGCTTCCTTATTAAAAATTACCATTAGTTTAACTTCCATAGGTCCCTGGAAGCCACACTCTGACTTTCAGAGGTCTTTCAGTTGCCACGCAAAACTGGGGAAGTTGGAGTGGATACCTCTCTTCTATGGTGTTATAGGGCAGCTTATCTGGTAAATGAAATTTTGGTCTATCATATGGCATAATACATTATGTGCCAGTAAGTGAATTCCTACCATCTTTTTCTGGTGTTCTAAACTCAAGGTTAATAGAAATTATAGGCTCCCATTGGGAGACCACCAAAACGTCTTGGCCATAATAACAGTCCATTAGTTGAGTGTACCAATTGGCCACTTCCACTAGATTGGGTCTGATCCCGTGGAGATTCTCCATGTAGTAAACCTGGGCCAAAGGAAGTATGTAAACAAACTCCTAAAATAACTTTCTGGGGTTCTAAACTCAAGGCCAAATCTTGGTCCTAGAGGCACTCCATCAGGTCATTTCTATTAGGTGACCTTGATCATACAGTGAATCCCCAATCAGTGCTGCAAAATTCAGAGCATCCAACACTCTTGCTGGCCTGAAAAGTCTCTGAATTGTGAGGTGGTACCCTTTAAGGCTATCCATAATTAGATTGGCTATAGACATCTAGAAGTAATGACACCATGCAAAACTGAAATAAATAGCAATCTGTAGATGAACTGTTTTGCTCTGATGCCACACAATACAGCTCCAAACTGTTTTGCTCTGATGCCACATGATACAGATGTTCTTGCCTTCTATTACCACTGTCTGTAAGGCCACATGTGGCTCAAGGCAAAGTGAGATACAGTTCAAGAACAAAGAACAGAGAGGATTCGGTTTAGGGCCTTCTGCAGAGAAACTCCTCATATCTGTTTTTCAGAATTCTAGAGATGTTGAATGGATGAGTATCACATCTCTTCCAGCTCTCTTCCTCTGTAATGGCATAGGTTATGAGAGAGCGAGAGTGAAGGTATCTGGAGGGGTGATTAAAAAAGATACCCACACACATGCAATCGAAGCCCTCCCTGGCCCCACCTGTCAAAAAGGGCTAGGCTTCAATTGTGAAGGTGCCATTTTGCCTTTTTTCAACCTTCCCTCTGCAGATGCCCATGTGTGTATGTGAAAGAAAGAGATAGCCAGCAGGATTTCCCAGCCCAGTGTCCTCTAAACGTGTCAAACGTTACTTTCCTTCACCCCAGTTGGCTGAGGATTACGGTGTTGCAGTCCAACCCATTGAGAGAACACCCATTTGGGAAAGAATGGCATGAAAGCAAGGTGAAACTCTGGCCTGTCGCACCACTAATTGTTGAAGGAGGAAAGGGCCAAACTCCACCAGAGGTTATGTGGTTGGGGATGACGAAGGTAGAGAAACAGGCACAGTGGAGAGAGGGAGCTGAATTAGGATAGTCTTGTCTGTTGAGAACAAGGTAACATTTCTCTTGTTGGCTAGATACGCAGCCTGAGGATAGGAGTTTTAGCCACCATTGCATAGCTAAAGAAAAATGTAAGGGTAACTGAGATGCCATGGGAAGTGGGGGTAAACAACAACAGCCTGCAAAAATTAGTGTATTTATGCAAGCTTGTTCTGAAATAGATCTCCTGGATTTCGGTGGGACATCCATCTACATAAATGTGCTTAAAGTTGCTGCACACGAAAGACAAATTCCTCTTTCGCTCTACGTGTTCTACCATCGTTACATTTCCATGCAAACCACTCGTCAGACAATTATTCACTTGTTCTTTTAAGCCCTCAGATTCAAAAAAACTGAAGCTCACCAAAAGCCTCTCTTCAGTGGCCCTGGAAGACTCTTGGAAAGCAAGCAAGCTAGTAGATCTTACCGACCATCCCCATAGTCAAGAAAAACGAATATTTGCATCACATCCTTAATTCTTTCCTAGAGGAGGCCTTATAGCTTTAGTGAATTCTAGTTGGCAGCATAGCTAAAACACATTTTGAGTAATGCCTGCCAACCCCCACCCCCCTTAACGTCATCCAACCAGATCCTCCTGACATGACGGGTCTCTCGGGACAAACAACACTAGTTCACTTGGGGTAGAATACTGGAATTGTGTAAACAATCAGCGGAAACCACCATAGTGATTCCATCATGAATATGGCGGGTATAGTCCAGCAAGAGCCACAGCCAGTTGGTCTCCACCCATATTAACATGGCTTGTTTCGCAAGACCCTTAAGGAAGGAATACACATAACACCACAGTCCTATAGATACAAGTTGTATGTCTGTACATACACAGGGAAAGTGTTACATTCTGTTAAAGGAAAGGCATACGATTAGGTTAGGCAATATTGGTGATGAATGAAGGTTCTTGGATTATGTTTCCTCCTCCTTCCCTTTTGGTTGCTGCCACGGGATCTGTGGTGGCAGAAACAGTCTCCATGGGTGTCTTTATTGCA
This sequence comes from Python bivittatus, assembly GCF_059951505.1. Taxonomy (NCBI): domain Eukaryota; kingdom Metazoa; phylum Chordata; class Lepidosauria; order Squamata; family Pythonidae; genus Python; species Python bivittatus. The sequence goes on from NW_028277033.1 coordinate 5,405,022, forward strand.
CTCGGCGGCAGTAGTAGCCCAGAACTTTACATTTCTCACAGAGATGCTGAGGGTGCTCTTTACTTTGATCAGAAACATCCAGGCCATCAGGTTTTTCCAGGGGTCTCTGCACAGGGGAGGTAAGCACAGGCATTACAGAAATTCAGACATGAACCGTTCCCAAGTTTTGCTCTTACACATTTGAATCCAAAGAGATGCAAAGAGTCTTTTTCAAGAAGCAGGTCAGGAAATGCTTAGAGAACTTTCACAAGAAGGTTGCCCACAGGATAAGGCCTTTAAATGCATCATTGCTATGTTTGTTTGATTGCAGTTCATTAACAGTCCATTAATAAGTCATTTGGAATCCCAGAAGTCAACAGCCCTACAGTATGTGTGTGTGTGTGTGTGTGTGTGTGTCTTACTTTTTGCAGTAGCAGATGCTTAGCAAAATAGGTATCATGCTATTTCTTTTGCAACATTGTACAAAGCATAGAAAAGGAATAAAAAGTTGTAAGCAAATAAGCCAGGACAAAAAAGAACAGAAAATCTAACTAAATTTTGTTTATAACATTACCAATTGCTTATATCTCTCCAGCTTATTTATAATATTTACTCCTGAAAATACAGAAATCAGAGATTTGTGTATATGTCTCTGGGTGTGTATTAAGTCTTTAAATTAAGTCTTTAAAGTCCTTAAATGAATTGATGAAGCTACTGTTAAACTCATTATATGGAATTTATACACGGTAATAGAAAATAAATTTATATTATATTTTGAAATTCAGAGATAACAAAAATGTTCTAATGAATGTAAGTTCATAGATGGAACAAAAGGAAATCCAGTAATTCTTCCCCAAGATAATTTTATTTTACTTATTCATGGCAAGCTTCCCATTTAAGGAGGTGAATTTAAGGCCATAACAACACTGCAGTATATAAGGACTAAACATGTTATAAACATCATCTTGTTGCAACCCAAAATGAGCAACTTTGTGTAATGAATCTTGTAATTAATTTGGTCATTCAGAAATGAATTATTGAGGGAGTAGTACTGAACAGCAAAGGATCCTTTCAAGAACTGATTACTATTACTGCTCTTCCTAAGATCTTATTTTCTTAAATACACGCAATTTTTTTTTTAGATATATTGCAAACTATAAGCACAGGTCAAATTTTTACAGGACCTTTTCTTTTAGGTGTATAACCACTTGAATAAACATCTGTACTTAAACGTATCTGCTTATTAGTAAAGTCTCAGTTTCAGTGTGCATTCGAACATCAACTCCAGAATGACCATGAGAACTAAAACTGGGAGTCCTCCAACTGGTGTGAACTTGGTGGACCATTAGATGTCTTGGACTTTTGGCTTCCATCCACCCGAGTAGTTTGTTGGTTCTCCATGACTTGGAAAGACTAAACATTTCCAGAAGAGATTGGGATTTTCTTAGTTCGAAACCATCATAACTTTTCCTTGTTCTCATTCCTTGTCTGCTTGGAGTCAAGCACTAATAAATTACCACTGAATAAATAAAATTATCCTTCCATTTGAAGAGGAAATGCCAGTCTAATATTTTCCTCTCTATTCTTTGCTAAAATATCCTCAAAGAAATAAACAGGCAAGCCTCAAAGCCCACTGATTAAAATTGCCTGGAATCCATTTACTGATTTAAGCTTTCAGAGCTGTTTTCACAGGCCTTGTTTGAAATAAGGGGCTGCCCTTCATTTTCTTGTAGGCAATGCCACCGACACACAGGCCTAAATGCCCACTTCCAGGATTCTGAGCTGCAGTGTTCCCTTGGCACCCCCTGAGCTTTGGAGACATGCAAGAGCCCCCAAAAGCCACCAGTGCAATCTTACTGCATGGTTTCACCAGCATGGAGACAAACTTGGACTCCTTTTAGACTCCTTTGAATCAGGCTGATCACACCTCCATGCGGTATCTCCAATCATTGTTAAGGGCAATAACCGAGATGGACAAGATTCCTGACTAAATAAGAGAGAGCTTGTCCAGCTTTGTGCTATAACACACCAAGAAAACAGAAAGCTCTGATGAAGATTAAGCTTGAACATTATGAATCAGAGAACCTGTGTGAACAGAGACCAAACATTTCAGAGAGCAAGAGTGAAGTCAGAGAATGGAGCGTCTCACATCCCCTCCTCACTTTTTTAAGAAGCATTCATTCGTTTCCTAGTGTTCCATTGTAATATCTATTTCATAATTCTGCTCATTTAGCCACGGTTCAGCTGCCATGGACTATTCTTCTAGTAGAAAGATGGTATATGCATGAAATACATACATAGAAATCAGTACGATTTACAGGTAACACCACAATATTTTATTGGAATTTAATCATAGTTGCCCCACTGGAAGTGATACGACCTGTTAAACTTAATTAAATTCCATTAATTTCAGGGGATATGTCCTAAGGATAACACAGAATAGGATTTAACCTGCATTATATAAGAGTATGTGGAGGGCGTTAATCGTGTGTGTTCCTTTTATTATTTCATCTCTCATGATTAATACTGTCAATTTAATTGGGTAATTGAACATTTTAAAGTAAACTAATACCCCATCTTTGTCTTTTCCCCCAAAATTGAGGGCTTTTAATAACAAGTCTTACACAGGCACAAGTGATTTTTTTTTTTTACATTAATTCAATTTCTGGATAAAAACACTGAAATTAAACTTACACATACTTTGGTTAAATTAGCAAATGAGCTAGACAAAGTTTGACAGTTCCCATAAAATTGTTCCCTCCAATTATCTCAAAGTGCTCAATAAACATATGCTTCTTGAAAACATTAATATATACAGTTTACACTTTCCTTCTAATATGTTTAATTTACAGATTGGGCTATCATTTATCTGGAATATTTGTATGTTTTACCATCTATTTCCTCTTTCTTTCTTTTTTGTTAAGCAACCCTGAATTCAGCCAAAGAAAGATGATTGAACTGAACTAGACATCTATATTTCACGCACACTTTTTAATGTGCAAAAAACAACCATCCTTCTTGAATAAAGTTGGGGAAATTAATTTGCCTCGTATTTTAATATGATTTCATCTAAGTTATTGAACCAATACATAAATTTAAAAATCAGTACCCTTTTTCAATTTGTAGTGCTATTTGCCAGTTGAAAAAAATAAATGATGCACAAGATAAGGTGAAATTAATGCACGGTAATGCCTTATATATTAGAAAATAGCTCACAGAAGTATCCGTGTGTGCGTTAGGAGAAATGTGCATAAAAGTGTATATACATTTAGGCATAAAGGGGTTTTTGTTTATGGTTAAAACGAAAACAAAAAATAAAAAGAGCAGAAGATAGTAATATAAAAAGCAGAAGAACCAAAAATTAAGAGGCACTCATTTCTTATTACGTAAGATTTTAAGACATCTTTTTTTACATGGAATGCTGCAATTTCTTACTTGCTCTCTCAAGCAACATACCCTTAATCCAGTTTTCTCCCAAATCTATAGCTCTGATTAACATGGCAGTCCCTTAACATTTGTATTACTGTTCTACATTGCAGACTGCAGTTCTGCCGCTTCTTCACTTCTCTGTATTGCAGCATGCTGAAAATCTACTGCTCCTACTACTAACATCTACTGCTCCTACTACACATGTTGAATTACATAATCTAAAATATGAAATGAGCTGTTTCTGCCCAGATGATCCACTTCAAATGTTTCTGAAAAAAGGAAAAGAGGGAGGCAGGCAGGCAGGGAGGGAGGGTTTGAAATTACCTATCTGGATAGAGAGCTGGAAACAAATTACCAGCCAGAATGGGGGGGGGGGGGGAAACCCTCTTGGAAATAATTCAAAGCTGAACAATCCTTGAAGATGTAAGGAACTATGAATCTCAGCTTCCTATCCTGAGCATCAGCACTGCCATATTACTTGAACTGGCAAACGATGAAGAAAATGGGCAAAGGTGGAACAATTTCTCCCTTCCTTCTTCGTGCCCAATTTTGCACAGAGTCTCGTTTCCTCGGTGTTAGGTACTGTTCCGTTTAGTGAAAGGATAATGCAATTCCTTTCCGTTTCCCGTTGTCTCTGGCCCGGGGCGGTTTTGCTACGGTCCACTGAATGTCCAGGAAGATGCTGTAAAAACTGGAAGAGGCAACCCAGCTCTCACCTCTGAGTCCAGCAGAAGAGGCCCCGTGCTGCACAAAACCACCTGGAAAGAAGCTACAGCAGGCCGACTCCGGGATGAAATGCAGCGAGGACGACGTTTATTGATATAAATCAGCTTTAAACAAATTAACAAAACTACCCAAGAATCTACTTTCCTCTGCTCTGAATGGAGAGCAAAAGATGTCAGGAAAGTCAAGAGACTTTTGGCTCATAAATGGAAACTTTATCTTTCCTTGACTGGTCTTTCCCATATATTTGTTGATTTCAATTTGACTGGCCTGTGAGCTATTTGCATTTCAGAAATGTTATTGTTGCCCACAAATTATAACACCCTTGCCGTGGAGAGACATGAGAAACACAAAGTTATTCAAGCAAAGCAAAAAGAACGAGAATGTTAAGAATTTGAGCCATGACAGAGTCCATTTCCAGCATGCAGGCTTGGAAAATTAAGGGTCACATGCAAAATAAATTTAATAGTTATTGTAGACAAGCTATGGTTTAGGAAAGCTTGAGTAATTTCTTCTTTCCAGATTCTGAAGGGAAGATGTCATTCAGCACCTTGGAGTTCTATCTAGATCAATGTTTTCTAATGGCTATCTACACCAACTCCCTCAATATATATCAATGCAGGATTAAAGCAGTTGTTTTTAAGAGTTAAGCACCCATTTCCTTGCGAATTTGGGTGCAGTTCTTTTCTAAAACGTCCAATTTTGATGAGTAACGGGATGGACTGAACTTTAAGGGTGAACGTATTTGAAAGTGAGACAGAAAGAACAGCGATCATGTTGACTCCACCACCAGCCAAGAATACTCAATCAAACAGTCCGATTCACCCATGTCAATTACAATAAATAGATTGCTACTTTAAACATTTAAAAGCATTTAGACTTCCCTGTTGGCAGTTAAGTTTCCCAGTGCAGTTTAGGGACAGATAAAAAGACACAGTTCCTGCCTTCAGCTCACCAGGAGTTGTGTGGGTGTGTGTGTTGTGTTAAAAAGGTCAAGATGGCAGCCACAATTGCACAATCAATGCCCTACCTCTTCTTTATGTGCATTCCATGTGTGACCCATGTAAAGGGGGTGGGGCTTCCATCACATGGTCACAGCTGCTATTTTAAGTTTTTTGATCTGCTCTCCCACCACCCATGGATGCCCCTGAGACTTACAATTCAAAACAAAATGATCCCCAAAGAAAAAACCACGGGGAGGGCAAAGGAAAAATATGACACTTGATCTTAGAACAATGAGATGTTGTGTGGGTCTTCTGCCCTAAGGCAGCGGGACAGTTGCTGAAATTTAATCTGTGTTGCCAGAACTCCAGGCCACACAATCAATGCAAACACATTGATTTCAGCTTCCAGGAAGTTGGGCAGAGAGCATTTTCGCAATGCAGATTTTTGGGGTTGGCCAGACATTGCTGTATCAACCCAGCCTTCATTTAGTGGTGTGAGGCAATTGTGGAACAACCCTATAAACTGCCAGTGCAGAAATCCTCTGGGGTTGATCAAGCACTACAACTGAGGACAAGCAAAACCCTCTTCTCGACCGATTTTTCAGCCGATACTCAAATATTCTGCAAGCGCTCTGTTTGAAACAGGACGGTACGGATTGTTACGTGTTGGTATCATTCCTGTGATTATTATGCGATATAAAATATATCAGTTACAAATATTCTGAAGATGCATCGCTGTTAGCTTGGATCCATCCAACGGCAGCATCGTTCTGCCACCCATGGGAACTGCTGAACTCATATTGAAATCCAATCTAAAAGTTCCTTTAGTTATAGAAAAGGGTCAGTTAATTGCCCAAGCACCCTTCCATTTCCTGGCCAGGCAAGGTAAGGAAAACAGCTCCTAAACTCAGCTACTTGATCTAGGCTGCAGCAAACAAACAAATGACCATTAGAGGGCAGCAGTGAGATCAGAGACCTGCCAGCTTTGCTGCCCTCTGGTGTTCCAACGATCTGCTGCAATTCAGATCTGGTAGCTTTACTCAAACAATGATGCCTACGTCTCAAGCATCCCCGATTAATCATTTCCCCCCCCAAATCCTTAGTCCATGCTTGTTTTTCCTGCACCCCAATAACCTGGAGACATGATGCAAGGAACTTCTTTTTGCTTTGCTTTGCTTCGCTTCTGTAACCCATTCCGACAGGCAGGAAGAGATACAGCAGGATTTCTGGCACAGAATCACGAGATGGCAGTCAGAGAGCCTCAGTCTCGCTTGCAATGGAGCCCTTTCCCTTTTGACCTACTTTGAATTAATTGTAATGCATCAGCTGAAGCATTCTCCATGGCTGGAGAGGAGTTTGCTTTTTTCCACCAATTAGGGGTTCCTCCCCCCCTTTCACTTTCTTTGCTCTGCTTCACTTGCTCCACCTTCCAGACTATAAAGTTCCTTAAAATCTGAAGTGTGTATGGTTCCTTGATTGGATTGAACAGCTCTCTAGGAAACTGGAGACACTGGCACTCCACATTTCCTCTCCTTGAAGAACTGCCACGTATCTTCCCCCCAACCCCTACTAGAGAATCTGCAAGAGATTATCTTCAATAAAATGCCTGTGTTCCAACAAAAGGAAAAGGAAATACACACACACACAATTCAGTGGTTAAAGAATAAATAACCTTTAGGCATAATCTTGTGTCTTCCAAAACACCTCTTTCAAAGAATTTGCAGAAAGATGAGGAGGTCTGATAGGAAATTCACATCTTCTCCCAAAATGGACCAAGTAAACTATAACTGTTGGTATTAATGATCCTAACTTTCAGTTATTGATGCAATTCATAGTATTGTGCACTGTTTCATTTGACTTGCTAGGTGAAGTGACGGGCAGATAACTATATAGATAGATAAATATTTCAGAAGTTAAGGATGTTCTATTTATTTTTCTTATTTAAATGATTAATTAAGATGATTAAAAGAAGGCTTTGATATAAGAATAAAAGCTGGAAGACTAGGGAGTCTTTCCATATTTCTGCATCTCAGCAACCTTTTCTTGACTCAGAAGAGGTGATAACCACTTCTATATTACTTCCAAGAGACACAGATGTGTCCATAAAGCTTTTTTTAACGGAGGCCAGCTTTCCTTGAAGCATCACCTTTTGGTAAAGAATAATTCCCAAAGCTTCCCTCTCACCCATTTTTACATTCATCTCAAGCGATTTATTTATTTCCACACCCTTTTATGCCTGTATATCCCACCTTTCCTCTGGAGCTGAAGAGAATCTGAGTGTGTGTGTGGGGGGTCTCCCCTCACTTTATCCCCACAGCAGCCACCCTGAGAGGTAGGTGGGTCAAGTAAGACTTCAACATCACCCAGTGATCGTGGGGAGGAGAGGAGGCTTCAGCCCTGGATTCACCATTAAGCAAATCAGCACCTGCTCGGGGCACCAAGGAATGGGTGGCACCACGGAGCCTGCTCCCCCTTAGCAATCATGCCCTTAACTCTTCCATTGCCACACTCAAGTGTTCAGCACTTACTGAGCCTTCACATCTTGTCCGGTAAGCAATGGAAGGGCCGAGGAGCACCATAGTTGGGTTGTGCTTAGGGCCTCCATTGGCCTTCATCCAGCCCTGGGGGGCTTCAACCTGGACACCGCTTAGCATCCTTTCTACCCCCTTTTAACCCCGTCCGTACCTGCTTGTGAGGATAAACATTAATATGGCACTTGATGCATTCTTGTCCCATGTTGGCCCAAGAGTTTCCACTCATCCATTTTCTCTTGCACTTGGGGCACTTATATTCGCCAAAGCAGCGTTTTTTCCCTTGGTATGGAGTCAGCCCCTCCCCTTTTGGACGAGCCTAAAAACGAACAGAGAGAGAGAGAGAGAAAAGCAGTCTTAATTAACGGCCAGAACAGAAAATGAAAGTGCATTCCATGGTCTTTGCTGACTGCATTAAAATAAGGATAACAAGAACAAAAGCAACAGCCCTTCCTACATTATGACAAGGTAAATCACTTTGGAAACTGAAAGGAACAAGACATTTGCTAAATCGTTTGCCTTCTGGAGGCCCATCTTTTGCAGTTCTCCCAAGTTATGAAATGCATCGCCTTGCACTTCTGACTATAGGAAAATAGCTAAGCAATTTCTTTTCAGCTACGCTTTTTGAGAATTGGCTTAGTAAAGATTTTAATAAAGGTTCAGCTGGGACTAATATCTCGGACTGACAGCCGTCAGTATCTCTCTGCCGCCCTCTAGTGGTCATCTGGATTTTATTTTTTACTACCTTTGTTTTTCACCTCTCCCTATGGTCAATTGGCAAACTGAAAGTATGTCTATATTAATAAATATACTGAAAGAATGATCTCTAGTTTAAAAAGAAAAAATATATATAATTCTACTGGTCCTTGGGTGCACTTAAACAAGTTCTTTGGATCCTTACTGAAGCATTTCCCAAAATATATCATGCTATTGTTCCTATATTATTCTGAGTATTCTGTCTTTCACACGTATCTTTACTCATTGATGGATGTATACATTTACTCAAAGGCTACATTCACTGCAATGTCTTCATCTCCCCCCATTTTTAATTCTATTTATTATCTGACTAGTTTCCTTGGTGATATGCCAGCTAAAAGAATAAAACGAGAAGTTAGTACAGTATGATATAGTTCTGTACACAACCTTTTCTTACAGATGTATCTCTATGCAAAGCTTTCCCAAAGAGATCCACTCAAAGTGTCCGTGTGCGTGTGCCTGCGCGTGTGTAAAGATGGAGGCCATAACCATGCAACTGAAGCCCCGTCCTCTTAAGTACACCACAATGCATATCAAAAAAGGTTGTGGCAGCCATCTTGACTTTTTTGCCCCCCCTCTGCAGACCCCCCTGGATCCACTTTTATATACAACGTGTCCCATTTTTTATACAGTTTCTGAGCAGGAAAATATTTCAACATAGATGTTAATGCAAAATTTGAACGCCAAGCTTGTTCATGCCATAACAGATTATATTTTGGCCCGTTCTATCATTTCACTTGAAACGGAATCGAGAATGAATTTTATGACATCCCTACATATAAGCATTGCAGTAATCCAAGTGTACAGTCCTGGCTACAGAATTGCCAGCTTTGTTCTTTATTCACTCTGTTGTTTACCACTGCCAAAGTACGCAGCACTGCTGTACACTTTCTAACAACCTTGTAAGTTGGTTAGAAGGGGTGGGTTCAAGAAAGAGAGGAAGGAAGAGATTTGTCTAAAGTCACCCCATTAGGGGTTGCCAGAGGCCAGATTTGAGCAAAACACACCGAAAAACACATTTGTTCCTTCGTCCGTTTCAAAGTCAGAGTTGAAGCAAAAACTCTCACTCGCCTTCAGAGATTGTTAATGGTGGAATTTCTTAGAAGGGGATTCCAAATATCCCCTTTCAAAAGATGGCTGCTTGCATTTTTCCCATTGCTGGAAAATGCAGCAAAGCTCTTCTTCCTGCAGCTGTAGATATTTCTTGTCCCACTCCTGATTCAGGTTGCTTTGGCTTCCTTGGCAACTTCATCCCCTGGGGAAAATATTTTTGGCTGCCCCAGTTTTCAGCACAGAATATTTGTGCTAAATGCAAATATTAGACCCTTGTGACTCTAACAGTAGTTACTGCCATCCCTTCGCATTCTCCAATAATTTTTTTCCCCTCCTGGGTTGTTCTTTTCTATGTTGTTTTTTTATTATCCCATTTCTGGAAACTGTGAATCATAGCTTTGGTGGTTCTGATGATCCATGTGTGCGATATTGTTATCTCTTGTGGTTACTTAACATTCCCTAAACAGCTCTAAGGTTTCATAATTGTTTGGGGCTCTATGTAAACATAATAAAATTAAAATTCTGGCAGTATAAACATTTCCTTTATTTTATGCAGATGCCCCATTATTGAAGATACGGGCGGGGGGGGGCGGCATTCTTTCCTCCGCATCGAGTTCTGGAAGAAGGACATTCATTTCTATCCTAGACCTCTTGCTTTGCCTAGTAAAAGCGATGGTCATTCTCTGGGTATAATAGACCCTGTATTAAACTTCCACTCCAATATACACTTTTAATTACACTTTTTAAAACCCCAGCCCTTCCTTTTAGCAGACATTCTGGATGAAACATTCCTTTAATGCTAAATAACTTTTCTGAGATTCCAGCAGAAGTGAGATGGTTGAATTATAGCTCAGATCATTTGGTCTCTTGGACAATTGTTTATTCAGCTGATTCCTTGACGCTAATGGATGCTAATTTACAGTGACATTTGTTCAAAAAACAAATCCTTTCCAAAATGATCACTCCCATATTTCCCCACATACACCCTTGAACACACTCACTGGAAACTTTATTCCAAAAGTTGTTGGTAACGTATCATGACCCAAACAGGGCAAAGGTCCCTGTGTTATCCATTCATACAGTTCCCTTTCTGTTTAGCCAAGAGAGTTGATAAGGCTTTTAGAAGATATGTAAACTTTTCAAAAGCTGAATGAATTCTTAACTTTAGGAGAACCTGGGAACTTGAACAGTGTTTTGGTATAGAGATCCAAATAGCTTTTGATTGTTCAAAAGAGAAAACAGGTGTCTGGCAAGAAAACCTGAACTTGGCAGGGAGAGCAGATCCCATAGTTGGTGGCAATCATTTGTGCTGTGCTCTGGGTGTGCGAGAACTTTAGAAAAGTACATTCTAGCGTATTTAACCCTGCTGAAGTACACGATGGAAGAAAGTAGTTCCCTTGTTTTAATAAGTTGGAACAATGGACCCCTTATTTCCAATACATTGCGCAACTTTTCCTGCTTCAGAGGGGTCAGGGGGCAAGCGGAAAGCTGGGCTCCTGAAAAGTTAGGGAATGTGTGTCCACATGAATGGTGAGGAAGTAGAAGTTGGCCACAGACAAGGAGGAAGCAACTGTATGAATAGAATTAAAGTCAGGAAGATGTGTGGATAAGCTTGTCTAGCTTTTAGGTCATCAGCACACAGATCTGGAAAAAAGTCTTTAAGCATCTTTGGCTGAATGTTTAACGGAACAGCTGCAAGCAAGAGCCGTTTCCAAGAAAATGTAGATTTCCAACCCAAGAAGTCTCACCAATGCAGGGAAGATCGTGATCAAATGCTTGTCCGGTCAACTACTCAGGTGATTCCTGTCAAATGAGATGATACCAAAGAAACTGAAAGGACATGGGAGACAATGCTGTAAGTGAGAAGCATTAATGGTCCTTAGGCCTTTCCAGCTATATATGTCAATAGAATTCTTGCAACAGTTATGAGGCATATAATGATATGCATACTGAAATAAGAGAATTGAGACTAGGATACTTCCCAATCATTAGCATTGCCATCCCTTGATTCTTCTGAATTCTGAATTAATCTGAGATTAGTGCTGGCTGCTATAGTGATTTTCAGGTTTAGTTGGACATCAGGATACCATGATCAAGAACACAGTTATATGTGAGTCTAGAACTCACAGAAAATGACCAGCCTATCAAGGCTGTAAGCCAATCAGTGCTCACTTATTGGCCAGTAACTACATGCCCCCTCAAATCCATGCCTGAACACACTTCCCTGCCCCTGTTTGTTAGCATCTCCCTGTGTCTCTGTGCTTGCCATGTTGGGAAACTCCCATGGTCTTCAAAACTCCTATGGCTGCCATGCCGCCTTGGGCACCTTTATTTAACCATGCCAGCATGCTGCTACAGCAGCCCTAGCAGATGGGAGAGGAGGCAAACCAAGGTTACTTTCTGGTGCACAGCAACCCACAACCATGCCTGAAGCAGCATTTGCCAGGATTCAACTGACCTTACTCACAACCACAAACTCCCAGTCATGACTGCATGGGATCAAGAGAGGAGCTCATCCTCGGTCTGGGCTATCACCTGGAAGACCTCTGAGAAAAATTACTTTATGGAAGAGGCAAAATTCAAACCAGAGATTTTCTGATATGTAACCGCTTCCAGTGGGGCAGCTCAGTTATTCCATCTAGTTCATGTGTGTGATGAAGTAGACTGCTATCCACAAAACTTTATGAACCAATAAATTTGTTTGCTTTGAAGATTCTGCAAGGCTTTGTCCCCTGCCCCCCACTATCTGTAATTTATCCTCTTGCTCACTATGCTAGAAAAATACTAATTTCAAAACTTGAGGGGAAGTAATTGGCTTTGATTCCATCTCTTCTCTTACCCATTCTCTCTATTCATAGGATAGATGGGATCCCTAAATCCCTTACTCTTTAGTTTCTCCAAGGAAATACTCGTTTTCATTTCTCTCAATTTTTTTTCTTAATATCCATCCCTCCACTAGGTGGTCAGGCTCACATACAAAAACATTTGGAACAGAATGTGCCAATCTGAAGGACAACAGATGCTCAAATTCTGCGGGTACAGCCATGTCTGTTTTGTCTGCCTCCAAGGGAAGGCCCTGACACTGCCAATACAGAGTGATGTCTAAATGACTGCCATTATACCATGTTGTCCAACGTGTCCTTTTCAACATTTGTTTATCCAGTGAGGAAAAGTATAGGAAATTCTGCTTTCATCCCCCGTGCGAAGAATTAGATGAGGGGAGGGGAGTTTAAAATGGAAAATGGAACAATGTTTTGCTGAACATTAGAAAGAAAAAAAAAAAAGATAGTGAATGCCCAAAAAATACATTAAGTGAAAACTGAACAGTAGATTTAAAGGTAGTCCTCATTTAGTGACCACAATTGAGGCCAGCAAGTCAGTCATTAAGTGAAATGGTCACTAAATGAAACCGTGACTGTGTTTACAATCTGATTTCAGCTTTCCTTTGCTTTACGGACCTGAGAAGGTCATAAATATGAGGATTGATCATAAAGTTACTTTTTTAATCACCACTGTAACTGCAAACAGTTGTTAAATGAGGCAGTCGCTAAACAAGGACTACCCATAAAGGTTTTTATCAATATCAGAATGTTTCTGAAAATTACTTTCCAGACAAGGAATTAGCAGATATGGCATAATTGTAATGAAAACCCTGCTTTAATTTTTTAGCATTCAACTGTTCCCTCTTAAATGAGTCATTTATTTGATCATCAAGATTTCAATTATTTAGCAACTATGAGTTGTACTTATAAAACCCTGTCCCTTTCTTCAGATTGTCCAAGTGTTAAAATAATAGAAACTAATAATAGTTTCACACAGTAGCATTAATTCCCAAGCAATCTAATTCAAATTCAAATTCAAATTCAGATTTTATTTTATTATGATGGCTGAAGTGAAAGTGGACCCTGCACCTGTGGGAAAATGCTAGGAAGGAAAATATATATATATATTAGCAATCTCCTTTGAATAGAAGCTACCTGTTCAAAAGGCAGTTTCCTCTCCCTAAAATCAGCTGATACAGAAAGATGAACACACAGACATGCACTCACAAAATGACTTTTTATCCCAATACCCTATGGTATACTACCTCTGAACACTGAAGCTCTGTTTATCATGACTAAGAGCAGTTATACATCTATCACCCATGAATCTGCCTATCACTCCAAAAGCCATCTCAGTCATTTGCCACTATTTCTGTTCATGAAACTCATAAATCAGGCAGGCATTTTGGGGAAAAGAACTTCTTTGGGGATAGCCCTGGGACAGTTTAAAAGCCACCCTACTTGGCATACCTGGAAGTTCCAGAGCCCAAGATATCTGAAGGGCCCAGAATGCCAAAAAGATGAATAGCCTTTTCCACTGCCCCCATTCCTTCAACATCATCACCTTGTAACAGGATGTCTCAAGACTGTGGGTCATGGCAGCTCCTCTCTGCTCCAAAGACCTAGACTCCTTACCTTTTCAGAAGGTGAGACACGTCTCTGAGAATGCAAAGATGCAGGCATGGTACTAGTAGGAGCTGTTCTTCGGAGAAGAAGTGGAAGCTGGAATTTATCAGATAGTGGGAAAGTGTGGCTGGTCAGAGGACAAGGTACCACAGTACAGCCAGCTGATGGGAGACAGAAGGATTCAGGCTTCCACAGCAAAGCCTGAACCTGTTCAACAAACTGGTGGCTGAAGATCCCAGAGACAGACAACAGGGAATCAACAGATCAGCAATCTGCACATCTGTGTCTCTTTAAAGCAACTGAAGCCAAGAGAACTAACAGGGAGAGGGAGAGGATGCTGGGAGCAAAGAGGGAAAAGCCGGTTCCACTAACAGAAACTTCAAAGAACTTTCTCATCTCAGGGAGGCAGGAAGAACCAAAAATGAAACAAGGACAAGAGAGGAGAAATGAAAGTAAGATAAGGAAGAAAAGAAACACAGCAGTTAAGAAAAGGAGATGCCTTTGAAAAACAAAACAGAAACTTAGAGCAGGGAGCAGGGAGGGAGCTGGTAATGCAGACTCATCATAAAAAAAACCCCTCACATAATAAAATGAATCTTGTAAATACACTTGTTTGCTAATGAAATTGGCTGCTCCCCCAGTGGATTCTTATTAAACAAATAGCGTTACATGTGTGTGTGTAAAATTATTAAACAAATCTGGTTTATTTCCATCCCCCAAATTCAAATCAAACTCAGACTCTGCCATAAATCCGTCCCCTGTTTTAAAAGCTGGGTTTTGCAATATATCAAAAGAGAAGCAATAAATATAACTAATCAGAGAGCCTCATATAGACAGGTGCAAACACAATCCAGTTCCAGAGGGTGCTTGGGTGGCAGTTGCTTTGGACAAAAGGACTACTGAGTAGCCTCTCCCTGTCTGACTATCTAGATCAGTGTTTTTCAAACTTGGCAACTTTAAGATGTGTGGACGTCAACTCCTAGATGGCTGGGGAATTCTGGGAGTTGAAGTCCACACATCTTAAAGTTGCCAAGTTTGAAAAACACTGATCTAGAGGAACTCCTTGCTCTATGGAAGAGCTCTGGGAGATGGGGCAACAGAGGAGAGGATCGTGGCTGGTGAAAGACGAGAAATGGATCCAATCAATAGGAATGGGCACAGTGAAGTCTATCGGGGGTTGGTCAAAAGTTGGTGAGGAAAGGGTTGGAATCAAAAGCCCCGCTACCATTGAACACACAGAGATCTTCTGTGCATATAAAAAAAAGGGGGGGGGGCTTTGATCAGGATATTGTACTCTCCATCTTGTGTTTTAATCCCTCCTGTGGATGCCCATAGATGATGGTTCAGG
This sequence comes from Python bivittatus, assembly GCF_059951505.1. Classification (NCBI taxonomy): domain Eukaryota; kingdom Metazoa; phylum Chordata; class Lepidosauria; order Squamata; family Pythonidae; genus Python; species Python bivittatus. The sequence goes on from NW_028277033.1 coordinate 5,420,233, forward strand.
TTTAAGTCTATGCCATGGTGATAAGAACAGCAGAAGAGCATTTCCTGGACTGTGGGGGAAAGCTTGGGGGGTAGCTAGAGCATGAAACTGCTTGGATTCACTGTCAGTTGGGTGCTAGTTGGGCAGATCCTAGTGAGATGACTGAAGCCACATCCTGCAAGGTCACCTGGGAGAGGTTTCAGCCTGTTGGCCCTGATGCAATGGGCAGAGTTCTCTGCGGGGGGCGGGGGTCAGCTCTGCCACCTGCAGCCTAGATCGTTCCCTTTCCTGGTTGGTGAGAGCCTCAAGGAAGCCGGGGAGGCTGGGCTCAGGTGGCGTGGCATATGAGTTATCTTATTGGACAATGTGACACCTTGCCACAGTGTGAAAGTGAAGGAGGCGGCTCTGTCATGATGATGGAATAAATAATAACTTCAGAGTTCCTTTCCTGTTCAGTTTTCTTTAAAGCTTCTTCAGCTGAACTCTATGCATCTTAAATAACTAAGGATCATTAAAAACAACAATCCTCTGTGGTCTCTTCTTTCCTCCTCCTTGCCCTGTAGTAAAACAAATCATAAGATGCAGTGTGTGTGTGTGTGTGTTTGTGTGTGTGTGTTATATTAAATGTACAGGTACTTTTGGAAATAACAGGAAAAAGGAGGCGCTTTCGCTGCTGCAATTAAGAGCGAATGTCACGATTTGGCAGCGTTCTTCAGGAAATGCTTATATGCATCCAGATGCTGATTAAAGCAATAGTGCATATTGAAAAGAAGGGATTGAGCAAAATCCTGTATATCTAAACCTCCTGTACATCTAAAGCTCAGCGCATGCATACTATTCAAATTGAGCCTTGCACAACAAATCTAGCAAAAAAATTGGCTTAATGCTTTGGAATGAAACAGCACGATGCTTCATTGAGCTGATCATTAGGACCAACTGCGGGGATTCAAGATGAGGTTGGGAACCTTTGCCCAGTGTCAGCAGAGCTGTGAAACTTGCTTTTTTTGGGCAATGTCTTAAATCACCAGGCAATAAGCCATCTCAATAACAGGTCATCTGGAACAGAAGAAACTAGCCTATTCTTTTCTTTGAAGACAGTTGTGTTCTTACATTCTGTAGGGGCATCACAGCATCTCAGTCGAGGCCTCCAAAGAAAGGACAGGGCTGAGGAGGAGCCAAACGACCTTCTCCCAGAATCGCAGGAGACCTTGCCTGCTTCCACCTCTTCTTCTTCCTGTCTCATTGTCCCATTGCCCCTCTTCCACTTGCCCTCTCCTTCTTCAGGACTAGATCTTTGCTCAAGGGTCAACCTTTGTACTAGGATGGCCACTTAGGCCTTTGCCAGAAAAACTGGACCTCTTCTCCCTAAAATGTACGTATACCAATCTCTATGTACAAACCCAACTTTCCAAATAATACCAGCTTTGGGATACCATGGGCCGTAAGATGAACCAGCTGCTTCTGTCTTTCTGCCCTGGCTCTAGGCAATGGGTTGGGTTTCCTGCCCTCACTTGAAACTAAATTTGGACAGGATAGCTGTTCAATTAAAAGTCTTCCTTCCCATCTGTGTTACCCATGTACTTCTTTAAAATGATCCATTCCTGTTTTATCCATCTTTGTTGACTGTAAACCCAAGGATTGCTTTGCATTCAGAGTTGGAATCGTTTTAGAGTTCCTTTGGAAGTTGTTTAACTTCTCAAAGCTCTTCTTGGGAAGCAAAAGAAAACAAATGTCAAGGTGATAAGAAACACAGATGGAATCAAGCGGAGACCTAACAAAAGGAGCTCCTTGCTGGCTTTCAGAAGGCATGTCATAGGCTAGGTTCCTTTCCTTATCAAAGAAATTCCTGCTGCAGAGGATGTAGTTTAATGGCAACATTTTGGGAAATTTTGAACTAAATGGAATTGATGGAAACTAAGGCACGTATCCATTCCCATTGGTCCATTCCCTATAAACTGAATAAACTGCTGGAGTTCTCTTCCTGTTTCTCCTATTTTCAGCCCAAGAAAGAAGAAGGATTCAGGATCTTTTTCTAAAGGGGTCGGGGTGGGTGTGGTTGTGGGTGGGGAGTCCTCTTCTGCAGATCTCTATTTGTCTCCCAAAGCATGCACATTTAGGCTTAATGATTCATGCCAATAAAACAAAATCCCATATCACAACAACCTGCCATTTTTAGAAATAAACATAGAACTTCATAATGTAGCCTTTTGCATGATTTTATTCTGAGTTTAGGATGGGTAGTCTAAGTGGTTTCTAAGACAAAAGGACGGTCCTCATGGAATTTAGTATAAAAGGATGTGACCAAAATCAGAAGAATAAAATCTGAAATGTTGCTTTGCTTCGTTGGTCAGGAAATAACTATCTTTGTGATTGATTTTACGTAAAAAAAAAAAATGGTCACGCGGTATATATAACAGGTGCTATCTCAGGTTTTCTCAGAAATAGTTAATATTTGAACCAAATTAAAAAAAAATGATGAAAAGAAGTGTTTAGAACTTGATCGTATGCAGTCTACACTATAGGACTTTTTGTCCTAGGACACAGCATTGCTAAGAACTAACACAACCTTAATCTGAACAGAAATATTAATTCTGCACTGTTGATTCAATGACAGCTAACAAAGATGCGCATTTCCTGTCAGAAAAAGCAAATTAGTGTCCTTGCTTTGTCATTCAAAATCTGGTGACAAACATTATTTTGGCATTTTGCACCAACATATCAGGACCTTGAAATCTCACTTATGCTCTCCCTTTCTGCAGAAGCTTTGCCCGTATGCTTTCAGGCATATCATTCTAACAATGAGGACTAGACATAAACCTAAGGATTAGATATTTATTTTGCTATAAATAAATAAAGGTGAGGGGAAGCAAAATGTGCTTAGCAAGCTAAGTCCGTGTATGGCACTACTTTTTCCCTGCCTCTACAGAATCACAACAGGGTGCTGAGGATTTTGAAAAGCAGTGAGCACTGGGCTGTTTGGGCTACAGATTCATCAGCCGCGGGAAGAATTACCACTTCCAACCGGATCTGGCGTGTGAATTTCAGATGCTCGGAAACAGAGAAAGGAAATGGAGAGCAGATGAGAGTCCTCCCCACAACTCCTTATTTTCTCCTTTTCTCCTAAGAGGATGTATGAACGTTCCAACCGCGTTGCTTGGCCTGTTTTAAATTACAGCAGGTTTTTCCGAAACCCCCCAAAATAGAATGTGTGCTCTGAGCAGCCCGAGTATGAAACATGAGTTGGCCAGCAGCCCCAACAGCCTGAGAAGCTTGGATGTACACAACAACCAGCAGCCTCGTGCGGCACTTCTAGTGCTGGGTGGCAGTCCTGCAGATTGCAAGCTTTGAAGGAGGGCTGTGTGTCTGTGTTTGTGTGTGCATCTGTATGTCTTGGTCAAGGGTTTTCATGTTCCCCAGCTTCAAAAAGCTTCTTGCAACAGGTCAAGGACACACATTAATTTAATATGTTGAGTGTACTGTCACATATAAGTTTCTCTCCCTTCTGCACAGCTGTTGGCTTGGATGTGGCTGGCTGTGTGCACGTGTTTCTGTGCACTGTTATGAGTAGATGTGGGTTACTAGGAAACAGCGGATTCTGCCTCTTTATCCTCACTTTGGGATTGTCCCAAAAGAATGAAAATGTGGGCTATACTGAGCGTTTTATAAACAGAGGAACAATAACATCATAAAAGCTTCAAGGATATTTCTTCCTTCTTACACACTTGCATAGCAAACAGAGGTGGGATTTTCATGCTCTTTGCAATGAGGTACCTGTTTCTCCTGTAACAATGCCAACTGTGATATAACTAACTCAACTTTCAGTAACAGCTGCATATCATATATACAATTGGTTTGTAAAAAGAGAAAGCATTACTCTTAGTTACCTCCACAGCTAGGTAACTAGAGAGATACCCATATCTGGGATCCCTCTAAGGACAGCCTTCACCATCTCCAACCATTTTCTCCTGCTTTGCTTTGAAAACATGAAGTCCAGACCATGGAGGAATAAATTCACAAGCGTGCACAATGCCTCCTTTGTCTTTATTCCCCAACCAGAAGATCTTTAAATATGTTGCACTACTCTTAGAATTTCAAGCCAGTGTGGCTGTCCTGTCATCCTGATTCAAACTCATGACATGGCATTTGCACACTTTCAAGATCCAGCTAAAGAAATGGGTTAATATTGGTTCTCATTTGCCCAGTGATCATTTTATATTTGCCCATCTGTGACTGGGAAGGGAAGGGAAGGGAAGGGAAGGGAAGGGAAGGGAAGGGAAGGGAAGGGAAGGGAAGGGAAGGGAAGGGAGTAATTTCCTACAATTTTTTTCTACCAATATACACATTTTCTATGCAATTTTATATCATATGCACATTTTGGCTAGCAGTATTTCTCTAGGTAATGCTTTTTAGGAATGAACATTTCATAGAATCTTATTTATTTATGTATATGTAATTCTGAGAAGTACATACACCAAATGTGATATTGATTGAGAAGTTTGCATGCTCTAAGTTCTTATTAAAATAAGTAAGTAAAATAAATAAAACAAGTTAACTGCATTGTTCAAACCCAGCTCCCCAACACCTGCAGTTATACAGGAGAAAACAATTCTAACAGGCTGACCAAGTAAAATTTCTTAGAAAGGAATGATAATTCCTGTCGTTTTTCTGAGTTCTTTCCCTTAGTCAAGGGAATTTCTAAGATGTAGCTTTGACACGCCAAGCACTGAGTGTTCTTCCGGTCAACAACCCTCTCTTTAATACTCTTGAAATATGCTGCATAGGAACATGGAGCAGTCTTCATTCATTAGTCGGTTCAGACCTCCAACCAAAGAGGAATAATAGGAACTATTAATCCCATCAGTCTAATTGTGAAGGACAGTCTCTTCTCTGTAGCGGGTTGACTGTTGGCTTTAAGGAGTGGGTCTACAGGGTTCAGAAGTCAAGGAATGTAATTTGCATTGGGGGTTCCATTAGAACCTCCTTCTTCTGTAATTTGATATTTTGAAATTATAGCAGGAAAGGCAGATTTTACTGTACACAGACAATGTTTTATGAACTGGACAGAAATGTCTATTTCTGTCTTTCTTCATTAATACATGCGTTTTAGATATCGTCTGGTTATTCTATAAATTGGAGTAGATCAGATTTGATGCCACTGGATCATAACAATAATTCTGATAACAGTTTTACATTGTGTTCTGACTCCCTTGTTTATCTTTATAATACATAAGAATTCCCAGGAAGTTTTCTCAACTGGTAAATTTGACTTTATCCTCCATTTATCCCTCATACTTTCTCCCCAGTTACAAAGATGTCTGTTTTCCTGATTCCTCCCATTGTCAAGCACAGCCATACAAACACAGGGCTCATTTTATATACTAAATAAAGTTCAATTCTGAAGTGACAAGAAGTGGGAAGCGGGCCTGCAATAGCCTGTGTGAGCCTGTAGGGGGCAGCATTAAGCTGACTTTGGCTGATTTTAAGAAGCTAAGCAAGCTTGGATCTGATTAACATTTGGATGGGAGACCACAAGAAAATATCAGAACATTAGGCTAGGCCAAGAAATTGGAAGACATTCTGGGAGAAAGCAGGGGCAAACCGCTTCTGAATTGTTATCAAGAAAACAACATAGAGGTGTCAGTTTAATCATAAAGAGATAAGATGGATTTGGAATCACATAAGATGATCTTAGTTGTCCTCTAAAAAAAAGCTAAACAGGGTTAAAGCTTGTAGTTTTGCAATGGGAGATCACCAGGAGATCTTGGGGTGGTACACTAAACTGAGAATTAAAAAAAAAAAATTGTGGAAGGAGCCAGTGGCAACACACTTTCTTATTGCTGCTAATAAAATGACATGAGCATGCTGATGAAGTCCCCGGGATTTCAGCTCAGGAGATCTCCTTTACCTTTTCTATTGCAAGGAAATTCCTCAAGTTCATTGATTTCAGATTTTTTTAAACCTCTTCACGATCTGGCAAGGATTCTGATCACTCTGGTGCTGTGGTGTCTGTCTGAATTGCCATAATCCAGCAAAGGTATTTGTCCTCACAACTCACCTTCCATGTCTGCAGTTGGCGCAGCATTGACTCCACTGATGTTAATCTGCCTTGTTGTAAGCTGGACATAAATGAGCCTGCATGTAAAACTGTCTTATGCTGAATCAGAATTCCTAAGTGCTGAGTTTTAGCTCTGCTATGCAAGGTCCTTTTTAAATGGGAGAACATCAAGATTCAAACCTGCACTCTTCTAGATATAAAACCTGACTTTTGTGATGAGAGCTCTCCCCTTATGCATAACGCAAGCTGAGCAGCTATTTGTAGGAACTAAATGCAACTAATTTAGGATCCCATCCCATCCTAAAGATCTGCTGTCTGAGGTATGACAGAATTCAGAAGAAAGTCACTATGCTCCTATCATGAGAGATAAGAACCATCCTAGATACATCGGTTTAGTGTAGTGGTTAAGATGCTGGATTAGAAATTGGGAGTCTGTAAGCTCTAGTCCTCCTTTAGGCATGGAGGTTGAGCTGACACCAAAGCCACCCAGCCAACCAACAGGGTGGCTGCTTGGACAAAATAGGAAGAGCGAGAGCTGCTCTAAATAAAGGTGGGATTGAAATCTAAGAAATAAATCAGTGGAACGTTAGTCCTGCTGTCCCTGCAGATCATCCGAAACACTTCAACTTTGGCTTGGACTGAACTGTTTTTTTAAGAAAAATCTCCCATTTTCTCAGAACTGAAGTTGGAACTCTCCTATGTCCCAGAAGGAAAGAACAGCATCTTCTAAAACTGCACATTGACTATGACACCCCCAAGCTAATGAAGAACACAATGACCTTGTTTGATGAAGTTGAGATCACCAAGTATTTGCAGGCAGATTTTTTAGAAGATTCCAGCTGAACTTTTATTCATCTACTCACTGTCAAGATAACCAGTCTGCCTCCTGTCTTTCCCCTCTTCTGGGAAGAACTCTCCTGAACCCCAAACTTGGAGAGACGTGCCTCCAGTGAATGGTTCGATATTTCTAGGAGTCAATGGACTGATGGTTTTCTATTCAAACATTAAAATGAATCAGTTGAAATGTATTCATTATACTGTTTCAGTATAATGAAAAGAGAGCGAAGGAGCTGGATACACTTAGCTTTGAGAAAAGGCAATAAATTATGATTTCTTTGTGTCTCCTTTGGTGTGTTTATACAAGGGAAGAGAGCCTTTTACAGCTCTATTCTGGGACAGAATATTCCAGTTTAGACAGCACTTTTTGACCCTCCCCTCCCCAATGGACACCCACCTCTGCTACATCAAACTACCCACATTGCATCCAGTCCTGGAGACATATATTAAACAACGTAACAGCTCTTCTACATATTTCTTTCTCCTACTTCAGACTCTTCTCTCATACCACTCTTCTACCCAACAATGTGTAATAATGCCCACATAAGGATTTCATACATCTGCACACATGCCTTTTTTATTATATTTTTTAATTGAATCCCTGTTCCAGGATTTCAAAACACTTTCTGTTAAGAAAAATGCACATAGTTTAAACAATGTATTTGCATTATTGTTTGCATTCATTGTTTGAAGTATCGTTAGAGATAGCTTCTTCTAACTTCTCACAAATATTGCCTTAGGGCGAATGCAGAATAAGACACAAAATTGCCATTGATTTTTTGAGTAGTATCTTGGTGGGACTGCTTAAGAAAATTTGGATTCTTGAAAAGTCATATTGTTCCCTACTGTTAAACTATCTAACTCAACTTTTTATCATACAGTAAGAATGCTAATGATGAAATTCCATACTTCTAGTGTTGGATAGATAGATACACACACAGAGGCCACGTTTCTGTGATAATGGGGGTGGGCGGAGGTTAAAAGTGGTTAATTAAACTTTTGTTTTAGATTTTTTTTTATCCTGCCTTTATTATTTTTATAAATAACTCAAGGCAGCGAACATAGCTAATACTCCTTCCTCCTCCTATTTTCCCCACAACAACAACCCTGTGAGGTGAGTTGGGCTGAGAGAGAGGGATTGGCCCAAAGTCACCCAGTCACCCACCCACCCACCCACCCACCTTTCATGCCAAAGGTGGGACTAGAACTCACAGTCTCCTGTTTTCTAGCCTGGTGCCTTCACCACCAGGCCAAACTGGTTACCTTATACCCAAACAGGCATAGTCATGCACAGCATCCAGTAAACTTCTAGAGTTACAAAATTTGGACTGCAGAACTCCAGATGACCACTAGATGGCCACAACAAGATGCAGAAATCCCACTGCTGCCCTCGAATGGCCATCCAAAACTTTGCAGTCTAGATCTGGTAGCCTTAAACTCTACTCTTACATGGCAGAAAGACCAAAAGCAATTCAGTTAACTAATTTTGCATATTTAGTTCTAGAGAGAAAGAGGTCTGATAATGCAAGCCTTTTCTGTTACAAAATCCACCCCTCCCTAACATGGATTAGCAGCTGTCTTCCTGCCCAATGGGAAAGGGCTGAGTGATGCCACAAAGCCGTGACATTAGTCTCCAGGGGCAAGGACCTATGCAATGCCAGGCAGATGAGCAGGGCCTCTACGTTCCCAAAGCTGGCATAACTGTGTGTTGCCAGAACAACAGTAAGGTTATTTGGTGGCATTAGCGACTAGGAGAACATCTGTCAGGAACCCCTTAAACCAAGCCTATCTTTGTGCATCAGCCGCACAGGGCAGCCGTGTGACCCCAGGAAAAGTTGCAGCTGCTTTAAGTGTTATGGAGTGCTACGCACAAGTCCATGCAACCTTCATATCACATTCTGCCCTTCAAAACTAGATATTGGCACAGCTCTATGAGGGCCTGGGTTGGGAAAAAATGGTAAAAGAGCAAAGACTTTTTCACAAGATTCCTATATGATTGGTGGAGGAATAATCCGCAAATTACTTCTTATTCCCTATTCAACGAAGCAGCCAAGAAAACAAACTGATGGATCCTCAAACAAATCAACCCAGAGTTCTCACTCGAGGCACAAATGACCAGGCTCAAATTATCCTACTTCAGGAACCTTATGTAAAGACCTAGCTCTCTGAGAAGGCTCTGATGTAGAAAAGATGGGTGCAAAGAAGAGGATGACCAGCAGCAAGGTGGATGGACTTAGTTACAGTGACAATGAGTGCACCATTGGAAGAGCTGAAGGACCAGGTTGGTGACAGGTCATCATGGAGAAAATCTGTATGGTCACCAAGAGCCAACAATGACTTGATGCCACATAATCAATCAATCAATCAATCAATCAATCAATCAATCAATTCAACCAAGACACTGAGGAGTGTTAACTTAGTACTATCCTTTATTAGGGTAATGGCAGATAGCAAATACAGTAAGGACATAAATGCTCTCATTCTATCCCGTGTTTCACATTTCTGACTTCTAATGCTTGCCTCCTTCCTTAGTGTGATAAAATCTTGAATCATCGGAAATCACATTTTTAATACTTGCCAATCTTGTTAGAATTAAGAATCTTTAATCCATTATTTTCTGAATTGCTGGCATTTTCCCAGAGCAAAACAATGTAAATACCTTCTCTAGGTTGAGGAACTGATCTCAATTCATTTCCAACACACTAAAGTGCAAACACAGGCTGCAATAATGTTAATTACTAGAGTTAGTTGGATTAGACTCCTGTGACATGATAGAGGTATCTGATTTCTTATTTGGATTTTCCTACTCAGCATTTATTATCTGGCGTGAATAATTGTAATATCACCACTGAGTGTAAGAAAGGTATGGTCTTTATTATTCTCAAGCTGAAACATTTCTATGGGCATGTAAGAACCTGTACTCTCTTTACCATATAACCCATATGGTAACAAACTCAGTTTTGGTGTCCAGGCAACTGTTTTCAGGAAAGCCTAAGCACTTAGTTATTTCTTTCTGCTTTGCCGTTTTCAAGCACTTGCTCATGTTTTTGGAAGCCCCGTTTCTCTTTCTGCTGACTTTCTTTTAGAACCAGTTCTGCAGAAGACCCATTTCTAACTGACACCATCCTTTTGATAAACGAAGCCAACGGACCTTAGCCGTTGTTCCATTTATGGACACTGTTGCTGATTCCGCCTTTGGGTTATTTTGGTCTTCCACTCACTCACAGCTGTCCCTTTCTTCTACTCTTCCATAATTCAAAAAAAAAAAAAAGGAGAGGGACTGAAAAGGCTCTAAAGGAAAACTCTAAGGGAACAGGTGTGCCCTGGGGGCAGAACGTGGCCACAGACAATGCCTGAAGTGTTTTGATATCGCCGAGCCTACAAGCTTTCAAAGGTGTCCTTGTCAGGGTGGAATCTCAACACACTGATTCTTTTTCTCCTCTGTTTCCTCCCCTACTCCACCCCAAGTTGACACCCCTCCTGTGCCACACAGAAATGTTATCCATTATTTGGTACCATTGGCATTTGATGGGAACAAAGGCAGCATTTATTGAAACAGGAGCTAGCTTTGTGTGTCTGTGTCTGTATGTGTTAGGCTGGGAGAATTCTGAACTCCAAAGGAGCTACCACTTGTCACAGAAACTGGACTAAATTCAAAGCAACACAGTGGCTGACATGATGCTGGTTTTCAACCTTGCCCCCAATAGCTAGTTTCTCACAGTTCATTCAAAACATTTCATAGAATATCGTCTCAATGATTCTTTCAAAACCCCAGTAAGTTTGAAGGAGGGCCTTTGAGATGTTGCATAATCCCAACTATGAGCCATGCTGTCATCAAGATCAAGAGGATTGTTAATTCCCCATTCCTTGCTATACACATGTGGTAAAGGGTTGAAGTTGTTGCACCAGGACTGTTCAAGTTCTGATACCATGGAAATTCCCTGGGTAACTTTGGACCACTCTCTCTCTTTCTCTCCCTCCCTCCCTTCCTTCCTTTCCTCCATCCCACTATCTTTCCCTTCCCAGAACCCACCCACCCTCCCTCCCTCCCTCCCTCCCTCCCTCCCTTCCTTCCTTCCTTCCTTCCTTCCTTCCTTCCTTCCTTCCTTCCTTCCTTCCTTCCTTCCTTCCTTCCTTCCTTCCTTCCTTCCTCTGGCTTTATTTATTTATTTATTTATTGGACTTGTCCCCGCCCATCTCCCCACAATGGGGGACTCTGGGCGGCTATATAGATTTATAAATCATTTATTTATTTATCCTGCCTTTCCTCCATGAACTCAAGGTGACATACATTACACTCCCTCCTCCTTTTACTCTCAACAACCACCACCCTGCCAGTTAGGCTGAGCTAGGGAGAGTGACTGCTCTAAGAATACCTTGCGAGCTTCCATGGCTGAGGCTGCCTTTGAATCCTAGTCTAATGTCCTAACTCCCTGGCACAATTTCATGTGCAGAACTGAATCCTAGAGGGTTGGCCCAGTGGGATGTTCCATTCGATTTGAAAATGATATTCCTGTGCTGAATCCTTCCCCCTCTTTCCAGTTGGACTCTACTGCTATCAAACTGTGCAATTTGTTTATCTATTGCCATAAATGTCATGATCCATGCCCAAACTTTCCAGGGAGAGCATGAGAGTGTAATAAGTAGCTCTTCTTCCTGAAAACAGATCTGGAAGAAGGCAGTACTAAGACCCCTATGTGGACATACCCATAAAACCACCAGGAACTGACAGTTTCTAAGGAAGCTTTACATCTTCTACCATAAATTAGAGTGACTTGCCCAAGATTGCTTTGTCAGCTTCATGGGTGAGTCAGGATATGAACCTCAACCCAATGTGACAATAAACTATTCCCAATGCCATAGTGATAGCTGTCACCCTCGCTGTCACTAAATCAACACCATGGCTCATTTAGCACAGAATTTCATACAGCAGGATGCTGCTTGATATCTTAAGGCTCCTTTAACATTTTACAGGGACCAAAAGCTGCAGGGATAGAGATGCAAAGTTGCTAGAGTGGTGCCAAAAGGGGTAGGGAAGGATTTTCTGGGGGCCATGAAAAGCCTCATAGGTTGCTCGCTTATTCTGGTTGCCCACTAACCATATTGTGCAGGATAATTGAGAAAAAGTTATTTCTCACTCCAGAAAATTGGTAATTCATTACCTGTGTGGCTTTGCATCCATTTTGGACCATTATCTAATCCAGGTTCTAAAGAAGCAAAATTGGGATACTTTCAAAGACTGAGATGAACTAAGATTTCAAGGGATGGGTCTACAACTCAGCCTCCCATTGCCCCTCTCCCAAGCCCTCAGAAAGAGTCCAGAGCCCAGTGCCAAAATTGGGGAACAAAATGGCTGAATTTCAGTGGTATGATTACATGCTTGTTTTAAAAATATCTTCAGAGGTGTAATAGGTTGCTCAATGCAATTCATCATTTTTTGAGCCCAGAAGACTCAAAAAAGAGGAAGCAATGATAGACTGCAATTGCTAATCCTGATCCCCAGTTTATTTCTCAGGTGCATTCCAGTGAGTCTATGAAAGTAACAAAAAAACCACTTACAACCAAGACTCCTGGACCACTTTTCCCTCTAGTTCAACTTTTTCTTTCCTTTTAACCCAGCCATTCTCTTAAAGGGGAGAAAAAGCAATAAAAAGATATGCAAACTCCATATCGTTCTGAAATCATTTTAAAGAGGAACATATTCCAGCTGTGGTCGGATGTCAGCCAATAGCGCAGATGAGTTCACGGCCTGCCAATGTCAGTAGGAAACTCTGCCATCAGCTTTACTGGAGCAAGAATTTAAATCTCAGCTTTGTATTTGAGTCTCACACAGATTTCTCTCTCTTTCCCACATACATATATTCCAAACGCAAAGAAAGAACATGGCTGGTTTCTCTGTGCTCAGTTTTCCCGTTAATTAGACTCTTTTGTACCGATCATGGGTTTGGCCTCTTGGAAATGAAGATCTTCGCCTCCCCACTGGAGATACCCATGTTCATTTATGTATGAAGTATAGATGAAAACACTTCCATTTGGAGCTTGGATTCTTTTATGAGCAAAAGGCCCCTTATTTGTGGTTTGAATCACGTATCTGCTGCAAGGGATTGTATAGTAATACACAACTGCACAATTAACTTTATATTAAAATGATACGATCAATATTAGGAAATGTAGCAATGTGAGCAAAACAATGAGAATATAAATATGCCATAGAATATTATCAACCCTGGCATCAAACTGTGATTTATATTTTTAACAGAACTCAGCTGAACAAAGTGAGAACAAATAGTAGAATGAAACCAAAGCAGTTTCAGATGCTAACATTTGGCTCCATGGATGTAATTATGTAGCATTTTGTTTATTTTATTTTATTTTATTTGCATTTCAAGATATACACTTTGTGTGAATTCTTCACATCAGAGTTCAAACTTCATGCAATTCCATTTTTTTTTTTTGGCTTTTCTCCCTTGCTTTTTTTAAAAAAATACTATGTTTGTATGTATGTATTAATAAACACTGTTTATTAATAATATGCTATACTACGATTTTCTACAAAGGAAAGAACAGGAAAAGAGCAACCACATTAATTCTATTCTGAGATGCCTTCAGGAGGATCTGCTTTTGATTTCCCTACCTCTGGCAGTTGTCCAACCCTGAATTGTGACCCAATCTTATTTCTCTTGCAAATATTTATTTTCAAGCAAGTTAGGAAGTCTTAGACGGAGGCTGCATAGATTCTGTAAGCTTGAGGAGTAGGCTAGGCCTATGGCAAGTGTCAAGGCTATATTTCCAAAGTGTGTAGGGACAATTTGGGGAGGGGCTTGTGAGCTGTGCAAAATGAAATGGTGCCTTAAGACAGCCATTCTGCCCCTCAGATCTTTATAACACCCCCCCATGCAAAAAAGGAGCAAAAGGGAAGTCATACTTTTTGCATCCCTGCCCCGTGTGTGTGTGTGCGCGCGTGCACGCATGTGCCTTCAAATCAGTTTTGGGGGTTTTGTTTTCATTTTGTCTTTTTGACTCCTGGAGACTGCAAATTTCAGAAGTGATTTGCCATTGCCTCCTTCTTCTTTCTAGGGCTGAGAGAGAAGGACACCCAGCTGGCTTCGTGCCTAAGGCGGGACTAGAACTCACGGTCTCCCAGTTTCTAGCCTGGTGCCTTAACCACTAGACCACACTGGCTCATCCCTGCCCTAGAGGGTTTAAAATCAAGGGCTTATCCAAAAGAACTCAGAAGCCTAACTTGAAGGATGCACAAAACCTTTTCAATCAATCTGATTCAAAGTCAAAATGCCCCATTTTGAGTGTAAAGCTTCCCCTTCTGAATGTGAAACCGTTGTTCCAGGTGCAAAGCAAGTTGTTCTGAACATCTTCAAAGTGTCCCAAGCTTTGTTTCACTTTACACCTAGGACAGAGATGTTTCAAACTCAAAACACTTGAAAATGATCAGAATAGCCTGCTTTGCACTTTGGAAGCTGTTTTGCATTCAAAATGCAGCATTTGGCTTGCAGAAAGAATTGTTTCTGCAACCGAAGCTCTAATCTAATAGCAACAGAGAGTCAAGGAGTTTCAGTGATCTGTGTACAGAAATTGAGCCTGGCTAATTTCTTCAGCTGCGATAACTTCTTCAGTCCAAATTGCTCCTAAATAGTTTGTGCATTCAAAAACAAAATCTGCAGAGGATGCTGTTGGGGCACTATTATTATATTGGGATTATATATATATTATTGCTTTTCAATAACAGGAAAAAAAGAAAATCAGAAAAATAACAATACACTGTCAAGAAAAAGAAAAAAATTGAAAAGTGCTATTACAAAAAAGTGACAAAAATTATATTGGGATAATATCATAAATATGTTTAAAAATAATGTCTGTAAAGTGATTCTCGATCATTTGTCATTAATCATAAAAATGATGGTGATGGTAGTGATTCAAAAGGTCCGTTTTAAAAAAAATCAGTTGTAGGAGAAATAAGTACTGCTGTAGAATGAAATTGTAAAGAAGGAACATAAAGCATCAATAAAATAGTCAGCAATTTGTTTTCTTACAAGGAAGTGAATAAGGTGAATTAGCAATAAAATTTCTAGCTGTAATTCAGGATCAATATCCAATACTTCCTAGTGAGATGGGTGGTGACCAAATTTGAAATGTAAATAAAACAAATAAATAAATAAATTTCATCTTGGAGACCAATTTTGCAACAGTCACTGTAGCCTGCTTATAGCATACTTAATTTTCTTCTGTTTGGATTTAGTTCAGCAGGTCAAAGGTCAATCTCATTGTGGGGCACATTCACTTTCATACTTTAATGCTTCCACCTTTGCAGCTTTCGCCATTTCTATGCAAAAAGTAGGAAGTAGAGGATTCTTTGATTGTAGCAGCTCTGATGGAGCAAAATCCATTCTGTTGCATGGATCTTGAGAGGTCTCCCCACCTCTTGTTGGCCACACACCACAAAGGCTATTTGGCAAGTCTCTGAATCAAAAATCCCAGATTTTTTAGGAGCAAACTACCTTCAAGGTCAGTAACCTTGTCTGGAGGCTTTTGTGGTTGTTGTTTTAAGACTTGGCAAAGCCACAATGAATGGGGAGATGTTAACCCTTCATTTCCTGATCACAACTGTAAGAAAATAACTCTTCCTCTTTTGAAGCCCCCTCCAAAGATTGAGTGCTGCTCTTAAAGCTTAACTGGGTTAGCGGATAAAACCTCTCAGATACTTGGGGGGGTGGGGTTGTGCACCATTCCCACTTTGGGCTTCTCAGACCAGTCTCTGACAAGAGTAGCATGACCAACTATTTGCAAATTGAACTTGCTTTGGGAATTGTTCCCTGCATGACTATCTCTTACAACTGTTGGCTTCGATTGGTTGCCCAGTCTCACCTAAATGCATGTATTTCTTTGCACTCATACTTCAGGGACTAGCTCAGATGCTCCTGCCCAGGCTTGTATCTTTAACACAGAGCCCCTTTTGTATGAAATCCACAATAATGCCTATTTCCCCCCTCAAAGAATCAGAATTAATAGTGCATCCTGCTAAAAAGTACTGAAGGTGAAGAGAAGGTCTTGAAGGGTAGAGGATCACGTTTGTGTAGTCAATTGATATTGATCAAGGAAATTCCATTCCTGTTATTCTAGCTGGCTCACAAGCTGTTTTTTGGTGACCCTTTGGGTTAGAAGCTTGTTATTTAAAGAAGGAAGAGAAGAAAGGAGGAGAGGAGAGGAGAGGAGATTTGAGTTTATGCCAAGATTATGTTATGTACGGTACATATAGCAGCTTTCCACAAGCAATACTGAATAAATATAATATCGGTACGTTATTTGTATTTTTCATCACTCTCTATTCATATAGGCTTCATAGGCTTTGCAGGGCCTTAAGCTGAATTTTATAAAAGCTCCAATGAGTCCTACAATGTTGCTACAATTAATGCTAAAGGTAACTTATATAAAGATACCCTTTTACTTCAACAGCAGCCCTGTTAGATGGGATTGGCTGAGAAACAGTGACTGGACCAAGGTCATCCAGTTAATTTCCATTGTTGATTATGGATGGTAATGGAGAGATATGGATCTCCCTGGTTCTAGCCTTCACTACTTCACCACACTGGTTCTGGGTGACTGTTGTTATCATCTGTCCATGCCCCTTATCAAAACCAGAAGCATTATTGAAAACCAGCTTTCAAAATGAATATTTTCAGTTTGTGAAAAGGGTGCTGAAAAAGAAAAAGAAAAAAAAAATAGCTTACATTCACTTTCTGGAGAAACCAACAAAAACAGAAAGCGTTTACAGATGGAGCTAGACAATTTCACATTACTGCTGAACGTCAGGGGCACAGGCCACTTTTAACGTTGCAATGGAGGGAAACGCAGAGGGCATGGAAGAGGTTAAAGACAAAAACGAATGACTCCCTTTCTCAAACAGCTGCATTTCATTGTGAAAGGGTCATGTGGTGCCAAGCAAAACAGAAAATAGGAAGGCACATAGATTTGTTAGTTTGAAGTAATTGACCACATGGTGTCCAATGGTTTGTGTTCTCATGTTTTCTGGAGTGGAGTCCCACGAGACTTGAGGTACCGGTTCCAATTCCTAGCACTCTATTGTTTCTATTGATGGGTTCCAGATGGTAGAGACAACTACAGTGAAGTCTCTGGCTGTAGGCCAAAGCATGGGGGAAGACAAAGTGAAAATGGAGAGCTCTCCCTCCTACACACACATACACCCACCCCCACAATGTTTGAGTTGACAGATTTCACTTTGGAATTAGGAAACACGCACCTCAACCCTGCCATTAATACAACCTATCTCAGAACGTTCTGTTTGGCTTGTAAACAGTGCTAAGCTCCCAGAGTTCTGCCACATGTATCTCTTCCGGCCAATGGACAGCATTTTTCTCTACAATTTTACGATGAACATCAGACAGAGGTATCCACAGCTGGTATAATCCAAAGTGGGTTCCTCTCTCCAGGCTTGGTGGTGAGTTCTTTAACTGGTTTGGGAATTAAGGAGATGTCATGTTGTCCTCCAGCAACACACACAGTACTGTCATGGGCCATCCATTAACTCAAGGATTATCGAACTCTGTAATACTGCAATCTCCTAAAATGATAAATGAATTTGTGTAATCCTGCTCCAGAAATAAATCAGATGATTTCATTGGTATTTGGGTTGGCAAGAAATAAAGATACCACTAATAAATAAATGTTTATCTATTGCAGGGGTTCTCAAATTTTGCAGTTCAGCGACTGCCAAACCAAAGCCTGGGGAGAGTTTTGACACTGCTCTCACTTTGTCTAATCAAGGTCTTTTTCTTTGGTTTTGTTTTTAATGTGACAACCCTCCTCATTTTAAATTGCTCATGACTCCCCAAAGGGTCCTGATCCAGTCTGAAAATCTCTGCATTAACCTCTTATTAGTAAAAGAAAGTTCAAAAGAAGCAAGTTAAAAACACAGTCTGTGCCCCAAGCATGTTACATTCTAAATGAATGAAAAACACATCTGAATAAGAAGTAGGTAGAGAAGAATAGGAAAAAAAGGTGAAGAAGAACAAGGAGCAATAAGGAACTAATATGAAAAGTTGGAGTTGTGAATTTGGGGACTTTGTTTAAATTGGGGATCAGAACCAAGGGCTTAAAGTGAAATATGGGCATTAAGAGGGCTTTGTTATCTATTGTGATTGGGTATTAAAGTGAGTTCAGGAAGCTTCAAAAGTCTGGAGATCTCCTATGGGATGGGTATCCTTTTCATGTTGTGATGGGATGTTTAACGGACTCTGGGAACATGGAAGAATGAGCGTGAGCATTACCAGGGGAAGCAGTTCTGTTACAAAAAGGATTCCTGAGTCCAGGGGAGGGTAGAAATGTAAAAAAAAAAAAAAAAAACCCTCAAAATAACTCTGCCTTAATTACGCAAGGTATAAGTTGAGCTGGACAATTACTTTGACAGGCCTGCAGGATTCCATTACATTACCATACTAGCAGTAAAGTTCTTTCCAGACATCTAGGTGGGTCTTGATTCCTGAGTTTGCCTGCATCAAAGGACCTGACACATGTGGACCTCTATTGCCAAGTTACAAGACTAGGCAATCAAGCCCCCTGCAAGTTTTTGAACTACAGCTCCCACAGCCTCTTGCCACTGGTCGTCTTGACTGGACTAGGCCTACCCAGACCTGAAGCGGAATATCAGCAGATGTGAACCACCCTAAAGCAACTCAGACATCATACCCAATGCGCCCTTCAGAATGAAGTACCAAGTCAGAGGACAAGATGGAAGCTCTTGGGCTATTCAGCTTTGAAGAGGACTCTCTCCTACACAGCTACATTAGTGATACCTAAGCAGAAAAGTAGCTCCTCCTTTTGTCAAATTCCTACAGAAATGCAGAATGTGAGGGACTGGCCAGAGTTCCCAGCTGAAGATGGCTTGTGCCTTAAAACATAGCAATGAGATTCTTCCACCATAGCCACTTGGGGATCTCAACACTTTGGAGCTAGTTGTAACTCCTTGCAAATCCATGCATGCCTTGATAAGGAAGTTACCCGAGCTTTCTTTGCAGCTAAATATTTCTTTATTTACTCTATTGAACATATTTATATAGCCACCCATCTCAAAAAAAGTGAAATATAGCATCCTGTACCCAGAGCTGCAAAACTGACACATTTCAGAAACAAGGGCTTAAATTCTGAAGGGATCAAAAATGTTCCTTTGATCCTCCAGTTTAAACCAATAGTAAGCACTCATTTACCTTACTAGAAAATCAAACTGAAAATGAGATCATATGACAGTTGCTTTAATTAACACATAGCTAAATCCGTTTGAACATTTAGCTTCTCTCATATGTAAACACACTGTGGATGAACGTATGGTCCCACAGGGACATTACGGGGAGTCCAAAGTATCTGAAACGCATCCCTTCCCTTTTTTCCCCCAAACATGAAAATTAACTCATTACACAACTTCACACAAGTTTCATTATGAATACCCAATAAGAAAGAATAAAAAATTGCTTGAAAATAAAGAAGGAAGAAATGGTATAAAACAGCCACCCCAAAGTGGTATGCTGGCGTGATTGATTAGGAATCATGGCAGCTGTAATCTAACACACCTTTGGAACTAGGCTGGGGAAGGCTAACGTAAATTGATTTATTACAGAATATTACTCAAGAACCTTAAAAGAATGTGTGAGTAGGTTGTGTTGCTATGTTGTGTGGTCCTATTGTGTCCTACTGACTACACATTCTGTGGCCATAACAGGAAGATTTATACTGTACCAATATGACTCTTCTCCTGCAAATAAACATTCCAACGTAGCATCACTTAGTACACAAAATGATGGCGAGACGGCATAAGCATTCTTCTTCCCTTTTAATTTATTCTTGAAACTAACGGATGCCAAAAAGGATAATTGATGACACTAAAGGAAGCCAGATTCTCCAGTTTCACTTGAAAGCAATTACTTTGAGCTAAATGTGCAAAGCTGATTCTACACTCTCATCTTTGATTTACAGGGAATCCAGCAGCCTTGGATCCATCCACCCAGCTTTGCACAATTTACACAATCCTCCATCCTCTTTTCTCTGTCCTACATTCTAGAGAGAAAGACTTACAGAGAGAGAACTCATCAATTCCAGGAGTCACTTTCCTTCCCTTCCATCAGGAATTTGGTGGCTGAAATAGCATGAAGAAAGATCCCAATGAATTGCATTTCATTTTGGTACCCCAATTGTTCCTAAGGAAAATTCTAATTAAAAAATTAAGATAAAATCTTCTTTGAGTTAAGCTCAACTCAGATAACTTCATAAATATTTTCATGTTCTTTTCTTGGCAACAAAATGGAAATGGTTTATTCTTGTCTTCCCCTGATTTTTACCCCACTCTAGCCTACAGCCTTGAATTTTCTGGTGGTCTCCCAAACCAAGTACCAACAAGATTCAACCCTGCTTAGCATCTTCAACATCAGCCAAGCTCAGCACAGTATTGCTATGCAGCCAGAGTTTTTAAAAAATGCATAAATGCTAATCTGGGGTTAAATATCTCCTTAGAGTGACTTCACCTCATCGTGTAGTGGACTTGTACTCAGTGCAACCAATATTGACTTCTCTAGTTCCTAAAATTTAATTCAGGTTTAGTTCAGTGCATGACAGTATCTCTGGTCCTCACTGAAGATAAAAGGTGGACATTGGCAAGACCAACATTCTCCAAAAGCTATGTACACATATTTAAAAGGTTGTGCAAGTGGATTGGTTTAATGAATACGTGTGTGTGTGTCTGTGTGTACACAGACACAGACACACATTTATATCTATCTATCTATCTATCTATCTATCTATCTATCTATCTATCTATCTATCTATCTATCTATCTATCCATCCATCCATCCATCCATCCATCCAGCAGTTTCAACACTGTAGAAGTTACTTCAACATGAATAACATGAACTGGACCTGCTGGTGTTTTGCCACTTAAAATGAATCATCTCAAATGAGTCAAAGCCCAGTTTTAAAGAAAATCTGGCAACTTTTCAATTCCTTATGCTTTCAACAGCTGCCAAAATACACAAGTTTCAAAATTCAGAACTCTGCTTTTCCTTACTATGAGCTATCTCTGCAGTTTGGCAGTTTTCTTGCTATTTGGGGGGAAAAAAATTAATTCCCTTCCCTGTGCAGCACAGGATAAACTTCAGGCATTTGAAAGTTTTTCTTACTTCCTCTCCACATCTAGCTTACTATAGAAATAAATTACTGCAATGGTAAATTTCTGAAATTGTTCTCTGAAAATGAAAATGGGGTTGGTGGAATTGATGAAGTGCTAAATAGTTTATAACTGGCATAATACTAGGCATTACTCCAAATCCCCTGAAAGGAAATTAGGCTCATATAGACCCCTCTAAGTTCCTAGAAAATTTGGTTTGCTTTTCCATTTTAAATGTGTGTGTACATGTAACTACAATTTCTTTTACTTTTTTAAACATTGGCTGGAAATGCAAGAGATTTCTCTCTAAACCTTTGCAGCTTCCCTCACAATTCCTTATATATTTCAGCCAAATGTGACTTACCAAAATATTCACCATTTGTTTATTTAACAATATTTATAACCCATCCCAACCCTAGAGGACTTTGGGTGGGATAAGATAAAGCGAAATAATAACCAATAAAAACCAATCACCGAGATCTAAAGATGATCAGTACCCATAACACTAACCTAGTAATCCAAAGACATAATACATGCTGGATCACAAGTGCTTCAGTGAAATGTCAACATTTTGAGACCCCCCTAGGGAGGACATTCCATAAAATGAAGGTGTCACTCAGAAGGTGTCACTTGGCCCACCCAAAGAGGACAAACCTGCACCAAAATTTCTCTTCAAAATTTCTCTTGAGCTGGTCTCTGGTCTTGATAAATGGAGCTTGAGAGGCACAGGGTTTGATTTTGCCAGTTTTGAATTTACTATGGCATCCAAAGGGGCTCCTGTGTTTGTTTGTTTGTTTTGTGAGATCCCAGCAACTTGGGAGGAATCCATTTTCATGTTTCACAAGCAAGACCACACTCAGGTTAGAGGCAAGGGAGCATTACTCTATTTCAACAAAGGAGCAGCACATGGCTGACCTTGGCTGACCTTGAACAGCTAATCAAGGTCAGAACTGATTAGATGGGAGACCATCAGGAAGTCCTGGGGCATAGCTTAGATTGGGAAGTTCAAAACATCCTACTAAAAGGCAACGGCAAACCAGTTTGATAATTGTTCTCAAGATGTTATCAGTGATTTGTGGTTCAGGTTTTGACCCCCAGCCAGTTTGATGCAGTAGTTAAGAGAGCCAGCTAGGCTAAAAACGAGGAGATGGTGAGTTCTAGTCCTTCTTAGGCATGGCAGCCAGCTGGGTGACTTTTGGCTTCTCATCTTCCCTTAAACCAACCCAACTCACAGGGTTTTTCTTGTGGGATTAGTAGAAGGGCAGAGTGTTATGTATGCTGTCTCAAGTTGTACAAAATGGAGGTGGGATATAAATCTTTAAGGAGACTTTATTAGTTCTGCCATTTGGAGGGAACAATACATTTATCAAGTTAAACATAGAATCCATTTGTTCTTAGAACTAACTAATCTTTTATAGAATTTTCTTGTTGAGTGTTATGTTACATTTGATAAAGGAAAAAGATTTATATGAACAGAAGAGTCATCAGAGTTTTTAAAGAAGTAAATGAATTTCAAAAATGCACAAAGATATTTCAAACCAGTGTTGGAAATGTAAAAAGCATGAGGGGGGATTTTATCCTGCATGGTGGACTTGTGAGAAAGCTAAGACATTTTGGATACAAATTCATAGAAAGAATAAATAAATAATAATAGGAAGGGTCTTAAAGATTAATGTTGCTAAGAAACCAGAACTCTTTTTCTTGGGACTTGATGTCAGCCTTGCAAGGTAGACCAGACAGGAAACACAGCCAGATGAACTAAGTCTACTTTATTGTAAAGTTACATTAACAGAATTTAATGTAACTAATGTAACAAAGACATTTGCAAGTCTGAAAGCACATCTCTCCCCCCACCTTGCCTTTACAGCCCAAGACTAGGGAGGACCCCTTCTGAGCCACTTGCCCCACTCACATTCCTGCCTTTTATCTGACAGTTCCCTTGGCTGCGTCTCTTCACCCTGTCTCCCAAGGTTGTTCCCACATACCATTACACTAACGGACAATGAATTAGAAAAGGCTTGTGGTAGATTGATATTTCATAAGGAACTGCAGCAAGATTATTGTATGCACAGTGATGGAAGAATAATGATATTCCCACAGTGGACGAATGGATTGTGAAAATGTCAGAATTTGCAGAAATGGCGAAACTGACCTGTTTGGTCAGAGAATAAACAGCAAAAACTTTGGACTTTTTGCTGAAAGAAAAAAAAATGAATTGATGAATAATAGATCTGAAGATTAAGAAAGATGCAGACTAAAGGAGGAGGCAAGGGGATCTGCAAAATATTTAAAAGGGAGGAGGGACAATAAGATTGTAATTATCTGCTGAAAAGAAGGTTGGAAGTCATTTATATATTTCTTAATTTTACTTTTCTTTCTCTTCTCTTCCACTTTTTTCTCTTTCTTTCTTTCTTTCTTTGTTTCTTTCTTTTGATTTGTCTTTTATTATATGAAAAATGTAAATAAATATAAATAAAAGAAGTAAATGAATTTTACCTTTACATTATGTTTCTAGTATGCCAAACAAACAGAGTTTCCTGGCCAATGTGCAAGAACACTAGCAGACTGGAGATTAAACACCAGTATGAAGGACAACCTTCATTATCATATTTCCTTTTGAGGCTCATGTATTTTGTATTCCTATTCCAGCAAAAGGAAAAACGAGAACTGGCCTTTATCATCATCAGTTCAAGTCAACTCTTCCTATTCAAACAACTTAGACTGAGTTTGGATCTTAACCTTCATGCAGCAGAATTCAGCAGGAATGGCCAGTGTGCCGTCTCTGAACACCATGGTTTACAACACCTGGAGCAATCTATTAGGGACAACCAAACATTGGTAGTTTGGTTTGTGTCATTTTGAGGCTCGAAGCACATAAACACTGCAGTGTAAATGAGGGTCTTATGTTGTAGTATAGGCCCTAGATACTTTCATTAGCACAGGCCTCTGAGCTAGATCTTCAAATATTTGCACAGCTTTCCTTTCGTATAATCATAGGGGTATAGAGGTAATACTCCTTGGGCTGAAAACATTGTGATGGATAAAATAGAGCAGTTTGTTCTTCTCAGTTTTCAGATATCTAAGCTTTGGGAAGGGGCGCTAAACCTTTTTTGATTGGGGTTACCAACTCTTGGCCGCAAAAATCCAGACGACTACTCGATGGCAGCCAGAGTTCATCCAGAAGTTGGTAGCCCAAATCTGATGGCTCCAGCCTAGCCCAGAGGGCTAGCAGCAGTAGGATCAGTGGGTGGATGGCTTGTGCGTGTCCAAGGGGCCTTTGCAGCGGAGATGTATATAAAGTCACATACTTGATATATGTTCCTAGTCAGGCATATATAAAGCCTCTAAGCAAATAGGGGACTAAATAACAATACCAGGTACTTACTTTACCTACCTAAGGGTCACAGTGACAGACAGAGTTCCCCAAATAATTAGGCTGGAAAGTCTGCAAAAATGAATGCATTTTTTTTACTGCAGATGGTATTGCTGGAATAAATGAATGCCAAAGTTTTGAAAAATAGACTCGATTTTATGGAAATCCCTTCCACAGGGAAATGGGTGAAACAGACAAGACAAGAAATGTAATAAAAAGCATTCGTTTTTACCACGCAATCAATGCCATGTCCGGCAGTGGTCTTTATGAGCACAATGACAATACTCTAGGCAGTTGCTGAATGGGGGAAGCGATCCATCAGGTTTGCACTAGGTTTACAATCTTCTTCCCCGCTCTTCAGTCACGATACTTTTTTACATTCATGGTTTGGAGAGCCATGAACGCCTTTATTGCATCTCTTGGTGCTGATATAAACGCCCAGTAAATCATTTTGCAGGCAAACATCACGCGTCGTTTTCAGACCTGCAGCCAAATAAATTTCAACAGCCGTGTTTACTAGCCCACAGCTGAATTGATAAACCTACTGCGTCTGCTCGTTATCTGGGAGTGCAAAAAAATCAAAAGGGTGGTGGTAGGAAGAATATTGACAAGTACCTGGCAACTCACAAGTGATACTTAGGGGACTGTGCTGTGCCCCAGTATCACAATTGTAGAACATCTTCTAGAATGAGTGTTGTTAATTCTCTCATTTTACAGCAGTTCCAGACACCGTCATGGTGATCTCTTGCATTCTACCAGTTCACCAGAGTGGTTTACTAATATAGGAAACGTACACTAACCTCTAAACCATCCACACATAAGAAGTCCCTGGATATGATACGGATTCCAGGATTTAGCTTCTTTTCATTATAAAATGAGACAGCATTCCAGCCCTCGTAGACATGAAGTTTGATCCGACAATGTGTGGGCAACAGTGTTAGGGGCTGAAAGAAAGCTTCCAAAAATCAGAAGACTAGTAGTAGCACAATAAATGCCTGCAACAATTGTCTAATCAATTCTGCTAAATCAGAGATCCTATCTATCATTGTTCTACCTCTGTGTTCGACTCTCTCCCATTTCTAACCAGAGTTCTTTTGTGGGGACAGGCTGCTATATTTACAAACTGTTGTGTGCTTCAGAGAATGTGGCTACCAGACCTGCAAAACTTGAGTTGACCAACAAATTACAGCAAAAGGCCCTTGTCCAGAATTTTATGGATGTGGTGGTCCTACTCTTGAAGCTGCAAGAAGAAAACAAGGAGGCTTATCACATCTTTGGTGGCTGTACATGATTCGCAAGTTGCATTCAGCATATTGGGTCCCAGTAACGGTATGTGGGAATGACCTTGGGAGACAGGAGGAAGAGCCACAGCCTTGACAACGGTCTCATAAATGAGATTTTGAGTCCAAAGGAGGAGGGGTGGAGAAAGCATCTCAGAAGGAACCCTCCCTAGTTTTCTGGAGAATAAAAGTAAGGGATGGGAGGGGTACTTTCAGACTTGCAAGATTCTGTTAATGTAACCTAGATTCATTGTGCTTCTTGTCTGGACTACCTCGAAGGGCTAACAGTCCCCTGTTTTGAGGGCTGATGTGCAGCACGCTTAGTGGGATTAATTAGAAGAACAGTGCTTATTGAATGTACTTCCCCAGAAATAGGTTAGTTTGTGTTCTGCTTTGGTCCATGTCCAGTTTTCTGGAGATATTCATGTTTGCAGCATCTGCCTCTTTTTCACTCCAGAAAAATAAGCAAGGGCAAGCTTTGCGCTTCAAATGCGGTTCACAGTGTCATTCCAAAAGAAACTCCCAAGGAAGACACTTCCATTTGACACATCCTGTCCCTTAGTATTACATAAATAAACAAACAAACCTTAACCCAAGCAAACAGTAAAACAAGCAACAGTAATAATAATATCCTGGGTTTTGTTCACTGCAATCTGATGCTTTGTTTGACCCTGCTCCTGTCAGCTGTCTTTAGAAAATGAGCTGTTGTCTCTCTCCATTTAGGTCTGGGAACCGTTTCCTGTCTGGTATTTACAAGCAGTGGGGGTGGCTCTCTGAAGGATGTGTCAAGTTGAACTGGAGGATGATCACAGACTCAACTAGCTGGGTTTGTCTCTTTCACAGAAGTGTTTGGAGCTGGCTGATGGCCTACTAAGGCCAGGTCAAAGTAAGCTTCTACCATGGGCCTACACACTTTGTGGCCCAGTCTGCACACAGCCCAGGAATAGCTGTGCATTCTGGACTGCCAGATTTCATGAAAAGTCCTCTTCTCTTCCTGTCCCAGCTAACAGTCAGTAAAACAGCCAAGTGTGGCTGGTGGGTGACATCTAGTTATGCAGACTTAAGTGTACACCATTTGTGGGGGATGCAGATCTACCTGGAAATATGACAGTTGCTTTCCCTCCTCCCCATCTCCCAAAAATGTACCCACCAGCCTGAATAGCAGATGTACTTAGCCTGCAAAGAGAGGGCTAACATACAGATGTCATAGGCTGCTCCTCTGAAATATCTTAGAGAAGCTCTTACGGATGTTACATTCAAAATAAGATACAAAAGATTCATTGTACACCCATAGAAAATGTCTTCTTGGTAACTTCTTTAACACTATCTCAAAAGGTCTTTACATGTTGGTGGGCTCTGGTAACCATTCCCCTTGAATACTGTGGCTCTGTTTCTTCCACAAATGCTTAACTACATCAAATACTAATACACTAATTGGGCCAATGGAGTACTACGGTGTGGGAAGCACCAAAAGGAACTGACTGATCCAGTCAACTAATGCTCAAAGGGTTAAATTTAACCACAACAGGGCAAGGCAAGCACAGAGCTAACATTAAGGCTGAAGCTGGTGAAGCAGAAACTACCACCACTCAACCTAGACAGAAGCACTGGGCAAACATGGAACAGATGTATTCTAGTTGCAAGGCTGGGCAGTGGGTGGGCCAAAGTCCATTGACTCAGAAGTACCAGAGAGAGAGGCTTAATTGGATCTGATACACACACACACACTCACTCCAAGACATGCAAACATATACATGCTTTGGTTTCTGCAATAAGCAGATCTTCCGCATGTAAGACTTCTTCCTTGCTGCAGAGAAAGCAACATATCTAGGAAGTTTCTGCTATTAGTTCTGTAGTTCCTGAATGCAGGGATTTAGCTCCACTTGAAGGAGACCACCATGTGCACATGCATACATACACACACACAGATACACACACACACCGAGCACCTTCATATACAACTATCTCTGTTACTAAGCCACGCTATTTCAGCCTGTCAATAGCAACTCACATGCTCTCCCAATGCTTAGATAGATAGATGAGAGATAGATAGATAGATAGATAGATAGATAGATAGATAGATAGATAGATAGATAGATGATTGATAGATAGATAGTTAGATAGATAGATGATAGATAGATAGATAATTGATAGATAGATAGTTAAATAGATAGAAGATAGATAGATAGATAGATAGATAGATAGATAGATAGATAGATAGATAGATAGATAGATAGATGATAGATAGATAGATAGATAGATAGATAGATAGATAGATAGATAGATAGATAGATAGATAGATAGATAGCATGGGGGAACCTATCAGACTAGGAAGAAAGTTTCTAGCCTAGCTTACTCCTTGGTCATCCCACCTTTACATGTACACAGGAGGGTTGCTTTTAGGAAAAATAAAAATCAAGTCAATTTCAAACAGAGCTCAACTTGTGGTGACCTTATGGTCAGGTCCAAGTGGTTTCCTGGGTGTAATATGGAAGTGGTTTCCCAATCTAGCCTACAGATTGCATTCTTGAAGATCACCCATCCAAAGACTAAGAAAGTCCAATCCTGCTCAGTCAAAGTTGGTGAGATGTTGCTGTCCAATCCATAATCTATGTGAGACTGCAGTGCTGATCTTGGAAGCTTTTAGAGGCTCCACCCCTCAGCAAATTCATGGCATTGCAGATTCCCAGATCCTCCTGGAGAGCCTAAATTAGTGGGTTATTTTTTATACAGCAAAAGAGAGAAGCATTCTTATCTGAACTCTAAAAAACAAAACAAAACCCCCAAAACCTTCAGCCTATCTTGTGTGGGCTGGAAGTGACGGCATCATCTCTCTCTCTCTCTCTCTCTCTCTCTCTCTCTCTCTCTCTCTCTCTCTCTCTCTCTCTCCCTCTCTCTCTCTCTCTCTCTCTCTCTCTCAACTTTTCCTGAACACTTGCTCTGTTTTTGATCAAACAAGAGAGAAAGGAGCCTGAACTGAATAGGGCTCTGTTTCCATCCCTCAAGATGGTTTCTCGTCTTGCTGTCTGAAAATGTGTGGAAGCATTAAAGAAAAGACAGCTGCACCAGAGAAACTCCAGTAACCCTCAAAGCTTCCTGCCCCTTTCTTCTCCATACAAGCCTGTAGGGAGGTGGGAGTGCTCCAAATAAATGTGCATCTATGTTTCCATTTAGTTAAGAAGACAACCCAGCTGCCAAGTTTCAAGAATAAACAGTACTGGGAACTTCACAGCAGATGATCGTGTTTTCCTATTCCATGGTCAGGTTTGGAGGGACAAATGGATGTTAGTTGGAGAGAAAAAGCTTCCAGGGTTTAATGTTTTCAATTCTGAGAGAAAAGCCTACAAAATAAAGCTTAGCAGAGTTGGTCGGAGCTACTGGAATTCAATTACTCATCCCATCCAGCCTTAGATTAAAATCAGTTAAAGAACCTGTTCAGGGCCTTTGTAGGATACCTATTAGTGATCTTGCTAGGAGTGAAGGACAGAAAAAATACTGAATTGATTTACTGGCACCTATGTTTTCTTTTAAATCCACGTTCTGTTGCCTTAATTAAAGCCAAGGATATATTATGGAAATGTTGGGCATCTGAGATAAACTGAAGATCAGAAAGAAGGAAGAGGGATACGCAAGACCTCAAAATTCATTTGCACGCTAAAAGTGGGACAGTAGAAGAAATAAAACTTCCACTGCATCACGCACGACATATAGTCACATTTTACTGTAATCAATAGATATATCATCTATAGATGATTATTTGGTACTCAGTAGAAGGTATGATTCTATAAATATAGAACAGACTTGTTTCTTCAGAGTGACAGGTTGAGCCTTCATTCAAATGAAGTCTTTTTGCTTTCTCTGTAATAAGCGAATGATGACATTTATTCCTTTGGAGAAAAAAACAAGGGTTCCAATTGGGGGAAAGATGTTGGAAAACTTTATTCCTTTACCTGAAGCATATCTATGCCACTCTTAGCTTTATTTAGAATTTTGGGGTGTAGTCTTGCCCATAGTCACAAGATAAATACAAGGATTTAAATGCTTCATCCTTTAAACTTGCACAGGCACCGGTGAGCAAAATATTGTAGCTGGAGACTGAAAAGACATGCAAAGTTTGAGATGACCCTAGTAAAAGAAGATTTCCATTCTCACACATGCTACCTTCTGTAAAAGCACTTGCAGAAAGGGCCCCATGGAAATACTTAATGCTCAGGCAGGTTAATATGAGAAGGGATGTTACTTTTACGATCAATACCGGTCAGCTATTGTGTTGGATCTGTAGTTTGGGGACATGTCAGATATACACATGTATGATGTC
Source organism: Python bivittatus (assembly GCF_059951505.1). Lineage (NCBI taxonomy): Eukaryota > Metazoa > Chordata > Lepidosauria > Squamata > Pythonidae > Python > Python bivittatus. The sequence goes on from NW_028277033.1 coordinate 5,450,257, forward strand.
AACTTTACTGAATTACCAATGAATGCTCTGGAGAACTGGAATAGGGGAGGAGATTTATGGCCTTAAAATCTGTGCTTGCTATAATACTTAAGATTCCATATAGATGTTAATCCATTAATATTTCCCAAACCAAGATCAACAGAGTGTAAAATATATTGCCCCAGAGTTTCAATGTTGGCTGTTTTTCAGTTTCTCTGGTAATTTTAAGCCAAGGGTCTTACAGGCCTTGCCAGAGAGGAAAGAATCTCTCTTCACCACAGGAAAGGGAGTGAAGACTTTAAGGCCAGGAATAAAACCAAGCAACGCATAGATTCCTCGGTCCAGCATTAACTGCAAAGCAAAGTATCTCAAAATCTGAAGATGTGGCTTTCAGAATAAAGTTGTGTTTTTTTTAAGTATTCTTAATTTTCCTTTAGTTCTGGGGAGGTTGGGGAGGGTAGACGTGTGATGGAGAAAATAAATAAAATATTTAAGAACAACTTATGTGAACTTAAGTAAGCTCTCATCTGGCCAGAGAAATCCATATATGGAGACGTGTCCCCAAATATATGGCTAATGTGGGTCAACAGTCAGCATTCTGGCTCTCTCCAGGTTCTGTGCTGTGAGGAACCTCTTAACACCTGACCATGTCTACTGATGACACTCAGATCAAAACATGGCTAGAGATGTGAGGCTCAGCATAAATCCAATTTGTGTTTCTGCCAGCTTTGCAGGAGACATTTCCAATCTTCCCGGTGAGAAGTGCACCAAACATCAAATGTCAGTGTGGATTTTTAAAGAAGCCAAGCTCTTTGTCTTGATTTTGTCTTAATGGAAAAAATATATATTCTTGTGAATTCACAGCAATGTGGGAGTCCCCATACAGGCTGCCCCTTCTTTGCAGCACTTCCTGGACTGACCCAGTGACCAGAATACTTGCCCTGTCATGGATCTGTTGGGGGAAAACATCATGTTCTCCCTCAGTAGGACCTGTAACAACATTTTCTACCTGCCACTGTTGAATATATGTATATGTATTATTGCATTTTTTTAAGACATGTTCACTATATTATACAAGTATATACCACAAAATAGCCATTAACATAGTTTATAACTGAGTTGGCAAGATAGCATTTCCAGTTGTCTTTATTACTTCTAACTACATTTGATCTATTTTTTCCCCCTTTCTGATGCTATTTTGTCCCTCCTGCCTTTTTTCCTGTTTCTGCCTCCAGTTCTTGCTGGAGTCCTGCTTCCCACAGATCCTTCTTTAAGATGACTCATCTCTCTCCATTTTTTTTTTTCTGTCTTGCTCTCAGCTGTTTCTTCTTAATATGCCCTGTCCCTTTTTTTCATCAATGGGGTGCACAGTAAAAAGGGGTAACTGATCTAGGTAACTAACCCCAAGAAGGGTTTGATTTAATCCAAAAACAGCCCAGTTAGGGATAGATTTATGCTAACTGTACCCAGTCAGCTGCATTGTTGGAACAGTTAAACCTAGACAATTGAAGTGTTCTGCCTAACTTGTCCTCCAAAGAAAAACATCTCAAGAGGAAGAAGAATGTGTGCGACTCCATTACAGAAACCACTGATAGTCCAGAACACCTCCAAAATAATGTAGACATGGTGTAGTGGTCATGTTATGACATGTCATTTCTACTGGGTAGCCAATGGGAATCAGCTAGTGATGTCATGAAGTCTAGCCAGTAAAGTATAGTTCGGGGGCTCATACCAGTACAGAGATTGGGTTGGCAGCTGACTGGGTTAAGTGTGTTTTGGGAAAGGGACAGGAAAGAAGAAAGATTTTGTTGTTGGCTGATGATGTCACAATGACCATCTGTTCAAAACTTCAATACCAGCGATATGTGCAGGACACAAAATACTGAAAATCTTTCATAGGTGTTATGTCACTGTTTCCTGACTATTCCTATCTCATCTCTGAAGACAAAGTTATATAAGAAGTATAAGCATATAGAGACATCAGACCCCATACTGCTTTCCCTAATGTGTTGAATTTCAAGGATAGTTTCTGAGGGAGCTTGTAGGTTCACATGCAGAGCTCATGTATTTCTGTATGGAGGATGCTGAGGATGAGAGACTGAGCACACGGTCCATGTAACCTTGGCTAAACACTGCTGGAGTAGATATTAGATTGCTGGATAGAAGAGCTCTGAGTAGTCTTTTTATGTTCATGTGGAAGTGGAAGAACGGTGATGACAACAGGGAAAGAGGTAAGATGTGAATGTAATCAGTAGATAAAGAGCAGAAATGTGAGATTCCTTCTCCCATGAGATGTAACTAGTCTCATTCATTCTTCTCAAACTCCAGATGTTTGAGGCACTTCAAGGTACATTTTCCTTTATGTTTCAGCCATAGCTCGATTAGACTGAGGCAGGGGTGGAAGTGGCAAATACTTTATAAAGTCGTTTATGTGAAACCTTTGTGCCCGTTGCCCTTTGCACAAGCCAGTGCTCTGTGCACATGTTTCTATTTTTATCCATCTCCAGGAACTTGTGGAGTTAGTTACTGGAAATCTAGCTTGGAAGGCACTGCTTGTGCAATACCGTGCATTTTAAGAACAGCATCTCATGGGATAAGTATTACCAAACAATGTGATGCTGAGGGATAAGAAGAGGAACCCAAACAAAAACAGGAGCTTTCATCGTCTCCGGGTAAATATTTATATCAGAGTCCATTTTGTCAAAATGGAACATTTGTCCCACAAAAAGCTTGGGGTAATCCTAGAGGGTTCAACCAGCCCCGCTTGCCGCTGTGGGAATTTATAATTTGAACAAACAGATGGGAGCGTTTCAGCCTGGACAGACGAGGAAACAGCCTAGAGTTGTTCAGAAATTCCATCCGTTAAAAAGGAATGCCGACCAACTTTTCAGAGTAACAAGCCAAGTTATGCCGGATGCTCCTTAATGCCCCAGCACAGGCCACACCAAGCAGTGTGTCAAAGAGCAAAACTGTCCTGGGAAGATAAAGCAGTTTTGCTGCATATTCACCCAGGTGGTTGCCTAAGGAAAACATAGTTTTATTCCTCAATCAAAGGCCAGCTGCTGTAGAGGGGAATCAGAATTCCTTTTGGCTTAATTAAATTATCTTGAATGAGGTTGATTAAAAGAGCCCCCTCTGACACACACACACATGCACGCCCAGCCCAAAATAATTTGGAGCTTGCAACCTAGATTTATACATCTGAAAAAACAAGATTTCTTATTCTGCAAACATGAAATTATACTATTCGCCTTACTTGATCACTGCTTGCCACTATGATAGACTTACATCTTTTCTCCTATTTTGCTGCCCTTGGCAGCAGAGAAACAGCCTGAAACTTAGGGGAGACATGAAAGTCAGCATCTTTTCAAAGAGAGTCACAGCAGTGTTCTCTTCTCTTAGAGCTGCATAGGAAAACAGATCTTCTTGTCCAGGTTTCAAGAGGAGAACTTTAAGGTCTTAAGGTCTTAACCTTAAGAACACCATCCCACCCAAGATTAGGTTGGTTCTGACCCTGCTGGCCTTTCAGATAGCCCTTGTGACTGGCTGTTTTCCCAGGCCTGGGGATCAGGAGAAGTAGTTGAGCCCATATTTGTTGGCTGCATAGTTTCCTCAGTGTCCATGTTCCATTTTCTTTTATTTATTTATATTGATTTATACAGCCACTGATCTTGTTGAACCTCGTATTAATTTTTGTTAGCTGAGGCTGGTGAGGTTCAACAAGATCAGTGGGTGTATAAATCAATATAAATAAATATCCTCGTCAAACAATGTCAGGGACCCCTATATTTTGACTGACAACCCCCATCCTCTGATAGGCATAAGAAAAACTTCTCTTTTAAAGGCAACATTGTTCAGATCATGTTTGCTGGATAGAACTTTATTTCTGTCTCTTCTTTAAGAATGTGGTTACCAATGGACTGTCTCTTATTTTTACATATTTTCAATGTTTGGGCCTATATTATTTTACTAAAGCAATGTTTGTTTGATCTTTTTTTAAAAAAATCAAAGCAATATTTTTTTAATTTCCTGGCATTTGGTACTAACCCTTTCCTTCCTTCCTTCCTTCCTTCCTTCCTTCCTTCCTTCCTTCCTTCCTTCCTTCCTTCCTTCCTTCCTTCCTTCCTTCCTTCCTTTTTTCCCCTCTGTTTAAGAAAGGCATCCATTTTTGACAAGGGAAGCCTTATTTCCATTCCTCCTTATATTTTAGGCCTATCTGTATTCTAGTTATGGGCACACAAGTTCCTGGGGAAAAGCATATGGACCATCACACCTAACAGGATGGGATTTAATGGGCTAACCATGAATGTAAGCAAAGGTGTGAGCATCAACCAATAAAACTTCATGCAATGCAGGAAAATAGGGTCCCAAAGTTTAAGACTGGAGAATATATTGGCCATCCTATTAGCATAGTGAGAGGGACAAGTTGGCTGGACAGAGAGGAAGATATGAAGAAGGAAGTACTGTACTGATGGATCACAGGCTCTTTTGTTTCATGTGTAAAACCTGAAAGTATCTGAAGAACACCAACATTCCTTTTGTTTCCTGACTAACTCTCTCTTTTACACTCTGCCAAACTGTTGTTGTTATCTTTATTCAGTGAAGAAAGATGGAATCAATTGTCTATGAATGTGCATGTCTGCAAATTATTAGAAAACAGATGGTCTGGGAGTTGCCTGGTTTTGGAGCAGGCATATTTTATTCTATTTTGCCCCTTTTTAAAAACAGCTTACAGCCCAATATTAATTTCACAGCTAGCTTTTCTTAAGCTGACTGAAGTCTGGGGGCTTACACACCCTTAGCTTTGTATATCTGGCCATAAACTTGAGTTTCGCTTTGTCTTAATTATAAACAAAAGATCATAAGGAAAAAGCAATGTTTCTCTTTCTCTGTGTTGGAAAATCTCTAAATATAGCTGAAACATCTGTCTATTAGTAAAATCAAAATTAAAATACATGCATGTATGCTGTGCATGTAATTATGGCATATGTAGATTATAAATCCAACATCCCAAAATAAGTTCACAAAGCAATTTCTTTATAGATTTGGGCCACCCCTTCCCTTCTCCCATCACCATTTGCTGTTCCTGCACCTCTAATTTCACACTGCTCCAAGGAGGTTACTACAGCAGGAGAGAAATTTATTTAATTCTATAGATGTGATTAATCAAGGTGGCCAACATTTTTTTTTAAAATGCAGAAAAGATAAAATCTATATTAAAATCAAGAGTACAATAGAGTAATACGTTTTTGGCAAAGGCAAAGGCTAACATTTTAGGCTATAGACCTTACTGGAGGGAATCAACAGTTGTCCTATCCAAAATTGCATTGATGCCCCAATCCAACCTGTAGCAACACTCCCTGTTGCTCTTTTCCTACTATAAACCCCTGGAGAGGAGTTTGGCATCCTTCTCCTTGGACTGCCATGAAGAGTTTACCTTAGCTAAAGTCACAGAGCCCAAAGCTCTAACATAAAAAAGAAATACTCATCATGAACAAATCCAACTTTATTCGAATAGAATGGTGGATTATGAGCACTTCAGGCACTGGAGATGGGAAATGGTAGTTTCTGTGTTCTTCCAAATTTGGGCATTATTTATTAAGCAATCCCCAGTGCGCTCTCCCCACACCCTCTGCTTGAGTGATCTCAGCTTCTTCCATGTGGGCGGACTCATCCAGTTAATGCCAACAAGCTGATAATATTTATTGGATGCCATAGTAGATCAAAGGTCAGTACTTAAAGGAGAGTCACAAGTCTGGCAGGAAATGCTCTAAGTTGCTACACATTCAAGAAAAACCATTTGCTATGGCTATATTCATTTACAGTTTGCGCTTTCAACACAAGATGTGATCTGAAAAACTGCATACTGGAATGACTAAACTATCTCAAAAGCGCCACAGTCCGAGGTAATGGTAAAAATCACAAAACTGCAGAGACATTTTGAGTCCAAAAAACGCAAGCATCTTGAAAGGCTCCAGCAGAAGACCTTTGTGAACAGGTAAAACGACAAAAGAGAAGGTGACTCTGAGCTTTCGAGATCTAAAGCCAAGTAGGGCTTTGCAGGCCAAACCCAGCTCTTTGAATGGAGCCAGAAGCATAACAGGAGACAACGACGTTATTGCAATGTGGGTAAAATACATTCCCTTCATCTGTCTCCTATTAGCATTCTAGCCACAGTGCTCTGGAACAGCTCACATGAACTGCTATGCTGTGTACGTGAAGCTCCTTTCAAAGACAGTTTCCAAGCTGTTTTCAAAAGTTGTCCCACCAAAGAGTAGTCCAATCAAACAATGACCAGGCCGTTGGTCACTGAAGCCATACGATCCTAGCCCCGTGGGCGTCCCAGCAGCATTTTTATTTCATTTCTTGGATATGCAGTAATTACAGGGATATCTGTTGCTCTACTCAAAAGTATTTTTTTGCAGTTGTAGTTTTCTCTTTGGTTGCTGTAAATCATGGGTACTTCAAGCACTTCTATTTTAAAAAATTCTGATTAAGTTAGTCTGGAGGAGGAGGGATGGTAAAATAAGTGACAGATGAAGCAATCCTGCAAAATATACTTTGAAAAGAGAAGTTATGGTATATAATTGGAATCCCAAAATGTATCCATGGTCAAATACCTCTCTTGGTGCCTGATGGCCTTTCCATATCATCTGACTTTTAACAAAACTTAAACTAGGAAGGTGGCATAATCGAAAGCAAATCGTCTGCCTCCAATCTCCTTTTTTCCTGCCTGCACAGTCAATCACAGAAATTGAAATGTTGCGGCTCACGGAAAGATAATCACCCATTCAGGGGCTATGCCAGTGCTTTTGCATGGCCCATGCACCTTCAAAAACATGGTTTGTGAATGTTTCAAATATATCCCACATTTTGTGGGAATGGTTAAAATTACGATACACGCATGCAACAGTTATCAAGTATTATCATGACATAGGGCCAGGCTACTTGTGGGACCGCCTTTCTCACACAGAGACAGAATGTTCCCTTCTGACAATCAAGATGACAGAGATAGCAGGTGGGGTGTTCAAGAGATGCTCTTCTAAGTTCCTGAGATATCAGTATGTGTTATCAGAATATAACTACATGCAAGCTTTCTCAAAGGCTCCATGTTGACATGGAAACCATGAGCTCCCTGTGAAATGAAGAAGGGAATTTTTCTATCTGCTACAATATGATATAATCTCAGAAAGTGGGTTATAACCTCAAAATAATGTATTTTGAGCAATTTGAGTTGCTATTCAACATTGGCCTAAAGCAGATTTCCAAACATGTTTGAAGGTTTCTGCTTGGGACAGTTGTTTGGAGAGCTTCAAGGAACAAGCGAGTTTTAACCAGACTTGGAAAAGTTCTCAACAAAGTTTCATACACCCATAGGTTTACTCAATAGCAAATAGGAAATGGATTTTACATTTCTTTCTTAGATGAAACATAGGATTCCCTAGCAAGGGGAACCAAAAGTGAACCATTCCTAGTTTAATTGACAAGGGATTCCCTATACCTCTTAGATGGATTGTTACGCCCAAGAGATACCTGGACAGCAGTCATCCACTTGTCTTTAATATTATGGCCTTTCCATCAGATGGAAACTGAGGGGCGACCAAAGAATGTTGCCAAAAGACTTGGAGGAATTCATATTTTTATTAACAGAATTGTCACTTGTTTGTATATTCATGAATTGCTCATATTTGGAAAAGCCTAATAAGGGGAAGAGGAATAAGGGGAAGAACATTTTCATCCTTGCGACTGCCTGGACTAGTCCCTGCAGTGTTCCTGGCAAGATTTTGGAAGTGGTTTGCCATTGCCTGCTTCCTAGGGCTGAGAGAGAATGACTGGCCCAAGGTCACCCACCTCATGTTGTGCCTGAGTTGGGACTAGAACTCGCTCTAGCCTGGTGCCTTAAGCACTACACCAACCCTGCCCCCCTCCCAAAGTATATACATGTACTTTACTTTGGGGCATGTCAAGCTGCATTTTTTTTAAAAAAAGTGGTTAAAAAAGTGGACTAGGAATGGGGAGACCCAGGTTCTAGTCTTCTTTTAAGCATGGAAACCAGTTGGGTGACTTTGGGCCAGTCATTGTCTCCAAGCCCTAGACTAGCAAGTCTATTATCTTCCAACCTGCAGTGGACCAGCATGGTTGATTACAGTCCCTCGCCTGCAGTGGATTGATTCGGGCTATTTATTTGTTTAGACTTTTATTTATTTGTGTTTAGGAAAGCAGTAGAACAAACTTAAGTGAATTTTGCCTTGTCTTTTAAAAATGCACAAGGAAATGAGAGCCAAAATGGCTTTTGGAAGCATCAAACACAACAGCTACTTGGCCTGAGAAATAAAAATAAACTTATAAGGTTAAGTTGCTTTGTGGAAATATAATACATAGGGTCTTTCTGCCTGTCAAACCAACTCTGAAAATAAAAATTGCTCTCTAGTGTAATTCGAGGATAGCATTAGGATTTAGTAACTTGTCCTGCAGTTTTATATTTAAATAATGAACATTAGGTGACTCAACAACCCTGAATATACTTTGCTTTTAGTAAGTGCCTGTTGATGCAAATTGGCTAGAATTTGCAGATCCATACATATATTATGCAAAACATAATGTCGGAAAGAGTAAAGGCAGAATAAGAGAGGCAGTCAAGAGATGCTTAAGGGAATAATGTAGGGATCAGAATAGACAAGTAAATTGTCTCACATTTGCTTACATGCAAATGGATTACCTGCACTTATGCTTTAATCTTAAAATATTATGGTATACTGATTATTGCATGACCTGGAGACCAGGACTGTCTCGAGGGCAGAGGTCAAACAAATCAAGATGCGGCCATGATCATATGGTTGCAAATTGTCATCTGGACTTGTTTTGATCCCATGGGGACACCTCTGCAAACGACCAACAGACGATCTTCATGCGCAAGTGAGGAACTTGTGCCAAGCTGCTTTAAGCCCCTTGGAGAAAAGGTGGGATATCAATGTAGTAATAAACAAAGTCATTTAGCAGATTCTGCACTGAGCAAGAAGTTGGACTAGTTGACCTCTGATGACCCTTCTACACCATTAGAGAATTACATTCTTCTTTGGGGCACATCAAGCTACAAAAGAACCAAAAAAGCCTGTTTTGGCCTAAGACAGAAGATATGGGAATTACAAAAGAGCTTCTGTTTTGAATTCTAGCCTCTTTGGCCAGGTAAACATGCCAGACCTAATGCCCCCACAGAGATTATCCCACTGCATGATTGCTTCCATTAATAGATTTAAATATCTCAAGGATCCAAAGAGCCTTACAACTAATTTGGTAGGGAACAAGGAGGCCCTGGGCTTGACACTGTCTTTGGAAAGGGGAAAACATACAATCCTGGGCTTAAAACTGTATTTAAAAGAAAATACTAGGTATAGCTAAGCACTTGGAGACTTTCAAAGCCCCTCCCAGAATCCCAGTTATTAGTTACATCAATTTAACATGCCCCAATTGCTTCAGCAAAGCTCAGAATTAACCTCAAATGGGGTGAGTTTCAAACCCACCAGGATCCTAGTAACACACTTTTCATGTGAACATGAATGGGGAAGGTTAAAGTTAAATAAGAGCCAGTTTGGTGTAGTGGTTAAGGCATCAGGCTAAAAACCAGGAGACTGTGAGTTCCAGTCTTACCTCAGGCACCAAGCCAGCTGGGCGACCTTGGGCCAGTCCCTCTCTCTCAGCCCTAGGAAGTAGGCAATGGCAAACCACTTCCGAAATCTTGCTAAGAAAACTGCAGGGACTAGTCCAGGAGGAGTCAACACTGACTCGAAGGCACCAAAAAATAAAATAAAAAATAAAAAAGTTAAATAGGAAGGATACACTTAGTGATAAAGGGGGGAGAACTGAAGAGCAACTTATTTGTTTTATAAGGGCTATTGTGGCCACTGCCAAAAACATTTGCTTATTCCTCCAGGATGTAACGTTATTGAGTGAGTTCTCTCTTCCCTTAGCCAAGAGCCACAGTGAACACAGCTGCCTGGTAAAGATGATCAAATGTTTTTAAGAATTAAAAGTCTGTATTTTTAAGGATCTACCTGAGAGATTCCCTCTGCCCTGTTAAACCCAGGAAATCATTTCTGTGAGCTTAATCCATTAGGAGTCTCTCCGGTGCAGCTGACGTTTCAAGGAGTTATGCAACAGCACATCTCTATTTGCTGATCTCTTAACTGGGGTTGTACAAGTGAAATTGCTGCCAATTGCGTCCAATATTTCTCACTCTTGAAACACTGAATCTTTGAGTTCAGAGTGGGAAATTCACCCAAATTTGATGGCCTGGAAGAAAACATTGTTGGGGCAAAGAAAAACAACAACACCATTCCATCAAAAAGCAAAGTGAAGGCAACTCTTTCCCTCCCTCCCTCTCTCTCTCTTTTTTTTTTTTACTGAATTTTTATTTTATTTGTCTGAGTACAATTTGCTAATGCCTTGTGTACAGTATATGTCCTAGTTGCCTCTGATTCAGTAAGGGCCTAGATTTCTATAGGCAGCCAGCTGAGTTAGCTAGTAGTAATTTTTGACTAGACGTCAAGATAAACTATTTTTTAGAATTGTATAGTGTCAAATGAAGGAAGTTATCATGCATGTTTTTAAAATCATTATTTTTAAAAGTTCCACTTAGAGTATGTGGAAGTTTCTTTCATTCTCAAGGAACACCAGCCTACCAAGTCTGTCCAAGGACTGAACTCTGATTGCCTCTGATCAAGACACCAGATCCCCTAAATATTCATTGCTAATAGTAAATAACTTGCAAATGTTGCATGGTGGTTGATAAGTACTATTGAGAGCTTCAGGGAGAACTCTTTTAAAACAGCTCTTCAGGTTCATTTCAAAAAAATATCACTTGTTTAGCAAGCAAAGGCCATTTGAAAATGGTGAAAATGTACAAAAAACAGAAGGCCAACTAGGTGTCAGCTGACTTTGGCTGATCCCAAAGAACTAAGTAAAGTCATATCTGGTTAGTTCTTGAATGGGAAACCTCCAAGCTAGACTGGGAGGTTTAAAAAAATCTGAAAAAAGGCTATTGTAATAAACAAGCAAACAAATAAATATTCACTGATATGAACGTACCTATGAACTCATCAGGGGTAAAACTTGAATCAAAGAAGACCCGATCTTAACATTTTAAGAGAAGTGTAAGATTTATATTTTCAAGACACAGGGACTTCATTTCACATTGCTGGAACTGGCTCGTGGGATGATTGATACTGCTTCCCCCATCTTCTTGATTTGTCTATTGCTTTTATAGATTTCTTATTTGTGATTTAATTGGGGGGTATTTATATTTTTATTGTTTTTATTGTCTTGGTTTTTAATTGTAACCCTCCTAGAGTCACCCTCTGGGGGAGATGGGTGGCATCTAAATTTAATAAGAAAGAAAGAAAGAAAGAAAGAAAGAAAGAAAGAAAGAAAGAAAGAAAGAAAGAAAGAAAGAAAGAAAGAAAGAAAGAAAGAAAGAAAGAAAGAAAGAAAGAAAGAAGTAAGTAATTTCGGCTAGGCAATTCATGGTCCGGATGGGGCCAGAACATTTTTTATATTTTTAATATACAAAATTCACACTGTCAACTTTTGGTAGTTGAAATGGCACTGAAAATGTTTCCTTCCATTTTTTCTCTCTCTTTTTTTTTTAATAATAAGGGCACCGTACTTTGTTTAGCTCAGACACATCTACCCTGTCCTAAATGCCCTCCCCCATTCGTGAGGATAACCTGGCTTGAATTTTTCAAGGACATGGTATGGTTTTTTAAGCACAGTTGTGAACTGAGAAATGTGAGTCAACAAGATGATACTATGCTTCCACACAGGGCAAAAAGTTCATACTTCTCTTCCAGGTTGCCAAATTCTAACCTTTGTGAAAAGATATTGGATACATTGCTATTTATGCAAAAGAATTATTACTATGGCATGCATTGGTTTGGGGCAGAACAGCTGATTAACTCTTAGCTCTAACTGCAGGAACTATCATTGTTGGACTACCAATGTTAGCACCAAGCACCTCCCATTGATTCAGTCCCTAAGCATCAACTCCTGTTCTTAGCATCGGTGGTCATTCTTCAATCTGCTTCTCAGAGATTCAGAATGAAATCAACTCTATTTCTCATCTTTGAGAAAAGTACCCCACCTCTACCTGCCAGAAGCTGATGTCTTCCTAAATCTCAACCACTGAGACTCTTAATCTCTCCCTTTAGATTACTGGATTTCATCTGAGGCAGTCTTCCCCCCCCCCCCCCCCCCCCCATTTTGCAGAGCTATGGAGAAAAGATCTCAGCCAGTGATAAATGAAGAGACATTTTAAATGGTCTCTGCATGAGGCCGTTTGGTAAGCTTCAGATGCCAGACCCTAGCTGTTAAGTAAATACAGTATAATAAAACAGTTGAAATTAGTAAGGGTGAAAAAGACATCTATTGTGTGGGTGTAGGGGGGAACCAATACCAAATCTGCTCCTCAGAGCTGGCTTGGCCCAGTGTCTGTTACGGGTAGTAACACTTGGAATAATGCCTCCAAATAGGACTTGTGTTGCAAAGTGTCTGCATAATGCACTGAATGTGCTGTTCAGGCTCCAGAGCTTTTTGTCATGTTTTGTTCTACACTTCTTAGAATTATTGGAGATGAGGGTTGGTAGGAAGGGGCTTTAATTATCCATAAAACTGGGGTGAAACTAAAAAAAAAAAATATGAATGAGTGGGATCCGTGTCTCTCTTTCTTACTCTGAAATCTGAGCGTGCCTCCAAGCTACACTTCCTTATATGGAAGGATCCTTTCTCCACAGTGTGAACGTGGGCAGTTGCCTTTATCTGGGGTACGTCCGCTTCAGAATCAATCAATAAATGACACACACCACAAACTTGGGAGCCTGGAGACTCCCTCTGCCTAAGAGGCTGAAGCTATATAATAGAGTCACCATTCTTGGTGGCACAGACCCCTATTTGCCTCTGCTGAAATTTTTTCACCAATGAAAGATAAGCCTAGGAAAGGAGGGGGACAAACATTTGTGGCCCTGTGTTCACATGGGTAGAAAAACGAAGCATCTCTCAAACCAACTTCCGGCCAAACTCTCTCCTAACTGCCCGTCCATCTCTGGTCTAAAGTGTGCTCACCAATATAAGTCTTGAGATAGAATTTTCAGCACACCCTGCTGCTAATCCAAACAGAGGGGCTAAATCCTCATTCAAAATATTGCACTGATGATGATGATGATTGATTGGCCGCCCAAATCCAGTGGACTCTAGGCGTATTTAGGACATCTCAAAGAATGTATTTGAAAGGATGGACATCAGATTTTTTTATGCTGGAGGTATAAGAAATTTGAGGGCTCACTGATCCACATCATATGGCCACATGATCCTTTAGCATCTTTTTGGGATTGTATATTAATGTATATTAGAAGATTTATGGGAATATCTTTAAATGTTAAACGTGTTAATGTAATGTTGAATTAAATACTTTTGACTTTTCATCAGGAATTTTGACTGTATGGGGGGTGGCAAAAAGAATTATATTAAGAAATTGGAAAAGTGATATTATTCCAGTTGTCAAGGAATGGTTGTCGAAGTGTGTGACAAAGTGTGTGTTTTGGAAAAGGCAATATTTTCTATTAATCAAAGGATGCAGCAATATTTGTTATTATGGCAGAGGTTCTGTGATATCTTACAATAATATCTTGCACTGTTTATATTACAGTAGCGAATTCATTGGTACACCAGTGACTCTTGGTAAGTATAGGATGCAAGACAGATTTTTTTTTTAATTTTCCTCTTTAATTTTCCTTTTTAGTTTGTATATTTAATTTTTTTAATGTCTTTTTTTTAGATTAAAGTTTGCTTTGTTGCACAACATAAAGATAATGAATGAATGAATGAGTGAGTGAGTGAGTGAATGAATGAATGAATGAATGAATGAATAAATGAATGAATAAATAAATAAATAAATAAATAAAATAATATTGCACTGAGCACCATGGTATGATCATCTGGGTCTTTCCTAGAACCATGTGGAACCATGAGATCAGAGTTTGCAAATGGAGCACCAAAGTGTGCCTTGCGCCCGCTATGGGACCCTTGAGCTTCATAACACTAAGCAGTTGTGGGAAACTTCCAGAACACGGCCACACAGCCCGGAAGACCCACACCAGCCATCGTATTCCGGTTGTGAAAGCCTTCAACAATACAGTTGTGGGAAACACTGACTTTGGGAAAATGCTGAACCAGGCAGGCTGGCTCACTGGGACATAGTTTGTCCTGCCAGCTGCCTGGAAAACTAGGACCAGAGGGGTGCCTTTAAAAATCTGCTTTATGCAGCAGACGGATGGGATCTAATTTCAGGAGATATGAGTTGCAGGAGCAGGTGAGAGATTTCAGAACAAAAAGGGCAAGAGAAACCCTACACTCTTCTTTCAAAATTAAAAAAAGAGAAAAAAAACCCTGACAAGACAGGAATTTGTAGGCAAAGAATGGGTAGAATGCCACTGGAAAGGATTGTTTTGGTGTGTTTGTGTGTGTGTGATAAAATAACAAGATCTTTCATAAGTTTGGCAAAAGTGTAAGACAAAAAAACAACGGAAGTAAGAAGAGAGGCAAATTGTTTAACGTTTGAAAACTCTGTTTCAAGCTCAAAAGCTGTTGTTTTGAGTTGGAAATGGGTGGCTTGCTTTGACCTTCCTGGAAGTGTTCTGAGCATGGAACAAAAGTATGTCAGAACATGTCACTGTGGCCTCTACGAAGCCTGAAACATTCCTAGTCTGAAACATTTTTTCACGCCGTTTGTGAAAACACACCCAACCCAAACCATTCAGGAGTTATCAATTTTTATTTTGATGTAGCATGGAGCTGTATGATCTCTTTCCAGAGTGTTTCAGTTTGTTAACTGTGTCCTTTTTAACACCAAATGGCTAAAATTTAGCAGACGTTTCACTCTTTTAAACATCACCATAGGATAGGAAAAACTTCATTTGCTACATGTCTCTTTAGTAATAATAATAGTGTGACGTTAATAATGAATCACTGAAATCCATATGAAGAGCAAATAGATAACAAGTACAGTGGCTCTAGAAATAAATGAGATTAGTATTCACTGCTTTCATCCTAATATTCATAATCAACTTTCTAGGCATCATGCTTATATTGTTATACTTAGAAAGTAAACAAGAGGGGAGAAGATACATTTCTCAGTTTTCTGTTTTTGTTTTGCCTTTCTCAATCCCATATCTTTTACAGTCTGGAGCTTTGGCATTCTTCTAGAAAAGCTCACTTAGATATAATTGTACCTATCCTAATGCAGATCATCTCTCTTATGGAAATTTCAGTCAACTAGAATGTGCTCAAACTCAAAATAACTATCTAAAGCTAACTATCTAAGATAGTTTACCTGGCAGTAAATCCCACTGAACTTGATAGGACTTACTTTTGCATAGATGTCATTCATATCTGACATAAATTGAGGCTAGAACCTCTGCAGAATGTATAGGTTTGCCTCTCAACAACCCTTGCCCCCCAAAGATTCCTTATATCTGGAGAGCCTGTATCAATATTCCCCCATCTGACCTTCCCAATGTGGACTTAGACAACCAGAATTTCAACCAATTCAGATTTGGAATTTAGGGAGTTTGGTAGCCCCAACATATCTGGGGAGCTCCAGAAGATGACATGCTGATTTGGAAAGGCCATTCAGAAATTAAATTTTCAAACATTTATTTTCAGGCAGACAAGGAAACGATGAAGTTCAGCCTTTTAAGAGGATGAGAGCAAGTGCATGAGATTCTTTCACCTCTACTTTAAACTGAGCATGGCTGACCAAGAGTTCAGTACAAGGATTGCCCACCCATAAAAACAAATCATACCACATAAAACAACATCTCTTAATAACAGCAATAAAACATCTCTGACTGAGGCAATTGTTCATGCACAGAATAGCAATTGGGCCAAATTAGGATCTTTTCTCAGCACCAGCAAATCTGATCAGGAATACAAAATATCCATCTGACCTGCCATTTTTGTAAAAGTGAGGCTGATATACCTGAGGCAGGCATCTCTATCAGAGGAACAATACAAAACTACACCTCTCACATTCCTACTTCTTTAATTTCTCTTGGATGAGGGTGTTCAGGCAAAGGTGTATGATGAGAGTTTCCAACACGGTGGAAGGTAGAACATTGGTTTTCTAATGTAAAAAAAGCAAAAACTGTTATCTGGAGTAAGAGGGAAGGCAACGTATACTACGTTGTGTATACGATGTGCTATTGCCAGCATTCCTTATCCAAAAGCCAGTATGGCAGAAACCCCTGCCTATTCTCAATTTATTTTAAAAGGCACAATGTCAGAAAAGTGATGCAACTAGAGTTATGATATCCAACCACAAGATAAGTTATTATTTCAGTTTGGAACTTGGAAAGGAATCCAAGAAGCAACACTAATAATTAAAAAAAAAAAAAAAGCAAACATCATCAACTCATTGGGAGCCCTTGACCTTTGCCCCAAGAGCTCTTACTGAACTCCTGAATTAATGTCTGTATTAATTCCATCCCAGGCAATTTAATGCTTGCAGTGTGACAATCCTATACATGGACTGAGGATGAAAAACTGCAGACTCGACATCCTAATTTGTTGTTCCATTCAGTTGGCGGGAGACATTGTTAAGATTAGAAATGTTAAACTTACAGAAGAACAAGAGCTGCAAAAATGAGTTTTGGGGGATCCAACTGACATCACATCTCTGATTCAAAGAAAGACTGACCAAATCCTCATTCAAGGCTTTGAAGGAAACAGGTCTGTCATAGGAAACAAACAAGAGTCCCTCGAGGATTGTGAACTCTCAAGACCAGAAAACGGAAGATGAAATAGATAATGGAAAGATCTCTCCAGGGATTCTTGAACTCTAATTTTAGATTTCCAGGAATCTGTACCAGTTAACAAAACTCAAAGTGCAATTCTAGCCTATACAAGTAAGACCTATTCTGTGGGATGGGGCTCATTTCCACAAAAACCTGCATGGGATTGAAACTTTAACAGGCTCTTCAAGAGCATTTCATCCACTGTTTGAGAGAGTTCGCTTGGGTTCTTTGCCTTCACCTTTCCTTGTGTCCCTGCAATCGTTGCTCAACAGATGAGGAAAAAAAGTAAGTCCCTATGCTATCCTGTGCTACTCAGAACTTAGGTTCCATAAGCTACGCTGAACCAAAAATTCAGTTCTGATATTCACTTTTTCCAAACTCAATAAAGTGATGCCAGGAAAGGGGCTGGGCTCACACATTTGATTATTTTGGCAGAAGGACTGTTACCAAGAGGAGTTTCTCTGTTTATTAAAGTATTTGTGCTTTATTCTCTGTGGTTTGATTGAGTTTCAAAGAAAACAGGCTTTGGAGTCAGTTATCAAATCAGGGCACTTTCATAAAAAAAAAAAAGGACTAGGTTGTGCTCTATGTCTATTATCCCTTCACTTCAGCAGGTGGCAATATCTACCTACACTTTTCTGGGGTAGGAAGCTAAGCAGGTTCAGAACTGGTTAGCATTTGGATGGGAAACCTCTGGGGAATCCCATGGCTGTCGAGTAGACTAAGGAGGAAAAGGGGGAAAAAAATCCTAACATGGCAAACAACTTTGTATTATTTTCAATAAATCTTACCAGGATACATCTATGAAGTCACCATGAGTTGGGCTGAATTTGATGGAGACTTTATGAACCTTTTACTATAACCACCAATATGCCTCCTTTTAGAGTGATACCACCACATGAAGGAAGTATTGGACCGCTAGATGAAAAATACCCTGTCATCTGCCTCTGTTACTCAGAAGAGGAAATGTCTATCATGTACCCTAATCTCTCTTTCTTCATCGTGATGCCTCTTTCCAGGAGACCAACTCCAAATGAATCATGCCCCGATTTGTGACCTAACCAGAAAAATGTTGGACTCCCAGAGAAGTGTGTAAGTGGGGGAACAACTTTTGCTTTCAGCAGCAGAAACAACGAATGGATTCCAGTGTGGGCTGATACACTTGCCCAAAACTATTTTTTAACACAATCAAGGCACTGTACAAAGAAACAAAGATCTGCATAGAGGAAGTACTTTGTAAACAATAGTTAAACCTGCATATGCTGATTTTAGTGTAACAAGGAGGAGAAAAACTGAAAGCAGAGGTTTTGTTATCAGATAGAAACTTGTCGCACTAATGTACAGGAAATAATTATCTTTGAAACAATACAATTGACAACGTGAAGAGATTACCGTCTGATAGCAAACTCTTTCCTTAAAAGGCACTGATAAACATCAGCTGACATCTAGAAACTGAAATGGCAGTCATGTTCTTCTGCCAAGATGACAGCTAAAACCGCACTATTAGGAGGCCTTAAAGAACTAGCAATTTTCTTTCTGAAGAGAGCAAGAACGTCTGGCAAGGAACAAACTTCGAAAGACTTCAAAAGCTGCAAAACTGCTGCCTGGTGGAGGACAACACTATCTTGAGATCAATAACATCTACCTTGGATGTCTCCCTGCCAGCTTGCTCAAATACTTATTTTTGTGAATCATAGTTATTTTAAAAAAGCATTCAAGGCAGCCCCAAAGAAGCTCAACATGTAAATGAACATGTTGACCCTTCATTCATCTTACAGACTTGAAATGATCCTAAACCAACTTCCAGAGCCAAGCCATGTAAGTATTTCACCCCTCCTCCCCCCCAACTATATTTCTCAGGTCATGTGGAGCCAGGAAGTTTTACAACAAGAGATTCCATGATTAATTTGTGGTTACTGTTTATGCATGCGACTGAAAGAACACATATGTTTTAGGAATATAATCTGCCATTAGTTATTACTACTCAAGGCAGTTAGATTCACTTCATCAAATCGGTATCTTGTAGAACCACATGCTTGATCCTTTGAAGAAGAAAAGACTGATAGGTTCTTCACAACACCATGCAAGGTGGTAGTAAGAGCAGAACATCTTTGGGGACATCAGCGAGATTCCCTCCCAACAGTTCCTTCCACAAGTACGTGCACTGGCTGGAGTGAAATCTTTGGAAAAAAAATTTCCATACACAGGATTGCAATTTAGAATTCAAGCCCTTGCTTTTAATGAAATGTAGACTGTAAATGACCTCTTTAGGGAGATACAGTCTCTTTTTCTCTCTTTGTGGGAAATGGCCCTTGGTATATGTGCAAGATTTTTTAAAAAGCAGTTTTGGTTGTGCTATCAACTTTCAACTGAGATGCAACTGGAACTTGTAAGAATTAATCGATGTTAGCCTCTTTAGTCAAGTAACAGCCCTACATAAAAGCATTTGCAGATGTGTATATTGCTTCTCTGCAAACCAAAGGTGACTTTTGATAGATCTAATGTAATTCAAAACAAAACCTTATACACGTAGACATATTCTAACAGCATCCCAAAACCAAAGAGATGTGGGATGTGTATTCATTTTTAAATTAGCTAGCTTCATTCATGGCCCTTAACCCAACTTACCAAAAGTCAGCTGAAATAGCTAGCTCTTCCCATTCTTCCTAGAAGCAATCAAGGCTTAGCAATTCTGAATGCCACATTCAAGGCCCTGTTTCAAAGCAACTGAAACCTTCCTCTTCCATACAGATGGCATTAAAAAGTCCATCCTATTAATACTGAGTCTTTAATACTAAAGTCTGATGTGAAGGCCATTGTTGCTTTCATTCTAAATCTATGTTTAATTAACACAGGAGAAGGAAGAGAAGCAACCCATCAGCTTCCCACACATCTTCAGACTATGGGAAAATCAGGTTTCCCCACTGCAAAGAAGAGTATGCAATTAATTCAAGCTTCTCAATTTCCCTCTAGTTGGGAGGGGAATAAACAAGGTGACAAGGAAGAGGCAGTTGGGGAACAGGCCACCATTTTTGGCCTTCTTGTCCTATATATTTAATCAACATAGAAGCTGAATGTCTGAAAGGGGTTTCTCCGTCAAGTGTTCAAGGCAATACACAATTTAGAAAGCTTTACAGTATGAAAGGAAGCAAAGCTGTTAAAACAGCACAAAGCCACACATAGGCCATTAGTCACATTATTGTTAAACCTAACTAAAAGGAATAATCCCAACTAACTTTCACTGGCCCTCACTCTGTCACTATAGGTGGGATCCACACACATCACCACACATCCGTTTTCATATTGTAAATGGCTTCACCAACAGACACCTGCAGACTAATAAGCAGATAAGATGACAAAGATGTTCTTTTACAATGTGTTGGCAACCCATGACTTAATCTAGTTGTAGGTAAAGGCTATCTTTGATCCCTTGTCCTTTAAATTCCTCTGGAATAAAGCAAACATGTAAAACACAACTCAATAGCACAATGTGAGTTTAACTATTCATGGAATTTCATCCTTAAACACTGATGCATAGATTAAGTCCCATTTCCTACACTGTACTTTAAAGAGCCACAAAAGTCTATTCAACTTCACAAAGAGGGACAATGAGGAAAATAAAATGGAAGGAAGGCATTTCCAAGCATTTTTGGCACAGGCATCTGTGGCTTGACACAATGATGGAAAAATATGTGCAGTGATGTCACAGTCCATTTCATGCTTTTTTGTATTGCATCTCAACATCAGATGCAAATACATAAATAATGGGATTTATATCCCCCTGATATGGTCCCAGCAGTGCCATTTGCTAGTAACACCTGCACTTAAAAGCTTATCCTCTTGGCTTACCTAATGCACTCCTTTTGAATCACACAAAATTTGTTGTCTGAGACATTGTGTTATTTAAAGGGGCATGATTTGGAAATCCAGCAGTATTTGCATCTTGAAATCATGGCCATTTTAAGTAACACAACAATAAGCTTTGATTTTTGATGTGGGCCTTGCTGTTCCTCTAATTGTGTTTGATTCATGAAAGGGGAAAGAAAGGGGAAAAAATTAATAAATAATGGCTCCTAGATTTACAATGTCTTGTACAACTCATCCAAGGATCTTAGAAGGATTATATGCACCTGAATTCACAACCAAAAGCTCATCCTTTTGCATGAAATAGCCAAACATTCTAATTTAAGCCCAGAATTTGATCAGCAAAGGTTTATGGACTAAAGGGGTAAATTTCACTCATCCATAGCTAGATCCCCACCTGACCAACATTTTACAGGCTCATGTTCCTACATGACAAGTTGCATCAGCCGAGCTTCCTCTTCTATGCCGCTGTCAAGAGAAGAAATCTCCTTCCATTTGCATTTTGCCATCCCAGATACCAGGAGGGATCCATTCCAAGATACAAAGAAACACTGATTGCTGTAACAATTAAAAAATAATAATTTGCTGCTATTGACTGCCATTGCCTCAGTTGTCCCTTTCCAAGAAAAAAGATAACCTTGAAATATTGGAGACATTAATTCACACTTCAGTAAAAATAAACATGGGAGCTTACAAGGATCTTTCAGTCTTTCAGAGTGCACTGTCTTAGATGATCAATTGCCAAATCTGTTTCAGAACCAGCTATAATTGATTGACTGATTGATTATTAATTCAATTTGTACAGCTGCCCATCGCAAGAAGTGATTTGAGACAGAGAATAACATTCTTGCCATCCCATGGCTGAAGATATGACTATCCACTATTCCCAAGGGCCTATGGGAACACAACAGGAACACATTACAGTTTATAGACATAACAATTCTATTCCATCAGAGCAGGCGTTATATTATTCCAACAGTATCCAACCCAGTCTTCCCTCCAGATTCTTATTCTTCCATCTTTTTTGGTTTGCTCTGCACAGATTTGTTTTCCTCATCATTTCAGATATTACTCTGCATTTTACTGTAGTGATTGATTGATTGATTGATTGATTGATTGATTGATTGATTACATTTCATCCCACTGAACTGTCTGGGGAATGCTGGTCTCCTGATTTGTACCATTAAAATATACATCCCACAGTAAGTTACAAATTCTAAAAAAAGTCTAATCTCTTAACTCAGTCTGCTTCTGAATCTGATGGAGTTATGACAGTCTCCAAGTGGAAGAATGAAGAAACAAGACGTGAGAAGGCATGAAGAAGCAATAGAAAAAATGGATTTTCACTATTGCTTTTGTTAATTTAAAATAGTCTGGCAAATAACTTTGCAACAATTACTGGTGTTCCTCTGCAGCCATTGGATCCTTAGCTATTCATGATATGGACATTTCCCCCAGATTTCTCTTTGATACAAGATTTTGCCTACTGTTTATTTACATCACGACTTGGATATGCCTCCTTCCCACCAAAGGTTCCTGCAGATTCATTCTTATTCTTAACACATTCTGAAAGTAACACTTTTGGCTGAAAGACTAAGAGTAGCCTCTAATTTTAGCTCAGAAATGTAGCTGTCAGTTGGTTTACTGCTTACAATTCCAGAAAAAAAGAAAAGGAAAAGAGAGTTTACAGTGCCTTGAAGGTATTTAAACCCTCAGAGCATGATTGGAAACACACTCTAAGGAACAGCACTATTCAATCTAGGGCATTTCCAGTCATTTGCAGCCTCTCATAATGGCAACAGAAATGAATCTTGCAACCTTCTTTATGATCTTAGAGCACAGGTACAAGAGCTGGCGAAGGATGTAATCTTTTTCCTCTGCCTTTCCTGAGCTTCTGTTTAGGGGAAGTGGTCTCTGTGAAGGTCAGAATAAAACAGACTGCATATATGTCACTGATGCCATTTCTCTGACTCCGCAAAGATAGATCTGTCCAGCTTTGGAGATGTTACCAACTTCCCCTCCAAACATTGAGGAGAAGGTATTGAAACAGGCCAGGCAGAAAGCTCTTTGACAGCACACATAAGAAAGATTCCGCGGCTCAGAAAACGATTTGCTCCTTTATCAGAACACTGGAAATGATTCAGGATCATTTCCGGATTCCAGAAGAGATTGTTCAGGCTTACAGCACTTAATCCATCAGGGAGATCAAGTCATCAAGATCAAAGGGATAATCGTCATCTTTAACTGTATCGAATTAAGCTGTGTTTTCCCCCTTAATTCAAAATTCTTCAAAACCTTGGGTTGTGTAAAATCTGTTATATTGGGTCACCTTGGAAACACTGCAGTGCCTGGGAAGAGAAGCAACTGAGGCAGGAGAAGGATGGGCAATGGGAACAACCCATTTCATGCCAGAATTGTTTCCTCCCAACTCAAGAATGACTAGAGAGCACCGCAACTTAGCAGTAAGGAAACACCCTTATTCCACCTACGCAGTACTTTCAAAACTCTTGTGCATACATATCAAACTCTTCTGCAAGCACCAGCCCCCCACCCCTCATTTTACCTCTATTTTGTAAAGCAGCAGGTGCCAAAGCAAATTTAGCAGCAACCTATTTTTACCAGTTGAGAAACAGCTGCATGGAGTGAAGTAAAATAAACAAATGCCACACCAAATGAAAATTCAGCACCATAAAATGTCTGGCAGTCACTAACCATGGAGTACAGTTCAAAAATGACCACAAAACCCTGTAATTCAAGCACATATATAAGTTCCTGGTTCATTAGGTTAGATATATGGGACCAGAACTATAGCTGAGTCAACTTAAACTGGTTCAAGAGGAAGAAGGTTCCGTAGATGACTCCAGGAGAGAGACCCAATATTGATGGCTAATAGAACAGTAATGGTGAGGTGCCTGTCACAATTTTCTGGCCAAATAGGTTGAAAAAATCTAAACATGATGCCCAGCAGAAATGTGATTAAAGAAACTGAAGACAGCGATGATGAAGGCAGAACTGCTTGCGTTCACAACCTCCCTGGTTGCAAGCTCCTGATTTCAAAAACAATCTTAGA
Organism: Python bivittatus; assembly: GCF_059951505.1. Taxonomy (NCBI): domain Eukaryota; kingdom Metazoa; phylum Chordata; class Lepidosauria; order Squamata; family Pythonidae; genus Python; species Python bivittatus. The sequence continues at coordinate 5,474,011 of NW_028277033.1, forward strand.
TCTTAGTGGAACCAGGGGAAATCAGAGGTTGTACCTGGAAGAAATGAGCAGCTCATGGAGTAGAATCTGGAAATGAAGGGGGAAATGCAGCAGAATCTAAATGTTTGTAATGCTTCAAACCCAAATACCAATCCCCCCCCCCAAAAAAACCAACTATTTTCATCCCTAAGTTTGAATGAAACTATATTTCTAAACAACATGGTTTTTCTACATTTGACTTCCATTTTTCCAGGCATTTTTTAAAAATCAAATTGGCTGGTTCACACAAGATAGTAAGCCTTGTACAGGTTAGCAACATTTTGCTCAATGTATTATTATAAACCCACACTCAGTCTAAACATGCTCACCCTTCTGTTCACAATACTATTATTGTTCCCATTGTTTTATCTAGTGGAGTATTCCCCAACTGGATGCCCTCCAAATGAGAGGACTTCAGCTCCAGAATTCCCAATATGCATGGTCATTATTGAGCATTCTGGGAGCTGAAGTCGACAAATCTGGAGAGCTGCCCAGGTTGAGGAAAAGTCTGATCTTATGTTTTTACTCATCTTAATAATATAAGGTCAAGACACAGGATATTGACAGTATCTCTAACTTAACTAGGACTATCAGATCAGGGCTGCAAAAACATAGGCAACCATTAGATGTCAGCAAAGAGATATGGTGGGGAAAAAAATTAAATGCTAGCACCTACTGGTCAACTGGATTTTTGCAGGCCAGAACTGGTAACCCTAAGCTTTACAATTACAGGTCTTCTAGGAATAAATCCTAAAATTATCAAGTCTCCAAGAAGAAATGTTCAAGCTCTGCACAGTTGTCCAGATTTCACTGTGAATGGCTGGCTAAGAATATTCATTTCTGCCCACACATCTCTCTCTTTAAAACGTACAGCTTTCAACATACCTAAATGAGGGCAAATGATTTGTTAAAAATCTAAGCATGTAAATAATAGACAAAACAGTAAAAGGAGTTCCACAGCCTGCAACTGAAGATCAAAAGTCTTGGTCAAAGTGGCTTTTTTCCACACATGATTCTGTTCCTCCAGGTTACAGACGGAGCCAGGGAAAAGGAAACATTTCAACATACCATGGGAAAGGCTGAGTCCCCCCCCCCCCCCCCCGTCTTTCAAAAATGGCCAGCCTGGCCTGAAGCAACAAAACCCTGGCCCCTCTTTGCTTTCCAGCAGAGTTTGGCAGGCCACCCTAAAGAGGTCAGATAAGGTTCAACAAAGAAAGTGCAGCCTTTACCCTGTCTTTAAATATATAGCAGTTCACTCTTTAGAACAGTTTCTTAACTATCACGTCTGAGGCTCATCCAAAGGAAAAATATCCCCCCCGCCCCATTGTCTCAAGTACATTCTATGCAATGCTTTGAAGTCCATGCAACCACACAACTATCTTTGTCTTGATGTTGTTGCTGCACCAAATTCTTGTTGAACTGAAGCCCTGCAACCAAAGTGTTGGCTTTTTCCTTCAAACCACAATGTGAACTTCAACCTCCCTTAAATCTGTAGCTCTTTATGCTGTCTTTTTTCTGATACTCCTTCCCTTCTCTAACTTTACTTTTGGAAGCTCAGCCCATTCTCTTACTGTATTTAGTCTTCCTCTCTTACAATCCTATTTCCTCTGCTTCCACCCTTTGCTTGACGATCAGCCTGGTCTTCTCTCTCTACAGGACCTCTTTGGTGAGAAGGGAAATTAGCAATACTCTGGATCAGAACAACTGGTTTACAGTGGGAAGCTGCTATGAGATTGCTTTTCAGCTGATGTCAGGGCTGCATCTGTATCATAATTCTATACAGACCCCAAAAAAAGGAACAGTGCAATATTGTGTGTAGCATTAATTTCCTGAAAATCTACATGTTAAGTTTCTAGCCCTTGACATTTGTTAAGATACACATGAAAGGGTATGAATGTTACAGTAAAACCTTTTAAGCCACGAAGACCCAGGGGCTGATGAACTCTTCTGTGGTCTGTCTCATTCCTTATTCCTCCCCTTGCCAAGTCCATTATGAACCCCAAACCACGTAGAATAAATTATGCAAGCCAATATTAAATGCAGAGAAAATGGAGAAAAGTCTTCTCCCATCAAGCATGGTCTGCAGAGTGATATAGGAAAGAGAAGTGCTGTTTCCCAGACTGGATGGGAAGAATATCTTGTGTTGGCTGGTCATGCAGCAAGGAAGTTTCATAAAAGATTGAATTGTAGAGTTGGAAGGAACAGTTAGGTTACTGAGTCCAATTCCCTGCAGGAATCCAAAGAAAGCAATCTCAAACAGATGTCTGTTCAGCCTCCTCTTGAAGATACCCAATGAAGGGCAGCCCACCAACCTCTCTGTCATTGGTTCCACTGTCAAACTTCTGTGTTGGAAAGACGTTTTCCCCTTAAAATGTAACCAGAACCTGCAGTCCTGTAACTTAAATCCACCATTCCACATTCTGCACAAAAACAGGTCTTGACCTTCACTTGAGATGAACTTTACCTTTCAAGAAGTGAGGGAGGGAGAGTACAGAGTTCACTGTTTTCGTGGTGACTACGTGCTGTATGGAAATCATTTGAGGGCACAACTCATTCTGTTCTTCTTGGGGAGGTCTATGATGATGCAAAGTGCCAATGAAAGAACTTGCCCATTCCTGAGCCATCAAAAAGGAGACCGATTAATACAGTACTGCACTTACTGTATTTTCCACCCAAGTTGGCTAAATGGTTGTTAGGTACACCCAAGCACTGTCTGCACAGAGTTCATCTGCAGGTCCAGGCAAGCACACAAGAGGCTCAATCTCAGCTGCTTAAACAGAGCAAGGGGAAGTTGTGGGACTGCTGGGTCAGCAAACGATACTGAAAACTACATCCCCTTTATAAAACTCACATCTGGCAGGAAGCCCTCTCTTTTGGTTGTAGCTCTTTGTTTCCTTTTTTAAAAAGTGGATGCCTGGCCACTCCCTTTTCTGCTTTCTGTACCCACTCAATACCCCACATCCCTTCTCCATCGTCCCACTCTTCCCTTCGGTGCCACCTATTTTCTTAATTTAGATTAGAACCACTTAGCCCTTTGGAGGAAACATAAACAGACCTGGGCTTCACAATGAGCTGGTTAGCCCTGAGCCGGTGATATAATATCACTGCAAGGGCTTTTGTTTATTATGAGTAGAGTAAGTAGAATCTGCAGCAGCCGTATCATATCCACAGTTCAAGACAGGCCACAGCACTGAATAGCTGAGGTCTGTTCAGGCTCAAGGCTAAGCAGGTAACACACAAAATGTATATTCCAGAAGGCAAATAAATCTCCCCCCTCTTCAGTAAATTAAAACAATGTACTATTTCCTATTCAGGTTCCAGTACTCAGAGCATGGATGCATCATGCTAAGAAAGAGATAGCTAGTGGTGCACGTCTCTGTGTGTGTGTGTGTGTGTGTGTGTGTGTGTGTGAGTCCTGCTGTCCATGTCTCAAAGCATCTCAAACTAGTTGCTGAGAAATATAAAATCCAACAGGCCTTTTCCAGGCTGCTAATAAATCTTTTGAACGGTATACAAATTACAAACAAACTAGAACCAAGAAGATGAAAGTACTTTGGGGTATGCTGAAAGCTACGGTATATTCTACAGAGTGACTTTATACACATAACTGTTAACCTATTTAGGCCAGCTTTATTTATTTATTTATTTATTTATTTATTTATTTATTCAGCTTGTATGCCGCCCATCTCCCCCACGGGTGACTCTGGGCGGCTCACAATAAAAAAGAAGAAATACAATTCTCTCCAAGATGGCTAAAAACTATAAATAATTAAAAAACATATTAAAAATACCCTAAAAAACCTCCTCTAATTTTGGCCCTATAAAAATCTGTAAGATGCTGGGGGGGGGCAACCCATCATCCCACCAGCCATCTCCACAGGTGCGGGCCCCCCTCTGGCCCCCAGGCCTTCTGGCAAAGCCAGGATTTAATACCTTTCCTGAAGGCCGTGAGGGAGGGGGCACACCGGACCTCAGGAGGCAGGATGGTCCATAGGGCGGGCGCTGCAGCAGAAAAGGCTCTCTGCCTAGACCCCACCAATCGAAATTCCCTGACCGGTGGGGTCTGCAACCTGCCCCTTCTGCTGGACCGAGTGGGACGGGCTGAAGTGACCAGGGCAAGGCGGTTCCTCAGATAACCTGGTTCCGTGCCATGAAGGGCTATTATTGTTTCTCATAGCAGACGGTAAGGGTTAGAGCTAGAGAGACAGTGTCAGGTTCAGCCCAAGAACAGCAGCGAGGCAATCCTTTCAGTTCCTTTATTAGCTTGCACCTAATGGACAGAATCTCACCAGACTCAACCTATGCTAAAGCAACTAGTGGCTATAATCTGTGAGACTCTAGGGAGGGTTCGCCTCATCCTCTTTGTCTTCCCACACTCTTGCTGCGGGCTGGGAAGGCACTTGCCCTGGAATGTCTCTCCCCCTCCTGACAACCTTGAACCTCCATCCCAGAATCTTCCCCGCTCATGCCATCCATTACAGACAGGGAGATGTTGCAAGCTTTTGAAGTGGTTGGGGGGATTATTTATTTAGATGTAACCCTAACATTTCTTGAGCGGCTGAATCCAAGGCCTTCTTAGCCTAACTATAACACGATGATGGCCAAGATGGTGGCCAAGATGGATGTCAATGCATTATTGGCATCAACTTTGCTGGTAGCCCTTGCGTTTAACCAAGTCTGATAACATTTTGAAGATGGGCCCAATTTGAAAAACTAAAACGGGGCCAACCCAAAATTGTTTCAGTCAGAGATATACGAGCAGATTTTTTTCAATGACCCAACAAGTGTAGAGGATAACAAAGGTTTGGGGGAGCTGCAGTTCAAAATATCCAGAGGGTATCAGGTTGTCTATCCATGTTTTGGGCAACAACTCTCTCTCTCCTCATAACTACATACATGGATAGCAATGGTAACAATGCAGACAACAAACTCCATTCCCATTCAGACAGCCTTGCAACTTATGCCCTTACCAGTTGGATCTCCCTCTAAACTACAACTCTTCTCAATACTATTAATGGTAAAAGATAAGTGAACTTCCCAAGCCATTGGTCTAATCTGCCGATGCAAGTCCTCTGTTCTGAGCATCCACAGCAAACCTGATAGGAGATTTCTTTGTTGGATTGAGATCCAGGTCCAAAGATCAGCAACAGATATATACTTAGATGGACATCCACAACATAATACATCCCTCTGCAGGAGGCCTACAGTAAGATTTCCCCAATCCCATAATTCTTACGTATGCACATCATCTGTCACAAATTATCCTATATTTTTGGGTAGACATTTAGGATTAAATGACTTGTTTTGGCTGCATTCACCCAACCGAACTTAATCTGGTTACCGATTTAATGCATATTTTGTACTTTTGAAGTAGTATTTCATTCTATGGGGATTTGGAAAGCGCAAGAGAATCATGTTATCCAGATGACATTAATGTCTTCAGTGGTCATCAGAAGGTGTTTTTTGTTTGGTTGCTTTCACTTCGTTCTTACCAAAGGAGGAGATCTAATAGCAGCAGCTTTAAAACTTTTTGAGGACAAACCTTTGGCCCAACTTTTACATGGTGCCTAAGAGGGCATTTATGCAAAGAAGAATACAGTACCAATCTGTCCTTAGTTGTGTATCTACTTAAGACTGGGCTGCCTAAATTCAAAGCAAGGGCTTGGAGGCAGACAATCATTCGTTTTGGTTCTCTTAGCCTTATTCCATGTGAATATGCATTGTTTTTTTCCATCCTTAACACTTTTTCCTCTTGGAATGCATACTCCTGTTTCATTCTCAGACCCAGGAAGTATTTCTGTGAGCACAGACTGGAAAGCAAGCAATATAAACGGCTGAAGCATGGGTCTAACCAACAAACCTTTAAAGTCTGGGACTCCACATTGATGCAAATTAAAAATTACAACAAGGACTGCACATTTCACTTCTGCTAAATAACTTCTCTAGAAGAAAACACAAACTTGCCTTTATTTTGCAACTGCCACAGGCCCCTTTAGGAAGCGTCATGCATATATACATGTAGAAAAATGAAACATGTTGTTATAGGGAACAAACTGAGATGTGGAGTAAAGCTTGGCAAGAGCCAAAGGACAGGATGAGAAAAAGAGGAATAAAGAGGCAGGCGTAGAGATGCCTGTTTTATACTCTCTCAAAGCAAATCAGACGAGAAGCACAAAGGGTTTCTAGACAATACTCGAGTAGACCATCCTAGAGCTGTTGATCAACTTGCCAATAATTTCCTGCTGCTTCAAGTTGCTAATCATTTCCACTGTTTATCCTCCAGGCTGAGCCAGCCTGAAGAATCAAAATGTTTGCTGTTTTTAAGCCCACTTCAATAAAAGAGAAAAGTGTCACCAAAATTCAGCCTTTTTTGGCAATGCCCTTGCCGGTTGAGTCTGTCCCTAAGCCACAGTTGCGCCTGAAATGAATAAATAAGGAATTTGGGACCTAGTTAGAGAGCTGGGAAAAACAAAGGTCTTCTTGAAGTGGGAAATCCTGTTAATCAGATAAGAAAAGGAGAGGATGAAGAACAGGACACGTGACTTGGTTCATCCGAATGGGTGTCGATGGGTTCTTTCCCTTTTTAGATTAAAAGGGGGGTTGCAGTCTCCTTTATGCAGATGTCCATAAGCAGAACTGAGACCGAAAGCAGGGAAATAAAAAGACGTTGGGGATTGCCGTGTGGCGTTGTTGGAAGAGGTGGATCATTTTCTACTTCACCCAAGATGGTTGCTGCATCGATAGGCCAAGATAACTGAGAGTAGCCAATGGAAGAAAAGTCAATGGGATTTCCCCCCACTGTTTCAAATGGGAGTTGGACTAGTCCCATGTTGAGATAACCTTTGGGGAATGCAAATGTTCAGCTTCTCACTGGCTGACCAGCTTTAGTTCTCATATCATTTACACCAGATGTCAGGCAACTGCATTCTCTCTCTAGGTCCCACCCCACCACTCTCAAAAAACTCTTCAGACTCTTATTCACAGCAGTTGCTAATCTTGGCCCAGAAGTGGGCCAGAAGTCAGACGCATTAGGGATGGCCATGAAAAAAAAAAAAAAAACATACTTGCACACACATGCACCCACAGATGCACGCACATCCACAGATGCCTTCCTTAAAACATAATAATATTATTCAGAGGGTGTGTGAAGCAGTGATGAGCCATCACAAGAATTCAAAGGGTATCTCAGTGTTCTTTGCTGATTGCCCTCAAAGTCAGAATGAATTGGTTCCAGGTTTATGACTGGCCAAATCTAAATTCCTCAAAGATGAGGGAAAGCTGAGCCTCGGCCGAGAGGTACAGCTCAAGGCCTGCTGAGTGGTCTTCGCAGAGCTGTTCAACCTCTGCAGAATTCACACAGAAACCCAATTAGTACAGTGAGGTGATTTCAGGACCTCATAAGGTCAGGTCAGCTGTTCTCCTGGGCTCACAGCAATTAGGCAATGTAACCACTTCACTTCCTACTTTGGCAAGGATCTGTAATCAGCCTTTTACACCTTGATTCAGAGCCCAAAGTAATGACTTTAGGCAGATGAAAATTCTCCCTCCACAGATATTCACTTTTTCTATCCAGTTCAGTACTGCTTCCCTGGCTGTTTTCCCAATAGATTTTTTTGCCAAGATTAGTCAGATCACTGATTGTATCCATTCATAGTTGGGTCATAGGTCAAAAGAGGGCAACTGAAATAAGCAAGCAAACGAGCACCCCAAAATATTTGGAGGGAGAGAGAGAGTGTGTGCCTGAGTAACATGAGTTTACCTCTCAATTTTTCTTTTTTTCTTTTTTTTACTTCAACGCATCACTTCTGTCACCTTTCCCAACATGGCACCATATAAACACGTTGGACTACAGTTGGCAGAGCAAGTGGCCATGTTGGTTGGAAGAATGGCATTGTAATGGTGCTAACTTGGGAAAGATAATGTAGTCCATTCACAGCATTGCCTGTTCTATAATGTTTGTGACTTAATATACATATAACACTACACATGTTCTTCTATCCCTAGGAATCTTAACAACAAAAATGAATTAACTTTGTGGACTGGAGCCTGAACAAGAATTGCACACAATCTTACTTCCTTCCTCTCTTGGGGAATTATATGGCCAGAAAAAACTTGATTTGCCATCAGCATTTACATCCTCCACTTTCCTTAGAAACTTTCCCAGTGTTATTTACTGGTTGGATTCTAAAGTTTCAGCTGTTCTAGGAATCTTTGCTGGTCCTTCTCCTCCAAGAAACCTGATGCACCAAGGGTGGGAGTGCTTTTGGATGGGTGTAGATCTGACATCTGGTTCCCATTAGCAGTTTCATGCCTGCTGAAGTAGGAATGGAGCAGATGAGAGTTTAGAAATGTATTTCAGAACCAGAAAGGAAAAAAAAAATCCTAGGCTGTACAAGGAATGCTAACAGCCCAGCAATTCTTATCTTATTTTTCCTGTGCATTTATTTTCTGAATGGAGAGTCACAGTGCTATTCTTGAAGTGAGGATTCAGAAACCCTTTCGGCTGAGTTCAAGGAGACTCACACCCAGGGAAGTAAATTAAGACCAACTACAATGGCATTACAGTTTGTCGAGAGTTTGAAACATTCTTCCAGATATCCAAGTGACAGGGTGGCTAGTGAAACGTTTAAGGTCCTATCCTGCTTGATTACTGGAAAAATAAAGTACCGTCACCACAGAATTCCTAGCTTGAGGGAAGATCATCTGAATGCCCTACAATAATTTAGCAAAAAAATGATAATTTATTTCATGATTATAAACCAGGCCTAGTCTCAGCAACTGGTTTCCCACAGCTTGGCAGTCACATTAATCTAAGTCTTCAAACTGGGTATCTGGCAATTTCCCACGAGATGCCAGGTGCTTTGAAGAACTGTGAGAACCAAATTTTCAGTCCCCAGACCCCTTTTCAGTTCTGCCAAATAAATCTGAGAGGGTCCATCCACTTAAGAAAGCCCTTGTTCTTTGCTAAATCGCCTTTGGAGAATGGTAATTCCTAGAAAACCCAAATGAGAGGGAACCATGAAAACAAATTAAAGTGAGGAAAAATTCACTTGCTGTTGGACTGAATTGGTTTTTTCAATTCATATATTTACCTGCATCTGCTACAAAGACATGTTTGAATTTGCTTTGGCCCTGAAGGTCAGTTCGGTCTGACACTTACTGGTCAATCAGGTGTTCTTTCTTTTAACACCCTTTTCTTCTTCTTCTCTATTTTCTGGAAAGTGGGTCTATTCTTACATCATTTTAAATTGTGGTTTAAACCTTCCCCCAGTCATGGGTAGGTATCCTGGAGCTTTTCAGTGCCCATAGTCTCTGATCTCTGATTATACCAGTTCGGGCATATAGGAACTGTAGTCCAAAATCATCTGGAAGGCATCAGATTGCCTTCCTCCTGCTCTAAATTAGGTTATCTTTCCTGTAAACTCAGTGAAATGTTTTCCCCCAATACTGGCTCTCCGAACATTAAATATATTGTGTGAAAGCCAAGTTGACTGATATCAAGAACATTTTCTTGCAATTATCTTCCAGATAGAAGATTGAATACTAAATTGACTACCTCTTTGTCAGGTAGTTCTAAGCACACACAGTGGGAACAAACAGCAACATTTCTTATTACCAAAACCACATGTTGATATTTGAATAACAAGTATTGCACCCTTCCTTCCTTCCTTCCTTCCTTCCTTCCTTCCTTCCTTCCTTCCTTCCTTCCTTCCTTCCTTCCTTCCTTCCTTCCTTCCTTCCTTCCTTCCTTCTCTCTCTCTCTCTCAAGATGATGAAAGCCGAGTTAGAAAGCTAGAAGGCAAAAGCTGAGGAAGCAGACTTTGGCAGAAGCTGAAGACAAAAATCCTGCCAAGAAAGTTTGCTCTTCAGCTGGTTGATCTGTGTCAACAACATGCTAATAACTTAACTTGAATCCATCTTAGTTAAGAATGAGAGCAGCAGGAGGCACTAAACTAGCCAGTGTGCTAAAGAACTTAGCATTTGTGATAGAGCTTTTTGTTTTCAAAGACCCTTATCTAAATTGGAGATTAAAGAAGATGAGGGGAAATAAAACTGAGGCTGTGTGATCCTCCCTCCCTCCCTCTTTCTCACACACCCATACATGCACACTAAATACTTAAAGTAGTCACCATAGGTCCCTTAGCAAAGGAATAAGCTCAGTCTAAGCATCTTGTTAATGGAAGCTGAACTTGCAGTGATGCACAGGGGCTGTTCAAGGCTATAAACTGGTTCCTCCTCATGCATGTTTGTTACTCCAGAGGGAACAATCCAACACACATCAAAACACTGAGAATGCTGATATCCCCTCACATTTCCTCAAAGTCCATGGTTTTCAGTGGAATCTGTGCTGAACTTAAGTCTGGTACTGACTCTAAAACCCTGTTTGAAGGAGGTGCACAGAGGTACCTATTCCTTAATTCTTAGTAGATGTCCACTTGACACACCACTCTTTTTCACCTGGTCTTTGTTAATTTACTTTGCACTAGGAAACAAAGTTGATCAGGCAAGCCTCTAATTCAACTGAACCCCAAATTAGTACAGTCTACCTAACAATAGAAAGCTCAGATTATTTTATACCATCTGCATGTTTTCTTAGGCCATTCCTGTGTGTCCTGTTTTCCTATCACTATGTGTCTGGTCAGCTTCCTTCTCTCTCCTGGGGACTGGTTCCAGTTTTCTATTGTTTAAGATTTTCCCTTGCCTGTACATACATAGGAAAGAGCATTTTTAAACCTGGTTAAAAATAAATCTAACTAATTCCAACATATAGAATTGGCTTCTAATTGCTCGGGTTTATTGTTATACATTTTCCCAAGAAAGTTATCTATTGAATACAACTGTGAAAAGGATTTCAATATCCCTAAAGCAACTTTTCCAACCCTTTGCTTGGCCCCACCTTCTCCACCACAGGTTTTTCCACCATTGGTGTCTAGAGGAGGCAAGTGACATCATGTACAGCGTGACACTGTTGTGCAAAGAATGCAAATGAATTGCATGTCATTTGGGTCATGATGTGATTGACACAAATTACCTAATGTTACAATTCTCTCCATGCTTTCCATGCTGATGCTGCAACTTGTGGCAACAAATTTCAGGTTTGTATGTGTGCTTAAGGTTTCCACAACAGCATGGAGGAAATGATGTTGACTTTTACTCAAGTGAAAAGATGCTGAAGACCAAGATCATCATCCTACATATTAAGCAACTGCAGTAGAGATAAACTGCCATTTGGATGGCATTGAATAAAAGCTGAATTATCATATATTGAGGACAAATGGATCAGATTCAGAAACAGGAGTACCTCTGCAGACTATAAGCTCTGTGTCCTCCTACATCAAAAATTACTGAGTTGGAGAAATTATAAATGTCAACTAGTTCAGAGGTACATCATTTGATTTGGGCTGAGGCCTATATTTGGCCTTTGAGTGGCATGCCAGGAACTGTATTCCTGAAAGTTGCGGGGACAGGATGAAAATAGCACTAAATAACTATAATTAATATTACTCCCTGTATATTCAATAATTTCCACTTTTTTTGGTCTGTTAAAAATGAAACTCATTGGGAGCACCACTGTAGGGTTTCTTGTAGGGGACAGGGGAGTCTAAAAGTGAACCAGGGGCTCCAGGCAGTGGATCACTGATATAGACCAACTCCTTGCTCAAAAAAGAATGTGCAATAGAAGATGGCATTGTGATATCCCAACAGACAGCACCCTAGCCCTACATCAGTGTCCTCAGCAAAAGAGAGCCCATCATCTCACTGAGATTAGGACTCCTGGGAGTTGAGCTTAATTCCTGATGACGTCAGGACACGTCCATGTATTTTTCTTGGCAGCAGTACACAAGTGGCTGTTGCCTTTTTCCACGATTTTTTTTCCCAACTTCTCAGTCTAGCCTACAGCCCTGGGCTCTCCTGGTTGGTCTCCCATCACAGTATTTACCAGGTGTGATCTTGCTTAGCTTCTGATCTTAGGTGAGTTGTCACCTGCTGCGACTTAAAAATAATGTGTCTTTGAAGTTTAGCTCAACTCTGAGCAAATTCACCCGCATGCCTTGGCCTTCTTTGGCAACAGCACATGAATGGTTTGCCTTTCCCTTTTCTGGGATTTTCCCCCCTTCTACTTAGGTACTTCGTGCTCCAAATGTACTTTACAATGCACTCTATATAATAGAGCCAAAGAACTCTTCAGTAAATAGTTGAAGGTCAACTTGTGGTTAGACATTATTTATACACAGAGAGCAACTTATCTTTGGATAAATTGGTGCTGATTTTGTTTCCATCCTTGGCAACTCTCCTTCAGCCATTCCTTCAAGGGATTATCTCTTTGATAGTCCTAACTGATCTCAGCTCAGATTAATGGACTAAACACTGGATTTTAGAAAGGCAGGAACCAAAGATGTAAGACTGGAACGTGAGCCCCTAAAACATGCCCATCCACCATTTCTTCTTTGGCAACTTTCAACCCCATGGTGGAGTCACAGGATGCATTTCACAGGACACAGCCAGACTGAACTATATTGGAAGGTCTATTTCCAAAGAAGAAGTGGGGGAGATGCAAAAGCAACTGTGCAGTAGCCATGTCCTTCCAAACAAACAAAATCCTTATGAAATAGACTGACTTGTACGCTTGTTTAATTTGTGACCTGCCCTTCAGCACACATTTAACCTAAAACAACACTAATACAATATTCAGGAAAAGAACATCAACAAAATTAAACCACCTGTCAAAAATAAATGTCAACCCTCATTTTCTTTCTTAAAAAAGCAGGGTGAAAAGGGGCAACAACAGTACCGTCAGGAAGAGTCATTATAATATTAGCATCAGGGGAAAAAAGACCCCTGTACCTTAGCTTATATAAATCTAGAAACAGGTAAAACAACATCAGAGGAAGGAAGGAAGGAAGGAAGGAAGGAAGGAAGGAAGGAAGGAAGGAAGGAAGGAAGGAAGGAAGGAAGGAAGGAAGGAAGGAGGGGAAAGTCAAGATGGTTGCAACTAACCACCTGTACAAATAAAGGAATTGCATTTAGTTCCACTTGTAGGAATGCTTTGGAGTAACAGCTTATATTTGCTATATTGTGCTATCAAGAACTATTTAATTTACAGGGACTTCTGCTAAGGATTGGTTCTCATATAGGCTTATTTCAAGCATACTTTACGTCAGAGATCAGTAGCTACTGATCCTTCCTTCCTTCCTTCCTTCCTTCCTTCCTTCCTTCCTTCCTTCCTTCCTTCCTTCCTTCCTTCCTTCCTTCCTTCCTTCCTCTGATGTTGATTTACCTGTTTCTAGATTTATATAAGCTAAGGTACAGAGGTCTTTTTTCCCCTGATGCTAATATTATAATGTAATTAGTAATATATAGTAATTATAGTGACCAAATGTGGGTCACTACTGTGTAATTTCATGCAACAGCGTAGGCACCAAAATCAAAATCTTTGTTAGGGTCATTGATCAGCCTTTTACACCAATGCTAACCCTGACCCTAAGATAAATACCATCAATACTGAAATCTATATACAAATTACAACATGCAATATAAATAATATTAAGACTTTATGTAATATAATATGGTATAATAATAGACAATCTGTAAAAATGCCTATATATTGGATTAAGAGTAGTACAGGGGGTAGTAAAGGAGAGTAAAGTTGTACCCTGTGATAAAATAAAGTTTTAAGATAAAATATCACAATACAAACTAAAAGGGCAACTAAGCTGAAGATTATAACTACGGATACAAATGTTTGGATGTGACCTTTATCTGACCTAATTAACAAAACAAATCACATTTTATTTACAGTACAACCAAAACAAGTTATGAAATAGCAGTGTAATAATGATAATTATAATAACAGTAATAAAAAGTGACTTGAATCATGATGTTACATTAAACTTATATACCCCTAACTAGTCTGCCACTGAACTAGTCGCTCACAAGTTCTGCATGCTAACAATTTTAGCCACAGAGTTTGATATTTTAGGGCTTTTTCTAATAAAAGATATTGAACCTACAATGCAGCAGGATGTCCAAAATGTTATAAATATACAGTATACTTGCTTTATATGTATGGAATATTAAGTGGCTAAAATCTCACAGGACCATCAAACCTCACAACATTTCAGTTATCTTGCTCCCAAGATCTCTCACGATTTCACCTCGGGACATTAAAAGCCCTCATAATTTTGTGCAAGGACACCAACTTCTCATGAGGTTTCAGCATTGTTTTCTGAACTCTCCTGAATTAACTCACCCAAAAATCTCATGAAAGAGCCCTCAGAAACTTTCAAGTTGGAATGCACACTACAGCATTTAATTGTTGCAAGTGAAGTGTTCTCTCTGCTGAAAAATCCTGAGTGACCATGGAAGGGTTTGGACATTACCTTCAACGTGGTCCAACCATAAAACAGCTGCAGCCAATGTTTTCACTTGGGATGCTTTTGGAGGGGGAGGAGCAGCTTTGAGAGAAGGAATATCCTAACATCTCTTTCCCACGTTCATCCAAACCAGGGTCAGTGTAGCTAACACATTTGTTGAAGACGCTAGGAAGGATCCACCTTAGCTTCCTTTGGCAAGTATAACAGTACTCAACCTCATTTGTAGCTAACGGCGCTGGAAATAAGGCTCCAAGATCACATGGTCCTTACCTGTGGGCAATCCTTGATGTAGTGTCCCTTGTTAAAGCAAAGATGACACAGATAGTTTGGGGGAGGTCTCTTGCTTGGCTTTCTGGCGTCTGATGAAAGGGAAATGTCAGAGAAATGTTCAGTGAGGGAATTCAAGCCATCCACGATGTTATTAAGAGAGCCGTAGGGAGAGGCGCTCTTATACAGACTATTGCTCAAAGCCTGCAAAAGAGAAAGAAGAATCTGGTAATTTTTCCCCCCCAGTGAGCTCTTCTGATTTATACTCTATTCAACAAAATTCACATTTGAAATTGCGTCAGTTACAATCATATGTAGATCAATAAATCAATAGATCGATGGATAGACCGAAAAGTAATAGATGGATGAGTAGGGAGATAACCACTGATAAATTAGATTAAGATAGATAGTCAACAGATGTAAATTTTCTAAAATTCAATTCATGCAATTTATTTATCTGACTCACTACAAAAGTCAAAGGGAATAAATAAAGGTTGGGGCCCAG
The DNA here is from genome assembly GCF_059951505.1 of Python bivittatus. NCBI lineage: Eukaryota > Metazoa > Chordata > Lepidosauria > Squamata > Pythonidae > Python > Python bivittatus. The sequence goes on from NW_028277033.1 coordinate 5,489,176, forward strand.
CCCCTAACAAATCTCCTGTGGGTTTTAAGCAACCAAGCTGAGTTCAAGGCTCTCCTTGCTCATCTCTTACTTGTAAACGAGGCTCTATTTTAATGAAATAAATAGCTGCATCAAACAATCGCTGGAGGTCCCACTGAACCAGGAGTTCATTTTTCACCACCATGATAGGTGTGTTACAATATTCCCTTTGGCTAGGGGGGAACTGCTGTTATTTTTGAGCTCACAACAGCCCATGTAAATTGCACCCAGATCCAATTTCAGACCTCTCCCTGTGGTCCATTTAAAAAGACCATTTGAGGCCAACAGACTGTTTCTTCAACAAACAGAGGCAACATTTCTTTGGCTGAAATAATCAAGATCAGCCTTCCTCTTCCGATGTATTGGACTGCTGGCTGAGGATTATGGGCACTGAAGTTCACCACACATCTGGAAGTCCCCAGAAGTCCCCAGGAGGAAGAATGAATTACTCTATTCAGAAAATGCAAAAGCAACAGTATTCAGATACAAAGAGCTATTATTTGACGCTCTTGCTTTCAACAATCCTTGTGTGGTTAGAAGTTTGATGAGAACCATTTTTAAAAAATTGCACACATACCCACACACACACACACACACACACCTCACACATAAGCCAGGACATTCTTGGCACCCAAAGCTATTGAAAAAAGGACATTTTAAAAGTCAGAAAAGGTCAAACATGTAGAATAAGTAATTGCTCATTTGTGAATAGTTGAAAAGGCCTTAAACACGGTGTTCAGAATTTTACAATAAAGAAACAATAAGGAAAACTTAGATCCACATCTGTTTGTTTTTTCCTGCAGAAAACCTGCGGTCATTTAACTATTCCTTGCTAATTGCCCCCTTGCTGTTTTTCCTTCTCTTGAGATGCCTGCTTATGTTAGTGTAAGTTCAAACCCAGAAAAAAATGGACCCTGTCACTCCAAAACTTTAAACCAGCAGGTAACCTATAATCACTGGGATGGAATTAGTTCATCATCACAGCAGTGGCAAACATTCACTTCTTCAAATGGTGACTATACATATCTATGAATTGTCTGTGATGTGAAGCACATGAAGATCTTCAGAACGGGATCTGAAGGTAAAGAATGGTTTAAAAACTATTCCTGGATAACCTATGTATTCTATTTGTTGCAAGAATAATTGGTAAACTTTATCATTTAACAGCAGATGGGGGCAGAGACAGGATGCCTCCTCCTTCCAATTATTCTGGCTTGATGTTCTCTCTCACACAGCATATCTTCTCTGGCAAATCTCCAGATAATACCTAACTTTCAGCAATACTTTTTGAAAACCTTGCTTTTGCTCTTTTTCAGCAGCAGTGGCAAATAGTTTTACTTATCTAAGGATCCACATCCATAATTAGCACAATCCTTCAGGCGGGATTCTATCAAGGATGTTTTATCAAATATTTCCCTGGGACTAGCATACAAATCATATACAAAGACTCACAACACACAATACTCCTTTCTAATTGCAAAGCTCTAGCAAATAACAACTTTGCCTATGTGAATATCTTTATCCACTTCTCTTGACTAGGTAGCAAGGCCAAACATGAAAATGCACCTCCTTACAAATGCATTTAAATTCTGACTAAACTGAGAAATGAAAATCCTGGGAATTGTAAAATGGCATGACTTACTAAATAACTTCTGAGTTGTTAGTAGCACCATGAAAATACATTTAACTTCTAACTTTGACCTCTGATTCGCTTAAATGAAAGCCACCCAAAATGAAAGATAAAATTGGGCTAGTTTTTCAGAACAGCAAGATCACTTTCCCAACACTATTCTTGACAACCAAGTTTGGTCAGATGATGACAAAGAATACTGGTCTTTTCAAATAAAACTGCCTGTTTCATTCTTGTAGAAACTGATGTTTAACCTCATCAATTAAGCAATCAGTGTACTATGAAGAAAACCCAAAGTAAGTTTTGAAATGTTGTTCTGAATAAGCTCCAGGTCCATACCACAGAGATGAGGTAAATGGAGATGATGGAAGCTGGCTGGGTGACTTGGGGCCAGTCCCTCTCTCTCAGCCCAACTCACCTCACAGGGTTATTGTTGTGGGGAAAGGAGGAAGGAGTATTACTGTTCACCGCCTTGAGTTATTTATCAAAATAATAAAAGCGGGATTAAAAAAAATCTTTAAAAATCTAAACAGAGAGTCTCCTTCAAGTTGAGCATCATTCCTAATAAATTCATGGATATGCCCTTGTAGCTTCCTGGACAGCAGCATGGACCTGTTTGCCATTGCCTTCTTCCAAGATGGCTTTTGGACTTCCCAGCTACAGACCTGGGAGCTCCTGCTGTAGGCTAGGCTGGGTGTCAAAAAAAAAAAAAATCCCAAAGAAGGTGATAGCAAACAGCATATATACCATTGCAAAGAAAATGACATGGAAGCCACTATGAAATCAGCAGGACTTGAGCTTAGTCTGAAGTTTTTCTTCTCATACCACTCTCGCCATTGGCTCTTCTGCATTTTTTATTCTCTTTCAAACCTGGACGAACTGACTCTAAAGTAAATACATCAGTTGTGCAATCTGATACAAACATGCATGTAAGACTAAGTGAATAGCCTATGGTCTATATTCATAGTCTTCCTTTTTTTTTCCTTTTTACACAACTACACATTTTAAAAATATACATCTTTTTAAAAACTAACCCACTACTTTCTTCCTCAGTATTACCAAGACACTGTCCTGGGTCCACTCCACCCTGATAAAGTAATCAACAGATTAAAGGATTTTGTTTATATATATATATATATGGAACCTACCTTCTAAAATACATCAGTAAAGGCTAAAAAGCATGTAAGAAGGCACCATCTTTTTCTGGCTCGATGTTTCCTTTGCTCCACTGTTAGTGAAAGTAGTGAACAGTTTTTCTGTTCCTGAGCTCAAGTACTTTAGTGAGTATAGAAGATGGCCAAGGCACTGAATCTTCCCTCTGTCCTTCAAAGCCATCCTCAATGCTCACTACAAGGACAGATACAAGTGGACACTCCGCTAGAGAAGTATTTGGCCAGTGGTAACGGACACCTGTGAAAGATGGACATTAAAAAGCAGTGGTTATGGATCTGGGGAGAGTTACTAATGGGTGATCCACACCAACGTGAAGATGGGACATCTATTATTTGGGGGTGAGGATGGGGGGGAACAAGAATGAGTGATGTCCTCAACCCACTCCAGCTTTCTGGGAAGGGGACCTCAATCTGAGTGGTTTGGGTGTGCATCAAAATTAGTATTATTTCCTCTCCACCTACAGCATTTTGATCCATCCTAAACAAATCCTTCATTAAGATTGGATGGTGCTCTAGAGTTAATGGGACTCTGATTAATTTCACAGACTAACATACACACACACACATTCCCCACTCCCTGCCTTTGACAGCCATTTTGTTGCTGGGCTGCCTGCCACGAAAGGCCAGATCTCTGATGTCCTTTTTTTCCTCCTGCTTTAATTGCTTTGTTTTTTTGTTTTTACAGATTCAACAGCTGAACACTGAAGTGTTGGTTGTTTCTTGCTTTCTCTTTTTCCTTCAGACTAAGGGAAATAGAAGGGAAGACAGTGGATAAAGTGGATGGTCAGGATGGCTGTCACAAGAAGAGCTCTGGGTTATCAGCACGGGCAGGCTGAGATGGCAGACATCTCAGAGACAAGGACAGTCTCTTTGGCTTCTCTAGTTAATGGGACTCTGATTAATTTCACAGACCTATTTGATCTGCTCCTTCCTTCCCTGTTTAAGTGTGTTTTTTTCTTTCTGGCCAGTAGACTTAGTTTCATCTTGAGTGGTAGGGAATGAAATGGGGAACCTTCAATAGAGTGTCTTTGGTTTCTATAAACAATCAAAACATTTGCAAGTAAAGTAAAAGAAGCAAATTATGTCTCAACTTCCTCCAGAGCTCAACCAATTTAGGGTTTACTTGAGGAGGAGATGGACTACAACTCTAACCAACTTAGGTTCCATCAAGTAGGACTCAAGTCCTGGAGATTATATAGAAAAATATAATCTACTCCACTTATCTTTATGAATACCACAATTTTTGTTGTTGTTGTTCATGGATTTTTCAGGAAGTTAATCATGATGTTGAGCAGAGTGCAAAAAACAAGAGGGCCTGTGAAAATATTTAATATACCCATTGACTGTGGTGTCCTAACTTCCTCGCCAATGAAGAGCAGGCAATTCATGTGATATTGATCATCCTCCCAGTTCAAAGTACTGTAAGTTTTCCCCCAGATCAGTTTGAGACACATACTTGTTTACAGAGAGAAAACAAAAGGGGACTAATTTACAAAAAGAAAAACAGTACTGAAACAGAGTTGCATCTTTCCCTTTGAAATCCCAAAAGTTCAACAATATCTCCCTCAAGCTGGTGAAAGCAGTAATATACTTGTACAGAATTCCTTTAGGAAAGGGAGAAGAGTTCAGTAGAGCCAAGCTGGGCTTTGGGTTCAATCTCCAAAAGATCCATTGGAGTTCACGCCGGGGTGGACCTCATACCTGCCTGCAAATGTGCAGTTCCCATATAGGAAATAAGGAATTGTATTAAAGTGTCTACAGATGGATGCTACAACCACAGTACTGCACGCTCTGAATCAAATTGAGAATGTCATGTCAAACATGCTCTCCTTGTTAGAAACATTCAAACAAGTTCCTTAGAGATCGATTCTTGGTATGGGATGAAAAAGATGGTAACTTCATGGGGGAGAAAACAAACATGCCATCTTTCCGACATTTCTACAATTCCAGATCATAAAAGAAAAAAAAAATCAATTACATAAGTCTGATGATCATATAAAATGAGGGCAAAGGGAAGCATTCATTCCCTAAATGAACCTTTGATTGAACATGTTGTTTCTTTAAAAGTGCCCGCTGCACCTGGCAATGGAGGAACAATCATTCGTGGGATCACAGCAGGCAAGGGGGATCAATTTAACTCTTTTCTCTCCTCCAAAAAGGTACTGGGGAACATCTGTAGGATCTCTGCAGTTACCTGAGCCAGGAGAGCCTCCTCTTCTGTCATTGCTCTCAACAATCTCAGTTTCACCCACAGGCTGTCGGCATCCTTGGCAATGTTCCTGCTGTCCTTCAGATGAACCTAACTCCTAGCCCTTCCTGCTGTTAGCCTGGCGTTGCCTGCTTCCTTCCCCCTTCCCAAACAAACTTCTCTCCTGGATTTCAGATTGCAGTTTGTGCACTGGAAAACACAACCACACCATGCTTTCTTCCTGTGGCCAGGTATGGTCTTCCTGATTAAGACAGAGACCGAGACCAAGAAGGCCAAGCCAGACTATCCATGCTGTCAATCAGCCCGCAACAGAGTGGGTGATGCACCCGTTCTTAAATTCTACTGGAATTGGAAAGATCTACTCAGGAAATTGTTCTGGAAATATTTCTGGATTGCTTGACTAAGTTATCTTATCTGGTTATCTGCAGTTGTCTCGTGTGATTTATGGGGATTCTATTAGGATCATCCATCTTGAAGCTGTATTCCAGGAGGGAAATTCATCATTGGCAAGAAAATGCCAAGAGGAAGTGTTATGGATGTCAACCTACTGGGAGCCTTCCAAAAATCTTTCCCCACCTCTACAGGCTGATTTCATTCTCACTCTCTTACTCACACATGTTCCAGTATGCACACACAAAGAAGAGAGAGCTTTTCATGCTAATATTATATTTCAAGAGAGGAAACTCAAACGTTAATTGTCTCTGTGTGTGACTAACTATGTCAATTTATTTAATTAAAAAAAAAACTGGCAAAGATCCAGACTGAGATCTGAATTAGGACCATAAACAGAAAAGATTACTTCCCTCCATCTGCACTGAGGAGGGGTTGAAACAGATAACTCAGAAAGTTCCTTGCAATCATTACATTCTATGATTCTCTTTTCTTCCCAAATCTACCAAAAGGATAAATCACCCCATGTTTCAGCCCAATCTGGATTAAGGGAAGGGGGGCTTAGACTGTGTGCAAAAGATAAGAGAGGTTGCCAGTCCCATGCATTTCATTCAAAAATATACCTAAATTTATGTCTAATTGAACTTTAGCAGCAGACACTAGTCAGGCTGTGCTACAAAAATTGGCTGCATGGGCTGCATTCTGCATGCACAGAAGAAATCTTTGAGCTGGTTTTGTTGGCTAAAGGCTGCAATAATAATTTTTAAAAAATGACTTGAATCTCTGAGCTGAAGTTAAATGCAAATATTAACAAAATATTATTAGGAAATTGGTTGAGGTCAACGTGCTTCCCTTCTATACTTTTCCACTCAAGTCCCCCTTTCCCTTTTTTGAAGCTAACTATGATACAGCATTCTGCTTGCTCTGAAAGTAATGCTAATCATGGTTAGCACAAATATACATCTAAGATGCTGCAGAACTCTGGTTTGAAATGACTAGTGTTACCATCAGAGGTGATAAAACAATGCATTATAGTTGCTTCCCCAAAAAGGGGAAGGGAACTATATGGTTTACCTATTAGCATTTGGTTTACAAACCATAGCTAGTTCAGTATGGTGTGCAAATTCAGCCAATTGTGGTCTGCTCAGTAAATGGTAGTTAGGCAAACCATGCCTTAACTGGCATGAAACAAGTCAGTATGCTTCATCTCAGTCACAGAGCTGCATAGAAACTCTTCTTGGGTCTTTAGGATTTCAAAGCAAATGAGAAAATACAAGCACGGGTATCTGTAGGGGGAGGCAATAGTGAAACGTGTGTGATATCATTCTGATACAAATGCCATGTCTTCTGTACTTGTTTCAGATGTCAGGACACTGGTATATAATTATGGCACTGTTGTGATGATGTTACCCTGTAGGTATCATCATAGTGGTGTCACTGCAGTTTGCTGTGGACAGAACAGTGCCCAAGTGAGGACATCTGACATCTACGCTTGGAAAAGATGTCCTGGCTGAACTACCTCCAGGATCTGTGCTGCGCCTACGATAATTCTCACCTAAAGATTGAGGAGTCTGAGTATTCTTGCAAATTTGGAGATTAAAAAGGGGAATGTATGGTGATCATCTTACTATGGCAGCCTTCTTTAGAACATAATTTTGCAGAAGATAGTATCCCAAGCGTTGAGAGAGTTAGGCTGGAGCCCAGGGACTGCATAGGTGAATGGGTGCAGATGATGGATTAGGCATCTGGTTTTTCTAGGTTTTTGCTTTATTGTTTTTATTGTCTGTATTAAATTTTATTGCCTGTATAATTTCTTTTTTACTAATTTTATTATTGTTGTTAGCTGCCCAGAGTTCTGCTCCACAAGATGGGCAGCCATATAAATATTTTAAATAAACAGATAAAACAACAAAACATTAGCAGTCTCCCTTGAACATCTGGGCACACCACAATTCATTTCGCATACTAGTGCACTGCATACACATTGGGGATGCAAACTGTTGCTTTCCTTTAAAATATCCTCAGCACGGCCAAATAAAAGAAAAGTGGCTCATCTGGTGGCTGTGCTCACACATAGAAGCTAGCCCCAGATTTTAAGACATGGTTTGTTGAATGGGGGACACCCCTGGAAGGAGCCATCTTTGTACATATTGCCAAGCCATAATGCGTAGATTTGCAAATCTCGCTAAGCTAAAATGAAACAGAGGACACTATCGCCTAATGTTATTGTAAGCCAGGCCAGCAGGAGATTACACAATGACAATATTTAACAATAATCATTCTTTAATATAAACTTTTAAATAAAACAATGGCAAATTTGCTGATGTAGAAGAGTGGATTAATGCACTTTATTTTGGCATGCCAGATCATACATTTCTTTTATTCCAAAGAGAGCTGCATGCAAGCCCCCAAAATGGCATCTATCATTTTTTACAAAGTTGTCTTAGAGGGTGGAGGAATAGCGATGGGTAGAAAAGCTCCTCCAACATGTTGTGCTGGGCTCCAGATCTTGTAAAAAGGGTCAAAGTGTTTCATCCTTTTGTGCCAATTTCCAGCACAGGGAACAGTTTTATGGCCCAAGCTGGAATATAAACCCTTCTGAAATTAAGGGCTTTCAGTGGAAATTATGACATCACCTGGGCTTTCAAACTAAAGGAATGAAAACTGGGAATGTTCAACATTGCAGCCAAAAAGGATCCTTTGGGAAGGGAGGAGGCTATGATGGATTCCAGTTTCAACTAGCCTTGGAAATATAGCAGAACAAGTCTGAGTAAGCGGTTTGCAGATGTAGTACTCACTCATCCACTGACTGAATACAACCTCAGCAAATAGATATTTGAGGCAGATCAAAGCCACTATGACAATCTGGTTACATTCTATGCTGTTGTGTTTCTATTAGTTTGATAGGTTGACTTTAAACATACACCCCATGGGTTGACCTCTTGCATCACCAGAAACAGAAATTGTACAAAAGGAGAAGAGTAGGCACTGAAGAGGGAGAAGAGGGAATTCTCACTTCTTCCCATTTATCTTCTACAAAATGTGTAAAGTTTCAAGATGAGTGCCTGCCCTTGTGCTAGGAGTTTGAAGTTTGGAGGCTATGGGCATTCATTTAAGCCAGTTGGGATGGTCTGGGATTAGAGTACCATGATTAGGGCATCATGTGTCATTATTAAGCCGCCTTCTTCTTTATATATGGAATATCTTTTGTACATGAAAAGTCAGATGTCATATTTATTTATCCCTTAATGAAGGCAATAGGTCATATAGATTCTTTTCAGTGTTATGACGGAACCTAACATTGCAAAACTGGATTGCTGAAAGGTGCTGCTTTTTGTCTTTTAGGGGACTTGGAGGCTTTCAGGGGCAAAAGGGATTCATTAAATTTTTCAAGGGCTTAAGGAATTTATTTCATCCCTTTAAACTCCCTCCCAGATGGGACCTGGTTCCACCCACTTTAAAAGCTTGCTTTGGCCCTCTTGTCAACTGCCGCCCTTACAATAAAATAAACAGAACTTTCAGCAGCTCCTAGCCAACTTTGGCTTTTCTCAACTATTTAAGATACGAACTGGTAGGCTAGACTGGGAAATTGGGGGGAAAAAATCCCCGAAAGAAAGCAATGCCAAGAACACTACTTGGATATGTCTATTAAATCATCAGGAATCAAGATCAGGGATGTTTACTTTTATCCTTAGAGAGGAGAAAAACAAAGATATGTAACTCTGCCTAGACATTATCAATCACTCTCCCGAGCAATTCGACAAACTTTCCTCCCCTCTCCCCCAATTCAGAAGTGAGAACCTGGATCAGTTCTAGAAATTAATGTGAGTGATTGGGCCTGGGTAGAATTGCCAGGTTAAATCAAATGCATTCAGAAGCAAGATAGACATGGCTCACTTCCATGTGTTGATTAACCACATTTTAAAGTGGGCTTGGAGAAACTTACCCTACACATCTTTCTCTTCTGAGATAGATCAATGGAATAGCCTTCCAAAATTATGGCCAGCCCCAGCAGTAGGTACCAGAAATAAAGCTACATCAGAGAGTAGATTTTGCACCCAAAATCTCCTCCTCCTCTTCTATTTATTTATTTTTCTGCAATATGGTAAAACAGAGACACAGCCAATTGTTAGGGTACTTTTTAGAATCACATTTTAAAGGTTTGTTGTTGTTCTTATACATTCAGCTAAGCTTTGATTCTTCACTGACCTTGTTTTTTTGTATTGTTTGCAAATGCTTCTTTTGAAAGGAATTCTTAGGGTAATATCTCAACTTTGTGTATACGCATCTGCCGCATATATAAGTTTGGTATCAATTTAACCTGTTATGATTTCCCACAAAGTTCCTGGGAACCATCCTTTGCTGAAATAGTTGAGTCCTCTGTTGAAGAACCACCATTGAAGAACCTTTAAACCACGGATTCCCAGTTCCCAGCTGAAAGGGTTGTAATTAATCACATTTAGGTATATGCAAAGTGCTTCAAATCCAAAACATTTCAAACTCAGAGTATTTCATTTTGAGTTTGAAAGAGTTGCTTCAAGGCCAAAATGGGTTGTTCCAAAATGTCTAGGGTTCTTTCAAGCTCAAAACATCAATTTCTCACTCAAATGCCCTCTCAAGAGGTCAAAAAGTTTTCCAGAATGGTCAAGACAACCCACTGCAAGTTCAAAACAACTGTATTTCAACTCAAAATGCAGCTTCTCAGACTCACAATGTTTCAAACTCAGAATGCTTTATCTCTGCCTTCTCTAAATCTGGAGCAGGCAGAAGATAGATTGTGACTTAATTCTGATTTGTTGAGTGCTGTGAGGTAGATCTTCAAGGCTTCTGGCTCCCTTTTTTTTTTAACAAGGAGAGCAATAATTTCCCCCACCACCACCATCAAAATTAGGAAGGATTTGTTTAAAAGGAATGATAAAACAAGATTCCTTACAAATAGTTTGCATCACATATGCAAGAGTGTGTCATGCGTATGGTTCCTTTTCATGGCCTGATACAATAAATCAATGTTAGGAGGCTGAAAAGAAGAAATCTTGAAGTGCAGAAAAATGGAAAGGATTATGCAGTTGGACTAGTTCTGAGACTAAGCAAATTCCCAAGTCCAGCATGTCTGGCATATTCTACTTTGAGATTATTATTTTATTGGTTAAACTCATATCATGCCTTTTCTCCAAGAGTGCAAGGCAATTTATAAGGGGATCTGCCTTCACTTTATCCCTACAATAACTCTGTGACAGAGCATGCCTTGATTCAAATTCAGCCAAGGAGTCTCCTCAGTGCTAAGCCAATCCTTATCTATAACAGGAAGACAAAGAACATTGATCCAACAAGCCAGCTCCCTTCTGCTCTAAAAGGGCCACAGACGTCAGGAACATTCTTGAGGCCACACGGAGCCAACTGGCCATAAATAATCTTGGGATGCTCGGTTGAAGTCAAAGGCTCTGGGCAGTCTTGCAAATGTGATCCCGTTCTGGCTGCTTTCACGTCCTTTACGTCTCCTGTGTATAGGAGCTAGCAGGAGTGGAGCAGAAGTGAGGAAAGGAAGATATTTCATATTGTGTAGGCTGCTGAGTTCATACCATGACAAAGTCAGAGAGTCCCAGTGAAAAGAAACAACAACAACCAACAATGCAGGAGGGAGCTGGAGGAGACCAGTCTACAGGATACAATCTTAGTGGACCTTTCTAACTCCTTCCCAGCAGGGTGCCATTTCATCCACTGAACGCTAAACAATTGGCTACTTATACTCAAAAGAAGCCATACGCACATGAGCACGATATAAGGGACAAAAGTAGTATTCACTCTGCAAGTAACACTTCACACACACACACAGGCATGCACACACACTGGCTTATTTGTTTTTATTGTGGCTAAATTGCCAAGAGTTCAACTCTCTGACCTTTTTCCAAACCAGAGGTGTACAAGTCCAAAGCCATTTCTGGTCCTCCATTTACGCTAAGCCTGTTTTCAAATTTAAAAATAGGCAGAGCATTTCATTGGCGTTTGATACTGTGAACGTTAGAAGAGGAGAGGAGGAGAGGGAGGTGAGAAATGAGCAAGGACGTTGTAAGTCCAGAAGAAAAATAGCAGGCATGGAAAATATGTGTTAAAAAAAATAAATAAATAACACACTTATGGAGGCAGTCATGCCTCCTGCAGAGCACCATGGTGATTAAATGTTTGGCTAAGAAACCTTTATTGCAATTCCATTTTGAGCCGCAGCGTTGTTTATATATAATTTCAGTGCAGTTCAGTACCCTTGGCAAACTGAGGGACATAAATGCCAGATCTTAAAAGAGATCAGTCTTGAGGTCAAAGTAGAAGGAATTTACTATCTGTCCAGCGAACAGCATAGATACACTGATCAAATGACTTTGTAGTAAATATATCCATATGCAGAAAAAACAAGGAAAGTAAGAAAGTTTGCTTCTATTTCCAAAACTACGTGATTCGGAATGTTAATTCGTTCCAATAATTATTTCCATAATGCATTTGTAGAAACTGCTGTAATTTAGCAGTGGTTCCATCTGAGTTAGAAAGCCTTCCGCATGACATGGATTCGTCCCACTACATTTTAGTGCAATCTACTTTAAAAATGAATAATACACGTAAATAAATGAGTTTTAATTTTCAAGGGAGAATTACACATTTTTAGAAGCTTGATTTATTTTGTACCATAAAATCTGTCAGGGAAGCCTGTTGCTCAATAAAATGGGAATTAACTGGCTTTGTAGGAGACATAAGAGACAGGTTCTCTTACTTCATAACTTTGAGAGAGAAACGGCAAGAAAAATATTTTGCAAGACTGTGGCTCCATGCAGGCGAGGGGGTATAAATCATATAAATTATTCAACATGTAGATTTGACATTTTATCTGGTATGTCACCATAGTCACAACTGCCAACCCAGCAGCCTAGACAGAGGCCGTCCAATATTAAAGAAGCAACATTTTAAAATAAAAAAATTGGCAGTCTTACATGCGAATGCTTGCCAAGGATATACAACATGATTCTGGAGTTTCTCCATCTAGCTGGAACAGACTGCTATGCACAAACCTAGAGACCGACAACCTTTTTCAACCCTGTTTACTGTGCCTAATCTAGCACATATCATCTGATCCAAATAATGGTTAGATCATCAGGAAATCCCAGGGCTATAGGCAAATTGGGAAGTAGAGAAAAATCCCAGAAGAAGAAAGAGGTCCATTTCATTACCAGCTACATGGTTGTGTCCACTGGGAATTAAGGATTCAATGCTAAGAAGAATTTAATTTCTTTGACAAATTAACTTTAAACACATAGGAAATGCCTCATTCTCTTCTCCTTCTCCTTCTCCTTCTCCTTCTCCTTCTCCTTCTCCTTCTCCTTCTCCTTCTCCTTCTCCTTCTCCTTCTCCTTCCATTCAAACACAAAATCCCATACAAATTCCATTTTCCATTTATATAGACCAATTCCATCTTTTCCGCTCCCTTGATAAAGGTGATTCGGCGCAGCAGTGTCTGGGGATGGGCGACATGAGATCGGAAAAGGGAAGATGGTGGAAATGGTGGGTACTGCTGCTCTAGTGACAAAACAGCCAAAACAAATGATTATGGATAAACAGATGGCTGATGGATCTGTTTTACTTCCTTCCAACTGTATCTGCCACACAAATAGTTAAACAACAATGATGATCCCTGTCAACCAAACAGAGCACCTATTTTAACACAGAGAAAGTTGGCAGTCAAAGTCACAAAACCTAGATTTGTTTACTGTTGGAAAATGCACACACTGCACTAAAGGGATCTGCTACACTTTCACTTACAAGAAGACCACATTCCTAAGTTTTCAAGAACTTGAGATCTTACAAAAATCCCGAAATCTTGCAAGACCTTCCAAGGATTTACTCATATCTTGCAAGATCTGGACATCTTACTAGGGTTTGTCTGTTTATTTAAATTTCCTTTGGGGAAGCTGTGGTCACTCATTTGGGGTAGGGTGGGGTATGGAATGATGGATGTTCCAGTGCCCATGGGAGCAATCTTACTAAACCATGCCTAATTATTCTGAAAAATGCTTTTAGTTGATTGTTTCATTTTGCTTTCACTGATGTCTCTGAATATCTGGCTAACCCTTCTGCCTTTTTAATAAAAATGTTAATTTATGTATAAAAATACACAAAATTTAAATTGGGGTCATGGAGCTAGCTCCAATCTGGAACTTCTAAAGGCTGAACCAGATGGATGCTGTTTATACAACATGTCAACCATTTGGCTGTAAATGACAGATGAATGTATTGTCGAAGGCTTTCACGGCCGGCATACGATGACTGGTGTGGGTCTTCCGGGCTGTGTGGCCGTGTTCTGGAGGTTTTGTTTCCTAACGTTTCTAACAGGTGCTGGCGAAACGTTAGGAAACAAAACCTCCAGAACACGGCCACACAGCCCGGAAGACCCACACCAGTCATCGACAGATGAATGACTTGACATTTCATCCCAAGTGAGAAACACAGCATATCTACTGTTCCTCTACCTTACTCTGCTGCATCTCACTGCTTTAAACTGTTATCCCTGGCCAGTTCTTATACTGGAACTACTGATATCCACAGGGGATCAAAATGAGCAAGCTGGCAGGTGGAGGGTTACCGTGCAAGCCTACCCCTTTTAGCAGTGTGTCGCTGTCACGTGCATGTTCGAGAGGGGAGGGCTTGATTGCAATGGTCCACCAGCCATCCTGCCAACTGTGAACCCTTCCTCAAGGGCACCACTGACTGGAAGGGAATCAGGTGAGTTGCAGATGTCATTCCCCATCCTTCCCTTGTCCTCCATTTAGTATAAAATACTGAGCCATTTTCGAGCTAAATGAGTATGTGTGCATATAATAGGCCTGTACACATCTATACATTTGTCTACATGGTCCAATTATAAACAATACTCCATTATCTATTGTTAAGTTGCCCCTATTTTCCTGTTTCACAACTGGGGGCATCAATATGCTATGCTCACCGAATAAAGATTTGGAAGCATTTTCTACAAACGTAGGACAGAAGATTCAGTTTTGTAACTGCAGCGTCTGTAAAGGAAGATTGGAACAAAAAACGTTCTGCAAAATATATTCAGGATGACTATCTACTCACTTAAAAATGATCTCCTAGATTACGTTTCAGTCTTCTGGAGTGATTTATGTTCTTTTTGCTCTGAATCAGCTCTGAGCCCAACAAGTAAACTTACTTTGGCTATAAAATTGTAACAGTATAATTTTTCTATTAGGGAAAAAAAAATCACTATTACAGACACACACACTCATTTATGCCCATCCATTACTAGCAGTTCTGCTCCTTTCTCTTTTTGTACGTAGGAAGAGGGCCCAGTGTGCTACAGATGATACTTCCTGATCTCTATTTTTTTAAATGAAATAAAATAGCAATTCAGAACGGCAAAAATCTTCTGCGATTGCCAAATCTTGTGGTCTTGGGTGAGATCTTGCAAGATACTGGCCGTTTAGTTTTTTAAGGTATTTTTATTAGATCTCAGTTTTCACAAAATGGGGCCCACTCCCCTAAAAGGTTGCAAGATGCTATTGTCTGCAGATACAAGAGACCCAGTTGGCAGAGGACATTTCCACATGTGTAAAATCTCCAGTACACGCAGGAAAGGATCGGAATGAAGCAAGGAATGGGGTTGGGGAAACGGATCCTTTAACTGCTACTTTCTAATTTTCTGTACACATCATGATCTAACATGTTTTTGGATCACAAAACACAAAACTATCCTTGTTAAAATGTCGTTATTTCATTGCTGACACCCACAAGGCAAACCCAACGTTTTTAACATTTACAGTCCAACAGCCAGCATGATCTATATGCCAACAAATAGTTAGGTCAAATATTGACACAGTCTATTTTCCCTTGCATTACTTCCTCTGCTCTAGTTCCTGAGGTGGCTTTCCAAGGATTTAAGCAGAATCCTTTTCTAGTTCTTAGCATGTAATGACAGATGCGATGGACTGAAGCGATCCCTGAAAAGTCTATCTTCTCCCACTGTATTTTCAGCAAAAAGGAAAACAGTCAGCAATTCCAAAGCTTTTTTTTGTTTTCCTTGTCCAAAACTTTCTTCTCTACATGTTTTATTCCTCTTCCAATCTCTGGTTTATCGTTTTCCTTTCCAGGGCCCTTGGAAAGCAGGAAGAACCCCTTCATGACGCAGTTTGGTTATCAGCTTACTTAACCATTTTAGAAGACAAAATAGCACAGAAAGGAAATGGATTCACCATTAACCGTCTGAATTTTCTCTCGGGCAATGTTCCACTCAAAGAGTTGCTTCTGTGTCTCCCTCTCCTGATTTACTTTTCTGAGATTTAAAAAAGAAAAAAGAAAAAAGAAAAAAGAAAAGAAAAGAAAAGAAAAGAAAAGAAAAGAAAAGAAAAGAAAAGAAAAGAAAAGAAAAGAAAAGAAAAGAAGAAAAGGCTTTTCTCCCTGACTTTTGTCTGGAGGGTAGATAACTTTAATAAACTTCTCAGCTCTATTTCTTGGTCTGATGAGAGGGCAAAAGAATGTTGGAAACCGAGACGGACAGAAAGACAAACAGATAAGATCCTTTTGAATATTAGGCCAGAGAGACTCTTGAGCAAAAAGAAATAAATCTAATTTACATAGCAGGCAAAAACTTCTGACTAATCAGAAGGAAAATGGATAGAGTGATCGGAAGGGAAGCAACTATTCTCTGATGTTAATATCCTACTAGTTCAACCTTTTTTTTCTTTTTCATACATTTTAGAACCTCAGGGTTTTAGTGCAATGTCACTGAATCAGGCTCAACGCCTTGCAAATGAATTAACAAACGTTGTCCATCTTCCCCTTTCCATGGTAATATCTGGAGCTCTTCTAAGAACATTCTGAGCTGCTCCTCGATCCCTCTACATCATCTTATTCCTCTTTGATCCCTCACAACATCTTCCTCTTCTTCTCAAACTTGCAAAGCATAATTTTTTTTTCTAGCCCATCATCTGATCTCATTATCCACTCAAACTATGGGATTTTCTATTTGCTGAACACTGTCTCACACAGTGTTTCTCAACCTTGGCAGCTTTCAGATGTGTGGACTCCAACTCCCAGAATTCCCCAGCCAGCATGGCTGGCTGGGGAATTCTGGGAGTTGGAGTCCACACATCTGAAAGCTGCCAAGGTTGAGAAACACTGGTCTCATGGAAGCATCAGCTTTTGCCCTCAGCTTTGCCCTTCAAAATGTAAATGACTTTTTGATGTTATTTGATTGTGAAATGTTACACAGGCAATCTTTTGCTGTTATGATGCCAATGCCTGAAGATTAATAGCACTGGTTAAATAGAAAAGGATGCATCTGACTGATAACATTTAGCATCATTTAAAATGAATAAGCCAGTCCTGGAGTTAATTTCTTCTAGGCAAATCTACTGGGTTTGGCAGATGTTTCTGGGCAGGGAAATAATCAGATTGGGAAATACAACAAAAGAACTACACAGGCAGACCAAGGTCTCTGTTCACTTTAATTCAGGATGGGTGTTACCAGAACTGGGCTGAAATAATATAGGTGTCCACTAGAGGGCAGCAAAGAGATACATAAAATTCTAACCCATTGTTGCCACCTAGCGGATGTCAATACTTTTTCTTTTAAATTTATCTATATATCAAATTTGTCACCACCCATCTTGTTGACTGACTCTGGGCCATTTACAAAACAGTTAAAATCAATTAAAATTACAACATTACGATCATAAATAGAAAATAGAAAATAAACAGATCCATAGATTTTGTGGGAAATGTCCCATATACCTATCTTATTTCCACTGAACAATGAGAGACGAAAACTCCATTTCAAAAGGGGTTTATAGTGTTTCCAAAAGGAAGCTCCTTCCATTAAGATTTTAAGAGATTTTTTGCAAAATAAATAAATTTCAATAATGATAACAATAAAACTAAATTACTATCATTATTGAAAGAGGTAACCCTAAACAAAACCAAGAGCAAATTAAGAAGAAGAAAAAAAGACTGTACATAAATATAGTCAAATACCTACATGATCTTGCCTTACAAACTTTGGGTGATATATGATTTCATTAAATAATATTAAAAGAGGGAAGATCTTCAAATATTTGATGGTGGCGTTTATTGATTACCAACTGCTTTGTTTCCTAAGACAATTTCCAAAGTACTGTAGTTGGACATAAGAGTTCTGCTTGAAGCTGGTGTTTTGCATTGTAGCATATTAACTTCTAGTTCATCATCACCATCATCATCGTCATCATCTCCAAACACTTGCTTGGGAGTTCCAAGACCATCAGGACAAATACGTAATTCCTTCTGGGTGCCAAGCTGGGGAGCTAGGGGTTATTCTAACAATGAAAGTTAGCAGGGGTGTCCACAAGGGTGGGTCAAACCTGTTAAGAAGATGGCTACAACCGCACCTAAAAAAGGGTCAAGACTTTGATTGCAACTTGACTTTTTTGATTTCCCCCTTCCCCCATAATGGACAATCCCTGGGAATGGGCTCTTTTTCTCCTGCACAGTTTCTGGCAGAAACTTTGCCTTGTGCTTTTTTCCACACACTTTATAAGGGCCAAAAAGTTGCCATTCTTTTTCATTTTCCTCTTTAAGGAAAGCTGGGGATCCATGCCAGCTAATGGATTAAATGGACCTAGATCACTCAGCCAGAATCCCTGACACAATAGGGCCACTGGATCACACCAATCATAACAACTCCATACCCCTTCCAATCGCCAGCTTTATTTATTACTAGCTCAGTGTGCAACAATTGTTTGATCCAGAAACATGAGGCAATCCTCCATTTCATAAAATCCAAATGCCTATTGAAACATGTGATGTTTGAGGATCCTTTGCAGATTTAAAGGAGGAGGAGGAGGAGGAGGAGGAGGAAGAAGAAGAAGAAGAAGAAGAAGAAGAAGAAGAAGAAGAACTGGAAAGGGGGTATCTCTTAAGCCTTCTTTTCTGAACAAAACATGTACTCCTTTTCAGCTTGTGATTTAACCATTCAACGTGCTGCTGATTTTTATGCAGCCAGCAAGGTTTGTTAAGGAGGCAGCTACTGTGGTGGGAAAAGTCAGAGGGAGAGAAATACTGGGGCATAATGGTGCTTTATATTTTTCCTACCCAGTTGCTTTGGTCAGCATGCCAGTCACATACACAGACTTTGCTATGCAGTTCTCTTTAACAGGACCCGTTCAGAGTCTGTCTGCTCTGGCACATCTCTCTCTCTCTCTTTCTTTTCCTTCCTTCCTTCCTTCCTTCCTTCCTTCCTTCCTTCCTTCCTTCCTTCCTTCCTTCCTTCCTTCCTTCCTTCCTTCCTTCCTTCCACACAGCAACATGTTGCCAGCTTACTTCCTATACTCTTTTACTTCTCTTCATGTGGGCACTTTCCAAATATTCCACATAAGTTATGTGCCACTCGTGGTCATCACCCCTCAGTCTCAGCTAAGCTAAGAGAGGATCCAGTTGATGGGGGGGGGGGAGAAGCAAGAAAAGTAAAGGATGGGTTATATCTCCTGCTGAATGAAGGATGCCTTCTGCATGGCAAAAGCACACAGAGCTTCAAAAATGAAGCATCATTTGCTACCAAGAGTAGTCCAATAAGGAGGGTGGAACAGGTCTTTTGGAAAGGGTGAAAATTATACACATATAATTATCCCATTTTTCAAGGGAAAAACACACCAAAGGCATGATTCCTTCAGCTTCAAAAAAAAAAATAGAATAGAATAGAATAGAATAGAATAGAATAGAATAGAATAGAATAGAATAGAATAGAATAGAATAGAATAGCAACCTTTCACTGCAGTGCTGTACTCACTGTAATGTTTTTGCTATATGGTTGTGCATTAAAGTACTATTCCCAACGATATTATTACTAATAAAATTTCCTCTATAAATTAAATTATTGGGGAATGTTTTGAGCATGCCAAGCCTGTATAAAAAGAAAAGGTTTCACTTGGACCAGATGACATGACACTGCTAACATGTGACATTAGCGTGACACTTCTCTAAAATGTAAATTGTAGATTTTCTAACCTCTGTTGGCAGAGATGGTGGACATTGCCATCTTTGGTGGCAATACCCATTCTTTACAGTCAAAAGTTTTTTAAATAAATCAGGAAATAGTTCAACAGTTGGGGATCATTAATGTTGCAGCAGGGTTACTGAATAGGATTCCTAAAACTATACTACAAAAGAAACGCAATTCCTGCTATTAGTGCCAAATTCACTATTACAAAGCATTAGGACCCCAAATTACTTCTTTATCTGGATCACTCTCACGGATGTTAAAATATTTCTATTTCTCCTAAATTATGCTCCCTAAATTTGTTTGCTTTTGTTTGTTTATTCTCCTTTAAAAATAATCACAATAATAATATAATAAATGCATTCTCCTTTTCCCCTCTTTATATTTGCTTTGCTTCAAATAAAAAGCAATTGAGATTCTAAAGCCAGCAGGCATTGGAAAAACGTTAGGAAGAATCATCCTTAAAGAGATGGGAGCAAGGTAAAGGACTGAAAGCAGAGGACGAGGATAAACGATCAGTCCTTGTAAAGGAAGGATATATACATAGGAGACTCGAGTTAGGTTAGTGCTTTTTCACTTGTTCACACATAATCTAAGGTTGGGATAAGTAGCAAAGCTGCCGTTTGCTAATGATTCCAAATTATTCAGAATGACTTGAACAGCTCTGGGCGGTGAAGAATTCCAGAGAAGTCTACTCCTCCTCTAAACAGGAGGAGTAGACTTCAAAAAATTCAGCTCAGAGTAAGGAAAAGAAAGTGATACTGAGACCAAATGAGCTTTCCTTTGCATTAAAGCTTCTGGGATCTGAAGCAGCAATGACATTAACTGAGAAAGCAATCTACAGTGACCATTTTTGCCAGTGGAAATACTTTAGCTGACTCACGAAAGTTCAGGCAAATTCTTGTTCCTAAATCTACTGTAATCTTGGTCTCAGAGATTCCTTCGCTGTTAAGCTATGACTGATGCGGAAGTCGGGATTCACCCAAAAAATAAAGGTAATGACATCATCAGGCAGCATGGATGAGATATTTCCTAACAAGCCTTTCTAATTCTCTGTGGTGTCACCATCACATTCCCAAAGTCTGCAGACACAGTGCTAAAAATAGATGGGGCAAAACGGTGACAGAGACACTTGTTTGGGGCTGAGGAGGCAATATTCAGCTGAATGAGCAGCTGATACCTCTTAGGAATCAACTCTGGTCAAGGAGTTTGCTTCCTTGTGTGTATTTCATGGTTGATGGGACCAGTAATTTAATGTATTTGAGACAGAAGCAGTAATATCTTTCCCAGAATGCCCTGCAGTTGGGTTTGTTCTCTTTGAATCAATTCTAAGAGCTACCATCTTCCAACCATCACTTTTTTACATATCCAGCCCACCCAACTGATGTCATTTTAATGTTCATCATGAAGTATAATATAGGAATGAAGCACTTACACCCTTGTCCAACAAGTATACCTCCCCTCCACCCCCTCAACAAGAGTTCAGGCTTTCTGTGAAACATCTCAACTAAAAAGCAACAACAGTGTCCAGGATTGGCTATCCTGATTCCCAGCTAATATGACCATTGCCTATGTAATTGAAGATGATGGATCATCTCCATGGATACTGGGAAGGTTGTTCTAAATCACAGTTATTAGAACCTACTGAACAAGAAAAAAGATGAGCAATTCCTTTGGCCCTTTGACCAATATGTTTAGAAACTCCAACCATGGCTTTCCATTACATCTCTATTGAGCCATGTTTTCCAAATAACTTAAACTTGTGCAGGATTGAAGCCACAGATGTTCTTAGAAGCCCCTCTGACATCACAAGCATCATTACACAAATATATACCCATCATTCATGTGACATCACTTTCCCCCATCTGTTTCTTCCCACAATTTTGCAGTCATTCTTTTCAAATATGTCCTGGGATTAAAGTTATGCTGTATGTTTGAGTCTTCACTCAACAATGAAGACCAGAAGCTCTTTCTGGAATCTAATGAGCCTTAGGAAGAGCAACAGGATATTCAACACATTTTCTTAGCATGCACACACATATTTTAAACTGATATGCCAGAGACCTATTTCTTAAAACAAGCCGCTCTGAGATTGACTCTCTTCCCCTCTTGTTTTTATTTGATAATGAAGACATTTCCTAGGCAGGTCTAATGTATAATTGCTTTAATTTCCCTATATGAGGAAAACTATCCCTTCTGCATTGCACTTGGGTCACAACAGCCTTGGACGATGACTGGCTGGCCTGCAAAGATGGCAGGGAACTTTCAAATATGGAAAAAAAGTCATTTTTTCCCCACCTCTCTGAGGGTTGCAGCTAGAACAAGACCACAGAGATTTATCTAGCTGAAGCCACACACTTGGGAGGACATGCAAGAGGGACTTTTATGCACACACACACACACACACACCAGCTGGATTTGCAGGATGCACTCAACTGGGCCATAGGCCGGAAGTGTGCCAAGAGAACAGCTGAACCGAGTCAGCTGTAGGGTTACAATAGCCCAGGATTTACTTGGAGTAAAACCAAGCAAAGTCATTCCAAAGTAATTCCAGTTAGACATAAGAGGATTAAGAGAGGGTTTGGCTTGCCTTGTACCTGCCAGCCCAGATGAACACCTAGAGGGGTTCCTCAAAAGTGGATTTTGAGGGAAATCCCTCTCCCTGAGGGATTTTTCACAGACACATCCACACAAGGGAATGTTATCAGGTGAACCTCCTGATAACTCTACCCATGGTGGCTCTAACCCAGTCAGGCCATCCATTCTCTTGGTCTGTCTGTCTTTCCTTTTCCCCCAGGCAGATCAACAACCACCACCAGGAAGTAACAGAGTTCCATCTGTCTCTGCAGGCACTAGGCTTCCTGTGAGGATTACTGCTCTCCCTCCACTCCTATCCCCACCCTTAAAGACTTCCCCCCCAGCCCCCAGAAACACCCCCAATCAAATAACCAAATTTTGGCTACATTGCTGCTGAATTTTGAAGGCATGATCTGGGAATACTAGATGCCACCTCTGGACTATAGACAGCCCATCCCTGGGCTAAAAGGCATGCCTGCAGGCATGATGGTCTCTCAATTCCAGACAGTGCTGGAAAATATTGATTATCTAGTTGGGCTGGGGGACTGAAACAGCTAGGTGGATGACTGACCATAAGGGGGAGAGAGGAGGGAGATACAAACCTATTTATTTTCTTAAACCTCTCAGCAGCCTTGTATTATGAGCCATGTACTCCATCTGCTATCTGGGTGGGGCTGAAGGATGACCCCACAGAAGAAGACACAGCCAACTATTCTGCACTTCAGAACTTTGGATCTGAACACACCAGTCTTCTCTTTCCATGAAGCCTTCCTTATTTCAATCCATGATCTGCTGAATGGCCATACAGCTAGGACTTTATTCATTTTTCTCCTGGAAATGTGTCCTATTATGGGCAGAACACACACAATGGACACAAACAGCAACTTTTAGGATCAGTGCTGGAACTGGAGAAAGCACTTGACCAGCCAAGATTATTATGACTGGTGTGTATTACAGAATGCTGGGCAAGGTCCAGCAAGAGTTGGATACAGTGAAGTCCTGTTGAAAGCAATGGAGCAGGACAGTCACAACTGGTGTGAAAAACATTCTAAGCTCGAGACAAAATTTGGTGTTCCATTTTTCTGATTGTTCTAACATCCCACGGCAACCTGGATGACTGCAGTAAGGAACATTCATATAATCTGAAACAGTGTTTTCCAACCCAGAAATTTCCAGATGTATAAACTTCAACTCCCATAATTCTCAGCAATGGCCAGGATGGCTAGGGCATTCTGGGAGTTAATGTTCACACACGTGGAAGGCACCCAGGTTGGGAAACAACTGATCTAAAACCTTGAATTCCAGCCTCAGGAAGACTAATGGAGCAATTTCGAGTCTGAGAGCTGTATTAATCTGTAGCCACAGAAACAGTGAAGCAGTTTATGGCACGTAAATAAATAACAGCTGTATTATGGAATATGTTTTGTGAATGGAAGAAAAGTTCTGCATGACAAGTCAGTCCTTCAGAGAATGCAACAATTATTGTATTGAGTAACTTAACCAATCCTTGCCCTTTGCAAACTGGACCAAGACATGGTTTTACTCAAGTATTACTGCAGCACTGCAAGTAAGAACAAAAACAATGGCTCTCACATACACACATACATTACCAACCTATCTACTCACATCTACCTTCTTCGGTTACCGGTGAGTTTATTTGTTTATTTATTTATATGTCAAATTTATATCACCGCCCAGCTCCCCCACAAGGAGGGACTCTGGGCAGTTCACAGCAAAACAATTTAAAATCAATAAAAACATAAATAATACAAATATAAAATATAATTATTAAATGCAATAAAATCCGAGAGATAGTGATATTATTTCAGCCTGTGACCAGATAATAGCGGTCAAAGGTAAGACTAGGGAACCAGCCAACCCCAAAACTGACTATTCCCGTCCCCACCCCATGTGTAATGGCAGAACCAGGTCTTCAGTTTTTTTCTGAAGTCTAAAAGTTAAAATTGAAGAGCAGCTAACTTTTGAAAAGTTCCCTTACTTGATCTGCTGGTGGCCACCCTTACTCACATTTGGCAAGTAGCTTGCATGCAACTCACACAACTGACCCACACCAATATCCCACAGAGGAGTAGGTGTCAAGCACACGGCTCTTGTTACATACCAAGCCCGCTATGTGACATCATTACTGCATTGCCTGAAGACCTTCTGCAAACATTGGCAGAATGGCCACCTAATTAGAAGGTTACAAAGATTTGAGGGAAAAAATTTCACAACCAGTTGCAAAGGTCAGCATTTAGATACATCCAAGATTACATTGTAAAAAGGAAGTGTGGTTCAGAACACTTAGTTGGATTCTATTCTTTTCATAGCTCATGAACACAGCAATTCATCTGAGTCCTTCTCCAACCTGATATCCCTCAAATGTATTTGCCTATAACATGCCCAAGCAACACTGGATGTCTTGGCTGGGGATTATGGTAGACACTCCCCCAGTCCTTGTACAATACTGTAACAATTACAGGGATGTTCTTAAGAGGAAAAAAGGAAAGTGCCCACAATCTGAGCCCAATTCCAGGTGACTTCATCAACATGTTTGTGTGGCTTCTTGACAACAAAACTAGGAAATTATTTGTCTTTTTCCAGGATGTTTGTTTGACTTCCTAGTCAGCCTACAGATGATGGCCCTAGATTTCTGCATGGCATGGAGAAAGAAGATAGGGAGAAGTTTGTTCTCCCTCTCCACAATCACAAGGACCAGGGGTCATCCCATGAAGCTTACTGAGAGGAGGTTTAGAAACCGATGAAGGAAAAGTGCCTAATTAACTTCTGGAATTCAGTAGCACAAGATGCAATGATGGCTGCTAATGTGGAGTAAAAGGGGATT
Source organism: Python bivittatus (assembly GCF_059951505.1). Taxonomy (NCBI): domain Eukaryota; kingdom Metazoa; phylum Chordata; class Lepidosauria; order Squamata; family Pythonidae; genus Python; species Python bivittatus. The sequence continues at coordinate 5,514,043 of NW_028277033.1, forward strand.
GGATACTTTCCTTGAAGACAGGTCTGTTAAAGACAATGAGTCTAGAGACTCAGTGTTAGCTCTGGATTGGGGACAGCGTGCCTCCAAATCCTGGTTGCAGAGGAACAATGGTAGGAAAAGAGTGTATCTCCCCTTCCTGCTTGCAAGCATCCTCCAAGCGTCCCATTAGCCACTGTGGGATGCCAACTCCATTCCCCACTAGTGATTTCTATCATCTGCATAGTAGCCCTAGACATTCTTGAAGGGGAAACAAGCCTGTCTATTTTGGCACAATGATGGTTGAGGGATTCCACAAGATGTTGTGAGCCACCAGTGACTGGACCATGAGAGGCTTTGGCCTGATCCAGCAGGGCTATTCTTGTGTTGTCTGAGATTCAGAAATCAATCATGCTCCATGCAAAGGTTGCAACCTTCCTTCCCCCATCCCACAGATTTTACATGTCAATATTTCTTCTCATCAAGCCCTAAGCCTGGGTAATCATTGACCATAATATCAACAGGTGTGACGCCCCAGTGTAGTCTGCCTTGTGTCTGAGAGGTGAAGCCATTCTTCAGTTATGCTCCCCCATGCCTCTCAAAATAGACCCCTCCCCAACGATCAAAATAAGAAACTGAAATGAACTGTGTTCCCGCTCAACAGCCCTTCCAGTCTCAACCCATCCTTTGGCATTCAAGCCCACCAGTTATTTCTCCTCCCCGCCACCTTTCCTTAAGATGAGAGTCTAAACTGATCCAAGACCTTGACTGAGAGGTCCCACACCTTCTTTCCAAGAAGAGAAACATCCTTCAAAGCCTTTTAGCCTTATTGTGTGTAAAATCTGCTGACTGAATCACCAAGCGCCTCCTCGCTTTCAAATACTCCAGCAAGGAAAAGGAAGGAAGGAAGGAAGGAAGGAAGGAAGGAAGGAAGGAAGGAAGGAAGGAAGGAAGGAAGGAAGGAAGGAAGGAAGGAAGGAAGGAAGGAAGGAAGGAAGGAAGGAAGGAAGGAAGGAAGGAAGGAAGGAAGGAAGATCTTGAAATCGTTTGAGAAAAGTTGCATACTGTAAAAAGCATCATGGCGGTGCAACAGTTTTCAAGGATGAGCAAACTTTTCAGCAAACTTTTCCCAGTTGTTCCCTTCCCATCCCCGTCTCCCGGCTGTTTCCTTCCCTTGGCACAAACCAGCAGCAAAGTCAACTCCCTCCAGGTCGCCTTTGGCAGGCCGAGCCTCAGCTGAGAGCGGTCTTTGCGATCCAGCCGGTCGCTTGCCAGGGGAAGCCAAATCGGTCCCTTCCTTCCAGACTTTCCCCAGGCATTTCTGTGGGGCGGGTGGCCTCGGAAAGCGAGCCGGCCCGAGCCCCCTCCCGCCGGCCAAGGGAGTCGCTCACCTCATTCCTCTGGAGCTGCAGGAAGCTGTTAAGGTAGCTGGAATTGAGCGAGGACGAGCCCAGCTCGGCGGTGCCCTTGCTGGGGTAGCTCAGCTCCGGGTGCTGCGAGGAGGACGACTCCGGGCGAAAGGCGTCGAAGGCGCTGGCCTGGTGCGTGTCTTGCAAGGAGAGATAGACCCAGTTGAGCAACTGGGCCGGCTGGTAAACGGAGGCAGCGCTCGTCTCGATGGCTGACAAGAGGCTCATCCTCGCCCCCCAGCGCAGCGGCCCGCTCGGAGACGGGCCCCCTCCCTCCTCCTCTTCCTCCTCCGCCTCCTCAAGCGCCTGGGGATCGCTCGGCTGGCTCCCCCTCTTCTCCTGGGGGGCGTCTTCCCCCCCGCGGGTGCCCGGGTCCAGGGAGGGAGGGAGGGAGGGAAGGAAGGCGGGGAAACGCCGCTCGGCCGCCCGGCGCCCTCGGTCTTCTGCTCAGCCCCGTCGCAGCTCGGCTCGCCCTTCCCTGCCTAAAGCGCTCCGGGACCCCCCAGCCCCGGCGCACCGCCCGCCCCCAGCATAGCTGCGGATCGACTCGGGCTGCTGCCGCCGCAGGAGTGGCGGCGGCGGCGGCGGCGGCGAAGTTCCTGCGAAACTTTGCAGGCGCTCTCCCTCCTCCCCCCGCCCGCCGGCTGCCCTGGCCCTCCACCTCTCCTGCCCGAGCCCGATCCGCTATCTGGCTTTATTCTCGCTCCCTCCTTCTCCGGGCCGGAGGGAGGGGCTCCCGCACTTATTCAGCACCACCTCGCTGAATAGGAATAACCGGGGGGGACGGCGCAGGCGGGGAGGGGGACGGGAGAAGGGCGGCGATTGGCGGCTGAAAGTTCCGGGCCTCGGAAAACTTTGAATGTTGGGGAAGAGGTGGGCCAATCGGAGGAAAGCTGAGCGCCTGCTGTCCCTCTGCCCCCCCCCCGCCCCCGCCCCCCGAAAATCGCAGACGCCGCTGCTGCTTCTCCAGGATACAGCCGTGCCTGTCTTGGAAGTGCGGTTTTAATATGTGTCTCGACTCTGCCGAGCACGGAGAAGCACTTTTCTTGGGTCAAGCTTGTACTTTGACATCCTCCTCCTCCCAACAGTGGTCAAGGAAATTCTTCCAGGGAACTTTCACTGCATCAGTCCATGGAACTCCGTAGGCGCCTGTTTCCAACAGCGGGAACTACGTGCTTGTAGGAAACTCTCTCCTATTTCGAACAGTGGCCAGACACATTCTTCTGGAAGCTAATCTGGATCAAGCCCATGTAGCTCTTCTCTCCAGCAATGGTCGGTCAGGGGCTTCCAAGAAGCTCTCACACATCATTTAATAACTGCATATTTCCAACAATGGCAACCAATGACTTCAGAAAGCATCTGGGATATCAAGATATTCCATATAAACATAGCTCAATATTTGTTTCCAAAAGTGGCCAGCCAGATGTTTCTGGAAATGCACGCCGAATCAAACTATATAGTTTGTTATTCTGCTTCCAGTAGCAGTCAACACACTGAATTCCACTTATTTCTTTTCCCAAAGAATATATTTCCTTCATAGAAAACTGCAAGGGAGACAAGGAAACAAGTGACAAAATGTGTGCCAGGATGTCATGATGCAAATCCCATGACTTGTGGGAACACAAGTAAGAAAGGTGGGCTTTGGCCCTGCACACATCATCACCTCTTCACTACTGTAGTTAACGGTGGATCCCTAAGATTTCCTCTTTGGATGGTCCCTGCTAAAACTGGGCAACGCTGTGGCTTTGATCACCCAAAAGTGATTCAGAGAGTGCAGGAAGATGAACATGGCACATGGCAGTTCAATCACAGGAAAAGGGACAGCTCCTTGAAGGTGTGGTGCAGAGGTACTGCCTTCCTCTGTACTCATCTGATCAAAAACATTTCTGGAGATAGGATCCAAAGCCTAGCCACCCAAACTGCAGACTATCATGATAGAATGCCCTTAATTTATTTTCCTTGCCATATCTTCCAGAACTTTTCTTCCTGTGGCCAACTTCTGGGATCAGTAGACCAGAGATAAAACTTCATGCAGGCAATGCATTATGGCCTTAACACATTGTTCTTGAAATGTGTTTGTTCAAAAAGGACCAGCATTCTCCATTTCCTTATTAGTACCCGCTATCAGCAGATGGCCACATCTGGGCTTGGAAAGTAAGCAGAGTTGGACGTAGTTTGCATTGGGAAAGGACACAACCAGAAAATTTTAGGATTGTAGACTAGGCTGGGGAGAAGATATTGACAAACCACTTTGGTATTGTTGCCAAGAAAACTGCATGGGTGTTTTCACCAATGTTGAGTTTAACTTTTAGAAAGACTTGACCTTTAGTAAACATGTCAAGAATCAAGTGCAAGATCAGACTAGAACTTCTGGGGCAAAGCTTAGTTTTTCCACAAGCTGAGCTTAGCGAGAGTTCAAATACCTGGATCAGAATGAAGTAGAAAGGTAAAAGTATGTATCTGGTTATGAAAAAGCTGGGGAGTCTGGTTTCTGCCCAGCCCCTATTGCGTATTTTGAATTTTAGTGCTATGCTTCTAAGAGGGGCTTTTGAGTGGAAAGAGGCATTAGGCCTGAAACTAGAAATCTGTAGACAAACAAATAAAATGGTGAGTTTAGCAGGCAGGGCAATGCAGTCTAATTTTCCTTTGAACTTGGGTCATGACACCTACTGTTTATAACTATTAGAAGAGTGTATACAGTATAACTGTTAGAAGTGTGTCAACTGTACATGAACAGAGATGACTAAATGCCTGTCCCAACACCCCACTTCTGTTCTCCTAGAGCAGCAATGGAAGTGTTGCTGTGTCAGAAAAAAATGGGAGGTGTCAGTCAGTTTGGTCCAAGGTCCAAAGCAGGGGACCTTTTGCCCAACTATACCACTACCTCTGTGGAGTAAAGGTGCATTGACTTCATCATTTCCAGCATCAACACTTTCCATAGTTTAGCTGCATGCTTAACATTTGTGTGGAGGTGCATCCAGGTTGCAGAAGATAAATACAGCAAGTCGACCTGCTAACATGAGTTTTAATTATTTTGGGAGTCAAGCATTTGCAGTGGCAATGAATGCTATGTCAACCATGAAATGGCCCCAAGCATGGAGGATCGGAAGAAAGAGGACTTTGTACTTGTTCCATTTATCTCCCAGGCCTGAACTAGCTTGGCAGCATCTTGAGGAGCTCCTGTCTTTGCATGACAGAAGTGACACGATTCTCTTCGATGAGATGCTCCCCTGTGCCTCAGTGTCTCATCTCACAGTTCCAGTAGTTGGATGAAACTTCCATGCATGTTTCCAGAATATCACTGGAAGTGTCTTCTGGATATTGGCATAGAGGCCAATGGAACAGGGGCCCATGGTGCTTCACCAAGAAGCCTCAGACTTATTTAACCCATCATTCTGTTCTCGGAGGGAGCACCCAGATGCCCCAGGCAGAACATGAATGGAAGAACACCTTCTTATGCGCTACTCCCTGCTCTTATCCTGCCTAGCTTTCCATGATTTTTTTTTTGTAAATTGCCTTTTATAGGTGTCCAGGTTGGTGGGCATCCATGCATCTTGTGGTAGTGAATTCCATCATCTACCCAAACACTATAGTGAAAAAAGTGCTCCTTTATCTATCTTATATAATTTTCACATCATCCAGCTTCATAGATGATCCCAGTTTATAATGCAGTTATGACCATGAGCCCTGCATTAAAGAAGAGAGATTAAGCATTCACCCTATCTTTTCCTCGCTATATATAATTCCATAGAACTCTAGAATATCCATATCCACCTTTTGGCTCTCAGTGCCATTTCCTTTTAATTTTTATTTACTTGTTTGTTTATTTCTCACATTTATATCACACAAAGCAACTCTAAATCTTGTCATTGTTGTTGAAAACTAAGCGAAACCCCAAAACTCTGGGAATACTGTACTTTAGAAGATCTATTTTCTTTCTGCCATCACCTGACCCCCTTGGATTTAGAAACAGTTTCCTTTTTCTCCATTATATACTTACACCTCTTCAATAATGTAACTAGGTGGAACACGGGGAAGACCCAGGCGAGCACAATCACATGTTTAATGTGGAAAGAAATAAGTTGATTTTTTAAAAAATAGTTTTTTGAACAACTTAAAAAGGTTTATAAACATGTTAACCTGATTCTACAATGTATACTCAGTTCCTTCTGAAATAGAAACTAGGAGGAGGCATCCTGTGTTGCTATGGTTTCATTGGCAGTTCTACCACCCAATAATCACAAACCCTCTTGTATTGCTTTTCTGGTTAAAAAGAAGCAACATTCCAACATTTTGCAAGGTTATTATTAAGGAGCAGGAATTAGAAATGTATGAAGTGTTCCATATGTAGCTACACCACAGATCAGTAATGAAGGCATTCTGATATTAAAAGCTTAATTTTCAATATAATTTGGTGGCTACACTTAAAAAAAAGCCGTTGTGCTCAACTAATTAACAGAATGAAATCTAAACATATATTACAGTATTAATGAATCATTACATACTATAATGAATTAATGTATTAATAAAACTGTAGTATCATCGAATGTAGTAATCGTAACAGTCATTTAAAAGAGGAAAAGGAGGGGGCGTAAAATTAAGTTATTTTTGAAAATCTTTCTTGTCCTTTTGTTGAAAAAAAACACAATCTAATTCAAATGTTGATGGACAACAAATATCAACAATCCACTATTGTAAATAAGATATAGATTTCTCCTTCCGGTCTTGTATAATTATTCTTTTAGCCACCCCCATGAGTAAAAAAATCCACAAAAATCTTGCTATTTTGATAGATTCCAAGTACTGGGAATATGGCTAAGATATATTAATATGTATCACTTGATCCAAAGTGACATGGATAATCCTGTCCTATTATTGTCACAAAATGTGACAACAGTAGGAGAAGACCAAACCATATGAGTTAATATTCCAACATCTGAGTTCCACCTCCAACAGCAAGATGATTGAAGTGAACCCTGATTCTCTGAGGCATCTAAGGTTAAAACCCAAATGTTGTTGTATTAGCTTAATTCTAAAATAATAGGAAACTGATTTCACATTGTTTAAAAGAACCCTCCAATGTTTATCAAGCCTGTTATTTCAGATGTCCCATAAATAACTAATATTACATTTTATCAGCTTGCTTCAACTTCTTACCAAAAAGGTTCCTGGCTTAGGAACCGCAGTTAATTCCTCTAAAACCTCTAACCACTGTAGAACTTCAGAAGCTGCAATAGCATCTGGACCAAATAAACTGAATAATAAATGCTTGTGTTGACTAAGCTGCCAGGAAGCACTCTGAGGTAAATCAAACTCATTCTTTAATTCTGACATTTTCATTGAGTCAACCACCCTGGCTCCAAAATTCCTTTTTCAGTCAGCCAAATCTAGCACAGACTCCATCAAAAAGGCATTTTCTTGATTTCAGTTTTGGGAGATGCTTTTTGCAAAAGAATATTTCTTGAAGCACGAAAGTCTTTTTTTTTTTTTAATTGGATGTGTTTATCTGTGATTTGACACACATGCACACAGACATACATACAAATGCTTACTTAAATGCACCATCTTCTCCTTGTTTCAAAACTTAGAGCACGTTATTTGCTCAAAGATTCATAATTTACTGCTTGCTCCATTTTTGACAATTACACAACTCAGTGGGAACCTGTGTGGAGACTTTTGACCTTTAAGATTTCCCCTAAAAAAGAAAACACATTCACATATGTACATATAATAAGGCTTTAGATCCACCTTTCAAACTCTTGTAGACTGAAGTAGACTTTTTCAGTGCCAGATTGCATAGGTTTGGAATTAAAATTATGTTAGGCTTGGTCCAGGAATTAAATAACCCTGAGTATTTTCCTTCCAGTGTGCACATTTATGGGCTTCAACCACTATCATGCAAGTTGTGGTGGTAAAGAGTCACTGGGAGACATCATGATCATTGTTATTATTATAGTTGGTCGCACAGACAGCCAGATGTTTAGATAGGATTTGGCATTTTTATCCACCCATTGAGTCCTTCCCAAGGACCTGGGATAGACAGATCTTTTTTATTATTATTAAAAGACTGGTGGCTTCATTGCTGCCTTGCTTGAGAAAATATCATTTTCACATGCAAAGAACAGCCCAGGGGACAGTTTTCAGCCTGATTCAGATCATTTTTCTATGCAGTTATTTTTCTTTTTTCTTCAGAATAAAAACAGGCATTATAGCAGGAAGTTCAAAAACAGTTTTCTAAAAAACGGTTTTATCAAATTAGCAGCAGAATGTATAGGATATCATGGGATTAGCAGGGCCACCTTACATCAAAAGTAAAGAGAAAAGAAGAGGGAAAGGAAGGGATGGAAAATTATATTATAAAGAACACAGCAACGAAGACATTGACTAAGCTGCTGAAAGGTCTTCTTCCTTCCTTTGCCAGGATGGATGGATGGATGGATGGATGGATGGATGGATGGATGAAAGGAAGGAAGGAAGGAAGGAAGGAAGGAAGGAAGGAAGGAAGGAAGGAAGGAAGGAAGGAAGGAAGGCAGGCAGGCAGGCAGGCAGGCAGGCAGGCAGGCAGGCAGGCAGGCTGGCCATCCATTCCTTACAGCAGTGTTTCTCAACCTTGGCAGCCTGAAGATGTGTGGACTTCAACTCCCAGAATTTCCCAGTCAGGCTTGCTGGCTGGGGAATTCTGGGAGTTGAAGTCCACACATCTTAAACTTGCCAAGGTTGAGAAACACTGCCTTACAGCATTGTATACTTCTTTTGCTACCTTTCTTTCCAAAATCTAGAGTTGTTCATGCTCTGATTGAGTCCAAATACTGAGGATATAGGGCTAATCCAGAGTCTGCTTACTACAGCATGAAGACCCCCCACGAACTATTTGCCAAGAACTTGCCCTCACAACAGAGCCTCCATTGTATAGACAACCTGTTGATGAGGCAGACTTAAGCTAGGCTTAAGAGGCTCTGGCATGGAAGTGCACTTCATATGATGAGACTTTAGAACTTTTTGGGTCTCTTGATTAAGGAGATTTTCCTGGCTTTTTGACAGTAGCTTTCTTTCTTTTTCTTTTTTGTTTTGAGCCAGAAGTATCTCCACTGGCGTCTACCTAGATGTTTCTGTCTTGCATTCAGGGGGGTGGTTGTTGGTGATATGAGGAGGAGGAGAGGGGGTGGCAGGAAAGCCATCAGTTGCTGCCCTGAAACTACCCTGCCCTGAACTGTGGGTGGACCACAGCACTGAAGTCAAGCCTCTCCCACAGGAAGCTATCAAGGAAGCAAGAATTACACAGACCTCAAATAGGGGTCTTCAGGCAAGAATTAGGGGTAGAATACAGAATCTGGGAAACTGTGATAAGAACATGCAGCCCTTTTTTTTATCAGAGAGGTCATTAAGAATCTCTTTGAACATGCTGAAGGTCTTCTTCCTAGTCTTTCTGTAAACCAGATTGAGCTGCCGTTTCTGAGATAAGCTACTAACAAACTCCTCTCCTCTCTGTTGGTTGTTTGTATCTCAATTGCATATTAGCGGCTTGACTTTATTGACCCCCTGTGGACATCCCTGCTGTGGATGCAACTGTTTTCATACTGCGCTACTTTTCTTCCAGTTCAGAAACAGGAGGAAAGTGCCTTATTGTTGCTGGGAAGATGAGCTAAAAGAAAATATGCATATTGTGCATACTTGACAGATACGATTGCTTTGAAACCATGTCAACAGTCCTTGCAAGAGGTATGTGCTTAGTGGAACATGGAAGCCTGCTTCATGTATGCAACACCAGATGTCTTGCATCACCATCAGTTTGTACCCAGCATCTGGGCATGAGGCATGAAGGTCTGCAAAGGAAAAATATGTGCAGATAATCTCCAGGCTCTCAGATCATGCAGAGGCCAGTGATAAATTTGACCTTTAAAGGACTTAAGAAGCTACTTGCTCACTTAAATTTCTTGGCATGAATTTCAGTCTGAAGTTGGCTTCTGCCAGAGATCAGCCTCACATCAAGGGATATGCCAGAAGAATTCCTATTTGATTTCTCCATCAAAAATTTGATTTGGAGATCCAGTTCAAAGACAATTGGATTGAATCTTTGAACTGAACTGATTTTCCAGACTGTACTATCATTCCAAACTGAATTGTCAAATTGAATTACTTTTTTCTAAATTGTTGTGTTTATATGCAGAAAATCCTTTTTTCTGCATTGGAGCAGCTCTCCAAACTGGATGGATTAGCTTTAACAATTTAATTTAGATCTGAATCAATTCAAAGTTCCTAACTGGATCAACCATTCAAATCTATTTGGACTCAATTTATGTGCCTCAATTGCTTAGCTACAGTCATGATGCTAGGACTGGACCATAGGTATTCCATTTTTAACATACATATTTGCACTCTCTCTTGTAACTTGCAAAAAAAAAAAAGTCTGGTTTCTCCTATAGCACACAGAGTGGTGATTTCTATTCAGTAATCTCTTCTACAGATCAGAGATTTCCCAATTCATAGCAGAGTTGCCTCTTTCGATCTTATCTAGCCCAGCATTCCATTTTTCATTGTGAATGGTGCAAGGGAGCATAGCTGATGATGTTCCCTCATTTTTTGTGCCCAACTACTAAGCAGATTCCTACACTGGGCAGAGGGGTGGACAACTTCCAAAGTATCTTCTCATCCTTATACAGTATTCTGTTTGATCAGCTAGTCAATAGATATTGGTAGAATGAACCCTCCGTTCATGTATTGGATCACGTTTGAAAGTCATCATCAGCTTGCACAACAGCATTAAACAACATTTAATTCTGTCTTGCAATAACTTGACTTACACTCTTCACCAGAAATACAGTTTAATTCACACTTGCTGTATGAGGATGTGTGATTTTACTTGAATATTTAATCCAACCATGTTGTACATTGTAGGCTCATCTTTGAGAGTAAGACCACATTCAGGGGTTTGGTACCCTCACTATTAACCTGCTGGACAGACTAAGCTACCCATTCTTAAATGTTGTCCATTGCTACCAAACACCTGAACAGATTTGTTTTTGTTTTATATACCGTATATACTGTAGATGTATGTAACAATTCTATTATTGGATATTTTACTGCATCTGGCCTTATGGTTGTAATAAACAATTTGATCTGATACAGTAACACTTCAGTTTGATGGACAATCTGAGTGTCTGTAAAATCTGAATTTATAGCATTTGTGTAATTACATTTTGACATAATTGGTATCATTTATAGTAAACTCTCAATTTAATGGACAAACTCTGAATTTAATAGACATTATTCCTTTAAATGGGGTGAAGTCTGGACCAAAAAGAAAAAAAAGTCTATTACATTTGCAAGTCACCAAACTGATGTCCATTTAAGCAAGGAAATGATGCTTATACACCATATAAATAACTTACTGGTAATGGGCAAGTTCTGTATACCTATGGCAAAAAGAATAACACTGAAAAGGATAAATGTGTGGGTTGCAGGACCTCCCTATTTCAAAAGCTATTTTTCTTAAAATATGCAAGGGGGTAATATTACAGTTTTTAAAACCATTTTCAACACCTGAGCATGTAAGATTCTCAGGAATTAGGAGATATTTGTGGGTGTCATTTTGAATAAGAAGCAACTTCAGGCGTATACAGTCATGAGCAAGATGAGATGTTTACCCCATTTCTCATGGTTCTTCTTCTCCTTTGCTTCATGCTTTCTTTGTACCAAATGACCTTTCACAAAAGTTCCCATCCCAAAATAATTTTTTTAAAAAAAATCTGTTTTGCTCCAGGATTTCTTGACAATAAGACTGTTGTCTTTTTCTTGTCATGTATTTATACATTAATATTGTCCGAATGGTGGGTATGCACAAATGTTGGGGTTTGTTTCTGTTCTTTTTTTAAAAAAAAACTGTTAACAAGAACAGTCACTATGGGAAGAGCCAAGATCTGACACAATACAGGATACTACCAGCTAAGTCTTGCTTCTTTCCACTATACTCCTAACGTGGTCCACTTCAGGTCCTACTAAAAGTGTTTTTAGCATTCTGCTCCCAACAGAAGAAACTTTTTGGCACTTTCCTTTTTGATAAGTATTTACATTACAATACATGACCCTTAAACGTTTGCTTATGATTGTTTGAAATCTCAAAGACTATTACACCCAAGGAGTTACATACCCTAACAGATGGGGAAAATTGCAAGGGAAGAGCATAAATATTTCAAGATGTACTGACATATAGCTAAGAAATTCTGGGGTAAAATGATCAAAGCCATTGAGAGAATAATTGGGATAGGGTAACATTTCAATCCATTGGGCTTCCCATTAATAGATGCAAATGCCAAACTATTGTGAATCAATTTCATATTTATCATAACAGTTGTTGGGTAAGAGTTATTTGCAGAGCCATTTTCGAAAACTAGCAGCCAAAGAGAGCATTGTTTTGAGTCAGGATAGGACAGACTTTGAATTTTTTTCAAAATAAGCTAACTCTATTGGCGCTCAAGTAGGATAATGCATTCAATGCTTAGATAATTATGCGAAACTTACAAATTAGGTTTGACTGAAAGAAAACACAATTATTATTTTTTTCCTTCAGAAATAGATATACTTGACAATTATTGGCAAAAAATACATCTACAAATATCACACACACATAATTTATTATTGTACTGTTGTCAAATATTTATCGAAAAATGCTGACAAAATGTGTGTGGCATAAACTGAAGTGCACCTCACGTAAAGACTCCTTGTGAACCTATCTTAGTTCCCAGTGATCACTTTGACAGATCCATGTAGGTTTCTCTGGTAGCAATCCAAGCTTAAATATTTTCTAAAAAGCAGCAGACTTCACTTGTAAAAAGAATAAACTATTGCCATTAAATGCATCCACCACTTTGGGATTAAACTGACCCTGAAAAATTGTTCAGTTTTAAAGTGTGAAGAATTACACCTGAGGAGACTTTGCGTAAGGCCTAAGTTGCATTCCAAGCTGCTCCAGAGAATTGCTTAGACTGACATCCTACACCAAACTGGATGGAAACTCTAGAGTATTGCATTCCAGGGCTGTCCCACATGCTTGTCATACATATGGCTCTATATCCACTTTACAACTGCCCTGAGAGGCTGAAACAAGCAATATAAATAACGCTTTGTGAGCTTCCTTTTGGTTTAGGCCTCATGTGAATTTTACAGCCTTAACACAGCTAACCTTCCAACTTTCCACAATGTTCCTGAAGGAGCAAAAGCACATTACTTTGTGTGGCTGATAATCCCCACCACCACCACCACTAATTCATCTCACTGATTTCATGCTTTCTGGGACATGATTTATATTTAAGAGTAGGACACTGGGTTGGATTAAGGATTCCTCTTCTAGTCTCCTCCAACTCTGGCACCCTTCAGCTATGGGGTGGAAACTTCAATGCCAGCTGAGGATTCTAGAAGTTTTAGTCCCAATGTACCTGAGCCACACCAGGTCGAGGAATCCCGGACTAGAATTTCTAGATCTAGGGTTTCTCCACGTCTCACTGCTTGTGAAAATCTACTTCTCATAAGCAACAAGTTCTGCAGAAATCATTTTTCTGCATTCTATCCAGACTACAGAGAAGACTGCTGAATTTTCTTCATGAACTCTTAGCTTCCTACATGTAGTTACTCCAGTACATCAGAAAATAACCTTTAAAAAATGTCTGTGAATATGGAATAGAGATATCTCTATTTGTTCTCACTTGGATCGGAAAGACCCAAGTTCTAGTCCATCTTCAGCCAAGGCAACTTCGACCAGCTTCTGTCTTTCAGGTCAGCCCACCTTACTGGATTGCTGTTGATAAAATGAGAGGAGGAAAAACAGCCTGGGATGTTAGAAAAAAACAGGAATACGAACAAACAAACAAACCAGAAAAATAGATGAATAGCACTAGAAAAATAGTCTATGTGCTTTTCTTTGGGGTGGCAGCCAGGATGGAAGAGTTAAACTTATGCTGTTCCAGAGGAAATCTACTCTCCCCCAGGATTACACGCATTTATCACTGCATGGCTTATTATTACATGGTTTTCACTTTGTCTTGTTTATTTTCATGGGTTTGGAGGGAAGAGCATCTGTGATATGCTGATGTGAATAACAAAAATGTTGAAGAGTGAACTTGGCTGTCCCTACCCAAGAACCTTGATTTGAAAAATTCTCTTTCCTTGTTTATATCTTGGATGCCCAAAGAAAGGGGAAAGATATTTCTTTTCTGATGGCTGGGGTAAACTGCAGTGGTTAAAGGAAGAAATCCTTACCGTGCCAAAATGTTCAGAATAAACAAAAGTAAAGTTATGAAAGCCAAACCTTTTAAACAGTGGCCAGGAAATGTTACAATCACTTGGAGTTCCTTGGCCACATAAATGCTTTGATGGAACATCCTAAGCCTTGATGTTCTGATCCTTCATTAATTTACCATTAACTCAAACTCCCAAACATATTTTCAATAAAAAGAATGTCGTGAATGTAAGACTTATCCTCATGTACCCCTAACTTCAGCATGAATATGCCCCACTAAGCTTTTTTTTAATGACCTATCTTCATGAAGCTGCCTTCCTCTCTTCCTTGGTCCACAGCTGAGGCAGCTTCAAATAAACTTTAGCTCTTCCGATTTTAAAGTACTATTTTCCCTCTTCCCCAGACATTAGTTTACCATAGACTCAATCCTGTTTGTGGTTTTTGTGGTTGCTGGGGATGTGGTTGTTGGGGGGGTGGGTGTCAGGAGCTCCTATTGGCCACTTCAAGACCCAATAACTGACTTTGCAGAGCCATCTGCTCAGGTAATGTTTATGAAGTTCTGTCACCATCAGTACCTTACAGCTTCCTGCAGCTTCTGCCAGCAAGGTACATTTGAAGGCTTTTATTACTATGCCAGGGCAGTGTGATTTGCCCACTCCATGCCATTTCACCAGCTCCATTTGCTGCCAGCATTGCCCTTTCCTTGCTACGCTAGTTGAGAATGGAGCTTCCTCACTCCTTCCCACTTCATGCAAGACCTCTCCTCTGGGCCTGGAACCTCCAGCCAGGCTATTTGGAACAAGGGTTTAGCTTTTGCACAGAAGAGCAGAAGACCTGTCTCAGAATAACCTGACTAACAGATAACTTATAACCTGTTAGCTGGGCAACCTGTCTGATTATGTGCCATCAAGTCAGTGTTGGTTCTTAACAACCACATAGATAGATTTTCTCCAAGAGATCTGTCCTTAACATGATCCTTCAACATATTTTCCAACAGTGCCCCCATTGCCACTGTAACTGAGGTCCATCTACCTTGCTGCTGGTCATCTTCTTCTTTTCCCTTCCACCATTCTGAGCATCAGAGGCATCTCCAGAGAGCTGGGTCTTTGTGTAATGTGTCCAAAATAGGATCATTTGAGCCTGGTCATTTGTGCCTCTAGTGAGAACTCTGGGTTGATTTGTTTGATGATCTATTTGTTTCTTTTCTTAGCTGTCCAGGATATTCCTCAGGAGTCTTCTCCAACACCAAAGTTAAAAAGCATCAATACTCTTCCTATCTTGCTTCTTCAAAGTCCAACTTTACTTCCATAGGGTATCATAGGAAATACCAGACTTGCACTATTCTGATCTTCATAGGTATAGACACCATATGAATGGTGAGTATCTGAATATCTTTTCCAAGGCCTTCATGGCTGCTCTGCTGAGTGCTAGTCTGGGCAACCTGACAGGTAGCTAAGCCAGCTGTCCCTAGCACCTGCCTGCTCTTGCTCATCCCTATTCCACCACATGTTAAGAAGATAGATTGATGGTTATTTTTCCCAGTGTCAGATCATGCTTTTCTGTTTTCTCACAGACTGGAGGATTGGTTTAATGTGCCCATCTGGCTGTGCCCCAAATCCAACTTTCTTTGTTTCTTGCCATTTTGCCGATGGATTTCCAGTAAGGATCCTTCGTTTTTAGAAAGACTAGAGAACAGAAGTAATTATTGCAGACTGTGTGCTGTATAGTAGATCCACCATTTACAGTACTTACTCTCTTTTTTTGCACATGCAAGAGAGAGAGACACACACACACACATACACACTTGCATGCCCGCACACGCACATGCACACACACACTGATTTCTTTCAACTTTTTGCAGGGGTTCACCTACTTTGGACTAAGAAACATTTTAGGAAAAGCCACATGGCAAATAGTAATGGATGTGATCAAGGGAAATTTGATTTTATTGTATTTACTGTACCTATAGTTGCTTACAGTTAAATATAGGTAATATGATAAACCACCATCCCCAGTCATTAAATACTTTTTTCTCTCCTGTCAGTCACAAACTGAAGCTTTCTAAAGGTCCCACCTCTGGAATTAGGGGATGGTTTGGGTGGGATTTTTCAGATGTTAGACGAGAAAGGAGGAAAGAGGTACACCGTAGTAGGAATGGCAGAGAAAACTATTGCCAAACATGAAAAATAAGAAAATGCCAAACACATGTTATAAGAAGGTAAGTCAGAATACTAAAAATTTTGGATTACAATCCAATTAGCAATCCAACTAGCAATATCCAACTAGCTAGAATGAATGAATGAATGAACGAACGAATGAATGAATGAATAAATTTTGGCTGAGCTGCAGTGCAAGTATGCTCGGCAGAAGGCTAATGATCTAGCTTGTTTCATTGCTTCATCATGATACAATTGGTGATTTGTAAATCTGATCATTACTCTGGATAATGAAAAAAGTATTTCAGAGCTATTGTTTTAAGAGACCTATCCAAGTAATGCCAAAGAGCTTTTAAAGTACCGAAATAATTCAAGAATCTACTATATAATGTGACCAGTGCCTCCAACACCTTTTGGCCTGCCAAGCTTTTATTTCTATTCTCTGCGGCTTTCTCTTTTATTCATGATTGTTTTATATTTTATTGATGCTTTAATAAGGTTGTGCAAAACATTCAGTTCTGGGGATGGATCATTCTAGAGTTCCTTCCCCCCCCCCATCTAGACAAAGTGATTTGGTTCAGCAGTTTTCTGGAGTTTCCCCCCCTAATTTATGAATTGTCTTGAAATTTAGCTTTAATGGAAAGAAGGGATATAAATGGGTTTAAATATAATAAATATATAGTTCAGAGATAAGCTACTCTAAATATCTTTAGAGATGGGTTAGCCAACAAATCAGAACATTTTCTAGGAGCTGATTTTAACTTTCTACATACTTCCCAATGGCTCTGAAGATGCTGCTTAATATTCATTAGTATGAAAGGGATTATGTGGAAGATGCTGTTTGGAGAACAGAAGATGAATTCTGCCTATTCAGGCCTATCAGCCTGGGGTCATTCAACCAGATGTTGTGGGAATCACCAGAAGACAGTGTTTTTGTTTTTAAACAGGAAAGGAGAGAACTGAAAACCCCATTCAGAAAACTAATTCCTTTGCCAGTGAAGGCCACTGATTGCAGTGTTAAATCTCCCAAACAACATAAAAAAGGTTAAAGAAGGTATCCTACAGTCAGATTTTATTCCTGCTGACTACATGGACATGACCATGCAGTTTTCTTATATATTTATACTATATTTACTGAAAAATTTAACAACAGTAATAAGAACTAATACAAACTAAAATAGAATGGAAAAAAGAAAGAGAAAAGAAGAGAAATAAATAAAAGAAAAAGTAAATGTGCAAAAAGAAAGAAGGTAGAAAAAAATAGAAAAGGAAAAGGAAAAAAGACATACAGATATAAAGAAATGGCTTCCAATCTTCTTTACAGCAGTTATAAGTAGAATTATAGTTTAACCTCTCTCTCTAAAGTTACATCTTGACTCTCTTCTTTCTATAATCTATCCTGTCTAATCACCAAAACCATAAACCATAAGTTCATTTTTTTAATGCAAAAAGTCCAAAAGAAGTTCCAGTTACCAATAAATGTAGATATTGTCCTTTTCTAATCAAACAAGTCAGTTTAGCCATTTCAGCAAGTTTGATTGTTTTCACCAACCATTCTACCATTGGAGGTATTGCCCAATCTCTCCGTCTTTGTGCATACAATAATCTCACTGCAGTTGCCATATATAAAAACAGTGTTCCATTACTCTTTTCTAACTGTTTATCCATCAGCCCCAGGAGGGAAAGTTCTGGTTTCTATTGAATGTTAATCTTTAAAATCCCCTGAATTACTCTACATATTTGCACCCAAAATTTTACATGTCCACCAAGCATGATAAAATGACCCTTCTTGTTCACATTTCCAACATAAATCTGAAGTACCTTTATACATTCTAGAGATCATACAATTTTCTTGACACTGTTAAGGAAGTGGCTGGTCATTGCCTTCTTCCAGAATATTTCTTGATCCCGCCATCTTACCTAGCTCTGCTAATTTGGGGCTTGAATGATTCTTTTTCTGAGCCTTCTAAAAGATCCCTGATTATTTCTATCATGGTGATATGGGTGGGTTTCCAGTAAAGACCATTAACCCTGCTAAGGATCACATGTACAAATGCCTTTGCCTAGCTGTGTGCTTGTGATGCTTGTGGATTCGTAGAGCTTTTGGTTTGGTTTCTCTGCTGCCACCAGATTACAAAATTCAGTATAACAGAAGATAGATAAGATTAGATAGAAGGATGGATGGATGGATGGATGGATGGATGGATGGATGGATGGATAAAATGAGATGAGATAAGATGAGATGAGATGAGATGAGATGAGATGAGATGAGATGAGATGAGATGAGATGAGATGAGATAGAGGGATGGACAGATGGATGGATGGAATCTATCCACTGCTAGATTAAGGCTTCTTTACTGAAGTTTGTGGACCGTAATCTACCACTTTTGGTCCAGTGAGAGTTGATAAATAGGTGTTTTTTGCCTTCCCAGTCTATGGCTGAAAGAGGGTCTGTCGAAGGCTTCCATGCCAAAAGGAGGACTAGAACTGAGGTTTGCCTGCTTCTCCTTCAGCACTTTAACCTCTGCACCACACTGGTGCTTATCTATCTATCTAGGTCAAAAAAAGTCAAGATGGTGGCTGTAACTGCACAACCAAAGCCCCACCTCCTTTTGATATGTGTCCTGCATGGTTGATATGCTATCTTGACTTTTTTGAATCCTCTCTGTGGATACCCTGTACCTAGCTCATCTTTATGTTTAACATTGGTGTTACATACGCACGTCCCCTTATCCTGTTTAATCACAGAATAATTTTGGTCAAAAGCAACTACTCATTTTCAGCTTCTTTTTGGAACAAGGCAGCAGATCAGAGAGTGCAAGAAAGCACCATTTCTTTGGCAGCTGCAGATGCTCAGAATAAACTCTCTATGAAATGAAAGGGGACTTTACTGAGTGTTGACTTTTCTGTAGAAGAAAAATACCTTCATTCTCTCTCCTTCTGATCACATAAAACAGGTGTTAAACTGGATGAACACAAGGGAGGAAGGGCTGGTGGGATGTAGGTCTCCTACAGTTGCTGCTGTTTTGCTGTTAAGATTCGTGGGGATGGGAAGCCCTTTTTCACCAAAATGGTGAGGAAATAGGAGAGATTAGCAGGGGAGGCATCAGTCAGAGGTTTTAGCTCATATTGCAACCATCTGAGAACATGTGGCAAGGAACCTAGGAGCCTAGATTAGGAGAGTTTACTTTGTCAATAAACCACCACCACCATTTGTAATTTTTGTTTCATGAATGTCTGCAAGATCTGTGAGTTCCTCACTGTCACACATCTGGATTA
Organism: Python bivittatus; assembly: GCF_059951505.1. NCBI lineage: Eukaryota > Metazoa > Chordata > Lepidosauria > Squamata > Pythonidae > Python > Python bivittatus. Next base: position 5,533,095 of record NW_028277033.1, read on the forward strand.
TATCAGCAGTCGGTTGGCCGGATTGCATAATATTTCCCTGATAAGCTCTTTGGCAGCTGCCTACAACCTAAAATGATTCTCCAAGCATGATCCTCAAAGTTTTCTTTAGCAAGGTTTATTGAGATGAATGAAATGGGTTACAAGAATTCCAGTAACTGCACTCTATTCTATTTAGAACCAATTTATGCTTATGTTCTGTAAGACAGAGACTTTCCAGTTTTCATTCTAAGAGACTTCCTATGATCCAGCAAGAGATGGACCTCTTCACTGATAACAGGGAAGCTTGTACTTTGTCATTTATGGCATAGTCTCGAGAATCTTTATCAGCTTGGGAACCAACTCTAACATTCTCTCTGCCCCTTAATCCAGGGCTGACTTGTACTCCTAGTACTAAAATAGCCGTATTATGGTTCAGAGATTATTTCAAGCTACCACCAGTTCACTGGAACCAACTTTCACCAGGATTGTGCCTGGAGTTAGGGCATAATTTTGATAAAGTTGTGCCTCAACTCCAGACATAAACCTGTGAAGTTGATAATGGCCATCTGAAAATTTTAAAAGGAGTGAGTGGTTCTCTTTTATGGGCATTTGAAGTTGAGTTAAAGTATCAACTTGTACAGAACTCTTATTGTTATTCAGATATAGATGCCAAAGATTGTTTTATCAGTCACTGAGATCATGGGGGCTATACGTTTTAAGCTGTGAACATAGTATCTTACTATCTTACTGTCTCTTACTGTAACCAACTGTTGTATTGCATCAATTTATATTTGCCTAGTTAAAGGCAACTGGACAATAAAATTCTTCCTCTCATCATATACAGTACATCTCAGCGGATGAATTTAACCCATCGCTTGAAGCTAAGAAGGGAGTAAAGTAAACCAAATTCTTGGAAAATAATAATCACTGCCCATGAGTAGAGGCTACGTTATCCAATGAATGAAGCTGTGCACTCTTTGAAAATGATTTGGAGGAGGTGTCTTGGATCTCTCATAACCCCAGCATCTCTCTGCTATACATTAAAGTAGCCTGAAAAAAGCTGCTGCTTTAAGACTTGCCTTAAGGGTCCATTTTAATTTAATGCATGGGATTTAATGCTGGGCCAGGAACTGAAAGAGAACATCCACCATTAGATCCAGATGATCACTGTATCTTCTTTCTTTTTAAGTACACGAACAAGTGGTACTGAAGCAACATAAGGTCAATGTGGGGACTGGGAAGTTTGAGTGCAACAGCACTAGGTAGTAGAGCATCATTGCTCTAGAAGCCTCCTGGAGAGGGGGAAAATGGTATCAGTTAAGATGTTGGACAAGGACCGGGGCAACCCAGGTTCCTCCTCATCCATGCAAGCTTATTGGGTGATGCTGGATGGTCTCTCTTTCTCATTTCAACCTGACTGACTGGGTTGTTGCAGTTGAACACATTGGAGAAAGAAGTCCTTGGTATACCACCTTGAGCTCCTGAAGGAAATAATGAATGTGCGACGTCATTTAAACCAGCCTGACAGAGCAAATAGGACTGTGAGATGCAACGGCCGTCGAACTTGCTGCTGTGGGAAACAGCACATGGCTTCATGGCTTACCACAGGTCCCCACCCTTCCCAGTTTGCTATCTCAATTTACAAAACCCACGTGAAAGGGAAAAAGAACGTTATCCAATTCTACAGTGCTCTTCTCTGAGCAAATCTGCTGCTTTTCAGCAAAAAGAAAGCAAAGTTGTATTCTTCCTGGAAAATGAAAGAACCAGGAAAAGCAAGAGCATGAGGAATCTCTATATATGTTTTGGATTCACATCGCCTAATTATGACAGTTCTAGGTATGCTGCTTAGAGCTACATATCATTTATTCTCCTGGAGGTGCACGTATTTTGTGCTGAAATCTTTGGCTTCGCTCATTAGGCTGTGAGCCTCACTCCATGGTGTGGAAGTACTTCTGAGTTAAAATGCGCAAAGTGGAATCTCATCTTTTGCTTTTGATTGGAAAGACATACCGCCTCTCAATCTGTTAAACCACAATGGCTGTGGCATGGATTCCAAATTAATTGAGATACAACTAAATAATAGGTTTTAACTAGCTAGTTTGTGCTTATCAAACAAATCAACCCAGAGTTCTCACTCGAGGCACAAACGACCAGGCTCAAATTATCTTACTTTGGACACATTATACGAAGACCCAGCTCTCTGGAGAAGGCTGTAATGCTGGGAAAGGTGGAAGGAAAGAGAAGGCGAGGACCAGCACCAAGTTACAGCAGCGATGGGTGCACCGTTGGGAGACTTGAAAGACCAGGTTAGGGACAGGTCATCATGGAGAAAGTCTATCTATGTAGTCACTAGGAGTCAAAAACAACTTGATGATACATAATCAATCAATCAATGGAAATATGTTAAACTGAAGGTGAAATATGGATAATGTTACAAAAGAACTGCAAAGTAATCCTACAGAGCAGAATAAATTACTGAAAGCATCCCCAGAAATACATATTTAAAAAAGAACCACAACCCTTCCATTTTACCTTGCTAGAAAACATGCTTACAGCAGACCTGTTTAAATCAATTTAGGTAGTCTTACTAAAAGAGATCACATGGACATAAGTGGGTGTAATTGGAGCAGGACTAAAAATAGCTCCACCCCAGAGAGGGCCTTCCAGATCATCTACCAACACCGTCACAGCAGGGGTGATTCCCTTTGTAAGGTACTTTTTTTTTTCAAAGTGGGAAGCAAATGGCTTTGTTTGTTTATTCAGTCTTAGCCAGGGGCCATACATCTTCCCATCAGTTTGCTCTCCAACATATACATACCTCTTCCTGACAACTGGAATTTGCCGTTGAAACCGCCTATATCACTCTTCCTGCAAGCAGAGAATGGCACTTTTTCCTAATTAAACAGCAGCAGCCAAGATATGTTCTGGGTTTCACCTATTGGGTAACGATGATGCTAATTCTGTCTATCTATCTATCTATCTATCTATCTATCTATCTATCTATCTATCTATCTATCTACCTACCTACCTACCTACCTACCTACTATCTCTCTGTCAACCATCTATCATATCTATCTATCTATCTGTCAATCATCTGTCATCTCTATCTGTCTATCTATCTATCATCTATTTACTATCTCTCTGTCAATCGTATCTCTCTCTCTCTCTCTCTCTCTCTCTCTCTCTCTCTCTCATATTTACTCTTTCTCCAAGGAACCCAGAAGAACTTACAGCAGTGTTTTCCAACCTGGACAACTTCCAGATGTATGGAGTTCAACTCCCAGCATGGCTGTTGTGGAAAATTCTGGGAATTGAGATGTACAGATCTAGTAATTCCCAAATGGTGAAACATGAAGGTCAGGTGATACATATAAGAAATGTGTACCACAATATCCCAAAGTCTTTACCCTGTGCGCTTCCTTGTGAGTCACCAATGGCAGCCAGTGAGAAAGAGTGAAGTAAGAAAACACATCATCACGTTGGCAAGGCAGGGAAAAAATTGAACTGCGTGTAAAAGAGCAGGAGAAGGTGAGACATGGGCCTGCCATTTTCCGCAACAGTCCCAAATCCTTTTGTAGTGCACTGCTGGCCAACTAGTTTTGTCTTTGCAACAACTCTGCAAGTTAGGTCAAGCTGTGAAATATTGATTTGCATTAAGATCAAGAAGAGAGTTTCCTGGGTTATTTGCAGACCTTCGACACTGGAAAGAAGGGAAAAAAGCATGATCAACTGTGGTGACGGGACTAAATTTTTTCAGATCTACAAAGGGAGAGAACCTGTAGGCCTCTCTTACCCCCAATGCCCCCTATTTCCCATAAGGGGTACCGTTGCATTTTTTGTTCTTTAGTTATGACTCAAAAATATCCAGAGAACTGTTCCCCCAGTTTCTGGGAAATGTCCAACTCAGTTCTTCTCTTTTTCTTCTTTTTTTTTTTGCATAACCTCCTACATTGTGTACAAAAGTGGCTACAACTCAATGTGTCAAGAAGGTCCAAATAAAGGTATGCTGTATGCATTCTGTCATGATAATTTGTTTTTAAAATTCAATAAAATTCAATATAATATCCAAGCTATATTCAATTCAATAAAATTCAATATAATATCCAAGCTATATTAAGTATTCCACTGGGTAGAGAGAGAAAGAAAGGGTAATATTATTTGCAAAAGTCACGTTCCATGTCATATTTTCTTCCTGAGACCAGCAGCTTCCTTCAGCCCCATCTATTTTGGCTCCTACTCCTGTGCCTGACACTGTTTTCTCTTCCTTAGAGGACTTAGTGCATGCAGACCAAGAAATTTGAAATATTTCAGTAACTGAACTGTCCTGGGTGCAATGAAACCATGAAAAGCACAATTCTCCTGGGATGAAGGACTGCCTTGTTCCTTGGAGATTTCCAATAAATCTTGTGTCAAGCTATTGCAAGGCACAATGAATTACAGGGCAAGCAATGAACACTGGGCCATTTGATGGCCACCACCCTTCTGGGCTTTGTATGCCTTATCAGCCTTGAAATGCAGGACAATCAAGGACAATAGCATCTATCTTCACAGTGGAGTGGCTTAGCAGAATGGGTAACATACATGATTTCAGGGAAAGCTGACGCTACTTCTATGTGACCTTGAACATCACACCTTACTTCATCTGTCTCTAGGCAGCTGTTGAGCAATATACAGGGCCAAATCAACCAACTTAGCTTGATCCCTTCTATTTTGGAATGAAGAAAACTGCAGGAGAACATCAGGCACAACCCATGGTTGTCTTTCCAAAATAAAAGCCAGAAAGTTAAGAAAGCATCATTGCACAAGTGATTGATGTCTCCTGAGCTTGGCCCAAAGATTGAGCCAGATTTATTTAGATGTTAACAAAAACAAAAGCATCAAAGGCCATTTAAATTGGTAGAAATGTATATCAATCAAGGAAATCATTTGTACTATAGAAATAATTCATACAGTTATACATGGACAAGAGGGGTGTGCAAAACTTTCTGTTCCAGAAACTCTGGAATATTCTGTTCTTCCTCCAGATGCCAATCCAACCACTGCAGGGGTAGTCTATTTGATTTCTGGAAGCAAATATTCTGCAACAGGAAGTGGTTTATGGCGTTCCAGACATGGTCTGGCCTGGAACAGAACCAAATATTTTGCATATCCCTAAACCCACATTTCACAGTTTATTACAAGTATGGTAAGTGGTATCTTCACTTCTCTTATTACGAAGAACAAAGAAAAATGGAGAATATTGAAAATTAATAATGGTAATTTTATTTGTTCATGTCAATGCAATAGTCAAAAAGGATTTATTGGATAGATATGCACACAGTTGCACGGTAAGAAAGGCTTAACATGCTTTAAAGTTTTCTTTCTCTCTCATTATTCTTATCGATGAAGTATTACATATCAGATGGCAAAAACAGAAAAAAAGTATTCTGTGCAAAAGTATATAACAATAGAAACAGTTCTTTAATGCAGACACCAGATAAAATACAAACCTTTCAAGTTAGATTTGATGGCATTACTAAAAAGTGCATGTAAATATTTTCGGGGTTTTTATGTGGAGTAGAATTTCCTCTTTTGAGAGAGAGAGAGAGAGAGAGAGAGAGAGAGAGAGAGAGAGATCCTATTTAATAGTTGCCCTGACTTCCCTTGGCATTTTAAAACCCCACTGAGGTGATAATTCTTCCTCCTATCTGCTCTTTAATAATGATGCGTGTCTGTCTTTCTGATGTTTTGCAACATCTGTTCTAGTTGTTGCTCCAAACAATGGAATCCAATACGTCGCACAAAGTTTTGCATGTAAATGGAAAGACAAGAAAATAGAAATAAGATATGAATCACTTTTAAATTAAAGCTATAGGCATATTGCCTGTCCTAGTAAGGGCAGAGCGGTCTACCCTTGAAGGAGGAGATTCAGCCTCAGGGACGCTCACCAGTGTTGGGACTTTGGGTTGGGAAGACTGTACGGACCCACAATGTCTAGTAAGAAAGCAGGATTTTCTCAGGTTCCAGGAGGAGTCTCCATCTTCAAAGCACTATATGCCAGCTCTGGAGTTGATGTAGCTTAATTACAGTAGAAGGAGGAGAAAGAAAGGAAGGGGGACTGTATAAAGATTTGATTCACATAGTGGTGCATAATGTTGTGATTCATTAATGGGACATGAGTCATTCTAAATTGATCCCAGTTCTATAGACATAGTTTTCATTTCATCCAATGTCAGTCTAATCACTGTATTTTGTTTAAACCTCTGGCCAAGTAGTAAAAGAAAAAAATCTATATGTGTAAGTAAATCAGCCTTTCAACCAGTTTGGTTGATGGTTCGATCAACTTTTTAAGCCTTTTAAAATCCCCTAGGATCAAAAACTGTTTTCTGCAGAAATGTCAGAACAGTCATGTTTATAACTGGCGTTTTCCTCCCACATGAAAGCTGTCAATATTTGGGAAAGTGGAGCTCTTCACCTTGATTGGAAGCCTTGTTGTTGAAAAACAATGCCCTGGTGTTTGCAGTAAGTTCACTGTCCATAACGTTTTTCCTCTCTCTTTCATGGCTGCATTTTCTGTTTCATACGAATTGCAGTTTTCAGCTTGGACTGTGGGCTACTTTGGAAAATCACTTAGGCATGGGAAGGGTAGAGGGAAAAGACAGGATCAGCAGACATAACACTCTCTATGTTTCCACTGCATGTCTGAAGGGGCAGATCTCTTCTCACATGGCTCCTGCTCCTGGATCATTCCTTCTCTAGGTAGTCCTCCTTGTGGGCTAGACAAACGAAACAGGCTGAATCCCAACCAGTAAGGCCATCGTGAGCATTGAAGGAGCAAAGTCCATCAAGAATGCTATACCTTAAAATCCAGCATTGAATTCTGCATAGATTTAGACTCAGCTCCTGCCCTACCCTCCAGGGGTGAGAGATATGATACCAATCTCTAGAATAACACCCTAAATATCTGTAAGCACGTGATTTGGTCTATTTCCAGCCACAACAGCATAAGAATGTGTCAGAAAGTTGAGTGAAGTGGGAGGATAACAGCTTTCTCTAGACAAACCCTCTCAGTGACAGATCCAACCTCTCTTCTCCAAATTTACACTTTCCAGGTAAGTTGGGGGGATGATGTCCAGGATTCTTGGTCAGCATAGCGGACGCTTTCTGGAACTCTGGGATCTGCAGTCCCAACACCTTTGGCTGATGCCTGGTTAGTACAAAGGAAAGTTGGGACTGTGTCTAGGGAAGATGCAGCCAACCCCACCAGGTCTGTAGGATCTGCCTTCTAATGACCATGCTTTTAGAACACAAGGAACCATGACATTTCTTCTTTCATGCATAGCTAAGAAGGGACCTAGATAACCAGCACAGCATTATTTAGGGATGTGGCTAGTAAGTTCACAGTCTTACTTTATCACTAGAAATTCTTAATGTATGACTATTGCAGTCGGGCTGCAAAAACTCAGATGGCCACTAGATACCAGCAACAAGATACCGAAACACTCTTTTGGGTGCCAACTCATGGTTATTCATATTTTTGCTGCCCCAATGTAGAACCCTTGCCTTCCCTTTCCTGTAATTCAGGAAACAGAGTGAAAGAGCTTCCCTTTGCAATTAACACTTATCACTGCACAGTATTCAAGTTGAAGGAATTGTTTTCCATTAGCTATCTCCCCACATTTCATGCAGTTCCAATCTATTATTATAAAGGCAGAGATTTACTGCTTGCAGTGCTGTGTTTCTCTTTATGGCTTTTTGAAGTTTATCATGAAACCAGTGCAATCCAAGTTGTGGCAGCTGGATATTCATTCCTGCTCCAGCTTGTCAAATTAAAAGCTCCCTTTGCGATTAAGAGAAATGAGAGAATTAAGAAGTTCTGCCTTTAGCTTATACAAAATGAACATTCTTGCAAAGAGAAATTCAAATTGGAATTTCAAACTGGATAGTAAGGGTATCCTAACAGGAGGCAATGGTGCACAAGCAACTCTAAAGAAAGCATTATTTCAGTAGCTGTAATATCATTGATACAATCAACCGTTATATTTCAGGGAAATGTGGCATAATGAGTTTGTTTTGACTGAAATATGCACAAGGAGACTGAGATTCCTTACTGTCAGAATTAAGGGAAAAAATTAATCTCTGTCCTTTGCTTCCTGGAAACTAGATCTCAACCAAAATTACTCCAGTATCAGTTTGCATTTGATTACAGCCTTAACAGAATTGATCTTCTGAAACGTACATCGTATTATAGCGGCAGTTTCTTTGTAGAGAAGTAAATAAGTGACAAGGGTCTGGTTCAGAAGCATGACATGCAGCTGGAGAAATTAAGCATCATGAAATATCCCATTGAACATTTAGCTATAAGCATGAAGATAAAATATTTTATCAACTCATGTCAGCTTTGTGAGGGAGTCCAGACAAGAAGCACACCCAGAAGTACTAGCTTTACTTTATTGTAAGGTTGCATTAACAGAATCTTGAAAGTCTGAAAGTACATTTCTCCCCCGTTGCCTTTGCAGCACAAGAAACTAGGGAGGGTCCCCTCTGAGATGTTTGCCATGCCCCCATTCCTTCTGCAGGTTCAGCTGCTTCTTATCTGACCATTGTCTAGTCTGTGGCTCTTCCTCCTGTCTCCCAAGGTCATCCCCACATACCATTACACCTGGTTCTAGGTTCCCATTGAGTTCCATTTACAGTACATCTGCTCTGAAATAAAAACGTAAGGTGGAGAAAAAGCTGTAGAAGGGGTATTCTACAATGGCAAAAGGCTGTTCAGAGCTCAAGTTAGTTTATGAAAGCCAATCTTTGTCTCCCTTGAAAGTAAGTTCATGAATAGGGATGCCAAACCAACTGTCAGGCCTAGCCCAAGGAACTCCAAGAGACAATGCAAATTCAGTCCAGCTATGTTTATTAGCTACAACCTCTAGCAGGAATCTTCCCAGACTGAAACCCCGTATCCCAAAGTCATCCAGCCACAACAGTGTGAATTCCTCAGGGAGGTGCCAGCCTCATCCTCTTGTTGCTCCTACGTGGTTCTGGCGAGCTAAGAAAATGTTTATCTCCCTGAGCCTGGCCTTCATAATTCCATTCCATCACACTAACTAACATTTGATGATGACGATGATGATATATCTTTCGTGTATATACTAAACACTTAGTCCTATGATTCAACATCAACCGAAGACACTTGTGGACAATGGCAGGGGCCCCAGCACTGCCACTCTGAAACTTCCTGGGCCTTTTATGGGCACAGACATACACACATATCTAGTCTCAGCATTAGGATTATGGCTTAATAAGGGCAAACAGCTGGCTAATGTATTCCTAAATATAAATCACCTTTATTCTGTTTCTCTATCAATGTTATTATGTTCTTCCTTGTTCTTTTTAATGGAACTGGCTAATAAGTTAGCGTTTTTATTTCTATATCCATAATGTCTGCCTTAAGTCTACTGATTTGCTTGTGGTTTCAACTGGCTTTAATTCTTTGTTTGCACTGATTGCTTTTATATATTAATGTTTACAGGCATAAAAGTTATGATTTTTTTAATTGATTGTGTTCCATCAAGTCACTCGTGGCCCCTAGCAACTAGATAGATAGATAGATAGATAGATAGATAGATAGATAGATAGATAGATAGATAGATAGACCTCTCTAATGTCTTTATATTGCTTGGCCAGTATTTGTTCAAGCTGTTACTGGCTGCAATTAGCTTTATTCATGCAAATGCCATGGTGCCTAGGACCCTTTTTAGTGCATTCACCCACAATGGAAGCGATGTTCTGAATTTCTGCTCTCGTTGGCCTCAACAATCATGGCCAGTGGTAACTTCTTTGCAATTTATACTTCGAAACATCTAGATGATATTCAATTACAGTTCCCTATAGCTGATTCCATCACATAGTTATGGTTAGTGCCTGCTTAATAAAGAGTTGACTCTCGATCCCACATAACCTAAACTGTGTGTATATGTGTGTGTAGTATCTATTAAAGTATATCTGAGAGCTAGAATTGTATGTGTAAGTTTATTCGGTAGAGTTTAATGCTTTCTGGCATCTATCAAGTCAGCCTTCCCCAGGTCTCCTGAAATGCTGGACTATAACTACCTCTAAGAGAAGAAGCAACTCACTCTTGAGAAGTGGGGGGGGGGCGGGGTTTGCAAAAAAGTAAATTTTGCAAAAGATAGTAGAATGCGAAGAGCAAGATGCTTGCTTTCCAGCTTGTTATCCACTGTTGCCATATCTGACTCCAAGGAAAGACTAGGATGACAACATAGTCTCAAGTCTGCAAAATAAATCTGGGATCCTCTGAAGCAAATTGAAACAGTCACAGCACTCGCTCCAAGTTTGTAACGCAGAAAATACACCCACGCACACTCACACCAAGACTTTTCTTCGACTTCGTTGCTGCAGTTAGAGATCCTAGGAACTGCCAAATATCCTGGTTTTTCCCCCAAATTCCTAAATGCGTCCTCTGTAGACTTTCCTTAGAACTGCACCATTTCTCTTCTAATGAAGGCTCTGCTCAGATGATTTCAGTTATCTTCATAAGAATTTCACTAACAGAAACTGTCTGGTGGATTCACACTTCATAAACGTCTTGGCCGGCTGACATTATGTATTGCTCTGGATTAAAGAGCTGCATTGGAGACACTATTATACCTTCCAACACCCGCAGATTAAAATGAGGATACACATACATCCAGACCTGACTTGGAAATGCTGAGAAGACAGGAAGGCACCCAAGAGACTTGCCAGAAACATGTCCACTTTCATAGAAAAGAAAAATTAACCTCTTCCTACTCACTACTTCAAGTAACCAAAGGTCTTATCTGTGCTATTCCCGAACAGTCTGTCCCACACTGATTAAGGATGCTCTTACCATGAACCATCTGCAATTCAACAAAAGCTCCCTCCGACTCAGCATGTGTGGTATGCTTGGGTTGGAAAGCTCACATTCAATACAATGTGTGAAAAATACAAAGAAATGCAAATATGTGTTGTGAAGACCGCAAGAGGACTGTACGATATGTCCCAACATCTGAAGCTTAGCAGTGTACTCTATATTCCAGCAATATTTGAAGCAAAGGCAACTGATCAACTGTTAACACTGTTCTAAAATTTGTATTTATCAGAATGGCTGTTCTTTGGAGAAAACAGGCCAAATGCTTGAGATCCACTTTTGCAGATCTTTGCTCTAAGATTGAGAAGATGGCCTATTCAAGTGGAAGCAAGGGCCTGCTTAATGTTGGGCCTCAAGCACTATACTATCCTCTAATTTTTTTAGATACCACAAATTCCATGTAGAATAAAGACTTTACTAACAGTTAGGGTTGTGGGCCATCCCAACTGAATGCTGAGAAGATGAAAAATATCAGAATGAAGCCAACACGTTATTTAACTAAATAATAGTAGCAAAGCAAGAGACAGCATTTGCAAGCTTCAAGTTAATGGACACCCCTAAGCCACATTGGAAAATTTTAATTGATTTGATCATGCGCCATAATCAGTGTTGACTCTTAGTAACCATACAGAGACCTACTCCAGGATGATCTGTCCTTGGCTTGCTCCTTATGGTCTCCCAACACTGCACCCATCACTGTTACAATCAAGTCCATCAACCTCATTGCTAATCATTCTCTTCTTCTCTGTCCCAGCATCGTTGACATCTTAAGGGAGCTGGGTCTTTGCACAATGTATCCAAAATATGTTAATTCCTTATTAGAAGTCTGCTGTTAGGAGTTCTCTTACTAAATGAGTATGCCTTGTAATGAGCAGAAGGCAAAGATCACTGATCTGCTACTCCTGTGTTCTCTCCTTTATCATGTTGTTTGTCAGAAGTTAGGTTTACCCCTTTTAAAGAATTATCCAGGAAGCTCCACTGAGTTTATAGCTTACTGCTGCTCCCAGATCAAGATGCAAACATCTCAAATAATGTTGCTAACTTCTGTTCAGCAACTTGCAGTATATGAATCCAAATATTAATTAAAATAAGATTCAGGTTAACTAAATGTGAAATGGCAATGTTTTAAATATTAGATAATTATGCCTCGCATTAGCAAGTATTTTTCTCTCCTTTGTTTTCTGCATTTTCTTGAATTTAAACACCTGCTTGACATCAGTTTGCTCATTTGCTTAATTTGGAAATGACTGATCACTGACCATAATTAATATTGATTGATATTTATTGGCTGATTGATTGATTGAGAGTCATCATAGCTTTAGGAGAAGAAACTTCCAGAGACTTATGGGAATGGGCTGAATTTAATTCTTGAAGTTAAAATGTTGGAGTAGGACTGGGGAACTTGGATTCCAACCCCCACCTGACATCAAATCAGGTGAACGTGAACCAATCAAGGAATTCAAAACTAAGGTTACTTAAAATGTAGATAAAGTAATCCTGTTAAAATGGCCAGGGAAAAAGAGAGAGCCAGGCACAGCCTCAGTCTCCTGTCCTGCAAAAAAGTGGGAATAAGTACCTTCCTGCAGAAAGAAGGGAATAAATATATCTGAGAGACACACTCCCTTACAAAGTCAGTTAGTGGAAAATTCCCAACTAGTCACCATCCAGGTGTGGTTATTATCTTTATCCACTATGAGCAACCATGTTGAATAAGATCATTGGAAGTTATAGTTCAGCCTAGCTCATGGGCACCAAGGGGCCCTATTTTACACTACCCATAGAAATAGACACATTTCAGAGAGTTTAGCATGGTTTTTAGAACATCATGTTGAGTAAAAAAAAATGGGTGCCAATTTTATTTAAAGCCCACGTGATACAAACCAATATTGTACAAAGACTTTGCAGACTGTCTAATATCTTTCAAGGGCAAGACTCAGACTTTGGAAAAAGTCCAACCTACCAGGTCAGTTCAAGGATACTCTATTTTAATTCCTTCCTAGCCTCAAAAGTGTTGGTGATACAACTTTAGAAACGCTGACTGTTTGTCAAAGCAAGTAAGGAACAACCTCATTCTTCTACTTTTTCTCTTTGTTCTGCTTTGTCCTGATTGGAACACTGATATTCTTGGACTTTTCCCTACTTCCTACAGGAAGAACCATTTCCTTCCTTCAGCTAAATAGAGACCTCAGTGAATGTGTGGAGTAGTGTAAAAATATGGTAGAAGCAAGAATGGGATGCAAGGATAGAAAGATATGGAGAGGTATAGTGAATGTCAACTAGATTTAGCTATCTTCCTTTTTTTCTCATCTCAGTAATTTTATCTACAGTAAGGGAAAAGAACTTATGTTTTACTTAATGGAGAAGGCTTGGTGCCAACTTTGATATCTGAGCACCCAGGACTTCTGGACACCAATATTAGATTCTGTTAGAGATGCTCTCTGTTAACAAAACAGAAAACAAAACCCACAACTTCCAGAAATGCAGATAAGGTTTCTGGGGTTTTTGACCTTCCCATTTACACAATGAAAAGATTGGATAGAAATGCATTGGCAGTTAAACTCCACTGAATTCTCTTTGATGATTGCATTTTAAATTAAAAGGAATATTGGGTACAGTCCATACCATATTTGTAAGGAGAAGATAAGGATGAACCAGTCTCTGCCAAAATAAGAGATACAATAAAGAAATATGATTTTTCTTCTTGTTTGAAATTTTTCTTTCCCCAAAAGAGTAAGTCTTCCTTTTCCATCCATCATCAGATGTCATATGAAGCAGTTTAACTTTCACAGAAATCACAGAGAGAAATTAGTTTCTTAATTTCTGTAGTGAACTGAGTATATTCATTTCATATTTTTGCTACTTAAGGCAGCTTGTATGAAAAGAACTAGTCGTTTTGCTTAAAAAGTGCCATACTTCGTAAACACAGCAAATTTTACAAAGTGTAAAAAGAATGCTTAAAACTGCAATCCTGATAATGATTTCTTTATTCAGTTTGGGATCATGTTGAACCCTTTTGAAGGGTATTGTTTGATAAGCAAAATAATGGATCCTGTTGTTAGGCCAGTGTTTCTCAACCTTGGCAACTTTATGAAGTGTGGACTGAAACTCCCAGAATTCCTCAGCCAGCATGCTGGCTGGGGAATTCTGGGAGTTGCAGTCCATACATCATACAGTTGCCAAGATTGAGAAACACTGTGTTAAACCATTCAACAAGTCCTCAGAAGTTTCAAAAGATTTTTTTTTCTGAGACTAGTGAAGAAACATCTTCCAAGGATCAGCATGAAGGTAAATTAAAAGTACAGTCCTGTATATCTGCTTTTAAAAGCACTCTTGCAGGTATTTGGGTTTCTTCTGCTCAGGTAAGTTGATCTTGCTCAAAAGCTGCTGTTCAGAGAATGAGCCAGGGGCTACTATCCATTGTCACATAATCCTGGTTTATTGTTTTGCTCACCCTTCCAACTGAGTATGCATTACAGGGAAAGGCAAAGTGAGAACATGTCAGAATACTCTCTACCTGCTCTGCTGTCTTGATCAAGCTTCTGAGCCATCCGATAATCAGATGCTCATCAACAATGACCTTCTTGAAAACATTCAGTGGTGAGAAAAAAAATATTATTCTGGTTTACGCTTGGATGGAAGAGTATCAGGAAATCCCAGGAATGTAGGCCAGAACTGAAACTTGAAAAAGCAACCCAGAATAAGCCATCCACTTCCATACTGTTGCCAAGAAAATTATGTTGACACCCATGAGGTCAGCAAGGGTTGGACTCAGTCAAGGAGACTTAGCAATCATCCATTTATTACATAGATTGATGCTCCTTTGTATTTAGCTGTCAGTGTGTGGACAATGTGCTTGGCCTGTAATTCCCAGGCATGAAAATCAGTATCAAGGGAAATGATATTCCTTCTTCCATCTTCCTCATTATCCTAAAAAACCAGAGTTAGTCCCAAAAAGTATAAGCAATTAAATGTTTGGAACTCCAATTTGCTTAAAGGTCTTATAGCCCCTCCTTCTTCTTTTCTACAAGTGGGGTTGACACTCCAAGAAGAGACAGACTTTTCACATATGATAAACAAGACTTTTTTTAAATGGATAAAATAGTTTGAAAACATTTTCTTGCTTTATTTCAAGGGGAAATGATACATGCATACATTAAATTAATAAATCAGTTTAAAATAGTGCTTGAAGTAGAGAAGAGCTTCCCCCAGGTGAGTGGAGGGAAGTCCTAAATGTAATTGGTAAAAGCTGAAGATGTTCACCAATTTCATCCATCGTCTTACAGAAGTGCTAGAGTGGGAAACATTTAATCGTGCAGTATTCACTCTTATCATGGAAGCCCTAGCCTCTGCTGTCAGATGAATAATTTCCCCTTCAGAAGTCATGAAAATTTATTACAGCAAAGGAGAAACAGGCTCAAAAATGTTTGCAGATACAGGTTTCTTCCATTCTTCACTTTCCTTAGTTATTGGATGGTGGCTGCAGAACCTCAGACGGCCACTAGGCGGCAGCACAGTACCACAGAATCCCTAATTCTTTGCTGCCATTTACTGCTGGCCTGGAACTTTTGCAACCCAAATCTGGTAAATTTCCTTTGCTTTTCAATATGTGCCAGGACAACTGGAAAAAAGGTGCATTTTTATTCAGGCCTTTCCCAACATTGGGTTGGACCATTGTGGTGGCTGTTATTTCTGAGAGTTGGGGTCCAAGACATGTGGAAGACACTAATCTGTGGAAGGCTGATCTTGTAGGTATGTCATTCCCATGGGGGCTGCATTCATTCTGAAGCACTCCAAATGCATTCGAGAACTGTTTTTCTTACTGACTCCAAAATGTCTGAATGGCCTCAGATGCCTTTATAGAATTATGCACTCTAACTCTTTCTGCCTTCCCTCCATCTGAAACACTTTACTCCATTTTTGTCATCGCTGGACTGCAGTGAAACAAGAGATGAAGAATTTCTCCATTTTAAGGAAGTAAAGAAAAGGCTCCCTCTGTGGGTGAACTGCTTCAAAACCCGGTTCTCCTGAGGACATTTCATTTGACAGCCGCAATCTTCAGCAATCTGCAATGAAAAGAGTATAACTCCTCATCTGTTTCAGCAGCCGAAACATGTAGATGAATGATACATTCCCCGTGCATTACAAACAGCATTCTAAGGCCACGGTTTCAGATCTCCTTGCTGGAATGGTGGGCCACTAGTGAGTTACCATACGATGGCAGCAGAGATCTGTGTGAGTCAGTTTTCATTCTGGCTGCGCTGCAGATTTCTTTCTATTTCATTCATCTTTGACTCAGAATCTCTGGTCATGCTCGATGTTCTAAGCCCAGCCAGAAAGTGAAGGGAGGTGAGGTGAGGATTCAGCCTCCGGGTCACAACCAGGGAGAAAGTATAAAGAGATTGGATGGGGCAAAGGGAAATCTCTATGATCTCTGGGTCCATGGAACCCAGTTTGGGAAACACCATTGTGTAAGGGTGTATGACTCATAGTTCCCAGAAGTGTGGATAGCATTAGATTGATTCTTGCTTTGGCCAGCGTCTATAGATGGTAAGACCATCTGGATGACCTTCTCTGATCTCCAGAACAAACCAGGATTGAACCTGTTACTGAGTTAAAAAATTTTTTTCCTTTTTCAGTATGTTAGCCTTAAGTATGTATTTAGAATGAATATATTAAAGGGGAAAAGTTGAACTCATTATTTAAAATGTGAACCATAGTGTTTTGTATAATTAAGACTAACGTAGCTAGGGAAAGTGGTAAAATCTCAGAATCTTGGATCCTTTTTATTTGTTTTTGCTCTGACATGTTTAGGTGGGTCCCTTTCTTCTTCTTTCTATTTTCCTCTGTTTTTAATTGGTTTTGCTAAGGTTTCTCTGTTTATCCATACAGTATTTCCCACATGAGTGTTATAATTTACATATACGGTTGTTTTAAATGTTAGGAACTGTAGTCTCTCTATAAAACTTGAGAACAATTTTAAAAAATCAAACCTGGTTAGACCTTGGGTGGAAGGCCAACAGAAACTCTCAGGACTATAGGCTAGACTATCAGCATGAAAGGAAAAATGCTCAAGAACATTTGCACATATGTTTCATTTTTCAACTGTGTCAGGCATTTCTCTTCATTGTTGGAAGGAAAAGAACGCTAAAATGAATGAGGCCAATGCCTTGCTTCATGAAGGCTCCTTTGATTGGCCTGCTGGAACTTTTACATTCCTATTTGGTTTCTAATTTTGAGGAAAAAGTACAGAAGGCCATGCACCTTTATTTTATGTTTTACTGCTAATTTTTGGCAAATGTGATACTAGAGCTCCAGTGTCAACCAGCAAAGTGGGAACTGTCCATAAGCTACTTAACCTTGATTTAGAAGAAAACACACATCTTGAATTGAACCCAAAAGTTATATTCTGGTTCTCCCACACTTATGTAATTTTCCTGGTTTCAGATTCGTGATTTAATATTCTTATCTCACATTAGTTCTTTTAAGGTCATAACATAGTGGTGTATATTTGAACCATAGCATGCTAGAGCTGAAGTAACTTGAGAGGTCATCTAGCCTAAATAGTACAGGATCTGCTGGAGGATCTCAGACAGCTACCCAACCAGCCTATGCTTGAAGACCTCCAGTGAAGAAGACCTCTCCACTTCTTCTGGCAGCCTGTCCTACTAGTTGAAAGCTAATACAGGCAGGAAGCTCTTCTGAACTCTAGCCTGAACCTACATCCTTGTAAACTTAACCCATTGGTTCTGGTCCTGCCAATATCAAAGAAGCCCACTACATCTTCTGTGTGACAACCCATGAGATATATGGAAACTGCTGTTGTATCTCCCTCAGTCATCTCTTCTGTAGATTCCTCACTGGATTTGGTTTCCAGATCTCTAACCACCTTGGTAACTGTCCCCCAAACGTACCCTAATTTGTCACTGTCCTTTTGGAACTATGGTGCTCAGAACATAGTATTGCAAGATTGCATATAGCCAACTTGGCTGACTTTGGAAAAACTAAGCAAGATTGTACCTGGTTAGTACTTTGAGGTGAGACTTCCAGAAAATTTCAGAGTTATAGGCCACTACAGGATTATTCTAAAAAAGCCTTATGACAGAACATAAGGAGTCACAGCTCAGGAATTACCTTTGTATCTGCAAATCTGATCCTCCCTATTAGTGACTCAGAAGCCATGCCTCCAAAATAGCATTAAGGTTCAGGTAGATTCACAGAGGTGCTGGGAGGCCATTTGGGACACAGGTCAGCTGCAGTGCTTTGAACACAAACTGACTAGTTCTCAAGGTCAGGTTCTCCCATCCTGACAATTGCATATAGATCTAGCTGAAATTTGCAGGTATCTTGAAAGACAGCCCTACAAAGAGAATATTACTGTTGTTGTTATCTAAAATACATTCAGGCCATGCCCAGCCAAGATTATTCCTGCTTTCTCAAGACAGAGTCTTAGCTTGGGATTCCATCAAAGCTGACAAAAGGCAGTCCTGCCTTCTGACAATACCTGGTCACCATAGATACTGCTGGTTTGAACAGAATCCCCAGACTGAAGACCTGATTTCTCAGGTGTTGTCCAACCACATCTAGAGCAAGTTAAGCTCTCCAGAGGAACCAAATTACAATGGATCTAAATGAAGTTTCAACTTGTTCACCCTCATCCATCTGGCTTCCTCTGCTAAGTATGCACTCATACATTCTTCACTACCTACTTCAGCTGCTGCTGTAATGCATCGATCTAGACATCTGGGCAAGGTTTTATGTACACTGTAAAAAAGATGGAAGGCCAAGAGGGAAGTCTGAAGCCTGGTGGAATAGTCAGCTCTTAGCAGTTCACTTTTAGGAATTCACGCTAGTGCCAGAGTCATCATTAAGGTCACACTCCCTCAGTAGAGGTCACACACCAGGGTGGGCAAAGAAGCTTCAGTCTCAAAACTCTGAGCATGCAAAGCGTATTTTGTATCTGAGAGTATTTTGTACCTGAGAAACAAAGCCCTTTCTTGCTCTCCCAGTTTAACGGATGAAGCTGAAGAGACATAACAAAGCTTGCTTGATTCGTTCTGCTTTAGAAGTGAGGTCCGCCTTGCTCCTTGAAACGGCTATGAAGGGGTGCTACGCTCAGATTTTGGCTGAATAACCTGGATTGCCTGACACTTCCTGAAATGAAATTGCCCTAATGCAGTGTTGTCCAAACTTGGCCACTTTAAGATGAGTGGACTTCAACTCCCAGAATTCCCCAGCCAGCATGGCTGGCTGGGGAATTCTGGGGGTTGAAGTCCACTCATCTTAAAGTGACCAAGTTTGGACAACACTGCCCTAATGAATATTGCTGTAACATTCCAGCAGCTGAGTACATAGTTTCAGTTCCTTCTTTGCAGGCGGGTGACAAATGGAAGCAGTACAGGCTGAGCAAGAAGCTTCAGCTTAGTTTCATATGCCAGCAGCGTGGAATATCTGTGAAATCCACCACACTTTTCTGGACGTCACACCCAGTTTCAGGAGCTGTAGTAAAGGCTGAAGACGTGTTCCTGGTTGCTAAACCGGATGCTTGAGTGATACACTTTGCTGCCTTTTCCCTCTGAACTAGTTAGAGTAATTGTGGGGCTTGGATTAATGGTAAGTTGGAATGCCAGCAACCAGCTTCGGTGCACACTTGATCAAGTGTAGAGTTAAATAAAGAGGATTATTTTTCTAGCTGTAATAGAAGGTTCTTTCCTCTTCCAAAGGGAACTAATCCTCATTTTTTTTACAGACCTAGCAGTGATAGTACTAAGTGACAGGACACAGGCATTGCACACATGAAGTCCTAGGTTGATTTTTTTTTTTTTGGTGGGGGAGGGGGGTGAATCTAGCTAACCTATTCTAGGTTTTATGTGGCTTGGTGTCAGAATCTGCCAGACTCAGATCCCAATGAAGAAACTCTCAGTTGAACCCTCAGTTTCAAAACAGAAGAATTCTTTATTAAGCAGTAGACTACAGTTCCAAGTCATTGCCAAGACTAAAAGCCCCCGCGTGCCAAAACCCTTTTTCTTTCCCCTTACTGTCACCCCCCTTTTCCCCAGTCCATCCCTTTCTTCTTGATGATCTCAGCTCTTCCTGGGTCTCAGGCTGGTATGACCTTGGTTGTCTCTGGGAACCCGATAACAGTCCACCTGCGCCTTATGGTTCCTTCTCCCTCTCCCCCTTTCCCACAATGGCTGAAACGAAGCAAGCAAGCTGGTTAACTATTTAATTGATTGGGAGGCTTCTGACAGTTGGATGTATTGCACCAGTCCCCTGGGTCTTATATTGTGATGTTATGGTTTGATTGGTAGATTGTATTTTTTTTCTGTTGTAATCCAAGAGGAAATTGTTCACCACCCAGTGTTGGTTGGAACCCTGATATGAAAAATGTTCATCCTGGAGTCATTTTCAGGGCAGAGAAGACTTGGCAAGGTATACAGTCTTGGTAAAAGCAGCATCTGGTGATTACTGTTTCTGTGTCATCAGATCACTGTCAATTCTTAGTGACCATATAGATAGATCATCTCCATGATCTGTCCCTAATTTGTCCATTCAGGTCTTTGAAGGGTGAGCCCATGACCATTGTAGTTGAGTCTGTCCATCTTACTGCTCATTCTGTTTTCTTCCACTTTTCCCAACATTATGGACTTCTCAGGGGAGATGGGTCTTTGCATCCAGTGATAGAGGTGCACAAAACTCATTCAGGGGACAGAATGTTTTGGGATAACATTGATACGATCCAATGAGACAATCTTCCCCAAAGGTCCTGCTGGGGGTATCTGGCATTACTGAGACGATCCAGTCATTCCAAATGTAGCTTGATGGTTTTTTGGAAGTAAATTTACCAGTATAGGAAGTGATTCATGATATTTGAAGCATGGCCAGTCCCCAAAGGGCACATTCTCATCATTTTTTGTGCACTGAATTCAGCACTTTGGGGAGTATCAGTCACTTTGTCATATAGAAGGTGTCAGGGGTCAGAGTTAGGGGGCTGTCCCACCATGAAAACACACCTGTACAGTGTTTAATTTGTATCAAGAAATTCAAACCAGGTTGATATTTATTCAGAAAGAACTGCTTTCAGCAGCAGACAGAAAGGAACAAATCCTTTCTCCCTTTTCCCCAGCCTTTCTGGCAAGTCTGCAAGCTGCCCCAGATGATCCAGAGCCCCCCTGAAGGACATCTGCTGTGGGCTACATGTGAAAAAAGTTAAGCAGGATCCGATCTGGTTAGTCTTTGGACTGGAGACCACCAAGACATTTCTGGCTAGACTTGGAAGTCAGATATGGACCACTATAAGGAAACACAATTCTAAAGCAAGTATTTTGGACATTTTAAAAGTTTAATTCAGATTAATTAATTAATTAAATGTACACGGCCAACTATGTTAAGTACAGGACACTGGGTGGCTGACAATTAAAAACAGTAAACAATAAACCAAATTATAAATAGCATGGATAGTAGCCGAGCAACCAGTCTACAACACTAACAATCATCCTAGTTAACATAACCAGGAAACTGGCTGACTTACATCCTAAGGGCTCCAGGCTTGATGGCAAAGCCAACTTTTTAAGGGCTTGCGAAAAGCCAGCAGGGTCAGGGCGAGTCTGATCTCTGGGGGGATTTAGCATCTTTGGGTAAGCAAGAAAAGACCATTAGATCATTAGAAAGTACAGGGGGGAAAAAAAATTGAGGTAAATAGACTGACGATAAGAAAGCCTTTCAAATCAATTGAAACTGCAGTTCTCACTGCTGTTAATTTGAATAGCACTCAAAATCAGGAGCTGAGCTCGAATCAATGGTGCGCTTATTTTGATTTGATGGGTAAGAATAGAGAAGAAGCAAAGCCTACATTTTTTAAAGCAAACCTTCCATTTAAAATGTGATCATCACTGTTTTTAATGGTGATCCTATTGTCTGGAACTGCCTGTATGCATCTCCTGCGTGTATGGCTCCCACCCTGACAATGTTCAAAAAGTTGTTGGAAACCCTGGGGAATGTTATCTATTTATGTTCTGTATTTGTCCTCTTCTGGACGTGCACGATCTACGCTTTTATCATTTTCCTGCATTTCATGCTGTCAGCAGCCCAGAGTCTTATGAAATTGGTTGGCCTCTAGATTGAATAAACAGATAAACACATAAAAATGTGAATGTGAATCACTTAGGAAATCATGGCTATCAATGGTGATGGAAATGTAATAAATAAAACCAATCCATGAAATTAAAATGGTAAAAAAGGATCATCTTATTAACTAGATCCATTACCTTTATCCTATAAATAAACAACATGGCCTGGTGTGTTTCACTGAGTTTCCCTACAGGGAAATTTCTCTCTTGCTTCGCAAATATGCGCCAACTACAGAATGACACATAAGCTGGCGAGTGTTTACATATTAGCTGTTTGCTAATAACAAAGAACAGCTGTGCTTTGGGTGAAGTTTGTGTGCTCCTAAATAGAAGCCGCTCTGAGGTGTGGTTTTACGTCAGACTACTCAGGCTCTGAAGTGAAATAGAGAAGCTGCTGTTCGGAAGAAGGATACTCGGCACACACCCATTCATATTTTCCCTTGCCGGAGGCTGCTCCAGGGGCCTTTAAAACGGCCTGTAAACTGATGGCGCAGCTGCCCGTAGGAAGGAACCACACCTAAGTGTGTTGGAACATTGCTGAAAAGGCTTGGACTGTAGTAGATCCCAGACTGAAGTTGGCAGATTTCCCCGGAAGAGACGCTGAAGGGCAGGCTCATTAAAGGGCAGAAGAAGAACATTCTTTAGCCCCCAACAAGGTAGGCCAGGTCGTCCCTCTCCCCCCCACCCCCAAAGGCCGCCAGGCTGTTGATTTCAGGACAGCATCTCCAGGCAACGACGGCTGCTGTTTGGCCCCGGGTGTGCGCGAATTCACTTTCCAACTCCGGCACGCGAAAGGAGCCAGAAACGCGGCAGGGTCTGGACTCTTCGCCCCTTCTCGTAGCATCCCCGGGGCGCGCGCGTCAGAAGGGCACCCCATTGTGACCTGCTCCGACCTGACCGGGCGGTTGGGGAGGCTGCCCGGGAGCTCCGGTGGCTCTGCGCTAACGGCCCTGCGTAGGAAAAGCGAGAGTCGTGCGCTCTCCGAAAGGGCAACCTGCCGTGCCATCGCCGGGGGCGACGCGCGCGTCTTGCCGGCCCCCGAGCGCCGCCCAGGTGAGAGGCCAGGCCAGGCCAGGCCAGGCCGGGGAGGCGGAAGCAGAGCGGGCCGCGCGCTCGGCTCCTTCCCCGGCGCCTCTCTGAACCGCAGCCTTGTTCGCCGCCTCCCGCCCGGCCTTTCCAGCCCGGGAGGGAGGCGGAGAAGGCGAGACTCCGCCCTGGGGCCCCGCCGCGCTCCGCTCTCGTCCCGGAAGAGGGAAGGAGCCGCGCAGCCCCGCGTTGAGAAAGTCGCCGCGCTCGCCCGAGGAGACGCGCCCGCCGCCGCCGCCGCCGCCGCCGCGCCCCGTCCTGCCGCCGCCCGCGCGGCCGGAGCCTCGCCTGCCAGGTAGGGAGCGAGTGCGGGACGCCGGAGCCCGGAGGCGGGCTGCCGCTGGCGAGCGCGGCTGGCCCCGCGGGGCGCGGTGGCTGGGGCAGAGCCCGGGCCGGGGCCGAAGCGCTGGACAGGGCAGCCGCTGGGGCCGGCGCGGGAGGCTCCTCCGTTCCTCTCCCCGGCCGGGGCGCTTCCGCCGGGCAAACATGGAGGAAGCGCTGCCAGCCTTGGGCGTAGTCCCGGGCGGGGAAGGAGCGAGCTCCTCGGCCTTCGCCCGGGCGGGTTTCTCTGCGCTGTTCCTGGCAAGGACCCGGGATCCTGCCGCGCCGCGGCCTCCTGCTGGCCTTCCCGGGCGAAGGGCGGCCCGCGGGAGCCTGGCGCGGCGAGCGGTCGGCAGCTCGCGCCCCGGAGGTCTCCACCGTCCCGAGGAGTTCGCCGCCGCCTCGGCTCGCGGGCTGCGTCCGCGCCGAGCGTTGCCCTCGGGTGCCGCATGACCTCCTTCTCGGGTTTGGCTCCGGGCGACTCGGGACGTTCCTCGTTGGGTTTCTTGGCAAGAACGCGGAAGCGGTTGAACGGGGTTCGCCCAAGGTGCGAAAAAAGAAACGTAACCAAGTTTGTCCCGACATGCAGACGAAGGATGCTGCCACAGTAATGGGGAGCTTGGCTTGGAAGGAGAATCCCGAAAGAAGGATCTGGGTTTGCATTGGGGCAGTGTGTGGGTGGGGACGGGGGTAAGGGGGCACGACCCCATTGTGAATAGGTCAGACTTACTTTCTCCTAGCCAAGCCAAGAATGTTGGGAATGTGCCATACTGGCAAAGATGGAGTTTGGCAATTGTCTCTGTCCCCAGGACTCCTTCAAGGGATAAGTAAAGTAACATTTACTTTAAATCAGGTGACCATCTGGACATCTCCATCTTACTCCAAGGACGCTGAAGTGGGTTTGCCATCGCTGCCTTCTCGGTCTAGCTCTAGCCTAAAGGCCTGGGATTTCTGGTGGTCTCCCATCCCAGCGTTAATCAGGTTCGGCCTTTTTCAAGCTCAGTCAAGGTTGCTGATGAATGGCAACAGTGAGGTGGGGGACGTAGAGCTCTTTATTCCACTTTTCCTGGCAGCGAGGCACTGCATTGAGGGTGATGAGGAAAAATAGGCTGTTATACATATTTTAAATGGCAGTGGGGTCCCTTTGCTATTAAAATGCAGTTGCGCCTTCTGTGACGTTGTCTGCGTTGTGCTCTGGAGTCTTCAGATACTCAGCTCAGTTCAAATGCCACAGTCTCATTTATCCTAAGCTTTTGCTCCTGCACAATAAAAATATGTATTTCCTGGAGGCCTACAGTAACAGCCTGAAACATTTCTCTGAATCCGAGGGGATTCCCATCTATTGCAGTGTTTCTCCTCCTCCCTCCCTTTTCTTTCTAGGACAGCTTGTCCATATCTTCTGCAAATCTTCATAATATTGTTACTTCTACCTGTTTGGGCTGGTTTTGTTGCAAGTAAATTTCAAAGTTGTCCCTGCCTAGAGTCACGCTCCAGTGAGATGGGTGGTGACAAATTTGAAATATAAATAAATAAATAAACTTAATCCGCTTCCCTAATGTCATTTTCCTGCACATCAGATACCAGCTGCTGCTGTATCTAGGGGCTATTTTTGGAGGTTGCCTTTTGGAAGAGAGTGTTTAAAGCCAGCAAAGTATTATAGGGAAAACATGGTATTCCTGGCCCTGTATGTCTCTTGGAAACAAGATTAGCAGACAAGCAGGGGATGTAGGGGGCTTCCCGCCCCTCTCCCCCCGCCATGCAGGCCTGAAATCTTTGCAAATCTGTTGGGATAGAAAAGTTTCATGCAGTTTATGGGGGCTTGATATTATTTTTATCCTTAGTTTATCCCATGTCTATTCATGGAGGACAGATGGCCACGCCAAGATTGCTCAGGGATTTTTATGGTCTCCAAGTCAAGCTAATGAAATTGGCCCAGCTGAACACAAGGTTTCCTTGCCACGTGAGTCTCCTCTGTACACTGATTTCAGCAGGACTTTGGCTGAAAGAACTTTTGGCTGGCCTGAGCCCCTATTGCAGTATTTTAATTCAATCAGGAGAGGACTGTGCCTGATGAAAAGCTTCTGTAGCAGCAGAATTTGTATCTGCTTGGTAGGTGAGAGGGGAACAAAATGCCTTTACCAAGTCCAGTTTTCTTGTCCTTTTTCCTCTTCATTAATTCAAGCACACATTTCCTTGTGCATTTTAACCTTATGCAAACAGCCATTCCTCTGTATGGCTTATGACCTCCTTGGGGGTTGGCATGGAAAATGCAAGAAATCAGCCTCCAGTTCCTTTAGTTGGATGAGCTTCTCAGAGTAGGCTAAATGTCTCCATCGTTGGTCAGAAGGCACAGCTTGCCTTTTAAACAATGAACTCTCCTCTTGCTTTACTTTGCTTCCCACTTACTAGTTCATCACTTTCCTCTTTGAATACCTGCTCAAAGCATTTCCCACTTGCTTTGATGAACTGTTCACAGGTGACTGCAGTTGGGTTAGGGTCAGGATTTATTAAAAAACCATAGGACTCCTTTCCCTAACTTTTCCTTCTAGCATTCTTGGATTTCCATTCAGAGGTGGCTAGGATCTGCAGTGAGGAGCAAGCACGCTGAGTTTTAGCAACAATAAAGCTTTACTGGTTTAGAATGTCAAACACCCTGGCCCTCACACTTGTGTACTCACTCTCGCTCTCTTTCATTCATTTGCATTCTCTCAGGGCCTAGGGCCTGTGTAAAAGAAGAGTGGCGAGGGTGGGGTGGGGGGAATCCCTTCCAAACAAGAATTCTCAGCTGAGGCTTGATTTTAATGACTCTTCTATAGTTTGTTGGATGCTAGGCCAATGCTAATTAATTTATTGTCACTTGTGTATTTCTTCAGCTGGTCTCCCCATTCCTCCTTGGAATGTATACATGATGTGCTCCAGATAATAGTGACTTTACATAAATATTGACTTTGTCTTAAGGAGCTGGCTCTAGCCTTTTTAGTAAGCCCTTTTAAACTTTGTCACAGTTTCGAAGTATCACAATTCAAGGAAATTACTGAAAACAATTAGAAAGGATTTTGAAGAGAACTGGGAATTGAGAAATGGGAATAGTTTGTCAGCGTGGATAGGGAGGAAATCTACAGTGTAGAATAAGGGTCAGTATCGGAATGCAACTAACTTTATGGTCCTTGCCAGCCAGAACAAATTTTAATCAATACATCATAGCAAGTAAGGGCACAGCTGAGGAGGAGGATCCAGCTGCAAAAGTCACACCAAACATTCCAACTTGGTGAAGGATTCTTGCAGATGGATGCTAAATTCAAATAGATGTTTTAGGTAATTATAAATGTGATATGATGGTGCCAACTTAAATACAAAACCTTCCTGTGTAGGAGAAGGTTGGTTTGTATTGCGCAAAACACATTTAGTATCCAGAAAGCAGCCTGAACACAGAGCAAGCATTGAGGATATAGAAGGTGATCTTCCTTGGGTTATATTAGACAAGCGGTGTTTAGATTTTGTACTTTTAGGGAACCTTTTAAAAATTGACTTGTCTGCTATGGAATGCTTTTGCATTATAGCCTGTTCTGGAAACCATAAAAGGCACATTCAGGGCCTTTCCTCACTACCGAGTTGGCCTCTCCGCATCCTTGGGTTTGCTGTCCCTTATCCTCTGTGGTCACTATTTCAAGCCACTGCAGTCACGGGATTTCTCATTGAGGTAGTGGGGGCCAAAGGTAATGGGTTCTACATGCTTTCAGGCTTCCTTAGGGTGGTGTTGGAATAAGAGGGAAAATACTAATTCAACAGTGGTACAGTTAGGGATGATTTAAAGCTGCCTCACTCATGGGTTGGAGATAGGATAAAGGCAGCATCATGGGGGCTAAGCAGAAATGTGTACTTCAATTAGTTGCTAGTGGGGAAAAGCTTAGTTCATGCATAGTAATA
This sequence comes from Python bivittatus, assembly GCF_059951505.1. NCBI lineage: Eukaryota > Metazoa > Chordata > Lepidosauria > Squamata > Pythonidae > Python > Python bivittatus. Next base: position 5,560,416 of record NW_028277033.1, read on the forward strand.
CTAACGAGTTTGACCATTGAACTAAATGATGACCAAGGTTTGCCTTTTTTAAGAAGTAGAATGGGCTAGAATTCTTACAATCTGCTCTGGAAAGTTAGGCTTTTATGAACTTCTGCAATTATGAAAGTTCATTAACCCAAGCATAGCAGCTGAGAGAGATAGTTAGGTCTTTGATTCAGAAGGACTCTGGTACCACCTTTTCAGATTAACACATTTTATTAAAAAGCACAAGATTTATTTATTTCTTGTCTTTCTGTTCTATCTTTCCTCCAGAAGCACAAAGCAAGTTACGTAGATACCTGTTTTCATATGATTTCCATAACAATAGATGGTAGGTAGGTAGGTAGGTAGGTAGGTAGGTAGGTAGATAGATAGATAGATAGATAGATAGATAGATAGATAGATAGATAGATAGATAGAAGCTAAGAGAGAGTTTCTGTGGTTGAGCCAACCCAATCCAACACTTGCCAATTATGACTATAAAATTTCTTGCAAAGAGTTGGAAAATGTGTCATAGGGCTACACAAAGGCTAGAATGTGATTTGAGCAGTGCACTCCGAGAAACAAAATGGCCTTTTCCTCCGATCATGCTTCAGTTGGAGATGGTGTCCATGCAAGCCTAGGAAAAGATGCAACTCCTTTAAGGTGTGCATGACCAGAATTTTGTATGTATCCATGCACTCTTCATATCTCACTTTGCCCTTCGAATCTGGATCACTGCACAGCCTGGCTGGACCAGATGGAGGGTACTTTTAGTCCATCACTGGACATCAGAAGGAAATCATCACCTTCCTACTTGTATTTTCCAGTAGCTGTATTCATAACCATCCTTTCTCTATTATCAAATGCAATATATAGCCTTGCTGATTAGCTATAACCATCTCCATGAGTTTCTCTAGGCTGGTTTTAAAGCCTTCAACATGAAGACGGTAACCATCATCAGATCTTTGTGGAAGTCTGTAAATTAACTAAGAATCTAAGATTTGCGGTCAGTGGCTTTCAGAACCTCAGTGGCTGAGCCTGTTCCAGTGATATTTTGGTACTGATGGAACTTCCTGACATGAAATCTTTCATTAAGACAACCAGGGAGTAATAAAATGTGCAAAGAAGGGCAAATCACCTTCCAAAGCAAATTACTGAAGTTGCTAGACAATTAAATGTTGAATGGCTATAGCAATTGCTGAAAATGGTATGTTAGGAACTCTGAAGTGTTAAAAAAGTGGTCCTGTTAATGCCACAGCATCAGAAACAGGGCAAACTTCTAAAACACTGTAATGGTTACAAATCCTCTATTCATACGGCTGCCTTGATGTAAAGGCCTTATTTATCCTTAACAAGGGACTTCTCACATAAGAAAATTGTGCTGCTTTTCGGAAAATTGAAATTGGCTAGCTAGCAGTTTAATAATTTCATCCAGCCATGTGTTTGCCTTGTCTTGTGATTCATAATTGCTTTCTATATGAACATTTCATTATTTTATTATTTTATGAATATATTTTAATCATTTCTTTTCAAAAGGAAGCTGGTAATGAGAAAGCACTATTTTTTAATTAACAGGATCATTGCAGCTTTCAAAAGCATAGTGAGAAAAAATAATAATCTTATTGCCTGAATATTGATAGTTCTTTCGGTATTAGTATATGCAAACAAATTCAACTATTAATTCCATTTTTCATCGGCAATAGGAAGACCAAGAATCGTTTGTCTAAACAGAGGGAAATTAATCAAATGCAAACAAAGCATTCAGGAAACTGAATCATAATACCTACAAATCATTAAAAAGTTACGCATAATATTTACCCATTTTGGAGTGCATGGACATATGCCCATTTTAAAGACTGTTACACGTGCCTAAAGTCAGTGAAACAAAAAGGGTAGTTAAAGTGAAATCAATACACAGGGATAATACTGCAAACTGGTCTAGGAACATACAGGTATAATGAACAGGAGTGATTTGGAGTTGAATCCAAGCAGACTATGCATATTGGCCCTGTCTTAAGGAGAAAAAGTGTTGATTTCTGTCTTTGAACAGCTTTAAGTTAAGGGTGTAATCAAGAATTAACTTGAATGATCTTCCAGTCTAACAGATGTCAAATGATTGTCATGGGTTTCAGAACAGGATATGAGGTCCTCAACCACCAAAGCTGCATATATCTGGTTTTTAACTAGATGTTTCTTCTGTTGCTTTGAAAAGCAAATGCAGAACCTCTCTTATCTGGGAGGCTCACTTATAATCCATTGGTCCATTTGCTCTTCAACAATTGGGATTCAGGAAAAAAAGATGCAAGAATGAATGAAAGTTGATTGAAGGCTTCTGTATGAAAACTTAGGATATATGTTTAGGAGCTCTACATTGGAGAAGCAAGGGGGGGACTTTCTCCTGCCTGTTTGCCCCCAGTCACCACCACATTTAAGGGGCCTTTAGGGAAAATGCTCTGATAAACGGTAACAGTGGTGGGTGGCAACAGTTTTCTAAGTCAAAGTTGACCAGCTCTTTTTCCATCTTGTTCCCCGTAGTGCCTTGGATGTAGCATTGATCTAGGCAGTTGTGTAACATCACAGTGGCAGCTGACCTTAGCCACTTTGCATCACTTCCGTTGCAGAGCCGTCAATTAATAAAAAAGCTTTGGAGGTGACCTTAGATAATCGTCAGGTATGGACTGTGATTTCAGCCCTGGGAAGGAGGCAATAGTGAACCACTTCCAAAAATCTTTTTTTTAATAGTAATTTTATTAAAGGTTATAATTACAACAGTAAAAGCTAATACAAATTGACAACAAAAGGAGAATAAAAAGAAAGAGTAGAAGGTGCAGAATAGAAAGAAAAAAGGGAAAAATAGAAAAAGAAATAGAAATAGAAAAGAAAAAAAATATAGTAAAGAAATATATAAGTGACTTCCCACTTTCATCACAAGTATAAACAATTTTAATAACTTATCACCTTCTCTCAGAATACAACAAATGATCTCTTCTTCCCATATCTCATTTCTTATCTATAAACAAATCCATAAAGACTTGTCATTTCAGTCCTCATGTCAGCAAAAGTCCATTAAGGGTAAACAGAGATAACATATCTATTGTAACCTTGATCAAATAAACCAACTTTATATTCCTTCCTTTTACTTCTAAAAATCTTAATCTTACTTCCTTCGAATAATGTTGTAGAACTTGATTTCTTTTCATTTTTTCTTTGTCCCTTCTCACAAAATTATTCAAAACTTTAACAAGCCTCTTTTGTAAATCCAATATAGGAAAATAATCCAAAACTATCTTCTGGTCCAATTATTATCCAAAAATTATCCAAAATTAACTTCTGGGTCCATTCTCTTGGTTTGTTGTTTGTATATTCCTTTTAATTATTAAAACATCAGCCAGTTTCTTCTGTATGTCCAGGGTAGCATCTTTTCCCATGTCGATCTTGTCAGGTAGAACTTGTGCCTATTCCATAACTTCATTTAGATACAGTCTATCTATAGAGGCAGACACTCTTAAAGTTAACTTCTGGGTCCATTGTTCAAAAATATCCTTCAATATGTCCAGTGTTAAAATATTTTGCCTCATTCTGTAATTGTAAGTCGAGTTTAAGTGTTCTTCTCCTTTAATTGTAATCTTTAGTTCCTTCTAGTTCCCTCTAGGGTCCAATTTTTAAAATCTTCTCTTGTTGTTTTTTAATTCAGAATAAAAGCATTTTCCCACAAGAAGGATTTTTTATAATTAATTCCAAAATTTTATTTCAAAATTTATTTTAAAAAAATTGTTTAAGGTTTTAAACTTGTAGTTAAAACTTCATTCGCTAAAAATTGATGGAAACTCACCTGGTGCTGTCAAACCTGTTGATCTAAAAGTTTCTAATAGCTGAAAAGCAGTTAACGAGCAATTTCCAGAAGTGATTAGAAAAGGAAGTATGCAAACTTAGTGTCCTTTCAAAGGTGCCAACCACAGTTTGAGCAAGATGGTTATTCCCTCATCTCCCAGAGCTCTAAACCCTCTGGAGACTGCTGTATTGCAGTCTCCTTGCAAGGAGCAGATCTCAAGTCTTTTGCAGTGGCTATGACTGATGTCAAGAAACTGGGCAGGATCAGATCTTGTCAATGCTTGGATGGGAGATCCCTGGGTTTGGGGCTAGACTAGGAAATCAGAAAACTTCCAGGAAGAAAGCAGTGGTGAGCTATTCCTGTTCTGTGACCAAGAAACAAACCTGAGTGCATCCGTGAAGTCACTTGGAGCTCAGCTTGAAGTGGGATGTGTGAGGAAATGTCTTCAGGCATTCTAAAATGTAATTACAGATATGCACAGAGAGGGAGCACGTGGCTTAATAGCTCTGTTCTTTTTTTAGCCCTGGAGCAAGAAGTTTAGCAAATCCCTGGTAAATTACCATCTGCACACTCAACGTTGCCTTCCTGACTTGCCCAATTTTGTTTTACTGCCCTGCTTTATCAAATTGCATCCTGAGTTTGCTTGTTTCATGCTTTAATCTGGGAAAATGGCAAGAAAAGAGGTTCAGGAGTTTCATCTGTTTTTTCCTCTTGTTTTCCCTTAGAAGCTAGAAGTGGAAATTGTTCTTTGGCTCTGGAAAAAAGCTGAGCTTTAAAGTTCCACTTTGGCATCCTGTTGATGACAACTGCTATTTTTCCTTTCTCTCTCTTTTTTCTTTTTTCCCAGCTGAGACAAAAGTTCAAGATCTCTGAATGGTTTAGGTAATGTTGCTTGCAGAGGACAAAACCAGGAACCATTCATGAGCTTGCTTAGGTTTCCTAAAAGTGCAAAAAAGGAGAGGAGAGGGTTGATTGTGGGTTCTGCTGGACCACTGAGTCAGGCATTATTGGGGCAAACCTAATCTGAGCTGGAAAAGGAAAGAGAAATCTCAACAAGGTTCAGAAATCAATCAGTCATTCTTTCTTTGTATCTCATGCTTAAAGGCGCTGATTAGAACATCTGCAGCCCTCAAGCCAACAAACAGTGCAGTTTCCCACCCATTTTGGACTGAAAACAAAAACAACTGCCTATTATCCATTGGATTGGCTTCACATTCCTTAATAACCTTTCAGTCTCTGCCCCCGACAGCTTTCCTGAAAATAGAACCTGGCTCACTTGTGTGAGGTCATCAGATCACTGCCTTGCACAATCCTCTCAAAGTGTAGCCATTTCCTACCAGAGAGGTTGCCCATCTCTTGGTTAGGGAAATCTTCATCATCATAAATTTGACTTAGTAGCCGATAACATGCATGTAATACTATAGCTTACTTAACATTCCCTAACCAGGTCTTCTCCAGATGTGTTGGAAATGCAATTTCCAGAATTCCTATCCAGCTGAAGATCGAACTGGCATGGAATTCCAGGAGTTGCAAATAGAACACGCCTGGAGGATGCACCAGGAAAAAATAGCAGGGTTGCCGTATCTCAGCTGCAAAACTCTGCATAACCACTAGGTGACAGTAAAGAGATTCTGGAAATTCTAATCCTTTGCTGCCATCTGATGTCACCCAGAATCTTCACAGCTCAGAATAGTAGCCCTAGATAGGGGAAACGTCTGTCTTGGGGTTAAGTTAAAAGATATTATTGGGTTGTGCCCATCATTTTTCCCTATATGTCCTTTGGAAATGTATAAAGTAGAACTAGCTGAAGTGTTCTGCTGTGCCATTATTCCTCTAATGTTATCTAACCATAACTGCTGATCATGACAGAAATTAACAGAAGCTACAATATTCATATAGTTCCTGGATCCAACCAAATATTGGAAGGTTGATGTTGGTTATAACCTACTGGCTACAATTCACTCAAGCTCAGATAGGCTCAACACATTTAGCTACCTGCTAAGTCCCAACATGGTTAGTCTTTGATGTTCCTTATTCCTCTTCACTAACAGGCATTTGATTCTATGGCGCAATCAATAAATGTCTTACGATAATTTACTTAGAACACCAGATTCCTCTTGTATAGTCTGTGTGTTATCATTTTTTTTTAAAGTTACATATGTAAATCTTATCTTTGAAAAGCAGAATAATTTTTAAACCACTGCTCCTCTGGAAAAAAAAAATAGCAAAGTGACTTGACTTTTTTTCTGGGAGAAAGGAAACTTTATCTAATGAGAACAGAAATGAGACTCTCAGCAGAATCATTGTTTGCTGAAGGAGTTCACCAGAGAGCGAGCTACTTTAACATGGGTGTTTAAAATGCTTTGTATGTTCAGGAGGAAATACACACATATAATCCATACGTGCAGTAGGTATATGTATCTCGGGATTAAATATATTTCTAAAGTATGCAGATTTTTAACAGAGCTAAAATTGCTGTGTTTCCTCCATGCAGTCATGATATAAATGCGTATTTGCCATTGCATATTTTAAAAGTGTTTGAACTCCCTAAGCAGGCCATCATTGCTCTTGGATTTCACCAAATTTATGCCTTGGTCTTAAGAGTCCATTGTTGCAGAAGTCGGGGTGGCTTTTTTACATTGCTTCTGAAATATTCAAGTTTCACTCTTGTGATGGAATGGAATTATGAAGGCCAGGCTCAGGGAGATAAGCGTTTTCTTAGTTCACCGCAAGAGCGTGGGAACTTCAAGAGGATGAGGCTGGCACCTCCCTGAGGAATTCACAGTGTTGTGGCTGGCTGGCTGGCTTGGGACCTGGGGTTCAGTCTGGGGAGATTCTTGCTAGAGGTTGCAGCTAATGAACATAGCTGAACTGATTTTGCATTGTCTCTTGGAGTTCTTTGGAAGTTGGTGCCAGCTTCATCCTCTTGAAGTTCCCACGCTCTTGTGGTGAACTAAGAAAACGCTTATCTCCCTGAACCTGGCCTTCATAATTCCATTCCATCACAACTCTAAAGATACTGGGTATATTAGGGTATTAACCTATTAATTATGATTATTTATTAAATTTATATGCTGCCCAACTCCCAGTGACTCTGGGCAGTTATATTATATAATCAACACACACAGAGTACAATTCTATATTGTTATCAAGAAAACTTCATGGACCTGATCGTAAAGTCACAGGAACTGAGCTTGCTTTGAAGATGATTTTATCATCGTCTATTAAGTAGGCATATTTGTGTTCTTTTCTTCCAGATTTACAAGATGAGTTATCCAGGGTATCCACCTGCAAGCGGATATCCACCTGCGAGTGGGTATCCACCTACGAGTGGGTATCCACCTGCTGCTCCAGGTAAGTTTGCTTTTTTCATTTAAGGTGTGGTTGTTAGAACAGGTTGGTGGAAACTGAATAGCGAAAGAGATAAATAAAGGGAGTAATGGATGCAGAAAGGCCTTTGTTTCCCCAGATACCTCAAGAGAGCAAAACTGAGTTAATCCTCTTCATTCAAGTACAGTGAGTTCCTTTGCTAGATGGCCCAGGGGGACTACTGCGTTCTATATATTTTTAGTTGTGGGTATTTACAATTGAGAATGTTCAACAAAAATCTTACTACATCACAGGTGTGTATGTGATGGCCCCTTTCTTTTTCCTGCTATCAGTTGCTTCTTGATGGGGGTGACATGGCTCAATCTGCTACTTATCCTGGAGCATCTCTTGCTCCAGTTAGTTATCCTTGAGGAAAAGGAACAGCTCAGGATAGAGAGTAAATCATTAGGGAAGAAGGACTAAATCTGGTTTCATCAACAGGTAGCAAAACAGCTGTTTGGGCTAGCACAGTTTCCGTGAATAGTCCTCAACTCATATTCACCTAGGTTGTCTGTTTTTATTGGTTTGTGTGTTTTAATTTCCAGGCAGTAGTCCCTGGGGTGCCCCCAGCTACCCCCCTGCAAACCCTCCTCCAATTGGATTAGAAAACGTTGGAAACTATGCGGGTCAGTTTAATCCGGATTATATGGCAGGCATGGTGAGTAACTCCAGTTTGAAGATGAAGCATTTTAACATTTCAGCTGGAGCAAATTGTGGAGATTGTTGTCTGCAATTTTGCCTTCTGTTTTTCTCCATAGTCTTATGGAGTTAGGTAGCCTCTACATCTAATAAACAAACAAATAGGAACAATAATTTTAGATCCTGCAATTTGGCCATTGTTAGGGCTATCATATCTGGGCTACCACCGACCACTAGATAGTAACCAAGAGGTTCAGAAAATGCCTTTTTCTACCTTCTGGTGGTTGCCTGCAGTTTTGCAATGCAGATAACAATAGTCTTATCATCATCATCATCATCATCATCATCATCATCATCTGAAGTTTTTGGCCACCCAACTCCATGTTATTATGCCTTTCCTTTAGGAGCTCAGAACAACTTAGGCGGGAAACTCCTTTCATATTATCCTCACAGCAGCAACCCTGTGACATAGGTTGGGCTGGGAGAGACACGCCCAAGTCACCCAGTGAACTTCCATAGCTGAGGGTGGGCTGGATTGCACCTAGCCCTGCATCTTAACTACTGTGTCATACTTATGTGGAGAAGTTCACCCAAGCAGCTGCTCAGCACAATAAAATCAAGAGAAATCAAATATTTCATCTCCTTCCCTTTCTCCTTCCTTCCTACTATGGTTGGACTTACCCTGATAATGTTGCCCTCCATGGTTGAAACGATTGCTGATACTTTGTACTGTGATATAAATCATCTTCATTCTTTGAATATTTGATGGTGTTTTTCTTGCAGGCTTCCAATCTGTCAGGAACGTTTGGGGGTGCCAATATGCCACAGGGAATGTATCCTTCAGCTCCTGGGGGCTATCCCTCTGCAGCTCCAGGGGGCTTTGGACAACCACCACAGGGACAGCAGCCGTCTTATGGGATATACCCGCCACCTCCAGGAGGAAACCCACCAACAGGAATGCCATCTTATCCATCGTACCCAGGTGGTCCAATGCCTCCAGCAGCCCAGCAGCCTCAACCAGTGCCATATCCTGGGCAGCAGCCCATGCCAAGTTATCCATCGGGCCCAGCTGTTAATCCTTCTATGCCATCCTACTCGGGCTCTACCATGCCCACCATCACCCCTGGAGTAGTAAGGACCTTTTTGTGTATATTTTGGCATTCTTCTTTTAGTGGGAAGGGGAAAGAGGGCAGATTCTAAATCTTGGCAGCATAGACTTAGTTTCTAGGAACATTAGTCCTCGTCAAATTGTTGTAAAGTGAAAGGGACAGTCCCTTTTATAGGGTGATGAAAGTCGTAAGTGTGGTAGAACATCAGTGAAAAATGCAAGGTGCAGTATGACGGAGCCTGTCCTCTTTATCTGTGCCTCATCCCTTGCAAGAACTTTCCATTCTGCATCATTTCAGAGATGGAGGTTCTCAGCCTTTGTGCTCCTGAACTTCTGTCCTGATCTTGGAAACCTTGCTGGAGGGAATCTTAACAGTTTCCTTACAAGGCAGAGATTTGGAGGTAAATCTGAAGAAAAGTCCAGGATAAATTCTTGAGGAATAACTTGGACCTCCCACAAGTTTGTTTGTTTGTTTGTTTATTTAAAAGGTTTATATGGCCACCCTTCTTAAAGAACTCTGGGTAGCTCACAAAAACAGTAAAACCAGTAACTATAAAACACCCTTAAAACAGTAAAACGATCAAACAAAAACAAAAGTTGTTGTAGCAGACTGCAGTATTTGCCTGTGTGAGTCTACCCATCATAGTTAAATGTTTTCAGAAGCTTCATAATCTTCCTGGTAAATATCTAATATAAACTTCAGACTTGCATCACCAGATGGGAAATTGATGAGTTATGAGGAATTTTATATCAGGTTAAAATATTTCTTGCCTGCATTGAACTAAAGATTTGGGACAAGGAAAATATATTTATATTTATATTTGTGTGTGTGTACGCACACATACATATACATACATACATACAGGTAGTCCTCATTTAGTGACCATTCACAGTTATGACAGTGATGAAGTAACTTTGTGACAAATTCTGATGCAAATGTTACCATGTAGTGATCTCTCTATCCAGCCTCTTCAGCTCATATTTAATGAAGGTATTTTATTGGTTGCATTTTCTAATGGTCCACCTGTTGTATTTAGAAAGGACAATTTTGAAAATACTTGTGGACCACCCTTCCCTTCCCTTCCCTTCCCTTCCCTTCCCTTCCCTTCCCTTCCCTTCCCTTCCCTTCCCTTCCCTTCCCTTCCCTTCCCTTCCCTTCCCTTCCCTTCCCTTCCCTTCCCTTCCCTTCCCTTCTTCTGTCTTTGCACTTTTTGTTTACTTACTTATTACTGTACTTTTTTCTTTCAAAATATGTATTTTTATTGTTTTAAAAAATTATTTAATAATATGTATGTATGTATGTACATAAAAAAAAAACACCTGTGGACCAGTGCATTTACCTGTATGAGATAGGAGAAGCATAAATTGTTCTCCACTGCCTCTTTTATAATGCAATAAATTAACAAAAAGGTGGGCTCATTGGTGAATTTTCTGGTTCAGAGATGGAATGCATAACTCATCTGCTGCTGGACACATTATGGTGTCTCAACATCAAGTAAGTGTCTTCAAGCCTCCTAGCCATCAAAATGAGGACAGTGCAGCTTCGTCTGTTGAGATTGATTTTCCTGGACTGGTTTTGGGGACTTCCTCACGCCTCTAGTCACATCCTGTATGGATTGTTGCAATGTGCCCTACATGGGACTGCCTGCTCCAGAATACGGCAGCATGAGTGGGTACATCTTGCCTGCACAACACCGCTGCTGGGTGAATTGCATTGGCCAGCAGTAGGGTTCCAGTTGCAATTCCATGTGCTAGTGGTCATCTGTAAAGTTCTTCATGGCATGGGGCCTGGTTATCTATGCATCCATCTATCTCCAGTTAACTCTGTCCTGTTCAGTCCAACAAAGCTTGCATGTTTTGGGTCTCATCAGTAGTGTCACCTGTTGGGAGTTAGGAGACGTGTCTTCTCTGTCACAGCATCTGCCCAATAAACAACCCCTGCCCAAACTTAAATTGGCCCTATCCCTGCCAGCCTTTAAGAAGGCCCATGAGATTTGGTTCTTCCCCAGGAGCTGGGGAGTTGTGTGTTTAATCCTTGTTTTACTTTATTATGTCTTAATTTTTTTATTGTTTTCGTTGTATTGAATGTTTTAACCCTCGTCAGCCACCCAGAGCTTCTTGGCAAGTGGGCAGCCATATAAACTGATAAATTGGCCGGGGGGGGGGGATGTTATTAATGGCTTTACATGATGCTGTAAGCATATCTTTTATATCCTCTGGGATACTTTACTTGTTGCCACCTAGGGTGATTCCCAGCCTATGCCAAGGAAAATGTGCTCCTGAGTAACTAATTTTGCTCTGAGCTTCAAGTTTGGGTTGGTCAGATTTCTAGGTTTATCTCTTGCTTTTATCTAATGGTAAAGACAAGAGAACTATACAAGTGATAAACTAACTGGTCGCAGCAAGCCACATCTAGCTAGCTTTAGTCCCTCAAGTGTATCAGGTATTAATTACCTGATTAATTAATATTTGCTGCCTTGCGTGACAGGAAATAGCCTAGTTGTGAAATATTGGTTGTGGAATGAGAAACATTTGTTTTTCCTTGCATTACTACAGTCTGGAAACCGAGGCACAGTCTATGATGCGCCATCATTCGATCCCCTGAGGGATGCAGAAGTGTTGAGGAAAGCCATGAAGGGGTTTGGTGAGTAGTCCAGGACTGGCCTCTTTTCTTTTTATTATGGATGGCCAGCACTGTGCACCGTTGGTTTCTCCAACTGATACCTTTGGATGAAACTGGAGGAATAATTATTTTATGTTCCTGTTTAGGAACTGATGAGCAGGCCATCATTGAGTGCCTTGGAAGCCGCTCAAGCAAGCAACGCCAACAGATTATGCTCTCATTCAAAACAGCTTATGGGAAGGTAAGGCCACTTCTCCCACATGAAGTAATGGCACACAAACATTCCACTGCTCATTTGCCTATTTAGGTCCATCTGTATCTGCATCCTGCTAGTTAGCAGCATCTAGCCAACTTTGATTGACCTTGAGAACTTAAGCATGGTCTGATCTGGTTAGTACTTGGATAGGAAATATAGCTATAAAAATTGGCAGAGAAGAATGAGAGAGCAGCTGAGGCCAAAGTGAAGGAAGCAGTCTACTCTACCTGCAGCTGTCCTTCTGTTTGGTTGAGAACCTGCAGCTGGTGTAGAATGTGCCATCCAGGTTGCTGAATCCAGCTGTGGACATCTTATCCCTCTGTTGAAACAATGGCACTTGCTAACGTTGGTCTACCAAGTCAAGTTTACAGTTTTGTTTGTGATGTCTAAGGTCATGATGGACCACCTTCATTATGGTTGTGCATGTATATATATATGAACTCACATATGTACATCAAATGGTTCAGGCAATTTCAGAAGGTCTCAACAAACACAGTGGGTTAACATATTACAATGTTTAACTGATAGTGGCAACAATTGTCATATAGATACTGCTATACTACTAGTACTAACAGTCAAAGTAGTATCTCTATTAAAAAGTGTAGCAGGGAAGAACATCCCTGCTTCATCCTTGCCCACTTTTCCACACAGGCCCTGTCCACTGTGCGAGAAATTATTCCAAATAGTGAGTGTGATTCCCAGCCCACAAAAGTTTCCCACCCCTGTTGTGTAGGACTCTTATCTCTGGCGTTTTGTGTCCCTGAAACAGAAATATTTGCTAGAGAAACTGATAATTTTGGGGCTTGCTTCTACTAAATCTCCTTATTTAAGATTCTGTACTACAGTTTCAAACCACGCTTTGTTCTCCATTTTCGGATTGACTAAAAATTAGGATTTGATCAAGGACCTGAAGTCAGAGCTCTCTGGAAACTTTGAGAAGACAATCTTGGCAATGATGAAAACACCTGTCCTGTTTGATGTTCATGAAATAAAAGAGGCTATCAAGGTTTGTATTTAAAGGAAAGCTGTGCCTCTCAATGTTTTGCCCATTTAAATGCTCATTTTGTCTTTCTTTCCTGTCTCCTTCCAGACTTATCCTCAGAATAATTTTTCTCTTGGCTTTTTCTGCTGACTATCAGCAGAAAGGCCTTGCATTCAGTCATGTGTTTGCTTAGCTTCTCTATATCTGCCCCAGATCCCTTTCAAGTTATTGAAGGTATTATATAGTGATGTGCAAAACGTTTCAGTCCTAGTTTTGAATTTGAAATGCCCTATTTCAGGTGAGAAGTGCCCCATCCCAAATGCAAAACTAACTTGCTGAATACAAAGTGGGGTTTTCTGAATTCACTATGACTCAGCCTCATATATTTTGTGCATCCCTAATGGTATCTGTGCATACACGCACACACAACTGTCTTTTCCCTGTGTGTCCTATCTTGTAGAAGATAGTGCAAGATACTTGCAAATTGTTCTAGCTTCAGCAAATAGAAGCTGACTTTCAGTGTTTCCAAATCTCAGTTCCTGGGGTTCAAGATCAGACTTCCATTGTCGTTTGACCATCTTTACCTCTAGTTCCCAAGATGGAGATTGGAATGGAACCATCATGGTATGCCTGGTACACAGTGCAAGAAAACTTCAGTACTATTACTTTCATTTTGTTTGATTAAGTAATTGGTTAAACATTTGAGAAAACTTACACAACAAGCTCTTTGTAGAGACAGTCCTGCCTTCATTCCGCACATGAGGCAGTGTGTCTCTTAAAATGGATTTTGTTGATGTGGTTTCTGGAATATTTGTATTATAAATAATGTTTAAAATCTCCTCTGGAGCCCTTACTTATTAAGTTAGAAAACAAGGGCACTGCATGTTCCTTTCATATCTGTCACTGCTTTTCATATTGACCAAATGCTGCCATATAGGAAGAACGTCTTCAGCCCAGACAAGACTTAAAAGAGGGGTTGGGGCAACCCTTGTATGTGGACAGGGGGCAAAAGCTAGTGAGTGACCTCCTGCATAATAACGAGAAGAGGCTTTCTTCCTTTGCTCAGGGTGCTGGCACAGATGAAGCCTGCTTGATAGAGATCCTGTCATCGCGCAGTAACAAGCACATTCAGGAAATCAGCCGAGCATACAAAACAGGTGAGTGTCATCGCTCAGAGGCAGCACTGATCTGATCCCCAGCAGAGTAGCTGGCACCTCGAGGTCTGAAAAACTGAGTTTTGGATATCAGTCTTGAATTCTCCTGGAGGTGGGGTAGGGCTGTGGTGCCTTGGGCAAAGTTCTCCATCTCCTTCTGGGCTGATTGCCAAGATGCAGAGTTCACGTTTCCAAATATCCAACACAGATACTCCCTTTCCACGAGGCTGCTATGGATAGAGTGGTAACAAGACATTGCCAATAACTTGAGCGAAAGCACAAGAGAAAGAAAGGACCAAGCCTTCCATTGCTCCGTGGGAGGAGGAAAAGTATTCTCAAGCTAGGTTTTACAGACAGTAAGAAGGGCAATTCTGCATCTGTTGAAGTCTATCTGGGGGATCTGTCCACAGGAAGCAAATTAAGTTCAAGCTCAGATACTTTGGTCACCTAATGCGAAGAGAGGAGTCTTTGGAAAAGACCCTGATGCTGAGAAAGATTGAAGGCAAAAGGAGAAGAGGACGGCAGAGGATGAGATGGTTAGATAGCATCACTGAAGCAATGACCATGAAACTGAGCAAACTCAGGGAGGCAGTGAAGGACAGGAAGGCCTGGCGCAATATGGTTCATGGGGTCACGAAGAGTCGGACACGACTTAACGACTGAACAACAACAACAAGACCAGAGCAATGCTTACAGCATCCTTTATACTTAATGTAGGGTTGTTGTTGGGGTTTTTTTTGCTCTTTAAGGCTCCTCCTTTTTCATATTTTTATAGCTGTTGTTAGAAACACTGCCATGCAGAAGTTCCTATCTGCCAGCTCTCCCAAGGGGGTTGGAAACTGGCCATTGGATCTCCTTGGCTCCTGCTTTCATGTCTTACTGTTCTAGAAAAGAGGCAGGGAACCCCACGAGCCAATCAATGCTCTTCCTGCAGGGGACTAATCAGAGTGTGAAAAGGGTTAGCCAGCCCTGCCCCCTGAGCTACAGCAGTTCCTGGAGTAATAAAGATCTCCTTGCTCCACATAGAAAGGGCAACCACTCCCATCCCTATATTTTCAGGGATGCTGTGTTTGCACTTCCTACATCTTTTTCAAAAGCCCCAAGTTCTTGGTATGAGAGGAACGCTACTCAGTTCTCAAGACAATGTTTTTTCTGGTGTAACAGGGTACATTTGCGGAAAAGGCACAGCTACAGTCAAGGTTATGGGTTGTAGTGTAGAATGTGTAGGTGAGAAAGAAAGAGAAGGAGTTAGTAATGGCTTCCTTGAACCCAGAGGCTGGAAGGCAGGGTAAGATGAGAGTTTGCTACCCACTGCTGATATAAAAGAGAAATTCAAACTGGGCAGTTCTTTTACAGGGACTGAGAAACGGAGTAGATCGGACTCACTGAACAGTTTGTGAAATCTGCTAGAAAAGTTTGAATTCAGATGCAAGGAGGCACCAAGAGTTCTCATAAATGGGAAAATGGCTTGTTTCCAGGTTCCACCACTACAGTTCACTGGAAAAAAATGCTTCCACTGTTCAAAGACAATGATGCTGTTATGTGCACATAAGAGTGTGATGTCATGGGGGGGACTAGTGAGAAATTCCATATGGAAATGCTCTTAATATTCTTCTCTCATCACCTTGGAAAAACAGTATTTTTTGAAGGGTAGAATATAAAATACATAAATAAGTCCATAGGGTGTTTCCACCCTAAACCAGCTGCATTTTAATCTATAAGTGTATTACACTTACTCTCTTCTCCTCCTCTCATTTCCTGTCTATTCCCTGAGATGAGATAAAACCCCTAAAAATGATAATTTAAAACTGAGTCTCCTTGGTCTTTCACAGAATTTAAAAAAACTCTGGAAGAAGCCATTAGAAGTGACACATCTGGACATTTCCAGAGACTTTTAATCTCACTCTCTCAGGTAAGTATAGGATTATTAGTTAATGTTTTATTATTGCCTAATGCCATCTTTACAGATGCATAACTTTACAAACTTGTGGACTAGAAATTGGGATCTAACTTCCAGTTCAAGAATTAAGAGCTGAATACATTTTAGCTACATTAAAATCCATTGAGGACATTATGATAAACGATGTTCCTGATTTTCTAACCAGCATTAGCCAAAGCATTCTGATCGTGTATTGTTTCAGACAAATTTTAAATTTACTGAAGTTGTGGTGAATGGACAATGATATATTCTGTTTCGATGAAATCAGGAAGCAATCTGATTGAGACTCAAATTGAATCTTTTCATAATCCTAATGCATGGATTGGTCAAAGCAGATGGTAACGCCTAGCTGACTTTCACTGACCTTGAAAAAGCTAAGCAGTACTTGGGTGGAAGACCATCAGGAAATCAGGGTTGAAGCTGGATGGAAAGTAAAAAAAAAATCCCAGAAAAGATCCATGGTTCTGATTTGCTGCCAAGAAAATTACACGCATGGGTCTGTGTAAGAATTAAGCTCTACCTGAAGGAGCCTTTACCTTTTTATCTGTAATGCATCAATTCATTGCTTTTCAGTTAAACCTGATTGTGACATTTTGGTTGTCTGAGGGCTTATTTCTTTAAGACTTTGCAGTATCTCCTTCCCTCCTCTTTGATCAAGATAAGATTGAGAACTGGACAGAGTATGTTGATTGTATGTGCAAAAATGCATTTTCAGTGTTTCACTGTGTAATGATGGGATCATCACAGAAACAGATATACATGCTAAATGGGATAATGTTCTGGCAGTGTAAACCCATTGGCTTGACCAGCAATCTCAGCAACAGTGTGCTGAGTTGTGTGTGAACATAACGTGTATGTGTTTTAAGTTGTAGTTTGTGTCTTAATATTCGTCATTTTTGGAACGTTTTCCAGGGGAACCGAGATGAAAGTACCAATGTGGACATGTCGCTTGTCCAGAGCGATGTTCAGGTTAGTGCTTGTACACAGCTGATATACATTTCTCACTTACATTTAAAAGGATTTGCACAATAAAATATTTCTTCCTTTAATGAAATCTAAAACCAGTTTTAGTGGTGTGTATTCCCCTTTCTCTAAGTATAACTCAACATCGGTTTGCCTTCTGTTCCCTTGGCCACCAATTCTTGCTTTTCAAAAAGGTTTTGTCCCTTCTCTGTATTAACTTATCTGATCTAGAGATAACCGAGATAATACCTAGATAGCTTGTGAACATATTTACAAAGAACTGTAAGCATTCTGTAAACAGCTAAAATATGCGTGCAACTTTTTTAGTTGATGTTGTAGGGAAATGTGCCTCACTGAAACTTAAAAGCTTGCCAATTTGGGGGGATCCACTAAGGCAGGAAAATTAGTTAGTTACACACTCACCCCTTCCCAAGCTCCATTTCCCATGAAGAAAGCATGCTTGTGAAAATGTAGTAAACTGTTTTGCACTAGTAGTAAAAACACAAGGCTGCCATTTTCAGGGGCAGTTCTGAATCTTAATGCTCTGGTGCTAAGCATTTTCTTACTTGGACTAGGTAGTGACATGAAGGAGGGACAGAAGATCGAATTGTTAGGTTACATCAGAATGCAAATTTTACTGGATATTATGGAGGAAAAAGGGGAAACGTAACACAGATCTTGTTGGTTTTGCCATTCATTTACTTTGGGCTACAGCTCAAGTTTGCTACCCAGGTAGTTCCATTCTTCGTGGCCAAAGTTGTCCCAATTAACAGTTCAAGGAAGTAAGCCTTAATCTCAAAATTTCAGGAGAACAAAAGGATGCACAATTAAGAAGAGCAATGAATTAGGTTGGGATAATGAGATGACCCTCTGCTTTGCCCTTTTTAGGCACTCTATGCAGCAGGAGAAAGTCGACTTGGGACTGATGAATCCAAGTTCAATGCGATCTTGTGCACAAGAAGCCGAACTCACCTGAGAGCAGGTAACTTGCCCAGTCTCTCAGTTCCTCCAAACAGATAATTAGAAATTCAGAGTTGGGCTGGGTTTCTTCTGCTTCTGCTTCTGCATAAACATTTTACCATTTTAAATAGGCACCTTTTTACTGTTGGATGACTTTTTTTTTTTTTTTGGCAAGGACATTTTGGTAGTTTGGTTGAATTTATTGGAAATTGGCAATCAACTCTGAGAAGATACAAAAGGAGGGTGCTATATTTGTAGAAAAATGGCCTCAGGTGATCTGTACCAGCTGAAACCCCTTCTTTCTACAGATCTAATAGAAATGGGGGGGGGGCTTGTCCTCCTTTGCAACTTATTTATTTATTTATTTATTTATTTATTTATTTATGTATTAAATTTATATGCCACCCTTGTTATCCTGTTGGGTTCTTTGCTTACTTCTTACGACTTCGTGCTTGTTTGCAGTTCTCACTGCTTTTCCAGAGCCCGTGAGCCTCAAATGCTAATGGTGACGTACACTGTTTATTCAGAATAGCTGACTCTGAACCCACCTCTTTTGAGATGGGTTCAGCTATGCCTCTCAACATGTTTTTATCTAAATTGTATCTTGAAGTTCTGGCTAGAGGAGACAAATGGAAAGTATGAAGTTGAATAAGTTTATTGGAAGCGTTCAGTCCATAAAGAACTCTCAGAATGATTCTCAGAAAACCCTGGAGTGGAATCTAATATTTCACAGACCCCAGATGGAAAGTATGGGTGTCTGGGGACCGTTTGGAGAAGAGAGTAAGGGATGATGGAATCATAACATCACTGTCCAAAATAGCGGGCAAGGAAGTCTTATTCCTTTACAACCTTCTTTTATTAGTTTAGCTTTACTAGGTAATTGCTGTTCAGAGCAATTCAGGGACCATGAAACATAAACATATACACACATACCCACGTATCTATATACATACAGGCATTTACGTACTTCCTTTCCGTTCAAAAAAACACAAATCAAGGGACGTTTTCATTCATGGGGCATGATTAGGTGTTCCTGGACTGCAAGTCTCTACATGGCCACCAGATAGCAGCAAAGGGTTATAGAGTTTTCTATATCAGTTTTCTGCCATCTAGTGATCATTGGGATTCTTCAGGCAAAATATGGTATGCCATGGTGCTCTATAACCTTCATCTCCTCATGAAGAGTTCCATAAGGAGAGCTTTGAAAGATGCCACTTCTGGTGTCACAGAGTTACAGGGAAGGTAGCATTTATGTAAAGTAGTCTATTGTGGAACTCTGTTGTAATATTTTCTGTGGGTAGTGGTTACCAAGCTTTAAACTCAAATTGTGGCACAATTCTATGCATTTCTATTCAGAAATAAGTCTCACTAAGTTCAGTAGGATTTACTCCCAAATCAACATGCAGAGATTTGTAGCCAAAATGCTTTCGCTTAGAACAAATATTGACAATATTTTTGTCTATTTCTGCAGTTTTCAGTGAATACCAGCGAATGTGTAACCGGGATATTGAGAAGAGCATATGCAGAGAAATGTCTGGTGATCTTGAATCTGGGATGCTGGCAGTAGGTGGGTGGTCCAGATCTATTACTTTAATTTCATGCCCTTCAGGGATCAGAAAGCCACCCTTTTGTCTCAGAATGAATTCTCAGGGGAAGGGGGAAGATGGAAGGAACAATCTGAAAGCTTCTAACAGATCACAGCAAAGGTAGTTGTCCTGCGTTCCTTAGGTTTTGTCTCTACTGTAACTCATATCCCCTCCATAACCGTGCCAGGGTGATTTTTTTCCCAGTTTTTCTTTTGCAAGGGAAAAATGAACAAGGATGCCTATAAAGATGTATTTTCAGTTAGTTGGGTAATCAGCCCGTGTGACGGCTGATGTAATGGTGTGTGGGAATGACCTTGGGAGATAGGGCAACAAGACGCAGCCAAGGGAACGGTCAGATAAAGGCAGCTGAGCCCACAGCAGGAATGTGGGCAGGGCAAGAGGCTCAGAAGGGACCCTCCCTAGTTTTGTGGGCTGTAAAGGGGATGCCGGGGGCGGGGAGAAGTACTTTCAGACTTTCAAGATACTCTTAACGTAACCTTACAATAAAGTAGAATTAGCTCATCTGGTTATGTTTCCTATTCGGTCTACCCCGTAAGGCTGACAGCTTAAAATATAAGGCTAGAGGCAAATATAAACCCTGGGGGTGAGTAGGTGGGTTTGTTTATTTATTTAAAACATTTGTATAGCTGCCCATCTTAAAACAACTCTGGGCCACTTAAAACCAATACAATTCAAAAATTGAATTGCACATAAGAGTGTCAAAATGCTAGGTTCACACTGCACAAGAGTCATAAAGAATGTGACACCTTCACCTTGGATCCTCTTCCACTTCCTTTAGAAGGTCTCTCTTGAGGAAGCAGAATAACAATTAAACCTTTGCAAAGGGTGTTTTTTGCTTTTTCCACAACTGTTTCTACCTATAACTCAGGATTACTACTTCCTTGATTGATCAGAATGGTTTGGAGATACAGAAGCTCTGTTGAGAATAATATTTTGAACATTCAGATAAAAGGGAAGAAAGTAACATAAAACATTCCTTTTTATAAACAGAAAAATCCACTGCATAGAGTGTGTCCCCCCCCCCCCCGTACTAAGGGTATTTTCTTGGATGGCAGGAAACCTTTTGCCTTAGCAACGGTTTTGTTTCGAAACAACTTTAATAAAAAGTGCTTAAATATGAAATGATGAACCCCAAAATCTCAGTGCACCAAAGCAGAAAGACACTGTAGACATGTGAGCTTCTAGAAGGGAATCTTCCTCTGATCATTCTGTAAAAAAAGAAAACCAGAAGATAGATTCTGTAGATGACCATGTCTTTTGTGACATTTGTATAACTATAATTTTGATTTGCAATTTGACTTCTGAGACTCTCTGTGCTATAATTGTTTTGTTGGTAATACTCCTTTGTATTCTACCATGAGTTAGAATTTACTTTAATCTAGGAAAGTGATTTAAGCCATGAAATCAAGAAGTGTCCACTGAAGTGCTAGCCTTAAGAAAGTTGCCTGTTTTCCACCTCTCATCTGCAGTATGGGTATAATAATTGTGACCCCCACAAGACTTCCCTATGGATTAATGAAATATTTATTATATATGAAGCATTTTTGGACATTTGAAATATGTTATATAAATGCTCCATGATTGTCCTATAACAATGTTTTTCATTGCTTTTCTGCCCTGCCTACTGAATCTAATGAAAAATCTGTGCTTTTCTTTGGCTTCATTAAGGATTGTGTATCTGGTAATTGTAAGCAGTGGCTGAATTCATTTCTAGCATTAGCTAGTGTGGAAGTTAAACCTGTGCTGTCTTCATCTATATGATCCATTCCAACATGGTTCATGAAAAAGGAGCATGCTGTGTGTATGTTTGCAGTGAATATTTGCCTTGGTCCTTTCCATTTCCATGAACATTTTCCGGACAAAAGGGAGAAGCTGAAGAGTGTCTCTTTGTGTGCATGATTGTGTGTTTACCATCTAGAACAGCGTTTCTCAACCTTAGCCACTTTAAGTCCATATTTGGACTTCAGCTTCCAGTGCTGGCTGGGAATTCTGGGAGCTGAAGTCCACACATCTTAAAGTGGCTGAAGCTGAGAAACTTTGACCTAAAAGATGGTTCTTCGTATCCTTTTTGGCATATTTCTGCATATCCATCTCTTTAGTTTGATTCGTTAGCTCACCTCAGCTTCTCCTTCTTTCACTTCCGCCCAGCCTAGCTCCCATCCAGGAGCATCAAGCTACAGACCCTCTTGTCCACAACCAGCATGGTTGGTGCTGGCTTTGTGGCTCATTCCCTCCCAATTGGGGAAGGTCCTTTGAAATTCTCCATATGTTTGGCTGATCTTGCTTTGTCCTTTGTTGAAAAAAAGAATGGTGTTAAGGCCATTTGTGCACAAGGCATTGATGGCGTCTTCTAGAATCATCCAGTCAGAGTTGGGCCAAGATAACAAAAATGAGGGCAGGTTTTGTTACTTTCGTGATGGCTGGGTGATGCTATGAAGATGCTTAAAGATAGGAGTATCCACACACATTAAAAATCATCTTGTTGCTCCTAGGGTACAGATAATTCTTGGGACTTCTTCATCTTTGCCCTGTGGGATACAATGGCATTTTTGTGCAATGCCCAGATTTGTCGGTTAGATGTAGTTAAATGTAATTCTAAGTGTTGATGACTAAGTTAGTCCCATGGCTGATTCACTGGCAAAGCAGAAGGTCATTCCTTATCCTTTCAAGACTTTCAAAATTAGGACTCCTTGGTTAATTATAATGTTCCCTATTTCCTAATGGCAAGCTTTTTTTAAATCTTTGTTCTGCCTGGGAGCCATCATAAGAGAGGAAGCTAGAGCTGATGGTGCCCAGCAAAGAATTAACTTTGAATCAGGAGTTCTTGAGATTTTTGTCATGAATATGAGGTCCTTTGTAGGCATGGCCTGTCCTCTTCACCTTGGGTGTTCCCCACCCTAAGCATAAAACAACTGATTTAACTCTCAGAGTTACTATACAACTTACAATAGAATCCATTTAGAGCATTTTGATCAATCAAAATGTTACATAAATGGGAAATGACATCATTAAGTGTGCTGTTTCATTTGAAGTTACTGTACTTTCCTATATGAATTTACTAAATGTCAC
The DNA here is from genome assembly GCF_059951505.1 of Python bivittatus. Classification (NCBI taxonomy): domain Eukaryota; kingdom Metazoa; phylum Chordata; class Lepidosauria; order Squamata; family Pythonidae; genus Python; species Python bivittatus. Next base: position 5,582,899 of record NW_028277033.1, read on the forward strand.
TAATGTGTTATCTCAATTTCTTTTTGCAGTTAAGTGCATGAAAAACACACCGGCTTTCTTTGCAGAGAGGCTGCACAAGGCCATGAAGGTAACCAAGTCGGAAACACAAAACACTTTAAAAAAAATTCATGTGCTCAAATATTCAAGGGGACCAGGCTCCACAAAAAAATCTGTTAGCCTACTGCATGGGTGTGGAATGGAGATTTGAGCTTGGCTTACAGGTTTAAGGCCAGGTTATCTACAAATACCTGTCACTGTAGCTTGGTGGTCCTCCTCCTCCTCCTCCTCCTCCTCCTCCTCCTCCTCCTCCTCCTCCTCCTCCTCCTCCTCCTCCTCCTCCTCCTCCTCCTCCTTCTTCTTCTTCTTCTTCTTCTTCTTCTTCTTCTATAGTTCTGGGTAAAGGCAAACAAGTAACCATTTGTTGTGGCTTCTAGGAGGTGGGTGGATACTTCAGTCAAGTTTCCCCACTGAAGAATCCCCAAGAACCTTTCCCCAGATCTCAAAATATATTAATATTAAATGCACAACGATTTCCGATTATGGCTAGCAAGCCTTTTGGGACAGAGGGGTGGTCTAGTCTAAATGTGTCTTGAAAACACTGGTTTGGAAAGGTAGGTCTGTAGTTGGACATGTGACCGTACTGATCTTTTTAGTTCATGAGCAAAAAACCTTGGGTTGGTTAGTAGGAGAGCAGTGAATCTCACCCAGTTCAGCTGAGGATCACATTCGGAACAGGACTGATCTTCTGGCCCTTTCTGTTCTCTTCCCAGGGAGCAGGAACCAAAGACCGGACTCTCATACGCATCATGGTCTCACGTAGTGAAGTTGATTTGCTGGATATACGGCAGGAATACAAAAGAATGTATGGGAAATCTCTCTACACAGACATTGCGGTAAGGCTTTGAGGGTCAAGTTTCCATCCAGACTCCATCTTTGGGTGCCAGCTTAGAATATCAACCTATCAGTTGCTTAACTAGAAAGGCTGCCTTTTACAGCGAAGACACATTGTCTGTGTTCACACAATATGCTTAAAATGTCAGGAAAAGATACGGAAGCTGCATTTAATTGGTCAAGCTTGCTTCTCTGTCAGTGGAGATTTTTAAGGAGAGAAGGGATGGCCACCTCTTAGAGGTGGTTCTGTTTTCCTGCACGTTGTAGAGGGTTGGATCAGATTATCGTCATGATTCCTTCCCACCCCACAATTTTATGATTCTATAATTGGGTGGTAAATGTTAACCTTGATTAGTTATTTTTTGGTCCATTTGGTTATTTTAGGTCCTCTCCCTTAAATGCTGTCATCCGATGGGACTTAGGAAATTAGACTTTTCTATAATTGCACCTATCTTGTGGAACAGCCTCCCCACTGAAGCTGTTTTACCCTCCTTGCCTTCTTGAAGGCCATCAAGACCTCATTTCTCCCCAGGCTCTGGGTCTGGAATGGAGGGCAGTCCGGCATTTGTAGTTTTGTGATGGGACTGTTATGGCACTTGGTGCTATGAGAGAGCTTTTCAGTTTTTGTATTGTTATTCGTTTATCTATTGTTAGCCACCCAGAGTTAGTTATATAATATGGGTGACCATACAAATCTTTTAAATAAATAACAAAAGTATGGTTCAGTATATTGGGCAGTCTGAGAAAAATGGATTTAATTCATTAATCAGTAAAAATGTGTTGTGTTGGGATTTGGGGATTCTAGTACATAAAATGCTAACAGCTAGAAGAGACCTGATGTTAGAATGGCAGTTCACAAAATTCCAGTTGCAGTAGTAAAATATGGTGAGTGGGACTGATTTTATAATGCAGCTGTATATTTATGGAATCAGCAGGTGGAGTCTCCATCAAAGTGAACAGAATGGAATGAAAAGTAAAAATGGCGAAATGATTTGGGATGAAAATATATCTGGTAGTATTTGGAGATTTGTCTGGGAATCACAGTGAAATGCAGAAGTGTAGAATTGAAACAGAAATTATGCGTATTAGTGTCTAAGGGGAAAAAGTACAAAGGAAGCCATAAGTAAGGCTGCAGGTGTAGACAGTATAATTGGGGAGATGTTAAAATACGAATGTGTTTGCTTGTGGCATCACTGTGTGACTTGTTTAACCTGTATATAAAGCCTTCATCTGTGCCTGAAGATTACAAGAACGTTGTTATTCCCGTCTCTAAAGGAAAGGGAGCAACAGGCTAGTAACTCTGGTATCCAGTTGCATCTTTCTTACCATTCCTGTTTAGCAAATCCTGCTTTTAAGAGATATGTTTGCTGGCCAGCAGTTCTGTTCCACTGCCTCACTTTTCTTTTTTCCTCCCCTTTCCTTTCTGGGGTTTTGTTTTTGTTTTATTCTCAGGGTGACACTTCAGGGGACTACCGGAAAATCCTGCTCAAGCTGTGTGGCGGGAATGACTAGGCGGAGCATCTGGAATTTTAGAGTGTTTGTTTGAGAGTCTCAGCTGGCTTTATCTTCTCCTTTCACAAAGCTGTCAATTTGCTGGATCGGACTGAGTTGCCGTTTCTTAATATATCCCATTCTCTAAAGGTATATAATAAATACAGGAAAAAATATATAGAGAAAAGGCTGCTGTAGTGGACAGCTAGAGATTATTTGTTGCATTCTTAGAGAAATTATTTCTATGCAAATGGTGCATTTGAGAAATGCCCCCTTTAGAGTACAGAAGGGTTCTGTATGGTTTTGTGTGCAATTTTTTTCTCTATCTGTATGAACTTTTATTCGTTTGTTTGTGAACTGTGTGGAGTTTTTTTAATTATTAATCTGAATCAAAAGTGCCTGCTCTGAAATGCAATGGGGTTGATTCTCAAAGGTCTTTATTTTATTACTGTCCTAGGGGAAAAAATGCATCTGGTTGATGGCATGGGAAAAATAACTTTTGCATTCATTGGAATGTGGGATTTTCCTAATCCAATTCTCTCCCCTTTACTTTAAAGAGAAGGGAATTTGGCCAGTGGCAAACTCAGGGCCAAGCTTGATCACTGATCAAGCCTATGCATCATTTGAATGATTCATTGGAGCATGCCAATGATGCTTTTATTTCTGATATCAATATCAGTATTGGACGACATCATTTTTATTGGGACAATGAAAAGGGAAGAAGAGTTAAATCGCTTCCTGCATGCTGGGAAAATTCTCTTATCTTCCATCCTGTTGATCAGTTTTTTAAAAGAGATATCAACAGCACGCGAAGTCTTTGGGAAGTCTTCCAGTCCAGTAACCCATTCACTCATTTCTTGCTTGCTTGAGTGCTTTCTCTGGAACACAGGTTGGTTATGAAATCCTACTGTTCAGGCAACTCCACTTGCAGGGATTTGGGTTTGCAAATAATTTGTAATAGGATCTGAATTGAGTGTCTGCATTTAAGAGGGGCTGGAGCATTCCCCACCCTGTTCTTCACAGAAATAGATCCCCAAAAATATATCCCTTGATTTTAGGGCTCAGCCCTATTCAGTTGCCTCTTTCTCTCTTTCCTTATGGACTACGTGTTGCTCAAATTGTGCTAGAATTGATTGCCTGCTTTCTACAGGAGTGCGTGCCAAACCTTTCTCTATCAGTGATTGAGTTACTCCTTTCAAATCAAACATATGTAATCGTTTTTTTAAAAAAAAGCATATTTGTTTAAATAAAACTATCTATCTTCTCAGTTTGTTGCAGCACTTATTTTTGCCATGTGTCCAGGGACATAGATTCTCGCATGACAGCACCGTTGCAACACTTAATTGGGCTGCTTCATTTGTTACTCTGGCTAAGCCATTTATGAGCTCTCGTTTTGGACTGACAGGCATATCATGATAGAGTCTCCGTTTCCCAAATAAATCTTGCAGCAGAACTCGGTTTGCATAAGAGAAATGACACACAGATGAGTAATTCTTCTGTGGCTGATGATGGTTCCATCTGCTTTCTCCTTGCACTCCCACTTTAGAAAAATGGCAAAGGCCAAGTCTGCTGGAGCAGAATATTGAAATGCCAATTGATGGCTCTGTATCCTGCTTCCAGCGTTGGTCAAATCCAGCTGTTTAAGAACACTTACACCCAGAGGCAGCCAAACTTAGTTTTGGCTGACACTCCATAAATGGAATCCAGGGCCTGAGAAAATGTCGCTTTAAGGTCACCCTGTAGCTTGTGCTCTAAATTCTCTTGTGCTTCTGGTTCATGTTGAGTTTGCAAACAGCTTGATCCAATGAATTGTTCCATCTTGTCCAGCGTTTGGCTTTAGTTCCCCACAGAGGCCATCTGGGTGCTTCTGAGAAGAAGAGCATAAACAGCAAAACAATGTACTTAAGAGTGTTGCTGCTTTCATGAATTTGTGCCTTGCACTTATTTGCCAAGAATGCCATGGGCATCTAGCTGGGATTCATGCTGCTTTGGCCAAGCAAACAAATAGTTCGGTGCTACTCATTTTTAAACTGTTCCCATCTAACATGAGAGATGAAAACACAGGCAAATGGGCCTTTCTTTGTTTATGCCTAAAAATGACCCTGCTTCCATCATTGTCCCAACCTAGCTGTTTTGGAACAGCAAGCAAGCCAGAGATCAAAACTAGGTCTGTGCTCAGACTAGCAGTGGCTGGGAAGGGAGGCAGGAGAGAGATCGGCTATGGGGGCAGCAAATTTTGCACTGGGGGAGCTTCCTGCTGGGAGTGGGCAGAGAGTTCTTCAGCTCATCAGTGAGGAAAGGCCTAAAGCATCTGACTATCGAGTCCTCTATTGGATTAGGACTTCTGTGGTGCAGAACCCATGCTGCAATGAACGTTGAATCATGAGGCATTCATTATGGGTCTGGTGAAGATCTCGATCAATGCTGCAAGAAGAAGGGGAACGTTTAGCCTCACTCACTACCTTAGACTGATGGCACAATGGAAAAAAAGAACTTCTAGGTTTAAGAAACCAAATAAATCATTCAGATTGGATGCTTCTTCGTATTCCCTCCAAATGGCATTTTCCATGTGTATTGAACTCCAATTCCCATCACTCTTAGCCATCAAGGCTGTTGCTTGTGTGAATTGTAGACCGACACAACCACAGGACTCTAGTCGAGAAATAACTTACGGAGCAGTAAGGAAGAAGAGGACCCTGAAACCACTTCTTTTCATAACGTCAGTGGACATTATGGGCAGTGGACAATGTTGACCTTGTACTTCCAACACCATGTTCTATATCCTTTCTGAGAGAGAGATGAGTCAGTTGACTGGCCAAATATTGACTAATGGGTGCCTATGATTTGGAGGCAAAAATTTCAGAGAGACAAAATGTCTTTGTACAAATGTAGATTCTACTATGAGTCCCCCTTCTTCACTCCCCAGCAGTGGGATCAGGATCCTGCATAGACCCACATGTATCTCGGGAGCAGAAAGCTACTCTTCCCAACCCCAGAATAAAATCAGAACAACTTATGTCTGCTGACGCCAGTTTCCACCATGGCCAGTCTGATACTTCCAGGAAGAAGACCTCAGCAACTTCCCAAATGTGCCCTATCAACTAATACTCCAATTTAAGCAATGGACTGAGATCTGGGTGTGCATTTTGGAGATGTGGCACAAGCACTTTACATACCAGCTACCTCTGGAACGCAATAGCCTAGAAGCCCGCCTGATGATAGTGGGGGAGGCTTTCCACATGCTCTGGAAGAGGGAAAGTATGGACTAGTAAGATCTGAGCAAGGGGGAACGTGAATTTGTACCTGCATTTTTGCATGACCCATGTAATATTTTAATAGCTCTTTAAGGCATATGAAAAGGTCACACAAACTAGGAAAGATAGAAGTGCAATGCAGGGAAGGCAGTCTAACCAATATTGGCCAATCCCAAATGGCTATTTGTCCAAAGGCCAACCAGGGGAATGTTTTCCAAGTTCAGCAATTCCAAGTGTCTGTCTCTTTGTTTCCTTTTGAACCATCTTGGGCCAAGAACATTCTAGTTTCTGTGGTAGAAGGTTTGGCTTTCTAGCAAAATCCGTTTGAACAATTTTAGCAAGATTGGTGTCAATATTTTCCTGTTAGCCTCTGACCTGAATCCAAGACTTTCTTCTGGAGCTCATTTTTATCTTTTTTTTTTTTCCTTGCATTTTGAATAAAGGCAGAATTATTTTACCAATCTGATCGTCTGGGATTTTTTGTTTCCAGCTTCCCAGTCTAATTTTAGTGGTCTCCTATCCAAGGGCTAACCAGACCCCACCTTGCTTACTCTACAAGCCCAGAAGACATCAGCCGGTGCTGCTACCACCTGTTGACACTTTTGTACTGACATGACAAAACTTGTACTCAGCACTGCTGTCCATCTCAACACTTTATAGACCAGCTTGGTTTCAAAGTTGATGCAACAACAAAGGGCAACTTGAAGGCTGACTCTGGTGGTGTATTAAGTTCAGAGTCTGGGTTTTCAGTCCATCGTCTGGAAGCTCAACTAGGATCTAGAAAGAGAAAGAGAGGTTGGGTTGATAACGTCTTCAGACATAGAAAAGGCAACGATTGCTGACAAAAGAGAGCAATAGGCTACATTCAGTCTGGCCTTTCCAATAACCAAGGAAAAAAAAGGGGGTGACTTCTGCCATTTGCTCTTTCCTCCCCACCCACTTTGCGTGCTATCCCAGAGGTACAGACACTTTTTGAAGCAGATTTTCAGAGGCAAAGCAACATAATGAACATCAGCCCTCATATCTTTCCATTTGCTAAAACCTTTTTTTAAAAAAAAAAGATGGCGTCAAGTGAAGTTCAACTCCTGATGGCCACATAGACACATCCTGGCAATAGTGTAGAAGCTGTTTGCAATTGTGTTCCTCCAGGATGTTCTTTCACCTTTCCAGTCTAGCCTATAATGCTAGGAATTCCTTGTAGTCTTCTGTCCAAATACAGGTGTGACCCAGCTTAGCCTCTGGGCCGAAAATCAGTTATTTTATTATCAAAGGACATTTCATTCATGGAATGGGGAAGGAATTCTTATGTTCCTATCCCTGTATTTAATGGTGCCTGGATATTCCTGTCCCCATTTAGCTTATGGTATTTATGTATTTAAACACAATAGCCTTGATTGCTGACAATCTCCTCAAATGTATGCCATGATTACTCCCTTATGACATATATAATCCCAGAGTTGCTCTATCAATCTTTGATTCACAAACTGAATGTCTCCTTAAACTGCAAAATTCTCAAGGATGCTGATCACAGGTGAGCTTACAACTGTCCCCACCCAAATTGGACGCAGCGTCAAACTGTCAGAATAACAATCAGCACATTGGCACTCATGCTTTCAAAGACTGACTATCCTGCATTATCCTGGGTTCTTCTGGACACAGAGAAGCCCAGATATCTGTACCCTTTACCAGTTAGGTAAACAATTCTTTGTCAAATGTATGTGCATGCTGATCTTTAATTTCTGTAACCCTATATAAGGACTCTGTTGTCCTCAGTGACAGTGACTCAATGTCACTGGCTAGCTTGAATAAAAGGATCATTGGAGCCTCTCTGGTTATGGATGTGTTCGTAAATGATTTTTTTCCCCCAACACACAAAAAGACAGTGTTGGAGGAATGCAGACTTTAATATAGTATATAACAATATATGATGATTTTGGTCTGAGGATAAAGAAGCCAGTATGTTCCCACCACCTCAGTCCTACGTTAGACAGAAGGAGTGTAATTATGCACCCTGGTCCTATTTCAACAAGCCTTTTTTGGATGGTACTTTCTTTGTTTTTCCAGTATTTTTATTGCATTTTGTAAGCTACCCAGAGTCATAACAGATTGGGGTGGCCTATAAATAAATAAGCAAATAAATAAAATTTCCCAAATGGTATTTGGTGCAGAACCAAATGGAACCACTTGGAGACCACAAAGGGAGTGTGGGAGGAAGTAGAATTGTGAAATAAGAGAACCATCTGGTCCAATGTATTTATACTCAATTGTAAATTGAATTTAGCGCTCAGTCTCAGCTTGGTGCTGCCCTCGTGTGTTGATGTCCTTGTCCCATTCCCAGTTGGCATTCACAATTGTTGTATTTGCTGCTGGAGGTAATAAGCAGCACCTTTGAAGAGCATCATTGGGGAAGAGGAAATTGCATAAAACATTTATTATTTATATATATATATAAATTAATTAATTTATATATATATTAATTAATTATGGCTTTCTTTTCTGTCCTTTTTGTATGCCATCCAGAGTCATATGTATGGGTGAGGTGGCCATATATATGCATGCGTGTGTATATGTATATATATATATATATGTATGTATGTATGTATGTGTGTATGTATATATATATATATATATATATATATATACACACACACATACATACATACATACATACATACATACATATATATATATATATATACATACACACATACATACATACATACATATATATATATATATATATATATATATATATACACGCATGCATATATATGGCCACCTCACCCATACATATGACTCTGGATGGCATACAAAAAGGACAGAAAAGAAAGCCATAATTAATTAATACAAAGTAACAGAACTCATAAAAGCATACTAAACAATATCCCTGAATGTCTTCCACTTTTGTTAGGCAGAGACATTTCTCCTGCCCTTTTCTCCTTTAAGAAGTCATTCAGTTTGATGGAACAGTGTTTGCTTTAGACATTCTCTCACAGGGGAAGAGAATTTCAGAGAAATTCTTCTGGGATAGAATGCAAGTTTCTTGCACTTCATTACAAGATGCCTGAGGGTGCATGTGAACATATCTTCTTTCATTTTACAATATTCTCTTCCGTGTTCTGCAGCCTCCCTGGCTTCCCTTCAGTCTCAAGAGAAGACACGGTGGTAGAACCCTTCCATAGGCTTTTTTTCAGAAGCAGGGCTCCTGAAAAAGGGGAGTCATGCCTTCAAAATGGTTGGAGAACTTCTCCTTGCCTGGAGAACTTCTGAGAACTCATGCACCCCATTTCTCTACCCATTGGTTGGGTGGTGAAATTCAAAAGGCTTGACTCCACTTCCTACCTCCAAAGAGATCTACCAGTGGGATTCCAGGAGCAAGAGGCTTGGTCCATGCAGTTTCACTAACATCATTGAGCAGTGACTTGACTTCGGAGTCCAAATGATCAACTGTTTTTTCCAGTTGCTAATGGAAGGAGAGACGAAATTGAGGGAAGTAACATGAGTTCTACAACTTACTGGCCTTGTTCATGTAAGCTTAAGACCTAGTAACTCATTCACACAACATGCTAAGGTTAGTGTTAACCCTGGTTAGGGTTCTTTGTGGCTTAAAGTGTTGTGGAAACCCAGCCTGTTTGGTCAGCTTCTAGTTCAATCTATTGTGAAAACTCAGAAAATAGGTTAACTCAGAAACCAGGTTAAGAGAGTTGTATAAATAGAGCCAAAAATCTGTTAATTGCAAATAATAGCAAAATGAGAATTAAGTTGGGAGAGGTTACTTTTGCCAACAGATTGCTTACGTTGGAAGTAAGTCTTGTTCAACACCACACAACCTCCAAGCTGTAGTCTATAGTAAATGCCTCTCTTTTTCTACTCAACTAGCTTGTCAAGGGGAATAGTCAGAGAGGCCAGAATAAGTAAGAATCACTCTTTGTGTTATCTTGTGCAAGCCTCCACTTGAAGTTTGTAGGAGAAAGTCCTAAATTCAGGACTGATGCATCATTGGATAACATGTGGCTTGGAATCAACATACTCTGAATTAATTCTGAATGGAAAAAGCATTCTTAGCCATTGCTCACCATTTGAGGCACTTTAACAATTACTCAGTGGTTCCTAGAAGCAAACATAAATGTTCTGTTTAGGTTATGTGTACCCTTTCTTTCTGATCATTGTGCTGCCTTATGATACACAGAAAGAGATTGCAATCTGGCAGAGATAAAATTGATCCCCATGCTTGGTGACTTCATGGACACAGCCATGTAGTTTTCTTGGCAGCACGATATGGCAGCTGGTTTGCTGTGACTTTTTTCCTGGGATGTGTGCTCAATTTCCCAATCTAGTCTACAGCCCTGGGATTTATTAGTGGACTTCCATCCAAGTGCTAATCACATATGACCCTGCTTAGCGTCTTTCACAATTACTCAGTGTCAGCTAGGAGTCACCATCTGAGTTGGACAATATATGCAGCTCTTTTCTAATACTTTTGGCCAACTGATCATATAACTCAGTTTTGTCTATTTCATCATACAGCAGGTCTCCAGGATTTAAGGTAAAGGTGGTGTTCCCAAACTTGGTACTCAAGTCCTTCCTCCCTTCCTTCCTCCCTTCCTCCCTCCCTTCCTTCCTTCCTTCCGACACAATTGAGACCTTCTACCCAATGCAGGCTTCCATTATGTCCCATTGATGCTTTTACTGCCATAGTTACATGACTTGACAGTTTGGATCAGTTGGACATTATCTGCAAATGATCCATGTGTACAGAAAAATTCTCAGAAGATTACCTCCCTCTTCCAGCCACTGCCTCCGTATAGCCAAACTACAGCTTTCTAGACCTTTGCATTTTATTTTGCATTTTTGCAATCTAGTTCCAGAACTCCAGTTTTCCACCCCCATAGAGTTGGGGCAGTCCTTTGCAGAGAAGTGGCAATAAGCATTCTGCATTTTATGTTACTGCATCTTCTTACCTCTTGGATGGTATCTAAGCGCCTGTGAATAGTGCTGGGATTATCACACCAGTCATCTTGCTCTAAGGTTCCTTGATGGTCAGCAATAGGATCAGCAGTAACTAGAAAGGGAGAAAAGCAAATGATCTCACAGCTTTAAAGCTCTAGGTGGACCTTACTTTTGTCAGTTTGGCTCATCCACAGCTGCTCCTTCCTGTCCTTGGTTTTGTTTTTGGGGGTTTTTTGTGTGTGTGCCTTCGAGTCAGTCTTGACTCCTGGTGACTGCCTGGACAAGTCTTTGCAGTTTTCTTGGCAAGATTTTGGAAGTGGTTTGCCCTTGGCTCCTTCCTAGGGCTGAGAGAGAATGACTGGCCTAAGGTCACCCAGCTGGTTTTGTGCCTACAGTAGGACTAGAACTCATGGTCTCCCAGTTTCTAGCCTGGTGCCTTTAACCATTACACTAAATTGGCTCTCTTGTTTTTATTTACTTGAGATTAACCAGCCAGGCCCAGTTCAGGATCACACTTGTAGAGAGAAGAACTTTAAATCTCCCTCCCCAACTACTTCCATGCAGATTAAAAAGAGAGAGGTCTCTGGAAGACTTTCCACTTCTCTTTTAGCTCTCCCTCCTCCCTTCTAAGAATCAGCTAGGAGAAGGTTCGGGTCTTTGTATGCAGTTAATCTAGAGCTGCACAGCACTTCTGTATACTTACTTGTAAATAAATAAAAATAAAAGGGTTGGATTCACACTAATTTGACCATGTCTTAGATAGGACTCAGCAAGTGGCAGCATATATGTGATCCTGAAGAAACTAAAAAGGGTTACATTTGGTTAGGACTTGGAAGGGAAGCCACCAGGAAATCTCATGGCTATAGCCTAGACTGAGTATCCTTTAAAAGACTGGGCATCTTTTAAAAAGGCAATAGCTATCCAATTCTGAATTTTGTTGCAGGAGATTGCATGAGTATTTCTGAGAGGTCACCAGGACAAAGTGTGACTGGGGGATCTTGATATGCTTTAAATGCAGATCAACCCAGTTTCAGGCTTCAGCATCTATAAAGGAAGGCTGGAGAAATCCTTGTCTCGAACCCTGGAAAGGTGCTCTGGTCATGGTCAACAACCCCAGATTAGATAGGGAATGAGTGGCTCCATCAGTCTTCTTTAACCCGATGTCTTATGATGTGTTAACTATGGTTCCCAAAGTCCCTCTTGAACATCTGATGGGTTATCACTAGTGATGAAACCCCAACCCATTTAGTGAATCTTAGCTTAGGAAAGTCCCAGGCTCTGTAAGTCCTTTTCCTAAGTGAAATTGTCATAGTCTACCTCAGAAATACTGCTTTCTTTGTTTTCTCCTTAATGCTGCTTTTCCTCTCCTTTTTTTCCCTACAAAGTTATGCTCTTGCCTCTTAAAGGCAGAACAAGTTCCCCATTAAGGAAGAATAATGAGCTGTGATCAAAAAGCAAGAAAAGCTCCCTCTTCTAATTCCTTGGACATCCATCAAGCCCAAAATCTGGTTTGTAGTGGAGTCCCCACCCACTTGAGAATGATGAGGGCAAACCAAAACTATGTCCATCTTGCTGGCTTCACTGTCAGGGAATTGGGTTCAAAGCGGATGTAAAACTATTCTTTTTAGGGCTTTAGGAAAGGTTTTGGAACTTGAAAGGGAGGGGAGAGACTTTCAACAAAGCCTTTCCTAAAAATGAAAGAAACCACTTTACATAGGACGTTTTCCCCAGCGTGTTATTATAAAATAAATACAAGTTCTATGAGTGTAAAAAATGTAGACTGCCAAACCTATAACTTGGCACTAAGTGTATAACTTCCCATATTTGGCCCTCAGGCACAATCAAGTTAGGTTTCCTTCAGATTGAACTCAATTCATGGTGACTACATGGACATATCTGTTTTTTCTTGGCAACAACATCAGCATGGCTTGCCATGACTTTCTTCTGGGTTGTTCCTCCAACTTCCCAGACTATGGACTCGAAACTTCCTGGTTAGATTTGGCTTACTTTTTTTTTTAGGATCCACCAAATTGGCTAGGTGCTGTCATCTGCTCTGAGAGAAATCAAGCATCAGGTTGGGTTGCAGAGGCCAGTTACGCAACCCTGGAAAAAGGCTAATTGCTTCCGAGAGTGGCAAAGAGATGCTCTGTTCATACACTGATGTGCCCCAAGTTAGGTGAGCCTAGGCTGAAAGATGATGACACATTGTTTGGTAGTAGAAATGGATGGAGGAAAAGGTAAATAGCATTTTTTTGGTTCTGGAATTAACCTTCAAACCATGTAATAATTAATCTGAGTTATGGCCAACAAGAGAAAACTTTCCTGCCGGTGGAACACAAAAGAAGAGAGAGCCCAGTCAAACGTAATAATTCTTTCCACATGAGTTCCCAACATCTGCTTGGAATTTCTTGGGCCACTGAGAACACAGCGAGCCAATTTCAATTCTTACTCGGCACACCCTCCTGACTTCACGGTGACTTCTCTTGATTAAAATACCTCTGTACTCAGTTCTGCTGATGAAACATCTACAAATTCAAAATCTGAGCATCTCACCCATCAAGGACAGGCGGAAAGGGAGATGTATTTCACTGAGATAGAACATCTGCCTGTATTGATATATTTTTTAAATCAACTTGTGCAATGAAGTCATAACCTCATGAATACAATGAAATCCAGAAACTTTCCTTTTCACTGTGAAAACTACCAATAGACTGGTCTGAATGTAACACCATTGCCTTGTTTTACCCCATTTTATGTAACCAGGAGTCTTAAGTTGTCCTTCAGAAGCCACAAGGACGTTGCATACGTGATGACGTCATCAAGCAAATGATAGTCAAGGTGCCATTTGTCTCCCTAGCTCTCCCTCCCATGGACACCCGTGATGAATGCTTCAACTTTGCCTCCCTTCCTTTCATGAACAAACCAGAATTGGTCCTCCAAAAGTGATGATTAGAGGAAAGATCCATGCAGCCATTCATGGCTTCATAAGCAATTGCTAATAATGTTGGTGTCAGCCCTTCAAGGTAGGCCAGCCAGAGTTATGAATGCTAGTACTACTTTTATTTTAAGGTTATAGTAACAGAATCTTGCAAGTCTGAATGTGCTTCCCGCTCCCTCCCTTTATCTTCATGAGAACTAAGGAGGGTCCTTTTGGGTTAGGTCACTGTGAAAGTTAGCTAGCTTTCTGAAGGGGCAGGAAGAAATGCAGGCTTTGCTCTGGACCTCATAAAACAATGTTTTCAGTGGATCATAGCCAAGAATGGGGAACGAACAGAACGGATATTTGTCAGAAATCTGTGACTGGGGATGAGAGAATTGGGCTGCTGAGATCATTGTCTCCTACAGAGGATATTTCTTGAGAAGAGAGCCGATTCTGTTCCAGGCGAGGCAACTGCTTCTCGAAATGCTCAGCAGTGAAATTCTGTGCCAAGGAACTGTGGCATTTCCTAGAAAACTCGCAGGGCTTCTTGAGTGACAAAACAAGTAATGATGTATAGCAGCATTTCTCAAACTTGGCAACTTTCGGATGTGTGGACTAAAGTTGCCAAATTTGAGAAACACCGATGTATAGGTTTTCCAAAAGTTTTGCTCCTTTCCTTGTAAAGAAAAAAATTGCTATGGAAGATTGGAGTCCTGAATGGATTCTTGTTTCACACAGATTGACTGGCAGCACAGTCAGTTCATTCCCAGATAAAGTAAAATCATCCCTAGTGGAAGTCTGCAAAATGTTTCACCCTCAAAAAACCTAGTTTTAACTTTGAATGGGGTGCTTTTTGCTCAAATACAAAGCAGCTTGAATTTCAAATATTTGTGCACGTGCCCTACTTCCTAGCACAAGAAGTGCAAATACAGGATTCAGAAATACAAAGTACCCACACCTTGTTCCTTAGTAACCATTAGGATCCCTACCAAGGACATCCACGGGGTGTCAAAAAAGTCAGGATGGTGGCCATCACCATGTAACCAGAGCTGCCATCTTGAATTTTCTGACCTCCCTCCCCCTGTAGAACCCCTGCTCCTGGCCTGATGATTTTTTTAAACAAAACTGTTCAACAAACACATAGAAAGCTAGCATGTGGCAGAATAAAGCAGCCACTTCTAACGTATTATTTTATAGTAAGGTTTGGGGGTTTGCCCCAGGATGGGAAAGAATACCCCGGCAGGTGAGTTCACTTTCTGGGAAATGCATGTTTTGCATCCCCAGTCCAAAAAGGTTACCTATCCAAATGGGGTCTGGTGCAATTTGTTTTTTTCCCAGTTTAGAATGGTTATTTTTTTGGTGGAAAAAGAAGATGAGGAACAGCAAGGACTCCGAGATGCACATCTGTGCTTGCCCTGATTCCCAGTTGCACAATGAAAACTTTGAGGCACACCTGTGTCCTCAATTTGGAATGCACCAGAGTTCCTCTGCAAACAGATCACACATCTATTGTTACAAGCACAGTCATACGATTATGATTTATTCCTCTCTGGTCTGTTTACTGGAGAACACTTCCTCTGTCCAATACATTACATCAGAGGAGTAAAAATGATCTTGGCTTAATCAAGTGGCTGCTGTGGTTATGCTTGCTTGTGCCCAGAAAGAAAATGAATCTGTGTTTAGACACTCTCATACTTTTAAGAGCATTGGATTAATGTGCCCTATTGGGATAATGATACTTTGCCCTTAATTAATTAAATGAGCTTTCTGAACACTTTATATTTTACTCTAATTCTTCCAACAACTCTGTGTGAGCTCTCCCTCGGTCTGTTAATAGAAGTCTATTTATAGCTTGCCTTTGGAATCCAATTTTTTAAAAGTTTGCAGCTCCCTAAATACTACCTAAAATATTTTAAAAGAACAATTAAATATTTAAGCATAGAAGTCTGGTAAGCCAAACAGGTTCCCAGTGATAACCCCTAATTTAATTTGTGTTGGCTCATTGAAAATATGTTCTCCATCTCAGAAATGCAGAGTTGTGAATATTCCCATGAAGTTATTTTAAGATACATTTCTGATTGCTTCTCAGTCTAAGCCTAAAATACAAATACACTGTAAAGAAGAGTTTTGTGGTTGAAGATGATAAACCTTTGAGCTGGCTGAAAAGATATTCTCTCGGAGGTGGATTTCTATAGGGGTTCTCAAACTTTACAATGCCAGGACCTCCTAAAATGATTAAATTAATTTGTGACACCCTCCCAACTCCATGAATAAATTTCAATTCATGCTTCAGACAAAACAATGGTAGAACTTTACAAGTTCATAAAATAAAGATGGAAAGGAAGGCAGGAAGGCAGGAAGGCAGGAAGGCAGGAAGGCAGGAAGGAAGGAAGGAAACTTAAAGTCAAGCTTAGATCTTGGCGACTTCATAGTCATGTCTGGGTACGGGGGTGTAGTCAAGGTGTAGTCAAAAAAATCAGCTGGCAATGATGTGATCAGTGATCAAGATGGCAGCTGCAATGGTGTGATCAAAGCTTTCCCTGTTTTTTATGTTTGTCACAGGGAAAAATAGCAAAGGAAAAATCACACTAATGAAAAGATTTGCTTGCTTTTGCCCCATAGATTGGAGCAAACCTGGATTTAAACATGTAGTTTTGCTGCCTTTGGCCTTTGGGGTATAGCTCTAAGCTTTGTAAAGACAGATGATGGATTTAGGACATCAAAAACTGATTTGGCAGAGAGAAATGTTAAATTCAAAACTTCCTTGGGCATGATGAATGAGCTGCAAAGGTTTTGTAGGATTCTTGCGCCTTTGACAGGCCAACTAAGGGACAGCATCTGGTTGACCTTGGCTGATTGAGAAAGCCAAGCAGAGCTGACCTTGGCCAGGATTTGAATGAGAGGCCATCAAGAACCCCCCAAAAACACATCTTAGAAGAAGGCAACAGCAAACCACTTCCAAGCAAGAAAACCACATAGATGTATTCATGAAGAATCAAACTTGACTCAAAGGGAACATTTACATCTTATTGCTTGCAATTATCTGATAAAACATCGTCGTCGTCGTCGTCATCCTCTTCCTCCTGTATCCAGAGATACTGCTCTAGCTAGTGGCCATACCTGTCTAAGAGTAGGCTGCACAAGATATTACATTTATAGAATTTTCCAAGCAAGATTAGAAATGTTCTGTTTGGGGAGAAAACAGATGTTGAAATGTTATATAAGTGTGTGTTTGCATGTGTGTGTATATACAGTGAGTCATTTCAGTGAGGCATTTATGATCTTGCAAAATATCCTACTGAAAGAAATGGAAATGTTCCTTTGAGCTTTTGTTTGAAACCTTCCTAACGTTTGGCTTTGGTTAGATTGCAACTGTTCAAAATTATGTGACACAAATGCACCTGAAAAGCATTCCTACACATAAAGCATCAGATTCAGCGGTTGGCAAACTATTCCCCGTGGCTGTCCTGCTGTTTATTTAGGCACACGTGGTGCAAGCGAACTCCTTTTACTGCATTAATCAAGGAAAATGCTAGAAATTGATTTATTAACTTCCCTGTTACTTGGACCACTGAGGCTTTCCTATCAATAGAGCTTGTCCCCAAACCCCTCACAGCCAAATGTGTTTCCAGCAATGTCATTTGCATCTACAAGGGGGATAATCCTCTAACTCAGCATCTGTCTTGTTAAGACCACTCTAAGATTTGGGAAACA
The DNA here is from genome assembly GCF_059951505.1 of Python bivittatus. Taxonomy (NCBI): domain Eukaryota; kingdom Metazoa; phylum Chordata; class Lepidosauria; order Squamata; family Pythonidae; genus Python; species Python bivittatus. The sequence continues at coordinate 5,600,119 of NW_028277033.1, forward strand.
CTTAAACTGCCTGCCAATCTTTGAGAGCTCCCTAAATGTATTTGTTTTCCTCTGTAAAACATAGCCTCCGCTTAACTCAAGAGCAAATTTGCCTGCATCCTTGCTGTTAGGAATTTCAGCTACGTGAAGGACCCACCACCAATTTCAAACAACCCTCTTTTATCTATCCCAGACCCTCTAAATTATTTCACCTTTGGAAAAGAATGCTGAGTGTTGCAAGCATTTGAAACACTTACCCAGACCTTGATGGTTCAGTATTAAAAGTAACAGCAGAGTCGCGGTATAAAGCATGGTTTCACAGCCTCTGTCCGTCTCTCCTGCTTCGGCAGATGAAGAGAAATAAATAGCTTTTCTTCCCAGGACACGCCGATCAACTCTTGGCAGAATGGCTTGGATTGGTAGCTGGAGACTTGGGAAGAAAGAGTCCGTAGCTCAGCCAAATTTCTTACGCAGCCCTCTTTCCTTCTTCCCCTCCCCTCTCCTCCCCACCCCAAGCCACCTTCAAGCTCTACATTGGGTCCAGTTATCCATCAAGCTTGTTCTAAGCCCAGTCTGCTACAGTGAGGAGCGGGGCGTTTGTTACTTATTTATGCTGCTCGGGAATGGAATGTGCTGAAAATGTTCTAGTGACTGCATCGAAAAGGGCGAAGAGGCTACACTGGGCTATTCGTGCCGTTTTTAGCAGGCAGGGAAAGAAGGGGCGAAGTATCAGCACAGCCATTACCAGGAGCTGAGCTAGGCTTTAGGGAAACCTTCTGTTGCTGCAGTATCCATTGATTTGGCTTTGCTGTTTGGATCCCGTTCCATCCGCCAAACTTTAGCCAGGTCATAGAACAGCTATCGTTTTATAGATCGCAAAATGTGGCAGGGCAAAAAGAGGAGCCCTCCCCACAGGGCACTTGGACCATTCCCAAACTGGCTCGGGATTTCTGCCATTGTGTGTTGTTCCTGCACTGGACAGCTGAGCTGATTTCCTGATGTCTCATGTACTGAAAACAAGGAAGCACTGAGATGCTAAGCTTGGAGACTGAGACTGGACTGGTTTCCCATTGGCTGGAACTCAGCCTGCCTCCTGGTTCCCAAGCTCTTCCCTTCCCCGTAGGGGGATGGCTGGTGCCACAACAACTTTCCTCCATGTCAGCAACCATCAGGGACTTTTCTCAAATGGCAAAGAAGTACGGTACGGCCAGGGCCGAGGCCCAGACGCCTATTGGTGCACCCAAATTGGTAATCAAGGGAGAGATCACCCCTAAAATTATTTGGGGTTTATATTGCACTGAAAGTTGGCAATGGGAGCAAGGACTGGTACAGATCACTCTAAAAGGGTTTCTCAGGGTTGGTTCTTTTCGCTTAGTTGGTTCTTTCTGCTGCATTGTTTGTGGAGTCTAACAGTGGTGCTCCAGAATTTTAGACTGCTGTCATTTCTCCCTTACTCCAAAATGTCACGCCTGAATGTGGAACCTTGTAAATGCCTACACACACACACACACACACATACACATGCATGCACGCATGCTTGGGAACTATATTTCCTTGAAGTGGGCCATATTAAGCCACACCTCATTTCTTTTTCTGCCTTTGAGTCAACCTTGTCTCCTGGTGACTATATGGATAAGTCCCTGCAGTTTTCTTGACAATGTTTTTGGAAGTGGTTTGCTGTTACCTTCTTCCTACAGATGAGAGAGAGCGACTTGCCCAAAAGTCAGCTGGCTTTGTGCTTCTGGTGAAGCTAAATCTCTCCTGGATTTAGACCACTGTCTTTAACCACTGTGCCAAACTGGCCCTCATCAAACATATCCTCAACCACCAAATGATGTACATTCAATACTTCTACACTTCCTTGTTTCTTCTGAGACCCAGCATGCACTTTAGGACCTTCATCTCATCCCAAGCTCATGAGTAAAACAGGTTGAAGTTGTCCTTAGCTGTAAAACAGTCTTTCTCCTTTTACCAGCACTGTCCAAGGACAACCTCAAGGCGTGTAAGATCTGCCAGACTTCGTCACCCATGACTTTGGAGGTATGTCAAGGGGCTGCAGGGACTAGGAACCAAGACAACAGAGACAGAAGAGGGATGGACAGTGCAGACGGCCAATTTCAAGCTTGTATAATTTTCTGGCCATTAAGCACTTCCACTCAGCAGCAGGAAAGGCCATTAGAAAGTGTAGAGTGCCTTGAGTGACAAAACATCCCTCTGCATTTTCATTCTGTTTGTTACTTAACTGAACTTTCAAGGATGAAAAATTGCTTCTGTGCCTAGATGAGACCTTCCACTCACATCTAACTCTGAGTAACATCTAAATTCTCCAGGAAAGGCTTTTAAAAATCTTGATTGATCTGATAGGTGGGGATTTTAAAAAGCTGTTAAAAGCATCAGGATGATGGTGGATATACCTAAGATCTGCAGAGAGATAATCCATGTCATGCCTGGTCAAGGAAAGATGACCTTTCCAGATTTGATTGATGAGAACATGTAAATATTTAACTTACATTTATATTAATAAATCATTAATGCATTTATCTGTTGGATCTTCCTTGAATCCTTGTTTATTAGAGGGAAAAACATGATTGTTGTGATCTAACCCATACAGTGATTCTTGCATAAGTATATGGCCAAAAAGATTCTTCAGGGATTCAGAGCTATTCAGTAGCTTCACCTTTTCCTTCATCTCTCTGGAAAAAGCCTGGGAGAGACACTTGTTTGGCCCATTATGGTCTTAACCTGAGAATCAGTGAAATCATATAAATAAGAGATCTCATCAGATTCCAGGGTTTCATGCCAGATACCAAAATGGAATACCTCACAAACTTGATATATGGCATTTACATGTCAGCAGAGAAAATGCTGAGAGTATGCGTGCATAGTCGTGAACAACAGGAGAAACATACTTTTTTTTTTAATTAAGAAAATTGGGAATGCTTAAATGTTCTTCCTTTGCAAAAGGGGGCAAAACAATTTAGCTGCAAAAATAAAATCAGAGTGGACAAATAAAAAAGGAGGGGAATCTTTTTTAGTTGGGGTATTTTCGGGTTGTGGGTAGGGGAAAGGGGCAGACTGTAAAATTTAAAACCTTTTAAAAATGTCTTTGGGGAGTTCAGAAGGTTATTAGACATGAAATGTCTTCCTTCAAATGGCTAAATCTACTGAGAAGAAAAGAATGACCCCAAATCTGGATGCTTGGCAGTGGACAGGTGTGAATGGATGGCTGAATGAACCATTTGCCTGACTCTGGCTGAGAGTAAAGTTAAAAACGTTCAAGTCTTTTTCTTTGCCCTCTCTGGGGAAAAAAAAATCATTCAAATGCTGATCAACAAAGTATATCGATGATCTATTGCTGAAGTTGGGGGTGGATTTATCTTTTCAGTGTTCTATTATATGTCCTCATGCATGAAAAACTTCAGGTCTTGATGTCTTGGCAGATCCAAATATTGGAGATGCTGCATCTTCTCCTAGTGAAATATAGAAATTTTCAGAAAAAGCAATGATGCTGATTCACACGTTAGCTGAGTTGGCAAATGCATGTACTTCAATACACTGTGAAGTATCAAAGAAAAGAATTCAGTGTGATTTGTAGTCTGAATGGAACAGAAGTGTCATCATTATCCACCTAAGAAGTTAAAAATGTAAGCTTCATTGAATTCAATGGGATTTACTGCCAGATAAGTGCATGTATAGGATTAGAGACCTCAGGCCAATTCTCAGGCCTAATTTAATCCTGAACATGTTGATAAAATACTTCCCTTTATCATATATATGTTACCATTTTGGATTTCTTACTATAAGCCTGTTGGATAGATCAATATTATTCCCATAATACCATATTACCATAATATGAATATGCAGATGAAGTTGATAATTATGGTTTACCTTTCATCCTCAACTGATTTGGTCCCTTCACTGAAATTTGAAATAGTTCTGTCGTTATGAACTGCATGTTCACTTTCTGAGAATGTAATTCATTTCATCCCAGTCAGGCACAACCAACATTATGGAAGTTCTAGTCAAGAGATCTCAAGAGGACCAGAGACCTAAATCTGAACTAGAGACTTGCTGTTTTAGGTTTAGTCTCTTACTCCCTAACCCCACTGAGTTCTCTCACTCAAAATTCAGAATGTTCTGACAAAACAGTGAAGTCCAGTAAGAAACTGCTAAATATAAGAGATTGTTGAGCTCATCAGAGTAGAGAATAATTACTTGCTAGAGTCCTAATAATTATGAATGAAAACAGAAGGATCTTGGAATTCCCAGAAGAAACCAAGTGGAAGGAAGGAAGGAAGGAAGGAAGGAAGGAAGGAAGGAAGGAAGGAAGGAAGGAAGGAAGGAAGGAAGGAAGGAAGGAAGGAAGGAAGGAAGGAAGGAAGGAAGGAAGGAAGGCCTGCAGAGTGTGTCTTCTAAGATTCTTTCCAGCCCTTAAAAACTGCTGCACTCTGGATCACAAGATCAAGAGGGAAAAGAGAAGGGTGTTTAGAATGGAGTTGTTGGGACTATTCACATAACTCTATCTTCCATAGCAATGCAGTGGGTGTTTTTTATCTGGATTTCTTTTTTTTATCCTCCCCAGATGGATCCAACCCATTTTCAATTCTGATCTTTTTTTGCCAGCTTCTTCCCCATGCCCAGATTTGGTCCCATCATTCTTTTCAGTTTTTGGAGAGTTATCCTGTTGACTGACAGACACAGACAGGAGTCTTGAGTCCCTTTACAAAATTTCATTTTGATATTTCATTTGATTGGGAAGAATAAAAAGGTATAGTCTTCCTCAAGTTGAGCTTTACTCATGGTGACTTCAAGGAAATGTCCACATATTTCTTTTCCCCCTTGGCAATGATATGGAAGTAATTTTTACTGCATTCTTCTAGGATTTTTTTAAACTTCCTAACTCCAAGATTTCCTTTTGGTTTCCCATTCAAATGCTAACCTGACCCAACCTTGCTTAGCTCCCAAATCCAAATAAAATCAGCTGGGTGCTGCCACCTGCTGAGGCAAATAAATAAATACAGAAGTACAAATTGCAAGTCCATTTACAAGGTGATATTATCCTAAGAATGCTCTTGTTACAGAGAAGGAGAACCTTTCTCTTTCATTCCTTGTATAATCCTGATTAACGGTTCTTTGGCCAGCAGTGACTTCAAGCCATTAGAATTTGGGTCCCACCTCCAGCTGGGTTAAAGACGCAGTTTTTGCAATAGAAATGAAAGCAAAGCACAGAAAACAACTGATTTAGAATTTACTGAAAATGTTGCTAACATTCTTTTGGATGGAATTAGAACAACGGTTGTTGGGTAGGAATTTGTACTGTTTTAATGCATGTTTGCTTTCTTTCCGCTCCATGATTTACTTTGTACTTTGGCTATTCCAAAACACAAGAAGTCTCTCATATTTTCACCATATTAGGAAAACTGCTAAGTAAAATTGCCCCCAGCATTTCCTACCCATCTAGGAACTTGGAAAGTGAGTGAATTAATGCAATCTTCTGCTTTTGCCAAACGCACAAGCCAGGGCCTGAAAGAAGTTTGCTCAGGCTGCGGAGAGAAGAGAAGGAGGAACCAGCATCAGAAATCAGGTTCCTGGATAGCCATCAAAACTTCAACAGGGTAATCAGACAGCAATCCATTTGCAACCAAGGGAAGATGCTGAAAGCCTGTAAAAGAAAAGGGCAGTGGGAAAGTCAGGGTTAATTCTTTAATATAGAAGACAGAGGAGAGGATTGAAAATGATTAGAAGGTCAAAGTAAGGGAAAGAGAGAGTCAGGGGTATGGCAATGAAGAAGAGGATGGATTTTATTTAACAATGTGCCACAGAATAAAAAGAAGGCTATTTTGCCTCTCTAGGCTGCAAATCTAAGATATGTCTTTACATATTATGCTAATCATTATGCTGGGCAAATGTTCTCTTTTCAGGACTTACAAAAGCTATGTCTGGAACGAAATAAGAGGATTTCTTAGCAGCCGTGGAAGGGAATAAGAGTTAGGATAATAATAGCTCCTTTTCCGGTTTATCCCATATTAAGAAGCTAAACAGTTCTCACCCCAGGCACAGTTAATTTTAAACCAAGGATGGCTACTCTTCACAGCTTAATCGCTATCACCATAGTTAAACTTTGTCAAGGGTTTTATCTAAAATCACTTTGGGAGACTTCATGTCCTGGGAAAGTCTCCAAGTTGTGTTATCTCTAGAAAATGAAGTAGCCTTGAGCCACAGCAGACAGACTTGCCTAACAACATCCACTAAATTGCTTCCAGAACTGATGAACGGTGGTCTCGTCCTTGGTCTCTGTTTGTATGGGGGTTTCCTTCATACTGTCATTGGTCTTCAAGCAACTGGACCAGACCTGGCTCCTAAGAGAAATATGACTACTAAAGAGCAGGACCTTCTTGTTCTTTTTGCAGCTTGAATGTAATCTTGTGACCTTTTATGTGCTCTTAGATTCTCAGAAATCTATCCAAAAAAATGTTTGTTTCTCTGGATAGCCATGACTATAGTTCATTGTTAAGAAAACCTTTTCTCACTGTTGAATTGAAATGCTGTCCACCCATCCTTGTGTCAGCAGAAAACTATACAAGATTAAATTTGCTGCCCCTTTCCTATCCTGCCTTGAGTCCCTCTGTGTTGCTGCCAGTCTGCTGACTTCCCTCCAAATATAGCGGGTGACAATGCTTAAGATTTTACACACTTTGAGGCTGTCCCTAGATGATGCTGAAATAAGGAGGAAACATTATTTTAGCACAAGTGCACTTAGGTAAGGCTTCTCTCTTATGGGCTGGGGAGGATGAAGACAACATCACAGGGACATTATTTTTATTTAAATGATGTATATGGCCACCCATCTTACAACAGCGACTCTTGGCATACAAAGGTTAAAATGCAACCATTAAAACAGGATGAATAAAACAGGTTGCCAGGACACATTTCTGACAGATGGCAACAGACAAGTGCCTAAACTTTTGTAACCTGTGTACACAGTGGTACTTTGCTAGACTTGTAGATGGGCCCCTACTTTGTACAGATTATTTTCTATTTTTAAAAGCAGCTATATGTTCCTTAAACAGAACAAGATGAAACCTGCTTTTAATGGACTAATTGGGAGAGGGGGTGTCGCTGTTAAATATGAAAGCACATCATTGCAGCAACTGGCGTCGTTTAGGGGATGCTAAAATGACCCAGATGATGCAAATCGCATCACTTGCAGCAAATGATGCCTCTTGCATGGTGACCAGGTGACAACATTATATGAACAACTTAAATTGCTGTGGAAATCTGAACTTTTGTATGCAAAGTCTACTATATCAAGGTTCACTAAATTGAGGTTTCACTGTATCATGAAAAGGAATACTCTGTGGAAAGTCTTATTCCCCAAATCCCTTGCTTTTAGATGTTTCTTCTTTCTCTTCACACTCCCAAGGCCTTCCCTAGTTTTCAGCTGTACAGAACAAGGACAGGCTGGCTGGGGATGATGGGTGTTATTATCCAACACGTCTAAAGAACAGCAGGCTGGATATTTGTTTTAAAAGAAGAGAAGCTTTATGATATCTGAAAGAATGAGGAGGAGGAGGACTGGACCCCACTACATTTACTGAACTTCATGAACACTGGTTTGAGTTGTACCTCTTCAATAAAGAATTCGACAGCTGCATAATAAGATGATTCAATGTGAAATAATGAATAGATGCATGGTGAAGTGGAAATAAGCTTACTGGATACATCAACAGCCCCTCCCCACTCAGCCAAAGCTAGAGCAGAATCTGCAGGTAGATCAGCCAAGGTTTCTACTTCTTGATAGTTAAAAAAAAGCAAGAACAATGGGGGTGGGAGTGGAAGTATGAAAAAATGTCCACCTCTGAGCCTCAATGTTCTTCTGCTGAAAAGGAATGTGAATAGATTGCCTTTGTACAGTTCTTCGGGCCATTTCAAGGATACTCAATCTGTGGCCTTTCAAATGGAGTTTTGTATATACATCTATATAAATCGGCTATGTAAATCAAATAAATAAATTTGGAAAATCGAAGATGAAGCTCATGGAGTACAGAAGGGCTCTACCATCTTTCTCCACAACCATTAGTTTTATTTTCTGATCTTTGTATTTTGTTTTTTGTTTCTAAAGTAAGTAAATCTCAGAAGTCTGAACTCTGTATAGCACCTAAAGCATCCATGATCTACAGGGCTTAATTTCTAGCCAGAGTTCACAGGCAACATGTCTGCTCTCCATTAGTAATTTAGTTTGATTGGATGAGACCAGACACAAGAGCTGAGTCTCTGACTTATGAATACTGTAACAATGTTGACTTATATTGATAGGGGCTGCAGAAACAGGGGCTCAAGATTAAAGCAGGAAAGGATTTAAGGATGCTATTCTGGAGTGTCCCAGCAGAGGGCAGTATTTAGCTGGCCTGGTCTGATCTCAAAAAGCTAAGCAGGGTTGACCCTTGTTAGCACTTGGATGGGAGGCCATCAGGCTAGACTGGGAAGAATCCCAAAAGACAACAAAGACAATTAATGTTCATATGGTAATAAGACTCGATGGATGAAGAAGTCAAGCTCAACTAGAGGGTGAGTTATTGTTGTTGTTATGACGGTGATGATGGAGTAATTGAAAACTCTGTTCAACTTGTAAGTGACTTGAATAGGCAGTGGAGTTTACTCTTTTTAAAAATCCCAGATAATTGCATTTAGATGTGAAAGAAGAGCTCATTAAAATTCTGGCTGTAATTGATTTTGAATGACTGGAAGTGGGCAGCAGAGAAACACAGAAACCCCCCTTTGCTGTCCTTTAATAGTAATCAGGTTATTTACACCCCAGATATGACAGTCCTAAGTACAGGCTACTTATCCTAAACTCTAGATAGAAATGCAGTCTTCAGAACATCTGCGCACCCACTTCATTCCAAAATCGGAGCTCCTTTTAGACAGAAAGGTTTCAAGTAACACTACTGTGAAAATGATTTCCTTTCAAAATTCCTTCATTCTCTTTTTCTCAGCCCCACCTTCCCCTGCACACTTTTTCCAGCCCTATGACGGATCATACCCAAGCACTGGTTGTGCCTGGCGTGCCATCAAATCTCCCATTCTTGGCAGGATGGGACAAAGAAATACTCTAGCCTGGAGCAAAAGAATTGCATGCTCCCTGGCTCTCAGTCTGTGTTTGTTGATCACCTCTGCATGGAAGCCTTGGGCCTGGGGCTGTCTTCTTCCTTGTCTTCTTCAGGGTTTGCCAGGCCTCCTCTATACAAGTTTTGCCTTTTCCATTTAGGTGATAGAGCCCCTGGCCAGATAGTGCTTGGCTGTGGCATTGAAAGGGCCCAATTCCAGAGGAGGAGCGGCTTTCTTGCCCAATTAGTGTGAATCTATGCAGCAGTTTTTGATGGGGTCAGATGTTACGCAGGTAGGAGAGAACCCAAGCCACATTGGTTCTGTTCTCACAGCAGGCAGAGAAAACAGCTGGATCTGCTCTAGGGCAGGACATGGAGAACGGGAGCTGTTTTATCTAGCTCCCAATTCATTGTGGTAATATGGGAAATCGCTGTCAGGCATCCCTTGAATTCACTTCCTAAAGTCAGGGTTGGAGAGGGGGGGAACAGATTACAGAGCCTGAATCATTCTTCTTGTTTTGCAGTGATGTTTCGGTTAGGTTTCAGTGTCGCTTTACCTCCAAACAGAGTAGCTGAGGAACGTCTAAAGCTATAAACAGTCAGCCACACAGAACGAAGCATAATTCAGGCCCTGACTCAAATTGACAGGGACAGGTTGAGCTGCGAAATAATCTCTTTATATAGCAGATGCCCATCTTCAAAGTCATTTCTTTGTCCCCTCTCAAGTCAGAGGACAGTTTGCCGCCGGACAGTTTACCAGGTACCCTCCGGGCCTTGGCTGCCCATCTGGCAGCATTCTGAAGAGCAATTTTTTTCCTGGGAATAAAATAAAATTCCCCGGGAATCCTGCCGTTCAGGGATAACCAAGAGGCTGCTATGAATTTTGCTGCACAGCTGTTCTACTCCAGAGCTTTAAAAAATGGATTTCTCAGGGAAGGCATACGAGAAGAAAAAGAATACGATCCGTTCTGGCAAAGGTTGGAGTATGTGATGTAGAACTTAGAATGTTGCTTTTCCTCCTTTAGAAATTATGGACAGTGCCAAGCTTGTGCCTAGAGCCAAATCACTGGCTGTTACCTCCCATGGATCCTACCTGCCTTCTTACAGTGCAATAGTGGGAATACTACTTCGCTTCTTTATTTATTTCATTGCCATACTTTATAGGTAATCACCGTTATATGATGATCAACCTCTTTTGCTTCTCACTTCTGATTCTCACAGATAGCCCAAATATTGCAAAGAATGGATAAAATCCATTTAAAATCTGTCTTCCTTCCTTCCATCCCAAAGAAATTGTTAGATGCATGGCAGGGGTTAGATTTCCCAGGGGTTAGATTCGTTGTTTGTTGGTTTAATGCCGTAGAGTATTTTATGTGATTTTCCTCCTAGTTTCTGTGGTTTGTATCTTCTAACTTCTTGATGCAAAGATCCTGCTGCAAATGAAATGAAAACAAGGAGCCATGTCATGGACTATGTGTTTTACATGCATGCCTTAATGTTCTGTATCAGTGTTAGGAGATGCAGTTTATTTGGACAACTGATTATGGACTGGACTCAAAGCTAGTTGTATTAGTTGCAGGAACAGTTCTATAATATTCTATAATAGAAATCATAAATAAGTTATATTCAACAAAGGGATCCAGGTTGACTAATTCCATTCCTTCCTGATGTTGTAAAATGCCTTCACACCCTCTCTTCTTCTAGCAGATAACAAAGCAACATTTTGATAATATTATAAAACAATACAACCCTTTAAAAAATAACTACAATCTGAGTCAGTAATCAATAAAATAGTTTTTAAATAGCAGCAAACGTTACACCACATAAAGCTTATACAAAATAGGAATAATTATGTCCGAATTTCATATGTTAAGAGAGAGAAATATTTATCAGATATCAAGACTGAAAGCAATAAAACGAGCTGAACCAGCCGAGGAGTATATTTTGCTTAATGCCAGAGAAGCTCTGACAAGTCTTATCAATGTTAGCAAATAAGACAAGCAAATAATCTATTAATTGCCCTTGAATTTCTCCACTATCAAATTACATGTTTTTTGAAAGTAGCTTTTACCATTATTTTATTATAAAAAGAGAAGATGGATAATGGTAGAATTTTTTTTTCTCAAAGGAAATTAATAATTCATCCTTCTACTGTAATGACAGATCCAATTTTGACATGCCTAATTACATCCTGGACCTTGCCAATGCTTACAGTATGTGCACATATTGCATAAGAATGACAAAATATACTGTTTGATTATGTGTTGAACTGCCAGCTTCCATTAAACAAGACAGCATTGACCAAGTTGCTGGTGTAGATAGGAGTTGCTACTCAATCCAAAAAGGTACCAGGATTTGGGGAGAAAACTGACATGGAATACTTCTGGGTGACCAGATGTTCCATTATCCTAATCTTGCAAATATAGGGTTAACTCCACCTGTTTAATAGTGTAATGCTTTTGCCTCTACTCCAGAATGCATAAAACTCTGTCCTAGTCATTTCAGTAGTTGGCAAATACCAAGACATTTGTTAGCCAAGCTGGCCAGTCAATGATTGTCACTGCTACCTGTCCATAAGTCCCTCCCATCTTGAATCTGTGCACACATGGATCCTTGATCTGCCCCAAACCCCAAACCCCAATCTTCATCTCCCCCTCTGTCAGGCCCAGCCCAAGAACAATGGTGAAACAGTCCAGTTGAGTTCAGTTCCTTTATTTGCTTACATGTTATAGACAGAATCTTGCCAGACTAAATCTATCCTACTGCAACTAGTGGATACACCCTGGGATATTCCAGGGAGTGGCTCTCCTGAACCTCTTTCGCTTCCCACGCTCCCCCTGCGGACTGTGTTGTCTCTTGTCTCCTTTCCCTTCCTGGAATGCACCCCCTCCTTCCTGATAGCCTCGATCTCTGCTTCTATCCCCCATAGCACCCTCCCCTTCGTGGATACATTCCATCACACCCTCCTCTGAAAAACAAGCAAAGAATTCACTAGATGTTCTGGGAGGTGACCGCCAACCCTCTCTTAAAAAAAGAAAAGGAACATCAAGCTTATTGCAGAATTATGAATCCTTAATCACAACTATGATGTGCACCAAAGCCATGGTAGACTAAACTCTCTTTTCCTCTAAGTTGTTCTCATCAGTATGCTTTCTGGAATGTAGCTACTTCAGAATGAACAGAGAGGTGGAAAGTGTAGTTGAAAAGTCTCTCTAGTGAAGAAGTAGCACACCAGAAATGCACCAGAGAGCATATTTCTCTTGACTTGGAGATATCCACAAGGAAAATAAGCTGTCTGTCCATTTGCGACTTGTATTGTGCCTCCACCAAATCACAGGGAATATTTCCATCAGGAAATGCGGGGGGGGGGGGGGTCCCTCATGTGTGGAAGCCTTCCTAGAGGGAATGGGTAGATTTCAAGGAGGAAGAATGTACATTCTTGGGAGGAAAAATGAGAAATAAATCCCACCCTGATTATGATGTTGCGAAAATATCAGGAGCACAGGAAAAAAAATTCTGGAAGAGCGCATAATAATGTATTAAATACTACATAGAGACTCTAATTGGTTTTTTTAAAAACATTTCCTGTTTATTTCTTAAATAAATAAAGCAATGATTCATTAGTTCTAAAAGGGTACTCTTGTGTGGAAACATCTTTGGATCTTGTTAGATACAGTATATACAAGGAGAAGAAGAATGACTGCTAATTTGGTTTTATTTCCTCAGTTTATTTTATTTTGTCATTATTTTTATATAAATATATAAATGGCTTTTCTCTGTTTTTGTCCCTAGCTCTGGAAAGATGTTATTTGCAAAAAAGTAGGTTTTAAAATCCCATTGCTTGGCTTATTAATCCCACTAAAGCTAGAATGCAAATGTGTGTGTGTATGTCAAATGTTGTTAACATTTAAAATAAAATAAGATAAAAATTGTTCCATATAACATATGAAAAATATGCATGTAATTCTAATTGCATGTAGAAAAGAACTCAAATTGTGATTCTAGGCACAATCGCTTGCAAATGAGCTCCGCTGAATATGTATAAAAAATACACAGGATCCCACTAATAGCATATGTTGAAACGTACAAGATTCTGGTCCCATAGTAAGTATTAATAAAGTTCAGCAGAAGGGAGGCAATAAATATATAAAAATAAGCAATGTATATGGCAGCCTGTAACCTACCTGGAGGGTCAAGGTTGAACCTGGTTAGTACTTGGTTAGGAGGCCAGGAAATCCCACGGCTGTAGGTTATACACTTCTGTTTTCTTGCCAAAAAACCTTCTATGGCCATGTGGCCACCAGGAACAGAGTTGGGCAAAGTCCTCCCTGGAGTGTTGTGTTACTTCTGGGTGGGCTGAAAGGTAGAGAGGAAGATAGCCATCTACCAGAGGTAGGTGACTCTGCATCATGAGAGGGCTAATCAATGCTTGCTTACCAGATAGTAATTCAGTGCCTTAGCCTGAATTTGAGCTCTGCACACAATGCCACCACACCAGAATTCTGGAACTTGGGAGGTAAGGGAGCCCACAATGAACCTTCAAGCACAAGGAAGCAGTGCTTTGCTGCTTCCATGGTGGCAAGTTCCCTACCCTCAGTAACAAAACATCACTATGCCTTCATGTGGGAGGGGCCTTAACCCTAAAGGTACCATTAAATTTTCTGCTACAGCTTCACATTCCCCAAACCTGCCTGTTGGCTCTCCCATGGAGAGCAGAAGTTGCAGAGACATGGTCCTCAAGCCTTCTGTTTTTTTCAGGTTCTTCCTACCCACTTCAAACAAGGGTCAAAGGAACTAGGCAGAAAAGGTAAAAATTTAACACCCTGACCTTAGCTGCAGAACATATCTTTCTGGTCTCTAACATTGACATATACAGCTCAAGGAGAATTGCAAACCATGAAGTTCCTGAAGCACTGGAAAGAGAAGAAGTTAATCCACTACTTAGAAACTGATCAACAAATGAAGCGTTTCTTGGTGGATCTCTCATAAAATGTTTTTACCTTGCTGCATGTAATTTATTCATTTATTTAAAGCTGTGGCACTTTGTTTTCATAATTTTCTCATACAGTATTCATCTCTCCCAACCAACCGACTCATTGCCTGCATGTATATTTGTATGCATTGTGACAAATGAACCAATGAAGAACATGAGTGAAAATCTAGGCCCTGAGTACACAATTTTCTCATATCTCCCATGATTGGATTTTAAACTTGGTGAATCTTTCATAACACATTTCATTCCCACTTTTTCCTTAGGGATGAAAGTAATGCAAAAGACCTAGAGGCACCTGTGCGTTCTGCATTTCATTGGTATAAGGATAGGAAAGTAAGAAATGGCAGTGCTGAGCAAAGGAGACCGTCCATCCACCCAGAGAGACTGAAAGATTTTGGCGAGGAAGAGGATTTAAATGGGACAGTAAAGACATGGGACATGAAGATAATTAGCCATGATGAGGAACAGATGAATGATTCTGCCACCTGCCCAGATGGGATTAGCATGCCAGTTTACAGTAACTGCAAAAAAATTGAAGATATCAGTGCTGCAGCGTTTAAAATCCAGCATGGAGTCCTGAAAACCCCCTGCACGGTATTGTTCTTTGTTGTTTTTCAATGCCAGTGAAGTTCCAAACCATTTTAGAAACCAGTGACTTGCAAGCCACTGTGCCGATTGCAAAAGTTATGTTGTAGACCCTATGGACTGGATTTGCTCTTGTCTACCCAAGATCATAGGCATCTGGGACATACAGTAATTTACACCACTTGAGCAATGACATCATGGCACATATGACATCCCTTTCCCACCCTGCAGATGCCACCAGACAAGGTCCTCTGCAGGATATATCCAAGAGGAACCCCTTTTCTTCAGCTTTATTTACAAACCCCTGTGATCTTGCAAACCTTTGTAATGTGCTCTATATCCCTCCATTTTTTTCTCCTGAAGGTTGTTCTCATTAATTGCCACTTCAGGAATGGAGCTATATCAGACTGAGCAATTTGCTCAGAGGCAGGAAGGGTAGCTGGCTGTATTGATGAAGAAATAAAGCCTGAGAGAACTGTGCCCCCAAACACATTCCCCCCAATACAGTGGGGTGGAGAGAAGAAGCTGGTTTCCTGTAGCTGAGAATCAGCCAGATATTTTGCTTACTTGCATCACACCAGGTTGATATTATGTGTGGTGGACCTCTATCTTTTAACCAAGTTGCTCATCACCTCACATGGATCTCTGATCAGTGCGGTTAGCTATGATTTCTATTTCTCTCTGACTACAAAAGGTGGGGACTGAGATATAGTAAAACCTCAGTTTTCCACCTGAAGCAACTCAGATGATGGAATCTGTGTCAATTTACATCATTTGTGTGATGACCTCAACACACAAATGACACAAATGTCATCATTTGGATTTGATTCAATGGGTTTTGGGGAAATAATGGACAGCCATCTCCACCAATTAGTCTCTTAAAAGGCAGTCTTATTCTCCTGTGCTGTACTGCGGTCTTGCTTATTTTATAGGGGAGAAACTGCAGACCAACCAAGAACTTATTTTAGCTTGTTTCCTGCCTTTCCATGCTGCCCAATTATAGTTTTGCTTTTAAATGTTTAATTTAAGGGACTCTACTCACAATAAACAGAAACCTTGACATGAGCAAATTATATCCTTTTTTCAAAGGCTAAAGTCAGAACTGTATATCACAACACGCTTCTGTTAATTTGAAATTATAGTTTACTGCCAATTCCAAACTAAACTTCTAATCAGATCCAAACCGTTCTTATCTCTTGTTTATGTTTGTTTGGGAGGCTCTGAGAGGGTTGGTTGCATTGCTGGAGTTCTCTAAGCTTGATTTGGGGGTTGCAGAGCTTTCTTTACCCTTCTAGGTAGCATCTTCAGTGCAGGTAACATCGTGAACATAATGTATCCCCATTAAATTTCACTTGAAAGGACATGTCAACCCAGCAGCAAGACCAACATTGCATCCCTCAAACTCTCCTCTCCATAAAAGGCAACTTAGAGCCCATTAGCACGCTGCTCCAACCATTTGGAACACCCATAGTGTTAACAAAACCCTTACAAAGTGTACTAACCAAGCCCAAAGTACCAAAGGAACACAAAATAAGAATCATCTGCAAAGTTAAATATAAGAACTGCAGACACCCTACATAGAACAATCAGGCAGAGAATTAGCAGAACGTATCTATGAAGAACCACCAGTTGTCAAAAGACACAGCATTGGTTCATGAATCTCCTGCCACACCAATAATCTCAGGCATAATTGAGAAAGAGCAGAAATCTTAGAACAGGCCAGATGGAGAAATGCAAGAGAATTCCTAGAAGCATGGCACTCAGCTAAGTAGTGATCGACACACATATACACCCTACCTACGGAGCTATCAAAAGTTAGAAGCAAGGACCCAATATTACTGTATCAGCTCAGTACACAATATTTCTCCTGCCACACAGCAAACAACCACTACCTGGATAAACTAGAGCCATTGCCTTATCAACTTAATAACACAAACCCAACTCCAAAAATCACAGCAAAAGAACTAGGCCTTCCCAATGATCTATCCCAGTGTTGTCCAAACTTGGCCACTTTAAGATGAGTGGACTTCAACTCCCTGAGTTCCCCAGCCAGCCATGCTGGCTGGGGAACTCTGGGAGTTGAAGTCCACTCATCTTAAAGTGGCCAAGTTTGGACAACACTGATCTATCCCATCACCTAGCTATCAACAACCCTAATCTCACAGGAAGCAACCAGCACAGAGATAAGACAGAACCACCACCTTATCAGCCAAATAAATAATCTAGCAACAGCATGACATCAATCACTTCCAAAAGACCATCTGTCCATAGAAGATCTCTTTATCACCCATAAGGATTTTTTTGTTAATCTATGGTCTCTCCTGTGTTGTGTTTGCTAGCATCAGTGTGATTGCTTAGAGCAAATAAAAATTGCCACTTGGCGATCAATCGAAGGAACTTTTCAGTGACAAATCACATCTGTTCAGGATAGCATTTGCTCTGAATGGTACTCAAAGATTTCACTGTTTGCAGTGTTAAGCGGAATGACCTTATTTCTATTTTGCAGATTAATGCAGATGCCAGTTTAGCTACTCTTAGTTTTCATATTTCTCTGAATGTTGTGGTACAGTTCTAAAACTAAGGTATATAATTTAGAGGAAAGTCCGATGGAAAATAAACTCAAAAATAATATGTTCAGAAATAATGCACATGGTATGGTAAGTAAAATCTATCCAAAAGCCAGAAGACAATGAATTTACAAGTGAATAGTAGCAAAACTGGTATAGACCAGAAATAAATTAATCCATACCTTAATGTAGTTTCCCTTACTGTGTCATATATACTGTGTGTGGGTTTGTAAGAGTAAATACAGTTATTCAATAATGTTCCATTGTTTTCAGCATTCTAGGCTTTCAAAGCAATATGGAATGGACATATATCTAAAGAAAGAGATTCTTCAATATACAGGAACTGTGAAGGAGCGAGGCGTCCTTTACCTTTTGATGTCATTAAAAGAGGTAGGAAAATCAGGGAAGCGAAACATGAGCATCGGAGTGAATTAATTGTTTGCTAAATTTTGAAACAACTGTGAAAAGTAAGCTAAGCTAGTCTGAAAGACAATATGCTTCCAACTTCTCCAATTATCTTTTTACAACATTTCCCAAGGAGAGAATTTTTCCCCCTGGAAAAATTCCCATAATAAGTGTTGCTGTTGAACTGGAATGTGAAGCAGGATTTTCATACATTAACCCACACTTGTCCACTGGCTCATGTTTTTGACCTTGCCAGTTCTGTGAAGCCTTTTCATTTGGGTGAAATATTACTTCGTGTTGTATTCATTTATCTGGTGCATGCAACGAAATCCCAGTGGTTCCTGTGAGGAGTAGCTGAAAGCCATCAAGCCACTTTTCTCCTTGGAAAACCTGAAGCCCAGGAAGCAGTAAGGATGGCAAGGCAAGAACCCTAAAAATGGGGGAACAGACTACTTAGAAGCTCTACAGAGTTACAGCATCTTAAAGCATCATTTTACATGCTTTCATATATACCGCAGCTGTTTAGCCAAACAAGTCTGCTTAGCTCTTGAACACATTCAAACACCAGTGATTTAGCATCACCCAACCATTGCTGGGGTGATGTAAAGCCCAGCTTCATTACGGATTCTTTGGCATTATTGGAATATTTCCATACATGTAATGTGAAGTGACATTTGTGGAAATACAAAGGTCTGGTCGTTTTTGACCTTGCCCAGGGTTGTCATTTGGAAGCACCCCCAAATTGCTGTTAAAGTCTTACTAGCAGAGCTGATTAAGAAACACACACAGATGAGACAACCTCAGCTGCTTCTCTTTTGTCTTTCCTCCCTGCATTTTCCCTTTTCGGATGCCAATATGTAAAAGCTAGAAACATGTTAGCCTTGCTGTCCTAATTTTGGTGACCCCAAAGAATTGTTTTAACACTCTAGATTGGGATGCTTGCATCCAGCTTCTAACCAATGTCCTACATTTGATGGTTCACGTTCTCCAGGACCAGCAAAGAAATGGTGTGATTGTTGCCTCAGACAGCAACTTCTCCATGGCTGTAGCGTATCATGCCTCTGAGCTCCACATTCCTGTCTTTGTCATCATGTCCACTTGCACCCTGCCAACCCGAGTGAAAATGTGTCGCGAGTATGGTGCTATGGTCATTTCCTATGGTTCTACTGCCAGAGATTCTCAACTGCATGCCAAGAGGCTAGCACAAGAAAATAACTACTTATACCTTGAAGAGTAAGTTGTTATTTTATAGATGACGATTGCAAGATCCACTCTTGAAATGAGCCCAGCAAAAGAGCTTGAGTTTTGGTAGCAATTTTATTGACCTGTGGGTGGTAGCATCTGACTGATGTTAGGCTCAGAAGCTAAGCATGCTCAGAACTGATTAGGACTTGAATAGGAGACCACCAAAGAATATCAGGCTGTTGGCTAGATTGGGAAATCAAAAATAGCCCCCTGGAAGAAGGCCCTGGCAAACTACTTCCCCATATTGCTCCCCAAAAGCGTTATGGATGTGTCCATGAAGCCACCAGGAGCCACATTCCTAGGAGACTTCACCTTACCTTTAACCTGAAATTGGTCCAAACTAAGCAGGATCTGAGTGTTTGTCTTCATCTAGCTTGGGGCTCCTTGTATTCAAATCACTTCTCCATCATATTCCTTTTCTCTCTTTCTCACATATGTTGTCACTTTATTATAGTGGAAGAATATTCACTACGTATTGTTGTTTGACATTCACGTTGATGCTTTTTGCTGGCCAATGACTTCTAAGGAAAAAAAAAAACCCCACACACCCTAAAATACAGATTTTGTATGTGGTATCTTAAAGTTTGGACCCTAGACTAAATCAAACATGAATGGAAGTTCTATGCACTGCTTAAAACCATGGGTCACCTTTGGGCAGGAAGAAAGATTAGTCTGCCTTCTACCCACATAAAAGGTGTGTGTTATGTTTCTATACATCAGTCTTACCTGCAAAGACCAGAAACAAAATCTAGTGACAAGTTTAATGTTTTATCCTCCCAACCTCACACAGCTTAAGGCTCCAGTTGGTTTCTTACAGGATCTTTACAGCAGTTATACAAAAGTCACATGGTGCAAAAGTATAAAAAGGAGGAAATCATTTGTTTTGGGATTCTGTGAATGGAAAATACAACACAGCCAATCAGTAACATTTCAGCTGTTGAGATAATCTGGAATTAGAGAGTTTTCCTTTCTGGCAGTCATTGTACATACACTGATAATTGCCTGGATCTTGGCTTGGTGGATCCATTTGATGGAACAAATGAAACAAATGCTCTTTTATACAAAATTCCCCTCAGTTTGTCATCCTCCAGATTAGTACACCAAAGCAGGAGAATATTTATTTTATAAATAGTCTCTAACATTTCCCAGAATGACCCACCTATCCCAAATTGAAACCTTCTTCCTAGTATTTATTCATAATCTGTTCATTGAACCTTTTTTTACCAGTTAAGATTGAAGTCTTCAGAGATGGAAGTTAAAGCCTCAGATTTTGGCTCTGCAGACTGGAAAGAATTACGCAGCCAAGCTTTACTTGCGAAATGGGCTAAGCTTGTTTCCTATAAATTCCTGGTTACCTTACATGCCAAACTGCCTTTACTCTCCTACTGGAATGATAGAAAGAGTTTGAAAATAGCATAGTTCCTCTTGCTTGCAGTTTGGATAACAGCAAAGAGGGAGGGACCGAGAGAGAGAGTTAGCCAAGAGCAATTGCTAAAGAATGCATAACTCTCTGTTATACCATGTTTGTGTTGGTGTTATGGCCATAGAGGTGACTGGTCAAAATTAGAAAAGCACACAAACTATTTGGAAGAGGGAAAAAGTAGACTTTGGACACATCTATATGAAAATCTGCAACTCAGTTTAATAGTCACTTTGTTCCCCATGATAATCTTGAACGTCGTAGGCTATAACTCGCTGATGTAGAATTGTCTCAGCCTAATGAAATGGAACAGTTGCTCAGATTGTAGAACTGGGGTGGGGTGGGGGGGCTCTTGAGAGTTAAAACTTTAAGAGGAGCTTTGTGTTCCTCTCCCAGTCAAGTACAGATGCACTCAAAAACCACCCAAGCTGTTTTGACATATGTGGAAGAAAAGCTCACAATCAGTAGCCTTTGGCAGGAAAAATATTTTTCAAAAGGAAGATGACCCTGTAGATTTAAGACCACCTCCAAGAGGGATATCAACAGCAAGGAGAGTGGGAAGAAGTGCACATTAGCTGCCATACAAGTTGATAACTAATCCCTACATGGTTCAGGTCTTGGAGATCTCCAAGACCACTTCTCTAATCCAGTGAGATCTAGTAGATATGGCCTGCCGAGGATCCCAAATCTGACCTTCATGCTCAAACCTTCTCAGGGACGGCTCCCCACATATGGAACAGTCTATATAAAGAGGTCACCCCCTCCCTAGAATATTTTTGACAAGTTGTGAAAACATGGCTATGCAGGAAGGCATTTCAGGAACTTGAAGGTCTCACTGCACAAATAGTGACCTCTCAGGGGCTTCCTACTGTTATGTTATTGATATTTTACATTTTAATATATAAAAATGGAGTGAAAATTGAGTGACGTATAAGCTAAAATAATAAAAACAAAATAAAAATAGGAAGAGGGAGAGCTATATAGATTGTCTTGAGCTCCTAAATGAAAGGTAGGGTATAAATATAATATACAAACAAATTGTAGACATACTGTACATAACAGAGGCCAAACTACCATAAGCAGCAAGTCAAATTTTACTTTAATTGAATTACTAACTATTACTTAAAATTAATTGATCACAAAGGAGCAAAAAATTGTCAACCCTATGAGGCAGACCAAGAAATAAACTCCATGGAAGACTAAAGACTATTTTTATTTAGATTGGCTATAGTAACATAATCTTGCAGTTCTGATTCTCCTCCCCCTTTTCTCTCTTGTAAAATCATGTGAAATTGGGAGGTTTTTGTCTGAGACATTTGCACATACTTTCTACATGTCCTGGACTTAATCTATGTTTTCCTTTTCATCTCTTTGGTACTGGTTCTCCCTCTCTCCATCAAGCGCATCCTCTTCATTCTCTACAAAGATGGCAAAACTGGGCAACAATGAAAGCATACGCATACAACTCAGAAGGGGCTTCAACCACCATAGCCAAAAGCCTGCCAGTAACTCCAAGGCCCTGCAAACACGAGTAGGTTGAGGGCCACCCAGATCTTGGGAGGAAATTCATTCTAGAGAGCAGGTGCTACAACAGAGAAGTCTTGCTTCCAAAGTCCAGATATCATTTAGTTGAAGGAACCCAGAGCATGCCGACCCTGTCAGAACCAACTGGCCATGCAGATACTATGGGAGAGAGGCAGTCCCTCAAGTAACAAGGCCATATGCCATATAGGGTTTTATAGGTAATGACTACCACCTTGAATCACAGCCAAAAGAAAACCAACCACCTGCTTTGCAAACGCAAAGCTGAGGTGTTACTTGGGCATATTGAGGCAGGCCCATCACTGCCCATACCACTGCATTCTGGACCAGTTGAAGTTTCTGGGTGGTCTTCAAGGGCATCCAGATGTAGACTATATTGCAGTAGTCAAACTGTGAGGTGCCCAGGGCATGAATCACTGTCTGAAGAGTCCCACCCACCCACCCACCCAATCTAGGAAAGAGTATAACTGGCACACCAGATGAAGCTGTACAAAGCCCCTCCTGGCCACAGCTGCTACCTGCTCATCAAGCAAGAGCTGTAAGTCCAGGAGGACCCCCAGATTATGCACCACTCATGAATGGGGAAGTGCAACCCCACCCAAGGATAGAGATGGAATATCCCCAGCCCAGGTGGCTCTAATATCCACAACCACTCTGTCTTGGTAGGATTGAGTTAGAGACAGTTCCTCCTGATCCAGACCCACACAACCTCCAGGCACTGGGACAGAACCTCGACAGTCTCACTTGGCCAGCCCAGGGTCGAAAGATATACCTATTAGCATACTAATGATACCAAATCCCAAACCAGTAAATGTATGGAGAATCAGGGAAAGGACCTTGAGGGAAATAGGCAAGAATCATAATGTAGGCAAGGAGGGCTGAAACATTCCTTAAGTCCTGGGAAACAAGATAATATTTGGAACAGACTCAGGCAGGCTCCTCCCTGAGATAAGAGATAGGGGTGATAAAGCACAATCAGGCTCACAAGATTATGTTATTATATTATTTACTCTCAGTAAAGTATAGTTCTAGCCTTCCTGTGGAGTCTGTTTCCTGATCCGGTCTTCCTCAAAGAGATGACAAATGGCCTCTCCCAGTGGTTTCATGTACATGTGGGAGAGAAAACAGCAATCCCTGTGGCCCCTGCAAAAAGGGGACTAGAAAGCACCCATTCCCTCCCCACAACCGGCACCAACTGGAACTGGCCCTGGAGGAAGGTCGAGAATTACCATAAAAATGTGGCCCTTGTTCCCAGCACCCAGAGTCAATCCAAAAGGATACTCTCAGCCTCCCAAGTAGACCAGACAGGAAACACAAGATGAGCTAATTCTACTTTATTGTAAGGCTATGTTAACAGAATCTTGCAAGTCTGAAAGTACAAATCTTCCACCGTCTCTTTTTTACCACCTGAAAGTTAGGTC
The DNA here is from genome assembly GCF_059951505.1 of Python bivittatus. Taxonomy (NCBI): domain Eukaryota; kingdom Metazoa; phylum Chordata; class Lepidosauria; order Squamata; family Pythonidae; genus Python; species Python bivittatus. The sequence goes on from NW_028277033.1 coordinate 5,623,383, forward strand.
AGATCCTTTCTAAGCTTCTTTCTCTGCCCGTTTCTCAGTTGTAGGCTCCTCCCCCTTTTGTCTGATCGTTCCCTAGGGACCATCTCTTCCCCCCATCTTCCAAGGTCATTCTCACATTCCATTACCATGTTTGATGGTATCGAAAGCTGCTGAGAGATCAAGGGGCACAAGGATGGATACACCTCCCCCATCTCTGCTTCACCACAAGTCAATAACAAACATGACCAAGGCTGTCTCCGTATTGAATTCTGGTCTGAAATGTGGCTGAAATGGGTCTAGGTAATCCCCTTCCTCCGGGGTTCTCATAAGCTCCAGTCTGACCACCTTCTCAACAACCTTCCTTAAAAACAAAAGTTTGGAGACAGGATGATAGTTGTCTAAAATTGTTGGGTCCAAAGATGCCTCTTGAGGGGACACTACTGCCTCTTTCAAGGCTAAAGGGACCACCCCATCCTCATGGTCAACACATGACATGGACCCAACCAAGGTCACTTCCCTGGCTGCTTTCATGATGCAGGAGGGGCCCAGTTCCAATAAACAGGGGGGCAAACTACCAACACAGAGAACCCTGTCTGCTTCCTGGGGAGTCACCAGTTCAAATTCATCCCAGATCATACCACAAGCCCGGGCCCTAGGCATCTTGCCCAGACCTGCCCAGTTGGAGTCCAATTTGGGATGGATCTGAGCAGCCTTATCTGCCAGATAGTCAGAATATTCTTTGCAGCAGCCCAGTAGATGATTCTGGGGCCCCTACTTGCCCAGGAGGGACTGAGTCAACCTAAATAGGGCTGCTGGATGGTTATCAGTGGATAAAGGTAGAGAAATATCAGTGTTTTGCTGCCCTGATCGCTATAAGATAATCCCTAATACAGGGTCTTTCCTGTGTTCAGTCAGACTCAATTCCTTCGAGGAAGGGAGGAGTTCCTCAGTAAACCAAGACACATCCCAGGATCAGTGCATAAGGAGAAGCCACGTAGGGGCTGTGTGGTCCTGGGCCTCAGCCACCTGCCTATTTCAGGTAGTGACTAAGGCTTCCCCAGCAAATCCTTGGGGAAAAGCCCAAACTCTTGCTAGAAACTCTCCAGGTCCATCAACTGCCTCTCAGGCCAGTCAAATAGGTCATGTCTCCCCATGGGGAAGGGTGACACCAGTGAGCTGGAAGGCAATCAGAGAAGTGAACCGTCCACTACCAAGCGTCCTCTACTACCAGATCATGTTGCAACTACCTCAAGAGAAAAACCAGATAATTAGTATCCGAAAGAGGTCCATGGTTGCCAGGGAAGCCACAACTCCGAAGCTACTTAGACTCAATACCACTAGATGGTAGATTGAAATCCCCCAGAATCCTCGGCCTTGAGGACTCTGTCCCCAGCCCAGTGACAGAATCCAGCAGCTCAGGCAGGGATGATGCTGGGCAGCAGGGAGGATTGTACACCAGCACAACCTTAGGCCCAACATCAACTAGAGCACCTCGCTTTGGTTATCTGTGGAGTGGAGCCTCTGAGAGCCCACAAGACTCATGGATAACAATAGCCACCCCTACCCCCCAGGATCTTGGCTGATTCAAAACCCAGAACTTGGGTGGGCACATTTCCAAATGAAGAACCCCCCACCCCTGGGCCCAACCAGTGCCCTCATCTGTGCAGAAAGAACCAAAAGGAAGAAAGGCAGAAGGAGGTGGGTTAAGGGAATAGGTGACTACACTGGGAAGGTAAATAATGGAGTATTGCTCTTTGTCAAATAGCAAATCTTTTCTTTCTGCTTCTGTCTTCAGAGATAATAGTGCTATCTATCTATCAGGGCTGGGGACCATGGGTTTGGAGATCTACGAACAGGTGCCCAAACTGGATGCAGTGATATTACCAGCAGGGAGTCCCAGTGGATTGCTGGCCAGCAACTCTGCTGCCTTGAAACATCTGAACCAACAAGTCTTCGTGGTCGTAAGCATCTGTACAACTTTGGTTTCTTTGTGTATGCATTTTGAAATCTCTATTTCAGGTTTCAGTCTTGGTTCAAACTCAGTTCATTCACTGAACCAAGGAATAGGAAAACACTAGACTTCAACAGGATAATGGAAAATAGGGCCATCTTCCTTTCCTTCACCTCATTGCAATATGGGCTGGCGAACACAAGATTAGAACAAGGAATTAGAACTGCTAGAACAGATTTTCCCAGTTTTTGAGCCTGGGAATCTCTCAGATAACCTTCTTGAAAGTAGATGTCCCCAGAAGTATAGACTATTTTGATCCTGCAAAACCATTGCTGAAATTCCTGATCCTCAGATGGTGAGTATGCAAATGTGCGTATCTTTGAAAAATATCTTTGGAAGATCTCATTCTATGGATCAAAGTGGTTGTGCTCATGTGATATGTTTATACAAGTTGCACACATTTATTGTTAAATTTAGATCCCATTTTTACTTCAGGACCTCAAGGAGGCTTCCATGAAGAACATCTTCATTTTATCTTCACAACAACAACACTGTGACATAGGCTGGGTTGACAGACAGTGACTGGTCTAAAGTCACCCAGTGAGTTTCCCTGGCTGCAGATAGGCTTGAACCTGGGTCTCTCCAGTCCTAGTCCCAAACCTTCACCATTACCCCACGCTGGTTCTCAAATGCAACCAAGCATAGGGAACTGAGAGAAAGATGCCATCTTAGAACTGACTATTGTACAGGGAATCTTTAAAATGTCCATTGGCAGAAAATGTAACAAAACAGTGTTCTGGAAAATTGCCCTCCATCCTTACAGGTCTTCTGATTAGAGTTCCCATATCTGGACTGCAAAAATCTGGAAGATCACTAGATGGCAACAAAAAGTTGTTTGCTACCTTCTATGGTCATCCATCTTTTGCAGCCTAGTTATAGTAACTGTATTTTATCCTTACAGCAAAAGTCCTGAGGGATATCTTGGGCTGAGAAAGAAGTCCTGACTTCATAGATCCTGGTGAATTCCATGGCAGAGGATGGAGGTGAATCTGGATCTCCACACCGGTGGTCTAGCACCTTAACCGCACCACCACACTAGCTCTCAAAAGTCTAGCAAATGCATTTGCAAATATGCTAAGTTATGTTAGTTATGACTTTTGGTGGTTTCTTTCTGTCTTGGTGGTTTAGTGCCGGGGAACTACCATAGTTCCTCATACTGTAAATGTCTTCTCCTTTCCAGAAATATAAACCAATGTTATGTAAGGGTTGTCCCTTATAATGTGCAGCAGCAGGAAAGTGCTTGTTGTGTTTTGGAATACACTTTAATTTCACCTGTAATGATGCGGAGTCTATTCCTGTGCAGACCTGGACCCCCAAATATCTCCCACTGTCTTCTGCCCAGTGCAGAGTTTAGTTTCTGCAGCAGACCCAAAGAGGTCCCTTGCCAGATTGAAAGAGGAAAGAGTATTATAGAACATTTGGAAACCTGTGGAAATGGATACGATACTGAGGTTTGCAGGGGCAATAGGTATGAGCTCAACTCAAGCACCATCCCGATTTGTTTCCTCTTTCTCAGGGTGTAGAACTGGAGAATGTCCCTGTAGCACAGCAGTCATTAAAGAAGGGACAACCTGTTAAAGATCAGGCCTATACAAGCTGCTTTCAGTTTTACAGAGGTAAGAGATTTGGGTCTTTTCCCTCTTGACCTTAACCGTTGTGCAAATATTTCCTGAGAGCCTCTTTTGTGTCCACACAACTTTGTCTTCATCCCACTCCCCAATCCATGTGTGAGACAGGTTCAGCAGCATTTATGCAGACTTTTCCCTATTCTTCCAGCCCCATCCAAGGACAGTCTTAAGGCGTGTAAATTTTGTTAGGTTTTGGTCCCCATGACTTTGGAGGGAAATCAGGAGACTGGAGTGACTGGGAAGAGAGGCAATCGAGGCTGGAGAGAAATTGGCAACTGGGAAAGCAAATTTCATGCAGGTAGAGATTTCTCCCAGCTGAAGGATGGGTGAAGAGCACTGCAGCTCAGCAGTGGAGAAAGACCTAAAGATAGCTGGTGTACATTATGTCATTCTAAGTCATAAAAGATGGTACCATTTCATGATGAGATGGCTAGGCAAAGCAACTCATCAGAGTCGTTTTTAATGCAGTTTGCCGCTGGCAAAGCTTTTGCACACACCATGTTATAAAAAGAACAGGAGCAACAGATTTAAGAATTATATGTATAACTAATATTTGGAGTAATTCTGATGTTAGCTTCCTACAGTTGAAATCTGACAATAGGATCAACCGTTGCTAAGTTGAGCCACAGTTTTTCTTTCTTTAAAAAATGCCTTTGACAGTATCTCTGGCGTATACAAAAAAAACTGACAGTAGATCACGGATATATGTTTTACATCGATATTTGCAGAGAAGGAGCTTCTATCACACAAATGTTACCTAGCCTATCAATCTAAGAGTTCAGTCTTCTGCAAAGAGGAAGTTCCACTGCATGATTTTTAAACAGACATTATAGGACGAATCTGCAAATTGGTTGCTGCAAAAACCACAAAATGCATTAGTGTTTGCTGGAGTTCTCTTAGCAGAGATTATCCCCCCCCCCCCAAAAAAAAGAATGCAAGGGGTTGTCAACCCTGGGAGGCTAAACAAACCAGAAGGGTATCCTTGGGGGTGGGAGTCAAAAAAGTCAAGATGGCAGCAGCTATCATGTGATTAAAGCACTGTGGATGCCCTTGCAAGGTGTTTATTAGACAACTGGTCTTCCTGGATCACCAACAGCACTTCTGCTCTTGTTAGACCATCTTGCCTTTTCCTCCTTTATTATTTTTTTCCTTTTTACACTAGAACAATTAAGAAGGAAAAACAGTGGCTTTTTAAATTGCGCAATGTTTTTCAATAGGGAGCCCAGGCAGCTGTCTGCCTGAAAACAAACTCTGGTTGGCAGCATTTAAAAAACAAAAAAATTAGCCATGCCAATTAACAGAAAAATGTATAAATAAATACAACGCCACAAAGAGAGCAAAACTTTCCAATTACTCTTTTGGCAAAAGGAGGATTTTTAAAGGCAAGTTGTCGTTTTCTGCAGCAACGAGAAGAGTCACGAATCGCCAGTTTCATCCAGTTTTGTTTTAAAAAACACGAAGCAACTTTTTGGGGAGTTACTCTGGTGGGAGAAAAAAAGTTTGCAGAGAGGCTGCCAGTCCCTTGCTATCAAAAAAAAAAAGGAGAGCGAGTTTCTCCGGATATATCCTCTCTTTGCTCAACCTTCAAAGAAATCGCGCTGTCGCTTAAAGGGCGCAAGAAGCGCAGCCCCCCAGAGGGAAAGGGGTGGAATTCTCCAGCTGAAAATCCTTAGGATGCAGCGCCGCCCCGGCTGCGCCCTGACTGGTCGGTGAAGACCAGGCGCGTCGTCCATCAAATATAAATTTCGAGCCTGCGAGCGGAGAAACATTGTAGGGTGATGTTTGTGGGGTGTGTTAAAATGCTGATTTGGAGCGGCGGGGGGGTGGGGGCTAGGAAGGCAGGATTTTCAGACAGTAAAGGCTTCCTTAAAGTGCAGGAGCTGAAGTTTTGTTTTAAATGGACAGACTTGTGATTTTTCTACATCAAATACTTGTTTGAGCTGCAGAAGCTTAGCTTAACACAGAAATTTTTATTAAGCATTACAGTTATACAGATAAAAACTAATGTGAGCTACAAAAAAAGAGTGCAGAAAAGTGGAAAAGGAAAAAAAGTATAGTGAAGAAAGAGAAAAGGAATTTATTTTCTCTTGTTATGTTCTATAGCAAACTCTAGTTTGAGTTGTAGAGAGTAGAGATTTCCTGTTGCAAACTCTTCTTTGAAAGGCAAGAACATCTGTTTTAGATTTTTGATTTCCTACCAGAAAGAGTTGCAGGCACTACTGATTTCATATAGTAAATGCTGGTTTTACTTGCAGAAACTGGTCATTCCCCATAGCAATCTTTGGTTTAAGTGATAATCTGATTTTTAAGCACCACTTTAGGCCAATTAGGCAGAGAACTAAAAGATACATTACTGATTTGATACCTATTTACTCTTTTGCAGCAAGAAAAGTAAAGACATTCTGTACTACAGTACTTCATATAAGGCACTTCATTTCCATAGCATCTTTTTTAAAAAATGAAATAGGGTAACTCTTGATTAGAGCCTCTATAGGTAGTTTGTCTCTTATCCTGCTGAGAGTAAAACAAAAAAATTAAAAAGTAGAGGAAAAAGAAAAGCTGGTTGCCCTATTTTAATGGTACCTATTTGAGGTTCCTTTTAAATATAGAAACATGCAAAAGATAAAAATGGGGAAAATGAACTCTGCACAGCATGTAAAGATGTAGCATTTTTAGTAACTGCAACTCATCAGCTTATCCTGGGCTGCAGCTGGATGACAGAAACCCAAAGTTGGCTTGGAGGGGCTGTTTAGGTCATGGAGTGCCTACTCAGGGCAGGAATCTAATTAAACTACTCCAGCTGATAGTTTTCCAGCAATGGTAGTTCCACTTGCAGTTGCTCTTCCTGTTGGAAAGTTCTTTTCTCATAATATTCCAGTGGTATCTGCCTTCCCACATCCTGCACTCTAGAGCTACACCTGATGCATCCTGTGACTTCTATCTGGGATTTAAAGAGGGTTCTGTCTCTTTCAAACAAGGTTTAACATGTCCAGTTCCTTCAATCTGTCTTCCTAAGGCTTAGTCTCTTCTCCCAAGAGCCCCTTCTCCCCCGTGCCTGTGCCTCAAAGGCAAGTAGGAAAATAGTTTATAAAGCACTAAATTCCACTGTGAAAGTGTCATCACTTCAAGGAATATAGTCAGAATATTTTGCATTAATGTTGATGCCATGGACTTATAGCAGTACTTTTGGTGGCCGCTTCAAAACGTGATCCTCACGCAGCTCTATCCATTTCTTCCATCTTCTTAATTCCTTTTTCTGGGCTTACACCTTTTTACCCCTCTGGTTCTTCTAATCCTCTTGCCTTACCACCCCATTCTATGTCCTGCTTTGTGTCACTCTTTTGACTGGTCGTTATCCTTGGTCTCAGTAGAATAGCCAGCAACACCTTGAAAGAAACTTGCCCTATTTTGACGTTCCAAAAAACCTTTCCTGAATTCTAACATAGATTGTAAAGTAGTCAAGCCTTGTGCATTGATTTAGTATTTATTTATAACCAGCGGTATTCCTTGTTTGTCTTTGCGTCATTTGTTTTTCAGAAATGAGTGGATATTCTTTTGGCACCAACTCTTTGCAACCGACGGGGAGTGGGGTTGATAAAGTTGTAACAGTGAGGTATGTAAAGGCAATGCCTACTTTGAGAAGAACTAGTATTTGAGATGGTTATTTTCCTGGGCACCTCCAGGTGATCTTAAAAGCCAAGTCACAGTTTGGATTTTCTGGCTTGAGTACAAAATAGATCTGAGTTTAAAGGAGGAAATTGATAGCAGGGAGGTTCTAACTGGGAAATGCTTGATTCATATCCAGAAATATTGGAGTGAGAAGAAACAAAGGATTTGTTGGTTCTAGGGAACAGAACATTGGCAGTTTTCCCTTTGCCCTGAGAGGTGCATTTGGATCCTGCTAAATGCAAGGTCCCTGCCTTTTTCTAGTTACCGCAAGAAAACCTTGCATTTTACATATGCATATGCCATTTATGGTTAGTTGCATCCTGCTTATGTAATTTGTCCTTTAAACTTTGAGTACCCCACATCTGAGTTTCAGTTCTGAATTGTTTTTTTGTTCTGTTTTTAGTTTTGTGTCTTATACAAATTAATATTAAATTAATATTAATATTAAAACTTTAAAATTATATTTCGTTTTTAAGTGTGTACACTGCCCAGAGTCACTGGATTGTGAGATGGGCAGCTATATAAATATGAATAAATAATAAAACTCCTTTGTAATTTGGGAAATTGCAAGCTGTCTATGCTATATATGAGTATAATTCTTTTAAGCTCAAACCACGGAGCTTCTTGAAGGATATTTACTACCACAAAGCCTTTTTCCAATGTGGCATTTTTTGGTATGTTTCTTTAAAACTTTATTAAATTTCAGCAAGGAGTAAAATATAAGAAAACAAAAGATCAGAAAAGAAATTTTAAATCAGTGAGAAAAGAACTTTGAACTTTCTTTGGTGCAGGCACAGATATATAATACATTCACCTCTTATTCTAATGTTTAAAATAAACTAATACAGACTTATTTTGTATTACCTTTTATTGATATAAAGTATTTCTATAATTATGAAAAGTATTGGTCATCAAACCGCAAAATTAAAGTTTCAGTTCTTTCAGTCTCAAGCAAAGAGTCTGAGTGGTTTCCAAACAAACAAAGCCAGTCAAAGTCTTTTTTTAATCATAGTCAATTTTGCCATCTCTGCCAGTTCCATTCATTTCACTATCCATTCTTCAGCTGTAGGTATTTGTAATTTTCTTTTCATTTCTGCTTATATAATCTCACTGCTGTTACAGTATAAAGAAATAAATTCCCATGTTTTCTTTCCATCTGTTTGTCCATCATACCTAAAAAGAAAACCTCTGGTTTCAATTGTACATCTATTTTCAAGTGTGGAGATGGGAATGAAGCCCCACCTCCTCCAAATCTGAAAAACCAATTTAGGAATTGAGCCAGAAGCCAGCTAGCTGCTAAGTCTTAAACCCGGTGCAGACAAGTTGTGCAAAATGTACCCACCCCCAAAAAGGCCATTGGAAAATGAAGCCAACCCCCATCCTGCCCAACAGAACAGGAGGAAGGAATCTATTCAGGAGAACCCATTACACAAACTGTAGGGAAATTAACCGGGGCAGGGGGGAGGCAGTCAAGAAGGAATCCTCCCCACCCTTTTGTAATCAAAGGCCAGCAAGTGCCTTTGATGTAAACCATACGGTCCAATTTAATAAAGATTGGATTATCAAACAGTGGAAGGTGAAATAAGTGTATTTCTTGATAAGTTTGATTGTAGTGTGAGACTTTCATGACATGTTGGGAAGTGTTTGCCCAAGTGTTCTGTAATGCTTAAACTATTTTAACTAGTTCAGTAAATCTCTTTTGAAAAATCCTTTCATATAAAGCCAGTCTGTTCTCCTTTCCCCGCATATGCCATCTAGATAATTGTATTTAAAACTATTCTTTTTTTCCTGGCAGTTTCTAGATTTCTACATTTTGTTTCATTCTAGGCTGCTTTAGGTATCCATATTAGATGTTTAGTGTCTGGATTATATATGTAAATGGCTACCAGGTTCCAAACCTCACCAAAAGAACTTCCAGATAGATCTGCTCTAAGCATTTGTTTCAATTTGAGTTTGGAAAGCCAAAGACGTAATTCAGTAAAAACACTTTTTTAACAAAAGGCTCACATTGAGTTGGTCCTGTTGCCTTCAACAATTTCACTAAGGCCTAAATTTGCCCATTGATTTGAATTTGAATGTGATCATGATTAGCTTTTTCATGCTCCTTGTGACACAGGCAGAGTCCATGTGTCACATTCAGTAGCAAAGAAGCAGACCCTTGAATAATCCTTGACAGAATGAAGGAGAAACATAGGCAGAACATGACTGAAGCAAGATCCATTTATTTAAAATTACAGAAAAGAGCTGGGACCTTTTGATATTAGGCGAGACGAAGATTAGCCTTGTCTCTTCACTTGTTGCTTTGTTTGGTGCAATACTTTTGAATAATTAAGAAATCAAGTGCCATGCTTGCAGCCCTCTGTTTGACACTGCTGCTCTCCTCCTTCAGAGAAGAGGACATCTTGATTTCTATGCTGAGGTTGCTGGAATATGAACGTGCTGTTGTCGATGCAGAAGGAGCCATTGGACTGGCTGCTCTTGTGTCTGGGCAGCTACCAGAGTTAAAGGGCAAAAGGTACAGAATTCTCCAAAAGCTCAGTTTTGTATAGTATTGATACATTTGGGATACATTAGTACTTGGATTGGAGACCACCCAAGGAATTTCAAAGCTGTACACTAGAATGCAGAGTTGAAAAAACCTCCCAGAAAGAGTTGAGTTTGACTCAATGGAGATTTATCTTTCTGCAGTTGGGTTGGCAACTCCTGACCGACCTTGGCTGATCTTAAAAGCCTACAGGGCCAGGTTTGGCCAATGTTTGGTTGAGAGACTACCAAGAAGTCTCAGACAAGAAAAAATACTTTTGTATTCTCACCAGAAAAACTGCTTGGACACACCCTGTTAGACTCCAGTTGTCAAGCTCAACATCCAGAAAGCAAAAGGACATTTATGTCCAAGACAACAGAAATGCATCTTCTGCTTCAAGCTGCTGCTGCTTCTCTTGAGGTTGATGGTGGAAAGCTGGCTAATTTCCTCAGATTTTCTTGATTCCATAAAATGAAGCCAAACTAAAACATCTGAGTTTAGGTCATTGTAGTTGCCCACTTGATGGGACATTCCAAAACAATGACTTTGGTTTGGGAACATTTTAAAATACAGTTTGGAAATGTGAAGTTTACCTGCTGATTCATTTCAGGAATACTTTTTTGAGTGTATATCTTAGACATCCTTTAGTTTTAGCATTATTGAGATCCTGTACATTAGAAATCCTTTAAAAATCTATTACACCAGGAGTTCTTAACCTTTTTGTGACATGGACCCCTTTGATCCATAGGTTTCATCAGATTCTCATTCTCAGAAATAACTATTTAAATGCATAGAATAAAACTGTAAAAATCAAGTTGTCATTTTTCCCCCCATCCAAGTTCACAGAACCTTGAAATCTACCCTACCTTAAGGCTTTGTGATTTTTGAGATTTGGTCCTAAAAGGATAAATTAAATCCTCGGACTGCCTTGATGCTAAGAAGTGCGTGGATGCAGTTTCCTATGACAATTGCTCTCTAGTTGGACTCTGTAGGAAAAATGCTGGAAATGCTTCCTACTTTCTCCATCCTTGATTTAGTGGCAGGTGGGCCAGATGGCTCTGAAATTAGCAGTATTTGGAGACTGGCCATGTCCCACCAGGGCCAGACTGATGGGAACTATAATCCAATAAATGGAAGGAGCTGTGTAGATATGGAAACAAAGAACAACAAATATTGGAGGCTTGTAAAATGTGCATTTAGTACAAGGATGTTATGAGTGGCAAAAGGGGACCATATGGTATATTTTAATCCTTGATCCTATTAAGTGTATAAAACAAGCTAAGAAATGTATTCTCCCAAAGAGAAAAATGGTTTGTTTCATTTTCTCCCCTTGTTTCAGAGTGGCTGTTGCTGTGTGCAGTGGAAATATGGAACTCCCTCTGATGAGGCAGTGTATGGATCATGCTCTTACTCTTGATAACAGAGTATGCAAATTCACTATCATGGTTTCTGATTGTCCAGGAGATATTTCGAAGCTATTGGAGACTTTGGCTCGCGAGGAAGCAAGGTAGTCTAGAATGAGTGCAGTCTCACTTGGATGGGCAACATAACCTGGGGAAGATGGGCGACGTAAAAATGTAATAATAATCTACCGGCCTGTATATTAGGATGAAAGGATTGAATGAAACAAAAGAATATTCACTGTTATCACCAGGGAACCTCCCTGGATGTGTCCATATACAGGACACTGAGGTTGTCTTGACTACTTGTCTTTAGTGAAGATGTTGATGTGGTAGGAAGCCAAGTACTCTTACCCATGATAATCCTCCATATTTAGAATACACTTAAGCATAGGATGCAATATTTCCTTTCCAATGGACTAAGATGAAAAGGTGATTTAATTTACTTGCTATAGTTCCCTGTCACTAATGTAAAAAAAAATTAAGGTATCATATAAACATAGCAACTTCATATTTTTAAAGTTTCCACATGTAAGAAGAATAGAAACCAAGAAATGCTTTTTTTAAAAAACAAGACAAAACCCTGTCTAAGCAGTGGAAACAGTACAACATAAGGATCTGGTGTAGACTTTTCCTAAATGTCTTAATTTCCATGATTCTTTATTCTAACTGGTATTAACTGGTTTATACAAATGTTGCCAAAAACTCCATTCCTTCTTTATCTCTATGGTGTGCAACTGAGACTGAACTCGCTACAATCTTACATAAAAATCTCTTTGTTCCAGAATATTGGATATCAGACAAGAACACCCATACATGAGAGCTGATTTGTTCACCAGTGAGGTAAGGAAGGCGGGGGAAATCCCATAGTCGAATTTCATTATTTTAATGGAGCTGTGCCAAGATCTGCATGGAACGCTTCTGAGTTGCGCAGGGAGCTGGCTTTCTAGCAGTTCAGCTCAGATCCAGTTAAATAACTTGGCCATGGATTTAGGTGACAAATTGAAAGCTTCATCTTGTGCTGTTAATTTGCAGAATTCATTGTCACATGACCAGGGATAGTATCTGGCTTTTAAATTGATTTGAGGCGTCTTTCTCAATAAAAATTATATATTATAAAATTTTATACAGGATTAAAAACTATGGAAACATAAAGATTAGAAGAAAAAGCGAGAAACAATAAAAATCAAGGAAAGAAGGCAAAAAGGAAGAAAATATCTAAAACCATTTCCGAACTGTTTTGCAGCAGCTACAAACATGATTACTACCATTTCCATGCTCCCAAATTATGTATCTTGGTTCCCTTCTTCCCATAAACAATCCTTTTTAATCAGTAAATCCTGAAACCATCAAATCATTTTTGTCTATTTTAGCAAAAAGTCCATAAAGAGTTTCTAGTCTTTTATCAAAATAACTGTTCCTTCCGTAATCAGAGAAGTCAACCTAACCATTTCAGCAAGTTTCTACCACCTTTCAAGTCTACTCCTCCATGTGGTATTTCTGTATTTTTCCACCTTTGTTTGTATAGTAGCCTCGCTGCAGTTACCATGCATAAAACCAATAGTCCATGAGTCTTTTCTAGTTGGCTATCCATAAGTCCTAGTAAAAAAAAAAAAAAAAAAACACCTCTGGTTTCAACTGAAAATTAAGTTTTAAAATTCTCTGCATCGTTATATATATATTTGTATCCAGTATTTTTTTTGCTTAACTTGATTTGAGGTGTCTTGATTTTAATTGCACTGATTTTATTCTTGGTTTTAGATTTTGCGTTTTGTTTTCATAAGCTTTTGTTGAATGCTTACAAAAACAGGAAGGTGGAGTTCAAATTGGACAGTACTAATGGTATAGAAAGTTCCCATTTACTCCCAACTATGCCACAATCATACCCTAGCAGTAGTTAATTTCTTCCTTGTCCCCATGATATTGTTTTTTTATCCTGTCTATGAGTGAGAAGGCTTAAATCGCTCTTAGGTATACAGGTATTAAGTCTGTATTTTTCCCTTTTTCCAACACCACACAGAGAGAACCTCAGGGTGGTAAAATTAAGTTAGGCTTCATCCATTTTCTTGGAGAGAAATCAAGGTACTGACAATAACTGGGAACAGGGTAGAATGCAGATTGGGAATGGTTACAACCCATAAAATTATGATTATGGTATAGGCATTCCATAAATTCCTACCTAATTGTGTTTACTAATAGTGATTTTCTGTGTAGCTACTCAAAGGATGTTACTGGTTTCAATGCAACTTATCCCCAAGAAATCAGAGGACTGTGGTTTCATACACTTTACACAAGTAAGGAAATTTGCTCTGAGGATTCCAGTGATTTATATTAGTAATTCATGCAGGAAGTGTCAAGGGGAATGGTGAAGGTTTGCTCTCAAACCTACAGTAGATGATGTAACAAGCAACTACTTCTCCAGAGTAAATTCATCTGTATTTTAGAGCTTATGCTTCCATAGAGTGGCTTACTAGAATCTAAAGGACCCTCTTCAGCATCATTACAAAGGACTAATGACTTGACCCCCTGGTCCTCTGGAAATGTCTGTGTTCCAGCCATTTCCTCCTCATCCATAAAAAGCTGATGATGCAATGTTTTAGGTCTTAACAAGCTCAAGAAGTAACTCAGCAATGACAACAGTAGTCAGCAGAGTTTTCTTAAGACTGTCCAACCTTTGCGATATATCTTCTTGCTCAGCCCTGAGCAAGTCTCCAAAAGCACTGATAAGAGCAGCCTCACCCATATCAAACTTAGCCTCGTCCTGCATATTCGTCTTACTCCCTTGTCCTGGCTTAGCCAAGGACAAGCAGGGAATGGAGATACTATTAATGACAGGCTTAATGTTTGGCCGTCTGTGTGAATCAAAAGTGGCAGAGCGGAGCAAAAGAGTTACCCCTCCCAAAGCATGGCAAGAAAGGATTTTGTTTTAAGCAACATGTGTGGTCTAGTAGATTGCTTAAAAATCAGTAAAATTCATTTACTGCCGGACAAACCTGGAAGCCACACAGCCATACACAAATCTATTTGCCAATGGTGCCAGTGAAGAATCTATCCCCAAAAAGTTGAAATTGCTCTTCTGGAGACCCAGCTACTGGAGTTAAGGCTTTTCAAAGATATATGAAGAGCAACCTGATTTAACTGCAAGGAATAAATCAGCTTTGAGGAGATAACTACTTTGGGTACTTGCACACCTCCATCAGTAACCAGATTGACACCTTAATTGGCTTGTAATTTATTATTCTTTTGCCCTAAGTGGTGTCACTTCACTAGATTGTCTCTTTGAGCTTCAACAATTTTGAGATCTTTGCACAAATCTCAAAATTGCTTAATAGGTCCAAAGTATTTTTAATGGAGGCTAATTGCTCAAACACTGAAATAACAGTTTGCACTGTAAGCAAACATTGTTTTGTCATGAATTCAGTCAAGCCACCTCATGTCAACAGCTTTTTCCAGTCCTTGCCCTGTGTAATCTTCTTTGTGAAGATCTTGTTGTACAACCTGATTTCTTCATAAATTGTGAAATGAAGAGAGAATGCTGTCTGCACATTTCTGTGATGATGTTCTTTAGCATAGTCGTTGAAATGGATGAGGGTTGAATGCCATCATGCTTGGCTTCTCCAACAGTCAAATTCATATATGCCAACCTTCGAATGAATATTAAGTCATCCATTAGCTCACTTGGCTGGTTGGCTCAATACCAGTGAAATGGTTTTGGCCAGCTCTATACAATTTTAAAATTTTCTACTGGTCTAAATTTTATTTTGCTGGGTACATGCCATATAAGAATATTTATAGATGTTCACAATTGGTCTCAGTTTTGAAGCTTTCAAAACCATCAGGGATGCATACTATGTTAAAATATATGCTGTAAATTTACTTTTCTAGAGAAAGGTGTTTTCCAGAAAAGGATTCAAGAATCTGTCGCATTATTTTAAAGGTTCATTTTGTTTGGGGTGTGTTGGGGTAGCGCATACACCATGTTGTGGCGTTCCGTGTGCGATGCAACAAACAGCCCACAGTCTGTTGTAGCAAAACTATACACAGACCTTTACTGTACAATATTTACAAGCAGTCTACAGAACTTACAACTGTTCACCAATGCCCAGCACTCCAACACCCTGCCACAAACACCCATGATGCATTGGGCTATATGCCTTGGCTTGTCCTGTGTCATGTACCTACCACACCCCACACGTATGAGCACTTGGTACCCTGAGCTTGCAGAGTTGATGATGTGGGCAGCTCAGCTGTGCTGTCATTCCCATTCACAAAAAACCCCAAAAATTCCTACTCCAGGGTATACCCTGGGCAGGGTGGGGGAGGAAGAATGTACACATTAAATAGGACAGCAGGAAATGTACAGTTTTGACATTTAAAAATATTTCAATAATATAACAGTATTATTTTGGCATGCTAGAAAACATAGCATTCTATCTCTAAATGATTACACTCCTACAAGATATTTCTAATCCTGGGCAAGGTCAAGGAGCTCTCCAAAATACTGTGTATTATCACACAAATATTCTGTTTTGGAATAAGCAACTCAAAGTGGAGGAAAAGTGTAATAAGGAAAATTAAAGGCAGGAGATAAGGGGGGGAGGAAACTTAACTACATTCTAGTGTACATCAACATCAGTAGACCTTCCTTTCAAACCATCCTTGTTTCTGTCATGTCCACACACTGGTTCATATATTGCTATAGTCTCCTAAGAGTGTGAGTGACAGTGCTGTCCCCAAGGATTGCTTTCAGTGGGATGAGTTGCTGCTGTAGAGTAAGGAGCAACCAGGTTTGTTCTGTTGGATTTTGTGAGTAGGAATGGCAGGATTTGCAGTGAGCTCTGATATAACACCAGCGCTTAACACCTTCTGGAAGTCACTGATGAAGATAGTTGTAACTGGCTGTCATAATCGCAACAGTTGCTGCTGTGACAGTGAGGTTCACCAAACTGAGATGGAAAGTCTAGGGAGTGGGTGACTAAGGAGTCCACAAAATAGCCAAAACGGTTCCCCCATCAAAGTACAAGCAGGAGAAAGCAAAGAGTAACTTGTAGAGCTTGCAGCAACTCCCCCCCTCCCACAAAAGCCTCCTCATGTTGTTTAAGAGTTTTGTGTTCTGTTCTTTTATAAAGGAAACCTGTCTTCTTTTTTCTTTGAATTTGGGTCTCTCTGGTCCTAGTAGAATATCTTAACTGCTATGCTACACTGTCAAGTCTCCTTCAGATTGTGCTTAACTTCTGGTGATTTCATGGATATATCCATTCAGCACTCTTAGCAACAGAACAGAAGTGGTTTGACATTGGTGGCACATAATCAATGGATCAACCCATCTCCTAGATTCATTTTAACTTACAGCCCTGGGATTCTGAGCTATTGGAGAGAAATTGGAATGAAGTCCCAGAAGGAGGAGGTGTAGATAAGCATAGCTTGTTTGTCTTACAAATGTAGTTTATTTTCTGAGAAGGGTTGAGTGCATCAAACCA
Source organism: Python bivittatus (assembly GCF_059951505.1). NCBI lineage: Eukaryota > Metazoa > Chordata > Lepidosauria > Squamata > Pythonidae > Python > Python bivittatus. The sequence continues at coordinate 5,640,074 of NW_028277033.1, forward strand.
TGCTGCATTTGACTGAAAGTTGAACCAAATTTGAATATTGCAGAGCAGAGAATAAAGGGACATTACACACATGAGGACTTCTTGCCAAGTGACTGGGTAGAGAATTTAAGGGCATCTTACCAGCTTCAATACTCTTCTAATATACCCTTCTATTTAGCCTAAAATCCTTTAGCACATATTTTAATTTTTGAAAAGTGTGCGTTTCTGTGTATTTCCATCACTTCTACCCCTCCACCTCCATTTTACATAAGCCTACCTGGACTTTAAAAACCATCTCAAGAGAAGGAAATTGCAATTCTGTACTGACAATTGTAATGTCTATAAAACCCAAATTGCTTTGAGGAACAATAATTTCCTTCGAATAACAATTAAGTGGCGCTAACATTGCTGGCAGAGAGAGCTCTACTATCCTCTACTGCTTTGGAAGCCAACTTCTAGAATTATCAGCAGTAGTCATGCTGATTAGGGGATTCTGGGAATTAAAATCCACATATCTGAGCGACAGCCATGTTGGAGAGGGCCTTCAATGGTGACTATGGTGGACTTGCTCACATCTAAAGGATACTGATTGTGGTGTGACTGTTTTCTAAAGCCCTGGTGCTGTTATAATCAGTTTAATGGTTTTAATACACGTTTTTTCTCCAGGTCACCTGTGTCGTAGAAACCAGAGACAGAATCCATACCACTCAATTAAAAAAGATCCTCACAGAGCGCTATCCGACGATAACGTGGATGGAACGGTGAAGATGAAGGCAGCTGATCGAGAAGTTCCACTTAAAAAAAAAAAAATATGGAAAGCTAAATACCCTGCAAGTAGCATTTATTTCTAGATCTTCTTCTTTATACTTTGTGATACATCACTAACAGAGTTGACATATGCCTGCCCCAAGAGATTGCAATCTCAAACTACTATCAATAAGGAGTAAATAGCTTTAAGTTTTCCAAAATCATAACTCTTGCAAAATCATGAGTAACTTCTTCTTTTTTTCCCCATTCAGGAGAGTTTTTGTACAGAACCCTAAAAGGCATAAATTCCAGTTCATAATTCTATCTTCCTTAGTGTGCAGAGAACTGACAGAGATATTCCTGTAGATGTTCTTCTTGATGACAGTTCCTGAATAATCGCTGGGTCAATGCCATGTTGCTACACCATTAGTCCATACAAGTTAAATGTTAACTAACAATGAGTAGGCATATCAATAATTTGTGGTACACAGTGTGGAAGAAAAGGACCCGCCTCTGTTCTTCACCTTAAAAATGCTTCACCAACTAGTTATCTAGAGACAGTATTTCCTCAGGAGGGTTGATCTTGCAAACATTTTTTTTCCAAATCTGAATTGTTTTAATACTTTGATCTTGATCATTTTGGATCTGGCAAGTACTTGTATTAGGGTTCAGCCTTGCCATGGCTCAGTTAAACTTTTTTTGTTAAGGGAACACTGGATGGGAGATTACTAATGCTGGTTAGTAACTGGATGGGAGATTAGTCTAAAATGACAGCATTTCCTGGTAATCTTGGAATTATAGGGCAATGGCAAAATCACTTTTGCATGCTGCCCCCCCCAAAAAAAATCCCTGCATGATTGTGTCCAAGTTGTCAATAGTTGAGTTCACCTTGAAAATGGTTTTACTTTTTATCTTGTATTTTTGTAAGAAGGTTGATTTGAAATAGGAAAACACAACTTTGCATTCACGATAATGGGTAGGCACTCCTTTATAACCCCATTCATTTTTTAATAGGTCAGTCTTTTAAATCAATACCAGTGTGCTTTTCTACATATATATTTTTAAAAATTAAAATGTAGAATATGAAATAGTGTTTTTGCCCTAAACATTGAAGAATCATTTCAACAAATGACCAAAACTTAATGTTTACCATTTTTATAACATGGCTTTTTTCCTCCATTCTTAGATCAAAACAAATTTTAAGTCTTTCATAGTTCATAATAAATAATCCACACTTACATAAATAAGCTACAGTGGAAAAATGATCTGTTATCTGAAGGATGTTTTAGGGATTTTTAAACATGTTGAGTCAATTGTAAGACTTGCTGTTAATTTACTGTACATTGGCAGTGATTTGTTATTGCATGAAGTCATTTCTTGGTAGCTCAAGACTGTAAATTAGCTGTAAAAAAGCATTTTTGTCATGTTCATTGCTTGTTCCTTGCTTATCTGCATTGCTGAACTTGTCACTATTTCCAGTTTATAGAAGGAGAATTGAGGTTGAGAAACTGAGTCTTGCTTGAGGCCACTTAGCAAACCTGTTCTCATATCCTCTTGGACCATCTCTGGTTCTGTCTAAAGGTCACACTTACTTGCATAACCTGACTTAAAAAAAAAAAAAAATATGGGCTTTCTAAAATCATGCTCTGCCTAAATAATGTCTGGATAGTACATTCAGGGGTCCTGAGAAGATGCAAACGGTGTTTATTGCAAATGTTTTCTAGATTTCAACTGCTCTTTTTTGGGGTTTTCTGGTTTTTTAAAAAACCTATTTCTACTGTAAAAAGGATATTTTGAAGCTGAATGGGGGTTCTAACTTATTTGTTATATTCATATTCTGCCTTTCGTATAGGAGTTCAAGGCAGGATATCTAATACTACCTCTTCACCTCTACAGTAACTCTGTGAGATCGGGTGTCCTTCAGATACCTTGGAGCCTACACAGCATTGGTCAGTCAGTTTATTAGGGCCAATGACCATAATTCCACTTAAAGAAGACGGGAATTAAAAGTTTTTGCCAAATAAAATAACTATTGATTATTTAGCTATTTAACTTTTATTGCTTTATGAGATTTAGAGGCTGCTTCACTCCAGAGTGACTCTAGGCAGCTTGCACAAAAAGAGAAGAAATAATAAAAAGAAATGATTGGTTTGGGCAGGTTTTACAAACAAAACATTTGGCCCCATTCAAAGAAATTGCATATGCTTGTCGACTGACTACAACCACATAAAATAAACCTGACTGATCTGGAAGTTTAGTTAGCAAATGGGATATGAAACATAGTCATGCATTTTTATAAAATGGGCAGCGCAATGATGTATGGACTGAAGTTTCCACTGTCCCTTCACCCCCACAAGGGATTTTCCTCAGCTTTCCTTCAAGGTCAGCTGTTGGAAATCGCCCAGTCAGTGTCAGGCAGCATCCAAACAGAATAAAATAAATAAAAGTGTGTTAAAATATGCTAGGGTTAGCGTTCTCCTAAACAGAGGGATGGATAATTGCTTTAAATATCTTGCTAGTCTAAAAAAAGGAACATGGAGTTGGTAGCAAAGCCTTTGAGTTGAATCTCAGATTGAAATACTGGCTAAGATTGAACTGGATGGACTAAAGCCAACTTTTAAATGTATTCACAGATGCTTCATTTCATAAATTTGGTCAAATGTGTATCTTCACCTTGCTCAGTCAGCTAATCAATTTATTGTATAATAAATTACTAATCAATTAGTGGTTATCCAGGGGAAAAGGAGTCTTAAGAAAATACAGTAAAGTGAAACCCCACTAAGATCACATGGATCCAACCAACCTCAAAGATGTTAGTAGTAGTAGTAGTTATTAGTAGATATGTAGTTAGATATTAGTAGTTCTCATGATAATGTGATGAGGTGGCAGCTTGAAAGAAAAGTGGAGAGAAAATTAGGATTGTGTTCAAGATCCCGCCAACTTATTATGGGTGTCTACTTGCCTCAGGTGCAAGGAGTATTTTAAATTTGATTTAAATGTAGTGTCAAATATCAAGAAACCCTAAGCAATATCACGCTCATCTGAGTTATTTATTCAGAGTAGTAACAGAGTCCTGAGCATGGGAACACAGTACCCACATGAATGTGGAGAACAACCCTTATGGAGAAAGAAGCACTGAAAGCATGTAAAACCTGATTCACAAGTCCAAGTGGGCTGATGAAACTGACTGAAAATGGTCCTTCTGTCATACCTGAATTTTAAACTCTCCCACTCAGAAATCATCTTGATGAACTGCAACAGCAATGAGAGAAACCTTCAGAAAACAGGTTGATCTACCAGCTCAGTGGCTTACCTGCTCCATAGTCAGCGGCCACCTGAAGTAAACGGGAACCTGGGTTAAAGAAGGCAGATGTTTTTCTTTTAATCCCACCCAACAAAGAGAGGGAGGTATGGGAAACATGGTAGTAGTAGTAGTAGTAGTAGTAATGTAGTAGTAGTAAGAACTTTTTATAATGGAGACAAAATTTGATGGAAGCTATTTAGGCCCTTTCATAGCAAATGGAAATTTTGTCCATTCCATAGCCATCAAAAGAGTTGAACAAACTTTCAGACAAGAATAAACAACTGCAATGGAATATGGTCTATCAACTTTAAAAGGTTTTGAGGACCAGAAGCAAAATCATTAGACCCTGCCTTTCTAGATTGTTTATGCTTCCTCTTGTATCTGCTGTTAATTTTGTTTTTGTAGACATTGATGGTGTAAATGATTTTAGTTTTGTGTGTTGGTTAAAAAAAAAAGGGGGAAATGCACTCAAATTGGGATTGACTCTTTGTGATTTCATAGGTCCAAATATCTATCTACAGTATCATCTCCAGGAGAAGATAACTATTCCCATTATCCTGTAGGGTTAGATTAGCCATGAAATAACTGACATTTTAAAAAGCAAGGGTTCCTATTCCTTGTTTAAAGAAAGGCAGATTTAAAAGATCTCCAGTATGCAAAATGAAATGCCTTTTGGAAAATCTGTTGTGTCTGTGTAATGTGATGGAGTTGCTCTAAAGTAATGGAGGCTGGCAAGATACAGTAATGGGTGCTATCTAGGTAAACAGGATAGTTAGAGGGGAATGGAGGGTGAAGACCCCTTGATTTCACAGCTCCTCTCCTATCATTTGACTGAATTAAAAGTTAATGGCTAAGCATTATAGCAGCAGAGACAAAGGTGTCTCTGTAAGATGCTCAGGTGGGAGTCACCAGCTGAACTATCTGCAAATGAGAGGTTTAAGGGTTGGACCATTTCTCCTATCATGGCTTGTAGGATACCAAATTATCAGGGTGATTTAGTAACCGAGAAGGCATTTACAGAGCTCCAGGGTCAGTAGGGCAAAATGGTGGAAGTTATACACAAGAATATTTATTGAACATTTATTAAACATATTTCTATGCCATCCACTCAAAAGATCCTGGGCAGCTAACATATAAAAATGCAGATTAAAAGTTTCTTGGTAAGACAATAGAAACAAAAACAATTGAAAAATAAGTGACAATTTAAACAAAAAAATAAATAAAAATGAAGAGGGCAACATTCACATCAAGACAAAACTCTCTGAAAAAAAGGAATCTGGTCTTCAAGAGCTTCAGAAGACCAACAAAGAGGGAGCCAGTCTGATCTCCACACCTTGCCTCAACCCCCCAAACCTCCCAAAAGGGCAGGATTAGCAGTTTCTGCCTAGCAAATAGATTATGATTGTTTAAAAATCAATCTCCATGATCAAACAATACCTATATTCAAAAAGTTTTATGGGTGTATATCATGTTCTTAGATGTGTATGTGAGGGTTTGTTCCAGTTTAATTCCTAGTTTTAATAACATCTGGGACATCTGAGCCTTGTTCACTGCCACTTGGCTAAGATTCACTAAGATACCTATTATTCCAGTACCCTGTGTAGGTTCACAGGTGGATCAGGGTATCAATAATGTGGGGAAGAGATTTAACCTCTCAACAGAAGATCCTGAAACAGTCACTGCTGATACTGGTCAACATCAGAGTTGATCTGCAATGTGCCATCACTCGTCCTATTGGAGCCCGGTGGGAAGATGCTCAGAGCCAGATGCTTCACCAGAGTCCCTACCGAAGGCCCTCTGCAGGAATGGGATGACAGGTCCAAATATGAAGAGGCTGCTTTGAAGAGGGAATGGACCCTCCTCTTGATTTTTCCCCAAAGGATGAAGTGTTTGGAGACTTCCACGGAGACACCAAATTCTCACTCAGAGGCTTGGATCATCCCAAACAAGCTGAGCTGGAATGTGTGGGAAATTCACAATGTCTCTTCCCTGATTTGGAACAAGACAGTCAGGGCGGGTCTTCTCTTGACTGCAACTTGCTCCCCATGGTTAGCAGGTTTAGGCTGTCTTGTTCTTCTGTTCTGAAACCAAACCTAAATCCCACCAGAGAAATAACATGACCATCATTTCAAATCTGGGAAATGACTGAAACTTTTCAAGTACAATGAGATGTCAGATTACTTCCTCGTGAGTATTTGTGTCCTAGTGAATGATACAATAAAAATGGCTTCTGTCATTGCAACCCCTTCATGGATCACTGCCTTGTCGTGGCGAAGGGGCTTGCGTAACTCAGTGAAGCCATGAGCTATACCGTGCAGGGCCACCCAAGACGGACAGGTCATGACAGAGAGTTCTGACAAAATGTGGTCCACTGGAGAAGGAAATGGCAACCCACTCCAGTATCCTTGCCAAGAAAACCCCATGGACAATGTTAAAAGGCTAAAAGATATGACGCCGGAAGATGAGCCCCTCAGGTCGGAAGGTGTCCAATATGCTACTGGGGAAGAGCGGAGGGCATCTCCAAGTAGCTCCAGAAAGAGTGAAGCGGCTGGGCCAAAGCCGAAAGGACGTTCAGCTGTGGATGTATCTGGAAGCGAAAAGAAGGTCCGATGCTGTAAAGAACAATATTGTATAGGTACCTGGAATGTAAGATCTATGAGCCAAGGCAAGCTGGATGTGGTCAAACATGAGATGACAAGATTGAACGTCGACATCTTGGGAATCAGCGAACTGAAATGGACGGGAATGGGTGAATTTAATTCGGGTGACCATTATATCTACTACTGTGGGCAAGAAACCCTTAGAAGAAATGGAGTTGCACTCATAGTGAATAAGAGAGTGGGAAAGGCAGTAATGGGGTACAACCTCAAAAACGACAGAATGATCTCAGTGCGTATCCAAGGCAAACCATTCAATATCACAGTCATCCAAGTCTATGCCCCAACCACTGATGCTGAAGAAGCTGAAGTTGACCGCTTCTATGAAGACCTACAACACCTTCTAGAACTAGCACAAAAAAAGATGTCCTTTTCATCATAGGGGATTGGAATGCTAAAGTAGGAAGTCAAGGAGTAATCGGAATAACAGGCAAGTTTGGCCTTGGAGTACAAAATGAAGCAGGGCAAAGGCTAATAGAGTTCTGTCAAGAGAACAAGCTAGTCATAGCAAACACTCTTTTCCAACAACACAAGAGACGACTCTACACATGGACATCACCAGATGGTCAATACCGAAACCAGATTGATTATATACTTTGCAGCCAAAGATGGAGAAGCTCTATACAGACAGCAAAAACAAGACCAGGAGCTGACTGTGGCTCAGATCATGAGCTTCTTACTGCAAAATTTAGGCTTAAATTGAAGAATGTAGGGAAAACCACTAGACCACTCAGGTATGACTTAGATCATATTCCTTGTGAGTACACAGTGAAGGTGATGAATAGATTTAGAGGATTAGATTTGGTAGACAGAGTGCCTGAAGAACTATGGACGGAGGTCCGTAACATTGTACAGGAGGCAGCAACTAAAACCATCCCAAAGAAAAAGAAATGCAAGAAAGCAAAATGGCTGTCTGATGAGGCTTTACAAATAGCTGTGGAAAGAAGGAATGCGAAAAGCAAGGGTGAAAGGGAAAGATATAAGCAGCTGAATGCAGATTTCCAGAGAATAGCCAGGAGAGATAAGAAGGCCTTCTTAAATGAACAATGCAAAGAAATTGAGGAAAACAATAGAATGGGGAAGACTAGAGATCTCTTCAAGAAAATTGGAGATATGAAAGGAACGTTTAGTGCAAAGATGGGCATGATAAAGGACAAAAAAGGCAGGGACCTAACAGAAGCAGAAGAGATTAAGAAGAGGTGACAAGAATACACAGAAGAACTATACAAGAAAGATCTTAATGTCCCTGATGTCCACGCTGGTGTGATCACTGACCTTGAGCCAGACATCCTAGAGAGTGAAGTCAAGTGGGCCTTAGGAAGCATTGCTAACAACAAAGCTAGTGGAGATGACAGGATTCCAGCTGAGTTATTTAAAATACTAAAAGATGATGCTGTTAAAGTGCTGCACTCAATATGCCAGCAAGTCTGGAAAACGCAACAGTGGCCACGGGATTGGAAAAGGTCAGTTTACGTTCCAATTCCAAAGAAGGGCAACGCCAAAGAATGCTCAAACTATCGCACAATTGCACTCATTTCACATGCTAGCAAGGTTATGCTCAAAATCCTACAAGCTAGGCTTCACCAATATATGAACCGAGAACTACCGGATGTACAAGCTGGGTTTCGAAGAGGCAGAGGAACTAGAGATCAAATCGCCAACATTCGCTGGATCATGGAGAAAGCACGAGAGTTCCAGAAAAATATCTACTTCTGCTTCATTGACTATGCAAAAGCCTTTGATTGTGTGGATCACAACAAACTGTGGCAAATTCTTAAAGAGATGGGAATACCAGACCACCTTACCTGTCTCCTGAGAAATCTGTATGCGGGCCAAGAAGCAACAGTTAGAACCGGTCACTGTAAAAAGCAGAGACGTCACCTTGCCGACAAAGATCCGCATAGTCAAAGCTATGGTTTTTCCAGTAGTAATGTATGGCTGTGAGAGCTGGACCATAAAAAAGGCCGAGCGCCGAAGAATTGATGCCTTTGAACTGTGGTGCTGGAGAAGACTCTTAAGAGTTCCCTGGACTGCTAGGAGGTCAAACCAGTCAATCTTAAAGGAAATCAACCCTGATTGCTCATTGGAAGGATCGATAATGAAGCTCAAGCTCAGATATTTTGGCCACCTAATGCGAAGAGAGATCTCTTTGGAGAAGACCCTGATGCTGGGAAAGATTGAAGGCAAAAGGAGAAGAGGACGGCAGAGGATGAGATGGTTAGATAGCATCACTGAAGCAATGAGCATGAAACTGAGCAAACTCAGGGAGGCAGTGAAGGACAGGAAGGCCTGGCACAATATGGTTCATGGGGTCACGAAGAGTCGGACACGACTTAACGACTAAACAACAACAACATTGCAAACCTTCTGTGGTCCAAACATCATCTCCTCTACTTGGATTACATTTCCGTCTAGCTCCTACTTCTCATACACCATCAGATCCAAATGGTGCACCACAGTCCCAGTCTAAGGAGCTCAGCATTAACAGGACGGTGGGCCCAACTGCAGAGAGGCTGTTTTGAGTAGGAAAGGAGTCTCTTCTTGGTCGTTCCCCAAAGGCTGAAATATTTGGGGTACCCAAGGAGACTCCAACTTCTTCCTGGTAGGCTTGAGTCATCCCAAGCAGGCTTCACTGGAACTTCCAGGAAATTTACAATGTTTACTTTCTGACTTAGAAGACTACAGTCAGGGTGGGGCTCCTCCTGACTGCCACTTGCCCCCTGTGGTTAGCAGGTTTAGGCTCCCTTACTCTTTTATTCTGAATCAAACCTAGGACCAGTATGGAAATTACAGTGTTAATAAAAGGGGAGGGGAAAATCCTTCCCACAAAATATAGGAAGGCGCAAGCAAAAAGATGAGTTTTCAGCAGGTGCTTAAATAGTGTTACAATGGGCTGCCCCCAAATTTGGAAGGAGACCATCCATAAGAGCTGCCAGCTGCAGCACATCTAGGCTAAACATTTGAATATAATTTCCTGAAAACCCTTCATGGAGAAACTTCAGAAATATTCAGGTTATCGCTACCTTCACTTATTTTGCTAAAATATGGTTTGAAAAATAATTTCATTTCTACAATCAATCCTTACATTCAGAAAGTTTTATGAAAGCAAACCGTGTTCTCATTTCTGTCCTTTGAGGTTTGTTTCGCTTTAATTCCTGCTTTAACAAACTAGGGGTGTCTCCACACTAGGAGATCTGTGCCTCATTCTCTGCCACTTGGCTAAGTTTCAGTGGCCCAGTTATTTCCAGTACACTGGGTACATTAAGAGCTGGATCATGGTGTCAGTAATGGGGTGGGGAAGAGATCTGGCGTCTCAACTGACGATTCTGAAATCGCCATTGTTGATGCTGGCCAACACTGGAGTTGAACTGCAATGGTTTCTCTGGCATATGATGCTGCTGGTCCTGCTAGGGCCAAGTGGGAAGATGTCCAAAGCCAGATGCTTCATCAGAATCCCCATTCAAGGAGCTCTTCAGGAACAGGACGATGGGTCCAATTACCAAGAGGCTGCTTTGAGAGGGGAAAGGACCCCCTCTTCTTGGTTCTTCCTCCAAGAGTGCAGTGTTTGGGGACCTCCATGGAGACTCCAAATTCTCCCTGGTAGGTTTGGATCATCCAAAACCTGAGCTGGAACTTCCAGGAAATTGACAATGACAGCTGCCTGACTTGGGACAGCACAGTTGGGGTGGGTCTCCTCCTGACTGCCACTTGCCCCCCACGGTTAGCAGGTTTAGGCTGTCTTGCTCTTCAGTTCTGAAACCAAACCTAAGTCCCACCAGAGAAATTACAACATGATCATCTTCTTTTTCTTTGCCATATTTTTACCAAACAGGCTGAGCTGGAACAGAACAAAATCTTTATTGCAGTCAATGACCAGTGCGTAAAATACTTGAATAAATAAAATTAATATTGATTACTTAATCAGGTGAACAGATTTGTTGGTCAGGCTGCTGCACATCTTACATATTGCGTGTCAGAATTTCACCATACTTAAAGAGGTAGAGATATTTGAATCTGATGGTAAGAAGTTTAAATAGAACTGATCAGAGTGACCAGGATATTTAATTAGGTGTGGAATTAGCAGCTCACGGCGAGTGTTGGCATATACACTCACATAAATACAACCTCAGATGAACAACACATGACATATTTCACCATGTCATCATCTTTTTTACAAAAAGAAAGCCAAAATGGAGAAGCCATGTGTGAAAAACTAAGTACACCTTATGATTCAATAGCTTGTAGAACCACCTTTAGCAGCAATAACCTGAAGTAATCATTTTCTGTATGACTTTCTCAGTCTCTCACATTGTTGTGGAGGAATTTTGGCCCACTCTTCTTTACAACATTGCTTCAGTTCATTGAGGTTTGCAGGTATTTGTTTATGCACGGCTCGCTTGAGGTCCCGCCACAGCATTTCAATCAGGTTGAGGTCTGGACTTTGACGGGGCCATTGCAACATCTTGATTCTTTTCTTTTTCAGCCATTCTGTTGTAGATTTGCTGGTGTGCTTGGGATCATTGTCCTGTTGCATGACCCAATGTCAGCCAAGCTTTAGCTGCTGGACAGATGGCCTCACATTTAACTCTAGAATACTTTGGTATACAGAGGAGTTCATGGTTGACTCAATGACTGCAAGGTGCCCGGGTCCTGTGGCTGCAAAACAAGCCCAAATCATCACCCCTCCACCACCATGCTTGACGGTTGGTATGAGATGTTTGTGCTGATATGCTGTGTTTGGTTTTCGCCAAACATGGCGCTGTGCATTATGGCCAAACGTCTCCACTTTGGTCTTGTCTGTCCAAAGAACAGTGCTCCAGAAGTCTTGTGATTTGTTCAGATGCAACTTTGCAAACCTAAGCCATGCTGCCAAGTTCTTTTTAGAGAGAAGAGGCTTTTTCCTGGCAACCCTTTCAAACAAACCATACTTGTTCAGTCTTTTTCTGATTGTACTGTCATGAACTTTAACATTTAACATGTTAACTGAGGCCTGTAGAGTCTGAGATGTAACTCTTGGATTTTTTGCAATTCCTTTGAGCATTGCACGGTCTGACCTTGGGGTGAATTTGCTGGGACATCCACTCCTGGGAAGATTGACAGCTGTCTTGAATGTTTTCCACTTGTGAATAAACTTCCTCACTGTAGAATGATGGACTTCAGATTGTTTGGAAATGGCTTTATAACCCTTCCCAGATTGATGGGCAGCAACAATTGCTTCTCTAAGATCAACTGGCATTGTGTTTACCCTTTGGCATTGTGTTAACACACTCCTCAATGCTCAAGAAAAAACTCCAAGAGGGAAATATGGCTTTAACAGATAATTTGGCTATACAAAAAGTTTTCCATCAGTATTGCTCTAATTTGTATAAAGGACAAGATATTTCTCTGGAAAAAATGATTATCTAAAATTGCAGAACCTACCACGACTTACAGATATACAAAGACAAATAATTAATGGACCTGTAACAATAATGGAATTCTCGGAAGCTCTAAAAAAGATCAAACTGGGAAAAGCACCTGGGCTAGCTGGATTACCAGGGTCTTACTATAAATATTTTGAAGGTGAAATTTTACAGCCACGTAAAAATACAATGAATTCTATTTTACAAAGAGATGAGATGCCACGGTCTTGGAAAGAAGCTAATATTACTTTCATACCCAAAGAGGGACAGGACTTAAACTTAACCAAAAATTACAGACCAATATCATGACTCAGTAATGCCTATAAATTATTTACAATATTTTTGCAAATAGCACAACCCCTCCCAGGAGGAACCCAATGTTCAGATCAGGTAACTGGCACCAAGTGGAAATGCAGAACTGCCTGTGCCAGGCTGATTTCGCCCCCTGCCTCCCTTCTCTCCCAGGCACAGCCTGAACTCAGATTTATACAGATCACCTTCCTTATCTTATTGCTTTTATCAGACAGGGACTCTGTCCTCGGTTGACTTCTACATGCCAACACGTCACCGACCTCCGCACGGTCAGATCATCAACCTGCGGCAGTGAATAAGGCAGCAAGGGAAAGGAAATCCAACAGGACAGCAGAAGACGCTGATCCAGGAACGAGGTTGTTGCCCTGCCCTACCAATGATATTGCACAGATTGGTTTTGTGAATGAGATTATTGCCCCAAATAAGCGACATAACAGCTGTTCTCTAACACAAAGGCCTCTTTTATTATGAAACTCAGCCAGAGTACTGTACCAGAGGCATTTTATTTCTACTTTGAAAAGCAAGCACTCTGCAAGGAGAGGAGAATTTTTGATACTTGGTATTACAGGCAATACCATAAAGCTGGACCACATTTCTGCTTCTTTTCTTTTCTTCTCCCAGCTCCAGTTCTTCAGTAGCTTTTCCTTTGTGGCTTGTAAATGAACAAAAAATACAACGAAGCCATTCCAAAGAACAGCGTTTGAGTGAACCACTGAAGCTGAGTCCTGCTGTCTGTGATGCCTTTGTTACTGCAGCAAAGAGAGAGACAAATGAAGTTTAGGTAATGAAAAACAGAGACAGAGCTTCAATAAAGATGTGCGGTTTTCTGCGCGCATTCTGGAATCGGAAAGACAAGGTGCTGTCTCCCTTCCTGACTGTTCACAACGTGGAACCCAATTCCCAGTTACAAAAACTATTTTAGATCCAAAGATAAATATGGAGGAAAGGCATCTCTGACCTGATTCTTCTTCTCCCTGTATAAACTAATTCCTAATGCTCTCTATGTTTTCAGATGTATTCCCTTCTGTGGGACTGTATTAATTATTGTTTATCAAATGTGGAGAACCAACAGAAGGTGTTAATGAAAGCATTCATTCTACAATGAGAACACACAGATATTGGGTTGATATTGCTCTTGTCAGACAGGGACTCTGTCCTCAGTTGACTTCTACATGCCAACGCATCACTGACCTCTGGACGGTCAGGTCATCAACCTGCTGCAGTGAATAAGGCAGCGAGGAAAAGGAAATCCAACAGGACAGCAGAAGATTTTGTTGCCCTGCCCTACCAATGATATCGCGCAGATTGGTTTTGTGAATGAGTTTATTGCCCCAAATAACCAACATAACAGCTGTCATCTAACACAAAGGCCTGTTTTATCATGACATTCAGCCAGAGTACTGTACCAGAGGCATTTTATTTCCACCTTGCAAAGCAGGCCCTCTGCAAGGAGATGAGAACTTTTGATTAACTACTGAAAATGCGATATCCCTGATTTCCCCTTTACCAACTCCAATTGTAAGCTTATAACCAGGTTTCCCCCCAACCAAAGGACACTACTCCAAAGACGGCAACGTCTTTCCAGGTAACAGGGAAAGGTATTTTCTATCAAAAGCCAAAACGCTGAGAATTCCTTTGGTATTACGGGCAATACCGTAAAGCCGGACCACGTTTCTGCCTCCTTTTTTCCCTCTCCCAGCTCCAATTCTTCAGTGGCTTTTCCTTTGTGGCTTGTAAGCCAACAAAAAATACAACGAAGCTATTCCAAATAACAGCGTTTGAGTGAACCACTGAAGCTGAGTCCTGCTGTCTGTGATGCCTTTGATCCTGTAGCAAAAAGAGAGACAAATGAAGTTTAGGTAATGAAAAACAGAGACAGAGCTTCAATAAAGATGTGCGGTTTTCTGCGCGCATTCTGGAATCGGAAAGACAAGGTGCTGTCTCCCTTCCTGACTGTTCACAACGTGGAACCCAATTCCCAGTTACAAAAACTATTTTAGATCCAAAGATAAATATGGAGGAAAGGCATCTCTGACCTGATTCTTCTTCTCCCTGTATAAACTAATTCCTAATGCTCTCTATGTTTTCAGATGTATTCCCTTCTGTGGGACTGTATTAATTACTGTTTATCAAATGTGGAGAACCAACAGAAGGTGTTAATGAAAGCATTCATTCTACAATGAGAACACACAGATATTGGGTTGAGCCAGTACAGGTAGTCCTCACTTAATGACCACAATAGGGATTGGAAAATTGGTGGTTAAGCAGGGTGGTCATTAAGCAAGTCAACATGTCACCAGACCCAATTTTATGAACATTTTTATAATGGTCATTAAGCAAATCACATGGTCGTTAATCAAATCCAGCTTCCCTATGGACTCTTTTGCCAGAATTCACTTAATGATCACATGATTCACTTAACGACTACACTGATTTGCTTAATGACCATCATAAAAAGGTTGCAAATCATGATCATGTGACCATGGGGGTTGGTGGGATGGCTTGGATAGTTGTAAATATGAGTACAGGTCATAAAGCAGTTTTTCTGAGGCCATCGTAACTTTGAACCGTTGTTAAACAAATGTTTGTTAAGTAAGGACTACCTATCACTGCTTATATTTGCTCAGATAAAGGACAAAAGGCAGTCTATGAGGATGATGGAAGGAAATGAACCGCATGATGTATATCTGTGAACATAATGTGGCAAAGGAGGGTTGTGAAGTCAAGCCAAGGTCTCTTCTGCCTCTTGCATTTCCTATACTCCGCTCTCTACTGAGCAGGCTGCCCCTTCCAAAGGGACTTTGGGCAGGGCAGGTGTGGATCTCCTAAGCCAAGGTCAGCTATCTGCTGCTGCTTCTCTGGGCAATCTCCGTGTAACCCAGAGCAATTTTATAATTTATTTCACAATATTTTGTTAACAGGTCCAAGCTTGCAATTAAAGTACTCAGTAAAACCCTAATGGAAGTCTGGAGGAACCCTGTCCTGCACCCAAGCAAGGGATATATGGTATCCTAAGCATGAATGAGTTGTACTCATCAGTGCATGGAGTCTTATAATCTTAAAGTGAAGATTTAAGACTGTGGCAAAATCAGCTTTGAATTTCTGCATCGAATACCATCTCTTTATTACAAGAGGATGTGCTCCTTGTTCTAGCAGATAACCTGGAGACATTTGCACATTTCTCTCTATACTCCAGACCAACATTAGCCAAGAACAAGGATTAGACAGCATAGTTTCCTTCCATTGCAAGGAATGTTCTGTGTCTAATGACATGAGGCTTCAAAGACAACCTCTGAAGTCTCACTTTCTATAACAAACACACATTTTTAGGGATAATGCAACTATAAGTTATAATCCTCTAAAATATCTGGAAAACTGACCCCAAGCTGAAAGATTGGAATAAATGGGTGTAACAGCTAGATCAACGTTACCCAGTGATTCCATGACTGAGAATGGACCTGGATTGAGGCTTCCCAGGTTTTAGTCCAAGAAGTTCACAATTATGACACGCTTGCTTGCATTGACTTGTTTTAGAGAGAGAGCAAATCAAACGACAGAGCCCAAGCTGGTTCCCATCTATCCATGCAAACTGGGAAAACCACCATAAATGCGGGTGTCCTTTCTGCAACCGTTTACATGCAGGAGGCAACGCACCCCGCTCACACCCAAAGAGTATTTCTTGATGCAGAAAACTAATGTGCCAGCCCAACTGAAGGTGCTCCACCTTCATCTCCTGAAGAAGAAATTGGAGAACTTACTTGCACAGCCAAAGACTCAAAAGTGCTTCTCCAATATGAATTACACAAGTCAACCACAACCTGTAAAAAAAACAGCATCACATTTGTTGAGAATAAATTGGACATCAGTTCAGAAAATGAAAAATGCAAAAATGTCCCTCATGTCTCACTAATTAATCTTCCACTGATCACAGTGAGATTTTGATCAATCCATGCTAACCAAACTGTTACACACAGACATGATTGGTTTAATTAAGCATTTTTCTTCATAATCTATTACATTTAGCATTTTGGAAGGACTGGGGTTTTCCAAGGCAAAAGGAAGGTGACAAAGGGCTCTTGAGATCTAGCCACCCAACCCCTAAAATTATGTTCAGCCATCTCTCTGGCTTCTGATAACTGAAGGGAAAATATTCAAGAACTGTCGACCACATCTGCGCAGCCATACGGAGTAAAAATATTGTTTTAAAGAAAGCCAAATCTTAAAGTCAAACTAATTGGGAAGTTAAATTCTACCCTATGTACCTTTTTGGATATTTTCACTGAATTCCACCATGTATAATAAGCGCTTTGATGGAGTCAGATCCCACTGTTGGGTGATGGGTTACCTAGAACAAGGCTCACGGGCTCACAGCTAAACTAACTTGGCAGGTATTTTTACTGAAGAGAAATATACCAATCTTTGTGCGTACATTGTGTAGAGGTGCACAAGGTTACCACAGAACATTCCAGAAATGTTCTAACCTAGTTTCTAAACTAAAAATATAGCCATAAAGTGTAGAACTAGTTCAGTCCTTTAATCTATTATTAAATCTAGCCATATAGACCATCAATTGCTGCCTCTTCTTAGTTTTAATACAATATATTATTTCAGTACAATATTTATATCATATACATAGACTCTTAATATCCTATCTAGGTGCCTTACAATATTGGATATAGATCAGACAAAAAGGGATATTCTGTCATTATTAATTACACTTTGAGATATTAATGGTACAAGTATTATGATTATTTGACATATAAAACACACACACATACATACATACATGCCACATAAGAACACAATGGAGATTTTCATATCAAGTAATTTAGCTTAAAACAAATACCTTGATATGCTCTTCCTTCTTTTTTTAAATTTCATTTCCAATGCTACATTTAATTTTGAATATAGGAGCATCTTGTGCCCCTCTCAAATGAAATTGTTAGCCAGGTTTAACCCTCCTGTCCTTTCCATCCTGGTTTGTCTTAATGGCCCTTTTGTTGTTTTACTCTTTTCTGATGAGGAGACAACTTGGTTTCTCTTGGCTGACCAGTTCCTCAAGGATCCCAAAAGATAGTCTAGTTTTGTGCAAAAGCTGTTTCTGCTAGGAGGTTAGCTATTTAGAACCTCGATTATAAAAGACCTAATGAGGTTATGCTTATCGATCCCATCCCGCATATAAGACTAAAGTTCCTTGATGTTTTATCTTGATGTTTCATCACTGGGTTCGATATTGTCTTCTGGCCTATTCTGACTTTGGAATTGCACTGTCATTTGGTCTCAGGCCATTAAAACAGTTCGGACAGTTGGGGGCAGCCGTTCAGGAAAGGACGGGAAGGGAAGGGCTGAGAAGATGGAGGGGAGGCCGGAAGGGGGTATGCGGAGGAGAAGGGGGGGCAGGTGCCCCAGACGTGCCCTATAAAACCCCCCGGGATCCATCCAGATTCGGTGGGACTCAGAAAACCGTTCTGTTTCTGCTGACTTCCAAGACACCATGTTTGGTCTTGGCTTTGACACAAAACGTATTTCTGTATTCGTCCTTAGCTGGAATGGCTTGACCCCCAAACATTAGCATTCTGGGAGAAGCCTTTGATTTCCATCATTCCCCGTAACCTTAAACCAGTTTTCCCAAAATTGGGTTTCAAGACCCAGAAGTCTAGAAATTGCTAAGAATTCTGAGAGTTGCAAATTGCCCCAAACTGATCAGGTCCAGCTTTCTCTTGGCAAACGTAGTCCGGTTTCTTGTTTCTCTTCTTGCAACAGGACACTCCCTTGCTCGGCTTTTCCCCCAAAAAACATTGCCCAATGCAGCAAGACAAGCGGTGCTGAATTCAACTTACCCTGCGTGGAAAGCGGTTCTGTGGTTCTCCTGCAGGTATTTTGTGAACCTTCCCAATGGTCCCAGAACATCATAGGGGATCGTTGAAGGTGCAAAGACGGCCCACTAAGGGGGAGAAGGAGAAGGCCCGTTTTATTAAGCACCCCTCACTCTCCATCTCCACCATTCAAACTCCCATGTCCAGTCACCTTCCCATCCCCACAACCAAATTCACAGAGTACTGAGAGAAGAAGTTCTGGGAGATCTGGAGGAACCATCAGCTTTGTCAGCCAAATGGGGGAGCTGAAAAGGCCTCCTGGGAGAGCAGTGGAGTCCTTTCAAGAGCGCCATGTTGGGGGGCCAGCCAGGTGGGGCGACCGGACTGTGCAACAGCAGCAGGGTAAATGCGATGTGGTCCAGATCTCCCCTCCTCCTCCTCCTCCTCCTCTTCTGCCAGGGCACAAAGTGTTGGGAAGGGAAGGAAGGAAGTTGCGCTCTGCCCCTGCAAGAAGCCAGTGAATTCTGCCCCTTCCAGGGTTGAAAGGCAGCAGTCCCCCTCTGCTTGGCGTATCAACCCGCTTGCCTATCTTCGCAACAAGAGCAAGAGCAGAGCGGGCGAGGCTTCTTCGCCCCCCATCCAGCTGGTCCCCCATCCCAAGGCCGACCCGCTTTGCCTTTTCCACGCCAGCCAGCGATGCCATGTGCAACAGAAGGCAGAGTTTGGGCACGTTCCCCCACCCGCGCTCTCCGCGCTCAACGGGATTTGGTGCTGCGGAGACAGAAACCCCCTCTTCTCCTCCCCAGGATAGAAGCAGGTGGAGGGGCAGGAAGGGCACGACTACCCTTCTATAGAGGATGCTCCTCGCCTTCCCCCTCCGACTCCCCCTGGCTCCTCCCAGTCCCCTCTGGTTTCCGTACAGAGTAGTAGATGAAGGCAGCCGCAATCAGCCCCATCCAGAATGGCCGGACGGTGCAGAAGTAGGTGGTGGGGTCCCTGGGCGCCATTCTCTGGGCCAGCTCTACGCAGAGCTCCAAGGCAGCAGAAGGAGAGCGCAGCCAGCCTGGCCCAGGGGAGTGTCCAGCTGGCAGCCTCTCCACTCTGCCCGTGATATCACCCCACCTGCAGGCGGGGGGGCAGGGGCAGGGCCAGCTCAGAGGGCCGGGGGAGCACTCTGCCAGACCCGCCGGGCTTGAGGCGCTGGCTCGCTTTCTGCGCCCCGGAGAATGCCAGGCACTTCCTCTTGCACGGCCCGGGTGGCTCGCCTTTTCTCCCCAGAGCCCCGGGGAGCATGGGCAGGGGGGAGGAAGGAGCTTCTCCCCCCTTTTATTTCTCTATGAAATTTAAAAAGAGAACCGTGTGCTTAAGGTGGCCCCGTGGCGATGATCCAGCCAACTTCCCAAGGACGTTGCACAGGGAGGAAGTTGAGTTTTCAGAGTGAAAAAAAGAAAGTGAGCTTTGAATAATACCAGCCTGACTGGGGTGCGGGGGTCCAACCAGCTTTAGCAGCATGGCAGCATCGCCTTGCAACGCTGACCCCTTTTCCAATGACAGAAACTTTATTTCGGTCATTGACCGATAAAAATACATAGGGGATAATTTTGCTTTGTTTTATACTAACATCAACAACTATTGGCAAACATTTGTGGCTGAACCTTACACATAATGTAACAGAATCTTGCTACTTTTAGAGAAATACATTTATCCTGGTTGTTTAACTGATAATGCAAATAAAAATTATCAGACCCCTTTTCTGTGTGTGTCAGAACGTTGCATCCCCCCCCCCTTGTGAAATGGCATTGCGGGGTTGTTTTAGTTGCTCTGATCAAAGCTCTGAGTCCGTGGAAGGCTCTAAACACTCCTCTTAGCAGGAAGAGTAGGGACGGTTGGCTCCACGTCACCCAATGACCTCTCTGCCCAAGTATTGTTTTTGTGGAAACGACCAGTTTGTGACAGCAAAGTAGGAGCCCTGTTCAGTTCCTTTTTTTTAAAAAAAAAATCTTAAGTATAATAAGTATATTATAATGAATCATAACAATTTATAATTATAATACATTTAATTAAATTAAAGAAATATATTAATAAAATGATTTTATTATATATTTTTACAAGCAATAAAGGACAACTCTGAAAGAAAAAAAGAAGAAAGAGAAGAAAAAGAAAGTGCAGAACAAAATAAAAAGGAAAGAGAGAGAAGAGAATAAGAGAGCAAGAAGTCAGAATAATAAGTGACTTCCAACCTTCTTTGCAACAGAAATCAACAAACTTATTATCCAACCTCCCTCCTCAATATTACAAAAACCCCTTCAGCCCGTTGTTTGGTCCTTTTTCAGTCATCTAATCCCTAAGTCATCACTTCACTTTTCTCTATTTTCAGCAAAAAGTCCCTAAAAAGTTTCCATTTTTTTAAAAAAAGTTACTTATTGTTTTATCCCCAACCAAACAGTTCATTTTCGCCATTTCTGACAATTCCGACATCTTCACCAGCCATTCCTCCCTTGTGGGAATTTCAGTATTCCTCCACTGTTGTGCATATAATTGTCTTGCTGTGGTTACCATGAAAAATTGCTCTCATTTTCCTGGACAACCTGGAGGGAATTTTGAGGGAAACTGAGTCTATAGCCATCTGTTGAAAGCCTCCACCAAACGGGCCAGCTGGAGACTCCTGCTATGCTGTGCAGTAGCGTTTGGGTTAGTCGAGCTTGATATTTTTACCCGTTTTTTTTTTCTACCCACCCTTTCTACTCTTTCAAAATAGAAGCCCTTTCCTTGGAGGACGAGAGAGAAGCTGCCCCATCTGCCTGCTGGGCTGATAAAAAGGCAAGAAACTAGGATAAAAGTTTCATGGCTTGTTGGAAGTGGTATGTTTCGTTTCATGCTCTGACAAAATCATTAATTTTATTCACCAGTGGAGAATTTCCCTTTGCACAAATTCCCTTCTCCTTTTGGAGGGTGCAGTATTGCAAATTTGGAGCAAAAAAAAAAAATTGTCTTGGCCATTAGACACATTAAAAGCTTTAAATCTGCACTCCAGGGGAATTTAGGATTTCCGCTGGCTGAAAGAAGCACGGGGAAAAGGGCCTGTCCATTTCACAGAGGAGCACCAGGGGGCAGTGTTGCATTGACACAGTTTGCAGCCCAGCCAGATTTTTTAAAAGTGCCTCTGTTGGAACAAGATTGATTTGATTGATTGATTTCAGTGGGTTTTCCTTTTTAACCTTGGAGAATGTCCGTAAAAGGAAACTAGATTCTGGAATTGACGTTCAGCCTTCTTGATATGGGGTTGAAGCTTCTGAAAGTGTATAGCTTGGGAGTGTTTCTTGACCCTCAGCTATCTCTGCATTCCTGCATGATAGTGGTGATGGCAACACAGTGATGACTAGTGTGTCAGAGCAACAGCTTATGAAGTAGCCATCCTGACAGCTGTTGCCCACCCTTGGTTGCCTCCTGGCTTTGTGTATGTAGGTATTTATTTGTTAGATTTATATCCTACCCTTTATTGGGAAGCTCAAGAGAGTATACATAAGCTCTTTATCCTCTCATTTTTCCCCACCACAACAGTACTGAGAAGTAGGTTGGGTTGAGAGAAAGTGACTGCACCAAGTCAGCCAGGGAGCTGACTTGACCACCTTCTCCTAGGCCAGCTTCTTAAGTACTACAGCACACTGACTTGACCACCTTCTAGAAGAAATGGGAGTCATACCACTTAGAGCAAAAATGGAGGCGATCATCTGGGAGCAAGGCTCTCTGAAGTTGAACTGATGTGGACATGTCTATCAACTGGGAACATGCTCATGAGGGATTGTGAGTGGTTGTCCCTGCTGGGTAGCAAAACCAGGCAGACTCTGTAACTGAGAAATTTAACATCGGACTAGAGCTGTGTTTCTCAGTCTTGGCAAATTCTGCGAGTTGGACTGAACACCTGTCTGTCTGTCCTGTCTGGCTTACCAAGGAGGGCTCACAACATGAGACCTCTAGGAAGGAAGAGGCCAAACTGGAAGAAAAAAATGGAAAGCTGCTTCCATGTGGAGGTCTTCATGAGTCCTTGGGAGTCAAACTGAACTTGAAGGAAGTTCAAGGAAAGTTCAAGGAAGGAACGTGAATGGATTCTTATCAGTTTAACAAGCTGAGTCGTGATTTCTATCACCTGAATAAAGGAGAACCTTTTGTATAACACCTTGAAGTCTCAGGATTGTATTTTGTACAATTGTACAAAGTACAATTATTTTGCAAATTAGGCAGCTGTTCTGCCCCACATTTCAGTTGAACTCAGGGTGAGAACTTTCCACAGTCTTAGGCAGAAAAGGCAAGGCTACAATGGGTGGGCTCTTTATGGAGCTATCACTGAGGGGCGCCCAGAAATTTTACAGAATCCCAGAATCCTGAGGGTTTAAGACTGAGACATCACTTACCTAGAAAGCCATCAATAACTAAGTGATTCTTAAATTGGATGCCTCATGTTGTATCTCAAACCACCAAAATGCACCACACCAACTCAGAAATAGCATCTATGAAAAATCTCTACACACACACACACACAGACACACCCCTTTGAGGAATGACTCAGGAAGACATCTCAGATTCTAAGACTGAGAATAACTTTAGTTCCCTTTGCTAACATTGTTTATGTTGACTATTTCTCCATGGCTTTATAACTCACAACCTGAATCTCACCTTAGGGTCATTTTATGTAAATACTCACTAAAGCCAAGTTGGTGTAGTGGTCAAGGCATTGCCAAGAAAACTGCAGGGACTTGTCCAAGCAGTTGCCAGAAGTCAAAAACTGACTCGAAGGCACCAAAAATAAAAATAAAAAATAAAGCTTTGGTATGCTAAAATTTTGTTCCATGAGCAAAAGACATTTCAACACTACAGCATGGTTCCATTTTTCTGTCTCCAAGAATCTGTCAAAGTCAGATTTTCAATGGAATAAAAAAAGGACTTGGGCATTTTCCCTTGATCAAGTTTAATTCCCTTACCTGAAGTTCTGTTCATCTGAGGTGAGGTTGCTCCGTTCCAATCTCCCATCAAACACCAATTTTCCTATGAAAAAGTTAACACTTGATCCATAAGATATTTGAATTTTTTTTTTCCTTTATCTTCATTTGGAATATACAGTCTAGCAATTATAGATTTAATTCCTTGCATCTCAACTTCCACTGCAACATATCTACAATGTGCATCAGATAATAAAAGCTGTGGTTTCAAATATAATTTAATGCATAAAACAACACAATTAGTCTTTTTTACATTTGCTGATATGAATTCTTCACCCAAAGTTTTATAAATCAATATTTTTCATCCCTTTTTTAAATATGTGTTTCTTGCAGACAAATTATGTTCTGATTTAGTTTTCTCAAAATATGAAAGATTTTTCATCGTTTCTGTGGGACATTCACCCATTAATGTTCCAAGTTGTTGTTGTTGTTTAGTCGTTAAGTCGTGTCCGACTCTTCGTGACCCCATGAACCATATTGCGCCAGGCCTTCCTGTCCTTCACTGCCTCCCTGAGTTGGCTCAGTTTCATGCTCATTGCTTCAGTGATGCTCTCTAACCATCTCATCCTCTGCCGTCCCCTTGTCCTTCTGCCTTCCATCTTTCCCAGCATCAGGGTCTTTTCCAAAGAGCCCTCTCTTCCCATTAGGTGACCAAAGTATCTGAGCTTGAGCTTCATTATCGATCCTTCCAATGAGCAATCAGGGTTGATTTCCTTTAAGATTGACTGGTTTGACCTTCTAGCAGTCCAGGGGACTCTCAAGAGTCTTCTCCAGCACCACAGTTCAAAGGCATCAATTCTTCGGCGCTCGGCCTTCTTTATGGTCCAGCTCTCACAGCCATACATTACTACTGGAAAAACCATAGCTTTGACTATGCGGATCTCTGTCGGCAAGGTGACGTCTCTGCTTTTTAATATGCTATCTAGGCTTGCCATGGCTTTCCTCCCAAGGAGCAAGCGTCTTTTAATTTCATGGCTGCAGTCTCCGTCTGCGGTGATCTTGGAGCCCAAATAAATGAAGTCTGTTACTGCTTCCATTTCTACCCCTTCTATTTGCCAGGAATTGATGGGTCCAGATGCCATGATCTTAGTTTTTTTAATGTTGAGTTTCAAGCCAGCTTTTGCACTCTCCTCTTTCACCCTCATCAAGAGGCTCTTTAGTTCTTCTTCACTTTCTGCCATTAGGGTGGTATCGTCTGCATATCTGAGGTTGTTGATGATTCTCCCTGCAATCTTAATTCCGGCTTGTGATTCTTCCAGCCTGGCATTTCTCATGATGTATTCTGCATATAGGTTAAATAAGCGGGGTGACAGTATACAGCCTTGTCGTACACCTTTCCCTATTTTGAACCAATCGGTTGTTCCATGACCGGTTCTAACTGTTGCTTCTTGGCCCACATACAGATTTCTCAGGAGACAGGTAAGGTGGTCTGGTACTCCCATCTCTTTAAGAATTTGCCACAGTTTGTTGTGATCCACACAATCAAAGGCTTTTGCATAGTCAATGAAGCAGAAGTAGATGTTTTTCTGGAACTCTCGTGCTTTCTCCATGATCCAGCGAATGTTGGCGATTTGATCTCTAGTTCCTCTGCCTCTTCGAAACCCAGCTTGTACATCTGGTAGTTCTTGGTTCATGTATTGGTGAAGCCTAGCTTGTAGGATTTTGAGCATAACCTTGCTAACATGTGAAATGAGTGCAATTGTGCGATAGTTTGAGCATTCTTTGGCATTGCCCTTCTTTGGAATTGGAACATAAACTGACCTTTTCCAATCCCGTGGCCACTGTTGCGTTTTCCACACTTGCTGCCAAGAAACGTTTAGCCTTTTGAACAGAATTTAATCTAAATCTTCATTGCTGAAAAGTAAAAATCACGCCCTTTAATTTATCCCAGCAAAATGGAATCTTTTTGTTTTTAAAAATTTCTGTCAAAAAAGTATATTCCTTTCTCTTAAACTCCTAATAGGAATTTCTTTTAGTATAATAATATCGGTGTTATCAGTTTTTAGTCTTGAATCAAACTGACTTTATGATACTTGTTCTCTTGTTCTTCTCCTCAAAAAATAAACCATGACATCTCTCGGAAGTTTTCTAACAGTTGCAAAACATGAGTTTATACGATATACCTTGTCCACTTCCTCCCCCATCCCATCTCCTTTCCAGCGTAATAGATTAGACAAGGCACTCACAACCACCTGTCTAATATTCTCCTGAGGACTTTCTAGAATAGCTCTTAATCTTAAGCAGAATTCATTTTCTCTGAGTTCAAGAAAAGCAAAGTTATCCAAGCGTCTTTCTTTCTATTTATTTATTTATTTATGTATGTATAAATCAAATTTATATCACCGCCCAACTCCCCCACAAGGAGGGACTCTGGGCGGTTCACAACCAAACAATTTAAAACCAATAAAAACATAAATAGTACAGCATAAAGTACAATTATTAAATATGATAAAATCCAAGCGATGGTGGTATTGTTGCAGCCTCTGACCAGATAATATTGGTCAGGTAGGACTAGGGAACCAGCCATCCCCAAAACTGACTATTTCTGTATCTTTAGCATCCATTCTATTTTCCTTTTTTTTTTTTTTAATAGTATTTTATTGGAATTTTAAAGTTACAAAGTTAAAAGTTAGAAATGAAAAAGAAAATTGAAAATACAAATTGTAAAGAAAAAGAAAGGAAAAAGTGAGATAAAGTAAAAGAAAAAGAAAAAAGGTATGAAAAATAACTTCCAATCTATTTCTGGTCTTAGGAATAATAAGAGTATCATAAGTGCTAGTTTTTAATGCATTAAGTAGGAATAATTCTTTGTCAAAACATATCCCATTACATTTATAATCTAATCTTCAAATCCCCATGTAAGCTTCACCCCACCAACAAACGTTGGAAATTGTCCCAAACATCTTTGATAGTCATTGGGGTGTCATATACCATCGATACAACATTTTATAAAAATTTTCTTTCAAATTATAACAAAGTAAATTTTAATCCTTTAAACCGCATATTTTCCCATTGCTGCATATATATATTATGTCCAATATTTTTTGCCCATTTAATCATGCATTCTTTAACTTGTTCTTCAACCATTTCTTCTCTCAACAATTTATACATTTTTGCTATTAAGTGTTCATCTGTTTCACATAATTGAATTTCAAATTCCGATTTATTCTGTTCAAATCCAAATTCTTTTTTATCAATTTTAAATTTTCTTTATATTGCATATAAGAAAGGCATTGAAAGGTATGTCCTTCTAAAACCAATTGCTCTTTTGATTTGATTTTATATTCTCCTTGTTCTTTTTCTAATAAGTCTTTGTATCTCGTCCATTTATTTTTATCTCTTGTTTCAGTTCTATAGAAGGCTTCTTGTATAGAGGTCCACATTGGCATCTTAGGGCATAAAAGTGGTCTGCATTTAGTCCAAACTTTTAATAAAGATCTTCTAATATAGTGGTTTTTAAAGTCCACATTAACTTTAACTTTATCATACCACAAATATCCATGCCATCCAAATCTCACATTATAACCTTCCAAATTTAATCATTTTTCATTTCTCAAGGTAATCCATTCTTTAAGCCATACTAAACAGCAAGCTACATAATACAATTTCAAATCAGGAAGACCCAAACCACCTCTTTCTTTCACATCTTGCAAAACTTTATATTTTATTCTTGGTTTTTTCCCTTGCCATATAAACTTAGAAATATCGTGTTGCCATTCTGTAAAGGGTGCTTCTGAAGTCAATATTGGAACTGTCTGGAAAATATAGAATTTTCAGCAAAATATTCATTTTAATCACCGATATTCTTCCTAGTAATGACAATTGTAACTTTTCCCATTGGTCCAAATCTTTTTTAATATCTGTCCAGAGTGGAACATAATTATTCTGAAATAAACCAGCATTCTTCGATGTCAAATATACTCCCAGGTATTTTATTTTTTTCTCTATTGTAAATCCAGTTACTTCATTCAGTTACTTCTGTTGATAAAAATCCATATTTTTAGTTAAAACCATTGTTTTCCGTATGTTTACTTTGAACCCTGCTAGCGACCCAAAGTCTCTCAATTTTTGCATTAACGATTCGACCCCCTCCGGTGGGTTTTCTAAAGTAATAACTAGGTCATCAGCAAAGGCTCTTAACTTATATTCTTCTTTTTTTAACTCTTATTCCCAAAATGTTATCATCTTGTCTAATATCTCTAAGTAATACTTCTAGAACCAATATGAATAATATTGGAGACAAGGGGCACCCTTGTCTTGTACCTTTTTGAATTTCACATGGTTTAGTAAAATCTCCACTAACAATTATTTCTGCGGTTTGTGGTATATATATTGATTTAATCCATTTAACAAAGTTTTCCCCAAATTTCATAGAATCCAAGACTTTAAACATAAAGGGCCAATTTAAATTGTCAAAGGCTTTTTCAGCATCCAAAAATATCAAAGCTGCTTGTTTTTCATAATGTTCTTCCAGGTATTCTAATATATCCAAAACTTTTCGGATGTTATCTCTCATTTGTCTTTTTGGTAAAAATCCTGCCTGATCCTGATGGATAACTTTTACAAGAATATTCTTCATTCTTTCCACTAGAGTTTTCATAAATATCTTATAGTCATTGTTCAATAGAGATATTGGTCTATAATTCTTTGTCAAGGTCAAATCCTGTTGATCTTTTGGAATCAAGGTAATATGGGCTTCTTTCCAAGTTTCTGGCATTACACCTGTGTCTAAAATTGAATTCATAGTCATTTGTAAAGGAAGACAAAGCTCCTCCTCAAAATGTTTATAGTAAGCCACTGATAAACCATCTGGGCCAGGTGCTTTTCCACAATTAATTTTCTTAAATGCAGTTCAGCATCCATTCTATTTTCCAATGCCTCTACTTTGTCATTTGTTTGTTTTACATTAGCAGCAACCCATTCTATTTTTTTAAGCCAATTTTTGTTTTAACATTTCAAATTTGGACTCTATAGCTTAGGTGACTTTGGTAGAAAAGTCATCAAACATTTGTTTCAAAAAAAAATTGAAATCCCCCAAGCCTCTCCCGTATAATCCCTTTGATGTCATGTTTCAAGTAGATCAGCCAAAAAAAAATTTCAGTGAACCAATTAGACAATAGTATAATGGCCAAAAATACAAATTGCAACTTATTTTCTTTCCAATAGATAAATTACAAAAGGAAGTTTGTAATGAATTCCAGAAAGCCCTCCAATTATCTTGTTTACAAGTCTATCCCAATCAGTGCAAAGTAGATTTAAAAAAAAAAAAATCAACCTTCCCACGGAGACTCAGAGTCCAAAATTTAATACAATGAATGCATATTCACCAAAAAGTTTAAGTAATGTTTATTTGGTCAATGACCAGCAACACAACATTAATAAAAATCAGAATAAAAGATAACAGAATCAGACTAAATCAAATGAGTACAATTGTATATAAACAACAATAACATAAAAGGATTATTTATGTGAAATAAAACAATTATAGTAAATCTATAAAGCCCTATTATGATACATTTATTTACCTAAACATTAATAGATCCCATATATTAAAACTATGCTATAAAATATATATTCTCTAAAATTTATTAAATGATAACTAAATAAGATATTGGTGGAGAGAAAAATATGAGCAAAAATCCTTCCTTCTTTAACTGACTTTGCCTTACTATCATTGTGGCAGCACAAAATTCAGCTACTGCACGGGTAATGGCTGAATTTGAGTCTTGGAGAAGATGGTTCTCGTAAAAACTGTCTGGTCTCCCTAGAAATCCTTCTGTTAGAGGATGGATATATATTGATCTACTATCCCTGTAATATTTACAGCGTAATAAAACATGTGAAGTGTTTCCAACCTCCTTGTTGCCACATGTACAAATTCTCTTTGCTAAGGGGGGTTTATTATACTTGCCTTGCAGAAATGCTGAGGGGAAGATATTAAATCTAGCTCTAAAAAGTGCTATTCTAAGCTTAGGAAAGGTTTGGTCTTTCAGATAACTTGCTAGTTCCCATGTACCCCATCTTATCTGATTTCTTCTGTGAAAAGGTATCCTTTTAGCTTCTAACTGGAACTCCATATCCCTTTTTCTATTGAAAACCAATTGCTTGGCTTGATCATAATCTAAAGATTTTAAGAACAATGGCAGAAGCCCATATAAAGCCAGCTTTTGTGCTCTATCGCTTGTTTCCAGGGAGAGGAAAAGTTATCAGTCAGAACTAGAGGGTGTTCACCAAAAAAAAAAAAATCCATTTAAAAATTCCCTTGTTTCTTTAAACTTCAGCAACAATCCAAACTCTATTATTTCTTACGTATTAAGCAGAGCCCAATATCCAATTCAATAAAAATCAATAGTCCCAAGAAATATCTCCAATTGCCAACAGGAAATAATCCTCTGCAGCCAAAGAAAGCCCCTCTTTAACCAAAACTAATAAACTAGAAGCAATGAAGAAATGGGAAGGTCAGATTTAGTGTCCGTTTTTCAGGCTTTGGCGCAGCTTGGAACTTGATGGAAACCCGGACTCCCAGCTGCTCACTCACAAGACGATCGCAAAAACCTTTGTTTTGTGATCTCCTTGCCAGGAACAGCTATCTGGAGGACATATGGTCAATTTCTAGGATTCTCCTTAGCTCCGGAGAATTCTTTGGACTCAAGGGTTCCTGACCGAGCCCCAGAATTTCCACGTCAACAGTTCCACTTCAAAGATTACTTCAAAGGGAACTGTTCACTCCGCCATTGTCCCGCCGGAAGTCTGGGAGTTGAGACTTCTTCTCAACTAGAAACTGCTTCAAAGATGTGTCAGTCTCCAGCATGGCATCCCATGTGTGTTCCCAGATGCAGCACCCAGCATAAACCTGGCCCCTGAGGTACTCTTCTTTAACCCTAGTACGAGTGTATAGAACCCTATAGGTTGAATCAAGGAAGCTGTTGAAATCCTTTGCAAAAGAGCAGACCGTTAAATTCAAAGGCTGCAGGGGTACCAGTTATGATAGCAAAGCCACCCAAAAAATAATTACCTACTTGCTTTTTACCTCCTTGCAGAGCATGCTGAATATTGAGTTTCTCGGCGTATGCTATATACATTAGCCACTGAATGGCGGGTACAGAATATCTTTTCTGAGTCTGATGGTCACTGTCCAAAGGGACAAATGCGATGGTGTTCTTCTCCAAATACATAAAATGGTAGCAAGCCATGAAGACAGAAGCCAATATAGCATACCGGAAGGGGTCAATGCACCGAATCTGCCTCCTCAGCAACATCTCCCTCTCTCCCTCTGCAAAACTCACGCTGTCATTTTCACCACTTGCCTCCTAAACCGATTACAAGCCTCCCTCCCTATCTCCATATCTTGTCTTCAGTAGTAAGCCAGGCCCTTTTTTAGCTTAAACACAGTACCTGTATTAGCAGCATGCCATTTCAGAAATTCTTCTCTCGCACCGGTCATCATGGTTTCGGGGCTGTAATACTTGGCATCAGGGAGTGGCCCCACATAGTCTTGATTGTCCATTGTGTTGAACAAATGGGGGAAGTGGCCCTTGCTGAAATCCCACAGCTTTTGGTAGTTTGCTTAATTTAAGGGGCAAAAACAGTGAGACTGTCAATAAGCTGAATCTTAAAGTATGGCAGGGAAATACATAGCAGTTGACCACCCTGATTTAACAGTTCAACTTGGACCTTATCACGGATCCGTTGTTTTAGGATTAGGTACTCATCATAACCTTTGGAGTTATGAGCAATAAAAGTGCTTCCTGTAAACTCCTGATTTATAAATTTCCTCCAAATTGATGCAGACACCTAACACCGTAACATTCCCACCTCATCACTTCCTTGCATCCTCTTCCTCCAGCTTCGCCATGGCATAGACATAATTTGGTATATGAACCCGCTTCTTGACAACATTCGAAATCATAAATGATGTATCTCGTGCCTATTTCTAGTTGAGTCAGCAGGTGCAGAAAACATAAATGTCATTCCAAGCATTCAGCCTTCTTACTGCCTGCACTTGCTTTTCTGACATTTTTTGTGGGGGATAAAGACATAAAACACCACATGTGTCACACCATACCTCATTCTTATAATCCATTTTTCCTTCCTTTGCCAGTTATGCGTATCTTTCAAGGCAGGCCTTAGAGCCCCAAAACAATGTGCATTTACAGCATCTTGCCTTTTCCACATCCACCTCATGACACGCATGCTTCAGACATGCACAACAGAAGCACTGACAATCATGGGTAAATTTGTGGTGGTGGGCTGTGTGGCAGAACTTACAGAAATAGCGTTCATCCAGGAAACCCTTGATGTTTTTGATTCTGTAGTAATGTTTGTTGTATATAACTATATAAACAACCGTTTTTCTTGTCGGGGTCTACCTGTGACCAAACAAAGAAAGAAGTACCACCCTCCTTGCTTGTAAAACAAAATCTTTATGGTTATACCTAGATACTCTTCAGAGATGTGTACCTGTGAAAAGTCAACCCTGTTTGCTGTGGAAATACCCAGTCTGATGTGGAGCTCAGTAGTGGCTCTAGTAATGATTTCTTGCACTGTAGATGACTCACTGTCTAACAAATACAGCAGACAGCTAGCAAAACACAGAAATTCCCCTTCCACATTGAAATCAACAGATGACGTCTTTTTTTCTCTAGGACCCGGGTGAATAACACTTAAGTCTGCCCCTCTCTCTGTTCTTCACGAAGGTGACCACTAATTGTAAATCACCATCCCACAACACGTCAACATTGCTCGGTAGCATGCTTTCAACATGGTTCAGGAACTCATCAGCATTTAAATGTCTCGTAATAGAAAAGAGAGGTTGATTTTGACCATCTGCATCCATTCTGAGTTGTACAAAATAATTTGGTCTTATCCCCCTAGAAAGATTATTCAAAAGATTCTGTATCTCATTATGAATAACATCTATAGCATTTGTGAACGAACTAATACGATCGAGGTTTACGAATCTGTAGTGTCGATAGTATTCCGTTGCATTATAATTGAGGATAGTCTCGGATTCTGTGTATTTATTGAGTTTGGGTCCTCTGACTGTTGTAAGGTTCACTGCATTCGCCGCTGAACAGAAACCTCATGAGGCACAGGCTCGGACAAAACCTAGTTTATTCAGGGGTAATGCGTAGTGGTTACAGACAAAGCCAGGATTGGCCTCGCACAGTTTCTTACAGTAGTTTTATAGGGTTCCCCCCTTACCCGCAGTTACCCCTCTGTCCCACCACTTGCCCTTGCCCTGGGCTACCCGTCTGTCCATTGCGATCTTCCTTCCCCTTGCCTTGATGGCAGATTCAGCTGGTCTCTGTTGTGTTGTAATCTTCTTCTTCCTTGGTCTGCTATTCCTGGAGCTTTTCTTATGGTGAGTTGGAGCGGCTGTTTTCATCTGGCTTCTAATTGCCTGCTGATCGCCTCTGGATTGCTGCGCTCCTGGTTTATTGTAAGCCGGAGTTGCCCGGGGACCCCGGGGACCCCACTGCGCTCCAGTTTGCCGCTTCGAGATGACTCCCTGCTGCGAGTTAACTGCCCGTCCCCTGTCGGTAGTTTACCTGTGGTTGCCTTGATCACCTATCGCCTGAGGTGGTGAAACTGACCAATGGCTCTGTGCTAGCAGTATCTGCTTCCTAGGCTGAATCTGACATACCACCTGTAAGAGTTACCACATTTAGCGCTGAATGAAACTCTCGCGAAACACAGGTTCAGCAAAAGAAGTTTACTCAGGTGTAATGCAGGTAGATACAAACAAAGCCAGGGTTGGCTTGGCACAGATTACATAGCGTTTTATAGGTTCCCCATTCCAGCACTTCTCCCCGTTGCCTGGGTTACTGGTTGCCCACGGTATTCTCCTCCTTGCCCAAATGGCAGATTCAGACATGTTTCTTTCTCTCCCTGATTACTGTCCTTTGTTTGTGGGGTCGTTGAGTTTGTTGGGCTTTTCTTCTGCAGGCTAAGTCGGGGCTTCTTGATGCTCGCCGATAACTGCGCTTCCGAGCCGCTGCGGTTTGCATTGCCCGGGGCGCTTGAGGGAAGCCGGCTGTGATACACAGTATCCGCTCCTGCTCTGAGTCAATGGCCACCACCTGCCGGCAATTAACTTGCGGTTCACCCGACTTCCTCTTTTCCGCTGCCTGTGCCTGAGGCGGTGAAATTGACTAGAGGCAGTGAAACTGAACAGTGGCATTGGCTGTGCTATGCTGGCTGAATCTGACACTGGCCCCCTGAAGGGAGACTCCCTCCATTTGGGTTTGTCGGGGTGTTTGTTGTAGAACTCCATGACTAACCTGGGTGCCTCGACATGGGCTTTGTTGGCCCACTCCCTGTGGGATTTGGGATTCCACTGTACCAGGAATTGCAGCTGGCCCCTGCACTTCCTGGTGTTCAGGATTTGCTTAACTTCAAAGGGGCAGGCGCTTCGTCATGCCAGTGGGGGAGGATTTCTACAGCTTGAGCAAGCTGCAGTGGAAGATCAGGTGGACCTTCCCTAATGCCTTGGGGAGCTCTAATCTTACCGTAACCAGGTTCATTATTTCCTTAATGGGGAATGGCCCCACGAATTTTGGACCCGTTGCTGTTTGCGGTCCATGTACTTCTTGTACTCCACTTTGGCTCCTTCTAGTGCCACCCAGGTCATCTGCCATGTGTCGCCAGTTTGGGCCATCCATCTATCCAGGGAGCCTATCTGGGACGGTGGCTGGGGCAGCTCTGGCATGGCCACAAACTCCTGCCCTGTTGCTACCTTGAATGGGGTGAAACCAGTGCTCTGGTGTACCGCATTATTGTAAGCTACCTCTGCAATGGCAGCAACTCAGCCCAATCATCCTGCTGGTAGCTCACATAACATCTCAAGTATTGCTCCAACCCTGCGTTAAGGCATTCGGTGGCCCCGTCCATTGCTGGATGCATCCCCAAGGACATTGCCTGATGGGTCCCCACCCACTTCAAGAACTCTCTCCAGAACTTCACAATGAAGTTCCCACCTCGGTCACTCACTATCCACCTGGGCGCCCCATGCAGCCAGTATACGTGCTGTATGAACAGCCGTACCAGCTTCTCAGCTGTTGGGACCTGCCTGCATGCCACAAAGTGTGCCTGTTTGGAAAAAAGGTCCATGAATACCCAGATAGTTGTCTTACCCCTGCTCTCCAGCAGCTCAACAATGGAGTCCATGACAATTTCCTGCCATGGGCTTTCAGGGTTTGCGACTGGCTGGAGGAGTCCCCAGGGTTTCCCCTTGTTCTCTTTAGCTATCACACAGGTTCGGCAGTTGGCTACATACGCCTCCGTGTCTTTCCGGAGTGATGGCCACTAGAAGTGCATGCACAGGAGCTAGAGGGTTTTCACAAAACTGTAATGCCCCACATTCTTGTCATCGTGCTCCCTCTCCAGCACCTCCCTATGGCACCCCTCTGGCACGTAGATTTTCCCCTCATGCCACCACAAGTCCCCTTTCCCCCTCAGTGATTCTTTGTTTAGCGCCAACCAAGAGTCCCTTTCGCCAGCTTCCAACAAGGCTCGCCTTAGCTCTGGTTCTGCCTCCTGCCTTTGCTTCTCTGCCTGGGCTCGGGTCATGGCTTTTGCCATCAGCTGGGTCACAGGGATAATTGAGTCCACCACTTCCTCCCTCTGGCTGTTGTGCTGGGGTAGGCGGGACAGGCCATCCACCAGAAAGTTTCTCTTCCCCGGTATGTGTTTGAGTTCAAAGTTGAACCGGATGAATTACTGCGACCAACACACTTGATTGGGTGACAGCTTCTGCGGGGTCCTGAGTACCTCCAGATCCTTATGGTTGGTCCAGACTTTGTATGGGTGGTTCACTCCCTTTATCCTGAAGTAAAGTGGTTACTCCACTTTATCACAAAGACTTCCTTCTCCCAGACCATCCACCTACGCTCCGTCTTGCTGAACTTCCGAGAGGCATACGCGCACAGGTGGATGGCCCCCCCTGGTCCTGGCTGCAGGAGAACCACACCTGTCACCACATCCGAGGCATCGGCTTGGACAATGAATTGTTTGTCTGGGTCGGGGTGCCGCAAAATGGATTCCGCAGTGAACTGCCATTTCAAGTCCTCGAATGCCTCTTGGCATTCCTGAGTCCATACCAGGTTCATGCCCGGTTTAGGGGGTCTTCTGCTCCCTCGGGTCTTTAGTAAGTCTGTTATGTCGGGGAAGTGCATACACTGTGTTGTGGCATTCCGTGTGCGATGCAACAAACATAAACAGCCCACAGTATGTTGTAGCAAAACTACACACAGACCTTTACTATACAATATTTACAAGCAGTCTACAGAACTTACAACTGTTCACCAACCAGTACTCCAACGCCCAGCACTCCAATACCCCACAACGAACACCCATGATGCATTGGGCTATATGCCTTGGCTTGTGCTGTGTCATGTACCTGCCACACCCTATAGGTGTGAGCACTTGGTACCCTGAGCTAGCAGAGCTGATGATGTAGGCAACTCAACTGTGCTCTCATTCCCATTCACACAGACAAAAAAAATTTTTTTACTCCAGGGTATACCCTGACATATTAGAGGGAGAGCGACTTGGGTGAAGTTGGGGATTAACTGGTGGTAGAAGTTCATGAATCCCAGGAAGCTTTGGAGCTGCCTGCGGGTCCGTGGCACATCCCACCCCAGCACGTCCTTTACTTTTGCTGGGTCCATCTCCATGCTGCAGCTGGAAATTCTGTACCCCAAATAGTCCAAGCATTCCTGGTGAAATTCACATTTGGAGAGCTTGGCATACAGTTGTGCCTCCAGCAGTCTCTTAAGCACCGCTCTGACCAGTTTCACATGCCCCTCCAGTGTCTCTGAGTATATGAGGATGTCATCCAAGTAGACCAGGACCCCGCCGGTAGAGGAAATCATGCAGCACCTTGTTGATCAGCTGTATGAATACTCCCAGGGCTCCCCTTACCCTAAATGGCATCATGTGGTACTGAAAACTGCCCAACGGGCAATTAAAGGCAGTTTTCCATTCGTCACCCTTGCATATTCGAACCCTGAGATACGTTTCTCTCAGGTCCAGCTTGGTGAACACTTTCTCTTTGGATAGGTGTGACAGTGTCAGGTTCAGCCCAAGCAACTCCACAAGACATACAGATACAGTTCTGTTGCGTTTATTAGCTTCCACCTCAAACACAGAAATCTCTCCAGACTGAATCTAACTTCCCAAGCCAGCAAGCCAAAACACCGTGAATTCCTCAGGGTGGTGTCAGTCTCATCTTCTTACTCTTCCCACACTCCTGTTGGGGGCTAAGGGAATGCTTATCTCCTCCAGCGCGGCCTTCATCAAACCATTCCTTCACAGACAGCAAGTCTTTTATGAGGGGGAGCGGGTACTTGTTTTCCGGCGTTCAGCCCCTGGTAGTCTACACACAACCTCAGCGAGCCGTCCTTCTCCCAGAAGAGCACCGGGGCTGCCATTGGGGATTTTGCCAGTTGGATGAAGCCTCTCCCCAAGTTCTTGTAAATAAACTCCCTCAGGGCAGCCATCTCTTTCCCTGACATGGAGTATATTTTGGGCTTAGACAGTTTGGCCTCAGGCTCCAGCTTGATAGTAGTGGGTCAGTGGGGGGGTGGTAGTTGGTCTGATTCCGCCTCGCTGAAGACTGCCTCCAGGTTGCGGTAGGGACCTGGCATACTGCCGGCCCCTCTCCGCTTGCCTGGTGCTGACTGCTCGGGTCTCGTCGCCAACTCTGCCGCTGCTGCTGCCACCGCTTTCAGCACCACCACTACCCTTGGCTGGTTTGCTGCTGGCCCCTCAGATCCTGGCGCTGCTGTCTCTGCTGCCGTGGTCACCTCGGTCACACCGTTTGCCCTCGTCTCCCCTCACTCTCTGGCTGCCCTTGGCACCGTCACTGCTCTCGCCTTGCCCATGGTTGGTTGCCTGGGTCCCGCTGCCACTGGTCCAGCCACCGCTGCAGCCTGCTGCCCCTTGGCCACCCCTTCCTTCACCAGCGCTTCAAGCCCCGCTGGGTCCTCTGCTGCCAAGTCCTCTCCGGGGCCTGATCCTGTCCATCTGTTAGCATTGCCAAACCACAGGGCCTTGGATGCCCAGTCAATGTGCAGATTCTGGTGCTTTAGCCATGCCAAGCCCAGCACCAGTACGTAGTTGGTCATCAGGGTAACTATGAACCGCAACTCCTCTCAATGGGTTCCAATTGTCATTCCGACTGGCTCAGTGTAATACTGCGCCAGTCCCCCTGCCCCCGCCATTGATCCATCAGCTGGGTAAACAGAATGGGCCCCCTGAGTTTCCTTACCCGGAGCCCCAGTCCTGACACCAGCACCAGGTGGATGAGGCAGTGGATACACCCTGAGTCCAACAGGGCCTTGAGGTTCACCCCTGTTCCCGACCTTACCCCCTTGAGGTGGACCCTCATCCACATGGGTGAGCAGTCCCCGCTTACCAGTCTGTCCTCATGCCACGACCCTCTACCTGCACTGGGGCGTGCTTCAGTGCAGGCAACCATCGTTTCCTGCCAGCTTGCTCTCTTCCCCCGAGGAACTGGACTCTGAAGTGGACCACCTGGTCCTGCCGCTCTACTCCCCTGGTCACTGCTCCCTTTTGGGGCTGGTTAGGGGGTCTGGTTACCAGAGGTCGCTGAGCCCCATCCTCCATGCGGCACGTTGGGGAGCCCTACTCTGAGGGGCATTGCACCGCCCTGTACCCCTTCCCTTCACATTGGTAACATAGACCTGCCTTCTGCTGGGGTTCTCTGTCGAGTTCCCGCCTTTGGTTCCGGCACCCACCTCTGGGTTCCCCTCGCCACGGTCAGGTCTAGCTGGTTTCTGGGCTTGGGTCCTCCACTTGATCCGGTCCCAGGCAGCTTTAGCCATCCCCGCCAGCCAGATCCATTCCTTTAGGGTCTCTGGCCCCCCCGGGGCTCCCCCCTGGGCCCCAACCGCACACCTATTGACCACCTCGTGTTTCCAGGTGTTGGTAGGATGGGCTCCATCCTCCTCTTCCTTCAGACCATCTCCTTCCCCTTCAGGGTCTCTGGTCCAGATTCCACGCTGTCCCATCCACTTGTACCCTTGCTGTCGCCTGCCATTGCTCCGCGAAGTCAAATGGGCTCGGTAGGTTGTCGATGAAAGAATGTGAGTGCTCCTCGGTAGGGTTACTCCGGGTAAAGCTCAAGGGCAATCCTGGCTTTATGTAAGGCTCACTGCATTCGCCACTGAACAGAAACCTCATGAGGCACAGGCTTGGACAAAAGCTAGTTTATTCAGGTGTAACGCGTAGTGGTTACAGACAAAGCCAGGATTGACCTGGCATGTTTTCGTACAATAGTTTTATAGTATTACTCATCTGTTATGCCACCTACCCCTATTCAAAGGTGTATCGGCAACTTGGAGTAGAATCCTATGTCTCTGCAAAACCAGCCTCTCCTCCATTTCTTTATCCAAGAGCCCCCATGCCACCTGTGCTGTCTGTAAGTTAGGGATAAGATTTGGAGCATGGGAGTTACTGTTTTCTTTCTTATCTAATATGGAGATATAATTTCCCATTAGAGTCTTTAATTTGTCTATTTTTTTATTAGCTTCCAACAGCTGATCGAATATAGCAAGGACTGTTTGTGCTGTTAAAAGACAGTTCTTGGCAACCAAATCCAGGTCTCCTTTAATGTTGCTCTTGATGTTATCCATATCTTCCCCTCTATCTCCTGTTAAATCCTCATTTTCAGTGGAAAGGCAATCGTCCACATCCCAGTCCAATGTGGAATAAGAGTTATTAGCAGAGGTTACAAGGGGAGAAGAAAAAAGGAAAGGAGACTTACATTGTCCATTGGCTGGAATCAGTCCTTTGTCTTTGGTTGCCTAAAAGTCCTCGCAACCTTATCTTGTTTAGGGTTTCTTCTTGGCTGTGTCTCGAGTTTATGTCTCCTTTTGAACTTTCTTTTCAAGTTCTTTTTTGTTTTTGCTTTCTGATTTTGCATCCTTGGGTGGTATTCAGTTGTAGATCGGACTCTTGCTTGAACGGCAGGTGTCCGAAGCTAGTGGGTCCCAAGTCCAAAATCTAAAATCCTAATCCTATCTAATCTTAAATCTGAATTCCTAAAATTACTACTCCAAATAAAAGAAATTAAAATTACTAAGATCACTAATTAATATTTGATAAAATGAACTATCTTAAAACTATATATAAAAGGTCACTAAAATAGGATTAGGAGCTCACTAAAAAAGGTGTCACTCGGTGGCCATTTTGCTCCACCCCCGAATAGTTTTATAGGGTTCCCCCCTTACCCGCAGTTACCCCTTTGTCCCACCCCTTGCCCTTTCCCTGGACTACCCATCTGACCAACGGCTCTGCGCTAGCAGTGTGTGCTTCCTAGGCTGAATCTGACAACTGTTGCATAGAATAGTTTATCTCCTTTGCCGGTTGAGATTCTGGCACAGACCATTCGGTACTGGTAACACTATTTGAGGAGCCTGTAGGAAATCCCCCACCATGCATTTTTACTTTTTTGTAGGATGGCTCTGGAGAAAACGAGAGAAATAACAGAACTTCAGCAACATTCGTAATTATGTAATACCGCCCTTAGATTCTAAAAGCTGTTTTCAGTTGGATAAAATACTGTAGATACTTTATCTTCTAACTGCCCGTGTGCTGCGTAGGATGTAGAAGGCTGGTGGTCCCCCATAATAAGTTGACCCCATTGTGAATCTGTGGGCATTGGAAAGATTGCAAAGCCCTGGTCATCCTCCCGTTTTGAAGGAAAAGAAAAGAGACAGAGGGCCAGAGATACTGCAGAAATGCTTAAAGGAATCTAAAATCTAGCGATGTTTATTTGCGTGAAAGGGAAAAAAGAATACCTTCATAGGCTTTCAGACACTGTGAGTCTGACACATAGTTCTAATGAAAGAAAACAACAAAAACAAAAAATTATACATAATATAATGCATCTAACAGGGACCGTGTCTCAAAAATTAGCCTTAAAATTACTTACGTTAGTAGCATCCTTTCTGAAAAGGGTGGTCTTAGCTGGCAAACGATGCAGGAGGGTGGATAAGTCAGAAACCTACATACCGAAGCCCTCACGTATAAGCCCTACTTTATTCAAGTTGTTGACGTCACAAATTAATTGCGTCAGAGATACTCAATCCTTTTTTTATTAAATTTATTAAATACAAACTACAAAACACAAAACCAGTAGTAACAAAAACATAAAATAATTCAATCAAACCACCAAAATAGAACACATCTAAACTTAACCTCTACATGCACCCATTATCCGTGGGATTTATACCCTCCTTATCTCTTTACTTTTTATTATCATAGATTTTTATGTTAATAATTTTTAATAAGCCCTCCTCTCCAAAAAGAAGATACAGTGATCTGGTTTTACTCCCTTCTCTTTAACAAAAACATATTCCGGAAATTCACCCCATATAACATCAAAATCGTTCCTTTTCACCAGACCCTTTTTATATTTTAGCGCACGTCAATTTGTCATTAATAGCAATATTTCATACTTCTTTAAACCAATCTTCAAGCTCGTATTAAGAATCTACTTTCTTTTTTTTTCACTATTA
Source organism: Python bivittatus (assembly GCF_059951505.1). Classification (NCBI taxonomy): domain Eukaryota; kingdom Metazoa; phylum Chordata; class Lepidosauria; order Squamata; family Pythonidae; genus Python; species Python bivittatus. The sequence goes on from NW_028277033.1 coordinate 5,680,834, forward strand.
TTAATCTTGAGGCAGTAACAAAAATTATCATTATCTCTTTCTTTTGCCATTCTAGTTTCATATTTCCAAAATTTAACAGTAATGCATTTTTTGGACTTATTTGCAAATTAATAGATAATATTTCATTCATCTCAACAAAAACCTTTTTCCATATATTTTTTTACCTTTTCACATTCCCACCATAAATGCAAATAAGTCCCAATTTCTTTTTTACACCTCCAACAATTTTTTAAATGACTTCTGTTATAATAGCTTAAAGTTACTGGGGACACATACCGTTTCCAAACTGTCTTATAACAGTTCTCCTTAATTATAACAAACATATTTTTCATAATTCTTTGCGTCCAAATCTTTGACCATTCCTCTTCTGTAATATTAATACCTAAATCATTCTCCCAACTAAATTTCATTCCTTGTTCTGCTTGATCACCTTCTATCAATATTTTATATATTTTACCTGTTAATCCTTTTGTTACTTTGTCTGTATCATTCTGTTTCATTTGTATTAACTCCTCAAATTTTGTTAATTGTCTGCATTTCCCATACAGTTTTACCCAATTCTTAGTCCATACCTCCAATTGCAGTACATTATACCAAGATATTTTACTTTGTTCAAATATTTCCTTTACATCCTCTCTACAAGAAACTTTACTTAACCAATCTTTCAGTCTTAATACTCCAGCTCGCGCCATGTCTTTTATTAATCCTGCCTTAGGATCCTCTGGAAATTTTCTAAATCTACAATTCGGGTCGGTGGTGATATTCCTGGACTAAATATTTTTTTTATTTTTATGCCAGGTCTTTGCTTACATTGCTTACTGCGTTTTTTATTTCTGTAAAACATTTTTTATTTTGTGTAAAAAGAAAATAAGGGATAAGGATTATCTCCCCTAACTCCATTTCTCCCCAAATCAATTTTTCTAACCCATATATCATATTAGGGAGACACTGAATCCTTAACACGTTTTGCAAAACCTTTTTGCACGTACATGTGCATTTCAGGTTAAAATTGCAAACTATGTCTTTAGCTTTTACAAAAGGTAACGCTTTCTGTGGTTTTCACTTCACTTATGATATGAGTTGGGGGGTTAGGGTTAGGTTAATCACTCTGGGGCTGCTGTGGTTTAAAATGTTATTTTTTCCTGAGTTTGAGGGAGTGATTTTAAAACTGCACAGTCTTTTTTAAAAGGGGGGGGGCAAATGCAGTCTGTGGCTGCATTTTAGGATCTCCTTTTCCTGCATTCAAGGCGCTGATTTTAAAACCCCGCAAAATTAAAAACATAAGTAGGCTATTATTTATTTCACAATGCAAAAATAGGGTTTGCTTCCCAAATCCAGCGCAGCCTAGGATTCTGTTAATGATACGAATCCACATATGGGGCTAGGTTTGGTTAGCTAATTATACATCCAGGGCTGGCTGTTTTTCCCGCTTCTCCAGACAAGGGTTGTGTTCGTGCAACAGTGAAGAGTTCATGCCCGCATTTGCACAACGTAATTTTCAACAGTGTTAACTCCTTTCTGTGAATTAGTGCATTATTTGATTAGTTTATTGTACAGTATATGAATTTACTCACACAGCTAATAGTGATAGGATCTAGTTCTCCCATGCCCCTTTGTAATAAAGTCATTACAGGCTTTATTTCTGAGACGCGCTGTGATTTTTATTGATACGAGAAGGCATCCAAAATGCAGAAACAAACCGGCCTTTTTATCCTATGCACGCTAGATCATTAACACTCAAAAACCTGCCCCATACTTCCTTTCTGAGAAACACCCACACCACGCAAACCAATAATTCAAACGTGAATGTGGGAAAAGCCAAGATGACCCATCGGTTTCTGGAGCTGACAAAATGATTCAAGTAAATCAAGGAGAAATAGCAGTCTTCAGGGGGGCTTGACAATAAACCCAAGTAGATGAAACACACAACACGTAAGAAATATTTCTATTGTTTCAGTAAAATTAAACAAGAATGAATAGTCCAGTAGAAAGGGACGTAGTAGGCCTCTGTGAGGCAACTCTGAGGCATCTTTATTGTTGAAGCAAAGAGACAACAGCTGGCATTGGTGAAGTACTTGCGTCCCATCAAAGAGGTGACAGAAAGAAGCTTCAATGGAATACAAGTGTTTTGATCACCGCAAAGCGATGCCACAAACAGCGACCCATCAACCTCGTGGACAAGCACTTTCCTACTTGGGGATGTTGCTGGAACAACAGGGATGGGGGGGCGGTGAGGCAGGACCAAGCAGAGACCCCAATCTTAGAAGTAAGGGGGACATGGAAAGTACTCCCCTCCCAAAGAAAGCACAACCCCACCCAGGAGGAACCCAATGTTCAGATCAGGTAACTGGCACCAAGTGGAAATGCAGAGCTGCCTGCGCCAGGCTGATTTCTCCCCCTGCCTCCCTTCCCTCCCAGGCACAGCTGCTCTCTGAACTCACATTTGTACAGACCACCCTCCTCACCTTACTGCTCTTGTCAGACAGGGACTCTGTCCTCAGTTGACTTCTACATGCCAACGCATCACTGACCTCTGGACGGTCAGGTCATCAACCTGCTGCAGTGAATAAGGCAGCGAGGGAAAGGAAATCCAACAGGACAGCAGAAGATTTTGTTGCCCTGCCCTACCAATGATATCGCGCAGATTGGTTTTGTGAATGAGTTTATTGCCCCAAATAACCAACATAACAGCTGTCATCTAACACAAAGGCCTGTTTTATCATGACATTCAGCCAGAGTACTGTACCAGAGGCATTTTATTTCCACCTTGCAAAGCAGGCCCTCTGCAAGGAGATGAGAACTTTTGATTAACTACTGAAAATGCGATATCCCTGATTTCCCCTTTACCAACTCCAATTGTAAGCTTATAACCAGGTTTCCCCCCAACCAAAGGACACTACTCCAAAGACGGCAACGTCTTTCCAGGTAACAGGGAAAGGTATTTTCTATCAAAAGCCAAAACGCTGAGAATTCCTTTGGTATTACGGGCAATACCGTAAAGCCAGACCACGTTTCTGCCTCCTTTTTTCCCTCTCCCAGCTCCAATTCTTCAGTGGCTTTTCCTTTGTGGCTTGTAAGCCAACAAAAAATACAATGAAGCTATTCCAAATAACAGCGTTTGAGTGAACCACTGAAGCTGAGTCCTGCTGTCTGTGATGCCTTTGATCCTGTAGCAAAAAGAGAGACAAATGAAGTTTAGGTAATGAAAAACAGAGACAGAGCTTCAATAAAGATGTGCGGTGTTCTGCGCGCATTCTGGAATCGGAAAGACAAGGTGCTGTCTCCCTTCCTGACTGTTCACAACGTGGAACCCAATTCCCAGTTACAAAAACTATTTTAGATCCAAAGATAAATATGGAGGAAAGGCATCTCTGACCTGATTCTTCTTCTCCCTGTATAAACTAATTCCTAATGCTCTCTATGTTTTCAGATGTATTCCCTTCTGTGGGACTGTATTAATTATTGTTTATCAAATGTGGAGAACCAACAGAAGGTGTTAATGAAAGCATTCATTCTACAATGAGAACACGCAGATATTGGATTGAGCCAGTACAGGTAGTCCTCACTTAATGACCACAATAGGGATTGGAAAATTGGTGGTTAAGCAGGGTGGTCATTAAGCAAGTCAACATGTCACCAGACCCAATTTTATGAACATTTTTACAATGGTCATTAAGTGAATCACATGATCGTTAAGTGAATCCAGCTTCCCTATGGGCTTTTTTGCCAGGATGCACTTAATGATCACATGATTTCACTTAACAACTGCAGTGATTCGCTCAATGACCATCATAAAAAGGTTGCAAATCATGATCATGTGACCATGGGGGTTGGTGCGATAGATTGCAACGGTCATAAGTGTGAGTACAGGTCACAAAGCAGTTTTTCTGAGGTCATCATAACTTTGAGCCATTGTTAAATGAATGGTTGTTAAGCAAGGACTACCTATCACGCTGGCTCAAATTGACTTGTTTTAGAGAGAGAGCAAATCAAACGACAGAGCCCAAGCTGGTTCCCATCTATCCATGTAAACTGGGAAAACCACCATAAATGTGGGTGTCCTTTCTGCAACCGTTTACATGCAGGAGGCAACGCACCCCGCTCATGCCCAAAGGGTATTTCTTGATGCAGAAAACTAACGTGCCAGCCCAACTGAAGGTGCTCCACCTTCATCTCCTGAAGAAGAAATTGGAGAACTTACTTGCACAGCCAGAGACTCAAAAATGCTTCTCCAGTGTGAACTACCCAAGCCAACAAATACCTGTAGTTGAGAAAAACAGCACCAGGTTTGTTAAGAATAAATTAGACATCAGTTCAGAAAATGAAAAATGCAAAAATGTCCCTCATGTCTCACTAATTAATCTTCCACTGATCACAGTGAGATTTTGATCAATCCATGCTATCCAAACTGTTACACACAGACATGATTGGCTTAATTAAGCATTTTTCTTCATAATCTATTACATTTAGCATTTTGGAAGGACTGGGGTTTTCCAAGTCAAAAGGAAGGTGACAAAGGGCTCTTGAGATCTAGCCACCCAACCCCTAAAATCATGTTCAGCCATCTCTCTGGCTTCTGATAACTGAAGGGAAAATATTCAAGAACTGTTGACCACAACTGCGCAGCCATACGGAATAAAAATATTGTTTTAAAGAAAGCCAAATCTTAAAGTCAAACTATTTGGGAAGTCAAATTCTACCCTATGTACCTTTTTGGATATTTTCACTGTATTCCACCATGTATAATAAGTGCTTTGATGGAGTCAGATCCCACTGCTGGGTGATGGGTTACCTAGAACAAGGCTCACGGGCTCACAGCTAAACTAACTTGGCAGGTATTTTTACTGAAGAGAAATATACCAATCTTTGTGCGTACATTGTGTAGAGGTGCACAAGGTTGCCACAGAACATTCCAGAAATGTAACCTTGCATGTGAACCGCTCCAACAATATTGGAACACTTCCCATAAAGTTGGAGCAAGACATCTCAAGGTCAGCACTTGGACATTGCAGAATGCCCCAGAAACAAACTCTTCTATGTGCAGAACACATCTGCATCTCTTTCATAGAAAGAAACAGGTTCCTTTGTTCTGGTTATGGACCAAAGGAGAACTAGTCTAGGCAGGATTGATTCTGTAGCAGTAAGAACAGGAAAACGCTGATGATGACTCAAGCAGATATCAGGAGAGCAGGAGGAAAGGGAAAAATCTGGAGCTGGGTGGGCTGTTGGGATAAGCCACGTTGGGAGTCTTCCTGTTCCTTTTTGCTAAGACCATCACAAGGAAGAGACATCTGAGCAGGTACATCAGGGTCAGATCTGGCTCTGTAGAGACCCCACCCCTATGGAAGCATTTATAAGACTGATTCTCCAACTTGGAATGTCTCTAACTCCTACGTGGTGGGAATCTGGACTTGCTTCCCTAGGATGAGGCTGTGTATATTGGCTCAGGTTCTGGATTAAATTAATCTCCCACACGGATTGTTGGCTTTTCTGCCCTCTTGGGTTCTAGGATTCAGACAGCATGACCTCTCAGCTGTTATGTAAGGTCTCAAGGACCATAGGGAGCTAATGGGGAATGGAAGCAGCACATCCTCGAGTATCATCTTCCAAGGGAGTAGGATAAGGAGGGGTCTCCAGGCCGTTTACTCCAGGCTAAGTACCTCTCCATCATTCTGCCACACTGGCCTTCTTCCTTACCTTCATGTCTTCTAGGCTAGCAGAGGGTAGCTGTAATAACATCTTCACATACGAGTGTGTGCATATCCTTGTGTATATATGTGTGTATGCGTTTGTGTGTATACAGTATATCTCAGCCTGAAGATATGAAGTACAACTAAAAATATAACAGTGCTAATAAAACCAGAAACGAATATACAGAATAGTGTCTAAATAAGTGACATTTGTAGAAACTAAAAAGGTGCCTTAGAATATTGGATACAGATAAGACAAAAATGGATATTCTGTCATTATTAATTACACTTTCAGATATTAATGGTACAAGCATTATGATTATTTGACATATAAAACACACACACACACACACATGCATGCCATGTAACAACACAATGGAGATTTTCATATCAAGTAATTCAGCTTAAGACCAGAATTAGCTTAAAACAAATACCTTGATATGCTCTTCCTTCTTTTTTTAAATTTCATTTCCAATGCTACATTTAATTTTGAATATAAGAGCATCTTGTGCCCCTCTCAAATGAAATTGTTAGCCAGGTTTAACCCTCCTGTCCTTTCCATCCTGGTTTGTCTTAATGGCCCTTTTGTTGTTTTACTCTTTTCTGATGAGGAGACAACTTGGTTTCTCTTGGCTGACCAGTTCCTCAAGGATCCCAAAAGATAGTCTAGTTTTGTGCAAAAGCTGTTTCTGCTAGGAGGTTAGCTATTTAGAACCTCGATTATAAAAGACCTAATGAGGTTATGCTTATCGATCCCATCCCGCATATAAGACTAAAGTTCCTTGATGTTTTATCTTTGTTTCATCACTGGGCTGTTCCTTGATGTTTTATCTTGATGTTTCATCACTGGGTTCGATATTGTCTTCTGGCCTATTCTGACTTTGGAATTGCACTGTCATTTGGTCTCAGGCCATTAAAACAGTTCGGACAGTTGGGGGCAGCCGTTCAGGAAAGGACGGGAAGGGAAGGGCTGAGAAGATGGAGGGGAGGCCGGAAGGGGGTATGCGGAGGAGAAGGGGGGGCAGGTGCCCCAGACGTGCCCTATAAAACCCCCCGGGATCCATCCAGATTCGGTGGGACTCAGAAAACCGTTCTGTTTCTGCTGACTTCCAAGACACCATGTTTGGTCTTGGCTTTGACACAAAACGTATTTCTGTATTCGTCCTTAGCTGGAATGGCTTGACCTCCAAACATTAGCATTCTGGGAGAAGCCTTTGATTTCCATCATTCCCCGTAACCTTAAACCAGTTTTCCCAAAATTGGGTTTCAAGACCCAGAAGTCTAGAAATTGCTAAGAATTCTGAGAGTTGCAAATTGCCCCAAACTGATCAGGTCCAGCTTTCTCTTGGCAAACGTAGTCCGGTTTCTTGTTTCTCTTCTTGCAACAGGACACTCCCTTGCTCGGCTTTTCCCCCAAAAACATTGCCCAATGCAGCAAGACAAGCGGTGCTGAATTCAACTTACCCTGCGTGGAAAGCGGTTCTGTGGTTCTCCTGCAGGTATTTTGTGAACCTTCCCAATGGTCCCAGAACATCATAGGGGATCGTTGAAGGTGCAAAGACGGCCCACTAAGGGGGAGAAGGAGAAGGCCCGTTTTATTAAGCACCCCTCACTCTCCATCTCCACCATTCAAACTCCCATGTCCAGTCACCTTCCCATCCCCACAACCAAATTCACAGAGTACTGAGAGAAGAAGTTCTGGGAGATCTGGAGGAACCATCAGCTTTGTCAGCCAAATGGGGGAGCTGAAAAGGCCTCCTGGGAGAGCAGTGGCGTCCTTTCAAGAGCGCCATGTTGGGGGGCCAGCCAGGTGGGGCGACCGGACTGTGCAACAGCAGCAGGGTAAATGCGATGTGGTCCAGATCTCCCCTCCTCCTCCTCCTCCTCCTCCTCCTCCTCCTCCTCTTCTGCCAGGGCACAAAGTGTTGGGAAGGGAAGGAAGGAAGTTGCGCTCTGCCCCTGCAAGAAGCCAGTGAATTCTGCCCCTTCCAGGGGTGAAAGGCAGCAGTCCCCCTCTGCTTGGCGTATCAACCCGCTTGCCTATCTTCGCAACAAGAGCAAGAGCAGAGCGGGCGAGGCTTCTTCGCCCCCCATCCCGCTGGTCCCCCATCCCAAGGCCGACCCGCTTTGCCTCTTCCACGCCAGCCAGCGATGCCATGTGCAACAGAAGGCAGAGTTTGGGCACGTTCCCCCACCCGCGCTCTCCGCGCTCAACGGGATTTGGTGCTGCGGAGACAGAAACCCCCTCTTCTCCCCCCCCCGGGATAGAAGCAGGTGGGGGGCGGGAGGGGCACGGCCGCCCTCCTGCAGAGGATGCTCCTCGCCCTCCCCCCGGCTCCGCCCGGTCCCCTCCGGGCTGCTCACGCCGTAGTAGAGCATGCCGGCCGCGATCAGCCCCATCCAGAACGGCCGGACGGTGCGGAAGTAGGCAGCAGGGTCTCCGGGCGCCATTCTCCGTGCCGGGTCTGCGTGTGCGCTGCCCGGGCGGCGGAAGCGAGCGCGGCAGCCCGGCCCCGGGGAGTGGCCAGCCGTGCAGCGGGGCAGGGCCGGGCAGCGCGCTCGGCTGGAGCCCCTGGGCGGGCTTGGGCGCGTCTGGCTCGCTCTCCGCGCCCGGAGGACGCAGGGCGGCTCGTCCTGCGCGGCTCGCCTTACCTCCCCAGAGCCCGGGGGGATAATTGCACAGGATCAATTGCGTTTTCAGGTGGGGGGAAAAGTGGGCTTTGAATAACAGCAGCCTGATTGGGGTGAGGGGGTGCAGGGGGCTGTAGCAGCATCGCAGCGTTGCCTTGCAACGCCGACCCCTCTCCTGTGTGTCAGAACGTTGCATCCCCCCCCCCTTGTGAAATGGCATTGCGGGGTTGTTTTAGTTGCTCTGATCAAAGCTCTGAGTCCGTGGAAGGCTCTAAACACTCCTCTTAGCAGGAAGAGTAGGGACGGTTGGCTCCACGTCACCCAATGACCTCTCTGCCCAAGTATTGTTTTTGTGGAAACGACCAGTTTGTGACAGCAAAGTAGGAGCCCTGTTCAGTTCCTTTTTTTTAAAAAAAAAATCTTAAGTATAATAAGTATATTATAATGAATCATAACAATTTATAATTATAATACATTTAATTAAATTAAAGAAATATATTAATAAAATGATTTTATTATATATTTTTACAAGCAATAAAGGACAACTCTGAAAGAAAAAAAGAAGAAAGAGAAGAAAAAGAAAGTGCAGAACAAAATAAAAAGGAAAGAGAGAGAAGAGAATAAGAGAGCAAGAAGTCAGAATAATAAGTGACTTCCAACCTTCTTTGCAACAGAAATCAACAAACTTATTATCCAACCTCCCTCCTCAATATTACAAAAATACCATCAGCCCTTTGTTTGGTCCTTTTTCAGTCATCTAATCCCTAAGTCATCACTTCACTTTTCTCTATTTTCAGCAAAAAGTCCATAAAAGGTTTCCATTTTTTAAAAAATTTGGAGCAAAAAAAAAAAATTATCTTGGCCATTGGACACGTTAAAAGCTTTAAATCTGCACTGGGGGAGCGGGGGTTAGGATTTCTGCTGGCTGAAAGAAGCACGGGAAAAAAGGTCTGTCCATTTCACAGATGAGCACCAGGGGGCAGTGTTGCTTTGACACGTTTTGCATCCCAGCCAGATTTTTAAAAGTGCCTCTGCTGGAACAAGATTTATTTATTTGTTTGTTTGTTTGTTTGTTTGTTTGTTTCAGTGGGTTTTCCTTTTTGACCTTGGAGAGGTTAAATGAAGGAAAAAACGGAGTGCGGGACTTCTCAAGCTATTTTGGTCAAAGTTGCTGGAAGTCTTTTGTTCCTGAGATAAACGTCCAGATTCTACACTCCCCGCCACTCAACCTCCCTGTAGCATCACATTCACATCATTGAATTTGCTGTAGATGTCGACAGAGCATATCATTGCTGCAGGCCAGGGTGTTTGTTTGGGTAATAGTTACCCAATGTACCATCTTGGGTAATAAATCTTGGGACAACACCCCACGCTGGAAAACACCCCACGCTTGATTTCTTGAAAGATTCAAAATATGGGGGCAGAGGCAAGCAGAAGGTGCACAATCTGAAGCCAGAGGTATCCATTTTAAGGCAGGGGACCAAACTTGGGATACTTTGGCAGGACTGGTAGGCGATCATAGGACGGGCCTAAACTGTGTGAGTTCGTTCCAGGACCTGAATTGCACATGTGAAAATAAAGGGATGGCAGCCAGCCAACCAACGCTCATCAACCATTCTTTGAGGAGTCAAGTGTACACCCAAAAGAGCTGTTCCGCCCTTGTTTCAGTTAAGCAGGTGAAGTGACTTCTGTCTCCCTTCCATCGCAGCCCCTGAAGCCCAGGGACAAGGCCTCTTTTGAGCAGGGGCAGAACTTCTGCAAATGCGCCGAAGGGCAAATCTCGCAGGAGGAGGAAAATGGGTGGGAAGTTAGGGGGTTGGAGCTGGATGAGAAGGCTGCCCCCCCCTTCTTTATTTTTTTGCTCAGGAGAAGCTACAGAATTATGTCTTTGATGGTTGGTAATGGGCTGGAGGAGATGAGCAAAATGGGATCCAAGCCAAGCAAGATGGCGGGACTGTTGGTCAAAAGGAAACTAGATTCTGGAATTGACGTTCAGCCTTCTTGATATGGGGTTGAAGCTTCTGAAAGTGTATAGCTTGGGAGTGTTTCTTGACCCTCAGCTATCTCTGCATTCCTGCATGATAGTGGTGATGGCAACACAGTGATGACTAGTGTGTCAGAGCAACAGCTTATGAAGTAGCCATCCTGACAGCTGTTGCCCACCCTTGGTTGCCTCCTGGCTTTGCGTATGTAGGTATTTGTTAGATTTATATCCTACCCTTTATTCGGAAGCTCAAGAGAGTATACATAAGCTCTTTATCCTCTCATTTTTCCCCACCACAACAGTACTGAGAAGTAGGTTGGGTTGAGAGAAAGTGACTGCACCAAGTCAGCCAGGGAGCTTCCATGGCTGAGAGTGGATTTCAACCAGGGTCTCCTAGGCCAACTTCTTAAGTACTACAGCACACTGACTTGACCACCTTCTAGAAGAAATGGGAGTCATACCACTTAGAGCAAAAATGGAGGTGATCATCTGGGAGCAAGGCTCTCTAAAGTTGAACTGTGGACATGTCTATCAATTGGGAACATGCTCATGAGGGATTGTGAACGGTTATCCCTGCTGGGCGGCAAAACCGGGCAGACTCTGTAATTGAGAAATTTAACACCGGACTAGAGCTGTGTTTCTCAGTCTTGGCAAATTCTGCGAGTTGAACTGAGCACCTCTTAAAGTTGCCAAGGTTGTGAAACACTGGACCAGACATTAGAAGCCCAGCTTGGTGGCTGGATCTAGCTGTCTTTGGCTGTTCCCAGAAAAGCTAGGAAGGGTCACAACTGGATAGTATTTGGACATTCGTAATGGCATGTGAGAATGACCTTGGAATATGGGGGGAAGAGATGCTCCCCAGGGAATGATCTGATAAAAGGGGGAGGAGCCCCCCACTGAGTAAGAAACTTAGAAAGGACCCACCCCAACTGATCAGGCAGTAAAGAGGGACGGCAGGAGATTTGTATTTTCAGACTTGCAAGATTCTGTTAATGTAGCCTATCAGTGAAGTAGAAGTAGCTCATCTGGTTGTGTTTCCTGTCTGGTTTACCTGGGAGGGCTCACAACATGAGACTTCTAGGAAGGAGAGGCCAGACTGGAAGAAGAAAATGGAAAGCTGCTTCCACGTGGAGGTCTTCATGAGTCCTTGGGAGTCAAACTGAACTTGAAGGAAGTTCTCCTTTTAGAAGCAGGAAGGGGATAATAGAGAATCTGTAGCAGAACCACTGTGTCCTTCAGAGGTTCTGGGTGTCTTGCAGGAACACATTGTTATTCCTCCCCAGAAAAAGAAACTCGTACCTCACAGCTTCCAGCTGCTTCACAAAGGGGAACAGGGATCCAGTTTGTCAGCATCTGATCCATCAGCCTGAAGGGAATATGTGGAAATCAGTCAGGTTGAGTAGGCTGGCTAAGTTCCTGGCTGCCTCCATTCCCACTTGGGGTGTTCCATGAATGGATTCTTATCAGTTTAACAAGCTGACACATGATTTCCATCACCTGAATAAAGGAGAACCTTTATTGAGGTTTCAGGATTGTGTTTTTGAAAAGAGAATTACTTTGCAAATTAGGCAGCTGTTCTGCCCCACATTTCAGCTGAACTCTGGGTGAGAACTTTCCACAGTCTTAGGCAGAAAAGGCAAGGCTACAATGGGTGGGCTCTTTATGGAGCTATCACTGAGGGGCGCCCAGAAATTTTACAGAATCCCAGAATCCTGAGGGTTTAAGACTGAGACATCACTTACCTAGAAAGCCATCAATAACTAAGTGATTCTTAAATTGGATGCCTCATGTTGTATCTCAAACCACCAAAATGCACCACACCAACTCAGAAATAGCATCTATGAAAAATCTCTACACACACACACACACAGACACACCCCTTTGAGGAATGACTCAGGAAGACATCTCAGATTCTAAGACTGAGAATAACTTTAGTTCCCTTTGCTAACATTGTTTATGTTGACTATTTCTCCATGGCTTTATAACTCACAACCTGAATCTCACCTTAGGGTCATTTTATGTAAATGTTCACTAAAGCCAGGTTGGTGTAGTGGTCAAGGCACTGGGCTAGAGACTGGCAGACTGAATTCCAGTCTTGCCTTGGGCACGAACCAGTTGGGTGACCTTGGGCTGGTCATTCTCCTTCAGCACTAGGAAGGAGGCAATGGCAAATCATCCAAAAACTTGCCAAGAAAACTGCAGGGACTTGTCCAAGCAGTTGCCAAGAGTCAAAAACTGACACCAAATAAATAAATAAATAAATAAATAAAAATGGTGGGTGGGTTGGAGATCCCTTAAGGACTGAAGTCTCTTCCTAAATCAAACCAGCCACTTGGTAACCGTAAAACCCCACCAGTCTGCAGGCACTAAATTGTTCCATCAGAAGCCAGATTGTGTTTCATCTGCCTTAAAGACTATTGGGATCAAAAAGTTGTGGCATGCCCTTTATACACTTATTTATTTTAGGCAATGAGAAAGTACTAAGTAGGAAGATTTTAGTAAACAAAGATAATCAGTTGAAAGAAGATAAGAATAATGGTGCTCATGATCTGAGAGCCAAAATGCCAGGTTCCTCTTTGAGGGGTGGGATAAAAAACCTTGGGAATGTCTCCCCCGTGACTCCTCAGGTCACCTGATATGAAACAAACAAGCAAAAGCAAATAAAGTAAATTTCCCAATGTTGTTTCTTTCCCTGGTATCTATGCTGTTCTGCTACCTTAAAGCATCATTTCCATAGAATACAAAATAGCCACTGGTTTGAATTCCTAGGTCTAGGATTATGAGCCATCCTAGTGACATCATAGCTACATGGGATTTCCTATTTACTTCCTGCTTCTCACACTGCTCTGTGTGTGTGTGTGTGTGTGTGTGTGTGTGTGTGTGTGTGTGTTGGCACTTATTCAGGGCAACCCCACCAGATGTTCAGATGAGTTTCTTTGTCAGTATCCCACCTATCGCTGCTGGCTGGCATTTCCATTTTTCTCTTCTTTCACCTCCCTCCCCATAACAGCTGCCTTGTGACTGACTTGGGACCAGTGAAGGCGTGTGCAAGGCTAACCTTCCACCCATCTCGTTCATACCTTAAACCAGTGTTTCTCAACCTCGGCAACTTTAAGATGTGTGGACTTCAACTCCCAGAATTCCCCAGCCAGCAATGCTGGGGAACATAACAATTAAAACAAAAAAAACAACCTGATAAGCACACGTTTTAAACTTTGGAAATCTTGTTTTGAGCAGAACAAATGATCAGTCCTTGTATTGCAAATGAAGCGTGTCCATTAAAGCAGACATTAAGAAACTGCATAGGGGCCACATTTATATGACAGCTTTTTCCCAATGGGACTGTTTTTTGCAGCAACTTCAAAAAAGGAGTCTTGAATCATTCTAAACTATACAATTCATGATTGCATAAGGTTTCATGATCACAAACTAATGATGAAGAGCCGTGCATAATGAAAGCTTGTGTGATAATATATTTGTTAGTCTTTAAGGTGCCATGAGACTTATTTTTTTTTTGTAGAAATCTGGAATGGAAAGAACTCCTGCTTTCTTAATGTTAGGATGAAGAATCCCATTAAATGAAAATTAGCAAAATATAGACAGTAATCGTTTACTGTAGTCAATGCACTTCTCAGCGACAAACCAGGGGCTGCACTCTTAAAGTAGGGATGATCAGAAGAAACAGGTAGAAAAGACTGGAGTATAATCTATATAATCTTAAATTATAACACCGCTTAGAGTAACTTGTATAGTGAGATGGGCGGCATATATACATTGGAAAAATAAATAAATAAAATAAATATACACTCTAAGTTTAATCGTGTTGTTGCAATGGTCCGTCAAGTTCCCCTTGGCTCTTGGAGACCTCAGACACAGGTTGTTTAGCAAATTTTTGGAAGTGGCTTAGATGAAGCAGGACTAGCCCACAGTTTCCTGACTTCTTATCTAGTGCTTTTAAGCTCTCCACCAAACTGGTTCTTTAATTAAATAAATGGAGTTAATATACTGAGATGCCTTCCCAGGTATTCAATAATAACTCCATCTGTCACCTTCTTTTGAATGAAAAAAACAGCATTTAGAAGGAGAAGAGGAAAATGGAGGAGAAGGAGAAGAGGAGATGGTTATTACCAATTTCTGACAATTTTGGAGCTTTGGAAGGTATGTGTAATGCTTTCAAGGCACCTCACCCATTTGTCTGCAGAGGACACCCATATAAAACCGCACTGTTAATCATTAATACATTTCCAGGGTTTGAGATCTAGGGACAGCTCTTCCCCGAGGCCTTCTCCGCAGATCATAGCTATCTGACAGATGTACAAGATAGGGGACCAAAGTACAGACAGGCTGATTTACACCATTTTTTCCCACCTTGGGCTTCTACTGTGTTAGCAAACCCCACAGTTTCCAATCTGCATGGCCCCTGGCCTCTTACAATCTCTTAGGGATGTGTGAGACATGGATCTGCATTTTGTCAAGGATTTTGTGCACACCCTCTGGACCCATCAGATGAGGCTTCTGAGTGACTTGAAGGCTGTGCAATCAGTTTTGCTATATTTTTCAAAGGACCCTCCCCCCTCCCCAGCAGGGCTCTTTGCACAAAGATTGGTGAAGTGGAACATGGCCCAGCCCTAAAATCTATATCAGTGAGTCATCGTTCTGGTTGCTATGACAAAATATGCACATTTCACTCTTCAGATAACCTGGAAGGTGGTTCAGGATACTTCCAGATCAAGGCAGCTGTGACAATTGTGTTGTCTTACATACCAGTCCAGACAACGTTGTTTCCCATCTGCAGGTCTCCTACATTTTCTCATTGTTTCATCCTGATTTATCTCAGATAATCCATCAGGAAGTTCTTTGGATGGATAGAATCCTACATGTGTCTGCCTAGATCCTCTGTCAATGCTACTAAATGTTTAACTGACTCCGAACTCTGGATCACTGGAACTGGAACTCAGTGATCCAGAGAGCTTGGTCAACAATGCATTTCAGAGTTTACATATTAACTGATTTGGGTGACAATGGAAACTTGGCCCCTTTAGTAGGATCTGTTTGGTTGTTTGTTTGTTTGGAAAAGGAACACTCCTAAAAGTCTAAGAGAAATTTATTTTCAGAGTAAAATCAGCCCACTGGTGATTGCAGGAAAATTGAAACAGTCACAGTAATAATCATTATTCTGACAAACTCTTTAAAAATATATTGTTATAGAAAATAAAAGAGTATGCAGCCACATAGAGATTTTTCTCTTCTTTCAGATATCCATGATTGCACCCATGAGAGAGAAAGAATAATTCCTATCATATGGTCTTTCTCAACTAGGAATCCAGATGTTTTAACAGTTGACTATGCCGGTGGAGAATTGAAGTCCAGTATAAATGGGTAATTATAATTCTCAGCAAAACGTGTTGCCTGGTATAAGAGTGGAGATGGAAGATCTCGAGGCTGATAGAACATCACTATCAGCTCCTCCATCTGATGACTGTCTTTCTAAGCCAGGAATCTCAGGTGGGTTGAATTCTCCATCTTTCAGCATTCTCAGCCAACAAAGCTGAAGCAGATTAGAGAGGGTGGGATATATCTATAATGATGGATTCTCTTTTTAAAAGATGGGATTTCTACCTTGTTTATATGTTGCCCTGTAAGAAAGGATTTGGGTGGTACACAATAACTAGCAAATGAACAAGTTGCAAAGTATAATTAGATAATAATGCAAGAGAGGAAAAAAGGATAAAAAAGCAGAGGAGGAAGGCAACACCAGCTAAGAATGAGATCAAAGGGAAGTTGAAAGGATGGGAGCCATTATGGAGAGTGAAGCTACAAAGACCTGGGGAAACTCCCTCTTCCCTTGTTCCCATCTCTGGGGATAAAGAGTGCTGGAGTTTTGGAAGGGCAAAATGCAAAAAATAGCATTTAGGGAAGAAACTACAAGACCTGAATAGAAGAAGAGACCCTGAGCTGATGTGTTGCATGAGGTTTGCCCTTGGGATATGGGGTACAATCTACTGCAGAGGTATCAGAAGTATATTATATTCCATCCCTTTGTAGGTCAAACCTTCCTTCCTTCCCTCCCTCCCTCTCGTAAAGTTTTTAAGAGGCAGAGGAAGTACCCTAAAATTGCAGAGGATGAAGAGTCCTCTTTCACTCCTTAAAATTACTGAACCTCCTGGCCTACTTTTGGAGTTGGCATTCAAACCCAATTTACAGACATGGCCCACCTGACCTCAGATTCTGAGAGATGCTTTTGCACACATATGGATTCAAATATGGATGCCAAATCTTGAAATATGGGGGGGGGGGGTTATTGGGGTGTTTCATCCACACAGAAGATCACGCATTGGGCTTCAAACAATCGAGGCTGCATGGTTATGAAATAAAATAGTTTGGTTTTACACAAAGAAATGTATGTTAACTGATCTAAACCACAGAGACACAGATGATGAAGGGAGAAAAACTGAAAATGTAAAACGATGAGTGGAATATATCACCTCAAAAGTTAAGTATCAGATAACAAGTGGAAAAGGGAACAGGGGACTCCAAAGAGTTTGAGAAGTTTTTTTTGTAGCAATTTCCTTTTTTGGAGTTTCAGTAGCATGTGACAGCCAGTTTGGTGTAGTGATTAAAGTCAGTGGATTAGAAGGTGGGGGACAGTGAGTTCTAGTCCTGCCTGAGGCACAAAGCCAGCTGGGTGGCCTTGGGCCAGTCACTCTCTCTCAGCCCTGGGAGGAAGGCAATGGCAAATCGTTTCTGAAAACTTGCTAGGAAAACTGCAGGGACTTGTTCCTGTGGCTGTCAGGAGTCAGGGTTGACTTGATGGACAATAACAATCACAGCATGTGAGAAGGGCAGAAGGGGTAGAATTGTTTACCCGTGATATAATCTCTTCCACTTCCTCCTTCTCTTTCTATCCCCCAGGATTTTTTTTTTTTTTTTTTTGGTATGTTTGTTTCTGTTTTGTTTTTTACTGCAATAACAGAAGTCTTGTCAATCTCCTCTCACAGGGCTAGATCTCACCCCTCGATTGCAAAATCCAGATGGCCAGTAGATGGGAGGAGAGAGTCACAGAAAACTTTGCAGTCATCCAGTGGTTATGCTATATCTTGCTTGAGCCCAAACTCTCCGGGGCTAATTTTACCATTGGGCAGAGTGAGCAAAATCTGGGCTATCCTGAAAAGACAGTGCCTTTTGCAAAATCGTTAGCAATAGCAGTACTGTGCAAAAGGTAGAAATGCCCCTCTCCAGCTAACTAAAGCTTTTTTAAAGGTCATGTATTCCACATCTGGTGCAATGCACAGTCCAGTCCCTAACTTAATGCTAAACAGCTTCAGGAAGTGGGAAGACAGGACAAAGGATAAAGCCCCAAAATCTGTGCTAGTTCCTTCAATAATAAATTCAACTTTTCTTCTAATCAGGCTTAGACATTCACTTATCTTATTGCTAAACAGTTTGGCAATGTTTGCAATTTTATGTATGTTTGTGAAACTGTTTCTTTTCTAAAATGTTAAAATTATAAATAAACATTCTTCTGAATGTTTAGGGAAGGGTATGATATAATTGTCCCTGCTAGAAATGCAGGCAAAGAGAAGACAACCAGTCTGAAATGTTGATGTGGAAGCCTACCTTAGTGTGCTGGGTAAACACAGGGTAGTTTGCAAATCATGGTTTATGGCTTTCCACACTTTGTAGGACCAGCTAGCTGTGGTTCAGCCTGTAAACTGATTAAACCAACCATGGCTTTGTGATGCAAACGGAACCCTCAAACTTAAGAAGTTGATTGCATATAAAATATCTTTATTTATGTACAACATTTGTTTGCTGCACCAATCAACTGAGTCTGGGTGGTAAACAGACTCTCAGACAATGGTTTTCCCAACAAGCAACAATAAATACTGGCACCCCCAAACGCATATGAAACCAAATGGCCAACCTTGGTCTTCACTAAGCATTAAATCATCAAAGCCCACTTGAAAAGTTTTCCAAAGTGTCCTCAAGGCCAGGACCTGGGGGAAGGTGGCTAAGTGGTGGATAAGAAATGTCAAGTTACAGTCAACACATCCAATTTTTTTAGAGCAGTGCCTGCTGGTCTAGGTCAGTGGTTCTTAAACTGTTTGACCCAATTACCCTGGTCTCAAACGATGTCATTACCACCCCCACCCCACATAAAAAGACTCTGTTGGTTTACACAAGCCTCTCTGCAGCGGCAGTCCCAAACTGGATCCTCAACTCACAAACAAGCAATTACTAATTGTTCAGGATATGCCCAAATTAACCCCAGCTTCAGAACCATTGATCTAGGTAATGGCTGTTGCAAATATTGCTCCATTGCAAAACGTAATGCAATGGTAGGTGATCTGAAATTTATCTTCCAGGTTTTTAAAAAATGGAGGTGGGGATGGGCTGCAGAAGTGCAGGAAAGTATGTGTATGTGTGGGTGTGGCTAAGTGTTGCATGGCTAAGTGCCCAAAGCGTTGCTGGGTTTGATCTGTACTTGCTAAACTCCTCCTATTTGACCTCTGCAGTGAACAGAAACAAATAATGCAATCTGGGCATGGAGGAGGTAAATCAAGTAGAGAAGCCCTGCAGTTTTTTTCCAGTCCTTTTTTAAAAAATCATGCCAAGAAATGCCATTGATTGGGAACTAATGATCTGCAAATGTTTAAGGACAAATATTTCTATTTAAATGAACACTTAATCTAATGCCACATAGCTCCTTCTTAATTATGTGTAATTATCTGAGGGTTGTATAAAATAGCCAACTCATCTTTTGTTTAACATTATCAGATTAAATTCCCTAATCTGCTAATGGGAATAGTTTAATTTTCCATAGCTTTAATTCTCCATCTTTCTATTTCTCACTTCTCCTGATTTCCCCCCCACCCCCCATTGGACCATTTTTATGCTCCTCTTTCTCATCTCTTTCCTTATATATCACTCGTGCTTCTGATTGAGTGGTGTAGCAGAAAGCAAAGAGTCAGATTTGAAATGAAGGAAATTGGGAAAGGTAATAATTTATTTTTAAAGTTGCATCCACGCTCACTCGTGAAATTCACTGGGTAGTCTTAGATCCAGTCTCTCTTTTGTCTCAGGGTTTTTGTGAGGACAAATATGGTGTAGTTTCATCCAGGATATCTTCAGTTTTTTGAACAGAGAGTCAAATAGAAAAAGTTCAAATTGAATCCCGATTTTTAAAGCCTTGTGCTATTACAATCCATCTGGATCGCTCCTATTATTCATTAGAAGGGGAATATTATTTCATTGAAAAGAAGAAGAAAAACTGATGGATGTTTTTTAAATCAGTCGTTTACGCAGGGAAAGAAATTACATTTGCACATAATTTAGTTCTAGGTTTCTTTTTTTGCACAGTTTGTACAAGTCCACAGAGTCATTTGGCAATATTTTTCAGAAGTGGTTTGCCATTTCCTTCACAGTCTCTTGGTTTCTAATTCAGCACTTTTGACCACTACACTTGCTCTCTCTCTCTCAACTTACAGAGATAAATGTTCTAAAGCACCTGGATTACCTAGAGCCCTGGAAGTGAATGGAAATCAGAGATTTCAAGCCTTTAATATAAAGAAAACTATCTTTAACAAGGGCAAACCATGTGTTTTCAGATGCAGGGTTGGTGAAATGCAATTAAGCACAAGACATGGAATGTCTTCCTGTATTTATGTTGGCAGTGAGATGAAAGCAGTGATCAACCACTTCCATCTTGTCCCCAAGAGAACCACATGGAGTCCATGAAGTCACCAGTTCAGCTTGACTCTGAGGAGACTTCTAAAGTGATTCATGTTCATTCTAAAGTGAACCAACCCAATAATACCCGCTAACGAGCCCGCTAAAAGTTTGATTGATGCAAATTCAGGGGAAGGAAATACGAGCCAGTGCTGCTATAAGCTGTAGACAGCCTTTCGCTTTGGTTGATGAAGAGAGGATCCTCAGCGCAGAAGGAATGCTGTGCTTGCAAACCTCTTCTCATTTCCAGGTGTTTTTTTTATATATAATATTTTATTAAGATTTTAAAGATACATATTTAAAAGTTAGAAATGAAAAAGAAAATTTGAAATACAAAATATAAAGAAAAGGAAAAGAAAAAGTGAGGTAAAAAAAGATATGGAAAATAGATAACTTCCAATCTATCTCTGGTCTTAGAAATAATAAGGCTATCATAAGTGCTAGTTTTTAATACATTAAATAGGAATAATTCTTTGTCTAAACATATCCCATTACATTTATAATCTAATCTTCAAATCCCCATGTAAGCTTTGCCCCACCTGCATTTTGCAAATAGTCCATCAACAGTTTCCATTCTTTAAGGTAGTAGTTGTTTGAGTTTTGTTTTAATAAGCAAGTCAGTTTATAATTTTCTGCCATATCCATCAGTTTTAACAACCATTCTTGTATTGTTGGTAGTGTCTGGGTTTTCCAAAATTGTGCATAAAGAAGTCTTGCTGCGGTAATCATGTATTGGTTGCTCTTTTTTTAGTTCATGTTTATATTCCATTCTGATGTAAAATAGTCATTTTTTCAAGGGCATATGCATCCCCTTGAAAGGGGTGTGGCTTATTTCCATTAAAAGCTTCTTTACAGTGAGAATGAAGGAGGGGGCAAACTGACATTGGAGCTGGAGGTCTTTACCAGTCATTTTATTGAAGTGATTGAAAATGCTTCACAAGTAAAGGAAAGAGAATAAAAACGTGATTCCTCTCCAGTGAACTTGTCCCCCGCCCCGCCCACTCCCTAGAGCTGCTCCAAGTCGCTGTTTGGGGAAGCAGATAACAAGGCAGTTGATTAGTGAAGTCTGGCAGACACGCAGAACAATCTCATTAAAAGGTGTGAAAATAGTCATTCATCCTCCTCGTCATCAACAGCTGCCCAGGATGGGCGGAGAAGAATGGAATAACTCATGTCTAAGCTGATTCCTTGCACCAACCCAAATCAGTAAAGCTAAGCCTTCTCCTGTGATTGACAGGGAGTCATTACTATCACATCTGGCCAACTTTGCAGCACGCATCATCATCACCATCGTCATCATCGTCATCATTATTATCATCTTTCTCTGCCAGAGGTCTTTCCCATTCTTTTCTTCAAAGATCAAAGGGTAGGGATCTTTGCATGCAGAAAGCTTGCGCACTCTCCCTGCACTGTGGGGTTTGCTCTGTGACTCAAGAGATTGAAGGCACAGCTCTCTGCACAGCTGAATGGCAACTTGCATTTGCCCCATGGAGTTTCTGATATGCTAACTTAACTCACACAACTAGCTAAACCTTAAATCTGGGTTCAAAAAACACAACTGCTGTGTTCATAGAACATGCCATGCCCATAGAAATAAACTATCATGGCTTTAGTGGTGGCTGGTGGAGGGGGGTCAAGAAAGTCAGAGCATTTGACATTCTCAGTTCATAATTTAAAAGCAACTACCTAAAAAAAGCAGTAGCAACAAAAACCAGCGGTGAGTCCTCTAATAAATAAATAGTCATAAAATTTATTTATAGTCATAAAATACCATGTAGCATACTGTAACTTGGGGGAAAGCTAGGCAAGTCCCATCTGCCAAAGTTTTGTATCCAGATTGCATTGTGAATTTCTGATGTGCTTCCCGTTATTCTATTCTGCTCTCTGCTTATGGGATTGAGGCTACAGTTGAGTGCAGCTTTACCTGGAAGTAAGGTCTTGAGATCAGTCAGGTTTACTTCTGAGTACACATGCAAAGGATCACAGTGGAAAAGAGAGAGAACACTTCAACACTGCAACACTTGTTGCAGAAACCCTAAATGGGACATGAAGATAGATTATGGAGAGATTTCACTTTTGCTCTGTTCCAAATGTAGCCTTTTTTCCTGTAAAAGAAAAGTGCTTTTTGTCATTCTACAGTTATTGCAGACAAAACACAATAAACCATTACCCCATCCTTCAGTGCCTTCCCAGGGTCGTGCCCAGAAAGTTAGACTAAAATAAAAACTTTAAAATGCAAAGTTT
Organism: Python bivittatus; assembly: GCF_059951505.1. Taxonomy (NCBI): domain Eukaryota; kingdom Metazoa; phylum Chordata; class Lepidosauria; order Squamata; family Pythonidae; genus Python; species Python bivittatus. Next base: position 5,703,112 of record NW_028277033.1, read on the forward strand.
GAAAAGAGAGAAGAAAAAGGCTGTTAAAGCCATTTTCAAGGTACTTAGCAAGCTGTATATGCCCCTGACGCCTCGCTCACTGTTCACCTAAGTCCAGTGCTATCTGGAGCAATGAGTGATTGGAACTGACGTTTGTCATTCAGAGCATGGGATCTACCCTGAATTATGAAGCAGAATTAAGGAAGTGGTTTCTTCTGCCCTTTTCAAGGATTTTTTTAAGGACTTCTCAGCCTGGCACACTAGAACTGGATGGTTATCTGTATATGGGCGAAAGCCTAGGATATTTTAGGAGGCAAAGCCTCCAAACAGGTTACTTTGCCTTATTGCTGGCAAAATGCTTCCTAACAAATGAACGTGTGTGATTTCAGTGACATCATCTGATTTGTGCTCTGCTTCATTCTGCCGAATGGAAATGAACAGACGTTGTTTGGCAGCAACATTTGACTCTTCTTCTTTTTTTAGATTTGGAGTAGGGGAGGAATCAGGTTCCTTCCCACTAGGCAGCAGTTCAGCAGGAGAAGCTTTTCCTTGCTGCATGAGTGCAACAGGAAAATCCTTTGCTTGCTTCCATGCTCTTCAGAATAGGAGGGGAATTCTTGTCATATATAAAGACAGACCCATGAATCACATAGTATGAAGCCTTGGAAACAGCTTACTATCAAGGCTGCTGGCATGTAACCCACAGCTGATTTAGTTATTCTCAAAAAGCGAAAAAGGGTGGACCCGAAGAGGCTTTGGATGGGAGATCACTAGGGCAGCCCAGACAAGGCTGGGAAGTTAAAAACGGGGAGGAGGGAGGCAATGGCAAGCTACTTTCAGCATCAAGAAAATGGCATGGACTTGTCAACCAGGAGCTGAGCTGTCCTCCTACGAAACTTTGGGTAGGAAGTCGGTCTCTAGGATCTTGACCCACGGGCTGTCCCATCACTTGCGAGGAAAACCTGGTATCAGCCTGACCCTGAGAACGTCACAACACAGGCACCACTGGCAGGGCCTGTCACCTTCTCAAGTAGCAGGTCAAGAGACAGGTCAGGTTGTGCAACGGCCTTGAACAATCAGTAATCCAACACTGAGAGATTAGGAGATGTGCCGGGACTTGGGTCTCCTGGGAGCTGCTGATAGCATTCTTTTCCAGTCCTTGCTGCAGAGACTGAGAACTTCTTTGGAAGAAGCCAGCTGGTGGAGATCAAGGGGGGCATCTTTTTACAAAAGGTCTTGATGTTGATTTTGATTTTAAACGTTTCTTCGCTATCAACAGCCACAGTTCCCCAGGCAGGGTGCAAATCTGTTAAAAAGATATCAGAACGCCATTGAAAGCAGCGCCACATACCTGAATTATCGTCGTCATCATCATCATCATCATCCCTGAGAGAAAATCTTGAGGGAGAATCGTGTTTGTCTATGATAGTAAAAAAAAAAAAAAAGAGTGACTGACATGTTTTATTAAAACGCATCAGCTTTGGTGAGCTTCAGCTCACTTCAGCACCCCACGCTCACCAAAGCTGTTGCCTTTTAATAAAACTTGTTCGTCGGAAGAGGGGCTGCTAGGTTCTTTGAGATAAAATCAGGGTAAAATCAGCAACAAAACAGCATCCAGTCTTTTTTAAAAAAAGTTTCCAAATAGGCCTAGGAAGAAAAACATGGTATGTGATGCTGGGAAAACCTTAATGCGGCAGCCAGTCACCTTTTCTGTGGAGCACAGTCTGCAAAGAGATTTTACTACTGGGGGAAAAAACGGTCTTTCTCTTCTTACCATGATGAGCTAAACCTGTTAAATCTCTAAACATACCTGCACTAAATTAGGAGCAATTCCCCTGAACTGAGGGGTGCCATCTTCAATTTAAACATGCACATACATACCATAATGAAGTTGCATGCCAGTTATTTTAGAGATTTGTCATACCCCCATAGAATAAAGAGAATATTAGATTCTATGGTCTGTAAAGAAGGGTGAATGTTAGCACAATGGTGAATTTTTATCATTTTCTCATCCTGTTTTTACGTTTTTGATACTCACTGTCTGGCCTGAGAACAGATAAGATTAATTCAATACTATTTACAGTGGAAACAATATGAAATGAAGACCACTGGACTTCTAGGACAAATGTAAAGCTAGAAATAGTTGCCAATTGTTGTCAAAGGCTCCAGAGGCTGGCAGTGGTTCTCTGCTTTACTTCCTGCCACTCCTACAGTAAGTTAATACATTAATCATTAAGTATTTACCAGGACCTATAAAATATTTCTCATAGTTTAAAGGTAGACATATAGAAGCTTATAAAAATGTTGATTATATTTAGGAACCCCAAGGCTTGAAATACTTTATACTTGAAAGATGACCTTGAAAATCTCTCCAAAATCTTCTTTTCTAACTTTAAAATAACAAGATTCCCACTGATTTCAAAAGCATTTCCCAACTAAAAGACCTACAATTAAATCGTAAAGAGCCATTAAGTTATTTGTGAGGAGATAAAAAGATGCTTTAAACTGTGGCTATTTTGTCCTCTAAGACCAACCATTTTAGGGCTTTCACTTTCCAGCGACTTCTGTGCCCCTTGTCATCTGGATATTGTTATTTAAAATCAGGGTTCTTACTATGCAGATGTTGAGGAACTTAGCTTAATTCTGTGCTCCTGGAAGACACAACCTTTTTCTGTTTTTCTTAAATAACCTTGCTTGGAGTTTGGGGGTCCTATGGCCAACTATGACTGAAGTTTGAAAGGCTGGTTTTTATTTTTAAGCACACAAGTCTTAGGAAAATCAATTAGGATTTTATTTCCATTCTCATAAAAGTTGCACATCTCCTTTGCTATTTTTCCTTTGTAAATAAGAATAATTAGAGATGATAATCTGTTAGTTCTCCACGCAGAGATGGTTGCTATTATGGTCCATCATCAATTCTGATTTCTGGACCACCAGCCTTAGTGAATTTACTAAGAAAACTCCAGTCCCTGCAGTTTTCTTGGAAGATTTTTTCAGAAGTGGTCTGCCGTTGCCTCCTTCCCAGGGCTGAGAGAGAGTGACCGGCCCAAGGTCACCCAGCTGGCTCTGTGCCTAAAGTGGAACTAGAACTCATGGTCTCCAGTTGCTAGCCTGATGCCTTCACCACTACACCACTAGCAATTGTAGACACAGAATAAGTCCATTTAACTCTATGGCATTCATTTTCTGACCTGTATGGAAACATAGAATATCTTTTTCTGGCATCCAGGTAATTTACCTATCAACCAAACAATTCCTGGAAGCATAATTCCTGGAACATTTCCTGTCTTCTGTAGTATTGTAGTTCCTTTTTAAGACTACACTCTCTCAAACTGAGAACCCACAAGGGAGACTATGAAAATAGTTCCTATTTCACTTAAATCACTAACGAGGGAAAGTTATAATGCTCACTTGAATTCATTTGGAGAAGACCAAGGAATCCAAGCTTAGGAAAGTCCACAGATATAAAGATCTAATGCCCACCAGCCTTAGTGAATTTACAAGTGGACGCTCTCCGGTTCCTGGTCTTAATACATGGTGTGAGGAAATAACAGGGTTCCAAACTGCTAAGGATTCTAGCTTCCACAAGATAACATTGCCTGCACGTGCAACAGCAGGGCAATACAATCTGCACAGTATGAAATGGCAGCCCACTTTGATTCAGCAGGACTTGCCTACATTTCTAGGAGTTTTCCAATATATAGGAGTTGGGTATTTTGTATGAATGTATATGGTGTTGATTCCAGACTGCTTATGCTCAAAGGAAGGAAGGGGAAGGGCAGGACAGGACAGGACAGGACAGGACAGGACAGGAGGCAGGCAGGCAGGCAGGCAGGCAGGCAGGCAGGCAGGCAGGCAGGCAGGCAGGCAGGCATCAACTTCTCTGAACTTGGCATGCTAAGGCATATTCTCTCCTGTTTTCATCTGCATAGTGGAAGCAATGAATGTTTCGCCCCCCCTATCTTTCCTTGTCAATTGTTTCCTTCCCTTTAAATTGAGATGAATGGATATGAAGATGGTCACATTAATGGAAATCCTCACTACAAAAAAGAAAGAAAGAAAGAAAGAAAGAAAGAAAGAAAGAAAGAAAGAAAGAAAGAAAGAAAGAAGCAAACAAGCAAACAAGCAAACAAGCAAACAAGCAAACAAGCAAACAAGCACCAAAAATCTGTTTTGAATACTCTTGGTTCAAATTTCTATTTATCTGGGGGTCTGATGCATACTACAAGATATAGTTGTATTTCTGTAGTTGGAAGACTCCAAAGCAATGTCTTTTACAGTCCTTGCTCCTTTTGATGTTATATGCATCTCTGTTTCCACAGGACATGCTTATTTTTAATTAGGGATCCCAGTAGATTGCAGTTTGAATTCAGTAATGTAGGGTTAGAAGTCAACTTAAATCATCTGTGATGTCAGCTAACATTGAGAAAAATAATAGAGAGTCCAGTATTTGAAGTCGTTTCTATCTGCTGAGATGAATTTGTGGAGTAATTATCACCAAGGATTGACTGCCATTAAAAATATGTTTAATTATGACCTTTTTCTGTGTACGAGCCAAGTGGAATTTAAGCCACAGTAATATATTTCATCACTGTTACTTTACAGAACAACAATAGTTCCAATTTTAGCTTGTTGTAATGAATTCCTGATTGATGGCTGCTAGCTCTGTTTTGGAGAGAGTCCAGGAATCTTTTTTCTCCCCCTGTCCAAGGGGGTACCTCTAGTTCACAACTGGATCTCTTCTCTGGATTTCTTGAACTAAGCAGCTGGTTTTGGGTGATGCCCTCTTTCTCTGTGCTTAGAGTATGCATTGCTTTCTCTCCACTGTCTTGTGTTTTCAAGCAGAGATTTTATTGCGATCAAATGTTGGTTAAGACATAGCAGAGAGACTTCCAGGCAGGGGGACTTGTTTGGCAACAGTCCAGCCATGCCTAACAACTGAATGACACGCTATAATGCAGGATGCTCCTTAGCAGAGGATGAGGATTTCAAACCACTGACTTTCCATCCAGGTTGCTGAGTTGGGAGGGAAGGCAGGATTGTCCCCTTCATTTAAAAGCATGCATTGACAGGAACCTTACAGAGTTAAAGGAGACAGCTCCTGACTTTGCAACCATCTGGGCAGCAACTCCAGCTGGTACTTTTACAGTCTTCCTTGTTAAGATGGGAGAAATTAAACTTGTCACCATTGGGGAGAATTTCTGTGATTAAAATGAATGTTTTGCCAAGAATGATGTTTTTGTTTCAGACAATACCTGTTTTGACATTTAAATGTTGGCAAAAATTTAAACAAACAATGGCAAAAAGACATAGCTAAACTGAAAACCATGAGTTAAATATAAGGTGTTATAAGATGCAAAGGAAAGAGGAGAATTAGGTTTACTGGATTTGAAATTGTATTTCACTGTTTGCTTTTGGTCTGGATGAAAGAATGGATGCTGGTGAAAAACAAGAGGCTTTTACTGTTAGAAGATCACAACCTGAGATTTAGATGGCATGGATATTTATGGTATAGTTAAAGTTAAAATTAATATGGACTTTAAAAATCATTTTATTAGAAGTGATCAATATTCAATTGAAGCCAGAACTTTTCCTTTTAGGATTAATGGATAAAGAGTTTTTAAAAAGCCATGGAAAGTTATTTCAACATATGATTACTGCGGCAAGATTAATATATGCACATATGGAAAGATTCAACACTACCTACTATGGAGGAATGGTTGGTGAAGTTGACGGATTTTGATGAAATAAACAAATTGACTTCTTTGATTAGAGAAAAGACACTATGTTTATTGGTGACTGGAAGCCTCTTAAGGACTTTTTGTGCAAGAATGAAAAAAAAATGAACTTGTGATTTATGGTTTTGATGATTAGACAGGATAGATTATAGAAAGAAGAGTAATATGATGTACCATTAGAGAGGTTAAGATATATTTGTACTTATAACTGCTGTGAAGAAGATCGGAAACCGCTTCTTTATATCTTTTTTTCTTAACTTTTTTTTCTTTCCTTGCACTTTTTGCTTTTTCTTTGATTTCTTTCTTTCTTTTTCCTTCCTTCCTTTACATTACTTTGTGTTAGTTTTTATCTTTTTGTTTAAACGTTTTAATAAAAATTATATACAAAAAAAAATAAAAATCTTCGCAGACCAGTTGGCTGCAAATACCACCATTTCAAGATAGGGAAGGTAGCAATTTGGGGAAAGTTGTTCATCTGGGTTGGAAAGGAGACAGATGACTCCAATCCCCTCCTTTCCAATCCACAGGAACACTTTTCCCCAGCCTGCTGCCTTCCCTACCTTGAAATGGTGATATTTGCAGCCAACCTGCATGGAAATGGGTGCAAAATTAGGATACTGTGTGGGTTAAACATCTATCCAAAATCGTATTGGCCAAAATCAGAGAACAGACCTTGAAGGTAACAATGTCCAAATGGTAGCTTATTACTTTAATAACAACCTTTCTCCCTGGGGTTGGAGAAGATCCTGGAATCTTGGTTCATCTTTCTTCCTATCTGACAACTTTTTGGAGATTTACCGCATGTTGATATCCTTTTATTTCAGAAAGAATCCAGCAGTAAGAACCTCAACCAGCCTTTTAACCAATTTGTATAGGGTTCTTTCTCTCTCTCTCCCCCTCCCCAATCAGAATCCTTTTCAAAGGTTTTATTTCCTACACGCTAGCTGGGAATAGAGTAACAAGCATGAGAAGTCCAAACTTGATGCAGCGCGATTTGGCTGAGCGCAGACAGCTTTCAAGAAAGCGTTGCACCGCAGTTGAAAAGTCAAGACAATGCCAATGCAAGACTTATTTTCCATCACGTGCTTCTCATTTCTTCCCTGAGCCAGGAAGGCCAACTGCACTGCTGAGATGAAAAGCAGTCAACCCATGGAGGAGAAGAGAAATAAAATAAATCCATGTAACTCTTTAAAGGCCAACCCGAATGACACAGAAAGGTGTGCAGCCTTTTGAGATCTTCAGAAATGTTCTTCTGGTAAGGTGGGAATCAGTTGAGGATGCTCAGAACAGATTCCTGTGTTCAGAATTTAAACTGGTTCTAACTTCATGTTTCTCCAGTAAATGGATCTGAAAAAAAAATACAGCTCCTAATCTAAACCCAGTTGGATCATGCAGAACCTGGAGGAAGAATTTCACCTTTTTCTCTTCCTAGTAACTTGCAATTATCAGTCTTTTTGCCCTGAAATAAAGTCTAATTCATTCAAAAATGTTAGGTCAAAACTTAGGGTTTAAAGCCTGCTGGAGTTAATCTGTGTATTGTTATGTTAATTTGCACCAGACGTTTTACAGCCCATTAAATGCAAACTTTGTGACCCTTTAAAGACAGTAAACGTGCTATGCCAGAAGCTTTTGTGGGTGCAGGGTATCCAATTAAAGACTTTACTACCCTCTTTTTGCTTTATTTGGAAAAGCAGAGTTTCAGCAAGTGAAGTTTCCCAAGACAAGGTCATGCTTAGATAAACTCTGATTTCGGTTTAAAAAAAGGAACTTGCCAGGAAAGTGAGGGATGGAACCTTAGTCATGTTTATTCACAAACAAATGCCATGTATGTCGGCTACGTTGATTAAGAAGCGAGATTGCCTGGGATTGCAGAGCCTTACCTGTTTCAAGGCCAGAGCATCCAAGGTGGAAAATGAACAAGCTACCTGGAAAATAGGAGAAAAACAGGCACGGGTCTGTTTTCTCTCCTTTCCCTTCTGGTGCAAAGCAACAAAATGTACAATTCTGAGCCAAAAATGCCAACTAGAGTCAGGAAACAAAGGTGTGTGTGTGTTGGGGGATCATACAATCAGACTGAAGGCAACCCCCCAACTCAGGGAGAAATTAGGTGGAGATCTTGGCCAAGGAGACAGTGCCAACCTGCTGAGATTTGACTAACCCTAAACTTACTGGCCTTTAGGAAGGTCTTGAAGATCAGGATGTTTGTGAGCCCATCATGGAGGTATGATATATTTATTTATTTTATTTATTTATTATCAAACTTGTATGATAATAACGGGTGACTCTGGGCGGCTCACAATAATAAAAAAGAAAAAAACACACGTCCCTCCAACCATGGATAAAATCTATAAATAATTAAAAAACATATATTAAAAATGCCCTAAAACCTCCTATAATTTTTAGCCCTAAAAACCTGCAAGATGCTGGGGGGGGGGACAAACCCATCACCCCACCAGCCATCTCCACAGGTGTGGGCCCCCCTCTGGCCCCCAGGCCTTCTGGCAGAGCCAGGATTTAATCCCTTTCCTGAAGGCCATGAGGGAGGGGGCACACCGGATCTCAGGTTATGAGAGATGTTATATGGTGGGACACCCAATTGTGCATTTTTTGGTTGCACTTATGGGGTTTATTATGTTTTGGCTTTACTGCTTTATGCCTCCTGAGCTTGGCTCAACAGACACTTATGATTCACTGACTTGGTTCACCCATCCTGCTAAAACTTAATATTTGGCAGTTTTCCTTTTGTGTTATGAGAAAATTAGGGCTGGTAGAAGAAACCATGGTCAAAATAAATGTGGTTTAGCAAGCTACCTAACCCCAATACAAAGCATTGGCTTACAGTGTGACCTATTTTCTGGAGCTGATAAAAGGGTGGTACTAAGTACAGATCCCATCTTCCCCAGCCAGCCTAGCCGTTACAGTCAAAGAACTAAAGAGACCTTCAGTGAATGACTGAGGTCAGTCTTTGAATCTTCAACTTCTGGCCAAGAGGTGCCTCCCATCAAGAGAGGCTCAAACCCTGAACCCTAGGGAGACTTTCAGTTTGAGTTTTAAAATTGCTGAACTCCAAATTACAGCCAGCCTTCATGGCCTTTCCATCATGCATAAAAGGCCAGACAAAGTTGTCCTTTGCAACCAAATTAAGAGCAGAGACAATGGAGGTGTGCCACTTGCTCCTTGGTGTAGATGGTCTGCTTTCTTCCCCCAGTTTCTAAACTGGGTTTAGATTAGGAGATGGGAAGATCTAGGAAATCCCAACCCCCATTCCACCTTGAAACATTCTGGCACTTCATGGGTGGCCATGAAAATCTCCCCTTCCCCAACAAATAAATAAATATGCATATTGTTACAGTAACACAAATAAGCACACAAACAACCTTACAACCTTCATTGGAGACAATGGAAGGCCCATTAGATGCTCTTAAGGTCCCAAACTACTTCTGGGTTCAGTTCTGTTGCTTTGGGCTGCTTCTTTTTTCCATTGGGTAAATCAGGACAGGGGAAAAACAGCAATGGTCATTGTAAAAAAGCAGATCCTGACCTCCCCCCACCCAATGCCTATTGGTGGATAAAACCCCCCCAAGGGGAGGGGTGGATCAGAGATTGAACCCGGGGAGGGGAGTATAAAAGCGTCATCCAAAAGTAGTTGTAGGCGCCTTTGACCTCTTGGAGATCCCTTCGATCCAGGGAAAAAAAATCCATGGTGTTTCTTCTAAGACCGATTTCGCTTCCTAACCCAAAATGAACCGCACCAACTCAAGTAAGGAATCGCCGTTGAGCGGCCAATTTCTTTCTGCTTTGTCTTTTTTCTCCCCCTCCCCTCCTCCCCCTCCCCTCCCCCCCCTCCTCCCCCTCCTCCCCCCCCTTTTTCTTTAGAGGGCAAAGGGTTTGCCGACGGTGATCTCGCCCGACGCGGAGGCAAACGTTTTATAGGCCGCTTTTCCACCGGGGATCGCACCTTGACCGGCTTCTGTCCGCTTTTTCCTGTCTTCCTTCTTAAACGTGCATCGGTTTTTAAAAGCTGCAATTATCGCTCCAGTCTGGGGGAATGAGAAAAGCTGTTGCTCCGTAGGTATTTAATTGACCGGGAGGTTTAAAAGCGCTGGAAGGCAGATGTAGTTTTTTAACCAGAAAACAAGGGAAGACGGGGAAACAATCGAATTCGTTCCGTCCCGGTTTTATAGGACGGCTGGTGGGGAGAAAATGTCAGGAAAGGGCTTCTCTGGATTTGGGGCGATTCAGAGGCTGCGATCCCGTGCTCGCCAATTCAGACGCTACCTCCGAGTCAAACGAATGGGATGCGCGGAGGCGAAATGTGCGTGGGTTGAGTTCGAGCCGGGGACGTCCCCGCGGAGCCCCCGCGCTTTCGCACGGCACCCCAGGCTCAGTCAGGGCTAATTTGTTGGGGGGCGCCAAGGGGAGACTTTCGTGCGTTCTGGGAAATTCGGAAATGGGCTATTCCAGCACACGGGTAATGGGCGTCGTGTGAACGGAACTCCTGCCTCTACAATCAGGCCTGTTACGGGCTCTAGCCAGCTTGCTCCCACTAAACTCATACAGCACGCCTAATCCGCTTGGTTAAAACCTCCAAGTGGCACGGCTTGCGACGCGTGTTGACTGGGGGCAATTTTCTTGTCGGTGGGTGTTTTTTCAGGTTATGAAAACTCGGCCCGCGCGGGGTTCACAAAACGGGGTCATCCCGAAACCCAGGCGATGGCGTTGTGTGAACGCCGGAGGCGCGAACCCTGCCCGTCTCCCTCCAGGCCAAGCTTCAGTCTGGCCTCTCGTTTCTCCCTTTAGAAAAATGGCCCAAAGTTGGAACCGCGCGAGGAGAGCGGCGGAAGCGGACCATCTATAGCAAAGAGCAAGTGGAGCACCTCACCAAGGCTTTCGAGGCGCACCCCTACCCGGGTTACGAGGCCCGCGAGCGCTTGGCGCGCCAGATCGGCATCCCGGAGCCCCGCATACATGTAAGGACGGCTGGCACCGCGCGGGCCGCCAACCGGGGGACGGGCGGCGGGGCGGGCGCAGAGAACCAGGGCTCCGCCAAAGAGCCCTGCAGGCGCGTTTCCACAAGCGGCAACTCTAGCCGGCCCGCCAACCCACCCACCCACTCACCCAGCCACCCAGCCAGCCAGCCAGCCAGCCAGCCGCTCTCCTCTCTTCAACTCCGCGAGGCCGAGGGGCGAAGCGCCCTGCGCGAGCAGAGCCGCGTCGCCCCTCCGCCGGCCTCGCACTCCCGAGCCGGCTCGCGCTCTGGCTGGCGCGCGCGGAGTGACTGGAAGGGCCTGAGTTTCACGCAAACGTCGGGAAAGGGCTCTAGCAGCGCGAGAGAGGGGAGTCGGCAGGACTGGGAGAGATTTCTGTGGGTCTCAGGTTCCTCTGGCAGGGAAGAGGAGGACTCGGGGCCAACCTCTGAGGTTGGTGCCTTGGGCTGGAAAAGAGGGACAGAGCCGTGCATCTGCGTTTGAAAAGCGGGTCTGTAACCACTGAAGCCCCCCCCCGCCCCTCCCTCGTCTTGGTCAATAGCTACCTGGTGCATTTTCCTTACGTTCTCCTAGGAAGAAGCAGAAAGGGGCCTATCTGCAGCCCGAGGGACTTTTGCTTTTCTAAACTGGATGTTCCAGAATGCTTTCCGTTACTATCGAAATAAAGGTCTTTACTCAGATGCTCCAGCAGAGATCCATAGCCTGAATTTCTTCAGGATACCTTAAGCATCTGCTGGGGATTTGGGAGTAATTTTTGCATTTGAGGATGCTCACTTCTCTGTACTATCTGGGAGGGAAAAAGTGCTTCAGCTTTCCGTTAAAATGTCAGAAGAAGAACGGGGAAAATATTACAAAGATTACTTAGATGGGTTGTCCCAGTGGATTAATTGTCCCAGTGGGCAAGATCTTCCTTTTTTCTGTCTCTAGGAATAATTTATACATTAGGGGATACGTTTCTCTGTGCATGTGTGTTTGGGAGGATGTGCCTGCTAGATTTTCCTGTAAAAGGAAAACTCGTCCTGTGGTGTGAGTGACTTGCTTGTTCTGACTGTTCTTAAGTTCTTTCTAGCTGGATGATGTAGTTCCCAGCATCTTCCTCCAAGAATGTTCTTCCTAGAAATTAGGATGCCAGTTATCGTGGAGTTCCCATGTTTAGCTTTTCAGCTGGCTGCTTCGCTACAAATCTTTGGCTTTAGGAAATTGCTTGTGTTGTTTTTCAAACCACATTTTTTTTTGCAGACCTGGCTTAATGTGTATTTCAAAATACACATTAATTTGGGCTTAATATTCTACTGTCCCTTGTTCCCAGCCAATCTAGGTGCATTTAACTTCCAAATAAGAGCACAACTTTAAAGGGCACAGTTTGGCTAGCTTGAATTTGCTAAGCTGTAATGCAATTTGGCATTTTTTTACAGCTCCGTTGCCTTGTCCTGCTTCCTACAATTAGAAACTAGGGGGTCCTACTGCTCTGGCCAATTAAGAGCTCCTGCCTGACTTCCACAAATGCCAAGAGCTATAGACTAGACTGAAAAGTAAAATAAAATAAATATTTTAGAAGAAACCACGTCCATGTTGTTTCAAGAGAATTATACGGATGTCTCTGAAGTCACTGTACTATTTAAGAGTTTAAAAACAATTTTTCCTAAGGTTAAATCTAAGTATACTTGCTACATAAGACCAATAATTAAGATGAATAGGTTAGGCTGCACAGCTACTGAATCTCCTGGGTTTCTTACCTAAATCAGCTGGCTTGGCTTGTAACAGGATGAAATGTGTAGAGGTGTGTTTTCATGGGGATAACAGAGGGAAGCTTTCCGAGGTGCAGAGCAAATGAACATTAAGTTTTAGGTGCTGGTTTGGGTTTATTGGGATTTTTTTTTTTTGGCTGGAACACCTGTACAGTAAAGTGTTTTAAGTCCTTAGTTGGATCTCAACAGTAATGGAGAAAATGTCTCCCCCCCCCCATGTGTTTGTTCACTATTTAATAAAATTTGTATGCCATCCTAGTCTAAGAACGTCAGGAAGTGTAAAAAAGCATGCAGAATTTGTTAATCATGTATATAAGCAAGGAGTAGGTCTTCTAGTTATGAGTTGTCTTGAGATGTTAATCTCTGTGGAGTTTTTGGTGCTCTCTGAGCTTGGCTGTTTGCCTGCAGACCCTTCGTTACCCAACATGTAACGCCGTTGCTCCGCGAGCTGCATTGGGTCCCAGTTTGCTTCCGGGTCCAATTCAAGGTGTTAGTTATCACCTTTAAAGCCCTACTCCCAGTTTTCCCAGTTTCCCTCTTCATTACCGTATGAACCAGCTTGGGACATCTGTACTTCGTTTGCTGCATGGCATGGGGCCCTGCATGGCATGGGGCCAGGTTACCTAAGGGACTCCCTCTCCCCTACGACTTCAACCCGTCCCACCCAATCGCACAGAGAGGGCATGCTTCGGACCCCCTCAGTGAAAGAACTCCAATTAGCGGGGTCCAGAAGGCGGCCCTTCTCTGCAGTGGCTCCCGCTCTTTGGAACATCCTGCCCCCGGAGGTGCGATTGGACCCCTCACTCCTGGCCTTCTGGAGGGCCTTGAAGACCTGGCTCTGCCACTTGGCCTGGGGCGGGGAGGGAATACTTCAAGCAGGGAGATGGCTAGCCCCATAGTGGCCGGCGGTCCTCAGCCCGATTTTCCATCCTCTTGGATTTTCCTTTTTTAGTACTGTTTTTAAATTTTAGATGTATTATGTATTTTATATATATTTATGGTTTTCATGTTTTTTATAAGTTGCCCAGAGTCTCCCATTGGGGGGAGATGGGTGGGGGAGAAATTTAATAAATAATAATAATAATAAATAATAACAACAACAACAACTAGGTAACATCAGTGCGAGTGAGGGTGGGGTTTGCTGCCTCCCTCACACTGAGGTCACCTACTTGGGTAATGAAATGTCTGCAAGCAAATAACTGAGCTCAGAGAGCACCAAAAACTCCACTGTTCAACCCTGAGCTACAGAAATTCTCTTCTGTTGGATGCCAACCTTTGATTTCTTGTTGTCCTTAACTGTTTTTTTTTAACCCCATCATATCTCAGCTTTGTAATAGTAGAGCATGTCTTTCTCTCAAACCTTCTTCTTCAGGTCTGGTTTCAGAACCGGAGGGCCAGGCAACCCAAGCCTGCCAACCACAGGAAAAGCGGCAGGCAGGAGGACTGTGCTGTCTCTGTGGGCCCAAGTCAGGCAACTGGCAGCGTGGGTTTCCCACCTGTTCCAGTGCAGCCTGCTTGGGAGGACTCAAGGCTGCAGAGGAGAAATTGGAGACTCCTGGAACACCAGCAAGTTCAGCCTTTGGGAGGGAGCCAAGAGGCTTCCTTCCCTTCTCAAAACAGCCTCCCCGTTGGACCCTCTATCCCAGTCCTGCAGAGCAACATGGATTGGGAGGCCAGTGCACCATCTGGCTCTGGACTTCTCCCCACCTTTCCCCAACCTAACCAGCAACGCCATCTCCCACAGAATCCCCTACAGATCCACTCCTATGACCCATATCAACAGCAGCCTTCTCAAAATCCACAGTTGGGAAACCATTTCTGTTCCCCCCCACATGATCGAGCCGCAGAGCTCCATAGAGCGCCGGACGTCATAGGACCTCTGTACCAGCCTTCGGGAGCGGCGAACGAAGTACAGATGCCCCAAGCTGGTTCATACTGCCACGAAGAAGGAAACTGGGAAAACTGGGAATAACTGGTCTGTGGGGATCAGTCTCTGAGTATCTGAGTTTGGGATTGGGACTCTGTCTGAAGACTAGGTTAACCCTCCAAGGCAGACAAATGGGGATTCCAGAAGGCTTGCAAAAAGATTGCAAGGGAGCTGTAAATGAATGTTTAAAATTCTCTGTTCATTGATACGGGGAATGTCCCAGGGGCTGCAGATTTGTTGAGGCAGAATGGCTTAAAAACGTTTATAACATCTGCCTTTGGTCTTCAAGCAGCGAACTAACTAATCTGGCTCTAATCAGGCTTTTGATGAGGAAGAATCTGAGACTAAATTGACCACTTCAGTATCATTGTCTCCCAGGAGAAAACTGGGGTTTCTAACTGAAAATTAGAGTGAGAAATTACACTGAACTGTAAGTTTTATTAGCTGCTTCAAATATATTTTATACCCAGGAAGTTTTTCTTATTGTACTCATTTATTGAACTCTTAATGTTGTGAAGGGGACATATATTTTAAAAGAACCGAATGTGTATCAGGAACTGCTTCTCAGCAGCAATTTGCAAGTTTCTTCTCAAACCGGGTTGCCTATGTTTATTATTCCTATCATGTTCTACTTAGGATAGAAATGATGTCTGAGTGTAGATGGCTGAATCATTCAGAGCCAATTAAATGCCAAAGACTGTTTGTCTCTTCCATCTCAAAAGATAAGCTGTCTTCATGGCTGGAGTGAGTGCCCTTGAATTAAGACCCAGGCAGAGAAGGAGTCTATGTGCAAAAGAAAGATCCACCAAGGCATTTCTTCCAGATCTGCTACAATTAGAAATGCTTGCCTGGATCATCCATCCATCCCAGGAGCCATAATTTTACTTCTCCTTCTCCTCCTGTTGCACAGTCCCTCTGGGCCTTCTGTTTGAGTGGCCATAGATCATAACTGACATGGGAAACAGTCCAACTAAGACCTTTGCAGAGCTGAAATCAAAATGTCTTTCCCTGATTTGGGCCACAAATAGGTTTTCTTGGTACCTTTCTATAGAAGAAACTCTTAATGAATGGGAAATGGATTGGGGAGTTGGATGTCTGAGTGTCTGGTTACCTATGCAAATGTTAAATCTTTGTAATATCTAGAATATTGGCTTTGAACAGAGGACTGGATTAGATGCAGGTCATTTAAAAGCCAACTGAGTTCCATCATTGGCTTAATTAAAGGCAAGGGTGAGGTTAGCTTTTCAGGCTAAAACAAAAATCCAGTCATTAGCAGGAGATGAAAGCATGCTAAAAAGTTAGTCTCAGGATTCAACCCTTGACACAAGACTCTTAATCCTATATACACTAAGAAGATGCCTGTGCTCTCGCAACATACCATCCAGAAATGCATCAGAACAGAATTTAACGTAAAGCTCTACCCCAAGACAATAGCTGGACACCCACAGGACTTTAACCAACTGCCCCGCCAGATTTTAGCCAAATTTAGCATGCTCTGTGAACAGGGCCTCTGCGTTTTGCTTTCCTTTTCAGCACTTCCCCTTAGAGGTGGCTACAGGAAGTTGTGTGCAGTGGGTCTGAAAGAGGTAGGGTGGAAATGAACCCTTCCCATGCTTAGTCCATGGCAGGCTGCAACTGATCTGATCACGACAGAGTCCCCCCCCGCCCCCCAATGACTGGTCAAAAGATGAAATAAAGGCCAACAGTGCCAACCCTCAGTCAAAATGGGGAGTGATAGTCATTGGGCCTCTGCAAAGGAGGCTGGGCACAGTGTTCAGGTTATAACCACTGGGGCAGTTCTGGTGCCAGGATGGGAAGGCTAACCTACCTTACCCTTGCAACCATTACAAAACAAACAGGCCTTCTCATATGCCAGACACCATTGTCTTAGTGGCTCCTTTTATCTTTCTCATACTGCATAGTAGACTTTTTAGCTCTTTCTTATCTGGTGATAAAATGCTTTATTTTCCCCAAATTTGTATTGATAATGAATTAACAGCAGCTACTTCACTTATCTTTGGCTCATTATCCTTCAGAAGACAGGCCTTTTTATGGATGATAATGGGCAAAAGAAAATGGAACAGAAAGAACTGAAAAGTGAGATCCTGCAAGGAACTCTTCTGAGTGTGAAGATTTTTATCTCATTGAAAATCCTGAAATTAGGGAATGGGCATTGCAAAACATCCAATGATAGATGGTGGAAAAACGAAGCAAAAGGATCTGTAAAGAGATTCTAAGGGATCTCCAGAATGGATGGAAAGGCAGTAACGTAAGCAAAAGGATACATGTTGAGGCTAAATATTTTAATTGTATAGCTCTGTGTAGAAACTGAGGTATGATAATGATTGGCCCACAAGGGCATCTTAGGTGCAAAGGATTCAGTGAAAGTGTGCATCCTGAAACAAGCCCAAATGCTGTAGCAGGAATAAGGGGGCTTTAAATGAGCTGGAAGGGAAAGAGGCAAGGCACAGTGACATTCTTGTGCAAATGAACAAATTATGCAATTTGCCTCTTTTGTACCTGGATGCAAATGCCAGGCTGCGTCTGAGGGATCTGCATCTATCTCACAGGTGTTTTTGTTTTAAATAACATGAAAGATGCTAAAACATCCCTCTCTAGGGCAGGGTAGTTAACAAGGGTCAATTCTTCCTTCACACGTACATAACCACACCTCATATTTTCGCAGCTGAAATCTCCTCGATTCATAGACTGTTTTCTCTATGTGGCAGAACATTTCAGCCTGTAGAATTAAGAATGGCTTATGAGTTATGAGCAAGACAGCTTCATCTTCCCTCCCTCCCTCCTTTTCATGGAAGAGTCTTGCATCCCTGGTTGGACCCTGGTAGAATATTTGTTAGAAGATGGGGAAATGTTAAGACATGCAAACGTTGGTGGAAAAAAGCAGTTGCTAGAATGTGACCCTTTGCAAAGAATTGAATGGTTGGTTGAAAGAAGCAAAACTGACAATGTATAAAGAGCAAAACATCAGAGGAATACTGGTAGCATCTTTTCTGACTGAAACATTTTATAAAAAGGCATACAGGTTTGCAGCTTATTTGTTAGTTGGAAAAAGTGCTACCAGATGCCTTCTGAGTTTTTGCTATCCTAAACCAAGTTGCCTCTCTTCCTACAATGCCTGTAAGAAGACTAATCCTCTGCCTAATTGGTTATAAGAAAGTGAGAATTGATGTGTCAGGCCCAACATCAAAGTCAAGTTGAAGACCGTGGGAATAGGGTACTTAAGGGAGTATGCAGGAAAACGGAGAGAGAGATCAGGAGTGAATGGGTGCTCAGCGAATATGGATTGAACAGAAAAGTGAGTAATCGGAAGAAATAAGTACATTAAAGTGGCTTGGTCATAGAGAATGGAAGAGGAGCAAAATAAGAAAGGGGGACCCCAAGAAAGTCATTGTAGGGTGGGGTGGGTGAAGTCCTCAGAGAAGTTTAAAGGCAGTGATGGGAGCATGCTACAGAGAGGGACAGCAAACCATGTTTCCATAAACTAGATTTACCAATATTTCCTCCTCCTCCTCCTCTCATGCCTTAAATTTCTGTGGCTTACTATCCCTTTATGGTAACTTTGCCTAAGATTGCTCTCACCCAAGGGAACAGTGTGATGGGTATATTATCTATGTAAAGGGAAGAAATAATTTCTGGATTGAGCAAAGACAAATAGCTAGCATTTTTTTAAAGAAACAAGAAAACCATACATTTTAAACTCTATTGTCTTGTTCTATTTACTTTGAAGCCTGAAAACGTGGCATGGCATCTTACAGCAATCGTTAGGCCACAATGCCTCTTTTTGTTTCAAAGTTCATTTTTAAACTCGGCTATGAATCAGATAAATGCTTGTGAAATCCTACATCCTCTAAAAACTCATCGATGTTGCAACTGTGCATCCTTCTGTCAGAGTGAGCACAATTAAGCATCCCAGAGCTGCCTTCTAAATAAAGATGAATACGTTTGGACTGTAACATACAATGGCTGTAGATAAGCTATTGTTTGAGATCCGCCTCCTCTGCGAATTTGCAAAATGGAGATAATACAGGATTGCAGCAGGGGGCAGGGGGCTTTCATTCCTATTAATCATTGCAGCATAAACAAGGATCTGCAACGAAATGGTTCCATGAAAAATGTTTAAAATTCATGTATTTTAAAATTTATGCATTTTATTATGTATTTCCCAGTCTAGCTAATGGACTCCCAACTCAGTCCTGGTTCTTTTCTCAGCCCAGGCAAACAGATGGATGTATCTGTAGCTATATCTTAAATGTATATACAGTAGGTGTGTCTGTATTAAAAAATTTCTAATATGGCTGCTATTGAGTTTCTCTTAGCAAATCCTATAGGAATTTAAAAGATGTAAATATGTTAAATTCCTAAAATATGGAATTTAGTATATTATGGAGAACTCTGGCTTTACCAAGTCTGGAACTTGGCCAAGAGAATGATTTTATGTAGGAAAGCAATTTATTCCTCTGATGTTGAGATATGTAATTAATTTTTGAAATATTTTTATATTCTGAAAATGAGAAGATGGAACAATATTTTTCTGTATGGCCTAGATTTACTAAGGAGTTTAAAGATTGTACTGACCTTTTATGGATATTATGTACATGGATCTTATTTCTTAGTTTGTTTTTCTCCTCTGTTTTCTTTAATCACTCTAATGTATGTAGTTTTTACCTACATTAAAAGGTTTTCCCCTGTATGAAACTGATGTGATTTTTTGTTAGTTGTGCTTCACTAAGATAAATCTTTCTGAAAAGGAAGTAGTTCCCTTTCCTTTCCTGTGCCACGTTTTTGTTCTAAAGATAATAAAAATCAGCAAAATAAAAGAAAAAAATATCTGACTGATTTTGTTGTAATTTCTTTGGCTTTTATGGGCCACCCTGAGTTGTTGGGAGTTGGGTGGCATGCACGTTCAATAAATCATTATTACTGATGGTCACACAGTTGGCCAGATGTTTAGACTAGATTTGGCATTTTTATCCACCCAAGAAAACTGCACAGATGGCAGAATTAGTTTCCCGTTCCAGGGGCATAAAATTGCAATGGCTCCTCGTGGTGGTGCCAAGTCCATGTTCCTCCTTGCTCCTTCCTTTTGGGGATCCCAGGACGCCACAGCCCTGCACAGCTGGAAAGCTTGCACCCGCTTTACCTCCTTTTGGGTCTCTGTGGGGAAGGGGGGATTCAAAAGCTTCCACATCTGGATTGGACCTCTCCTTTCAGGTGAATGCCTCAGGAGTCTGCACAGATTGCTTTTCTCTCATACCAGTGTTTTTCAAGCTGGGCTACTTTAAGAGGGGTGGACTTCAACTCCCAGAATTCCCCAGCCAGCATGGCTGGCTGGGGAATTCTGGGAGTTGAAGTCCACCCCTCTTAAAGTGGCCCAGCTTGAAAAATACTTATACCAAGATCTGAGCTGGCTGTAATACCGCATCAAACCGCTAGGGGGCTGCAGGGCGCAACCCAGTCGCGAGCAGCGGGGTTGGGTTCGCGTTCCGCCGGTTGCTATGGTTCCCCCGGTGTCACCGAGATGATCTTCCCCCACGCGCGGAACGAAAAGCCGCGAAGCGCAGTTTCCGGGGGGACGCGTGGAGGAAGCGGACCGGGAGGCGGGCGCTTCCGGTCGCGGCGCCACGCGGGGAGCGCTGAAGGGAGCTGAGCAGCCGAGCCTGCCCGGAGCGAGCTGAGGGTAAGGCTGACTCGTGTCGACCGCGTTGTGTGAATGCGGGTTGGGCTGTGGATGCCGGGGAGAAGGGGGGGATGTAGTCCTGGTGGGGGGACGTGGTGTTTCGACAGGGCGGGCTTCGTGCTTTGGTGGGCTGGCCTTAGTCTGGGCCGCGCCAGCTTTGAGAGAGCTTTTGAAATGCCTGTCATATTTAAAAGACATTCTCTTACCCTGATCTGGGACCAAAATCAGGCATTTTGGAAAAAGCAAGATGGGCCGTGCCGAAAGGGGATGACATGAACAACACGCTTCTGTCTATCTATCTATCTATCTATCTATCTATCTATCTATCTATCTATCTATCTGTCTATCATTTTAACGTGAATAACATGTTTTCATCTATTTATCATTTAATTTACAATTTCATAAAGTATCCTTCATTTATGGTTTTATATCTCTGTCCGGGGTGTACCAGAAATCAGGCCCCATACACAATTTATTATACAAAGTACCTTAAATGTTCCGGTTGGTTGCGGTTTTCTTGCCCTTGCTTTGTCTTGAAGCATCTAATTACAAAATAGGCCAGTATGGGGAAACAACCGGGGCTGCCTTTATAGACCTCCGTGCAGCATTTGACACAGTAAAGAGAGAAATATGAGGGAGGAAATTGACTGTCCTCAAAATGGGACCCAGACTACTGGCGTTGATCAAAGCCCTTTATGTTGTTTGAGAGTGCGGTTTGGGATAAATGGAGCCATGACAAGAAGGATTGATATTTACAAAGGGGTAAGACAAGGGTGCATACTTGCACCATTGTTATTTAGTCTATACATTAACACCTTACCAGGATTAATGAAGGGTCCTGAAGTGTATACGCCCAAGGCGTTAAACATGCATTATAACACCTTACTATACACTGACAATATGATTTTACTATAGTATTCGCATAACAGTTGCATAGGGTGTTAAGAAGGCTTGGCTCCTACTGTCATAATAATTCTCTAATCATCAATAAATCAAAGTCAAAAATTATGGTCTTTGGAAAACAATATCATAACCATAGATGGCTATTAGATGGTGAGACAATAGAGCAAGTTAATATCTTCCCTTACCTAGGGGTAGTCTTCTCTGAGACCGGATCTTGGCTTCCTCATCAGCAAAGGATCTCACTTAGAGCAAGGGCACGTATGAACTCACTGCTCAAATTAATAAATCATAGCTATCCAGGCTCCTTAGCCCCAATTATCAAAGTATACAAGGTCAAGGTTACACCTATCCTCTTATATGGTGCTGAAGTTTGGGGCTTAAAATACATATCACTATTACAACAAACACAATCACAGCATCTAGGAAGTATTCTGGGTGTGGATAAAAGGACTTCAGCTGCTGCAGTTAGAGCCGAATTGAGAATTCATACAATCTTTTCTTTGTCTAAAATCAGGGCTTATAATTATTGGGGCTAAATCAATGCTATAGCAACTGACAGACTCCCAAAACTCTGTCTGTTAGAGCAGACAAAATCTCTTAGTATAATGAACAAATTATATCAGGAGCTGTGGCCTCCCTGCCTCATGTCCAATTGTTTCTGGAGAACAAGCTAAAAAGATTGCAGCACAAAGAATCTTGGATATAGAAGCACAGAAAGATATAGCTACTCTTAGTAAGGTTGGCACACTGAAATGGATGAGCCTTTACAAATGTATCTTCCAAATTGCCAAGTATTTAAACAAAGAAGTGCCCAAATATCTTAAGGTGGTATTTACTTGAGCAAGGTTTGAGCAGTTGGACAGAATGGTTAAATATGGAAGATTTAACCCAGTCCCTTATAATGAATGTACTTGTATTTGCGGAGCTCCAGAGGTAGAAGACATAACATGTATATTATTTAAAAGTCAATTGTATAAGAAAGAGAAGGATCAGTATTTTGGACTGCACATTAGATGAATGTCCTATTGGGATCCTTATATTAAAACAACATATTTTCTGTGTGTTCAGAATTCAAAAATTAAATATCACATGGCCCTTTATTTGAACAAAACAGTACAGTTGAGATCTGCATATGTGGATCTGATTAGAGTAAATTGTAGGGGTGATACAGAAATATGATTTGCATCTTTTTTTCTTCTTTAATTTATTTCTTTTCTTCTATTTTTAATATAAGGTCTTATTAATGTTTTGTTTTATATTCTGTATTCTGATATGGCCTAATGGCTAATCAGTAATAAACTGTTGACACATTTTCTTCTGAACACCACCTTACTCCTTTGACACATGACCTTGAACATTTCTAAGTACAGTAATGTTTTCTTTGGGGGAAAAAATATTGGTTTATAGGGCCATGTTTGTGTGTGTGTGTGTGTGTGTGATATGTAGCAGAAAAACGTGGCCCTTTTTTTGTCACACCTTATATATACGTAGGTATAAAAGTAATTTGATGTACAGCAGAAAAACATGGCCCTTTGCATGTCCTCAAGTAACTTCCTAACCTAAGTGTGGAAGTGCAGTTTCCCTCCTCTCACCCAACATACAGGCTGGGATTGTGGAGGATGCTGAGTTGGGAAAGGATGCTGTAAAAGGTGAGGTAAAAGCAGCTATTTTGCGTGCCTCATTTCTTTCTGAGTTTGCACAGGAGGTGTCCAAAGTTTACACTGCTATTGTAAAATTGCATGATTGGGGAAGTTACTTTGGAAACTGTTTGAATAAAACTCTTGGCTGCTTTGATTTTTAAATTGCTGCAGAGGCTTCTGTTGATTTATAAAATTTACAGAACGAAGATTATTTCTACAGATGCAGAAGAGATCAGGACTTCTGTAAGCCGTGTCTGTTATGTATAAGTGATGTGCCTATTGCTTGCATGATGGCATATATCACATATACTTTTTTTTCCCTTTTCTTTATATCAGTACCTTGGTGAAAAGCAAGTCTTTTGCCTCACGCGGTTGCTGTGCACTGGGGGAAAGATGGAGGAGAGCAGCAAAAAACAACATCACAAGAAACACGGTGGGCCCAAGGCTGGCAAGAAAAAGAAGCGTCATTTGAAAGACTTGGGAATTGAAGATGAAGAGGATGCCCGGAAGAGAAACCCCAAAGCTTTTGCGGTCCAGTCCGCAGTCCGCATGGCCAGAACATTCCACAGGTCTCTTTACAACTAGATTTGTTCTGCTAACAATACTGCTGTTACTGGCTTCAAATAGTGTTCTATGGTGGGGATGGCAAATTGGGTTATAGCAGATAAGGTCTGTTTAGTATATCCACAAGACAAAGCCTATGTTTGGTTATATTTATAATCTGCCATGCTTTACAGCACAATACTCCCATGAGAGAGATTAAATTGTGTAGATGAAGACCTTTTGCGGGGGAGGATGCTTTGGGTCCAAGCTTGAGATGCGTCCCCACCGATCCCCGGAGCAGTGTGCAGGACCCCAAGGATGCGTCATATAATTTTGGGGAATGTGACTGGACCCCAAACTCAGTAGATGGAATGAAGTTCTGTTCTGGCCTGCTAAAGGATGGGACTTAAGGATACACTAATCATTGAGCTAAACAAATCCAGTTAAGGTGTTTCTTTTCTGTATTTGTCTCTGCATTTCTGTATTCTCTGTTCCTGCAGAGTAAGGTTCATCTGAATGGCAGGTTATTTCTGAGACTTTGTAATGTAAGAATGAGAGCCCCAGTTTTTTCCCCAGAGTATTATTTTTGATGTCATGTAGGCCACTCTGGGTTATTTTGGGGGTAAAAAAAGGGGCAAAAATACTTTAAATAAAAATAAGTTGCCTCTTGTAAGTCTATGTTTTTGATCATATGCTGCATTTCAGTTTCTCCCAAAGAAGTCCACAAATTAATGAAATCTAATTATCAGTATTAAAACATTGTAAAATGAATCAGCCATTGTTAAATTCTGACTTCCAGATTAGAGTATGTAGTATATTCTTTGCATGGAGTGGATGGGCGGGGTTTGCATGTGAAAACGTTTGGAAACTTCTCTTGGTTCTAGTAATAAATCAGGGCCTATTGTTACATATGAATGTAGTCATAATTGTATGATTTTGGTTATATTTTAACTCAAACATAATCCTTATTCTTAAAACAGGACCCAAGATTTGAAAACAAAAAAACATCATATTCCAGTGGTTGATCGCACTCCCTTGGAACCACCTCCGGTGGTGGTGGTGGTGGTTGGCCCTCCAAAAGTTGGGAAAAGCACCTTGATAAAATGCCTCATTAAGAATTTCACAAGGCAGAAATTAGTTGAAATCCGAGGCCCTGTAACCATTGTATCAGGTAAAAAATCCATCTCTGTACTTTGCTTTGATAACTGCCCTCAGTTTAGACATTGACAATTTAGCTCTACTCTGAAAGAACATTAGTGCTAAGTAGAGGCCTACAGATTGTTTTCGGGTCAAAATCTGGCCTAAAAACATCCTATTCCAACTTCACTGGAAGGGCTGCCAAGTTAGCATAGGTGTTCTACCTTTACTGGAAGTGGGCTGGCTTTGGAATAGACTATTTCTACCTGCTTCACATTTGGAAACTTTATTCCAAAGCCAGAACTCTTCTGTTAAGATTGGGATGGGAAACTTGGAAGTTAGAATGCTTTGACTTCAAAACTCTTTGCTCATCTCTGGGGTTAACCACAGTTCAAATCACTAAGATATAGTAGGTAACTAGACTACCCTCTGCTTTGTAGCTTATTCAATTAGAGTACTTTATCCGGAGGAGGTAGAGCTGTGGTTATAATTGGTTTACGATCAGAAATCAACTTTCTCAAGTGGGGCAGGCATTTGGTGAGTCAGATTACTTTTCTTGTAAGCCACAGCTAATATAACTGATTTGAACCAGAAACCCATTCGCCAAGGAAAGCATCACTTGACTGATAAAAAAAAAAAGTTGTCCTGCATATAATCTGTCTATTTAAGATAGATTGCAATCTTTTTTTTATTTTTAACGAAGTATTATAATTTTCCTTGTTCTGTTTCTTGCCTTTGGTGGACAGGTAAAAAACGTCGGCTAACCATAATTGAATGTGGATGTGATATTAATGTAATGATTGATCTTGCCAAAGTTGCTGATCTGGTAAGTGTGATAATATATAATGAGACACAGGTAGGTTTCCTCGAAATAAAAGCTAGATTGAAGAAGCATAACATCTTTTACGTTAGTATATTAACTTTCAGTTGCCCTGGAACTGGACTCTAATGAAGCTATATGTGATTTTAGGCATACTTACTCTCAGAAGGTGCAGTTACTCTGTTGTAAAATACATTGAGAATAGCCTTGGGTTTGCATTTGAACTTTTTGCTCTGTGAAGAAGACACCCTTCAATTCAATATGGTTATTGGTCCGTAATAGTGGCATCTAACCCCATCCATATGTTGGACATTCTTCTTCTTTTTCCATTCCAGATTCTTCCAGTTGGAACAATTTATTTGCCATAACCTTCTTAGTAGCATGATTCCATTAGTAGTGGGATATATGGTGAAACCTGGAACACAATGATTTGTTTTGTTTTAATAATTAGAAAAGTCCTATCAATTAAGGCCAGATCATTATTTAAGTGACTCTTCCCTTTGGGAAAGGAGATACAATGAAAACCCATTTCACCCCCAGGCCTCCTTCTATGAACAGATCTATTATGCTGATCCTTTTGGGTATAAGCAACGTTATGCAAAGTGCAGAAAAATTGTGTGAGGCAAGCAAAGGGAATTGAAGATAGGGGATAAGAAAGAAGAGAAAAGAAAAGGAAATCTAATTTTATTTTATACCAATGCATTCAACAGATAGGCCCATGAAAGTTGACCTTTACCAGGTATTGTGGCTTTGGCCAACAGGTCTTTATGCAAGTTTTAGTAAGAAGGAAAAAAAAAGCAGAGTACAATAGTTTTTTTCAAGGTTTTTTTCCCCCCAATTTTTCTCTCAGGCTTTGATGCTTATTGATGCCAGTTTTGGATTCGAAATGGAAACGTTTGAATTTCTGAACATTTGTCAGGTACATGGTTTTCCCAAAATCATGGGTGTTCTTACGCACTTGGATAGCTTCAAAAATAACAAACAGCTCAAGAAGACCAAAAAGAGATTAAAGCATCGATTCTGGACGGAAGTGTATCAGGTATGATATTGCGGTAACTTTGCATAAGCAACTGGGAAATGTTTCAAAAACGAAAGAGAACGAAGAGGTGTTGTAACTGCATAATTCCATTTAAAATTGCAGATTACCATAAAAGAGAACAAGGTTTGGAATTCAGCACTGAATGCTATTTTAACTGTTTTGGTCATCTACCTGCTATTCATTTAGTTGTATTTAGTAACAAATTTTCATGCTATGCAACCGAGTTGTAGCAGGTAATTAAACTAACACTGTATTCAGGGAAAAAAACCCATTCTTGATAGAAAAGCAGTTAACTGTAGTATATTGTTTCAGTTACATTAAAATACATGTGTTCTATGAATATATTTAATTTTTAAATTTAGGGTGCCAAATTGTTCTATCTGTCCGGGATGGTGCATGGAGAATATCAAAAACAGGAAATCCACAACCTGGGGCGGTTTATCTCTGTGATGAAATTCCGTCCCCTTACTTGGCAGACAACTCATCCCTATGTTTTGGTTGACAGGTAATTTCTTTTATCTCCCTCAGTCAGATGTGTCTGCAGGGAGGTGGTCAAAAAAGTCAAGATGGCAGAGCAACAACCCTGCAATTGAAATCCCGCCCCTGAGCATTTACACACATAACATGTAAAAAGGAGGGTCGGGCTTTGATCGAATGGTTGTGGCCCCCACCTTCAATTTTTTGACCCCCTGCAGACCTCTATGCACTCAATACTCCATAATGTTTGGTGTTGTTTCGACTTCTTTCTCTTTAAAAATATTTTGAACCAATACCATTTAATTGTTTTAATTTGGATTTCAAATGTGGATCTTGTTAACATAGTAACTAATGTGGTTCACTGTACCTGTCACATTGGGGAAGATTTTGAAGATGTAGTAGGAACTGCCTGTAAAAAGGTTTTATAATATAATATGTAAGCGGAGTTGCTGTGAATGTTAGTGAGAGGAAGCCACAATATGATTGCTGTAAAATTTAATACATATTAACTCCAGAATATCATCAGTTTGCATACTACAGTGGAGAAAGAACCAAAAATAAGTAAAAATGAGGAGCCTAAAACAGTAAATGAAGATTCTCCTAATGACAAACTTTACACAATTTCTGCCAATTTAGATAGCTGATTTTCTGTTAATGTACTTAGTTGTGAAATTGTTTATATCCTGACCAGAGTAGAAATCCTCCCAAGCTGCATGCCGATAAAGTCAGTTTACCTTATAAAAAGTGAGTAGATAATATTTGCAGTTAGCAAGGTCCTGCAGAGACTGCAAGAGGCAGGAGATTCCATCGTGCTCATGTGGTCTGTCCACGTCCATGAGAGATGGTGGCTTGGGAATAGAATCATGTACAGCTGCTTTCAACTCACTTAGGCTGATGGATTTTTTTGTTCTTCAGGTCTGTTGTATTTTTTAAAAACAAAACATATGACATAAAATTCCTGGTCAACCAAGTGTTTTAAAATAGGGATGTACAATTTGGGGTTTGCTTGTTTGTTTGTTTTGGCTGTTGAATGGAATATTGGAGGCTACAAGAAGTAACACATTGGCGAGGAGAAACATGAAATTTGATTCGGTTGATTTGAAAAGGTAAAGGTGCTTTTAGGTTGAGCATCCTTCTTGGTGTCCTGCAGAAGGGGTTGACATTGCCTTTCTCTGGGAGTTTGTAATGATCTCCTGAACTCAGTCTGACCCTTTTTGAGATGAACCAAGGTTGGCTAAGTGTTGCCACTTGACTGATAAAATCTCCCTCAAGTTGAGCTTGAGTCCTTGTAGGTTTCTAGGCACGAATGCGGAACTAATTGGTCACGGCTGTCTTCTGGAAAGATTTTTTAAGGGTTCTGGGATTTTCTTGTGAGGTTCCATCCAAGTATGAACTAGGCTTAACTCTGCTTAGCTACAGAGTTTAGACGAGGACATTTTAAGGGATCTGATGATCCTTGGGACTTTATCTTCTTGAACATAATGTAATGAAGGTACGCAGCATGGTAGATTAATTTTTCAAAAATGATCTTTATCTTCTCTCCTGGGTCTTCAGTGTCCCCTAATTTGATAATTGTTGTTATATAATCTAAATTCAGGATCATGGGTGTACTTGTACTTTTAAACATTGATTACATAATTATGCCACAAAATAAATTGGCCAGAAAGAGCCCCACCCATGTATGAGTTCATAGCACCTAAACTTGCTTTAAAAATTGAACTGGGCTGTACATTTTTATTCCACACAAAGAAATCAAGAGACCAGTGCAAGTGTAAATTAGATGACAATATATATGGGGGGAAATATTTTGAAATAACTGCGTAAGAGCTTATGAAAGAGAACAGCCCATTTTCATCTTTGCTTTAACTGGAAATTTTTGAAAGAGCTCAAAGTTCTGTTGGCCTCATTTGTTACGCCTGATTTTCAGAAAACAATTTGGAAGTGAAATGTTCCAGGAAGTAATGTGCATTTCTAGTTGTATTGTTCAGTTATGTAAAATGGTATGCTGTTTCCCAAAATATGTTTCAAACTTTCTGAAACAGAAACTCAAAATGCACAATGGCAATGTTTGCTAATAGCATGAAGATGAGTTAAAAATGATTCCCATACTAGGGTCTAGCAACTTGAGAGGATTTGGGCAAATGTATATGAGTCTGAGTAAAATGTATATGAGCTTTTCACAACAAGGATAACGATAGATTCTAAAACAAACTATTAAAAGTTTCAGGTGGTTAGGTGGAGGCACGGTACTTGTAGTATCAGATTAGCATACATAAAATGTTTTCCACCACCTCTCTGAACATTCTAACTCTAACATTCTTACATTCTGCAGGATGGAAGATTTGACAAATCCAGAGGTTATTAGGGTTAATCCAAAGTGTGACCGGAAGGTTTCACTTTATGGTTATCTAAGAGGAGCCCATTTGAAAAACAAAAGCCAAATACACATGCCAGGTGAGTAGAATTGAAGATTTTTGCATGCTGCTATATTTTGTTGTCAAAGAATGATTTAAGAGTCTTCTAAGAGTATCTTCTTCCCTGCCTGGGGAGAATATGGAAAGTCCTTAAAAGGTGGCTGGTATGGGTCTTCCGGGCTGTGTGGCCGTGTTCTGGAAGTTTTGTTTCCTAATGTTTCACCAGCATCTGTGACCGGCATCTTCAGAGAGCAGGAGCACAGACAGGAGCAGTTCTCTCTGTGCCCAGGATGATGTGACCCTTTTGTGGGTATTTATAGAGATCTGAAGGGGGGGGATTGGGGGTGTGTGTGGGGTGTGTGTGTGTGGGGGGGGGTGGGGTTTGGGTTAACGAGTGGCTGCTTGTTTTGGTGTCAGAATATGTGTGTATCTTCCTGGGGATTAGGCAGGGTTTTTTCTTCTATTGAGTTGGTAACAGGTGGGTGCTGGGGGTGATTAGTATGTCCATTACTATTATTACCGTCCATTTCTTTTTCCATGGTGAACTTCCATTTCTAGACACGTTGGTCATACGCAAACCAGACCTCAAATCAGGACACAAAGTTTACAGAAAACCCACTCACACAGACCGGTACCTACACAAAAACTCCAACCACCACCCACGTCAGAAAAGAGGCATTATCAAAACCCTGATGGATCGGGCCAATCGGATCTGCGAAACCCAATTCCTAAACTCTGAACTTAACCACCTTAATTGGGTCCTACAAGCGAATGGCTACTCCAAGAATGAAATAAAAAGAGCCATCAAACCAAGAAAACAACATGCGACTGAAGAAGAAAAACAGCCACCCACCAACAAAGTATTTCTGCCCTACATCAAAGGGGTCACAGACCGCGTGGGAAAACTGATGGAAAAACACAATTTCCAAACAATCTTCAGACCCACCAGAAAAATACAAGAAGTGCTAAAATCAGCAAAAGACAAAAGGGATCCCCTCACCGCCGCAGGAGTATACCGCATACCATGCAGCTGCGGGGAAGTATACATCGGGACCACAAAACGAAGCATCCAGACCAGGATAAAAGAACATGAAAGACACTGCAGACTACAGCAACCAGAAAAATCTGCAGTAGCTGAACATGCTCTCAAGCACACTGGACACAAAATCCTATTTGAAAACACAGAGATACTGGACAACACCAACAGCCACTATACCAGGCTATACCGGGAAGCCATTGAGATTCACAAACACCAGCACAGCTTCAATAAAAAAGAGGAGAGTCTGAAAATCAACAAAACCTGGCTACCAGTCCTGAAAAATACAGCCTGCAAAAGGTCAACGAACTCAGCTCAACCACCAGGACGTGTGAACAGTTCATACAATGAACATACTAATCACCCCCAGCAGCCACCTGTTAACAACTCAATAGAAGAAAAAACCCTGCCTAATCCCCAGGAAGATACACACATATTCTGACAAGCAGCCACTCGTTAACCCACACCCCACACCCCCCCACACCCCACACACACACCCCACACCCAATCCCCCCCCTTCAGATCTCTATAAATACCCACAAAAGGGTCACATCATCCTGGGCACAGAGAGAACTGCTCCTGTTTGTGGTCCTGCTCTCTGAAGATGCCGGTCACAGATGCTGGCGAAACGTTAGGAAACAAAACCTCCAGAACATGGCCACACAGCCCGGAAGACCCACACCAGCCATTGTATTCCGGCCGTGAAAGCCTCCTTAAAAGATCTTAGCTTTGAAAAGCAGCTTGTTGGGTTCCTAGTAAGGTAGATAATAGGAAAGTTTGAAAATGATTTGGAGGAAGGGCTTTGAGTATCACATGTCATCATAACCCCTCTCTGCAGATCATTAAAGCAGCCCAACTATTTTCAGCCTTCCATACAAGTCTGAAAAAAAAAAAAAAAGATGTCACTTTTAAGAGTTGCATAAACCCCTGTTTCTCAACCTCAGCGACTTTAAGGCATGTGGACTTCAGCTCCCAGAATTCTCCAGCCAGCAAGTCCCAGATCGAGATGGTCAATGCTCAGTTGAGGTCCAAAGTCCTTCTGTATTATTTTTGATGTGGGTATAGCCCTAGAAGACAAATATTAAGGTTTTACTGTGGGGTTATCTGCAAATGGCTTGCCTAAGGCATCCAGGTTCTTATTTGCATTCAGACTCTTAGACAGTCTATCGCTTCATCTGCTTTGTTGGTGGACCAGGAAGTTGGTTGTACAAAACGCCTAAATTTCTTTTTACAGTTTAAGCTTTTTTATTCCCTTGAAGTCATTGAGGGAAGCAGTTTTGTTTTATGCTTGTAGAAATTTCACCATTGTAACAGAGTCACTCTTATGAGATGGGCGGCCATGCAAATTATTTAAACATACAGACAAACAAAATAATTTGTTTTACATTTTTAGAACTCCATCCAGCTCTCACAGCTATTCATATATAAAATGTAAAGCAAATTACAATGGTAACAGTTCTACAAGTGTGTTTGTGTGTGTGTGCATGTATATATATGTGTGTGTGTGTGTATCTGCATATCTATATCAACAGATTATTTAAATTGTGAAACAGATTCAGGAATGTTGGTAGCAGGAAACCAACTATTAGAATTAAACTAATTTTTATCAGCAATAAGTATTTGATAGATTTCTTTGCCTTAGTGGTCAGTCTTAAGTATTGTAAGACATTTTATCTTTGAATCCCTTTAAGATTTTGCTGACGTAATCTCTGTCCTTGCCATTTTGATGCATATGCGATTCTCTTGGATCTCTTCCCCATCAGGTGTCGGGGATTTCACTGTAAGCGATGTCAGTTTCCTGCCAGATCCTTGTGCTCTTCCTGAGCATCAAAAGAAACGATGCTTAAATGAGAAGGAGAAACTGATTTATGCCCCACTCTCAGGGGTTGGGGGCTTGGTGTATGACAAAGATGCCGTGTATATTGATCTTGGGGGAAGCCACTCCCATCAAGACAGAGAGGTACGGTTTAAGGCTCTGGGCTTAATATTATGCTCATTAATTGCTTAATTAAGCAATTGCTTAATTGCTGTCATCCTCATCTTGTGTTGGAAAAATTGGCTCTAACCAGTCACCTGTTTTTTGAACCAAAGTAGTAATAGCAAGGATTCTGAAATTTGGATTGGTCTCTGTAGCTTTTGCCTAATATCTGACATTGTCAGGTTGTTGAAAAGGGGCTTTATTTTCTTCCTTAAAAGTTTGATTGGTCTTTGGGAAGATTAAATAAAGTGAGAATTAAATTTACTTTTGTTCCTCTGTCGAACCTTTTACATTCACTGAAACATTCAGTGATTATTGACAGGCTGCTAAAATAGTGCTGTGGCAAATAACTTAATCAAACAGAAGTTAGAAAATAATTACTGAAATGCTGTTGATTTATCAGGAGGAAGAAAGGCCAAATCATGAACTAGTCCAGAGCCTCATCTCTGCACATTCCACCATCGATGCCAAGATGGCTTCTAGCAAAGTCTCTCTCTTTATGGATTCCAAACCTTTAGAGACGGAGGATGTTGAAAATGAAAGGTAAGCAATAGATTCACAGCCAAGAAGGCAGTTGCTGATTATGGAAAGGAACAGTTCAGAGAACATTTCAGTGACGTTCTGTTTCCATAATGGGTCTGAAAGGAATATAGCCAGAGGAGTTTCCTGATGGTCTGACTCCATGGAGCTTTAATACCAATAACCAAGTTGCATATCCACTGTTGATGTTTGTACCTGAAACAGTATTGGAGGTTAGGGATTCACTAAATATTCCTTTCTGGGAACAGGGTACTTTGCATATCCCTGCTGGCTATTCTGTTTGGGTAGAAAAGATCCACCAACCTGCCCCACCAATGTAAAGGTTGCTCTCAGGTGGTAGGATTGGATTATTTATCTAGGGTCAATTAAAATATTGTCAAGTGCTTTATCCTGTCTTTGTTCCTGAAGGGTTCATGAAGCTTTACTTGATGCTTAATAGATTTTAAATGTTTATATTTGATAAGGATTCTTGCAATGCCTAAAGAAGAAAAGAAAACAGACCCGCTAACTGGGAGGACGCGTCGGAAAGCAGTGTTTGAAAATGAAGACAAAAGTGAAGAGGAGGAGGAGGAGGAGGAGGAGGAGGAGGAGGAGGAGGAAGAGGAGGAGGAAATGTCTATGGAGGAGGACATGGGGCAGAGTGGCAATAATGAGGAAGGAGAAGATGACAATAATTTTCTACACCAGAATCTGGTTTTGAGATCTTCCAAGCAGAGTAAAAAAGAAATTGAACATGCAGTGCTAACAGAATTGCCAGTGTTTGCTGACAGCGATGATGATCTTGAGAAGAGTTCAGAGGAGGAAGAAGAAGAAGAAAATGACCTTGAAGAGGCTGATGAAAGTGGACAAGAAAGTGAAGAGGAAGAGGAGACAATCCGTTCTGAACCTACTGCCAGAAATGTAGCTCAGTTTAGTAGACCTGTATACTGTGAAAGAGACCAAGAGATGAGAAACAGAAGAAAGGTAGCTAAAAACGCAGCCTGCTCCACAGATGCTGGGAACAGGACTGCTGAAGGGGCACCAGGATCAGATTTAGATGGACCTTCATCCTTGGAAGAGGAAGGCGGATCAGCGGATGATACTGACCTCGAAGGGTCGGATAAGGAAGAGACCCAGCTGCAAAGAACGGGCAGGAAGATACAAGACTCAGCGTTTATGAAAAACGAAGATGATGTTGAAGATCTGTTGAAAGAGGAAGATGGATATGAAGAAGCATTTGATTTTTCTTCAGCAACAGTTGGTATGTACACATGAATCTCTTGAAATGCTTGTCATTACGTTTTACTGCAGTTACTCGTTTCCTTTTGACGGTGTTATCCAAGCATTTTATCACTTTTGACCACCAGGTCAAATGTTTTATGAAAAACATTCTTCAGTTGCACTACTGTTGGTGGCTATTTTATATTTTTCCATAGTTACTTTGCCTTTTTCTTTACTTGTCAAGGAAAGTAAGGTTGAGATCCTATGCACAGTTACTTGAGCATTAGCCTGGTGAACACAGTGAGACTTCTGAGTAGAGATACATATTTGCTCTGTAGCTCAGATTAAGAAAACATGCTCAAATAAACATTCAGCAATGAAGTTATTATTCCTAGGTGACATATTCATGTAAGTGTCATTAAAAGAAATGGGAAAATCATTGACTGTTTAATCTGATTCAGCTAAAGGAACAATTTTTTTCCTCCCCCTTTCAGGGGCTCTGAAATGGAAGGAAGACCTTGCCCAGAAGGCAGCTGAAGCCTTTTTGAGGCAGCAACAGTCTGCTCCCAACTTCCGGAAACTCGTTTATGGGCCAGGTAAAAATACATTGAGCTGTCGGTATTAGAGAGTGCAGCAGAGACTGGGCTATGAGAGGGAGGGAGGGAGGGAGGACCTTAGGCAAATGTCAGAGCTAAACGTTTAGTAAAATTGTCATCAGTCCATCATCAGTACAATGAAAGCAAGCAAGAGAAAACTCAACATTTCCCCTGCATGTAAAAACTTGTCTATTTGGATTCTTAATTGCAATTAATAACCAGGAGAATGGCTCTTGAGTTCACTGTGTTGGCTTGGTGGGATTCTTAGGGACCTGCATTCTAGGCTGAAATGCAGGGAGGGGGAAGAGGGTAAATCTGGAACTGGCGGTAGAGCACTTCGAGATTTGCGGTAGTTATTTATTTTCAACACTTACATGCCACCCACTTAGGGAGTGTCTTTTGGGAGGTTTACTGGGTTTAAAAGGGTAAGCCCCGACCCTTAACTCCCTACCACAGAAGTGCAAACAAAAACTAAATTTGCTGCAGCAAAACAACAAAGGAAACAATTAAATGAGGCATAGCATCAGTGTTCCTAGAAACAACTGTGAAATAGATTTTAAAAACTCTTATCGAAAGACCCGCAACATGCTGAATTATCAGGAAAAAGAAGAATTATCCAATGCCACCTGTAATATCAGGAGTGGACCCATTGCAGTGCATGCAGTTCTAGTGTAACTTATTTTGACAGCTACCTTGGAAAGGTCTCAGAGGATCAGTTAGTTTCCATTCCTCTGTCTGTCTTTTGGCATAGGTCATCCTATAGAATCTGACTGGAACGTATCTAGAAAACCTGTACATTCAAATTCATTCAGGAATATTGGTGAGCACCCACTAACTCCAGTACCTTATCCACAGTGGAGATGTTTGTAACTGGCTTGCAGTTACTCACTTTTTCACTGGCTGGGGTTGATTATCACTTCCTCAAGAAAGTTTAACAGTGTCTTGGACTTAGCTGGGCAATCCCTTTCTTTAGTTTTTTTAAAAAAACACATTGTTCCCTCTCCATGACTCCATCCCTTCTTGAGATGCCATCATTTTGGAGCTGTTCCTGTGCCCAGACAAGCAGAAGTAGCCTCTCTTCCAGCAATCTAGACCTTCTCGTTGGATGCTGTCTATCATCTAGGGCCCTTATGATGGAGACTGCAGCTACGAGGACAGGAGTCAAGTGGAATTAAATGTCTTCTCAGTTCTTGCACTGAGGTGGCTCCCATTCTTGCTTTATTCGGCAGTGGGGAATTAGAAAGATTGCCTTGAGATTCTGGGAGAAACATCTTGCCCACTGAGAATTCCAAATCTGTAAGGATTTTGTTGCTCTAATAATAACGAACCCCTGTCTCCCCTGGTTGCTGTGTTGAAATGAAGCTAAGATGCATCAGATTTTAGTGTTTGGGATTCTTTAATTCTAGGCAGATAATTTTTGCATTTGGCTCAGGTTTGTGGATTTCAGGATTCTAGTTACAAACAAACAAACAAACAAACCTGCACACAATAAATCAGCTTGTCCTCAGCACCCTGTTTATTTGTTTCCCAGCATTTAGCTAAGGAAAATGTTCTCCATGTTTAGCCAAGCCAAAAGCCAGACCATGAGAACTAAAGCCAAATTCAGTAATCTGTCAGTGTTCCAATGTACCCATTGTGGTGATTACTAATGCTGGAGAATTCCTGCAACAAAGAATAAATTATGAGAAATGTAAAAGCTTGGCAAATGATGACTAAATGAGATAGAAGATCGTGTTTATTTTAGTGAAATGAATAAGCATAGTAGACCAAGAGATCCAGGATGGTAATGTCCTGTGTAGATTATGATGCAAGCAGAATGTTGAGGCTGTGCTTAGAAAAGAAGAAGGTTGTATAAGTTCAGATGCAACTTGTGTTGTCAGGCATTTTCAAAGCTAAGGGCAAAGTGTCTTTGGAGGCAGGCTCACTCTTGCTGACCTCATGGCCAAGGATGTGTGTTTTCTCGGCATTGCCAAGCTGCGGCTCCTCCAGATTCTTTTTCAATTTCCCAGTCTGGTTTACAGGCTTGGTGGTCCTCTAACCAAGAACTAGCCAGATCCAGGCTTGCGTAGCTTTGCACAATCGGCTAAGTTTGTCTAGATAATGCGGTCTGACAGTTCTAGAAGGTTCATGGGTTGTTCACTACTTTTGCCTCAAGGCCTCTGAGCAGTGAAAGAGCTTTCTTTGATTTGCCGTGACATTAATGCTACAGTTCAAATCACAGACCGAAGGAGAGGGGATGCAGGTTGCTTACAGAAGAAGGGCTAAGCCCCTGTGCGTGCTTTTATTACGTAACTGCAGATGCACCATCTCTGGAACCTTTAACGTAGCGCTTTGGTGAAAACATAACTGTAGCTAAAACGCTGCATTGATTCTTACTCAGTGGCTGAGGATGATGAAAAAGAAGAAGAAAGAAATGAAGAACTCGGAGGGTTGTTTCGCGTCAGCCGTCCTGACAAAGAATCAAAAGGAAAGATTGACGCTCTCGATTGCTCCAAATTTCCTGTGGAAGCCCCGCAGGACTGGGACTTGGATGAGGTGCGGCTTCTTGACATTGGTTGGGTGCTGTGTTCTTACAACTGGAGGTTGTGGTGCTAATGTCATGGTTTGTGAGTCTCACAAAATCTGCAGTGTTGAAGAAAGAATGTAGAGGAATAATTAAAATAAGCATCTCCTGATGCAGATGCACTGGAAATGAGAGCACTTGAAAAAAATAACATTTTTAATATTTAAGTCAGAATTTAAAACATTTCTTAATAGGTTTGAAAAAATGAAGATAGCTCAGACGTGACTAACCATTGTATTCCACTTGCTAGCGTACTGTTGAGATATAAATTTGCAGATTTGGTAACTCATTTGTCTCTAAAGATGCAAAGATTAGAAAAAATCGTTAAATAGAGAAACAAGATTATAGTTCAGTTTAGAAGATGGTGGTACATGTGGCAAAAATGTTCTCCCAGCAACTGCAATAATTGAAGTGAACACAGTTCAGTTCCCAGTAACTTCATCAGTAAGTAGTTACTTACTTGATAGCAGAATTATCATTCCCCTTTTGATCTGGGAAAAAAAACACCTGGCTGAATAATTACTTTATATAATATGCAGCTTCTCAAATAACCCACCCCTCTGAGAAAATGTATTGATATGTAATACCTGGGAGGCACTTTTGCTAGAAACGAGGTTGATCCCATCTTCTTGACTGCTGAATAAATTGTGATTTGAACCATTAGATCGGCTCTTCCCGACTAATGATTTAAAGTATGATTTTAGCCAATCCCACTTTGTTGAAAATGCTGTTCAAGCTTCATCCTCCGTGTTGAGAAAAAAAAATGGGAGAAGGAGAAGACCAGGTAGAAATTGATTAGGCTCCAAAGTCAAGGCACTGTTGGTTAGAAAGGGTAGAAATGGGCCTGGGTCATAATAGAGAAAGGGGAGGGAAGTGGGTGGAGGTAGCAAGGAAGATGATTGGCAGTTACTTGAGAAGAAAAGAGAAAGGACCATTGTCCATAAATGTGTTTGGACAGGCAATGAGGGAGTCAATGAACGAAAAAAAATAAGCCATGAAACAATTTTTTAGACTGACTACAAATGATGATTCAGTGCTTGACCATTTTATTTTAGCTTCCTTCCAAAGTAAAGGTGCAGACTGGCTATATTCGTCAAACAGCTCGTGATTGAAAGTATTTAAACATGTTTAGTGAGTTTCCCTCCAGTCATGGTGACTAATCTGGAAAAAACAATTTTGGGGTCTGTGAATCTGTCTTTGTAGTGTAAAACAGACATCTTTGTTCTGCAGGTAATGGACAGCATCCGAGACTGCTTTGTGACCGGAAACTGGGAAGCTGACAAAGATGCAGGAAAACTGTTGAAGGAAGATGGTAAATCAGAGAGCATCTTTCACTGGTTATTCTCTTAGAGGGTACCTGGAAAAAATGTTGTTTCTTAATATTCTTCCTCGGCCTTGCTATCAGTATGGCGGGCACTAGTGAAGATCTGAGGTAGGGCTGGATGGGTGCATAGTTAGTAATTTTGAGTAATGCATGCATGACCCAGAGTGTTGGCAGTAAGATGGGCAGATGACTAACAGAAAGATGGAGCTTAGAAAGATGAATGACGCTTCTGATTTCTGCTTTTTTTAAGAAGAAATATATGGTGATTTTGAAGACCTCGAGACGGGAACCGTGTATAAAGGCAGATCAACTAATCAAGGAGATGAGGTTTGAGACTGTGTGATTACCAATGTCTGACTTAACTGGTGGATGTTGTGTGATAATTAAGTCTCTTTTCCTGAGGAAAGCACAAGTTCTGAAATGTGTAAAAGATTCAGATCTAAATACTGAACTTGAAGTCAGTGGAGCTGTGCCCGCCAGAAAACCCTGCATGATGTGATAGAGGTTTTCACCCTGTGCATTATTCCAACTTGTAATCATGCTCAGAGGCATTGCTTGGTGTAAAAAAGTGGCTCCTGTCAAGGATTTTTTTTTTTTTTAAATCTTGTGTGCTGCAGGTTTCTTTGAAAAAAGAAAAATTAAAGCCTTGAATGACTTAAATGTTTTTTTTCCCTTTCCCATTAGGCAGAAAATGAAGAAGAAGAAGAGGATAATGAGGGAAAAAACAGCAAAGTGGCTGAGGAGGAAGAGGAACAGAAGAAGCGTATCGCTAAGAAACGTAAATTGAAAGAGATGTTTGATGCTGAATATGATGGAAATGCCACCTACTTCGATGATCTGAAAGAGGAGCTGCAGAAGCAGGCTCAGGTATAAACATTTGCTTGATCGAGTGGTTCCGTAGCAAAGAGAACGAGCCAGCAAAGTTTCTCGTTCAGATCTTGCAGAGTTAACTGTGGAAAAGGAATCCAAATCCATTAGCAAAACATGAATGAAGTCCAAGAAGACAAGATAGCATGAGAAAGAAACTTACTGTTGCCCTATCTTGACTGTCTTTGATATAACAAGGAGGAAGGGGAAAATGCTGTCAGGTTTACTATAGTGTAAAGTGATATTACATGAGAGCCAGTTTGGTTTAGTGGTTAAGGCACCAGGTTCGAAAGTGGGAGATTATGAGTTCTAGTCCTGCCTTAAGCTGACCTTGGACCAGTCTCAGTTGCAGGAAGAAGCCAAGGGCAAACCACTTCTGAGAAAACTGCCGGGACTAGTCCAGGCAGTCACCAGAAGTCAACACTGACTTGAAGGGACACGTAGGTAGGTGGGTAGGTAGGTGGGTGGGTGGGTGGGTGGGTGGATGGATGGATGGATGGAGTTATTCTAACATGTATCAGTTAAGCAGAGTTCCAGTATTTATTGTGGAATCTGTTTCTTGACCTGGACTATCTTGAAGGACTGACACTGCTTTTTCCATAATTCCTCAGTGAAAAGAGCAAGGATGTGCTATGACCATATTCTGCATGGTCATTCTCCAGGTTGCATAGGATAAGGAAAATGTGATTGACATAACGTGTATATACTGATTTAATGTTGTCTGGATTGTCATGAAACATTGGATCATAAGGTAACCAAACAGTACAGTAACACACACACACACACACACACACACACACACACACACACCCTAAACAAGGTGAGCCATAAACCAGACTTAGCATATTGTGGAGGTGCAGCTTCTAAATTTGTAACTGAGCTATTCAGCAGAATTGGCTCTGTATGGACTCCAGGTTAGCTGCAGAATTGTCTTAACGGACCTCAGGGTTGAAAGAGATTTAAGTATTGCATATCTTCTTATTTTTGTCTTGCAGCTTAACAGGCTTGAGTTTGAAGATCAAGATGATGAAACCAGAATTCAGTACGAGGGGTTTCGACCGGGCATGTATATCCGGATAGAACTTGAGAACGTCCCGTGTGAACTGGTGCTGCATTTTGATCCACATTATCCAATTGTCCTGGGTGGCCTGGGAAACACTGAAGGAAATGTGGGCTACGTGCAGGTATCATTATGTTCTTTCATGCTTTTTAACCATGATAGAGGTTCTCATATGCTCTCAATGTAGCTCTCTCTGTGGGTAGATATTTTTTTATTCCCGTATGTGTATTTTTGTTTCCTCTTGACCTTCTCTGCAAGAAGGAAATTGGTTACTGTTAAGTTATTGCCAAGAGTTGTGTCTGTTTCCTAGGGACTTAGTTTGAAAGCTCAGTCACACACCACACATTAATCTGAATCAGGGCCAGCTGTGTCTTCCATACTTTATTATGCAATTGAAAACTTTGTACTCAACAAAGGTGAGGTAGGAATGGTTGAAATGGCTTTTGAGATGAAGCTGTTCCTTGGTTTTCTTCAGATGCGGTTGAAGAAGCATCGCTGGTACAAGAAAATCCTCAAAACCCGCGACCCTCTGATTCTGTCTCTAGGCTGGAGGCGGTTCCAGACGATACCTATGTATTACGTAGAAGACCACAACGGTCGTCACAGGCTGCTTAAGTATACACCACAACACATGCACTGTGGAGGAACTTTCTGGGGTAAGAGCCACAACTTTCAGGCTTTGGAGGAGACAGTAGGAATCACTTGGCAAGCTGTTTTATTATAGTAGCAGTAATAATAATTTATTGTTATGGTTAGTTTAAAAAGGGACTTTGTCAAACATTGTGATGCTTTCAATGTTGGTAGGGCTAGGAAGTTCTAAAGTCTGCTACCTCTCTGCAAAAGACACAAGATGGCTCATTCTTAAGACATCACCCTAGTGACATAAGATATAAGAACATTGGTTTAGACAGTTTGCTGATACATATTTAGATGAGAATAACAAGCAGATGGCCCCCCAAAATAAGAGATGTCACTAGCATTAAAGACATACTTTCAAAGTGAGTATTGACTGACAAATGAAATATCTGTAGCACACCCTAATGAGCTACATGAAAGGCAGACAATCACAGCCATTCCACCAAAATAAAAAAAAAAAAAGCTTGGAGAAAAATGATGCTTTGACTTACTACACTGTTAAGAGTTTGTAAATCTTGATTATGTGTTCATTCTTTGGTGGTTGATAAATTGGACCATTTATCTTATCTTTTTGAAATGTGGTCTTCCTCCATACTTGGCTAGGTGATCTTAAAAGGCTAAGTGAGGTCAGTGATTCGGACTTGGAGGGGAGGCCCCTCAGAACTTCCAGGTCTCTAGGCTAGATTGAAAAATCAAAAATCATTCTGGAAAAAGGCAGTAGCAAACGTCATCTAGCCTGTTGCCAAGAAAATTACAAGGAAAAGTTGCTAGGATTTGAGCTCATCTTAGAAGAGACTTCATTGAATTCTGTAGGTGTTCTTAATGTTTAAGATTTATTTTTATCATATCTTAAGGGAAGACACACTTATCATATCTTAAGGGAAGACACACTGTTAAGTTATTTATTGATGATTTCATTCAACGTTACTTTATAGGCCCCATCACTCCACAAGGGACAGGATGTTTGGCAGTCCAGTCTGTGAGTACTACAATGGTAAGTATGTTATGGGCAGTTTCCAGTCACCCTGCAGTGATAGCTTTATTTGCAAAGTGGGCTGTTGAAACCGAATAGCACGAATGTAGATCCACTTGGCAGTTGAAGTTCTAATAAAAGATTCATGGAGGAGATTCTCAATTGAGGAGATTGAGGAGTTGAGGTTGTTTTGCTAAACTCTGGTACAAACTGATTTCTTATGCCTTTAAAGCTATTTTTTCTCTCAAAGTTTCTTTGGACCACACAGGAAAGGTAAACTAAATCAGAGGCTATGGACTTTGCCCTGAACCAGTCAGAAATTGAGACAAGTGCTCTTCCCATAAAAAGAACTTTATACATCATAAATGGATGTTCATTGTTTTATTTCAGGCTGATTTTCGGATAGCTGCTACTGGAGTTGTGCTTGACTTGGATAAGTCTTTAAGAATTGTGAAGAAATTAAAGTTGGTTGGTTTTCCTTTCAAAATTTTCAAGAATACAGCTTTTATTAAGGTATGGGTTTGAACAATATTTTGCAATTTGGTGTTTGTAGTCATGTGTCTTAAAATCTGCAGATTGGCTATTTTAGAAAAATGTTTCTGGTAGATACATGCAAGGACCTGCCATCCGCGAACAAAATGGTCAGGATATTCCTGCTGGGTTCTATTTCTTCTCTGGATTGCAGTTTCCCACAATGCTCTGTTCCCAGAATGATCGATCCCCCCCCTCCCAAAACCCCCCCAAAAACCATATGAAGGAGAAACAGAACATCCCAGAGTGCTCCAGAACAGTAGGCTTTGCATATCCTTGTTTTCTATTCAGTGGTACCTCGGGATACGAACTTAATCCGTTCCGTGACTCTGGTTGCAACTCAAGTTGGTCTCAAGTCGAGGTAAAGTTTCCCATAGGGTTCAATGTAAATCCGGTTAATCCGTTCCACCCTCCGAATTTGGTCGCAACCCGAGGCAAATTTCCCCATAGGGTTCAATGTAAATCCCGTTAATCCGTTCCGCCCTCCGCCCGAATTTGGTCGCAACCCGAGGCAATTTTCTCTTCAGAGCCTTACTCCCGCCAAGCCTGCTCTGCATTTTCTTTGGAGCCATGCTAACACGCACACCAAAAACCTTCGCAAAACACCACAAAACACACCACAAGCCTCACCGAACATCTCCTTGCTACCGCAACCTCACCCACAGGAAGCCGCGACCGCGTGGCAGCAGGGAAAATGGCCGCGGATCCGGTTCGTTAGTAGAGGCGTTCGTAACCCGAGGTACCATTGTAGTTACAGATGAAATATTGGCAGTATACCGTATCTCTAAAGGGCTTTGAAAGTTTGAAGGAACCTGCTGTGATTCCTACAATCTAGTCTTAGGTGTCTTCTGAGAAGTCCCTTCTTTTAAAGATTTCTTTAGATTCTAGAGTTCTGCCAGATTCTGGAATACCAACCCTAGAAGTTAGAAGGGTTTTTTAACATCTAAGAGGAAGAATTCTGTGGAATCCTGTGGAAAGCCTTAGGATAATGCTAAATAGTAATGGTGAGAAAGGTATGATAATTCCTTAGATATCAGGAAAAGTGGCCCTTCTTAATTTGGCAAGGGCACAGGGTTGCACATAAAACAATTTTGTTGTAAATGAGGTCAGCAAATGACTTGAATTTATGTTTGCCTGTGTAGAGTCAGCTCAGATAGGAAGAACCAGACCAGGTTTGTGCTCCAGTGGGGAAGCAAATAGATCCAGATTGCTTTGGCTATCAGAAGTGTGGTTCTCTCAGAACCCATCAGAAAACTCCAGGCCAAGGTATAACCGAACTCCATTTCCCTTTGGGGAATTTAGACTGCCACAATATTATTTGATGCATTTGTCTATTATCTTTCATTATCTTTTTATCTTTTTTTAAAAAAAATCATTAAAATTATCCTTTGGCAGTTGGAAGACCAGGTTAGAGACAGATCGCCATGCAGAAAACCTATCTGTGTGGTTGCTAAGAGTTGACAACAGTGATGATGACATGCAATCAGTTGGCAGTCCAAGGAAAAGCAATAATAAAAAAAATAGTGGACCATTTGATGGCTGGTGTGGGTCTTCTGGGCTGTGTGGCCGTGTTCTTGAAGTTTTGTTTCCTAACGTTTCGCCAGCACTGTGACTGGCATCTTCAGAGTGCAGGAGCACAGACAGGAGCAGTTCTCTCTGTGCCCAGGGTGAAGCACTCTGCACTCTGAAGATGCCGGTCACAGTGCTGGCGAAACGTTAGGAAACAGAACTTCAAGAACACGGCCACACAGCCCGGAAGACCCATACCAGACATCGTATGCCGGCCGTGAAAGCCTTCAACAATGCAGTGGACCATTTATTTGTTTTTTTTTAAGTGAACTAATTTATGAATCTGGGAAAGGGGAGGAAAACATTTGAAGGATGACAGCAGAAAATATAAGGAAGTGGCTGAACAAATTTCAGTGGCAGTTCTGCACTTAAGAGCCAAACTTAGAATGTTTGCAGGCCTTGGTCAGTTCTGTACAAAACCAAGAAGCGCCTGATACAGAGTGAAAAAGACGGTTTTGAAACTTTCCCAACAATTATTCTCTCTGTCTTTTGGCCAGGTTGGCTGTATGTCCTTGCACAACAGAGCATTGTGTTATGAAATATTTCCCATTATTAAATGAAATCAGAAGTGCTTTTTTTCTGTTACATTGAAACATTTAAACTGAGTGATTCCATATGCCTTCCTGTTAGGTGTAAATGTAATGACCCAAGGTAGCATTTTTGTCATAGTATTCCACAACTGCAGACTCCTGTAATTATAACTTTTTATTTCTTGTAGAACCAGTTTTGTAATTGTTCATCCT
This sequence comes from Python bivittatus, assembly GCF_059951505.1. Taxonomy (NCBI): domain Eukaryota; kingdom Metazoa; phylum Chordata; class Lepidosauria; order Squamata; family Pythonidae; genus Python; species Python bivittatus. Next base: position 5,747,779 of record NW_028277033.1, read on the forward strand.
AGTATCATTTTCACCCACACTTTTATTTAAGTATGTGCCATATGAAATGTTCTGCAGTAAAACAGGAACCCCCTATGATTTATAAGCTGCACGCTCATTTCTTAAGAGGCCAATCCTAGAGTCAGGTTCAAAAATCTAAATGTAGAATATTGAGAAATAAGCTTCTTTGATGTAGGAGTCTTTTTTACAATGTCAGTCTGATTTTTAGCTGCAGAGAATTTTCTCTCTGTAAACATGGATTGCGTATTCCAGCCATAATCCAATAAAAGACACTATTTGAAATGTGTTTTTGTATTTTAACTCTTCAACAATACAGGTAGTCCTTGCTTAACGACCATTCATTCGGTGACCATTTGAAATTAAAAGGAGACTAATGACCAGTCCTCATAGTTGTGGCTGTTGCAGTGTCCCCACGGTCACGTGATCACAATTTGGGTGCTGGCAACTGGCTCGCAATTACAATAGTTGCAGTGTCCCATAGTCACATGGTCACCATTTGCGACCTTCACTGATGGCTTCTAACAAGCAAAGTCAACGGGGAAGCCGGCAGGAGGTCACAAATGGCGATCATGTGACACTGCGCTTAACAACCGCAACCAGAACTGCTGCAACCGCTGTCATAAGTTGGCGCAGTCATGTGACATTGCGCTTTACGACCTTGTCGCTTAGCGATGTGTTGCTTAGTGAACCTGACTCTAGACAGAGTTGCTGGTCCCAATTGCTGTCGTTAAACAAGGACTACCTGTAAAGGCAGTTAATTTAAAATAGGGCTGGACTACATTTTTAAGTTTCAAGGGCTTCAGTTTCAAGTGGCTTCAGAGCACAGTGGGCTGTTAGGACGTGCAGTGATTCAGAGGTGCTTACCTAGCGGCTGCATGATCCAAGGAAAAGAGGCTTTAAAGGAGTTGCAGACAGTGCTACCCCATGTGCTCCAAATCACTGCACCGCCCTAACAGAAATACTGTTTTAATTGCCCATGAAATGTTGACATTTGGCCAAATTAACAATTGGAGAACGTTCCTAGAAACAAATTTGGACCCAGAGAACAACCCAAATTACCGTGCAGTGTAACTACTTAATCATAGTCCCTGTTCTTGGTTGACAGAAAGCAGTCCCTGTTCCTGTCTCCCTTTCTGCCTTCAACCTTCAGCTCTAATTGCCTTTTCTTGGAACTTCCTTCTCTGCACCCATCCAGTTAAGGAGAAATAAATTAACCTCTAACTCATGTACCCCAGGATGGAATGTTTCTGCACTTAGCAGCACTGTGGACACAGAAATAGGCTGCTTTGCCATAAATCTGTCACGGATAATGTTGAATTCATGGAGGCCCATTTGTCATTGCCATGGTCTGTTGGATGTTGGCCAGCAGTGACCCTGGTTACCTGGATGAGCTCTGGGTGGTGCTCCCACTTGGGTGGGCACCAGAAACTTGTTCAGATTTATTTAGTTATTTAAATTTATTATGGCTGCCCACTCCAGAAGGCTCCAGAAGGCTCTGGGGATGAGTTCAAGTTCAATTTCTCTTGGTGTGGTACTTAATGCAACGAAGTTAAAATAAATAAATAAATAAATAAATAAAATAGATTCGGGCATACTTTAGGAAAGCTGTGATTTATTAAGGGCATGCCTGCCTTCATTTATGGCAGAGCTGGCTCTCTCAAAGGCTCCTCTGTTAAAAAAAGCGTGCTGCTTATAAGGGAGGTGAACTACAAGAAATGTTGATTCCTTTGTTGTTAATCGTGGTGCACCATCAATGGAAAAGTTCTCTTCAGGGCAGCGTCTTTGTTCCGTGCCGTGCAGGGCATGTTTAACTCGGTGCTGGAAGTGGCCAAGTTTGAAGGCGCAGCCATTCGTACGGTGAGCGGCATCCGGGGACAGATCAAGAAGGCCCTTCGAACCCCAGAGGGGGCCTTCCGGGCAACCTTTGAAGACAAGCTGCTGATGAGTGGTAAGCTGCGTTTTCAAGTGGCACGTCTTAAACTGACTTGGGAGGGTGGCCTTTTGTCAAGGGTTATTTGGGGAAGCCCACTTCAAGGCCAGGAAGATCAGTTCTGGGGTTGGAACGCCTCCGATGATGCTTCTGGCAAATGTTCCTTTGGGGAATTGCTTATAGATTGGGAAGAGACAGGGTCAATGGCTCTGATTATGCATCCATAATCACTGTGAGACTGCACGGCTGTGAAGCTCACCCAATTTCATGCAGATCCCCAGAGAGGGAGCTGAATTCGTCATCTGTAGCAGAGAGGGAGAGAGGGAAAGAGATTGACCGTCGGATTCATGGCATCTTAAGATTGCATTTTATTATTATCGTTAGTTTTTATAAGCTTTTTCGAACCTTTTGTTTTGTCTGTTTTCACTGTTCCACCTTTTATTTCTCCCCATTCTTTCTCCCATCTTTCTAACTGAATGTATTTAAAAATACATCTCAAAATAATTGTAAGAGATTGTGGAGAGGCTGGGGAGGAATGAAAGGAGTCCAGAGACAGAGGATTTGACCAGTAATTTTCTTCTTTCACCTGACAAAATGGGCTTGATTCACAAAAGTGGATAATATAATCAAATGCATTACTTTTAAAAGTGCCACGCATCTCTTTTTTTGTTAAAGTAGAGTTGGTTTTGTAGCACGCAGCTGACCTTGACTGATCTCAAAAAGAATAGGGATCACCTTAGCGGTTAAGAGACCACCATGAGATCACATAACTGTAATCAAATTCAGGAAACTGAGACCACCTCCTGAAGAAAGCAGTGGTAAGCCACTTCCATACTGTTGCTAAGAAAACCACATAAAGTCACCAGAAGTTTCACCACCTCGAGTTATTTATAAAAAATCATAAAGGCGGGATAAAAAGAAAATCTAATAAAAAAAAGGTTGAACTCAATTAGAAAGAAACTTACCTCTTCTCTGGCTGCAACTGCCCTCTTGTGGAAACTTATGGTAACTACATTGAAGAATAAAGCCTGCTTTTTCTTTCAAGGATAAAGTGGAGAGGTTCACCTTTGTACATAACTGTGTTGAACCTGCTGTTGCTATTTTGCACGGTAACTGAGTCTTGTTCTGTACGTGCAGAATAATGGGTGGAATGAAATGTGCCTCTGGAATGCAAGCCATGTTTAAAAAAAACTATTCAAGTAGAACATTATTAACAACAATAATGATCCTTCTTCCTGGTGTGATGTTTAAAAAAAGAGAAAGTGACTGAGAATTAGAAAAAGGAGCATTCAAAATGGCAGGCCTTGCCCTTTTAGGCCCACTGTTTCAGGGCCTTAACATTTCATTCACCTTACTGGAAGAAAAAGTTAGGAGTGCTGATGTTCTCCAGCCCTTTGTCTTACAGTCTGTGTACTTTAAGATATATAGATATATAGTTTAAGAGATGGGTCGTTTTCCAGTCATGCACAGCTTCCCTTCTTAGATTATTCTGTTTAAAATGTTTTGATGCTTTCTTTTGGGAGTGGAAGCCTGTCAGGGGGCTGATCCACAGGAAGCTAAGAATCAATGCTCATTGAAACATTCATACCTAAATCAGCAATGTGGAGGCATTATTTAGCTCAGTACAGTTTTAAATCAAATTTAAAATCCAGTGCAGCTAATTTCCAAGAAGAAACAAGGCCCAGGTAGAAAGGTGGTATCCATCGATCACAGCTATAAAATCCAGTGATCTCCAAACTGTGGGCAACCATTTAGAACCATTTCCCAACCAATTTCTCCCTCTTCAGATATTGTATTCATGCGAACATGGTATCCCGTATCTGCCCCTGCCTTCTATAATCCAGTAACCTCTTTACTGAAGCCTCTGGGTGAAAAAACGTCCTGGGTAGGAATGAAGACAACGGGGCAGTTAAGACATGAGAAGGGTATCAGACTGAAGCAAAACAAGGATTCCCTTTATAAGGTAGGATTGTCTGTGTGATGTGTTTGTGTTTGCAGGGGAGATGTTACTTACTTATTTTCTAATGCAGTGGTTTAGATTCTGCCTGCTTCCGAGACTCGGGGAGGTTCCTCCCATGTGCGTAGGAAGACTAGGAGTTGGGAGGTCTAATTTAGTTGTGGGCAACCATTCGCTGAGGGATTTGGGATTTCCCCCCCCTTTTATTGAAGGAAATAAGGAAATACACACACACAACTCACACACATACTGGGAAGGGTGCTGGATGGCATAATAATAAAGAGGAAGGGGCAGAATTTTCCCAGGTCTTTTGCTGTTGCTGTTGTTACAGGGGCTGTTAGCAGTTTGCTTTAAAGTTTTAAGCCTATTCCAAGACTTAAATAACAGTTATTTTGTTTTCTGGCTTTCTGGGAGTTTGCTACTGATTTTTGGCGGTATGATTTGAGTTGGGTAGAGGCCATAGAAATTATTTTGGAGATTGTATGTAGGCTGCAGATTGCCCACTGGTGGATTAAATAAAGAAATTGGTATTTGTATGGTTTTGCAGTGATCTGTTATAATGCAAATTGAAGGTCCACTGAAAGTAGGACATAACAAAGAAACAGGGGAATGCAAACTGCTATGTTCTAAACTGTTTTTTGTGTGAAATTTTGCATTTCAAATGTGAAATATTCCATTTACATCATTCCTGGAAGCATTTGAAACTTGAAACAAACAAGGTGGGTGACTTTTTGGTCAGAGTAGGACATTCCACCAAATGTGCTCGAAATGATTCAGAGTGAAAGCTTTGGCATGCTCCTGAAGAAGATGATGACCATTCCTTTCCTTTTCCCCCTCCTTAGCTCATAGTGCGGGAGAAAAAACATTTCAATAAGCTGCATATTCCAAAAGCTCTTCAGAAGGCCTTGCCATTTAAGAACAAGCCCAAGTTCCAAGAAAGAAAAAAGAAAGTTACAAAGGATAAGTGGAGACCAGCTGTTATCAGGGAACCGCATGAAAGAAAGGTAAGATCTTTGTGGGCTTCATAGCAGCTCTCCACCTCCCATAATTGTCATCCAGAGTAGCTGTAAGCATCACAGTTTATAATATGGGTTTCTCTTGAACGTGCAAGATGCCTTCCCAGTGAAATCAATTGAAGATTTGCCATGAACTTCATTTGGATGTGGATTTGATCCTAAACAGGTTCATTTTGATTCAGTATCCTTGTTCCAATTCCACTAAATATGATTGGAAGAATGCCTGTGTTATGTACTTACATAACCTCTTAGTCTTTATTGGATGATTTCTTAGAAGCTTCCTCACTTTTCCTAGATTTGAAATTGCAACTGTTATGGAAAAGCATAAACGCTTAAGTTGTATTCTGCTCGACTTGTAAACTCTGCTCTAGTTGTAATGCTTTTTTTAAAAATCCATGCAATACAACATGGTTGCCCTGCCAGCTCTGATTAACTCTTATCAACGTCTACAGGTAGCAAATAAAGTGACAGATTTATTGCTTTGAGTAGATTTCCAGTGTTAGATTAAATGATTTTTATTGAACAGAATGATAGGTAGTTATAGACTTACCAGCTGCCAACAGGCATTGATCGTGTTACCTTTTAATAGTTTCCTGCTCCAAGGATCAAGAAAAAGAGTATTTAACACCTGAGTTAATCATAGCAATTACCTTGGTGGAGGTGGGTACAATAAAAGAAATTGAGCCAACCTTTCTGAGACCTTTAAAGTGGTGCCATAGGAAGCCTCTTGCTAATGCTGGCCAGATGCTAAGACCAATAAGCAGTGCGTATGGAGCTGATAACTGCTGCAATTTAAGCCCCAGTGTGTAATAGTATTGTGTCCTGCGTTCCTTTTGGGTTGTGATTAAAACTTGGGATTGGGTTGGTCAGCTTCCAGTCACACACTTCCTTCTTGTGTTAAGGTTGCAGCACTTCTCTCCGCTTTGGGCACGGTACACAACTATAAGTTGCAGAAGGACAAAGTGAAACATCGCCAGCAGGTTAAAGAGCATCTGAAAGAGAAACAGAAAGAGGAAGAAGCAAAGCTGAAGAGGCAAAAGGAAGCAAGGAAGAAACTTTTTCGTATTATTGGACAAAGGGAGAAGAAGAGGCAAAAGTCAAGCCTGAAGGGATCTGCTGAAAAAGAGTAACAAGTAGCCATGTGCAGAACCTACCTCCAAATGAGTTGGTAGTTTCCAAAGAAATGCTTCTAAGACACGAAACCAGTTATGGTTTGGAGGATTACATTCTGGAAAACTGGTGGATCACTGCCATTGTTGCTAGGTTGGCCTAGTCCGGAGGAGGAACGGAGCCTCCAGAGATGTCTGGAACGTTCTGCTACCAGCACAGAGAGTTTTGCTCATATCTGCCAATGCCTTTCTAACACCTGTCAAGCAGGAATTGAGACACTTTATTCTTGAGTGACGAATGAACAAGATCTAAAAATACTCCAACTTGGCTTTGGACTTTCATGACTGTGCCTTGGAAAGGCAAGTGATTGTATTTGAAAATAGATGTCCAATGTAAATTGTCTTTTGTAATGTTTATCTAGTGTTATATTGAAAGAATCATAAATATATTTTACATTTTAGTTCTGAATGTGACTAATTTATGATTTTGTGTTCAGTCCCAAGCGGTTTTACTTGTTTCTGTTGAATATGAAATGCTTAGCGCACAGTGTGATCTTAATACCGTTGCTTGAAAAACTCAATTCATTGAAAGTTGAATCTGTTGACAAATTAAAATGTAAGTTCAACAGCAGAGTGTGGGGTGGAGAAAACAGCGACTACTGCATGTAGATTTTTTTTTTTTAAATGTCTAATCCGAACCTCGCAAATGTTACAGAGTAGTTTTAGACTACGTCTCATATGCCGAAGTTAGACAGTCCTTATTATGACATGTTGCCCCTTGAACCAAAACCCAACATCTCCAGCAGGGTATTGCATCTCTAGGGATCCAGCCAAAATGGCACAAAAGTGTGTAAGTTTTTGAGTTCCCTAGGAGTGTTCATCAGGTTACTTATTGCAAAATCAGGGAATGGGGAAGAAAAGCTGCAGAATCAAAAAGCAAGGCCAGATGTCTCAACAATGAGATCCATTCAGAATCAGTGTCAGGATGGAGATGAGAGACTGAATACAGGAATCAGCTGATAGGTAACTGTTGGCGACTGATTTTTTTCTGGCACTAAAGTTGAAATCAACTCTGCCATTAGGCTCTATTCTGTCTGTCCATGGCAAAACTCATGGACTCCTGAATTAGTAGAGAGCAGAAATAAAGAAGCATGATTTGATTTGCTATAATTAAAGCTAAAGAGCAATTTAAGGTAGTGCAAGCTGAGTGATGTAATGTTTATGTGATAATTGGAGAAATATAATGTCCCTCTTAAGTTGTGAAAGATCCTCATCCTCTGGAGGTAAAAGTGCATCCTGTATTTTTGTCATTCATGTAATCTGTAAAATAGTTATTGTAGATGCTTGATATCACTGCTTCCTCTGTGCAAATCGCCCTGGCCTCCAGATGATGGATGGGTATATCTTGCCCTAATAGATAATAGGACTGTCTGTGCTTCAAAGAAAATTTGGGAAAAGTGTTTCACACCTCACATAATCCTATCATTTTTCTGCTATTCGTTTAGCAGAATCCACTCGTTAATGCAGATCAACTCATCCGCTGTAATGAGTAGATAAAGTTTATCTAAAAAGTTTTTGAAGTTGTGGCTGCCTTAAAGGATCCACTCTTTAAAGTGGATGCAACGCTCTTGAGCTGGCAGATAGAAGTTGCAGAGCTGCTTTTTGAGTCCCTTGTCCTAGTTGCAAAATGTGAAGTGTCAGTTCATGGCAGTGTAATGCCAAAGGACCCCTATTTAAATTCAGAGAATGTTGTATTACACAAGGATATTTCTAAATCATAATGAGTAATAATGTAATCCTGAATATGATACACCAGTGGTAGATGGAATAGTATTATTGTCTTATCCCCCATAACAGACATTCTGAAGTACCCTGGTAGATCAGAGGTGCCGTTATAACATATAAATTATTTCCTTACATTAAGGACTAGCAGGCTTCTTCATCTTTTGCCCAGCTCTGGCAAATAAGGGGCTACAGAAAACATGGGTGTCGATGTCATTTCAGCTGAAAGGTCCTTTGTGGGCTTGTGTTTAAGAGAGAAAATGAAGAGACTAGGCCATGGTAGAAGTGGAAGAAGTGGTTGCTCCTCAACCTTCTATATGGCCCAGTATTCCAGTATTTTGGAGTGAAATGTGTTCCTTAAGGCCCTATAAGACTTAAAACCCCTCTTTTGGCCTTTTAGTCCTCTCACCAATAGCCCCCCATGGGTGAAAATTTTAACTCTGCCCATTTCTGAGAGGCTTTGAGTCTGCAAATGTTTGCTCATCCTTGCCTCATACAAGATTAAGAGGTAAACTCCATTTTTTGTCCTTATTTCAACCCAAGGGTAAACAGTTTTTAAGTCTTCAGTGTTCTCCCCAAAAGGCTGCGAGGGGTGGTGCAAAACACCACTGATCAGATGCCAAACTGGTCAGATTGCTTCATTCTCTACCCTCTATTGTTTCAGCTTGCTTTTCTGTTTTGTTTTTTGTTGTTTTGTTTTGCAAGAGCAAGTAAGCATATTTCCAAGCAAAGCATTGGTCTATGATCACCTTTTCTGTAGTGTGTGTCAAATATTCCCTAAACCTATAAAAAGATAATGCATTAAGATCTATGTGATTATTAAATGCTGAAACCAAGGTTTACAGTAACTTCTTGAAAAACATGGCCCAGAAGCAAAGCTGCTTCTGTTCTTCACTGAAATCAACTTGGTGCAAAACAAAGCAGAAATAAGAGTATGTTGTCTCTCGAAAGACGGATGTAGATTTTTCCACTTCCAGATTGAGCCCAGCCTGTGGTCAGAAAAAGGTAACTTAAAGTCCAAAGTTGGGTATATCTGCTACTTTCTGTTCATGTTGTGAATAAAAAAGCAAGTTTACAAAGCTTTTACATGCCCTCAGGTAATGAACAAACCCTTGACTAGATCCTTCTTGTAAGGGATTGCTACTTTCCACTCTTGTGTCAAAAATCACCCACCAAGAAACCAACAAACTGGAAAGGGTCCAAATGATTGTTTTATTAGCCCAAAACTAATGGGATACAGGGAGCCACTGGTCTCTTGTACACAGAAGTGCCAAGACTACATAGATTTTATGCAGAAAGTTGGTCAAAGACAGTTTGAGCATATGTGCAACGTAGCTAAAGACAGTAAATGGAGAAAGAATTACTTTACAACTGATAGGGAAACAAGCACAAGCAGGGGGCATCCGTCATGATATGAGATGATAGCGACACATTCCAAGAAAGGAAACAGCAGCTTTGATATGCAAGTTGGGCCAAGGCCTTAAATGTTGTTCTTACAAACTGACCCTGGGTTTACAGCTTGAAGAGATAAGAGATACAGCAACATACATGGTTAAGCTCTCTCCTGACGTGAATTCTGTTACCAATTAGTCATTAGCAGACACAGATTACTACAATAATAACAATTCCATTCTTAACAATGTTCCATGAGAAGTACAAAGGAGGACATCTATGAACTTAAAAAAATGTAGAGCAATACTATACTTTTGTAAGTAAACTGGATTCAACCTGAATTCTTATTCTAGTCCACCACACCAGGGTTTTTTGAACTGTTCTTTGGAACTTTATGAGAACTTAATGGGGCTCCATGAGAGTCACTAAACCCAGCCAGTTTTCTATCACTAGAGCTTTGTCTCTTGATCAGGGATTCCAAAATTCCATGCCCTGAAAAGTTTGAAGCCCCCTGTACCACACTCCTTATTTCGTGCCTGCTGAGTCAGGCCAATTCATATTGCTGGCAAGACGCCTCTGTTTTGGGTATGTTTGGTCCCTGCTAAGGAACAGCTGTTGCTCATATTGCAATATGTGGAGGTTCTGGGTCATGGCCACAATTTCCGTGTTGTTGCCAAGAAAATTACATTGGTGTGTCCATGAAGTCATAAGGAACTGAGCTCAAGTAATATGCAACTTTTCTTTTGCTTTCCAAACTATGAAGTCTTTTAAAATATTCCTAGCTCCTCAGCCTCCCTATAGGTTCTCAGCCTAATTAATCATAGGATCCTGTAGAACCTGTTAGGGGATGTAGTTCAGCAACATTTGGAGAAGCAAATGTACCCTGTTCTGATGTCCAGCAGAAGAAAGAAAGGATGAAGGGTCAAGAGAATAGGTATCGTGTACACAATCTTCCAACCGAATGAAGTACTCTTTGTTCTAAGATGTCCACACTATCTATGATATGTTGATGAAAGAGGTTTAAAGGTGATCATTTTAGCCCGTCGCCTGAGAAGACTAAATTGAATGCTTCAGTTCCAAAGTAGTGAAAGGCTGGTTCAGTAGAATCCTCTTCTGGGATTAATGCCATTCATCATCCTAGAAGATTCATCCTTCTTTTCCAGATGAGACTATGACCCTTTGAGTATTGATCAAAATGTCAACATCCCTTCCACTAATAGAATTTCTGGGTGAACTAATTATTTTTGCCCCTTTCATCTTGCCAAATGAAGTCAATAGCAAGGGCAAAATAAAAGTTAGTTTTAAGTGTTCTTGGCATGAAAACTTGGGAGGGATGATGTGACCCCACTGGAATCTGATCGCACTTGTTACATTTTATAAGCCACTGAGGGAGTTTTCAAAACTCCTGAAACTGGAATGGCCTTCAGATGAATGAAATAGTGTTTCTCAACCTTAGCAACTTTAAGGTATGTGGACTTCAACTCCCAGAATTCCCCAGCCAACATTTTAAAATGAACATCGTGATTGCTTCTCCTTCAAGATTTCACAGTTGACAAGTATGGAAATGATCTGGAACTCAGTATGTTAGTTCTTAACACAGTGTTTAATTTTAGCTTAATGTGCATGAACCCAACTATTTTGGGTTATGAACTATGGTTAAACAAATTATGGCTTAAGGCAAGTCTAGGCAATGCATTCAAGATGGCGTACTATGTTAATGAAAAAGGCCTAATGCATTTCTATATAAGTTTACTGAGAAGTAAATTCTGCTGAGTTTGGTAGGCCTGTTTCTCCATAAATGTAAAGCGGAACTGCAAAAGCTTTTCTGCCATTGTTTCACCCTTACCTACTAGCACATTTTCACAATGTGATTGTGATCCTTTTCTTTAGAGGATCACAATCACATTGACCTGAAGTAGTCCAGAAATAACTAGCAAATTGTATTCTGGTGAATTGGAATTTCTTGACTATGATTTCACTGTCTGGAAGTTTTCCAAGAGAAAAAACCCCTGCTTGGTTCTTGTAAAAATCATCTTGTTTATCATAGCAGCCTATCATATTGTTTAGAAGAAAATAAATATTTGGCTGCATTGGATGAAGTTAGCAAGTATAAAAATTACTTAAGAATAAAATAGGTGAGCAGTAGACTCATCACCGTAGTTAAGTAATGATTTTCCAGTGAATGGAGCAGATTAAACTGGGTGAGGAGAATGATGGAAATCAAAGCCCTCCTACAATTTCTGTTCATAAGTTCTGGAGTTTATTTTTCTTTAATTTATTGTTACATACATAATCTGCTTGGTCTCTGAGAGCTCAAGTTGGCTCATATGGGAAGAAGGGAGTCTCCTCTCCAATGTTAACTTCACAACGATCCTGTGAGATTGGGTTGAGCTGAGTGACAGAGTGGCTTCGGGCTCTAAGCTCTGTGGCTGATGTTGGTTTTCAGCCTGTGTTTCTTCCCAGATTCCAATCTGCATTATACTCATAGTAGTTCACACACCCATCTTATGCATGAGAAGCACATGAAAATGTAAGAACCTAAGAACATCCTTGCTGGATTAGGTTAACAGAAGAGAATATATGGCCCAGGATTGAACTCTGGAGTCTTTGGGGTTCTCTGAGCTTGGTTGTTTTCTTGCAGACGTTTTGTTACCCAACTAGGTAACATCTTCAGTGCTAGAAGGGAGTGGGTTTGCTCTCTGTTTATATACAGTAACTTGCCCTGTCAGTGTTGGTGGGGGAGTTGTTTTTTCCTTGGTAGTTCCTAGATTAGGCTGTTGTTTACTGCTTAATTGTTTGTCTGAGTTGGTCATTCCTTGATTAGGGTATTGTTTACTGCTTGGTTGTTTGTCTGGTGTTAATCCTGGTGTTAATCCCTGCTTATCTGGGTGTTGATTGCTGGCGAGGAGGTGTTCTGGTCTTTTTGTTTCCTTTTTATTATCTCTTTTGAATAATATGTAAATGTTGCTTATCTCTGTCTGCCTGTTGATGGCCGACTTGTCTGAATGCCAAGCTTCCAGGACTTTCCTTGAGTTTTTGGATTTAGCTTGGTCTAAGATGCTGACAGTTTCCCAGTTGAAATTATGGTTAAGTCTGGATTAGATCAATGCCCAATTTAGTCCTGGATTTTGCTTCTCACTGTGGCCGAGCAGATGCAACCTTGGTGCTAACCAGCAGGAGATGGAGATTGATTTATTTATGCAATCTATTTATACAGTTGCCCGTCTCATGAAGGTGACTCTGGGTGGCGATAGTCCTCTTCTATCACTGGAGAAGAGTGCTACCATTTGGAGGCATACTTCTCATACTAACCCCCCCCCCCCAAGCTTTTCTACCAGTGGCTGATACTTAAACAAGGGTCTCCAACTGTTCTGGGGTGCAGGCACTGTTATATATTTACACCCAATGATAATAACTTTAAAAATGGCTGAGATCTCATGAGATTTCATGGGAGAACACAGATATCTTTTCAGATTTGATTATCATGTATAATTTTGGCCATTCTCCTCCTCTTTTCTTCTACTTCATCATGTCTTTAATGCCATTTTCCATGGGAACCATGTTCAAGATGGTTCAGAGCAACAATTATGAATAAATATTCATTGATTAAGCAATCAGTGGAGAAAAATGAGCAGAGGTTCAAAATTAAAACCCAAATAAGTTAAGCTGCTACAACTTCTCCAAACTGTTGTATCCAGCTAGTAGTGCTTAGGCCTCAGATGGTTCAAGGGGGCCAGGACTTCCTGGAATTACTGGTAGAATTTTGTTGCAGGAACCCTATCCTAGTTTTAAAATGAATAATGTGAACCCAGGATATAATGTATTAATGATAAAGGATGGAACTTTCATCTGCTCTTCAAACCATTTAAGTCCGATTCTCAGACAACTGAATTTAGGTGGTTTGGTTGAGGTCATCAAGTCCAATGGTCTGTTCATGCAGAAGTCCAAATTAAAGCATTCTGGCAATCTGCTTGAACACTTCCAACAAAGGGGAGTCCGTCACCTCTCAGGGTCACTGGATCCACTGTCAAAATGCTCTTACTTTTAGGAAGCTTTTCCTAACTTTCAGTTAGAATCTGCCTTCCTTAAGTGATGGTGAATGCCATTATCCTGGGTCCTGGCCTCTGTTCAGTATTTCTCAGGTTTTACAGACTATTGAGGGTGGCTGGCTTCAGTATTTGGAGGCACTTACTTATCTGCCACATTCAAGCATCTTTTTCTGCTAGTCAAACACAGTATCATAAGTTACAAGGCAATAGAAAGGGTTTGTTTTTTTGTTTATTAATTATTTATTGGACAAAGAGCACGGTAATCACAAAACACTGCAGTGCAAGATAACCTTGAGAGCATCGATCTTTTACAGTAGCCCTTATATTCTGGTTCTCTTTGTTCCATGAATGAAGGATTCTGTCTTCTGCAGTGAGATGCTGAAAATGCTGCTAAGCCCTAAGACTGGAGGAAAAAGGTTTTTGTAGTGGGCGCTGATCCAAAGTATTGCTTTTTTGGAAAAAAGAAAATGTGGAGTGTTCCATTTATGGAATTTCCACATCACATGCAGCTTGAACTGAAGGAGCAGCTGATTCCCTAGAACAGGCTTCTCCCTTTCTGCAACATTGTGTAAAAGACAGGAAAGGGATCTGTTCTTGCTACTGCAGCAGGTAAGTCCTCTATGTTTGGGTCAAAAGCCATGGAAATATACGACGGGAGAGGTCCGAGCAGACAGGGAAAGGCAAGGTTCTTTCTTGCTGTTGCCATCATTGCCCAATTCCAGGTTCAGGTGAGAAAGCAACTCTCTCTCCTGAGTTCCCTGCACATGCCCAAAGACTTGGAGAAAGAGAATTGGACTCTTGGGCCCAGGCCAATGATCACTTGCTCTCAAAGGTCTTAGCAATTCACCCAGAAAAAGTTAAATAAATAGCACCTGGTACAGGTATCAATGGAGACCTGAAGTCAGAGGATTCTAGCCCAGGCCTGCCTTCTAAGATTGTTGTAAGCATTACTGGTATCAATTCAGTGCTCCATAAAGGCCAAAATGCTGTGCCAGGGAAGTGGGCTGGACATTTATCAAGCCAATATCCTTTAACAGTTTGGACCAACCTGTTGTTTCCACCTTCAGTCTAAACAAGTAACCTTCACTCCTATTAAGCAACAATAAGTCACAAGTAAAGTTGTGAAGGAAGATGGCCTATGGCCCACATGAACTGCTGTTCTGTTTTTGGGAATGGCAGATGTATTTTCTCCCATGCAAGGGTGTAAATATTTCAGAGATATGTGAAAAAAATTCTGACAGCCGTAACAGACGGGCCTGGAGAGTGGGGGCTTCACGCCATTTTCTTTGAGCACAAAATGACATGTCACAAAACTGTCAGGACTTGGCCCTAATTTGACGGTCTGTTGGTGTAGAAGGCTGCAAGATGCTGGGGAGGGAAGCAGTACAGGCATGCCATAAAAACTTCAATGGGCATCAGCCAGGCAAATTTTACAGGCAAATGAAACTGATTTTGCAAAGAGCAAAAGCTATCTGGGAGATGAGGAAGCAGGATGTCTAGCCTGTTCATTATGGGACAAGGATGACCCTGGTTTTCACATATTTTTAATTCCGTGGAATTCTTACCTCCAAAGTCTTGGAGATACCTATGGAGTTTTCTTGGCAGAATACAAAGGTGGTTTCCCATTGTGTCCTCTTTCTGGGCAATTTTTTCAGCTTCCCAGTTTAACCTACAGCCCTGAGATGTCCTTGTAGTCTACCACCCCAAGATTTAAACAGGTGTGGCTCTGCTTAGTTTCTTTCAAGATTAGCCCAGACCAGCTGACCTGGTGATCAAGGCAGGGTCATCCACAGTGACGGTCACTGGCTTCAAAACGCTAGGTGTGACAAAGCACAGACCTCCCTTTTTAATATGCCGTGTATGCATTGCATGTGGGCAAAAAGTGGCATGGCTTTGCTCATCTGGTCATACACCCCATTTTGAGGCTACAGCTGTGGAATTCCCTAACTCCAGGCAAAATCCTCTTTGAATTAGTAGTGACCTTATTGATGTAATCCATGTCATTTTATTGGAGACAGCATGGAAGAAGTTTGTCAGTGCCATCTTCTCAGATGGAGTTTTTACTTCCTTGTCTGCTTACAGCCCTGGTATTTTTTGATGGTCTCCCATCTATGCACTAACATGGCCATCCCACTTAACTTTTGGAGAACAGCCAAGGTTAGCTAGATGCTACCACCGCGATGGATGTTTGCACACATAACCATAATCAACATTTATATTTGCTCCTCTGCCACCACCAAAGATTTAATTTAGAGACTTGGGAGAGAGGGCTGGTGCCTGAAAAAGATCAACTGTAGCAGTGACTCTCACTAATAACATTTGAACAATTAAATGTCTCCAGCATCTGACTTAAAGTCAGTACAGAGATAAAACAGAGGCAGTGTTTTCCACCAAGAGATACCAGCTGACAAAAGAACTGAATGGAAACATAAACTGTTGGAATGTAAATGAATGAATTACTGCCTAAATTTTAATTTTAATTAGCGGGTTTTAGAGTCTTGCACGTGCTTGTTCTGAAGTTATTGGCTGCCCGTCTTACAGCAAGAGAAGAGAATACTGAAGTGATAATTTTCATTTATTAAAGGGATGGTTATCTAACAGTGCCACCCGTATTTCAAAAAGGGTGCCTATTTTGAAATTGTTAATAAACACACACACACACTTAAACTCACTGAAGTGTCAGAACCATTATTCAGTGATCAATTAAAATATATCCATTAACATGTTCCGATAATTACTCAGATGCATAATCTGTATCTTTCCTTATCAAAATTCCATATATCTGTATCTTCCCTTACCACAGTTCTCTTTATTTTGTGAGAGATAAATAGCTGAAGCAGCTTTCTCCTGAAGAGGGCAGTTTGGCCATATCAGTTGCCAGGGTTTCAGTGATTCAGAGACTTGACTGATACTTTCAGATAACAGACTCACTCCTCTATCTAAGCCTAGAGAATAGGGTGTTAAAAATGTAGAGATTAGTTTCTGGATGCCTGTCTCTTATTGCTGCTATGACGTGTTCCATCCAGTTGAATTACTGACTCAACTTATCTATCCAGTTGAATAAGTGACCAAATGACTAAACTGAAAAATCAGGGATGGGCCTTGCTATCCTCTGTATCAGTATTTCTCAACCTTGGCCACTTTAAGATGGGTGGACTTCAACTCCCAGAATTGCCCAGCCAGCATGTTGGCTGGGGAATTCTGTGAGTTGAAGTCCTTAAAGTTGCCGACATTGAGAAACACTGCTCTATGTTGACCAATCCTTTGCTGTTCTACTCGTCCTCTGGTCCCTCCCCCATGGCACCTAAGTATGGATGGGTCCCAGAGCTAATGATAACTCCTCCGAGAAAGAGAAGAATGTAATCTAGCTATTTGTTTGTTCCTCCCTTCCATTCTGTGTGTCGCTTGTAAACACAAGTTGCTTAGAAGTAAGATTCTGAATGAGTACACAAGGGAATGGGAAGAAAAGTATGATCAAAGAAGAATTGAGAGAACAAGCTCTCTGTGTGTAACTTCTTAGAAGGACTATGAAGTGAGAAGCGATTTTAAGGCAAGTCTCAGGGAAGGGGACAAGAGCAGGGCACAGAAATACTGGGATGGCTATTGAATGCTGTAGGCACCATCTCCAATAAATGATGGGTAAGTATGGCATTCCAGGATCCCAGTAGTGGTTATCTGGAAGCCCTCCACATCTCTGATTCCAAGATGGTCTTCTGCATCCTCTGTAGAGCTCCTTTATTTGGAAAAAGCAGTGTATACAAACAGACAACTCCATCCCTCATTCTCTCTCTAAACAGTTTGGGTATTCCATGTAAAGTGAAAACCACATCACTTTTGGGTAAATGCCCCATTGCTAGCCATGAAGTGTTTTTTGGGGAGGTGGGAGGGGGGGCAAGAATGTGAGCAATAGGGAAGGTAGATAACCCAGGGTTAAAAGTGATTGGAGATTTAAGCCATTATCCTATCATCAAAATGACATTACTGTTATTTGAATGAAAGCAGCCAGCACTTCATTCTCCCCAAAACACTTAGAAACATTTTTGTGCCATCCCACCAGCGCCCTCATTGTTGCTGTCATGCGGAAAGATCTTCCTGAACCAATACACGGCAGGAGCCACTAACCTGCCCCATGTTGCCAGACTACAACTCCCAGCAATCCTCATCATATTAATAACAGCAGCAATGACAAAAAAGCATGGGCTACACCAGTGTTGTCCAAACTTGGCCACTTTAAGATGAGTGGACTTCAACTCCCAGAATTCCCCAGCCAGCATGGGGAGTTGAAGTCCACTCATCTTAAAGTGGCCAAGTTTGGACAACACTGGGCTACACATTCATTCATTCATTCATTCATTCATTCATTGGGGTCCATATGCTATCTCTGCTTCTGAAGTTCCAGTGGTCAGAGGTTCTGGAGGAATTACTTGTGGCTCCCAAATGAGTCACCCCTTTTTTTATAGGAAGCTGAAATAAGTTGATGAAATTGAATATTTTCCCCACGAAGGAAGAGGAAGAAGACTCTTGAGCAACATGGTCAGTTTTGGGAGGGTGCGTGTGTTCGGTTTATGAGATCATTTTTCAGACCCTTTTTTGGAAATTACAATCATGATTAACTGTGGTTACATTATTCTATTAATATGTACCTTCCTTCTGCTAATTAGTTCAGCACAATAAAGTTTAAAATAGAATAAAAGTATCATTGCCCAAACCGACTAAGGTTGCTGAGTGGTTGTATTTCAATTACGTCTATAAGGCCAGAGAGCCTTCAAATTTGACTGAATTATTGGAGATTTAACTTCATGTTATAAGTTCATCCTCAGCATTTCCCTTAATACTGATACATAGGCTAGACGAGGTTTCCCAATCTCCCATAAGTCTGGATGTCAATTCCCAGAATTCCCCAGCTAGAATGACCATTGCTGAGAATTCTGGGAGTTGAAAGGTGAAGGTTAAAAAATTCTGCTATCAACCAAACTTTGGATTCCAATGCTATTTCAAGAACCTCTTTGTCTAGCAAATGCTCTGTTTTGTAGCTTACTCTGTTTAGTGCTTAAACAATCCCTTTCTCCTGCGAATAACATCTTAATCCTTATCGGTGTGGGTTAATGCCAGCCTGGAACTGAGACGCAGCTGGGTTTGAAGCTCCTATTTATGTAGTTGATAGTCAGCTCATGCGATGCAGGTGGAGTAAGGCAAGTCCACAGCCTTAAATTCATTTTGCTCTTGCCACAACTTCAGACCTTGAAGGTGGCACACCTGGTCAATATATAATTTAGCACAGGAGGCGAAGCCCAGTGACATGCCTGATGATGAAAGGGGACCCCACAGGCAAGTCGAAAAAGCGACAAGTGGTGGCAAAGAGCAACAGGACTGCCGGTGGTTTAACTGCTTAAAACCATCCCTTTTGTCCCATATTTGTTCAGCTGTTTGGTTTGGAAGATAAGCCACTTTCAGATTGGCCACAATCAGAAATATGCAGGAGCCATCTCTTACCCATGAGGTAATGTATTCAATATCATCTTTACAGACTGAAATTCATCAGTTCCTGAAAGTCCAGGAAGGACTGAAACTTTGGAATGAAAAAGGATGCTTGGAGGTGCAGATGGAACCTTAGAAAAGAGCTTCTCCCTTGCATTTGGCTCCTTTCCCTGAGATCTGAATTTCATCCATGGAAGTTAGACAATTGGGGTTAAGTCTTTTTCTTAAAGCCAACATATAATACTTAAAAGAGAGAGAGAACGTACAGGCTTCTTGTTTGCTTGTTTGTTTTGTTGAAGCTGCAAGATAGGCTGATTAAAGATCCTACTTATATGCATTTTCTTTGTGTTATCCAATTCTGAGTTCCTAGGAATCCAAGTAGTTTGTGAAAAGGCGATTCTGGAAAGATTAGCTCTGTCTACAGTCTTCAGGAAGGGCTCACTTCATACGAAATGTGGGAGGTTATTGTTTTAACAGAACTATTTAAAGGAATTAAGAATTGGGAGTACTGCTGTAGGGCAGAAGGAGGCTTGCTTACTAACTGATAGTAGACAGAAAATCTGAACATCAAGCATACAGGAAGAAAATTAACCCAGGATCTGCTTCTACACTAGTAACACCTTTGTTATTTATCTTGGATTGCCTTGTCCCTGAATGCAGAAGGGAAAATGGAGTCAGGTACAGTAGTAAACTTTGTTCTATCATAGTAACTAGGATTTATGTTTTCCTAGTTTTAAAAAATGGCTGGCTGTGAACTCATGGATCAAGAGAATAGTAATGGAAATATAGTATTGGGGTGACTCATTTTTAAGTGCCTGATGGAAATTGGATTCCGGGTATTTTTCAAAAAGGAGAACAAGAATCAGTGCTAAAAGGAGAGAACTATGTGTTCATACTTAGTCCTAGAAGTAAGGCAAAGCCTTCTTTTAAAAATAAAATCAATAGGTTCTACCAGTTTAACAACACTCTAAAGTAATTGTTTTAGCTGTGCATCCCAGAAAGGGAAGTTTATTCATTCTGAATGATCTACTTCTACACTGTCCAGGTAGCCACATAGCCAATTGTGGCTCTTCTCAAAAAGTTAAACCTAGTTGGATACAGTTAGCCCTTGGAAGGGAGACACACCTGCCCCCCCCCCCAATCCCATGGCTAAAATCTAGATTAGAAAATTGAAATCTCAGAAGAAACCAATGGCAAGCTGTTATTTATTTATAGAAAACTACTTATAAGTGATCAGTGTCCAGAAGTCAGTCTTCATTCAAATGACACTTTACCTTCATTTTTCATTTTTACTACCAAAGTTGTTTTGAGTTTATGCCTGTTTTACAGTTCACAACTTT
The DNA here is from genome assembly GCF_059951505.1 of Python bivittatus. Classification (NCBI taxonomy): domain Eukaryota; kingdom Metazoa; phylum Chordata; class Lepidosauria; order Squamata; family Pythonidae; genus Python; species Python bivittatus. The sequence goes on from NW_028277033.1 coordinate 5,767,832, forward strand.
CTCCAAAGAATGTTGTTACTGAATAACACTTCAATCTTTCATGATACTTTTAATAAATGGGAAATAGCTTTGGAAATATGGAATTTGAATTCTCCCCACTGCAGATCTTATTTGTTTGTAACCAAATGCACAGAATTTTAACAGTGATGCTACACTTCAAAGGTTGACACAGGTTTTATCATTTTTTCAATGTCACAAACTGCAGAGGTGTTAAATGAAATCTAAGAAAGAAGGGAATCTGTAATGATTCATTTTGTGACAATAATCTCAGGTGGCAAAATAAGTTCCTTAGATCTATCAATTACCCCTTGAGACTGAGATGAATAAAATTATGAATTAATACCTTTGTAATAACATGTTTGGAAATATATAGCTGCGCAGCAATTACAAAAGAACTTGTTAAATTGCCTTGTGTTAGCCTAAATCATCATAAAAATTATTAGGCCCTAAATCAGGATGAAAAATATTGTTAATATCTGACACCATCAAAGATTAGCCAAGATTCATATAAATTCCTGGGAGAGAAACAAGCTGTGTGTGTGTGTAGAGAGAGAGACACAGACAGAGACAAAAGGAGTGATATCCCCCTTAAGGCAGAGGTTAACTTTATTCTCATGTAATACGTTGTTTAAGGAAAATATATTTATTTGTTAAATGATTAATATTCTTTGGGGTACTATTTGATAGTGCTATCAAATCTGGGCTGTAAATATACAGGTAGCCCACTAGATGGCAGCAAAGGGCTAGAGTTTTCTATATGGCTTTGCTGCCACCTAGTGGTTGTTCAGAACCATTAACAACAGAACTGTTGGTTGATGTGGGGCAGGAGAAATAAACCAGAATAGCACTTTCTAGTTAGCACATGAGCTAGGATCACTGTTTTGATAAGACTTGACGCTTAGACTTGATAGCAACATCTCCATCTTTATGTAATGATATATGGAAACAAAAAAGATTTTTGAAAATCTATGGTCTTGTAATATTTCCTATATGAAAACATGAGTCCTCTTGAAGTTCAGCTCATCTTCTGATGACTTCATAGCCATGTCCATGTAGTTTCCTTGGCAATAATGTAGACATGGTTTGTCTTCTACAGGAGTTCCATTTTTTTTACTTTCCGGCCTGGCCCAAAGTTCTGCAATTCTTTGGGCGGTGATCCATCCAAGCACAAATGGGGTCTGATCTTGCTTAACTTTTTGAGATCATCCAAAGCCAGCTGGGTGTGACCACCTACATAAACCATGAAGACTGGACCTTTTAAAATGGAGGTGAATACATTTTAGGTTTTTTAACTGTCCTAAAAACCAGTGCTGAATTTGTTTTGAGTGCATTATGTATATTGCTTATGGATCTTGTATGCTCCTATGCATATAAATATAGTATATGTATAACAGAAAACCAATTAGAACTGTAAAGGTAAAGCTACATAAGTTTCCATATGCTTTATTACTTCTTTGGCATCTTAAAATTTTAATAGGGAAGCCAAAGTAGGTAATTCCTAGCACTTACATCTACAGAATTCTGGTCATTTGTAACGGGATTTATGGGGCAAGATTAAATATTTCTCTATAATTTATGAAGGATCAGTTAATCCAAGTTCAGCATGTTCTCGCCATCTGGTTATTAATCTCCTTTCTCATTACGTCCACCTCTGTTTACTTTTGCAGAGGCACTGGATGTATTCTAAAGAGCCGCTTCCTATATCTTTTGTAAAATACACAGCAGAAGTTCTGTGACCTTTTCCGAAGGCATTTGTAAAGCAGGGTCCTTCCCCTTAAGAGCAGAGGAAATCTGCAAGCCCTATGAAGCGGGGAAAATAAACGGTTCCATGTAATAGAAAGTATTGCTTGGAGCTGTTAATTTAGCTTTTGGCAGAGTTGCGTAAAATGATTCTATGCTGCAGTAGATGTGAAGCTGAAAATGAAAAAAAAGGAAGAAACGACCTTTCATATGGCAGTCCTGTATGGTTTAGGGATATAAAAGAGAACATTTTGGCAGCTGGTCATCAGACTGATATAGGGCAGATGTATGGCCGAGTGTAGTCCTTGAACAGGAGAGAGACGTCTGTGACGTCACTAACACCAAATATTCTCAGCCATCTCTTTGTGGTTTTGTTGTTGTTTAGTCGTTAAGTCGTGTCCAACTCTTCGTGACCCCATGAACCATATTGCGCCAGGCCTTCCTGTCCTTCACTGCCTCCCTGAGTTTGCTCAGTTTCATGCTCATTGCTTCAGTGATGCTATCTAACCATCTCATCCTCTGCCGTCCTCTTCTCCTTTTGCCTTCAATCTTTCCCAGCATCAGGGTCTTCTCCAAAGAGATCTCTCTTCGCATTAGGTGGCCAAAATATCTGAGCTTGAGCTTCATTATCGATCCTTCCAATGAGCAATCAGGGTTGATTTCCTTTAAGATTGACTGGTTTGACCTTCTAGCAGTCCAGGGGACTCTCAAGAGTCTTCTCCAGCACCACAGTTCAAAGGCATCAATTCTTCGGCACTCGGCCTTTTTTATGGTCCAGCTCTCACAGCCATACATTACTACTGGAAAAACCATCGCTTTGACTATGCGGATCTTTGTCGGCAAGGTGACGTCTCTGCTTTTTAATATGCTGTCTAGGCTTGCCATAGCTTTCCTCCCAGGGAGCAAGCGTCTTTTAATTTCATGGCTGCAGTCTCCGTCTGCGGTGATCTTGGAGCCCAAATAAATGAAGTCTGTTACTGCTTCCATTTCTACCCCTTCTATTTGCCAGGAATTGATGGGTCCAGATGCCATGATCTTAGTTTTTTTAATGTTGAGTTTCAAGCCAGCTTTCGCACTCTCCTCTTTCACCCTCATCAAGAGGCTCTTTAGTTCTTCTTCGCTTTCTGCCATTCGGGTGGTATCGTCCGCATATCTGAGGTTGTTGATGATTCTCCCTGCAATCTTAATTCCGGCTTGTGATTCTTCCAGCCTGGCATTTCTCATGATGTATTCTGCATATAGGTTAAATAAGCAGGGTGACAGTATACAGCCTTGTCGTACACCTTTCCCTATTTTGAACCAGTCGGTTGTTCCATGACCGGTTCTAACTGTTGCTTCTTGGCCCGCATACAGATTTCTCAGGAGACAGGTAAGATGGTCTGGTACCCCCATCTCTTTAAGAACTTGCCAGAGTTTGTTGTGATCCACACAATCGAAGGCTTTTGCATAGTCAATGAAGCAGAAGTAGATATTTTTCTGGAACTCTTGTGCTTTCTCCATGATCCAGCGAATGTTGGCGATTTGATCTCTAGTTCCTCTGCCTCTTCGAAACCCAGCTTGTACATCCGGTAGTTCTCGGTTCATGTATTGCTGAAGCCTAGCTTGTAGGATTTTGAGCATAACCTTGCTAGCATGTGAAATGAGTGCAATTGTGCGATAGTTTGAGCATTCTTTGGCATTGCCCTTCTTTGGAACTGGAATGTAAACTGACCTTTTCCAATCCCGTGGCCACTGTTGCGCTTTCCAGACTTGCTGGCATATTGAGTGCAGCAATATTTTTTGTGGTTTTACCCCTGCATAAAAATAGGCAAACTGTTAAAGGTTAGACATGAAAAAACTGTTCAAAGCAATCTTCTGAAGTGTGGCACTTTAATTTGTTTTGCCATAGGCCATTACAAACAAAAGAAATCCAACCCATTCATTCTTAATCAATAATAATACCCTAATTGCCAAAATAATATGCGTAAAACTTGTACAGGCCAGCGACTCAAGATAAAACACCTCTCTTTCAAAGTTTATAGGTTCCAGCCCATTTTTTCTTCAGCACTGTTACCTGCTTCTACAAATATAGTAGTGTGTGTTCTTGTAGGCAGTCTCTTCGTTCCCAAAACAATGAAGTTGTTCATAAATGTTCCACTCTCTTGGTAATATGTTACCTTAGATCATCATAAAGTTTACAGAATCATAGAAGACAAATGATCATCTCTGCTTCCTCAGATCTACAAGGGCAGATGCACACATCTTTCTTTAATTCAGTATTTTAAAGTCTCTGTGAATATGCTCCTTGAGTCATAGTTAGATGCTAATTAGGCAAGAAAAAGAAGTGAATAATGTCATACAAAGTTGTCAATCTACTGTAGTATAAAATATGCTGTGAGCAATCCATTCATTCCCCCATTTTCAGTGAAAAAAAAGAAGGTCCAGCTCAGGTTATTACTGAACCACTAAAGTCCTTTTCCCAGTCGCTTAGAATTTGGAAGGAATTGTCTTCTATTGATCCTGAGTCACTGAAAACCCACAAATCAGCTAGGGCTCTCTCCACCAGATTAATTAGTGAGTACAAAAAATGTCATTCAGTCTGTACTTCTGCTACTGTTAGTCCCACAATAACAAAAATCCCCTCACCCCACTCCACACAAAAAAGCAAAAACATTGATATCACCATCCCATCTGTGTTAATATATGTTGTGTGATTGTTATGAAGGGGAGCTGCTAAATCCTTAAGCCACCATTCCTTTGCTGCACTGAAAAGACCCTGTGGAGATAGAGCAAGCCAAGAGTGAGGCAGAGTTGTAACTGTGCAAACAAAAGGTCCATGATTGCTGTAATTAGAAAAAAACAGTGGTTTGGCCAGAAATAAATCTGCTTAGCTTCCAAGCACAGCTGATGCTACAAGATCAGGCAGTGGTGCAAAACCCTTGTGCAGAAAAGCCCTCAGATTGTTTCTGGTCTATGGATCCTCCTTGGGGGGTGAGAAATGGGCAGGCATCCTTTCCAGTGCATAGACTTCGTATGTTGTGTGAGGTGGCTTTGCTATGTGGGAACCTCTGAATATGGATTCTTATCTTGGCCCCACATTTTTTAAAGAAGAGGAATGATGACCCTTGGGTGCCTAATAATGAATAGGAAAACTTACAGGCAGCAAGTTCTGTGAAGAGAAGTGCTGATCTGAGAAGATTAAGAACTAGGTTTAGGTTCACTGCCTGAAGAAACTGGGCAAATCATATTGTCTCAATTGACTGCATTTCCTTTTCCTGTCCTTTTCAAACCCAGTTAAAATCAACTCATTAAGGCACTCTTCCTTGCTGGGCCAGAGAGATAGCTCACATTTTTCAGAAAGAGCTTCTAAAGGACAAAAAGAGACATGAACAACAGTTTGCCCATTCCTCCATTTAAAGAGGTTTCAGAAATTGCAAAACTCTGCAGTGGGGAATGAAGTCAGGGAGGGAGTCATACATATCGTTTAGAATTTTTATTTTACTTTTATTTATTTACTGAACTACAGGCCACTCTGGTCATGGATGACTCTAGTATAGACTTCTGAGGCTGTAAAAAACATGTGATGTGAAACGTTGGGGAAAAACCTTTTGAAAGAGAAGAATGAGTCATGGGGCCTGCTGTGGAAAACATGCTGTTTAGCTCCATTGAATATGAATCAGTCCCCCTGCGAATAAACAATCAAGTTGGAGACCTGTCTCGCTCTGTGGTTTTCTGGCCATTTTAAAGCTGTTTCGTTTCTTCTGGCTTATAACCTCCTGCAGGTTGTTGTTCAGGCTGCAGCAAGAGGCAGCTTGTGTGCTACCAACCTAAAAATTTCAGAGTTAAACAGAGCATAAAAGTGAATGGTCTTCAGAATTAAAAGAGGACATGCCGTTTATACAGATTGATAAGAGTGCCTCAGGGAGGGGTTGGCAACATGGCACTGATGGAAATCAGACCCTCTGTTGCTCCTACCATTTGCACCAAGGCTCCCTAAAATAAATGGCCAAAAATGTCGAAATCTTGGGAATGTTTACATGCAAGCGTTGTTGCCAGGAAAACTACATGGACGTTTGTGTGAAGTCACCAAAAATTGCTCTTGGCTAGAGGATGTCCTTACCTGTCCTTTACAGATTATCTCCCACCACAGTAAAGGTTTGTGTGACTGAGGAACAAGGACGTTGGTTTCAACTATGTCATAGATTTGAGCCTAAATTAATTTCTATCATTTCATGATCGTTGCAATTCTGGACAATGTGTTGTGGCCTATTTCTATTGACCAAGTCGTTTGGCGGAAGCTGTGCATTAGAAAAAGAAATAATAGAAATTCTGCCCATATTCCACACCAGCAGGAACTATGTTGAATAAGCATTTTTTTTACAATTAAGGTTGTATGCAAGTTGCTACTAAATAGAAGGCTCTTTAGGAACTTACTTTTCATTGTTATGACCAACATTGTTCCAGAAATCCATTCCACAGGACAGTTTCTCAAACAGTATGAAACTGTTTTCAAAAGGTGCTTCCTTTGTGCCAAGTGCATGAGGAAATGTCCTCCTTCAGTATTACAAAACAAAAGATGAGCATTTTCTTGTTTGTTTTATAAAGTCAATTCTTCATTCATCAGAAGGATCTCAAAATGTAGTGCATTGTTGCTGGAAAGATGCGATCCTTTCTCAGCTAGTAGGACTCCTGTGAGTTGGAATCTGGGGGATGGTAGCGTGCCTGTCCCAGGATCTACTGAATAGAAAGTGGCCTGTGCTAAGTTTTCGCATTGTGTCCTGTTTTGTAATCCTAATGCAACAGACTAGCCTTCTAACAGCTAGGCTTAAAGCAGGATTAAGTCACGCTTTAGTAAATCATGCCGAAAGAAGAAGATGGAATAACTCTTTATCTGTACGGGGCTATCTAAAGAAGGGAAGAATTCTACCCAAATCTTTGTTGTTCTTCACTTTTAGCTTAAGGGAAGGCCATTGCTAAACACTTTGTTTTCTGAAGTGAAGGACAAAATGAATGAGACTTTTTCATGGAGAATAGCCAAGGCGCTGGCGGTTAACGCTTATTTCAAAGCTAGTAACAGAGTGGCTAGATTTGCACACAACTAGCCAAATTTTTCAGGAGAAGAACTAGGATTGAACCCATTTTAAGTGTGTTGGATACAAATCCATTCAATCTGTAGCTTTAACATTTTATGAAATCAGAGAATGCCTCAGGCCAGTAATTTGCAGTGTTACAAGAGATAGCAAATGAGCAGTTATAAAAATGCCTCTTTCCTATGAGTTTCTTACCAAGGAGAGGGAGAAAGATGTGAATTTTTTTTTTCTGCCCTGTGTGCCAAATAATTTGGTTTTCCGCCATGATTTCTTGGGAAGGAAAGTCTCCTTGGTCAGCCTTGTGGGCAGACTCAGCTTCATCCTTTCATCCTTCCTTGGTGGGGATTCCAAGGAACCTATTCCTCGAAGAAAACAGAAGGCATTACATGCTATGCCATCAAATATAAAATATGACCAAGCAATTGTTCCTTTGATTTCATGCTGTTTTCACCGTGAGGCAGTGCTGTCAGGCAACATTAACTCCGAACGTAATTGAATGCTATCAACTTCATGCCATTCCGCTGGAGAGACCTATGCTCCAAACCTAAATTACGCTCGGAAATAAGCCATCCTTCTTTTCAACACTCAGGAGGAAATCAATGAACAGTCAGTGAAAGAGTGGATTTTGCTATCCTGGATGCCTTGTGTAGGGTTGCCAGGTCTGGGCTGCCACTAGAGGGCAGCAAAGAGACACAGAAATCCAGCTGCTTCTTGCCTTCTAGTAGTCATCCAGATGTTGGCAATCCAGGACCCAGCAGGGCCAGCTTCACGTTGTTTCTCTTTCCATTGTTCTCTTTTGGAAACTGAACATTACAACTAGCAAGAATTTTGTTCTGTTTCCCACCCAATTCTATTCAATTTCAATTTATTACCACTATCAGCCATAGGTAGTTTGCCATTCTTTTTCATCTCCCTCTGCTAGCCCCACTGGCAAGAGCTTCTTTTAGTTCAAATTCAGTGTCAATGTATGAATGGAAGACTTATTTTCTTGCAGTTCTGTGTGTCCTTGAAGCTTACTGTAAGTGATAAATATCTATTATTTGTTTATTTGTTTTATATTCTGCCTTTATTTCATCCCACTCAAGGTGGTGGAGTGTAATGGTGTGTGAGAAAGACCCTGGGAAATGGGTTGAAGAGATGGTGCCTGGGAAATGGTCAGATAAGAGAGAGCACAGCCCACAGCTGCATAATGGGTGGAGAAAGGACCTCCCTTAATTTCTCAGGCTGTAAAGGAGATGGCAGGAGACTTGTACTTTCAGACTTGTAAGATTCTGTTAATGTAGCCTTACAATAAAGTAGAATTAGCTCATCTGGTCATGTTTCCTGTCTGGTCTACCTGGGAAGGCTGACATGGACATTATGCTCCCTCCTCCTATTTTCCATGACAACAACATGTGGTGGGTTGGGCTGAGAGAGAGAGTAGCTGGTCCAAAGTTTCTAGCCAGCTTCCCTGCCTAAAAGAGGAATAGAATTCAAGGTCTTCCAGTGTCTAGTCCAGCACTTTAACACTACACCAAATTAGTTCAATATGAATATAACAATAGAAAGTACATAAACCTATAAATGTTCTCCTTGTGAAAAGCTGGACATTTTTTTTCCTACTTCATTGGAGTCCAGGTTCTTTGATAAAGTTATTGGTGGAAAGTAGGATACAAAAGTTGAGAATAATTTCTCTAGTGTGTTGTTCGACAGATTACATGCCATCAAGTCAGTGTCGACTCTTAGTGACTACATAGAGAATCTCCAGGACAATCTGTCCTCAACCTGGTCCTTCAGGTCTTCCAGTGCTGCACTGTTGTAATTGAGTCCCTCCCCCTTGCTGCTGATCATTCTCATTTTCTCTCTCCTTCCACATTTCCTGGAGTTATAGACTTCTCTAAAGAGCTTGGTCTTTGTGCAATGTGTCCAAAATATGATAATTTGAGTCTGATCATTTGTCGTTTGAGTGAGAACCGAGTTGATTTGTTTGATGATCCATTCGTTCATTTTCTTGACTATCTGTGGTATTCTTAGCAGTCTTCTCCAACTCCAGAAGTGTCAATATTCTTTCTATCCTGCTTCTTCAGAGTCCAGCTTTTGCTTCCATAAAGCGTCACGTGGAAAACCCTGTTGCCTGCACAATTTTGATCTTTGTAGTGATAGCCGCATCCAAGCATCTGAAAATCTTTCCCAAAGTGTTGCATCCCAATTTAATATTCTAAAAGAGATTATAATTCCTGGACTTTACTGCTTGGAGAGGGCGAATTTTAAACAGATGTTAACATATTTCTGAGAACAATGCAAGTTAAGCAGGTAGATCTGTATTATACATGACAACAAAATATTCATGTAAGGATGTAATAAGCAGCCTAACTAATAAGTAACTATATTTGGATGGGTATTAAGAATTCTATTAAAATTATTCTAACATCCCAAACAGTAAAATGCAGTCTCAAATAGCATTAGACCTCATATCAATTATATGTGATATTTACAGTATGTACTGCATCTCTCCCAACGTGTTTTCAATTTTAGCTAAATGACAGCCATTTTAATTGTGTTTGTATTTTAAACATTTATGCTTTTTTAAAAAATGGTTCCGCCGCCTATGAAAAGAAGGATGGGATAGAAATTTTAAATATAAACAAATATGCACAACTGTAGATTTGTTTACTGCCTCTCAGATCACATATTCTTCACAGACTTTATTTCACTGACTTGCTAGGCAGGGCTTCAACTGCAATGCTGTGCTCATCGTCTTGCAGATTTTTAATCTTGGCAATCCTTGTAGTCAAAATATGTTTTCTTCCATCGAGTTTCTTGCCTGATTTGGAAGGTGTGCACCTATTCCAGGAAAGGTAGCCTAGGAATGAATATTGCACGCCGGCTAATGGAAGTTTGCAGAAAAATCTTGCGTCTTGAGGTTTTTTTAGCTCAAGAACGACGGGCTTTGGAAAACAAAACCCAAGTCCACAGCTGTTAACTGATGTCATTAAAAATAAATGTACTTTTGATTCACTATAATCTGTGTCTTTAGCCAAGAAATTAAATTGGTTATTCTGGCTGATGAGTTTCCAGCAATTTCCATAGCTCAGTGTTGTCCCTTTGTTGGGTGAAGGGGTACCAATGAATGTTTGCCCTTGAGTTACCTTTCCCCCATCAATTGCCATCTAAATCTATTGGGCTATAATTCCCAACATCCCATTGCTCATGCTGGCTGGCAACAATGGGATCTGTAGTCCAACAAATTGAGGAGGGCACTGAGATGTAGCGGAATACTTTGAAGATCTTATTAACTTTTTTCTCCCACATCTTATTAGAATTGCATGCCAGTGAATGCCAATCTTTTGCAAATTACTGTTAGGGTTGCATATCTTGGAAATAAACTTGCAGAGAGTCACTATATAAATAGCTCCTGGTGTCTCTGTTTTGAATTCATCTTGCTATTTACATGGAAGCTATGGATTATCTAAGTTCATGTGTAATCATCTTTGATAGTCTCTCCCACGATTCCTTCGTTTATTAAATAATTGTTCAGCAACCCTGAACTCCACTCAGCCCTTTGTTCTGCATGAACCTCTGAGAGTTGGCTTCTTTACTTGGCTTTGACTGATTTCTGAGTGTGTTTGTAATGCTGCTGTTAATATGAAATTACTTGTTTCCTGGAAATCGCGATCAGGATCTCTCTGGCAGATATTAATGTGGGAGGCTGGACGGCAGAAATATACATCTGGAGGAATGGGTTTTGCTGTATATAGAGGGCAGGCATAGCTTTCTAATAATCAATGTTGCTTAAAATTGTCCAGTGGGATAATGGGTTTACATAAATCAATTTTGGGAGATCAATCAGAACTTTGATACTATGATATTATCACATGAGGGAATAAATAACTTGTTCTACTGTAGTTCCATCCTTAAGGCAAATATTTGGTACCTCCTGACTGGGCTTATCTATACATGCATCTAAGTAAGACCTAGGATGGTTATATTCAGGCTTTGTCTCTGCGGCTTCTTAATTTAGTGTTTTCTTCACATTTGTATAAGATCTCCCTCCACATTTCATTCATGTCTGCTGGGGTTCATGCCTTTCACTCTGCTGGATTAGTATTGGAATGGGAGACCACCAGAAACTCTAAGGCTGTAAACTGGAATGGGAAATAATCAAAAATTCAAACACCCCCTCCAGGCCGAACATCCTGAAAGAAGACAGTAGGGATCCACTTCTTTATTGTTGCTGGGAAAACAACACACACATGTCTATGTAGACATCAGATCACGAGGAAGACTTTACTTACCTCGCTGTCCAATCCTAGTATTAAGAAACACTAGACAACCCTGTTGGGTCATCCTTTGAGAGAAAGGTAGTGCAGTCTGATGTGACCAGAATGAACATTAAAATTTAAGGCTGACCGTATATTTTTACCCCAGTGCTGGATGGTCCTGTGATCATCTAAGAAGAGTATATATCATATATAGAAAAATAAGTGTAGTGGCCAACGAACTTCAATAATAGGTCAGTAACTTTATTTTCTTACCTAAACAAATAAACAGAATGACCACAAGTGGGCAAAAGCAGTGCGAGCGGGAGCGACTTCCGACTTCCTGCCCGCTTCCCCACTGACTTTCCTTGTGGAAAGCTGGCAGGGAGTGTCGGAAATCACGATTACATGACCGCGGGGACTCTGCAATGGCCACAACTTTGCAAATAAAAGTGGTCTGAACGTTATGGAAATTTCAATTCCACAGGAAGATTTCAGGTACCTTGATTCAAAAATCATTGCAGTGTAATGCACCATTTGGGCTAACTTGAGGGTACAAAAAGATAAACACGGTGGGAGTTTTTATAGTATATTGATTGTGGGACCAGAGGCTGCTCTTCAAAGCAGTTATCCAGAAAGCATTTGCTTTTACGCATCTTCCCCTCTCTTGCTTACATGTGTTATGTCGAAATCTTCAGGCAACTGAAATCTAAAATATATTGAAGATTTCACACTAGCAGTTTAGAACATAAACCAGCCATTGCTGTAATGTTAAATCCCTAACGCAGACAGGCTTAATTTTGCAAAGGCTGGTTGAAGCTTTAAACTGCTAGGGTTTATTGAGAACAAAGCTGATTCTTTCCTTACTTGTATTAGCAGTTCATTTTAATTAAGAGCCAATTAAACATTAATTAGCAGTTTCCTTTTGAGACAACATCTTCTCTCCTTTCAAACAAGCTAAAAAAACTAAAGCAAAGGTTCTTTCAGTTCAAGCTGGATTCCAGGGTTTCAATGGATCCACATCCAGGGACGTCTGAAAAAGTTTTAAAGAGCCAAAATGTGTCAAAAAGATCAAAATGGCAGCTGCAAATATGTGACTGAAAGCCCTGCCCTCCTTTTAGTACATATTATGCAGATGCCCCCATTTCTTGGCCACAACATGGAATTTCTATAAAAGTATACCTATCCTTATATTTTGCTTCCCCTCTTTGAAAATTGCTTTTCAGAAATCTCTGCTTTTCTGACTGTTTTCTAAAACAGCGGTCAGTTTGGCATGTTGGCAGAGAAACAATTTTTACACATGTGTCTCAAAAGAAAACTTTGGGGGCTTAGACAGATGTGGTCTTGGGGGACCTCAGAGTAACATCTATGAGCTTCAGGTGCTGAAATTTAGTGCTTGTCTTCAATAATGAACCAGCTAGTTGCTCCTGGGAAGTCATAAAGCTGAGCAAGATGGGGACAGCTGTCTCAGTGGCTTGTTCTCAACAGCTGGTAGTCAAAAGAATATTAGCTCATGAATAAAGTTGCATTGAGCTGTCATGGATTATAACCATTTCCTCTCTTCGTTCGTCAAATTCTTTTTTAAGGTTGGCTGAGGCAACCTCTTGAAATCAGTTCCATATGTAAAAGATGAGCAGTGTCCAGTGGGATCTTTTTCCTCATTAGCCCAGAAATGACTGCCAATCATCATTATCATGATTGCCATCCTAAGCGTTGGATATTATGAGAGCAAAAATATTCATATGTAAGTATTCAATTTTGAACTGTGGTGCTGGAGAAGACTCTTGAGAGTCCCCTGGACTGCTAGGAGGTCAAACCAGTCAATCTTAAAGGAAATCAACCCTGATTGCTCATTGGAAGGATCGATAATGAAGCTCAAGCTCAGATATTTTGGCCACCTAATGCGAAGAGAGATCTCTTTGGAGAAGACCCTGATGCTGGGAAAGATTGAAGGCAAAAGGAGAAGAGGACGGCAGAGGATGAGATGGTTAGATAGCATCCCTGAAGCAATGAGCATGAAACTGAGCAAACTCAGGGAGGCAGTGAAGGACAGGAAGGCCTGGCGCAATATGGTTCATGGGGTCACGAAGAGTCGGACACGACTTAACGACTAAACAACAAACAACAAAGTATTCAATGAGCTCCTGTGGATGGGGAGGTTGAACAGCTTCCTCACTACCCCTGGAAAGCAGCATGAGCTCGCTTTGCCTGGAGCACCTAAGAAGCTAGGACACTGTGTCTTCCCCCCCAGCAGAGGGATTTATTGAGAGTACTATTTTAAATTAATTTGGAAATTGAACTTTCTGCATCTCTGAAATTATGGCTTTGCTCACAGTGAACCAACCTTCATTTTGATGAAAAGGTCTTTAAGCCTTTTATCTTGGTTGCTCCTAATAAGGATACAAACTTGTATCTTAGCAAAAAGAACAAAAAATCTAATTAGCTTCCTTTGTCGTCTTCAAATTTCCTTAGTATCATGAAATGCAAAGCTTTTGGGATAATCTTTGGGATACTCTCTTCTAACCTCCTGTACCTCTGTACAATTCTGACAGCCTGATTTGCACTGATAACTGGAGGTGGGAAAGTGTCGTGCGTATGTGAACTAGACATTTATTCATATTGTAATTGTACCAGCAGGGCTGGTTCCCATGATCTTTGTCTCAATCTCTCCCACTAGAAATTGGAGGGAAATAGGAAAGTCTAGGACAGATAGATCTCAAGTAAAACATGTTGCAAAACCTAAAGGATTGGTCACTTTCAAGTTGGACTGTATTAAACACTTAAAACTGTTTTGCCCATTGTCTTGATGTGAAACTAACATTTTGAATGTTGAAACAGTTTTGGAAGTGCCTGAAAAGAGAGCAGCTTATTCTGAGCTTGAAATACTTCCAAAACACTCAAGAAGCTTTCAGAAGTTTTGTGTTTGAAATGGTTTCAATGTTTGCACAGCCCTACTTTCAACCCTGCCTGTTGTCCGGGTAGCTTCCTTGGGTATAATATAGAATGGGTTTTCCACTGCCTTCTTCCAGGATATTCTAACCCTATTCTATAGTCCTAGAAATTCTTAGTGGTCTCCCATTCAAGTACTAACTAGGTTTGACACTGCTTAGCTTTCTTGAAGTCAGCCCAGGTCTCTCCCTCTCTCTCCCTCTCAAGCTAGAAGTTCTACCTTAATTCCACAAGCACATGTCATCTCTTCCCAAGGAAAAAACAGGGTCAGTCCTCCTTGGTTCACACTGTTACATGAGCTGCTCCAGTACTATCAAAGTATCAGGACATATGTCCAAGCATATAAAGAGGAAATGAGTTTGTTTATGGAGATAAGCTTCTATAAACATCCTTAACTCAAACTCCCATTTTCTTCTTTATATCAGTTGGACTGCCTTTCTGGATGTCTTGTTCCTGGGCTTTGAAAAAAAGACATTTTACTAGCACAATCGAACAAGAAGCTGCTGAGACTACTTTAGAAAGTTTCAGGCTATCTTAGAAGGTCTCAACAAACACTATGGGTTTTTAACATACTGAATTTTTAAAATTAAATTAAAATTAAAATTTAATTTTTAAAATTTAAAATTTAATTTTTTTTTAATTTAAATTTTTTTTTCTTCAAAATGGCTATCTTGAGATCTGTAAAAGAGTATCGTGGGAGGTTGAAATGCTCTGATATTATTTTGTTCTTGCTGTGAGTAAAACCTGTGTCCATTAATTCTTCTGTGCAAAGTTTGGCCTGTTTGTTGTACGTAGAATCCAAAGGGGCATTCTGCCAGATGTCTCTACAGGGCAACCATATATTTAATGAACTAGGCCAGGAAATTATTATTTCTGATTATTATTACTATCAGAAATTATTTCTATTCTTATATGTACTGCATTTAATTTGGGGGTGCTGTGGGTTCTACATAGACATTATCCCATATTATTCATAGGAATACAACAATTCTCTTGTTTGAGAGAGATGCTTTTTGTCTTTTACAATCTTCCTAGTTTCTATAATCTTGCAACATTTTTAATGCATATGCATTAGAACTTTGGAAGGGACATATCCTCTCCCCCCCCCCCCAACATCTTTTTCTGTATGCACGCGGATGAGCTGGTTATTCAAGGTCAGCAAAAGTGAGTCTGTCCGTCCCAGGCAATATTTATGAATGGGCTTTCATCTAACTCTTAATTGAAATTAGTGTTGAGTCATCTTTTTTCCAGTAACTTTCCAAGGAGACAAATTTAACTTGACAGAGGGATAAGAAGTCTGAACTCAAGCTCTCCAAACGGGAGCACAAAATGTGGCCAAGATCGTAAATCTCAACCTGATATTATAATGCATATGTTAATTGGCGCCAAGTTCCATTTTTAGCAGTTCCTCTAGCATCGCAATGACCAGAAAGATGTCTTAGCCTGTTACAAAGAGAAGAACTTCAACAGAAGACCTGATCATTCTGAAGCATTGTGGATAAGAAACTTATCCAGTTTCTTCTAGTTTGAGGGCTGCACCAGATACTCAACAAGTGGGTGAAACCAGGACCCCAATTTTGGTGCTCTTCCAGATTATTATGGTAAAAAAAGTTTCTTAACAGTTTCTTCCAAACTGTTTAAGAACCCCAAATTTGGATAGAATGTTTCGACCTGACCTCTGCAGGGGAAGCTGGTTGCTGCAGAAGTGGGCACTGGTGGCCACTTCTGATTTATCCACTTTCGTGGTGAGCCAAGTAATTAGGATAAGTCACCATTTTGAGAAGCAGCATACTCTTTAGTGCCAGATGTTGGAGGCAAACAATATGTTTACTTAGCTGGCATGCTAGAAGCATCCAACTGACCTCTGCTGGAAGTAGAATGCTGCTGAAGTACAAAAATAAAGGTCCAACCTCAAAGCCCCTAACTCAAATACCTCATCTCTGAGAAAACAAAACTGTCACCTCGACCATAAAACATTTAGAAGGCCAAAAAATGCTGATAGGCTGTGAAGAGATACCAGGAGGCCAACATACAGTATACTCTGGGAATTAGGAACACTTTGATAAACTCCATAACAGCAAGTCTCTAGAAAGAAGCTATGCTCATGAAATACTGCCTCTTTGTTCTTTTAAAAGCCCTATTATCTTTGGAGTCATACCCCATTACCTCATTGTTATGCCTTAATTGCCTCACTGACCTCATTAGATACATGATGTGTTATATCCAATCAAATACATGGCTGTTGTCTATACCCAATCAAATATCACGCTGTTGTACCCAACCACATGCACACTCCAATTTGCATAAGTCTATAAAGAGGGACTGCAACCCCTCCCTTCTTTACACCTGTCAATGCCTCCAGCACTGTCCTTAAGCCAATTTGTGCTTCAGTGCAACTATGTCGTCGTCTTGCTTCACATGTACCCCAGGGAGAATTCTCCTATACCTTCCAAATGGCTCCTGAATCTAATCTGGTGGAACCAAATTTGGGATAGTAAGAAGTTATCAGTTTAGTCTGGAAGTAATTAGATCTGAAACAAATTGTTTCCAGATTTCAAGTGTTCATGATTCAAATTGAAGATGCAATATTCTAATGTATAAGTAATAATTTATCCTTGGAACGAGGTGAAGAATATGCTGGTGGCTGGAAGTTGCAGTTCATATTATTGGGGAGGAAAGGGTTAAATCCAAAAGAAATAATGCCGCATCGCTTTCCACATTTTCTCTGTATTTTGGAGGAACAGTTTTATTGTTTAGAAAAGCTATGTTGATTTTGTTTAATGGTCTACAATTTCAGAGAAGATCAAGATGCTCTCAAGTCAGACTTGATTCCTGGTGACGTTGTGGACATGTATGTAGTTTTCATGGCAAGAGTATGGAAGTGGTTTGCCAGTACCTTCCTCTTTGTTGACTTCCCAGGCTAGCCTACAGCCCTGGCATCTCCTGGAGGGCTATCATTTAAGTGCTGACCTGTTTAGGTGTAGTTTAGTTTTCCAGCCCATACTGTACTGTCTAAGGACTGCCGTGTGCTGAGATTCCTTAGCAATCGTATTTGAAGTGGGCCCACAGAAAGCATAGGCTGGAGACCCAGAGACTCCTGTGGAGTTGCAAAACTAATACGATCATATATAAATTGTCTTCATTTTTGAAAATACTTTTTCAATTGGTTTCCATCAGAATGGCATGCTATAGTTTACTTCCTACACAACACAGCAACATGAACAGAATGAGAAATGAAACAAGACAGATTTCCAGACACAGAAATACACAGAAACTTCATTTCAAAAATGTACACATCCAGTGAATGAGACTATACAAATTATCTCAGCACAGACCATGATTGCCCTTAAGATTACTGTCCTTCTGAAATGATGATGACTGCATTACTGGAAATTGATTGACATGGGGCTGTTTGTTTAAATAAGAAATAAAGAAGGCTAACGCTCAACAAAATGGTCTTATTGTGGTTTTAATCTGGTAATATTAATATTTTTATATTAATATTTATAATGTTTGCCACCTTGAATTGTATATGAAAAAAGGTGGGAGAAAAATCTGTTGATTGATCGATAGATGGACAGATTTTTATCCCACCTTTTTTCATATACAACTCAAGGCAGCAAACATAAATATTAATATAAAAATATTAATATTACCAGATTAAAGCCACAATAAGACAATTTTGTAGGATCTCTGTGAAGAATATTGATGTATGAATGATTTTAGAAAGCATCAAAGCTGACAGCGAATCACGTGTGAGAATCTGCTGAACTATTTCTAATAGAGCATCAGATACAACTGGCCCCAAACTGAGTACAGATAGATAGAGAATCACCACACTTTCCTTACAGATCCCTCCACGTATAAGGCTGAATAAAATAAACACAGGGAAACAAAAGGTAGGCACTTTAGATAAAGTAGTTTTTCTTCATTCCTCCCACAAACTGAAATTAGCCTAAAGCTAAAGAAAGGAGGAACACGCCCTACAGGGGTGTCTGCAGGAGGGGTCAAAAAAATCCAGATGAAGTCTCTGACTTTGCAATGAAACCTGCACCCGCTTTTTACGTGTGCTGCTACATACTGTATAAACTTTATTAACATTTGCACATCTTCGTCTGTCAATCTACAAATACAGTGTAGCCATGATTCCTATTTTTAAGGTCCTGCATTTTAAGACGAATCTTTTAGTCATAATTTTTAATTGCTCTGTCTCTTGTAGATGCTTTAGGGACATGTCCATTGGGAGTTTATCATATTAGTGATAGCTGTTCAGTCTGGTGCCAGGAGATTAAACTTTCTAAAAATTATCAGCAGAGTAGCCTGTTTTCCAGTAGAATTTGGGTAAGCTGTCTATGTTGGTCTATGACTGTAATAAAGATTTGATTGATGGGTGAGCTGTCGCAGTTGTAATGTTAAAGCTTGATCTACTGAATGTTACCAGATTTTGCTGCTCGTTGAATTAGAGATGCCTCCTTTGCAATAATAGATCTTCTTGCTTCACCACTGAAGGTTCTCCTGAGGTTTAATAGATGAAAATACATGTTTAGATCCTGCTTTTAATTCAAAGCAGACCATTGCTGGATCGTTCCATTCTATATCTTATCAAAAGGAAGTCTTCAGTTAGCCTATAACTCATTGACCTGAACTAAGATCATATTATGCAATAATTTTGATTGACATCAAGCCATACTTGGTCCTTCTCTTTCATGTAACTGAATGATGTGGCATATCGTGATCAAATTCTATCAAATAAGAAATACCTGAAAGCTGAAATAAAATTATGGGACAATATCAAGCATCTGAGTACTCAGATGTACAAGCAATATATCATAAATATTTGAAATCAAAATCTGAAATATGAGAAGCAAATAAATTTTAGTTCCAGGATTCCTTGGTTCATTTCTATTCACCAATATTCCTTTCCTATATCTGTAACCACATCATTCTACCCTCTTAAGAGAGCGAGTTACAAATGAAAGACAAACACACCTAGTCAGTGAATTTCTGCTATTTTATAGGAGGCAGGTTTCCAGGTGCCAAAAACACTATACACCTGTTAGAAAGCAGACTTTTAAGTATGAGAAATAGAATACACACTTCAATTACACTAAAACCACAATGAGTTTTGGGAAGCCTTTAAGACTGACTAATACTGGTACTCACCTGACTATTTTTTTTAGATTCCTTGCATTTTTATTTTCAGTAATGCCTTTGGGCCTCGTTATATCGCATTCTGTTCACTGCATTCAAAATTGGCTCCAATTGTAGGACCATCATTACTTCAGAAATCCTGGAGTGAGCTGGCTGATTTTTTAAAAAAGCAACATTAGACACACAATATTTGCCAAATTGCCTTCATGTTTTTTTTATTCAGCACACCATAAAAAACGATTTCCAAAACACATTTATAGTGGGCCATTCTGTTACTGACATTTTTTACCTGTAGAAATATTCCTTTATGTTACTTTGGCTTCCTGTGTGAAACTGCTTTGGCCTGATTTCAGAGATGGGCTTGATTATCTGGGAGCTCTACCAATGGTTCCATCAGGACTGATATGTAACAGTCCTTGTTGTGTGAACTTCTCCTCTCTGGCCATTGACTTGTTCACCTCCTCATTGTGCATCACAATAATGGACCACAGATTCTACCACCTTCTGAGCCTTGATCAAGTAAGCATAAAGCCTTTTCAAAACTGTTGAACAATTTCTCTCAATGACTGTTCTAACAGGCTTGATTGCAAAAGCAAAGAATCCCAAACCTGGTTTGGAAACTGGTTGATTTCTTGCTATTGATTCCTAAGCTTGGGACTCCAGTTTATGTTGCACCAAATTGGAAGGTAAGGGTCTCACCGAAATTTATTTTTTTCTTATCAGGCCAAATTATTTCAAGATGTTCAGCTGTAGTAAAAAAAACCAAGAATAATAGCCTTCTTCCCTAGAAAAGTCAAGTGAAGAAGCAACAGCAGCATTTTAACTGTAGGATATTCACTGATTTAAATTAATTTGTGAAAAAGTTATCTTGTGCCAGCGATAACTTTTAAGCAGTTACTTGGTGAGAATGACAACATATGTCAATGGCATATATAGTCTGATTAGTTATGTCTGGAAACAGAAAGGGTAAGAATACTCAACCATAATGGAGTGTAGTGAATGTAAAAGATCTTTTTATTTGGCAATTTAAATGTAGCTTATGGTGCTGGCATGCTCTGAAGAAATAGCTGGCTCTAAGAATGGTTTTGCATTTTCTGGGTATTATCTTTTAAATACTGGGTGTTGTGACTCTCCATTTATTGATCTTTGCAGATGTGAAGAACAAGCATGTCCTTTTGGTCTTCTGATAAAAGTGTCCCTGATGCATTATTATTTATTAGATTTATATGCTGCCTGATTCCCAACAATTCTGTGTGGCTCACAAATTGTTAAAAAAAACACATTAAAACAAGAAAACCACACACAACAGAAAAGAACAAGGATGGCAGAGAATAACAAACCCAGATGGGAACAAAGAAAAAGAAGAAAAGGGGGCTTCAGTCACGCTTGCCAAAGGTCTTGGCAAGAGTCTGCGATATGATGTGATATGATCAGCCTGTGGTGTGATTGATGCAGGACAAAAGCATGAATCTGAAGCCAAGAGAAAATAGGAAGGATTGTTTTCTACAATGAAATAATCATTCTCAGATCTGGTTCTGCTACACCTAGAAGTGTAGCTGGGATGCTTTGACAGTAATTGCCTAGAAATGGGATGCAAAAAATAGCCAAGTTTTAAGAAGCAAAATGTTGAGGAGGTTCAGGAAATATCAGATTTGGAATTGAGAAGGAATCCAACTATCTGCATTCTTGAGAGGAGTAGTAGTCAAGTTTCCACTTCAGGGATCCTCACTGCTTTAATACAACTCTAGAGCCTCACACAACATGTGGATGTTGGCTCTTTGTTGCCTTACAGGGGCTTAATTGTTAGGAATTAAAGGAAATATGAAACCTTGGGCATAAGGCTGTCATTGAAAACGGGCCTCCATCCTTGCCTTTCTTGAAGACTTTGTTTAATTATTTCCTTCACTTCTTGTTTTAGATATTGAGTAGCTCATAAGCAATAGGCTACAATAGATTTCACCGCTTGGTGGAGCTATTTCATAAATACCTAATAACTTTCCCCATCCAGGTTCCTCCAGATATTTTAGAACAACTCCCCAAAGGTTGATGCTGCAGTGTGGAATCTAAGTGACCGAGATGACTGTTTCTAGATAAACAGGATTTTAAAATCTTGTCTTCCTCATTTTCCTTCACTATTGCCATTCACTCTGCATTTTTACCCTTTTCTTATGGAGATATTAAAAAATTCAGAATAAGGTTTCCTTGTTCTATGGCTACAATCACGTGTGTTGTCCAAGGACTAAGTCCAATTTTACAGCTTCTCCTTCATCTTTCACCTTGACTTGGGGAAAAGCATCTGCCTACTGGGAATCCATAACTCTCCTTTATTTCCAAGTTCTTGATAATTATAGTAGTTTGGTCACCTTTTTTATGGACTTCAATTTACAATGTGCACCTATGGAGTTGCACAGCTGTGATTAGCCACACGTTTTTTTACTTGTGTCCTTGCAGTGATGCTCAGGTATTTTCCAAGCTTTTATTCTATTCTGAAAAACATGCCTCTCCTGCTCCTGCCTCCAATAATTCTCTTGGGATTGCAAGCACCGTATTTGGTTTCCTTATTAACACTCCAGATCTTCCAACTCATTTTTACATGATCTTGACAACACAGTAGGGCTCTCACTGTTCAAGATTATGAGTTTCCTGGGTTATTTGGTTGGTCACTATGTGACAACGATCTTGGACTAGATTCCTTTGCTCAGGCATTTGG
Organism: Python bivittatus; assembly: GCF_059951505.1. Classification (NCBI taxonomy): domain Eukaryota; kingdom Metazoa; phylum Chordata; class Lepidosauria; order Squamata; family Pythonidae; genus Python; species Python bivittatus. The sequence continues at coordinate 5,789,689 of NW_028277033.1, forward strand.
TTTGTGGTACCTAATTGCATTATCAACACAATGGATATTGGTGCATTGAAAATGAAAAGGGCTTCAGTGCAAATTCTGCCTTGAGGCACATGGAACACACATCTCCCTGCCATTCTAGAGCAGTGTTTCTCAACCTGGGCATCTCCCTGATTTGTAGACTTCAGCTTCCAAAATTCCCCAGCCAACATGGCCATTGCTGAGAATTATGGGAGCTGAAGTTCATCCCTCTGGAAGTTGCAGAAGTTACTGTATTAGACAATTTTCTCAAATGTAAGGCTTACTCGTCCAGTGTTCCCATTCAGTTTGGGACTCAGAGGTAGCCTTTTACTTTTCGTCATAGATCTGTAATGTTTCAGTGTCATTGAACGGTGTGTTCAGTGTCTACAGGCCCCAGAGCAGTTAAGAACAGATGGGACATTGCACATAGAAGAAATGAAAGGAGATCCTAAGGACCAAAATCAAATGTCTAAAAAGTATTTGTCCTTTTCTAATGATTTCACTTCCACTCCTTGCTTACATGGCTCCTCACAAATGTAATACAAGTGAGGAAATCACTTGTTAAGTTAAAGGGAACATAAGTGAAAAAGTATTCCTACCCAAAAAAAGGCAAGATTTTTTTTTAAAAAAGTCAAGCAGTTGTGGGAACAAGGTGGAGGAATGGAATAGCTGTTGGATGGCTGAACGGCTAGGATTTATCAGTCTATAGTGAATAAGTTTGGAATGAAGCTTCTCAGCATTAGACATACTGGCTAACAAAGAATTCTATTTGTGTTATTAACTCTGCTGGAAATATTCCAGTAGCGTTACATTTGATTAGAGTGGTGTCTTCCATTGTATGCTTGAGGGATATTGCTTGCTGGCAGGATTATAAATCCAGTCAGATATTTCATCAGTTTGCATTTACAGGAAATGGTTATACATAGTTTCATAGAACCGTGGAGGAAATAGAGTCTCCCTTTTTTTCCTCCGGTTTTTCTCCTCATCTTCACGTGGAACATCTGAGATTTCCACAAACTAAAGTTGAATCTAGATCTTATCATGCGCTAAAACTGTTCTTAAATTGTACCAATTTAGATTACATCTAAGCATCCTTGTCTAGTCTTAAAAGAAACTAAACAAGGTTGGACGGGTTAGTACTCGACTGGGAGCTGTTAGGAAATCGCACGGTTGTGGACTAGACTGGAAGAAGGAAGTGGCAAATCTTTTCTGTATCGTTGCAAAGAAAACTCTGTGGGTGAGCTCATGAAGTTACCAGGAATCAAGTTCCTCAAGTTCAGAATGTGATAAATAAATAAACTTGGGGGCATTAGCGGACCTTGGGTTTGACCTAGGTAGTGCTTGAACACCTAAATGTTTTTGCTGTGTTGGCTTGTCCTGGATCTTCTAGCATCCGATGTTTCCAAAGAAATGGGTGTTTTATGTTTCACATTACTACTATTGCATTAAGTGATTAGCCAAAGATGAAATGATCATGCTTTGCTGGTAATCTTAGAAAAAGAAGCAAATGCTTTGAAAGGAAAACCCCACCCATTAGAGTAATGCTGCATAATTGCTAAATTAAAGGCACTGGGAGAAAGGAACACTGTTTGTTAAAAACTGCCAAAGTAAACATTAAATAGCACAGCAGAGAGAAATGCATCTAAATATGCATACATTACTCTAGGTTCTGGTCTAGAGCTATAATGACCATAATGACTTCCATATTTTTCCATTAAATGTGGTGCCTTCATCTCTCTCTCGCTCTCTCTACTGCATTTCAATTTTCCATTTGTTTTGGAAGGTTTACTTTCATGAGAAAAAGGGTGCTGGTATTTGAGAGACTCATACAGCATGTGACTGCACTTTGAAATCATTTACTGCAAGAACAGTCTGCATTCATCAGGCACTGCAACATAATATGACTTCATCAGTAAAACTGGAACAGGAAGTTGGAAAGGAAATGGCTTAAACTGGAGAAGGAAGGAAGGAAGGAAGGAAGGAAGGAAGGAAGGAAGGAAGGAAGGAAGGAAGGAAGGAAACTAAGTAACTTTAGGCAGGTAGCAATGACTACTGTTACTGAAAATTCATAGTGCCCTTAATAAGGAAGCTTTAGAAGATGTCCGTTTGAAAGACATCCTATGAAATCACCCCATTTCAACCTCACGTTGTTGCCATTTTTCTTCCACATATGGAGAAAGCTACAAGAGGCAGATGATTACTGTTATGGGCACGGACTCTGATACTGATATGAGCTGCTCACCATTGACTTTTATCACCTCTGAAAACCATGCTTGTTAGTGCTTGGGGCAGGGCTTTTCTGCTGTCTGCGTCTTGCCATTCTGGTAGAATTTGTTTAGGCAGGGTTTGCTTGGAGGAAGGGAAGGGAGAGAGACTCAGATATATTCTACTTTTTAAAATCTTTTCTTACACAATCCTTTACCTTTCTGCAAATCCATATCTTTCCTTAACTCTCAAGCTGACCTGTAGCACAGTCCCTATTTACCTCTGTGATGAGCCTGTCTGCAGTTCTTCAGCCCTATCATTCCATTTTATCCTGCCCTGCTTAGAAACGAAGCAATTACTAGGGTCCTCTTTTATCAAATCAGATCTCCAATTGGTTTTAATCTTGCCACCTTTGAATTTTAAATCTCCAATCTGGATAAATCTTGGATGATTTGTACACTCCTCACTGTGGTGTTATTTCTCCAAAATTCAATCATGGCCAAGCACTTTCTTAAGGGAAACAAGTAAATATAGTCTGCACTCTTCGACCATGTTTCAGAATATTGTTGCAAAATTCCCTCTCCTGTGTAAATGATTCAAGAGTGGGAAGTTATACTTCATGCCACCTCCCTCCCCAAGCTGGAATTTCTATTTGTATACTTTATTTTTCCATTAACTGAGTTTCTTCCTTTTTTCCTGCCTGCCTCCCAAACACTGCCCTCCTGAAAGTAATCATGTGAGCTAAATCGGGTGGGATCCTTGTTTGTATTCCTGTCTCGCTCCACAGCACTTGCTGTCAAACAAAATGGTGGGTGATGTTCTTTTTGTTCCTTAATGTGGAAGCTAACTTGACAGTAATGAGATAACGTCACTGCTGGGACAGATCTGAACTGTATCAAGGTCAGTTGAGTAGCTGTTTGCTTTGCAAAATCTTCATGGCAAGTTAGCAGAAGTGCCCGGGGACGAATTTTCTACAGAGGGTTTCTCACATGTGAGGGTGTTCTGCCTTTTTAGCCAGACAAGTACAACGCACACCTAGCACAAATGCCAGTAGAAATACTGAGCTGATATTGCACTTCCCCATTTCATTCACTGCTTGAAGCAGCTCCAAGGTATGAATATAGAAAATTGATTACACTAGCTCATAACCTTCAATTGTGTGGAATTCTGCCCAAGCTTTAGGTCCTTCCAGTATGTCTAAAGAATAAGGTGTGACTGTTGGTCCTAGGAAATAGGAGATTAGCTGTCTAGTGACTCTATGTGGGCTGTCGGATGACTAGATATCCAGATGCCCTGCTTCTGGACATGATGTGATACTTACCAGAATGCTTCAGCTGGTAGACACACCTAACTGAACTTATCTAGGCTCAGAAGCTAATCGGGGTATGACCTAGTAGGAGTTTTGTAGGCTAGACTGTGAAAGCAAAAAGACATCCTGGAGGAAGGCAGTGGTAGATCACATCCATATTGTTGCTGAGAAAACAACATGGACAAGGACAGGAGGTCTGAACTGAGTCATGGCTGACTTGAAGAGACTGTCAGTTCTCAGCAAACACACTGTTGTGATACTGACATGCCCATAGTGTCTAAATAACTTTAGTTGTCAAAGCAACCCTCTGAAGACCTACTCTGTTTCCACAAAGAACTTAGAAGGTGTGAGTGAACAAAGCCTCATTGTCTGGAAGTGCCTTTCTACTTACTAGCTGGAACCCTTTGGAATATAGTATTCTTTCATGCAAAAGATAAGTCATGTGAGTCTCCCCTTGGAGGTATTGTTGCTCAGGTAGAGAAGGGATGGTGTTCCTAGAAGTGGACTTTGGGGAATGGACTACAGCATAAATTTGTCTTTTTGTTTTGGTGCCTTTGAATCAGTGTTGATTCCTAGTAACTGCCTGGACTAGTCCCTGCAGTTTTCTTGGCAGCATTTTCAGAAGTGGCTTGCCACTGCCTACTTCCTGGGGCTGAGAGAAAGTGACTGGCCCAAGGTTACCCAGCTGACTTATGCCTAAGGTGGGACTAGAACTCACAGTCACCTGGTTTCTAGCCTGATGCCTTAACCACAACCCCAAATTGGTTCTCATTCCACAGCATAATAACATTTATCTGTTTCTATTTGTAAACTGCCAAATCTATTGATGTGGTGTGATCTGCAAAAGCCCATCAAGAAATAAATGTCCACAGTACAACAGCATAATAGTATAAAGGAAGAACTCATCCATGGTAAACAATATGAAACATTGAAATATCCATGGTAAACAGTGTAACAATAAACCATCCACAATAACACTCTAGAACCAAAAAAGTGAAAATCATTAACTACATACAAGGGTTATACAGCAACAATTCCACAGTTCACAGTCCACAGTTTCCAAAAGATGACACTCAGCCACTGAAGGCTCTGTGGAATAGTTTGGTCTTCCCTATTTTCCAGAAGGGTGTGTTCATGGAGCCTAGTCTAATATCTAAAGGTAATGTGTACTATGCTATGATGGAGAAACATTATTTCCTGCACTCAATCCTCCTCCTCATGTGAAAATGTGAGATAACCAAGAGCTTCTCCCATGAGGAACTCACTGGATGGGTCAACTCCGATTGGAGAAAGTGATCCTGAAGATACCTTGGTGCTAAGCCAGAGCTAAAACCAGCACTTGGAAGTCTCTAGCAGCCCATGCAGAAACTTGAACACCAGTGTATTATGTTCTTAGAGATGCCTGCCTGCAAGTGGGCAACAGGATTTTATGCCAACAATAGCCTCCTTTTGTTTTTAAAGGTCTTGAGTTGTGCCTTGAAGTCCAACCCCACTGCAGAGGTGAGGTTCAGGAAGTCTGCCCTACTATGTTAAAGTCCAGGGCTGAGGAACTTACTGGTCATGACAGCTTCTTCTCTGTCCAAGGTTGATAGGTCCTCTCTAGTTCCCTTCATACGTGGAAGGAACCTGCACCAATTTACCAACATCTCAAAAGGGCATTATATTCATGTCGTATTTCCTAGTATTGTTAATTGGTGACTTACATGTATATACTAAAGGCAAAGGTACTTGTTACGCTCACATCACTTAAGGACATCGCTTTAAGGACATATGTCCTTAAATAACATTGCTTTTTTTTTTTTTTTAAAGGAAATAGGTACTGAGAATAACAACGATATGCACGTTCTCTACTGTTTTTCTTTTTTTTAAAGGGCAGGCTGCATTCATAAAATACTTTTTGACCTTGCTTACAAAAATTGGATCACAGTTGCAGTGTTTGTTCCAAATCAGGCTCAGTAATCTAGATGGAAATGAAAGCATAAGATGGAAACAAGGGAAGGAAGGCCCTATATCAAGGAAGGGAAGAAGGATGCAACCGAGCCTCTGCCTCAGGTTTTTAATCTTGAAGGTTATATTTTTTTGAGCATGATGTGATTGCTAATAATACTTCACAACAGGTCTTGGGAAATTAGCATTTTTAAAGGGGCTGTGGGACAGTGGGGGATAATGCAGACTGAGATTCTGAAGTTCCAAGAGGGTCAGATTTTGGCTCATTTATATTTTAAATATAGAATTGATGTTTTAGATATAGGATGGGTCTTTAAAACCTTAGGCTGAACAAAAAATATGTCAGACTGCTGCATATGTGTTTAGATTTAGAGGCTGCCCAACTCCTAGACAACACTGGGCAGCTTACGTCCAAAGAGAACAATAAAATAGGAAAAAGAACCATACCTATTCAGAATAAAACACCATACACCAAAAGAAAACAAAAACAAAAGAAAACCTGGCAAAATAACCAGCAGGGGCTTGGTAACCACCCCAAAGCTAGGCCTGGCAGCAAAACTGGGTCTTCAAAGACTTGTAGAACAGCTGAAGCTTGGGAACCAGACGGATTTCTAGGGAGATGTATTGTTTAATTGAGAGGACCTGGAGCATGCCCACTCTGCCTGGTCTTATTGGGTGGACAGAAACTACTGGAGAGAGGTGGTTCCTCAAATAACTAGGCCCTGTGTCATGAACATTATAGGTGATAACCAACATAGCTCACGTGAGTTGGAAGAACTTCAGGAGCTGGAGATCTACTAAGGATAGTTTTATTTATTTATTGGATTTCTCCCCTGCCCATCTCCCCCACAATAGGGGACTCTGGGCGGCTTACAAAGACATTTAAACTATAAATATATATAAAATACATACTATATATAAAATTAAAACAATACTAAAGAAGGAAAAATCCAAGAAGATGGAAAATCGGGTCGGGGACAGCTGGCCACTATGGGGCTAGCCATCTCCCTGCTTGAGATATTCTCTTCCCACCCCAGGCCAAGTGACAGAGCCAGGTCTTCATGGTCCTTCGGAAGGCCAGGAGTGAGGGGGCCAATCGCATCTCCGGGGACAGTTTTCCAGCTGTTCCTTAGAAATTTCAGACACTAGAGGTCAGTTTTCCCCCAATTTGCTGAGTTGGCCTAGAATTCTGGGAACACCCCTTGAGAGGACCTGTTTGGGGCCATCTTTTATAAAGTCAATCTTGAGGCTAATTCCCATGCTTTCCTTCTAAATAAGAGAAGAAGAGTGTTGCTCTTGGGCTGATGCCTGATTTATGACCAACATATACATTAAGCTTCACTGCTGGAAATTCATGAAAGCATCTCAGGCATTTTCCTGGCAATAATATGTTGATTAAGTGGTTTCACCTCTGCTTTTTCCAGCTGGTGGTGGTGGTGGTTTTAACTTTCCAGTCTAGGCTATAACACGGGGGTTTTGCTGATGGTCTCCCATCCCATCAATAATCAAATCTGACCTCCTTTAGCTTTATGAAATCAACCAGAACTGGCTGGGTGCTGCCAGTGAGGTACAGTGAAATGGATGCATTAAGTGGAATTTAGGGACAAAATACCTCTTGGCTGTACACCTCTGAACTTCTCAATTTCAGGCTGATGGAAGGAAAGCAATGAACGCTCCACCTTTGCAGCCTGATGATTTACAGCATGCAACATGCCTCCTCTAGCCACACCACCCAAACCCCTCATCATCACCAGTTTGCCCAGTTACTATTAGACTCCATCAGTATGTCTGAGCATCTCTGGCTCCTCTCCATCCCATCGTTATTTGGTGCATGAATGTACTTTTTCAGCTATTTGCTTCTGTCTGTTATATTCAGCTGGGCCCAGATGAGCGCTATTTATTTAATGGACTCACCTATTGCATCTTCTTTTTCATCTAAGCCTTGGTTTCTGGGATTGCTAACTTCCCCTTGGGATAAGCGCTCAGTGTAAATTGGGCAGTGATGCGGTGTTTATTTGTGAGCCCATCCATATGCTGAAAGCATGCAGTTAACAAGGCTATCTTTCTGTTCATTGGGAGTTTGGAAGGAAAGGAGTCTGCAAGTGAATTCTTTCGATCCCACCTGCAAGATGGAAGGGATCTGATCTTGGAAAAGTTTGGCCATGTGATCTGCTGCTGCTGTTGTATATCAAGCGATATATGATCCCAAGAGTTGACAAACTATTTTCCAGACAAGAGAATAAAATGTGCAGAGGCTTCCAGTTAATGGTTACAAATGCCAAAGCCTTGGATGAAGCAGCAATTTACTTAAGGAAGCATTTCCACTATCAGTGAATCATTTCTCTTTATTAGATGAGAGAGGCAGGAATGCCAAGTCCTGGCTGAGTTTGTACTTTTCCACTGCGATGCTGTCTTCCTGGACTTCAGTCCTTACATCTTTGCTTTGAGCTCATTTGTTTAAACCAGGGATAGGCAACCTTTTTTTGAGTGGCACATCTGGAATGTTGAGAGAATGGGGCCAGTGCACTCACAAAATGGCTCCCATATAGTGGGTCTTTACTAGAAAGTGAACAAGTTATCTGGACCCTTTTCAGTTGGGTTTCAGACTGGAATTGCACTTACTGATGATTTCAGGTGGGCCCAGGATACAGGTGGTACATCCATCCTGCCCCCCCCTCCAATCTCACACCAACCTTTGATGCTACTGATTATGGCATCCTTCTGGACAAACCTCAAGGGTTAAGAGTGAGGGGCAGGGTGTTGTTGTGGTGATTCTCCTCCTTTCTCTGTGTTCCAGTCAGTGTTTGGTGGGGAAACATCTCATCCTTGAGCCCTGCCTTATGCTTCCCACTTTCTCCGATCCTATTTAACATCCAGAGAAAGCCTCTGGGTGATCACCCATCAGCACTGGGTTAAGTACCATTCGTGCACTGATGATAATCAGCTGTGCATCTCTCAAGTGCTCTAACTTAACCAGCTTCTCAGAATAGCTAAAAAGGCTATCATGAAAGAATTCCAGTGCACGGCTCTGTACTTTTCATAAGAAAGGTGACTATAAGCAAATCTATCAGTCCTGTCTTAATTAAAGAAGAGATGGATAAATTTCTCAGGAGCGAAATGCTAACCTATCAAAATTACATTGTAAACAAAATTATTAAAGCTTCTTTAAATTGAGCTTGACATCTGCTTTGTGGACACATCCATACATTTTCTTGATGAGAACTGCAGAAGTGGTTTGCTATTGCTCTCTGTAAAGTTTTTAGACTTCCTTGTCAAGCCTATAGCCCCGGAGCTGTCTCCCACCCAAGTGCTAACCAGGTCAAAATATCAAAATATTTCATTTCTCTTAAAGAGCTTGCTTGGCACATGGTTTGCAGTGTTCCAAGACTGCCCTGTTTTCTCTTTCCATTGCCATTCAAGTGGGAACTTTTCCAACTGCAGAAAATTGTTGGCTTGGCTCCCTAATATTTAACCTTGTGTTAAGCTATTGGACTCTTTATTTGTTCTATTTGATCAGATTTTTTTTTTTCAGTTGTGCCTTTGGAACAAGACATTAAGAGTGGAGGAAATAACTTCAGTGGCCCTGGAATGTTGTCTGATCCTTCAAGGGGAAAAATCAGAAAACTGGGTGAATGATGGGAAACAGAATGAAATATCCAGAGAAAGATAGCCAGGTGCCTGCCAGAATGGGAGCACTGCATCCTGTAATGTTTTGATTCAATTTTATATGAAATAAATACTTGAGAAAAAGATATTTAAAATCTTATCAGTAGTCTGAGTCAAAATATTTATATTCTAATTATGCCCAGTACATGTTCTCCTTCTGCAGTAATCCACAAATATCTAAGATATTCTTAAAACAAATCTTTGAAGGAGTATTTTTAAAAACAGCAGCCCTTTGCAGTCTTGATCTGCATTGAACTATATGGAGGAGTGTGCTGGACGTTGGTACCCTCATTGAGTAGTCCCTAAGATGTTCAAAACAAGGTTTTACATACTGTATAGACGGAATCTGGAGTGAGAACTGACTGACTAATCTTATGAGATGGAAAGGCTCACACACAGAGATTTCTAAGCTTCCAGTACAACACCCCAATCTTGAATAAAACTGTTGATCAAAATACATCCTAATGTTTTCTTCCTGAATAATTTAAATTGTAGGTATTTCTTTAAATGACCGACATCAACCACAGATGAGTCATAGAATCTGCTCTTCAGGATTAATAGCCTGGCAACTTCCTTAAAGTTGTGCCATAGACCTGTGACCTTCTGGTAAAGGTTTGTTGACCTTGTTGGATCTGTATTAACTAAAAATAGATGGTGATAGAATGAAGCCCTTTCTTTAGATTGCTTCAAATAACCATTTTCAAATGACACCTGTACAGATTCTTGAAAGGTCAGAAGTTCATTAATATCTCCAGTTTTGGAGCATCTTCATGATTTGCAAGACCAGAACAGCTTATTTTCATCTCCAAAGGTGAAAAATAAGTTTGAGTACTGGAAAATAATTAGAAATAAGTAGGATGATTATTTTTGGTAATATAATGTGTGTGTGGATGGATGGATGGATGGATGGATGGATGGATGGATGGATGGATGGATAGATAGATAGATAGATAGATAGATAGATAGATAGATAGATAGATAGTATGGAATCAGTGGCAGTCAAATACATATATACACGCACATATTTCTCTGTGTGTATGTACATGTATGGTATCTACTAATTCTATACTTAAACTTATACACACAGAAATGTTTTTGAAGTTTAGAGTTGCTTTCCTATAGGAAGCTCCTTTAAAGAACAATGGAAATATGTACCACAACTACATTTCCCACAATATTTTACAACTTGATTATCTGTAGCTGCTCAATCCTCTTTCTTGAACCCCTTTCCCTCTCTTTGTACTTACATCAACTTGGTACCTTCTAAGCAGGTTGAATTATAATTCCTGTCATCCCATTTAGCAAGGTTATTGCCCTACTGGTGGAATGATGGGAGTTATGGCCAAAACTTTCTCCAGAGAAAGAAATAATAAGAAAGAAGAAATAATTTTCCCCATTTTTTTCTTCAGAGATAGATTGAAATGAAAGAATGACTTGCTGAACATGTCTCTATGAGCTTCATGGGCCCTGTTGGAGTCTAGACTTGGATCTCCATTATTTACTCCCCACTCCTTCTCTGATATACTCACTGAAAGCATATTCACACACTCTTGCTTCTGTTTTCCAATCCTTCAAAAGCAATTCAAAAATATCATACAATTGTTTTCACTTAGGTTAAGTTAGAAATACTGAGGATGACGAACAAAAAATGTTAGTCGATCCCTGCCCTGCCCTGCCCTGCCCTGCCCTGCTCTGCCCTGCCCTGAGCTGGTGCAGGCCATGAAGGGAAAAGATAAATCCTTTCTGCCTGTACTCCACAAAAAAGGGAAAGAAAAGAAATAACAAAACCAAGCAGCTTGGTGCTTTGCAAAGGGTCGATCCCCACTGTTCGCTTTGCTTAGCGTAGTGGAGGAGGAAAATCAAATCTGTCAAATCACCATTCCTCTTAAAAGACCTGCCAGGAGCTGGGAAGAGAGGTGTGATAGGAGTTCCCTCTGATGGGGAAATGTTACAAATTATTGCAAAAGAAAAGTAATCTTGAAGTCGGGCAGCACCTAAATCTCATGAATCAAACAAACAAATAAGACAAGCTTTGTAGTTTCAAGAACATTACAGATAAATAAGAAATAAATTGGTTCAGCTTTCCAGCATTCTGGGGCTGCTGAATTCTCGCATGCAAGACCCTTAGTTTCTTGGATGACCCGGATCCAAGCCATTTTCCAATATTCACTTATTTGTTATTTCCCATCTGAGTCATGTATCAATTGGCTCAAGATTCAGTCAGGATGTTTTAAACTACAATTTTTGTATCATGGTAATTATGCTGAACAATTAAAATAAAACACCTAAGGAAAACCAACGACGAATATTCTCTTATTAAAGCTTAAATACAGCAGAAAAGAAAACTAAGCACAGAATAAGAAAGGTGTTTAACTCAGAAATACTTTGCTCTGAGCTGCTTCCTCCCATCCCCACCTCAAGTCATTTTCTTAGAATAGGAATCTTCTAATTCATTTAGAAGGAAGATGGAAGCACAAAGATGGAAGAATACAGAAATACCCATAATGGAGGAATAGATTGTGAAGATGGCAGAGCCATGCCAAAATGGCCAAATTGACTTGTTTGATTAAGGAGGGAGCAATAATTACGTTTATAAACAACTGGAAACCCTTTATGGACTTTTTGCTGAAAATGGGTAAAAATGAACTGGTGATTTCTGTATTTACTGATTAAAAAGGGTTGTTTATGGGAAGAAGGAAACCAAGATTTTAATTTGGAAGGGTGGAGATGGTATCTATTATGTCTATAACTGCTGCAAAGAATATCAAAATTCACTTCTTGAGGTATCTTTTCTTTCTTTTTTCTTTGTCTTTCGCTGCCCCTCACTTTTTCTTTTATTCTTTTATATCTTTTTCTTTTTTTCTGTGTAAGTTTCTATAGTTTTTTAAGCTTGTGTAAAGCTCTTTCAATAAAAAAATTATATGCGAAAAAAGAAGATGGAAGCCCCCTGACAGTTTCTTGGTAGAGAATTCTTAAACAATGGTCTGTGGCCCCTTAGATTTACCAACTTCTGAGGGCCACAGGCTCCCTAGTCCTGTTCTGAAAGGAAGCAGAAATCCCAACCTGCTTTCTTCAGAGCCAAAGTTAACCTTTAGGGATGGAGAATTTGAGTGCCTTCAAAGGTTTACCAACGAAACAGGGAGGCTCAAACGTCCACGAGTATTTCCTGAACTTCAACAGGGTTATGCCTTGGACCTGAGAGCCAGTTGGGTGTAGTGGTGAAGGCACCAGGCTAGGAACTGGGAGATGGTGAGTTCTAGACCCACCTGACACACAAAACCAGCTGGGTGACCTTGGGCCGGCCACTCTCTCTCAGCTCTAGGAAGGAGGCAATGGCAAACCGCTCTTCTGAAATCTTGCCAAGAAACTTGCAGGGACTGGTCCTGGCAATTGCCAGGAGTCAAGACTGACTCAGAGGCTCCAAAATAATAAAGAATGCCTTTGACCTACCGACTGTAATTCATTTGCCACACAGCAGCAAACTGTTCTCTCTTTTTCACTTAATTCATTTGTTTACACGGCTTAGATGCTGCTCCATTTGAAACTGGCTCTCAGTGGCTTACATACCCTATTTCTGTAAATAAGGTTAAAAAGGGCAACGTCTAAAGCATAAATTACAATACAATGCAAATACAGTGCCAGTAATAATAAAACACTCCATTTCATTGAACTCCAGCTTATGGAAGGGAGCAGCTCACGACGTCCCCATTGCCCCAAGGCCTGTTGAAAAAGCCAGGTTTTGATGAAGCCCAGAAGATTTGGGGTTGTCCAGATCTCAGGGGGAATGTGATTCCTAAGAAGGGGGGGGGGGCAGCAACTGCAAAGGTCTACCTCCATGGACCCTGCAGATAGCAATCTCTAAGTGAAGAGACCTGAAGGAACTTCATCTTTGAGGTCTCATCAGGCAGGCAGAACCAATTGGGAGAAACTCTCCTAAAGATATCCAGGTTTCTTCTCCCCATTTCTAATCCTTGCCAATTTATTTCCCATTGAAATTCAAAACCTTTGGTTCTTAATCTCAGCAGAGAAGATTCCTGGTTTGACTACCAGTCACTGATCCATTTAAGTTAGCTTAAAAAGGCACCCAGCTTTTTATCTCCTGATCACACTCAGTAAATGTTGTGCATGACTTTGAGATACAGTAGATGATAGTGACTAAGGTGTTGGATTTGGACAAAAGAGAGTTGGGTTCAATCCCCAACCAGCCAGACTTAGTGTAATGATGTCCACTAGATGGCAACACCTAGTGATCTTGGCTGCTTTTGAAGAAAGCTATGCAAGTCAGACTTGGTTAGTACTTGGATGGGAGTCTACCAGGAACATCTATGGCTATAGGCTAGTCTGGGAAAAATGATGATGATGATGATGATGATGATGATGATGATGTCATCCTGTGAGAAGGCAATGGAAGCCCACTTCCATATTGTTGCCAAGGAAACTGTTCCTATCCATCCACCAGAAATCAAAATCAACTCAAGGAGTATTTCACTTTGCCTTTATTAATAGTGAACTAGTATATTCAGGGGCATCCACAATGATGGTCACTGGTTTCAAAATGATGGGTGCAACCAGGCAATAAAATCCCTGCCTCTTTTTTACATGCATTGCATTATGTAAAAAGCTGGGTTGGCCAGCTGTGTCTGCCATTTTGAAACCACTGACCATTGCTGTGGACTCCATGAACCTAAGCCCATCTTTTTGGCTGGAAGGTCCCTGCATAGGGACTACAAAGGAAGGCCCATATGAGGAACAAAATGTAAAATTTCTTCTGCTGCAGGATGTAATCCAGCCATTTCTCAGCAAATTATTTCTTTATATGGAGTCTAGGGCAATGAAGAAAGTCAGGCATTTTCTCCCCTTATTTCTGCTGGACATTCTTCTGTCGATTAGTAGATTGTTCTTATATTTGGCATTATGAGCTCGTGCCCTCAATAACTTCAGCAACAGTTTGTTTCAAGGAGCCATTAATGGTCATTTTTACAACACACTAAGGTCCAGTCCAGGTGAATTCCAGAAGAATGATAACTTTAGTCATGATTAACTGGGATGATCTCCTCTCTCCTTGATTGCTTTTAAAAGTCTAATTCCATAGGTTATCTAGCATGTTAGTGTCATTCAGACATGCTAATTATATTTTCCATAATTCCCAGCTCCACGCCCTCTGATTTTGAAGAGGATATTGTAGTATTGTCTCTAAATTCACTAGTGCAATATATCACTAGACAGTCAATTTGGTGTAGTGGTTAAGGCACCAGGCTAGAAACTGGGAGACTCTGAGTTCTAGTCCCACCTTAGGCACAAAGCCAGCTGGGTGACCTTGGGCCAGACCCTCTCTCTCAGCCCTGGGAGGAAGGCATTACAAGCGACTTCCAAAAACTGGCCAAGAAAACTGCAGGGACTTGTCCAGGCAGTTACCAGGAGTCAGGACTGACTCAAAGGCACAATCACAGACACACACACAAAGTATCAATAAACTGAAGTGTTCTCTGGAACTGCTCTTAAGTAAGTCATAAAATGGTTTTGGGTGTTCCTTGCTTTCACAGAAATCACTCTTTTTTGTTCCACCAAAGAAACATTACTCAATTTGAAAAGGGCTAAACTTTTCCCCCAATCATGTACGTTAACTATACAGCCACTTCCAAAATGTTACGTCCTTGGTTCCCTGGGAGTCTGAAAGAACTGAACAATGAAACTATATCAGCTTTTTCAAGCTCTTCTACAAATATACAAAAGCTCTAGATCAGAGATCCTAGGTAGGGAAGAGAAACCTCCCTGGGTCTGTTCTATTGGCTTCAACTCTCTTAAAAAATCAGAGGTGTTTTCAGCCATAGTGTATCTGTAGGTATGTTTTAATGAGGGTGTGTTACATAAACTCCCCATCCTCTGTCTGTTGCACCAGCATGCCTAGCTTAAGTAATTCTAAAAGGATCTTGGTAATAAATGGGTTGACGTTTATTATTGGTGGTGGTGGTGGTGGTGGTGGTGGTGGTGGTTGCACAGTCAGCCAGATGTTTAGACTGGATTTGGCATTTTTGTCCCCCTATTGAGTCTTTCCCAGGGATCTGGGATAGGCAGATGTGGCTGTTTGATGGTGTTAAAGGTATCGTCGCAGGATGGAAGCTGTTCCAAGTCAAGCTGCCTTTTGCAATGGACTGATGGTGATTTGGTCAATGCCAATGGTCTTCAAGGGGTGCTCCAGATGTTTTGGGATTGCACCCAAGGCGCCTATTACTATTGGTAGTATCTTTGCTTTCTTTTGACACAGACGTTCTACATCTATTTGCAGGTCTTTGTATTTTGTTGATTTTTAAAAATCATTTTTTATTATTATTATTATTATTATTATTATTATTATTATTATTATTATTATTATTATTATTTACTGTGGCAAGTATTTGATAGCATGTTGACAGTCTCTTTGCATTTGCTGTTTTTCCTGATAGCGTAGAGCTCTAAAGCACCATTCTTTGCCAAGGAAAAGGCTGCACCCTCCAATCTGGCATCTGAAAATGACAAAGTGATCTATCAAACAGAATTAGGACAGCAGATCCTTCCTGTTCTGTTTAGCGTCGTAATTCAATATGGGCCAAGCCAGAGCCCTGCTTGGGAGAGAATAGCTCCTTCAAATCTAATGAAGTGCAGCTCGCGTTTTCCATCCCACAAGCATTAGGATGTGAGTTTCCTCTATTTTTAAATGAAGAAGGCACGCTATGCTTGTTAAACAACATATATTGTGGGTTATGGGCTTTCAGAGTTAACTTCAGTGGCATAATATACACCAAATCGCAGTTGTTGGCTACAAAATATGTTTGAAAGAATTTTGAACTTCAGACCCTTCCCCACACAGATTGCA
This sequence comes from Python bivittatus, assembly GCF_059951505.1. NCBI lineage: Eukaryota > Metazoa > Chordata > Lepidosauria > Squamata > Pythonidae > Python > Python bivittatus. The sequence continues at coordinate 5,805,666 of NW_028277033.1, forward strand.
CTGGTCTGTAAGCAGTGCTGTGTCCTGTGTCCTCAGGACCCTATTGATCTTCAGGAGGTCTTCTCCAGCTGGGCCTGTTGACTTTGGCCTTAGTAGCACTGGCTGTGGAGCTATAGAGCAGGTAGTTTCTCACTGGTGGGAACCCCTGAGATGTCCCACTTCCTGGTTCTGTGGAATCGCATCCACTCTTCTGAAATCAAGAGGCGGCGGCCGTCGTCGTCATCATCATCATCATCATCATCATCATCATCATCATCATCATCATCATCATTATCATTCCAGGCTGTTCTGGATGGAGGTTTTGCTGCTATCCTGCACAGTAACCATTGTTGCTATTCTTGTTGTGAAAACAATAAAGCACAGTCAAAATGAAGGCATTTAATCTCCTGACATTAGTCAGCTGAAGGAAACACTGAAGAGTAATGAGGGTTGCAGATGTGGTGAGGACTCTCATGGATGGTGCATAAAAACGTCTAAGGTTGGCGGGAGGATGCAATCAATGGTTGTGTAGTAGTGCCTGTAGACATGTTTCTGCTTTGATCTCCTTAAAAAAATTGGGCAGCAACAGATTTACGCCCATTTCTTAAAACATATAACATGCATGATTATATAAGTAGTCCAAGTACTTCTTCTATGGCATAAGGTAAAAAGTTATACATGAAAACTATTCAGATTGCATGGGCTTCCCTCATCTCTTTGAAAGATCTACATTATTACCAATGTTTTCTACAATGGTATCCAGAGGAGAGAGGGGCAAAAAAGTCAAGATGGCAAATAATAGAAGTCTTGCTCCTGTTTTTACATGCGTTGTCCATGTGACACATGTAAAAAGGATGGGTTTTTAATCATGTTGTTGTGGCGTCCAATGCAAAAGCAGAATGCAAAATTCAGCTTTCCAGTAATTTCCATTTTCTAATCTCCATTTCTAGGTCTTAGATGTTTAGAAAGGTAGAGTTGCTGAATGCCACTTTTCTTTACACGCATATTAGATTATTTTGATGTGAAGCATTTTTATTTTTAAAAAGAAGAAACTCCCAGTGATAAACCTTTCATAAAATCTATTTTCCTCCTAAACTGCAGGATTGGAATAATCGAAGTATAGGCACAGCTATAGAAAGAACGTCTGGAATAGAGTTCATATTTTTCCTTCCTGTTTTTCTCCTTTTTCTCCTCTTGTAACATTTTTCTATGTAAGTCTCAGCTTCGTCTTACTTTACACATCAGTGCTCTACATCTCAAGAGATGCTGGATGGTTTAGCCGTTCACTGGCAATTTTTGTCCTGATATTTTCTAATCTCAGAAGTATTGTACTCTTAATTTTCAAAGATGCTTTGCATGCTGCTGTAACAACCTAGTCTTTGCTGCCATTTTTAAAGGGTAAAATTAAATTATAGGAGCTGGCAAAGGGAGAATTAACTTCTAAGAGCTGGCAGAGGAAGCTCCATGTACATTAAATTCTTAGCAAGTGGCAACCCGGTGAATTAGAGAGCAAACTCTAGAACAAATCACACTGATGTTCATGAGGAATGACTTTAACAATTGTGTGAAGGCCAGAACTATAATGTACAATCTGGCCTTGATGCAGTTACTTTGCATGCTATTTCTCTTCTGTTCTCCTGATGTATGGCAGATGAAAACTGTTCTGGGGGGTCTGAAAGGGGCTTTGATTTTCAAGATCAGGCAGATCCTAGATTCAAGCTGATACAAAATCTCCTAGTGCACCTGTTGACTCCAAAGCCTACACTTGGGTCATGGAGAGATACAGGTGCCCCAGATCTGAACATCATACCCGGTTTCACTATGCAAAAAAAATAAAAATAAAATTGAATATGTACAACCTGAAAATAGCTCCAACCGGCAGGGTAGTACCTTTCCTTCTCATTAGGTGATTACATTGGGATTGAAAGTAGCTGGAAATAGCTAGAAACATTACACTTCTGGACGAGAAAGACATGTAATGTCAGATGTTAAAACGGAAAGTGTAATGCTGCTTACAAACACTGATTCTTTGAACTGTGATTTTTAAGGTGTCTGAAGGCACAAACTATGGTCTAGGGCATAATTATAGTAATTATATTTCATTTTAATTAAGGATAAAATAAATGAAATGAAATTTGCAAATTCTCCTTCTGTGTATGTGTAAATGGAGAGGAAAAAAAATGCATTTTGATTATTTCTGGGAAATGTTATGTGCCTGCTGAGGGACAAATAGATTTTCACTTTTGCCATATCCTGAAAAGCTGTAAAGTAAGTATTTTTTGTGGTTTCTCTTGCTTTTGCAAATTTAGTTCTAGCATTTTTACTGTTTAGAGCACATTTATGTTGCTTGGAGGTGTCTAGTCCTGCTCATAAAGAGACCCTCCCCCATAGTTCTGGACAGAAACACAGGCAACATGTGGGGGAATCATGCAACTTCCCCCAGATGTGAATGTCTATCCTCTGCAAGAAGCAAATGGGATGTTCTGAACTGTTGAAACAAACAGCTCTTCCTGTCTGGAAGTTTTTGTGAGAATCAGCTGGAATCTGCCTTTCTGTAACTTAACTCCATTAACCTGAATCCTGAATCTTGGAGTGATAAAGGACAGATCTGGAACCTTATTCATGTGATATCTTTTGTGGTATTTGAACAGTGTTGTTACATCCCCCCTCAGTCCTCTCTTCTCAGGGCTAAACATGTCCAGATCCTACCATCTTTCTTCGTAGGGTTTCTACGAAGAAACCTGTTCACTATGGTGGCCCTTCTCTGAATCTTCTCAGAATCGTTTTCAATCGTTTTCATTTTCATTTACTGGGCCCTGTAATGTGGTGAACCTAGCAATAAGCAGAAAAGATATTCCCTCATTCTCCTTTTCATTGTTGCTCTGAAGGCTTCTTTACATCCACGAGAGGAGTGTGTAGACATCTTTCTGCCAATATGGCAACTATGACTTACAAATTTACCCCTTGTTGTGGGGACAGTTGAATTGGTCTAAACCAACAGATGAAGTAGCAGATCAACTCAGCCTCCGCAGCTACCCTAATTTCTTTTCAGTGGAGGAGATGATCTGAGGAAAGGCTTCCCTGGTGAGCAGTACTCACTCTATGCAGGGGCTGTTGCAGACCTCCAGGAGATGTAGACTCTGGTCCAACAACTCTGGAGACATAAAGGGGTATGCTTGAGGGGTGAGGGAAATATGCAGAGGGGAAGGGTCAAATGTCTTTCTTACATGCTTTCTTCTTAGTGACCACCTGCAGAGGTCACAGTGGCAGACGGCAAACCCCAAATGGTAGTAGAGGTAGGAAGACATGCCCAGGATGCTGCTCTGATGACTGAAACACTCAGAACAGAGTGACAAGTTAGAAGCTGTCATCATGAAATTTTAAAGCTCATATCAGTTTCACTGCTTAAATTCAGAGTCAATCATTCCATGCTTCCAATCATTACCTTGAAGAACCCCACAATTTTCTAGAACAAGGCCTTTTTTAGTAGAGGCCAGCAGGGTGTAGTGGTTGAAAGGTTGGACTCGGTTCAGAAACATTCTGTTCAAGTCAGCTTTTAGAAATGGAAACTCTCTGACTTTGTGTGACTCAGTGAGAGCTTCCACAGCTAAGGGTAGATTTGAATCTGGAGCCTACAGATCCAACATGTTAACTACAACGTCATATCAAGTGTCATTTTCTTGGCCAAGTTTTCTGTGTGTAGGGTAGTAAATAGCAAAGTACCACCTATTTTTGTGTTCTCCCTTGCAACCCGTGTGGCAGTTGGGAGCTTATTTTGAGTTTCATTGTTCCCTGAGGCAGAGCAATCAACATGCTTTCAGTTTTGCTCTTGGACGTTCAGAAAGTTCCAGTTCTGATTGTTCTGAGCTCAGAACTTTTTTTCATTTGCTTGTTTCATGCAAAAGGATTCTAACAATTTCTTGATTTTACATCTGAGTAGTCATGATCATACTGTTTGTTGTTACTGTTATTCATTTTATCCCACTGTTCCTCTAAGAGCACAACATGTTTTTATTCTTTTCCCATTTTATTCTTACAGCAAACTCATGAGACAAGTTAGATTGAATGATGGTCATTGGCTCAAGATCACCCAATGAGTTCCGTGATGAATGACTACAACACTGATCTGCCCTATCCTAATCTAACAATCTATCATGCAGCACTGTTACGATGATTCAGGAAGGATATTTTAACAGGTTTTCCATAAAAAGGCATTTTCAGATTGCTTAGTGGTACCATTCCTATATAACAGGGGAAATTGTTAGACTGTTATACTGTCTGAAAAATTAGGCAGGTTTTGATTGCCCACAATGACCCCACCAATCTGTATATGTATTATCATGTACTGTTCATTTTATTTAATGTATTTTTAATGTATTTCAGTGTATTTTAATGTATTTTTATTTGTAATTCTGCTCTGTGACCGTAATAAAGATGATGATGATGATGAACAGGGGAGAGACTGAGAAAGAGTAGTCTTCCTAAAGCCAGGCGTTTAATGAGTTGATCCAGAACATAAGTAATGATGGGACTGTGATTATTTCTTTCATTTCATTAGCTGGTGAAATGTGTGGTTTTCTGCTGAAATAAAATCTCCTTCAAGTTGAGCTCAGTTCCTAGTAACTTCATGGACACACCCATGGAGTTTTCTCGGCAGTGGGGTGGAAGTGGTGTGCCATTGACTTCTATTTTTTTTTTATTTTGGGGGGGGGGAGGTCACTTTTAACTACTAATAGGAAACCTATATAATGAAATGGCAAAAAGGTCATGAACTGATTAGGAGGCAATTTAGTTCCTTCCCTGCATGCCTGCTGGGTCAATGAAGACATCATCCTGCTTTGGGATAATAACAATGAATTACTTGTTGTAAATTCTGAACTGATTTAGCCCAATCTGGCTGCCTGAGTGACAAATAATTGCATTTATAGTATCTGATGCTGCATGCTGTTCCAGGATGGGGTGGTGTAAAGTTTATGTGGCTCTAGGATACATTGCGTGGAATTCTATGAGGCTTACCCACTGCTTCCCCTGTTGAAGGCAAGAGGGGGGATTTCCTGCCTTTCTGCCTATGCATCTTCTTCAGTTGCTTGGGACTGAATCAGGCATGTCAAGAGGATTGGGACCTCTCCTATACAAATGTGTAGGGAAATGCAGAAGGAAGGGGCCAAAGCAGTTCTGTTATGAGATGGCCAAAGTTGGATGTTCCCCAATATCAACAGCAGAAATAATATCACATCCAGTAGGAAGGACACACAGAAGACAATATGTAATCACTTGAGGATCAAGGAAGAGGATTCCTCCACCTTGACATAGCAGTAATTCAGAAACATACTGTATCCATGGCCAGGGGAGTCTGTGGAAAGGGCTCAAAATCTGCAAGATGGTCAGTATAACACAGTTTGTACCATGTTGTAGACTTTGACTTCCCCTGAGGACATCCATGTCCAAGCCATGTTCACATCAGAGATTTAACTGGTTACAGAGTTAATCCATTTCCTGCAAGAGATAACCAAGCAATCTGATTTCACACAACACACAATTAACCAAGGTTAATTGGTTAATCAAGTCACACACACAAAATTAACCAAGGTTAAAACCCACCAAGCGTAGCCTGCTCTGCAAATCCAGTTAGTTAGGCCACTGGAGCTACAGCAGAGAAGACAAGCAGGTCAAACACACACAGCACCCTTTTCTGAGAAGTCTGCTCCTTCAGCACCATTAGGCGGAAAAGGACCTGGGCAAGAACAAAGCACTCCCTGTCAATCAGCCTTGTGCAAGGAAGAGAGCAAGGAAGAGACCCCAGTGGTCCCAGGGAATCCACAAGCAGGAGGAAGTGTCAAAATGGCAGCTGCAACCATATAATCAAAGCCCTGCAGGACACATGCGCAAAGGATCTGAACTTTGATCATGTGATTGCCACCACTGTAACTTTTTTGACCCACCCTTGCAGATATCCCTGCAGGTCTCCAGAATTGCTTTAGGTTATTTCCCAGAAGCATTCTTAGATGTATCTTAGCAATATCTGTGGTGCTTTATTAAAGCAGCATTAGAGAGTGAATTTGCAACTCTGGATAATGAAAAGGGTTTGACCTGTCCTGATTTTTAAAAAGTATGAAAGGGAATGCTGTTTAACACTGCATTTGATTAACGATCCTCTTCAAAAAACAGGCTGCTAAATATACCAGCCTGGATGAGAAGATATTAATTTGGATTTTAATCTCTCACTCTTACTTAATCACTTTTTTTCTTATGGAACAAGACGCTATCAAGACCTAATATCAAAGCAAGGATTTTTGCTTTAAAAGGGGTAGAAAATATATGGTCCCAGAATAATTGAAATCCTAGAGTATTGGAAGCTATATTGCCTCCAAATACAATAACGTTTGAATTGGCATTAGTGCCTTAGACACAGAGCAGTGAGTCAGTTTGAATTGATTCCTCTATTACTTGGTTGAAAGGCAGGCGATTAATCAATTAAATAATTGTTTGACAACCTGATATATCAGAAAGGACTATGGATTTTACCAGCAAGATTGCTATAGATAAGATTTAAAATATGTAGTTAAAATATACATTAAATCTACAATGGTCAGTGGAGATCTACTAGGGTAGTAATCCCTTGATCAAGGGGTATCTCTCATTACATGACCTGAATTAGGTGTATGTATTGAAAATCAGCTACAGATATCCTCATCTGGCGAATGAAAATCTGTTTTCTAGGTTGTCCTAGTCCAGGACAGTATATTTATCATACTCAACAGCTTTTGATGTTGTGCCGAACAGCGTAGTGAGGTAGAACTTTCATGACGGCAAATGCTAAATATGAGTGATGTGTTAATATTTTTTGCTTCACCAAATAATGAGATCCTTCATTTTCCCCCTCAGGCCTTCTCCCCCACTCAGAGCCTTTCTCTGCTCTGACAAATCATCTCTCCCCCTTCCCCATCATTTGCTGAACTTTTTATGATCTCAACCTCTGGGCAAGTGGAGAAATGTCACTTGATGGTCCCTTCTGCCAAGTACCAAAGTTCTAGCTTATGTATTTATTTGTTTGCTTATTTATTCATAAATCACATTTAGAAGCTACCCAACTCTGAGATGTCCAAAACAGCACACAAAACAGAAGAGGCAATGAATTTGAGACTTGCCCCAGATGAATTGCCTTGATCTAGCCATCCTTCAAGCAAGCCGTAAAACCTGGCTCTTTGCCCAGGTATAGATGTGTGTTTGAAGGTACATATGTAAATGTGAGTACTATGTAAATAGGTTAGATGCTTCAGGTATCTTGGCTTGGTTTTCATCGTTCTCTGTCCTGGTCAACCTACCACTGTTCAGCTCTTCTGAAGTCAGAAGCCACCTCATTTTTGCTTCTGCGTGTTTCCCATTCAAAGAATAGATGCTACATTCCAGCTGCAATTAGAACTTTCAGTGCCAAGCTGGCCTCATAGCTCCTATACGGGGCTTCTGTGTGAATAAATATAATCTCTCAAGGGCACTGAAATATTCAGGCCCACTTTTTGAGGGCCCTCTTAACCCTACCCATGCCGTAGTCCTTTGAGAGACAGAGCAAAGTTGAAAGCCAAGGCAGGGTTAGTTGTGACTAAACTTTGGCTCAAAACCTGTGTGTTCCATTCCACTTTGGCACTGCTTTCTTACCCTGTTGACGACCCCATTAGTTCCTGGTTTAAAATTACATCTCAGAAAATTAGTCAAACTGGCCTCTCTCCAGGTCACCTATTTTTAATTAGGCATACTTCAGTGTTTTTGTTAATTAGGGAAAGACTCTGGGATATAAGCTGATTAGTAAAGCTAACTCACCCTGTTCTCTGGTTCATTTAGGCAATTATTATCAAAAGAGCTTGTGTGTGGCCTCATGTTTAACCAGTCTAAGACATAGTACTTATCAGATTGATTTTACAAAGTTGTGACTAAATGCCTTTCCATCACCAGTCCTGTTAAGAAAATTCCAGGGCATTCCTCTTGTACAAAGTGTCTGCTTTTGTTAATAGAAACCAGAGCTGGAGAAGCACAAACTTTGAGTTAGTGGATTGTGTACTGATCTGGGAGAAACCTTTATCTCCCTCTCATTAATTTTTCAACCAGGCCATTTAAGCCATGTATATGTAAATTTTCTTTTATCTGACCCTAGGTACAATATGACTCTGGCGGTAGCCAAATTTTTGGCTGCTGTGATGAGATGTAGGAAGAAACTATTTGCTGAATGGCTTGCTTCCCATGAAATGTGAAAATGTGTGCTGTTTTCTTTCTTTGTGCCTATGTTTGTTCTTGGGTGCTTTGAACATAACAAACATTCATTCATAAATATGTAAATATGTAAATATAATTATGATGAATAATGTAAATGTGCCAAGGTACATACTCCTAATCCAGCGCCTGGGGGAAGAGCCTTGTCCTTAAGGGTCATTTGATGGATGGCAAGGTTGGGGCAATTCCAATACCAGGAGGATATTATTCCAAGGAACATGGAATCCCTGCCGGTAAAGTTATCTTCAGCTTAAGGGAGCAACTTCGGCAACCATTATTATTTTCTGTAATTCTTTTTAATATTTTCATGCCACTTCTGATCAAATGATTTTCAGCTTATAAACAACTGGTAATAATAGCAAATAAATACACACCTCAACAGCCTTTGTCTTCCAGCTGATGAAAGGGCTGGATTTTTTAGTCTTAGAGAAACCTATATTTGAATCAAAGATTTTTTTTTTCTGGAAGTAAATAGAGGAAGGGAACCCCTATACTGCTCCTTCTTGGCCAGCAGGTCAACAATTTGGTCTTTTCTTTCCAGGGATGTTTTCCATTGGTTCGTTAGCTGATGGCCTTCTGTTCTTGTTTGGGAGCTCATATTTGTTGAAGTGCAATTTCTCTGCTGGTGTTTCTGTCCTTTTACTGCTGTAGTTCTTGATGTCGGCAATCACTGGCCTCTTTCTTTGCCTTTTTTTTTTTTTTTTAATCTGCGCTCAGTCGTTACCGACTCTGCAGTGACTGCTTGGACGAGTCCTTGCCGTTTTCAAGGCAATTGTTTCGGAAGTGGTTTGCCAGAGCCTCCTTCCTAGGGCAGAGCCCAGCTGGCGAGCGCAGGAGGCGGGGTTTCCGTTGCTTCGCGCCCTTTTCGGGCACGCACGGTTTTTCGTGCTTACCAGCAACTGCTCCCGACTCCTTTTTGCAAGGCGCCGCCAGCATTTTTCCTCCCACCGGCGTGAGAATACCCATTTATCTACTCACGTGAGTTTTTTTCGAACTGTTGGGTTGACAGGAACTGGGGAGGAAACAGGAGCTCACCCTGCTAACGCGAAGGCTGGACTTGAACCGCTGAAGCGTCGACCATTTCTGGCCAGCAACTTTCAGCGTCATTAAGCCGCTGCGCCTTGATACCCATCAATTTGCTACTGAATTCCTTAGGGTTAGGGTCAATTGGTTGACCTAGATAATCTAAATGCAGCCCATCTCTTTATGGCTTGTGGTCTCTGCTACATGATTGACCATTTGTAGCCCTGCCTGGTATGACTAACTAATGAGTATTACTTTTCACCTAGCAGGAACAGCACATAACCAACCTTAGATGATCTCCAAAGGTAAGCATGGTTGGACCTGGTTAGCTTTCAGGAGAGAGGCCAGCAGAGAATCTCAGGGTGGTAGGTTAGATTAGGAAGTTACAAAAGGTAACGGAATAAGAAAATGGCAAATCACTTTTTTACTGTTGGCCAAAAAAAACTACACAGGCATGTCACCAGGAATCAAACTTCATTACTCATTAGTGATCTTAGAGAAAACTTTCTAGAGCTATGGAGAAATGTGAGAACAGGATCTTGTTGTCATGCTCTTGTCATGTATGCATGTATTATAGTATCTTCATTCTCCTAACAGAGAGGGTAGGTATCAACTGTTATAATAAATGTCAGTTGTTATGGAATCATTAGTTGGTTGGGGAGTCAAAAAACACAGACACCTCATTAGTGGCAGACAACAGCAGGAGGTAAGCAGGAGAAAATTTCATAGTATTCTCATCTAAATGGAAGATAGGTAATAGTGGGTAGAATTTATATGCTTCCTTCATGAGATAACATGAGATAACTGCTTGTTAGTCAAAGTTATGGTTTCATAGGTCCAAGTCTCAAGGCAGTGAAATAATATTGTTAATTATGGCTATCTTGAAGGATCACAAAAGAATGAGAAGGCCACTTCATGCATGGGATCTCCAAGCTTATTTTGACATGAATCTATTTAAATAAGAGGACTCTCCTTGTTCATGAAGGATAGAGATAATGTTTACTAGATTTGATGGTCTCCTGAAACAAAGGCAGAATGCTTGAAACACCAGTTGTAAGGAAGCAACGGTACAACAGAACAAGGCTTCCCCAACACCTACACCTGGCCAATAGATTATTATCACTATCGTTATTAGATTTTTATCCTATTTTTTCATATATAACTCAAGATGGCGAACATCTTGCTCACAGTCACCCATGCCTTAGTTGCCTCCCATTTGAATTACTGCAATTTGCTCTATATGGGGCTGCCCTTGAAGAACATCTGGAAGTTGCAGTTGGTCCAGAATGCAGTGGCACAGACAGTTTTGGGTGTCCCATGGTTCACCTGAATAACACCACTACTGTGTGAGCTGCCCTGGCTTCCGGTTGCTTTCCAGGTGCTATTCAAGGTGCTGGTTATCACCTTTAAAGCGATAAGACACAGGGCCAGGTTACTTGTGGGACCACCTCTCCCTGAGAGTATGTGCCCATCCTTCTAGGTGAGATAAGGTGGGTGTGCTCCAGGCCCCCTCCCTTAAATGCTGCCATATGATGGGAACTTCTCAGTGGCTGCCCAGTCCTTTGGAACAGCCTCCCACCTCCCACCCATTTAGCCTTCTGGAGGGTTGTGAAGACCTGGCTCTTCTCCCAAGCATTGGGCTAGGATGGGGGTTGAGCTGTGAGGATGTTTGGTGTGGTGCCTGGTGGGGAAGGGTATGATTTTAACTATGTTTTATGGATTGTTGTGGGCCACCCAGAGTCACTGTATGAGATAGGTGGCTATATAAGTCCTGTGAATAAATAGATAAACTTGCCTAATATATTTTCCCCACAACAATAACCCTGTGAGGTGGGTTGGGCTGAGAGAGAGGGACTGGCCCAAAGTCACCCAGCTGGCTTTCATGCGTAAGGGAGTCCTAGAACTCATAGTCTCCTGGTTTTTAGGCCAGCACCTTAACCAATACGCCAAACCGGCTGTATTGTTACTACCATCATGCTGTTGATCTGATTCTACTGACCTCCTTGAAGCTTTCTTTTGTAAGACTCTTGGTTGGCCGATATATCATGCACCTTTTGTGCTGGGACTTTATAATCCTTTATCTTTGGAACTGTATATTGCATTTAAACATGCAGCTGAGCTAATACAGCTGGGGGTAGCAAAAAGCTGCATGACTTGTGGGGTGTGCGCCAACATCCTGTCCATTGTGAGTTTTAATACGTTCTTCTGCATTGCCTAGCTGAGATTAGAGCTCATTGAGTGTCTTCTCATTTAATTAACAACTCAGTTTTCCTATAGGTACAGGAGGTGCTTTGATCTTCTTTGATCTTGATCCACATCTAAATAATTGAAGCTTTGGTAGAAATCTTTTATGAATGAGCTCATCGTTGTACATTAAAACCTATTAGAGGCAATCTATTTTATTCCCATTGGAGATCAAGAACACGCAGAGATATGGAACCATGCTTTGTTTTGTACAAATGATTAAATGCAAACACCTAAGATTAGACAAATCCCTTTTTGTTTGCTTTCCTGGAAATCCTTTTTGAAAACTGTTACATCACAAAGTAAGAATGTGCAGTTGCTAAAAGTGGAGTCCAAGCAACCATTGTATCTTATCTTTCCAACCAACCATTATATATTTTCAAGCAGCCTTCACTGTTTTACTAACAATTATCTCTTTTTTATTTGTAAGTTCTATTGGAAAGATTTAGTTTTTGAATGATAGGATTTAGCTCATTCTGATATGTAAACAATCCATACCAGAAAGAGGGAAATAAATAAAAGAGTATTTAGTTATTTATTTAACTCCCTGCCATTTGATTCCAAGTAGTTCTCAAGAGGCTTGCAATTAACAAGCATGGAAATCTTAAAGTAAGCAGTGTTAAATCACTGCTAAAAGTATAACACAGGCATAAGAACTTTGAAATCCATCTGCAACTTTAAAGCAGTCCTGCTTTAAAAAACCAAAGTGAAAAATGCCTTCAGCTGAAATTTCTACAACTTAAACTAGATTTCAAGTGAGTAGCTCTGTTTGTATGACATGCTACCTGCTGATTAACTTAAGATTTACTCAAGTAACCCAGTAGCTTAGGTCTACCCAACAAACTGAATAATAAACTAGCCACATGGGCTGGACTTATATGTCACTCTAGGTTAAAATGGGCTGTTCTAGTTTGTGAATCAGCTGAGTCTTAGGAAGAGAACCAAAGATTGTAGGACTAAATCGTTAGAATTTTTTTCCAGCTCTCTTCCTTGATGCTGATCCTCCTCTCTTGTAAGCTAATTCTGTGTAGGGAACTGGAGGTGTTCCTCTCTCTCTGAATACAGCTCCTCAAGGCAAATTTCTAAACTGAAGGGCTGAGTGGATTCTTGTTGCTTTGACAACTTGATCTGAAATGATTTTGCAAATCAGGTGCATTCAAAAATCCAGATTGATTTAGATGATCAAATGGTCTTCTGTGCATGCATAAGAGATCTTTCTGTGGAACCAGAAAGGAGTCAACATTTGCAAGGTGGCAGGTGCATTATCACTACCCAAGTCTGCCTCTTTTCTGTGTGTGTGTATATACAAAAGGGATGGATCTTGGATTATAGCACTACCATTTTGCAGATTTTGACACCCCACTCCCCTAGTGGATGCTGTTCTTTGTATATTCTAGAGAATGCACTGGGGAGGTCAACAAACTAAGTGATATTTCAAATAGATATGACAATTCATTTTGGACCCAGTTCACAAATCAGATGGACAAGCAAATCTTGAGTAAGCCTGCGTGAGGTGAATTTGATCCAATTTGTTGAGTTTATTTGAAAATGTTTCTGAATGGTTTCCAAATGGTGTGTCCCCCTTAATGTACATACTTCTAATGTCTGCACTGAACTGATGATTGAGGCTAGAAACTCACTTGCAAGTCTCTTATCCCCTTGCCTAGGAAAACAGCTGTTTTTGTTCACATTCAAGGACTCCCTGTGGGACTGGATAGTGGATAACAATGAGAGATGATTACATTGATGCATAAGTCTTGTTTAACTGAGAGTTAGAATTGGGGGGAGAAAAGCTTTGAATAATCAATTTTTATGAGCAGTGTGCAAGTTGAGTATTGTGTATATGCCACTGTGTGAAATACGCCTGTGTGTTAGCTGAGATGTACTCCTGCTGGGAGACATAAGGTCCTGACCTTTTAAAGCCATTAACCACATGTGTGTTTAAAGTTTTAACCCCTCTGGGATTCCTCAGATCTCGAGAGTTAAGTAGGTGTTTGGATCAAAGGCTGGTATTCTCAAATCTTATTTCTTTACACCAATTAGTGATTTTTGTGATGTCTGCCTCCAGGCCCTCCATTATCTGGAAATTAGGTCCTTTCAAAGGATTTCAGGTTGAACACCAAAAATGTAAGATTTTCAAGATAAGGATGGGAATGTTCACCATGGACCAGCATGGTTATTTTTGTGTTAGATTTCTCTTCCAAAAAACCATGGAGAATCTTGCACCCCCAAAAAACCTTATCAAGATATACAATTCAGAGTAAAACTGGTGTACCTCCATTTTCTTTTCCTCTAGAATCCTGGGTTTTCTAAGGTGGTGTGTGTGTGTTTGATTTTTCTTTTCTTTTTATTTTTAGGGAGGATTGCTAATACAGAATTCAAAAAGTTGCTCATACTATTTGCTGGCAAACTACCAGCTTCTTTTCCTGAATGTCACCATGCAAATGGAAATCCACACTCTTGCAGCAAAATAAACTGAGTCCTTTATTCCAACAAAATGCAGGTCTGTGGTTACTTCATAGAAAGCTATGCCCAGCATGGTCTGAAGCGTCCCTAGTCTGTGCCCACCATTCTTCACTTCATGACTGCTTCTCCCAGTATCTTCCAATAAGGGTATGGGGTCTTTCCCCACCATGCAGTGGTAACTCAGGCCACCCTGAGGAACCACCAGGAGAATTCTCAGCACCATTGTCATCATAAGGTTCTCAAGGCTACTTTGGGGACATAATGATAATGAAACTGGTATGAAACCAATATAATGCTGTAAACATTTTTAATAATATAAAGAGAGTACTACTCATATTACAAAATTCATTTCCATGTGGATTTCATAGTGTCTATGGGTCTCCATGTGCAGTTACTATACACGTGTACTGTAAGTGTTGCACTCCCTTGCTCGATCATTTACATTTCCCAGAACATCGACAAGATAACTCTGGATGTAACTCATAGAAGAGCTGCTCCTAACGTGAGCTGGCTTTACATCACTGGCATTTGATCCCTAGAAGACAATCTTAGATATCGCACAATCATTCTGCCATGTGCTGGAGGGGTTCTAATCAAAAAGGGGCTTTCTTCCGCCTTTGGTGGAAATGCAATAAAACTTCAAAATTTTGGAGGGAGGCTTTGAACAAAACGATAGTGATAACCAATCTCAGGACTGGAAATTAGGCTTTGTGCATATATTTGATGGAAGGATTAAAAAGTTACCAAGCAAAATGCATGTTGTTTACCTGTGTTTAGCCACAAGGTCAGTCACTGCCTACCAATGGGAATATATGGATAATTAGTCACTCGAAAGATGGTTCATTAATTCTGGTCCATTGCCCTGCTGAAAAAGTCTTTCATAAATTTACATGTTTAAAAAACAGAGAGGGAAATCATTACGTATTCTATCCTGCTTGTCAGGATTTTATCTTATTTATAAATGGGAAAATGGATACCCATCAGGATAATGCAAAAATTAAAGTTAAATGGCTGGATGTAAGGATACAGAAGCTGTTACCTGTACAGTAATATGTTATTTATATCTATATTTATCTCATTGAATTGGCTCTGTGTAGGGAAATGTTAGATGCATGAATGAACTGACCCTTTAGCGCGTTTCTTCTGTTCAAACGTCCATCAAAGTTTTGGTAGCAGGTCTGAAATTATTGAAATTATCATCCTGGACATCTTTGTAAAGATATAAAAGACCTATGGTTACTAGTAATGTCACAGTTTTCCCACTCTGTATTTTTATCACAATGGTGATTTTTTTCCCTCCTTCCCCTCCGTTTGTTGAGATACGGTTGCAGAATAAATATATCCTTCAATTCACATTCATATGTCCAGACAGGTCTTAATATTTCATAATTGTCATCATCAAGTTTTACTCAGAACCATTTGGAAATCTGGAAGAAATGCAAGCAGTGCAGTTGAAAAGATCTGAGATCCAGAGATTTGCCCCATACAGTGTTTCCTGCTTCCCCTTTACTACTCTCACCATCATTTATTATTTCAGTGTCAACCCCACTTCTGTTATACTATAGAATGGATAGGATCTTTGATCCAATTGGACTGTCACCAAAAGACAGTGACAGAGCAATCATTTGCTGCACTGCTGATGTTGAAAGCTTTGCTGGTTCTGAAAAGGCAGAGGTGATTGTGTTTTTCCATCCCTTTCTTGGCTGTGTCATTTTATGTTACCTTTATTTTAAATTCCGTTCTTCGCAGTGGACGCAAAGGTGTTTTTAAAAAGACTATATAAAGAGAAAACAGCTGAAAGACTTTCTGTAGCTCAGTCAGTTAGATCTTGGCTTGTAATTGCATTACCCTTCCAGATTCACTTTTTTCCCTTCTGCCTCATCTTTGTTTCTCATGAGTTCTATCCTTTCTTCTACTAGAAATCTTACTTTCAGTTCAAGCAGTGCTATGATCTTCCTTGCCATTCTCAAACATCTGTTCTCCTTTTTCTACCTTAATATCAAGATCCTGTATAATTTATTTTTAAGTTATTTTGGTTGTCTTTTTGAGCTTACTGTTGAATGTGTCAGGGGATGCTACTGACATTCTGACACCCCCCAAGATGCCCATTCTTCCCAATCTGAAAAAGCCCAGTGGGAGGACTTTCCTCATGATGTCTTCTCTTGGGATTTAAGGAATGAACATTCACACAGGTTCTTTGGTCACCTTATAATAAAATACATGCAAGAATCCTTATTCTCCACCCATGAAAATTGTACCAAAATTCTCTTCTCCTTTGAAACAAATGTCAAAAGTGAGGGTTTCTCTCTCTCTCTCTCTGTCTCATCCAGTGGAAGGGAAAGCAGTAGATAAAATGCTAGAGAATTGTTCATCCAGGCATTTTTTAAATGCATAGGTATGGCCCAGCACAAAGAAAAAGGAATGTTTTAAGATCCCGTTCTCTTTTAGAGATTGGAGGCCATGTTTCCCTTTGACACTAGAACTTGCACTGCTGATACCATCAGTGTTCACATCATGGTAAGTGCCAGAGGAGTTGTTTGGCCTTTGTTCTATTTTATTATTTATTTGTTGCTCTGGAAGAGGCTACAGAAAAGTATGTGAAATGCCTTTGAACTACTGTTTGCAAAACCCACATACATAAATGTGTTATGCATATTTTTTCTAAGATCTTGAAATAATTCCAAAAACCTTCCACTATTTCTGATGTTGGGTAGGGAACGACATTAGAGTTCTCATGTTTTGATGAAAAATGAGTCTCTCAAGAGCCACAAAAATGTGTGACAGGACAGCATGTAGGGCTATTTATTTTGCATTTGCTACCCATTGTTGTTGCCTGTCCTGTTCCTGGACTTTTCTCCTTGAATGCCTATGCCATGCCATCTGTCTCTTCCTTCAAAATCCTCTTCTTTCACGAAGCATCTATTTGCTTCAGTTCATCCCTAGCTTATCCTTTGCTCTTCTGATCCTTCTTTCTTACTCCACTAACTTCAATGGAATGAAAAGTTGCTGGAAATAGGATCTGAGCATTCTAGGTACATTGGTTGTGATCTGATCTAGAATCCGATACGATTGCAAAATGATCTGATTCAAAGCAGGGGTTCAATCTGAAAAATCAAGTTTACATCAAATACTATTTCCCACTATTTATATGCTATTCAACCCAAATAGGCTCAAAGTGGCTTATAAATAATATAATAATAGTAATAATAGTAGGGGTATACAACAACAACCACCAACCTTAAGAAACCAAACCGATTGTGCTCCAAGGAACAGTCACAATATCTGAACCCCTTAACAGGAGAGTTCCCTTCACCATTAATCTATTCCCAAGACTTTTTGCAAAAGCCAGGTTTTTATGGCTTTCCGAAAAGCAATAGGGTGGTCAAAGTGAATCATTTTGCTTCAAACAAATGCCTTGATCCAACCAGTGAAACTTTGGGGCATGAATGGATTTTCATCAAACAGTAACATCCCTTCAAAAACTTCACCATGTACACTGATGGAATTGCAAAACTTGATGGAGATTTCAATGGTTGGTGTTTCTCCAATAATGCTGGACATCCTTCCCTTTTTTTGGTGAACTAGCTTTTTAGCAAAACTGAGGGTATACCTAATTGCTTCTGTTGGTTCTGCTTGATAATTCACCAAGTGTTTTGGGCAGAACATTGCAATTTTCATAAGAGCATGTGAAATTTGCAGATTAGTCTTAGTAAGAGTAGTTTCTTTTGACAAGGGTAAGCAAAAGAAATGTTTAGATTAGCAGCTTTTACAACTGCTGAGAGCTGAACTGCACAACCAGCCGTGGTCAGATTAACCCTTTCCCAGTGGAATGCTGCAATAACATATAAAAAACATATGGGGGTTGTTGCCATACTAAAAATGCTTAGCCATTTGGTCTCCCCCACCCAAAGGGGTTCTGGTCTGGCAAAGTTCCCCATGACTTTGCTACTTTAGTTGTTTGGATTATTGATATCAGTTCACTGAATGAAGTTTTCCAAGCAACTTCCAGTAACTTTCTGGAAACATCAAATCTTTTGTTTTGACAAATCAAACATGCAAATTCGGTTCCACATAAGGTAAATAGGCATGGTCACTTGAGAAGTTCAAGAATTTTGTAAGCTTTTGCCAGTCCCTAGACTAGCTTTAGGAGTGTTACTAATAATAAAACTGTGGCTAATTATCGGTTGATTTTATAGCCTATTTTTTGTGAGAGTGCAAGAGGGTTATATAGCGGTCTCCCCTAATTATAACATCTTAACATGGTGAAGTGGGTTGGGCTGAGACAGAGAGATTGGCCCCAAGTCACCCTGTGAATGCATTGGTTGACTGAAGATTTCAATCCAGGGGGGTTGAAAGCAGACAATGTTTGGGGTGTATTTCAACCCCATCATTGTTCACTGCAAAATATTCTTTTAATCTTGTTTCAGTGTGTATTCTGTTTGATCCTGGATGATAGATATAGAAGCAGCTCATGAAGCTACTGTATATCCAGTTGGTTTGTTAGGGAGGCAGAAACTCTGTGTTTACAAACCTTCCTGTATTTTTTAAATTTGTTTTTATTGATTGCATAAAAAAATATACAAAAGTTATTAAAAAAGAAAACTAGAAAGAAAGAAAAAAGCATGCATGGCAAGTAGTAAAGGATACATATACTTATGTGAAAATTCTACATAAACATTTCAGTAAATGAGAGCCATATTTCATGATAACCATCCATAGAATCCTTAGAATCATCCATCAATAAGTACCACTTCATATATTTAAACGATTCTGAAAAGTTTGTTTCAGAGCATGAAACTCCTTTATAAACGCAACTGTCTGGAGCAATTCTCTTTTGTGTATGAGGCTTCGTTTTTTAATTTAGTAATGGAAAAGAATAAGGATTGTCCTGTATAGGGCTAATCTTAAATATATGATATACAAATTAACTCCAATGCACCAACCTTCTCTTGAGGTTCAAGTCTTTTCAGAATTATACATAATTTCTCCTGGTTTTGCTGGCTTATTCAACCTGATCCAACACTGCCTTCCTAGCGCAAATTTTAATCTTCGTTGGACGGGAGAGTTGCCAGGTGCCGTGGTAATTCTGATACACGTTTCACCATCTGCTGAGATCAAAACTTGCCTAAATGTTTTCCTCCAACCGTTTGGAGTGTTTAGTCTTCTGTGAGACCTTCTGAATTGTTTTCTTCTTTTCTGAGAGCGATTGATGAAAGCTGTTGTTATCGAGCCGGATGCTTCTGATCTTTGTAAAAAAGAGCGAAAGCGTTCCTGTCTAGGAAATGAATCTTCAGATTAATGCAGTCCCACTGCAGAGGATAAGCTTTCAGTAATTCAGGGAAGGAATTTCCATTGTGAGGCATATATCAGCCTTGTCCAACCTGATAGCTTCCAAATGTGTTGGGATTATGATCTTAAAGCCCATGGTGGCTAGAAACTGTGATAGCTTGACTCCAACAGTCTGAAGAGCAGCGAGTTGGGAAAGGCAGTGTGGATGTAGACAATTAGACAGCTGAGACATGTGAGAAGCAAAAGCTTGAATCTTCTAAGTATATTCCACAATTTAAAAAAATAAACAAACATGGATACAGCAACTGGGTTGAAATGGATAGTCTATATTAAAGGACACAGGGATTGATAGAGAAACAATACTGAGTAAGCTTTTGCTGCTCTTCATGAATTCTATTTTATTTGACAATATTTACGTACCACTCCAATCTACAGAATTGGGGCAATGTATGAAGGCAGTTAACCCAAACTAACCTCCCCTAAAGCCTACATTAAAACAATACCATAAAGCTAAAAGATTGCCCACTAGTTTTCATTCTGGGCCAAAGACCTGCTGAAAAAGGTGACTCTGGAATGTCAGAAAATGGGAGCCAAGCAAACCTCCTGGGGAAGCATATTCCATAGAGAGGGGCTACTGCTGAAAAGGCCTACCTTTTGATCCAGACCTCTCTTACTTTTGGTGGTTATAGAAGCTTTAACAGACCCTATCTAGTGTCTTAGTTTTCTGAGTTAAATTCTTCCTCACCCAGGACTGAAGAGCAATATGTTCATTAAATTTCATTGGTTAAACTTACCTTGTCCATTCCCTAGCTGTAAAGTCCAAGTGCAATAAAACATTATTATATTACTTTGGGGCACTGTAGTTTCTAGTGCTCTAGAGTTGAAGGATGGTCATCAGGGCACTTCTTTCTCTGTAGTTCATCATCTATCTAGGTCAGCTTAAAGCTTATAACCAGACAGAGATCTCCAGGCCTTCAAGGTTTTGTAGGTCATTAATTAGACTTTGGCTCAAAACTCAATAATCAAAAACCAATGAATTCCCTATCAGATAGTTCTATCTAGACAAGGATACTCTATGCGAGTATCCTTTTTTCCCTGCATACAATATTTCTTTTTCAATTTGTGCTCAACAGCAATGGTCAAATGACTGCAAGCTGGTGGGGAGGTAGAGTGCCCCAGAAATTTTTATGACATCATAGAAGTTGCCGTGTATAACTGTTAGATGCAAGCAGAAGTGTGTGATCCATAAACCTATCCCAATCTTTCTTGGTCTTTAAAGAATTGGGAGGCCCTCATAAATACATACTATCCTAGATTAACATTGCAGATGGATTCCTGAAAAATGAGAGGAAATAACCCTTTGCGTCAATAAAGCGATCTAGAAATATAACAGCAGGACTACCACACAGTAAAATCCTATTCAGAAGATTGACCCCATCAACAAAACCTACCTGTTGGCTACTGTGTTCGCCTATGGATGAATCTGCCCAGTGTTGTCTTGAGGCAAACACAAGGGCCTGTCTTGGGGACATAATGCCGAAGACAGGAAGCCATAACCTTTTCATCTTCATCCTCAGATTGGTTACCCATAACTTGCTTATGTCTGCTGCTCTGAGGACCTGACTTTTCTGGGTCCCAATGAAACTGTATATACTGTGACCCCCTTTCCAAGTCATTCTATTATTGCCTTTATCATTTCTGGTGAATTTTAAGAACTTAATATATTAGTGACTTACCCTGTGTCTTTCATAGTCTGTGGTGAGCACTGATTGAGAACTACTATCTTGCATCACCTTTTTAAAAATATAATTTTATTAAAACTAAAAAACATCACAATTCGTATGTCTTTAAAACCTTTAGTACTCAGTTATAATACTTGTACATAAGCTAAATAATATTATGATACAATTATATTACTATTTTGGATGATCTGTTGCATATGCATAAGGTGATACAATGTCATGAACTTATTATTGTCTTCTAGTTTGTTGTTAGTTATGTTGGCCATTGTGGAAGATGAGAGGCAGTGTGATTTAAGTAATATAATCTACTGCATTAAATAATTTCAACTTTATATAGTTTTTAAATTTACATCTTAACCTAAACTAGGGTACTGGAGAGTGATAGAAAGAATGGGTCTTGCTCTGGGGTGGTGTATTAAGTTGTCAGTTCTTCCAGCCAGGTTTTGGGCTGGAAGCACATCAGTAGGAATTTTATGGGGACAGATTTATGGAGGTGAGGTTGGCTGAGAAGGGGTATATGGATTGGCTGGGGACATTCTGTAGATGGTGATTAATTTGCATGTGAATGAAGATTTGGTTACTGTATATACATAGGATCCATGGACAGGGTTTAAGTGTCATGCTTCTACAAATTTCCTTGTATTTTTTGATCTGGGTGTATTTAATTCAAAGGTTTATTTTCCTGAAAGAAACCATTGATTCTGTAATTTTTCTAGGAGCTGAAGATCTTACAAAGAGAGTGTTAGCACAATTAATACCTGCTCCCCTCAACTTCCAATAATTAATTGTTTTACAACTCTGAAGAAAACTACATTTCCTATGACTGCTTGGCTTCCATTGATTGCTACTTTCTTTATTTTACCTACTGAGACAAGAGTCAATGGTAATTCTGGAGTGGAGTGCCATTGTTTTGTAGCATCCCTTCTTTCCAGAGGAGAACAGCAGCATTGAAAACTAGATACAGGACCACATAAGTTTCCATCTGTTTTATTCCTTCTTCTGGCTGTAATAATAAGACTTCAGCTGTCAAGAAGGTGTCTGAGATGGATCTCCATTTATTTTTTCCATCTCGTTCTTAACCACTGGCTTTATCACTGTGCAATCTGGACCTTCTTCCTACCTCCAAACCACTTTCCTTTGACTTTCTCTCAAGACATAAAATGTGTGCCTACTTTAAGACTCAGCCAGGCCATTGGTTCAACTCCTACATTCTTGGCACTACCTCACCAAGATCCTAAGAACAGATCTCTCCAGATCTGGAAACCAGGACCTTTCTTTTGTGGAGGTATTGCTGTAAGCAAAGCTCATGCCTTGTTACAGAGCCGCTGGTTTTCCCCGAGATTCTCCCTGGAGTCATTTTAAAATGAATCCATATGACATTCTGGGTAGGTTTTACATGCCTTGCACAGATTGCAGTTCTAAATAAAGCAAAGCCAGTCTCATAACCAGGATCATATGCATATGGAACAGTGGTACGAAGTTTGGAAAGAGGGAAGAAGGAGCATTGACAAGGCTTTGAGATCACATTGCTGTGAAATCTCATGCCAGGATGTGAACTAAACATAGGCAAGGTGGAGGGGACATTCCCTGACCTTTTCAGCTGTTTTGAAATGGGCTGTGACAGGGGAGTCCTGAAAAATTAGCAATGGCAAAGAGGAAAACTTTGCCTGTGGTTGGGAGCAGTAGGGCAGCCAAGTCAGTCTACTGCCTGTCAGAATGGATTACATCTCAGGCAGTGAGTCTGGTCTTCTGTTTATTAGATTTAACCCATCACCGACAGTATGTGTATTTCTCTGTTTTAAAATTCCAGAATGAGGGTGTTGCTATTGTAAAACATGTACACACACACACTGCATTTCATTATTAAATAGAATTTCAAGGCATTTGGTTGAGGTGGGGAGAAAAAAATAAGAGTTATAGCAAAACAAGGAACTATTAACGTTGATAACTTCTCTGCAACATACATACATACATATCTATGTATGCATGCCTGGAACTTCTGATCTTGAACTCTTGTTCCTGTTTTGACTGATGGTAGATACGTAGGTTTGTGAGCCATCAAGGTAAACATGGTGTTTCCAACCAAGCATGACTTCCTGCAGGAACGGAACACATCTCCAGTTTGGGCTCTGTGCCTGAAATCATAGAAACAGTTTCTCAAATACCTGATTAGCCATAATAGGAACGTTTTTGTTGTAGTTGCTTAGATTGGATACCATTTATGTCCCTCTTATATTTCCCCTTTTTAAAGATCTGGTCCTGATATTAAGGGGGAAAGTAGATTGAAAAGTAAAACTAGAGTTTTATGAAGCCAGTATAGATCAGATTAGTTAGCAATTTTATATTTGTATTTGTATTTCGGTGTAATATTTGACCTTAAAAAAGGAATTAAGGATACTTCACCCTTTTCCCATCCCATTAAAACTGCACGTCATCATGTGGAACATTATCTTGGCTGATTCCAGAGACAGCCATTTCTACATGCACTTCCGTTAAAAATAAACCCCACTAACAACAACAATGCAACAATAAGTTATACAATTCTGCCTTTGTCAAATCTAGCATGTTGGAGAGTAAAATTAAGAAAGATTTCTTATAGTGCTTCCTTTGATGCACCAGTTCAACAGTTCAAAGATGCAGGAACTTTGAAAGTGCAAAAGCAAACTATGAATCTTCTGTTCTCCCTGCAGTCTGAAAAGCTTCACCCCAAATCCCACAAGCTCAGTTTACCATCTCATTTGCCATAATGGGAAGAACTTGATCTGAACCTCTGTTTGGATAAAGAAATGCCATAAAAACCAGATATTCATTGCCATAGCACAAATGAGAGCATTTGTCCTAATTCTTAATGCCAGAAGACCTGCTCTAGTATCTGACATTTCACTGAACTTAAAATTCAATTCTCAACAGCAAGGAAGTGTATAGAGTGATATAACTAAACCTATTAATTTAATGATGCCCCAGTGGGGTGCCGATCACAATCTGCATTTATAACTACCCAGGAAATGGGTTATTGAGCAATTAGTGACTTATGTACTCAGGGATGAACATACAAATGAAGCAAAGTTGGTGTTTTCCATCTTGAATTGCTCAGCCCTGTGATTGGCCAATTTTGCATGATTAGTATGTCTTTTAATGATATAGGAGCGTCTCTCTCTCTCTCTCTCTTTTAATAAGAGGAAATGTGCAATGTGTTAGTCCCTGTAGGATAAAAATATTAATAGTCCCCCCACCTCTTTCAATAGCTTTAATAACAGAGCAACATTCTTGCCTGTTTCTAATTTTGTGAAATGCTCCTCTTGGAGAGCAGGGCTTGAAATGAGGAGAAGCCTTCTCTTGAACGTAACCGACCGAATTTATCTTTTCTAGATTAGACGGATTAATCCACTAATGCCTAAAAATGGCACAGCCATGCACCATTTTGTTGCCACTTGTGTCTATGTTCCCTCCTCAATTCCAGTTTTCTTCCATATCAAGTTTTCTTTCTTTTCCTTATTTATCTGCTTGGCTCCCTTTTTGACCTCTCCTTTCCTAAGCTTCACTGTTTTCTTTTGCCAGTTCTCAGCCTCTGCCTTTGCCTTCTCATCTCCTGGCTACAAGGACCATGCAGAAAGTTACAAGTTATGCATCAACCATGGGTAGGTACCAGTGGACAGCAATTTGCTCCATGACATCTGCACCTCTTATCTTGGAGTATGGAAAATTTTAGATTAGCTTAGTATTTTTTTCCCCCTTTAGGTCCTACTTGTGCATTGTCTGTGAGCAAACACTGAGGAAAGCTAAGCTCTTATTATAAAAAGCAGGCAGTTCCTGGGTGTATCATAGAAAACCACTAAGTGGTTCATTGGGTTCAGTTTACTGTAATGTGGTAACCAGGTCATTGTGGCTGATAATTGCATGAAATCTTAAAAGACCAGTTCACAATGCTTCCTGGGAAAGCTACAGTGAGAAAGAAGTGTTATATTTAAGGAGAGAATTTTTTTAAAAAATCTCCAGTTTCAATTTTTCATATTCCGATCACATTATTTCTTTCCTGATGCTCACTATGCTTATGTCTTATATAATGTTGCTGTAGAATCACAGAATATCAACTCAAAATAATTCTGGAAGAAAAGCATCAGGAACAATCAAGGAAAGGATCAGGGGGTGGGAAATTATAACCAGTAGGTAACTCTGTTGCAACCCAGATATGATTAAACAATTATTTTAAGACTGATTGTCACTAATTTAAATAAAACCTGGGCTGATTATTTCAGATATCTATAAACTTCAACCTTTTCTTAGGACCATAGCTTTAGCTTCTGATAACTTCTCTCTTCTATTTTACCTTCTCTTTAGATTTATCCTGCTGGCATCATTTGCCCTCTTCCCACTTGGAATTCTTCTGTCCTTAAGTTCCAGTTTCTTCATTTCGCCTATCCTCTATCCATGTCTCTGCCTTCTTCTTTCCAGACTCTCCTTCTTCTGTAGGCCCTTCTGCGAGTCCTCTCTCTCCCTAGAAGCTGAACTAACCTGACACAATGTCAGCTAGAAATTACCTTTACCCATCATTCTGTCACCTCAGAATGGCTCCATCAACTATCACCATACAATAAGGTTGTAAAGAGAAGAAATCACCTCTTCAGGTTGTCATTGGTACCTCAAGGAAAAAGATGATAGGTTTGGTCTATGTGCCACTTCAAAGAATGCAGCCAGGATGTTTCTGAGATCTAGGTTATCTGTAGGTAAACCTTGCCTGGTTCATGTTGTCCACATTGTCTCAATCTGCAAGTGAGGCCATCAAAGAAATCACAGATAAGTTTGTATTTGTTGCCATGTTGTCTGAAATGGGAATTGTGACCTCCTCACAGGACAAGAGCAGATAAAAAGGCTCAGAGCAAATTATGGTTTCTTTCTCTGAGTGAATCCAAGAACAACAAGCCAGAGTCCTGATGAAAATGACATGGCTAACAAGCCATGATCAGAAATGTTGGGGGATTGCTAATCCTCCCCAATTCTAGGAGCCAGTGAGAACAATGAAAGCAGGATAGACCAGCATGCTTACTAACACTGTTGGTAAGCTAGATTTCAGATAGATTCTGGTTTACAGGGTTGTTCAAATGAAGTCTATATGTCAGATAATTTTCACATTGTGATCTGCAGCTTCTTGAAGGCATCTCTTGGCTTCCTTCTGATTATTAATGGCAAATAGGTTTCTCTAAAAGATAGATTGGCTACAACTATCAATGTCCTGCTTTTATGTGCTATTGCAGAAGTGTGTTAAAACAAAAAGCAAATGAAATAGGATCACTAGCCTCAAAAAATGGGAAGGAGCTGTAGAACCTGATTCAAAATTGTCTACAAACACAACGGATCCTTTGGGGATACGTTTTCCCAAAGTTAGAAGCTTGAAAACACTTTTCTTTGTCAAAAGTAGATGAGATGTAAGTTTAAATTACAAAAGCGATTAAAAAAAAACACAAAATAGTTTCAGGTTGATTCTTTGCTGAAATCTGTATTAATTGGAAGGCGTGTATCCTCTCAATCTTTTCATCAAAAGTCAGTTTGATGGCTGGCTGAGCAAGAGTAGAGAATTTATTATGTGATTTATTATTTCTTAATCACAACTTGGTCAACAAAAGATTGCAATGTGCCTGAGTGAAAGGACAGCATGAAATAAGGAGGGGTTATTATTTTGAAAGGATCGTGACCTAGCTGAATTTATTGCTTCTTCAATGACAGTCAATATTTCAGCAGAGAATTTCTATATCCCTTCAGAAGTGTCTGGCCTGGTGTTAATTGTTCTGTCTGAATTAATATGGCCAGGTTATTTATTGGAAGAGAACCATCAAGCCCAGCTGCTGAATGGAGCATTAAGGGGGGAGGGGGAGACACATTTCAATTAACAGGCTTGTCTTCCCAAGGGAGCAATTGGGTGAAATGAGCAGAAGATGTGCAATGAAAACAGGTTAGTGCTTGCTTCTGGCTGCCTAAGGAAGAACAAAGATAATGGTTTGTACAGGGAAGACTCCAAATACTGAATACCCTGTGTTGCCTCAGCTTACCCTATTTTCAAAATGGAGGTAGTTGAATCTTCAAGTACGGTCATTTGAAAATGGTAAAGAGAAAAAGGGAATGCTAACTGTTGGAGATATGAATGGTTTCAGTGAAACATAAACATCTTCAGGTTGCATAGATTTAATTTCCATATTGGCGCTTCAATAATGCTTAGTATAATAATAATTATACAGCATCTCCCCAGAGATGAGGATGGCGTTCTCTCTCATGGGGTCCAGGAAAGCTCTTAAAACCTGACTTTGGTCCCAAGCCTGGGGTTAATGTATTGTTGTATTTTGGGGGACCCTGCTTTGTTTTGTTTGATTTGTGTCATTTTTACAGCATTTTAGTCTGTGTGGTTTTAGGTTTTATCTGTTTATGGATTTTTTTGGGGGGGATTTGTACACCTCCTAGAGTCCACTGGAGTTAGGTGGCTATAATACATAGAAATAAATACATTAAATGAATGAATGAATGAATGAATGAATGAATGATAGCAAAGTAGTAGTAGTTCCAATAGTGACTTGGTGCCACACCAAAAGATGTAGAAAAGCACTTGGACATAATAGAAATTGACAGAACCTCAACTCATCAATTACAAAAAGTTGCATTACTATAATACAATATATACTGTATTATAATGATATCTTTAACTATTCTAGTTCTGACTGGGCTTGGTACTTTTCAGTATCTGGTAGACTGAATGGAAATAGCAATAATAAATTAGATGTTTTTACTACCCTGATCAAGAGACTCAGTCCCCCCCCGCTCCCCAAGGACTATTTCCTGTCAATTTGTCATTCTTTGACAAATCTGCATAACACACCTATACCAAGTTTACTCACTGTGTTTAGTAAGAGTGTAGTTTTGGTACTTATTGCTGGATGCTTCAGCTGTGCTTGGCAAACTGTTTCAGTCTCTCATGTTCTTGGACAGATTTTGCTGTGCATATTTAAGACCAAGTAGAGTTTTCAGGGCACCTCATTTGTTTTGGTATGAGGTCTGCAGTCTATTACAAGTGCTCTTTGATTCAAGGAAGCAAACATTTATTCTACTTCAGCTTTTGTTGTTTGCTTTGATCCATTGATAATACAACATTCCCTAGGGAACAGTTAATCCCTCTGCTTTTGAAATATTAGTAAAATCTGGGGGTATAGAGCATACTTTTCTAGTATGGATATTCTTCATCTTGCAGCAACACGGTGGCTGTGCTTGAGCAACAACACAGTTTTAACCTAGTTACTCAATTAACCAATTTTCCTTGTTTGCATAGTGCCTCAAACCATAAATGGCTTGGGTTTGCAAGAGATACCAAGCTATTAAAAAATTAAATTGGGGTTGAAGGCAGCTGATCTGGTTAAGCAGGTCAGGTGAGCCAAGCCATTGTTTTTCCTGTTGTTCATTGGAACGGTGCCCATTTCATTGGCTTTTTCATTTGTATTTCTTTAAAATCAAGCTCTTTGATGAATTATGAGCCAATAAAAAGCCACCTCTTTGATCAAAGCTTATGTGTTCATTAATACCCCAAAAGAGCTGCTCCGAGCCATGCAGACACACTTGTATCAAGGTTTAATTCAATTTCAACTGCCCCTTATCAAAATTGGACATGACTTCATTTCTGCCAATTTTGGTGTTATTGGGTTTAAGAAAAAAGAGGCGTTTAAACACTCAACACAGTACAATCAAGCCTGAATAACCACTTTAGCAAAATGGAAGGCAGAATGCATTATGACGTTTTTAGAGGTTTCAAATATGATGTTCCTGTCGTCCTTAATAGATAGTATAATTTCTTAAGTACTCAAAGCATTTCATGTACGTGATCTCAGTAGTCTTGGGAACAACCATGTAATTAAGCCTGGTATCATTATCTCTATACTGCACAGACTTTTTTTCTGGGGAGGGGGAAGAAAGGAGAGAGAATGGCTTGCCAAAATCTTTATAGAAAATGTTTCCTCCAACCAGTTCTCCCAAAACTGGGGGAATACAGCTTCCAAATTTCCCAGCCTGCCATACCCTTACCTGGTAGTTCATCTCATTGATTGAAATAGAACTTACTTCTGAGTAGATACATATAGGAATCCATTATGCCATTATTTTATTTTGTTTATTTTTAAACATGTTGACCCATCTTATCCCAAGAAGATTCTGGAAGATTACGAAAGCCAGCATTTTCACATTTTGTACATTGCCCTGAGTTGTACAAAATAAAGATGGGATATAAATCTAATCAATGAGTAAATAAATGATCTTAATTTACACTGTCACAGTCACATAAAATTTGAGAACAGAAATAAGGACTATCTACCCAGTAAGGCATAAAAAGACCCAAGGAAGAATGCAGATGAAGAGGTACAGGACCTTTAGAATTAACATGGTTAAGCAGACAACACAGCCAATCTCTTTACATCCCAAGTAGATTTCAAAGGTGTCTGACCCTACTGTAAGGAAAATGGCCTTGTCATCAATCACAAGAAAACCAAAGTAATGAAGTTCCCTAGAAGTTCCATTATAAGCCAGGACTCCTAGAAAATACCATCAATCACACTAAGTCCTTTACCTAACTTGGGTTTTACTTCTCTGCTTCAACATCTTTGTACTGATAAGGATGGCATTTACAAGGTCCCAACATTTCACAAATGCTATTTTGCATTTTGCCAGTCCCAATGATAATAAGCATGTTCTGGCAGCTGTTAAGATTAAAGATGAGCCACCACATGCATGACCTGTGAGTCTGTAAACGTGGTGAAGTTCCTTTTGAAATTCTTCAGCCAAAATTCAAAAGGGCTTTGCTAGGCATGTTCTGCTGTATATCCAACTCGCTGTTAAGTTAGAATCAAGCCTGTCTTCTCTACTGAAGTTTGCAGGCAGCTCTACAACCTAATACATTAGCCCAAAGTAATCTATTTTAAGAATCCATTGGCCTTCTTGACTTTCTGAGAGAGTCTGACTCCTCCAGGCCTCTCTGTTCAATATCTGAGCTTGATAGGCTCCAAGAGAAGCTAAGTGGAAGGGGAAAAGGAGGTATATAATTTAGATCTGCAGAAAAATCCAAGTATTTGTATTTTTATTACTTGGCAGCTGCCTACCTTACTAATGAATGTCCCATGGCCAAAGCACAGGAGACCATTCATTGTGGCTAGCTATGAATGTTGTCATCACTATTATCAGAAGGAAGATTCAGTGGTATTCTTCTGGAGGAATATCTCTACCCCTCCTGACTGGGGAAAGTGGAACCGCTTGGATATATTCTTCTTCATTGTCTCATCCGTTCATTCTGGATTAAGGTTCTAGTTGTGCATAGTTTGTCTAATTAAGGTAGAATTTCAGAAGACAAAGACTCAGTTACTCCTCTCTTTAGCTGACAAATTAATGACGACATCTTGGTGTGCTGCAAAGTTTTGTGCACTCCCCACTAAATTTGGCCTGGGATTGAATAGTTACAATGTTGTGCATTATTGTCTATGAAGGATGTATGGAATTTAACTTCAGTTGTATCTTTTATGGTGCATTTTTAGGATAACGTGTGGCAGCATGTAATCACTGACTTTAATAAATGTTTACTACTATAAAATGGAATCTTTTCATATTGCATTCGGTGTCTTAGGAATCCAAAAAGTAGAGTATTCAGTCAAGCAAGTAATCGAGGTCAGAAGTGCAGGGTTACTTAATGGCTAAATGTACTGTTTTATGAAGAGATCTGAGGGTTTCTTTCCTGATTATATCATTCTTCACATTTCAGATATTCAAATGGATTGCAAATGTTGTTGATGGATGCTTTAAGATGATTCAGAAAAGCTTTGTGGTTCCTGTTATACTTAACCCCTCCTTTACTTGTAATTTGTGTCTTATGAAATGGATAGACTTCGAGACTTTTAGTTAGATTAAATATTCCCATGATTATCCTTTGAAGTTAGCTGAGACGTAAAAGCTTTTTTAAAATGAATGTTTTCTCTCCAATCCTACTTCTGGATTGCTTCCCCTCACCCCGCCCCAAATGTGTTATCAGAACAGTAATGCTCAGCAACATGGCTAGCTATTTCTGTGTTCAGTGATGATCAAAAGGTATGATTTCCTGGTCTCCTGTAAAATAAATCCAGAGGAAAACTAAGGCTGAGCTCTTTTCAGTTGGAAATTGGAAGCACAGCATTTCTGCCTGCTTCTGGTCAGGATTGGCAAACTGGTTGCAAAAGTACCAGCATGCTGGTGAAGGTTCTCTTATTGATTAGTATAATATGCCATGGTATTTAGAAGGGGAGCAGAAAATCCTGGGAATTTCCTTGCATTTAATGAATCATCAACTCCAGCTAACTTTATTTAGACTAAGAAGTAACAACAACAACAAAATATGGAGGAGGGAAAGATTCATAGATGCCAAAGATTATAATGGATACTTACAAGATTATAATGGATATTTTCTGGTATCTCAGATCTTCCCGTAACATATACAGTTTATTGGCTGGTCCTCTAACTTAGCAGGTAAAACAACCTCATCTTTTCAAATAATTTTCTTTATCTTCATTGGTGAATGCTTTAGAGTGTCAGTAGAGAATGTCTTTGGAGTCAAGAAATAAGGAGGAGAAAGTTAGACTTGACTGAGATGTGAGATTCTAGAAATATCTGCGGTTATTCCCTTAGATTTGCATTCTAATTTGTTTCACATTGTAATCATCCAGGTTTGCTGTAGCTGATACCATACAGATTGCTTGAACTTTGAGCTACAGAGACCTTTTTGGAACTGCTCATTTCTCCCCCAGGCCTTTTTCATAGGTCCAAGTGCTGTTTTGTTCCAATCTCCTTTATGCACACAGCATCACTTCTGAAAGCAGCTAAGGAGGAACAGGTTCTCAGCCCAGTGAGGGACCTTGAGAAAGAGAGGTTCCCCACCTATCCTTATGCTCTTGATATGCATGTTAGCTCTGTCAAAAATTCTACTGGATAGGAAAAAGGTAACAGTTCTTGAATTGAGTACTAACTAGGTCTCTATTTAGCTTTCAGGCTTTGGCTAAGTCATGCCACTGCTAGAGGAATACATGATCAATTCTCATTTCTCCTCTCCAGGACTGCCTTCTAAGATATAAACAAGAACTTTAAAATGTTCATTTCTGAAGATGGTGTCAAAGATTGGTCATTTGCAAGCACAACCGTGCAAATGTATCAGTGGTTCCAAAACCATGTGAAGCCAAAATTCCAGGGAAAAACTTGTGCACGCATTGCAGTTATAATACAATTGGTCAGGGGTTGCCTTCATCATGTATTAATTTTCATGACATTAACTGATACTTTGACATTAAAATAAAAGTTGATCACGAGGGACTACTCAATTGCTTTGTGACTTTATTGTACAGTTAGCCTGTTGTTTCCTGTCATTGCTGGAGAAATAATTCATCGTTCACTGAGCCTTCTCCATGGAAAATGCTCTCTTTACCTCTGCCTTTATCCATTAATTCAGCTACAGTTCATTTCTCTGAAGATGAGGTCCCTTTAAATATTGTGCACTGGAATTGTTGACTATCTCTGCTGGTAGCTGAAAGGGAAAGCTAAAAGTGTTTTAGTTAAAAGGCTAGCAATATTCTGGTGGATAAGGCCATATTTGGAATGAGTCTTTTCTAGAAAAGGACTTAACCTTTGCCTCGGTCTCCAGGGCAACTAATAGCATCGAGATGTTAAAGAGACCTGGGTGTGAATGAACAGAGGTTGTGATGAATTTTTGAATGGCAAAAGGTAGAGACTACAATGCCATCGGCTACATAAATTGTACTTCCCAAGTCTCAGTTTCAATACTGACATTTTATTTTATTTTCTCACTTCACATTGATGGTCCTCTGTCATCTCTTTCAAATATTCTATCAAACACGACTGTGAAAACCCATCTTCATGTAATGCACCAATATAATGTTTAATAATCTTGACATAAACTGGAAATGGCAGTCTAATCTCCCGGGATTAAAAATAATGTTTCTAGTGGCATTTTCACATGGGGTCATCTTGACTCATGAAGAGTTCATGCCATATCATTTGATTGAATTTTTGGAAGGGCTCCCGATGAGCCCAGTATCTTTGACTTAGTTCATTATCTTTAACTGACCTGAAATCAATGGCTCTCTGTCGGATTTCTTGAAAAGAGACAGGGGAACAGATAATACATTCTTGGGAAAGAGTTCTGATCTGTTTGAGGCTCAGAACGTTGGATACCAGTTATGTTTCAATCTGAAATGCTAAAACTGTCTTATAAAATGTAAGTTAAAAGGCATTGTTTCCTGCATGTGTTCTTTCTAAAGTAGAGTATTTTCTTAATGGATCTAGGACATATTTGTGTTTAAATTTAGAGATACATGGTTTGCTGAACAAACTTGGAGGAATTTTGTTTTGCTTTATCTTTATGTCTACTTTCAACAGCCAGTAAGGTGGAACTCTTATTTCATAAATTCTAATTAAGATTTCTTGGCCATGCATTCATCTCAGGCTTGTGATGGCTAGAAGATAATAAACACAAACTACAGGTAGTCCTTGGTTAATGACAGCAATTGGGACTGGAATTTCCATTGCTAAGCAATATGGTTGTAAACTGCGATGTCACATGACTGTACAGCTTGGCAACAGTGGTTCCAGCACTTCTGGTTGCTGTCATTAAGCAAATCCTGTGCCATCATCAAGCATGATGTCATGTGATCACTTCAGGTGAGGTTGGTGGCCATATAAATTTGATAAATAAATAAATAAATAAATAAATAAATAAATAAATTTGCAACCTCCTGCTGGCTTCCCCATTGACTTTTCTTGTTGGAGTGAGGTAGTGAGGCAGTGAAGGTCACAAATGGCAATCATGTGACCACAGAGATGCTGCTATGGCCAGAACTTCAAGGACCCATTGTAAGTACCACTCATTTAGCATCATTGTAAGTTCAAACGGTCGCTGAGTTGAGTGGTCATTCAGCAAGGACCACCTGTAACATAGTAAAGACTTACCAAACTGGAAAATTGATGGATAAAATAGCCACCATTTAAAAAATATTTAATGGCAATATAAATAAGGGAAAATCTCCTTCAAATCATGTTTGATTCCTGGTGACTTCATAGATACATTTATACAATGCTATCTTGATTTCCCAATCTATTTTGCAACTAGGACATTTCCTAGTGGACATCTTCCAACTATTATCTACTGTAGCTACTGTATGTCTGATTCTGCTTAGCTTTTTTCTAGATGAGCCAGGATCAGCTAGTACCGCCACCTAAGTTAAGCATCCATTTCATTTTCCTAACAAAACAGTGAAGTAGTTTGCCAATCAGGTCTTCTGAGATGTCTTCTCAACTTCTCAGTCTAGCCTTCAGCTCTGGGTGTTCATAATGGTCTCCTATCCTGTCGCAACCTGCGTAGCTTTTTCAAGATCAGCCAGTGTTGATTAGGTGCTGCCACTGAGCTGGGTAGAATAAAAATAACATAGCCATAAAGCACAATCAGTGGATAGGAGAGCAATCAGTCTTCCAGAAAGTGGCAGACGCTTGGAGGAAGACATAACTTGAAGACTTGCTGAGTTTTCCTTGGCAGGAAGTGCCAGAGCTTGGCACAGCCACTGAAAAGGCCTTTTCCTTCAGTCCAACTAGATGCATCTCAGATATTGTCAGGGAAAGGCTGTCATCCATGGTTTAATGTATGACTGGTTCATACTGGAAATGAAGGTCTTGAATCAAAGGTGGCGGTGGGAACTATCTGTCAAAGTTTTTCTTTTCAACAGAATTGTACAACTTACTGGAAGGGAATCTGCTGCAGCGTGTATTTTCACAGATTTGCTTAGTATCAATTTTGAAGAATGTTCCAGCTCAAAAGTTTTGTGAAAAACATTATCAGGCTTACAGATAGATAGACACACACACACACACGTGTAAATTGTGAAGGAAAAAAACCCCCAGGTATTTGGGGAACAGTATGGAAAGGAAATCTATTAGGTAATAGTACATACAGCAACAGTTCTGGATTTTTTTTTTTAATTTGCTCAAAATTCAATAGAATGGACTAATATGTCATGCTGGTATAGATTATTGTAAGAAAAGAGTCACATGGTCCCAATATTTAGCTTTCCAAAAATAGCATTTTCTCTCTTTTCAATAGCCCCGTTGAGAAATAATTACATCTGAATGGTTAATATATCACCAAGTGTACCTGAGTGTTATCATGGAAAGATAAATGTTACAAATATTCTTATGTCTTCAAGCAAGCCATGACGTGCTCCAGAGGCAGATAACAGATCACTTTGGTCCATGTAAGATAGCAGGACCAGGACAAAAGACCATTTTCTAATAACAGCCCTAATAAAACAAGTGGAACAGCTTAGAATATGAGACAAAAGTGCTCATTTATCTGTAGCATGAACTGAAACAAACCTCACAAGAGAGAGAGGAAATAATGTGAATAATTAAAGCACGGGAAAAGTAATACGGCAATCCGCCACAATATCAAAAGAGAAACTCAGTTCAGGTCAGGAGAACAGGAAATGAATGGTTTTTGTCTATTTACCATTGGGTTAGGGAAACTATATTTTAGCTTGCACTTTTAGTCTTTTAAACCATTTAGAATAGAATATTTTTTTAAAAAAAAATCTTATTTATTGTATATCTTTAAATGCTTTGCTTCTTTCACTGCAAATAAATAAATAGAGAACCATTCCTCCCTCCCTCCCTCCCTCCCTCCCTCCCTCCCTCCCTCCCTCCCTCCCTCCTTTCTTTCTTTCTTTCTTTCTTTCTTTCTTTCTTTCTTTCTTTCTTTCTTTCTTTCTTTCTTTCTTTCTCTTTCTCTCTCTCTCTTTCCCTCCCTCCCTCTTTCTTTCTTTCTTTCTTTCTTTCTTTCTTTCTTTCTTTCTTTCTTTCTTACTTTCTCTCTTTCTCTTTCTCTTTCTCTTTCTCGTTCTCTCTCTCTCACTCCCTCCCTCCCTCCCTCCCTCTTTCTTTCTTTCTTTCTTTCTTTCTTTCTTTCTTTCTTTCTTTCTTTCTTTCTTTCTTTCTTTCTCTTTCTCTCTCTCTCTCTCTCTTTCCCTCCCTCCCTCTTTCTTTCTTTCTTTCTTTCTTTCTTTCTTTCTTTCTTTCTTTCTTTCTTTCTTTCTTTCTTTCTTTCTTTCTCTTTCTCTTTCTCTTTCTCTTTCTCTTTCTCTTTCTCTTTCTCTTTCTCTTTCTCTTTCTCTCTCTCTCTCTCTCTCTCTCTTTCTCTCCCTCCCTCCCTCTTTCTTTCTTTCTTTCTTTCTTTCTTTCTTTCTTTCTTTCTTTCTTTCTTTCTTTCTTTCTTTCTTTCTTTCTTTCTCAAAAGTTGCTCCCTCCTCCATTTTTAAATTGTTCCCTCAAACAACAATCTCCCCCATGTTGGTTGGACCGAGAGATAATTTGTCTAGAGCATTCCCATGGATGAAGGGGGGGGGGGGGTGAACCTGGTGTCTGGGGTTTTATTCCAACATCTTAACCATCCAAAAGTGAAAAATAAACTTTACATTGGGAACTTAAGTTTTTCTTTTTC
The DNA here is from genome assembly GCF_059951505.1 of Python bivittatus. Taxonomy (NCBI): domain Eukaryota; kingdom Metazoa; phylum Chordata; class Lepidosauria; order Squamata; family Pythonidae; genus Python; species Python bivittatus. Next base: position 5,842,212 of record NW_028277033.1, read on the forward strand.
TTTTTCTTTAAACTGCTGTTATCTTCTTTGGAGGACAAGTAGGGTTAACAACAACAACACACCACCATTCTCTGATTGCACAGTATGAAAAATGCTAATAATAATAATGATAATCTATGTGAAGTGTTAAATATTGCACCAAAACTTGAGTCCAAAGTAAAACTGTAAAATACTGTACAGTTTCCCTAACCCAATGGTAAATACACAAAAACCATTCATTTCCTGTTCTACTGATCTGGACTGAGTTTATCTTTTGATATTGTGGCGGATTGCTGTATGAGTCTGACTTTCTTGTCACTCATATTGAGTGTAATTGACTTAATCAACCCTCATGGTGTACAAACTGATTCAGGAATGAAGGAATTCATTCCCTCTACAAAGATGTGTCATTTACACAATATGCTATATCACAAAATAGCTACCTCTACTTTTTTTTTAAAAAGCTGAAAAATAGTTACTTCTTAATTCATATTTCCCCACAGTTTTGCAGATGAAGGAGAATGATTAGCTCAACAAGACACAATCAAGAGGGAGTTATTAATTCAAAAACATCACAGTTAACAAAAATTTATGTTATATATTTATCTCTTCCTCTAAGTGCCCAAAAGAAGAAACAAAGTATGGGGCCTCACCACTCTGCATATGTAAGTGTGAACCCAGCCAATTATAACATGTATATCAGCCATGATTGAATAAATCATCATGACTTAACATGAATGAATGAAACCAATAGATGAGGTTCTTCTGTGTTTGTCCAATAGCAATTTTGCTCCTCTCATCCTAGAACTGTCACTTCCAGTGTCTATTTTACCTTGTTTACCTCAGTATAATATTATATGGTTAATAATATTAACCATTATAATGACATAATACCTGTCATTATTAACTATTGTAGGTGTGCATACAAATAGGGGCGAGTGTGTATGTGTATAAGATTTACCTCTTGAACCAGCTACTTGTCTTGCATCTTCTGGCTTTCTTTGATGCCTGATTACTACATGCTAATGTAAAAAGACAAGTCTGTTGACTGCATTGGTAACAGATATAGATTTATCAAATAAAAAACAATAAAATGGGAAAGCAGCTTTTGGGCTATGCTTGTATTTGATATTTGGGAGTTGCCCAGTAGTGTCCACTCCAGAGTCAAAGGATGGGTTTTGTTTCATAATGTTAAATGGTGGCAGTTAAAAATTCTTTTACTATATGAGGCCACTCTAAATTATGAATGTCAGTTGCCTTGATGTCCTTCTTTGGAGCATGTTTTTATGTCCTCTTGCCCTTTTTCTTGGCTGGGCAAACTGATGTTTTCTATTCGTTGTTTTTTGGGAAAATGTGGTCTTGAGCTCATGGGGAAAAGAATATAGTTCCACAAAATGCCTCATATTAGTCAGTGTCCATAAAGAATTACATGGAAGGGAACTTTCAAACATTGATATTTTCTGAGCTGGTCAACTGGTGCCTTTCACTCCTCTAACTGGGGTACAAAAATATTCCTATGAATCACAGGATCCTAAAGTTGGAAGGGGCAATTCAGATCCTCAAATCCAACTTCCTCCTCACTGCAGGAATCCAAAACTGAAACATCCCTAAGAACCTCTGCTTGAACACAAAGAAGGAGAGCCCACCAGCTCTCTGGACCGGTGATCCTATTGTCCAACAGGAAGCTTTTGGCATGAGTCAATCTCTATGTACAGGAGAATCATATGAAGTCACTTTTCCCAGACTTTACCATTTCAAGATGCTATATTAACTTTAAGTATCGTAATCCAAGTGAGTTTAAAATTAAGATACGTTATGGGACAAGAGTCAAGAGTGCTATTGCTTGCCTTGATAAAAGAAATGTGAATTACCCTTTTCTGATTTTTTTTTTTAAACTAGGTCTTAATTACAAGTGTTTTAATCAATTGGATTGTTAGGCTGAGGATCAACAATTATTCTAGATATTTACTCATTATGCCTTTCTTCCCATTCCTGATTTTCTCCTCCTATTGGAATTTTTCTAAAATCTGTTGATGGCTTTACTAGTTCTCCATGCAGTAATAACAACAACAGTCTTAGTTCTGAACCCCAGAAGAAAAGAAATTAATATGGCTGACCATATTCTTTATAGGTAAAGTGTATTTAACAATGAAGTCTGCTTAAACTTCATAAAAGCTTCTTCAGCAAATCAGCAGAAAGGGAAAAAAAAAGTATTGATCTTAGAATAAGCATGTGAATGCTAATTGTATTTTGCTTTTCCACTGGAGGACCATTACTTTATTTAGCAGGACTTCATCCTTTAATTTTATTGTCTCAGTGCATTGTCTACGAGGCCATTTTCTAGGTTTAAGCAAGGTCTGTAACAGCTCTGCTTTTGCTGAGTCTTCCCTTTCACAAGGAATATATTGACTTCTGGGAGCTAAAGAAGCTTTTAAGATCACGTTACAGTTACCCAAACCCAACTTACATATTGTGTAACAATGGTTTCCTGTTATTGGGCTCTCGGTTAAATTGATTAGCATGATGCCAAGTACAATAATCGGCATGTCTGTATGTTAGCTCAGAATCAATTGGTGTTACTTGTGAACTGCCTTCTTCATAACAGAGGCTTTAATTACATGCACAGTTTAATCTGGGAAAACCACATGTATTTTCCAGAACAGCCTCAGTCACAAGAGTATTGGTTTGGTGGATCTCCTCTTACAACTTGTCAACACTCAACAAATGTTTCTTGAAATATTCCTCCACCCTTGCCAACTGGCACTAGTCCACTGAATCTGTGAAATAAAGTTAAATACATCTTCATAGGTTTTGTGCAGACTTGTTACTGAACAGGGGAAAGTGTCTGCACTAAGACCTATGAGTGGGTTTTTAACAAATGTCTTTCCTCACTTCCTGACATGTGGCATCAGGAGTGTAATATACAATCTTCATGGGCATCTATGTGCTACTTCAGATCTGATCGATTTGGGAACTACACAGTCCACTAATTATTCACAATGGTTTTTTGTATACATTCTATTTTTAAAGTCCTGGTTAGTAGTAAAAAACAGGGGTTGTTCTAAAATTTGTAAGGACTATTCTCCATTCTAGATTGTACCTGGATTAATATATCAGGTATGTTTGTGATATGTTAAATACAGCTCCTTTCATACATCAACAGCACAATAACTACTGAGGAATCCCAGGGCTGTAGACTGGATTACGAAGTTGATGAAGCATCTGAAATGAATGCAAACCGCCTTCATATTGTTGGCAAGAAAACAACATGGATGTATCTGGAGTTGCCAGGTGTCAAGCTCAGTGCCATCTGTATGTTTTTTTTAAAAAAATTCAGGTGATGGCACCTGTATTTGGCTTCGGAAGCTAAGCAGGATCACGCCTAGTTAGATAGCAGACCCCAATAATCCATTGGCCCAAATCTTATATGCATCGCTGGTTGGCCTCTTTGTTACGAACAACTCCATAGAGGTCATACAAAGTAAATTTCTGAGGCCAGTACTTGCTATACTGAAAAGCATCTCTAATGCAGCTCTCAGACTTGAAGATTTTTTGTTTTGTTTTTCTGCCTTCGAATCATTGTCGACTCCCGGTGACTGCCTGGACAGGTCCCTGCAGTTTTCTTGTCAAGATTTCAGAAGTGGCTTGCCATTGCTTTCTTCCTAAGGCTGAGAGAGAGAGACTGGCCCAAGGTCACCCAGCTGGCTTCGTGCCTAAGGTGGGACTACAACTCAGGTCTCCCAGTTTCTAGCCTGGTGAGGTTTTGACTTATTGGTTGAAACTTCTGTTTTTCCCAGTAGGTCTAGCACCACTGACAGATGACTATCCTTCTCCATGGACCTTGACAGTAGAAAATAAATTAGCTACCACTGGCCTATTTAAAGAACCACTAATCTTTGCTGGCTATGATTAGGCCAAAATGAGAATATATTAAAGACTGGAAGATGTAATATTACAAACCAAAATTAGCTCCCTGACATGGAGCTCCAGAATGGTCATCACCATGAACACCTGGAAACCTGTGAACTATCTGAACGCTTTCTGCCTAAGAAAAGAATTCTTCAGAGTTAGACACAATGTACAACCTTCTGCCCTTCTCTATGGGAGATATAATAAAACACCTATAAATGAAAGATGATGTCCATGTGATTTTGGAGAAATAGAAACAGTCAAGCATGTCCTCCTCTATCGCAATTGCTATAGAGATCTTCAAAGTACCATATAACACCAATCTTCCAGTGATTTCCAGATAAAACAAATGAGTTTTATCCTAAACTCCAACCAAGACATAACAAGGGGAGTTGCCACCTACTGATGTGAAGACACACCAGCTGGCTCCCTCAACTAATTTTAATTTTGATCCACAATTTATATTTTAAATTTCAATTTTCTGATCGATGATCATGATAAAAGTATTTGATCTGATTTATAATCACTGTAATAATCACGACACTGGGTAGCTAAAACAACATCCTAGAAGAAGACAGTGTCAGAACACTTTCTGGTGTTGCCAAGAAACATACATGGACGTGCCCATGCCAACTCACTTTGAGCTGAGTTGGATGAAGTGGTCCAACTGAATTCAGATGCTCAACAGGATTTGAGATTTATTCTTGTCTGATGAAGATCAATGGCCCACTTGGGCTAATGAATTATTTCTTACGTGACAGTTCCTAGGCCAAACCTCCTTTGTTGCAGCTGTTGAAATTAACATCCAACATTAATATAGTTTGGCGTGAACCTATCATCATCTTCTTGTTTCTTTAACTTGAAGGTCAGTGAACACTGTCTTAAACAACTTCATTTTCAGAGAAGTGATATATGTTGGCCAGACTATGTAGACTTGTATTACTGTTCCCCTCAAGTGACAGACTTTGCTTAAATTGTAACTTTCTTAGCACAGCAATTCTTCCAAATCAGACTCCTCATTTCCCCAAATGTAGTAACTCCTTTTAAGATGTTTGATTTGCCTCTGTATCATGTTCTTCCTCTCTATTAGCTTGTCAAGCCAAAGGCACAAGATAGCTAGATCATCTACTGTATCTGTATAGATCATCACTTGGTTTTACATTCTTCCAACAAGTATCTATGACCAAAAAAAAATCTTAAGTCAGCAACCTATCAGCATTATATCCTTTTCCCATTTTGTCCCAGTCACCAGGGGGTATTCAATTTTTCTTCAGCAATTAAAACCCCCCAACATATATAATGGAGTTTATTTAGATCCCCTTGCTTTAAGTAAGCAAGTTTTTAATCTATGGTGTGCATTCCTGTAATGCAGGTTTGAAGTTAATGGGTTGTAAAGTGGGTAATAATTTTCTTACTGGCCCGTTCAATCAGATTAGATCATGTTATTGACCAGGCTGTTCGTTTTATAACCACAATCATATTGTGGAGGAAGATCTTTGGCAAGTTGCACATTTATAAGTGCCCATTAGAGCAAAGAATGACAGATTTGCACATTTGGCAATTTTCTTTTTTTAAAAAAATGTCTTTTCCCTGCAGACTATTTTCCTGTCCACATCCTGAATTAGCATCTTTGTATCCGTCTTTGGTTTTATCCACACTGGACAATCCTTGATTGTTCAGAATGTTTTATAAGATATAAGACATAGATGTATGCAGATATAGATATAGATGTATAAAGATAGGGATATACAGTTAGAGAGAGATCCAGTTATCTATCTATATCTTCTTATTTAATTTTCCATTGAATTACTCATTGATTTTGTTGGTTACTCAAATATGCTACAATGGGTCTAATCGTATCATTTTTTTTTTTTTATGATGATGATCTCACCTGCATCCAAAATGTTATTCAGGTTCCTTCCCTCCTTTTAAGACTCTAGAATTGTGATTCTATATTCACCAACTTTTAAATGACAAGGGCCCCAATTTTATAATGACAGGATTTAAGTCTGCATGCTCGCTTTTTCAGGTGTCCAAAGGCTGTGTTCCTACATTTCACAAAAGCAAGAAAAAGAACAGTTATCTGTGAAATTAATAAATATGAACGCCCTGAAAAGTTATGTGGGTTGGGTTCCAATGTGAGCTCAAAATCAATTTCTTGGGCAATTATGTATTTAGTTTAGTTTAGTTTTGTTTCTTATTTGTGTTACCAAGTAAATGTACACACATTTGCACACACAAATATTTTTAAGAAGTCAGGGTTAATGATTGCTCCATTACTATTAGTAGTAGTACAAGTAGTGGGAGTTTTGTTAGTGTATTAATTTCACATTGAGTGAATTATGCTATTATTGTAAATGTTTTAAATGTGTTTATTATTTACCATGGGTATTTTATTTTAATTGTTGATTTATGACTGTGATTGTACATCACCAAGAGTCCCTGGTAGATTCAGTGTATTTAAATAGAATGAATGCTGTATGTATGAATGAACAAAATAATGGAAGTTAGAGTCTTTTTGGAGCAGACCGAGTGTGTCCCTCAAGTCCTATAGTAACAAGACGTAAGTTGGGAAGAAAGGCAACGTGTGGCTTTTAGGACAATACTGTTGCTAGGCATGGATATTTCTGCCTAAATTGCATGGCTAATACATAACAATAGACCTACAATATTCTCTAAGATCGTCTTTTTCCAACCTGGAACTCTCCAAGTATATTGGTACTCTAGCTTCTTAATTTCCTAGCTAGTGTGACCAACTTTTGCAAGTTACAGTCCCTACATGCCCATAGAGTGACAAATCAGGGAAGTTGTTTATCCCATATTTCAAGCCATCTATGCTCACATCTTGTGGTATCAGGAAATAAACCTAAATAAAACGTTAGAAATGTGTGCATTAAAATCTACAGTTGCTAGCCAGTTAAACAACTGTTATTCGCCTTCCATATGTTATCTGCTGTAATCAGTGAATGAACTATTTTGATGAATATCTGAGAAATCAAAGGAGGTGTCAGAAGGAAATCATGATTTAATAAAGTGTTGTTAGAACAAAGTATAGTTATTTCAACAGAATCATTACTTTTATAACAATTTAATAAACATATTACTGGTCAATCCAGCCCTAGCTGATAGGCAAATTGGAATCATTGTAAGTTTGAAAAGTCATTATCACCAACTGAATTTGGTCTCCATCAGTTGATTATGTAGCACAAAATGCCATGATAGATAGATAGATAGATAGATAGATAGATAGATAGATAGATAGATAGATAGAAGCCTTTGTGCCAAATATACAGGAAATGTTATTTTTATGGCTGTTATTCAGTTTTAAAAATAATGGAATTATATGGAACTGATTTTAAGGACAAAAACGGAGGATTGTTGATACTGTCCTAATGAACTTAAAGATGGTTGGATGCTGAAGAAAATGCATCCAATTGCCAACATTTTTGTAACCTAAATCCATCTTTCTCTTACTGGCTAATAAGCCTTTGTGAGAATGAGGCTTTCACAGTGTTAAAGGGCTACCAGAGGCTTCACAGCCAGCATCTTTGTCATTTTCCTCTAATGGAGCACTTTTACGCAACAAGGCAAGCAATTTCAAAAACAGAGCACTTCTTTACTCACAACATTTTCACGTCTCAGCCTCTTCAGAGCAGTTAGAAGGAGATCCATGGCTGTCTTCTGAGAACGGAGAAGCTCTCAGCTGATGAGAACAAGGAGGCCCCTGTAATCCTTCCTTACTGCAGGGATCGGAAACCATTGAAGAATCTCAGGGCTGTGGTTAGACTCGGCAGTCAAAAAAACATCTTGGATGGTAAACCATTTCTGTATTGTTGTCAAGAGACTTACATGTCCAGAAGGTCATCAGAAGTACAACTCACATCAGAGGTATCTTTAATTTCCTTAGCTTCATAAATTCTTTACCTGCCCCTCTTCTTGCCATCTCTGGTTTCTACCATCATGGTTGGCCATCAATTTTGGGCAAGGCTGACTATTTCAATGAGTTAGCCATTTAAAGACAAAGAATGGAATTAGATTCATTACATTTCCAGCATTCTTAAAATGAGGATGAACAGTGAGAGGAAAATTATTCAGGGCTTTTCAGCTTTAACTTTGAAAATCCCGCCTCTATATAGAATTGCAGATAAAATGTTTAAACTGAAACTTTATTTGTGGCCAAAGACCAGCTACTATTTACATAATACATATAACTCAAAAAACAGTAAAGGATAAGTAGAAGTAACATTCTCAAACAATAGAGTGAACTAAATAGTCAATAGCATGACTTATGGACAGCTGTAGAACTACAGATAATAACATAAAAGATAACAGAAGCTGATTTTCATGACACATATTCTACAGCCACTGAATGGTTAACCTTTTTCTGGCTAGAAGACACTCTTCCACCCCTCTCCCATTTTGGGAGGCCTCTGAGTGATGCAGTGGAAAAGAGTTGGGGGCCAACATTTTCTGTTTTGTTATTTGTTGAATTTATGTTGTTGGGAGTGGGGTTTAAAAAACTACAGTAGGCCTATTAAACCTACTGGAATCTTAATTTAGTACTTTCTTTGCCATTTCTTTTTTTAATGCATGCATGTTTTGGAGGTTTCCTACCCAATTTCATGAGTGTGGTCTGTAAGGAACAGAAAGAAAGGTGTGGAGCTGTATTTTAGCTTCTAGGCCAAAGGTTGGATGTCCCTGCCAATGGTTTTACCTTTGCCCAGCATCGCCATGGCAATGTTCCTATGACGATATGGCTTGTCTCATCTGGACCATTTTCACTTCCACTGGAAAGTTGTCAGGTTGCGTAGGGAAGGGTATGTTTTCCAGTGGCTGTATTATTTTCTAAGGCATAGTATGCACTTAAGTGTTCAAAATGGTTTGCAAACATTACCTTAGTAAATGTCATAGCGACTCTTAAAAGTTAACCCACGTTAAGACATTAAGAGCATTTTTCAATTGCTTCACAGCTATATTTGGTCCACTGAAAGCTATCGGCAAACCTCTACCTTGCTTGTTTTTCTTAAAGTGTAACGTTTTATTGCAGCAAATTGCAATAAATTATGAATTTTTCCATAAAACATCAAGGCATGGCTTATTACGACAACTTCAGCAGCTGGTGTTGGATGTATTGTAATACCAGGCCGTTAGTACTTTCCTGTGCCCAGCAAAAATGGCTTGCTAATTTAGTTTGGCCAAACAGTGAGGGACTTTCAGTGATAATAATCAGATCTCGAGACTTTTAGAAACAACAATTAGCAGACACAGGGAGGGGGGAAACTCATTTCTGCTGCCCCATTGGCAAATCCTGTAAATGTTGGAAATATTTGGGGACGCCAGCTGCAGCTGAGGGGGATATAACACCCTATCTATGCGGATCATTGATTTTCTGAAATGTTTTCTTTTCTCTCTTGGCTGTTACATGTAGCATCCATTTTCATGGAGAAACCAAAGACAGCACTGTTTATAGAGCCCTAGGGAAGGAAGAGAAATGAGAAAGAACGGAGAAATTGGCACTTAGATTGGAGGGGATAGGCTTATGGTTTTTTATTTTATTTGTTTGTTCATCTCTGTGGTTTAGAACTGCAAGATATCCAGGTCCAAATGCTAGAAACTCATGCAACAGTTGAGATATCGACTTTCAGCTACATTTTTTTTAGTCCATTCTGTTCTTCCTTGTTGCCCTCTGATTTGCAGTTTAATACAAGCATGTAGGCCCATATTTTTCCTTAATCACAAGTTTCTGTTTGCTTTGAGGCAAAAGGCGCAGGGATTTGGTAAGGAAAGGTTAGAAAAACTTACACTGTTGGCAGCAAGCCACCCTTGGCTGATCTCACAAGGCTAAGCAAGATGGGGCTGGTTAGCAGTTGGATGGGAGATCACTAGGAAACTCAAAGCTGTGGTCTAGATGAAGAAGTAAAAAATGTCGCGGAAGAAGGCAGTGGAAAACCACTTCTGTACTGATGCAAGTAAACTAAATGGGTGTTTTTTTCCCCCTTGACTGAATTGAGGCTACTGTACTCTGTCACTGAAATTGGATAGAAGTCTCACCTGAGCTTAGACATCAGGGATGTTCTTCTGTTCTCCTTGCTGATGTTCGGTGCAACAAAAGAAATGACATGGAATTCCATCCCAGTCAACTTGAAGCATGCAAATGCAGGTGTTTTTCTTGTTCCCTTTTTACAGGACATGCACACAACACTGTCATTCAAATATCCAGGTCATTGCCAAAGAATACTTTCTATTACGTGAAGATGACCTAATTGTGAGAATCGTGGTGTAGAGAGCCACGGAGAAAGAAGCTCAGATTGACTCCTCCCTAATTCACTATAGTATAAGAGGGAGGGACAGGAGACCACAATGAGCGGATAACATCTCAATAAAATATGGTTCCAGTCACATTTGTGGAATCTGTTTCCTGAACTGGCCTACCCTGAAGTGCTGACATCTGGAATTAATTTGAGCTCCTTTCTCATGCTTTCACTGTTGCCCAGGCTTAAAACATGCTTCAACTGTCATTGTCTGTGTCAAGTTTTCCCAAGGTCACCTCCATGGCTATACATGGTCATCTACAGCAAATGGAGATTACATATGCAGTGACAGGATGATACAAATCCCACCCTTACATGATTATGTCCTGACATCTGATGCAAATACATAACTTGCATTTTTGGAGTTTTGGGGTCCTGATGTTGCAATTCAAGTTTGTTGCCTTCCCCTTTGTACCCCACTGCAAATGCTGTGTGGAGACTTCAGTTCCCTATAACCTTTAGGTAATACTACCCAATTTGGTTTCCATAGGCTTTTTACCTAATGCACTGCCTAAAATGATGCCCCAGTTTGGTGGATGTGCAGATGGTCATCTTTCTCCATTCTGTTTTGCTAATGGCAGAAGACAGACCGGGAATTAATAACTTCACTTGTTTCACTTCTGGGGATGGGGAAGCACCATCCATGGGGGAGTCAAAATCAGCAAGATGGTGGACAGAAGATTGACATGCAAGCTCTACTTTTGCATATGTGCTGGTGTTGCATGCATGTTCAAAAGGTGCAAGGCTTACATTGCAATGCGCTCTCTCTCTCTCTTTCTCTCTCTCTCCCCCCCCCCCCACCTTTCCAATTTCATTCCCTCCCTGGGGACCCTGCTGTGGAGAATCACATTTTTGTCCCTGAAAGCTAAGGACAACATCTCTCCCAACACCTACCAGTTATCTCTAACAAATGTATCTAATTTCCAATCCCCTTCTTGAAACCTGCAGTCCTCGCCATTGAAATAATTTGCCTAACCTTGGACCTTCTTGAATTTTCTCCATCTCCTGCTTTTTTGTAATATCCAATCTAATGACCTGTTTTTGGCACACATTTTACTCCCCATTGCTCTACAGTGATGGATGGGTTGTTTTTCCTTGTATACCACTAGAGCAACATTTCTATTTTAATGTATTTACTTGATGGGTCTTCTATCTTTAAAAAGAACGTCTTTGTAATGCATGGATGTGCCCACCCAGTATTTTCCAGTATGTATTTTGAGAACCAGCCAACCCAGTTCAGAAGAGGGCACCAGCTTGGAGGAGATTCCACTGAAGGTTCTGGTTTAAAATACTCAGCTATTCAAAATGATAGCCATACATTGCAACTGGGCATCAGTGTCCAGGCAGGGGGGGAGTGAAGAAATGTGCACTATGACATCATGATGCAAAAGTAATGATTTATGTGTTTGCATTAGCCTTCCAGTTTTACTATGTAAGAGCCAGAATTTGTGCTGCTACATTGTCATGGTGGGTCATCTCCATTCTGGTGGCTAGCTGTGGACACCTATGAGAAAGGGGTGAATGCTTTTTCAACTATTCTTTGCTCCTTCCCAGGCCAGTTGCGTAAAGCACCAGTATACTAGTGTCACAACTCTCTGAAGCCAATGGACTGTTCTTCAGAAATATCCAAGTTCAGACATAGGTGAGGGAAGGAAACATTTATCTATAGGACTGAGGGGCAGGTGATTCAAGGGATCCCCTGATCCTGTTTGATCCTCTTAAATGTAATTCACACCCTAGAAGATGACTTTTTAGAAAAGCAAACTTCCAGATTTCTATTGTCAGGATAACCTTTGTACATAGATATGTCCATCCTTAAGAATAGGGTGCATTCTGGATTTGGCCAAATCCTGGATTCCAAATCAAACTGACCTAGTTTGGAAAGATGTTAAGAACTATTTAAGTTAAAGTGATGTCCTTCCATAGAGAACAGAATCAGGGTCTGAATCCTTTGCAAGCTCGATTAGATGAGTATTTCAGAAAACATTGGTCCATTTCTCTCCAAAGTTTCCCTATATTAAAAAAAAAATGGGGGGGGGAGTGTGATCGTAGCACTGCTCTGGAACTTGTCAAGCAGCTGCATTTGGGGGGGAGATTGTGCAGTTGCAGCAGAAGCTGACCGTCAACAAGGATCTCACCCTGGAAAACTGTGCAGCTATCATACATGTATTTGCGCGCAGGCCCTGCGGTTTTGCTTCTGGCATTCCAAAGCATCACTTCCCAAACCAAGCGGAATCCCTGCACTGAGCAAAATGTTGGGAAAGACGCTTTGTATGGCTTTGTGGGCACAAGGAAGTGCCTCTCCTAAAAACACCGAAGCAGCTGGTCCTCTGGAGGCTTGGCACGGTTGCTCTGAGGGCTTTCCCAGTTGGTGTGAGTGTGCCCGTCCAGCTGCTTCAGTGTTGGGCACTGTACAGTGCGAAGCACCAACAAGCTTTGTGAAGCCTGCTTCAAACGCTTTGCGGAGCTATGATAATTCTTTTTAAAAATATAGTTAGGTATCTTTTGTTGTCGCCTGATGGATTGTTATGATGCAACTTTTCTGACACTTAACCCTTTTAAGTTTCTGAAGACCATAGTAACATAATTTATTCAATAAATGCCGCTGGAAATGTGCTAGATATTCTATTTGGATTTGCCGTTTGGTATTTGACATCTGCTTGCTGGCTAGGCGGTCCCCCAAGAGTAATAAGAAAAGCTCTATAATGTATCAAATGCTCAAAACCCTAATACTAATCCAATCATATCCTGGTATAATTCAGCAAATGTCTATAATGTGATGAAAAACTGGTAATATTATCCCACCTTTTTGCATTTATCTCAAGCGAAATTAACTTTTCTCAACCAGCTACCAGCTCTGTTCATCCCCTTAATCCAAGAGTCTTTGGTTCCTTTTCTCTCTCCTACCCACCCCCAAAACTTCATTTTTTTTAATTTTGAAAGTCTGGCAAGATGAGGATGATTAACCAATACCCTTTTTACAAAACAAAACAAACAAAACAAAAACCAAAAAAACAGATATCTGAAATGGTATTAAGTTCCTGCATATTAACTTATGGATAGGCAAGGGCAGAGGGTGGGGCAAAGTGGTAAACTGATGATACAGAACCAGTTTCTCCTTGGGGTGGTTCATCCTTGAATGTTGATTGTATGTCTGTCATTGGAAGAGTGGTATATCATCACTTTGATGTAATCAGTCCAGCTATGAAGACTATGACAATCAATGATAGAAAATTCAGGTGATGTATAAGGAAACCAGACATCGTACATGTGACTATCTTGATTATCCAACCTGGAAAAGAAGTGATGTCTGAGTTTGGTCCATCTCTTCTTTGAAGCTGGGGAGCCATTTCCAACCCAATGGCTAAATCTGCTTCCCAAAAATCTAAATTTGACCCTGTTGCTTATACTCCAGATAGGCAACATTGCTTAGGTGCAAACTGTCTGGGAAAGCCTTGAAGCATGTCAGTATAGAACCAAAGTGTATCATCTATGCTTTCAAGGGATCATTGACCTGTTCATCTTCCAGAGTAAAATAAGCCCTTTGTGACCAAAGGGGTTTCATAGAGATTTCCCTGCAAAACAGATGAGTTGCAACTGATGAATAGGTCCAGTCTGCCTCCTGTGCCATTAACAGTCAAGATTTGGCTGCAAAATGGCCAGATTTCAGTGGCATGATCTTGGCCCATTTTTGGATGGTTCTGAGGGTGGAAATAAGATGACTTGCATTGGATCTACAGATTGGAAGCTGAATTTTGTCCCCCAACTCTTCAACATTGTCCACCCCTGCTGCAAAGTTTCAGCTCCTTGTAAATTCCTTGTATTCTGAATGGACAAACTTCCCTTCCATGAGAGTGAATGAGCCCTCTTTGCTCGGGCTCTCCTTTCAGTATTGGTCCCCGTTGTGCTTGGCACAACAAAAGAGCAGCCCATTAAGAATAAATGGCTAATGGACTGATGGGAATACTTCCCCTTTAAGTGGACAGCCCAGGCTGGATGGAGCCCAGAGCTTTAAAAGTATGAAACCTGCTGATTAATCCTCAGATTAAGTATTGTAAATGCAAGCACTTTGAAGGGCTTGGGGGGCTAGGTGAAAAGGACCTTTTATTTTATTTTATAAAATAGATGGCCCGATCAAGAAAACATCAAGACCTGTTTGAGCTTGTGAAACCAAGACAGCCCAAGATAGTTTACTGCTTGAGAGAAAGGATGATTTCCCCCTTCTTTCTATCACGATGATGCAATAACATCCTCGGCTACAATAGGACATGACAAGCTGGCACAACAAATCCAGTACAGGCCACCTGGCACATGATGCTCTCCTCTAATACTCAGTAAGCAAACTATGGGCTGTAAGGCCCAGTTGCCCAAGTCTCTACCTTCCTCTGGTAGTGAAATGTGCAATTTCAGGCCTGTTTGGGGGGCAGTAGAGGGATGAAAGGTAAAATGGGAACAATTTGCCTCACACAGTCTTCTTGCTCCCAAACCTTTAAAAAGTTGACCCCAAAGTTCTGGCCAGCTCCTTTCCAAGGACATTCCCTCCTACCGTATGGCTTTCTGCAGCCCTCCAGATGATTGGGAGTCTACACTGCAGCCTCCAAAAACTCAGATTTGTCTGCTCCACCACAGCCCCTTGGTCCTGCTTCCCATTTCCCCTGTCAGCATCTGCTGCCTGAGATAGCTGTCTCATTCTGTCTGATAGTAGGACTGGCCCTGATGGGAAAGGCGAAGAAACAATTCCAAGAAAATTGGCCAATTTTCGTCTCCCAAGAGCAGTGGTGAGTGGTGAGACCAATCAGCGATAAGGTTCCAGATGGAACTACAACCCATCATCTGTGGCCTTTGCACATTGTCAGGGTGACTTCATTGTTTGGGGCAGCTATGGGCAGTTTTTGGGGTTCCAGAAAGGCTGTTTGCGGTCCGACCACATATGGAAGAACACGAATCACTTCCTGGTCTGGAAAGTTCAGATCTGGAAAATTACAATATCCCCAGAATGGTAAATGGGGCATTGGAGTATTCTATAGAAATCCTGATCATCATGTGCTGGAGCACAGAGTTTTCCACATCTCTGATTTTAGCTGCAGGGTTACTAATTTTTAAAGGGACAGAATTAAAAAAGGAGAGCAAGGGCTGATACATTAGCTTATAGCTGTGGCAACACCAATTCACACAATTGCTCCCATGGCATTTTGCACATTCTGTTTGATACAAGGAAGTGTATGAGCCTTTCTCAAAATGATATATACACACACTTAGATTTTGTCCATTCTAGATTGATGTGCAAATCAGGCAAAATCCAGTCTGAAACATTGATTAGATTAGATTTGCAAACCATCTGTGTACAATGGTTTATTTTATAGTTTACTTCATGTAGCTTATTTTATGGAGATCAAATGGGCAGCTAACAGCTAAACCTGTATTTGTCTTGCTGCTATGTACATGTGTAAAGCAAGTGTTGTGAAGCTGGGATAGTACTAGGAATAGACCAATTATAGCCAGTAATCAAAGGTTATTTGTACTTTGAAAAGGGGATGTTTCCATTGGTCTCAAGTCTGAAAAATACAAGATATAAATTAGGGGGAACACCAGAAAGAATATTTCTGCATTTGCAGGCAAGTGAACTTGGTGACCTCATTCCTTTCCTCCCCCATCCCCGTCTACTTCCTCTTATCTCCAGCTCAGATGATTCTGTTTTAAATTTGGTTTAAATGCATATTTATAGACCAGACTCTAGTATCTTTTCATTGTGATAATGATCTGCTAATAATGATAAATACTTCACTGATGAGCTAAGTATGTAATTACACAACAGACTACATTTACTCAATAGAGCTTTTCGTAGGCCGGCAGATAACGGCCTTTTATTTACTACTTACATATATGTTTAGATTTTATTGCCCATGTGAGTGCATGAGCCTTTCTCAAAATGATATATGCACACACTTAGATTTTGTCCTTTCTAGACTGATGTACAAATCAGAAAAAGTCCAGTTTGAAACATTGATTCGATTTAGATCTGCAAACCAATTCATTTCAAACTTCTGACTGGATTAGAAAACTTGATCCAGTGTGATTTGAACATCAAGCTGAACCATTGAGTCGGATGGATTCACTTTGGCCTTCCAGATCAAATTGGACAGAATTGTCTCTGCTCATGTGTAGAAATCATTTAAATTACCCAAATGGAGTTGGAAACATTTGATGGATTGGATGATTTGGATCAATTCTTCTATTTCAATCCAGAAATCTAATTCAGTTTGGAGATTCAGCTGACTTGCCTTTGAATCAGCTCTCCAAATTGAATATTTACACAGTCCTACTGTACCTTCTATCTTATCTGATGTGTCTCAAGCTGACTCTTGCATGGACCTAAGGATCTTTGTAAGCCACATAGAGCTGTTAAAGGAGTTGGCAGTTTCTTTACTTTCCAAAATAAGTAAACACGAAGCCATCCTAGGAAACCAGGAAAATTACAGTATATTTCCAAATTGACCTCCTGGATTTAGATGGATTTACACTTACATATTTAAATCCTGCCACCTCATGGCCCATTTTTTCCTGAAAAGGTATTTCCGCTATTCCCATTTTACTGAAACAACACTCACTCGACTTTGAGGAGGCCACAAGGTCTTATAGAGATGAGCATCAGCCATTTCACAGAATTCATTTCTAGCAGCAGGGCAATTGCTACTTCCTGGCTACATTCAAGTTCCTGTAGGAGTACCAGGAAGGAATTGGGGGTGATGCTGCATGTCCCATCCACAAAGGGTCAGGAACTGTAAATGTGGCATAACTTCCTTAGCTCTTCTAAGCAAATGTGCACTATGTGTGTTTCAAAGGGCCCTAGCCCTTAAAACACGTGCAAGGCTATCCCAGCAGCATGGTGACAAGTTGCAGAGAATAGATTGCAAAGCAGGAATGAACAAGGGTACTTCTGATATGACGTACATCTATGTATGATATACATAGAACACATGCTCCAAGATGATGCGTAGTGCATTAATTTGCACAGTGAATTCAGTTTCACAGATCTTTACACATCAGTATCTCACCAACCCCCCTCCCAAGATGTAATGACCAAAAAAAAAAAAAAAAATGGCTTGGTTCCAGCTCAAGAAGATGCATTGTGCCATAAAAGCAACATGATTCTCTTCAAGAAGGAACTTTGCATTGCCTCAAAGCTTGGATGGGCAGTTTAGTGCTGGAAGATGCTTCTGCATGCACACACATGCAGAATCATCTTCTGGCTATTGCAACTGCTGGAGGAGGCACCAAGTATAGCAATGCATTCTAACCATTCTTAGAAGCAAAAGGACCACACTGTTTTCTGAAGCAGCTTAATGGAGCTGTTTTGCTGGAGTTTGTTGAGGTTCTCCTTAGTATTCCTATGTGAAAATCCTGACCCAGGTTGTAGCTCCCTGACCCAAATACATAGTATTTCATATACAGGGCACATTGGTATTTCCACATTAGCCTCCATTGTGTGAAATGTAGATCTCCCCAGTGGCAGCACTGTCAATTTAGGCAGAGCAAAGCTGTGCTGAGTAATTCATGTACACATTTAGCAATATCCAACTTACCTGAAGGACATCAGCAGAACACTCATTTAATCAGACAATGATACTGGAAGGTTTTCCCAGCTTGGCTGTACTATTGTGACTCCTTCCTCATCCTCTTCCAGCTCTTTTTTTTTTTTTCCCAATTTCCACATCTGACAGACTAAGTAGGCTTAACAAACATTCCTTTCTAATCCTTTTTCAAACTCCACCAAAGTTTTAGCCAGTTCTTATTAATGCCTGAATTTATTATGCCTCCATTTCTTGAGCGACTTCATTAAAACAAAAACAAAACATCTTCTTTCCTCAGTTTAGACCAGAAATGGCTTCCTTAAATGGTAGATCCTCAAGGATAATGTCAGGCAATTATCTTTTTTAGATACAGATCTGAGTTGCAGTCATGATGCTGTTAAATTTAAATCCCAGCACACAAAATGAATATATACCCTTCAAATTCAACCCCTTGGGAGAATCATGAAAGAGGAGGGAGTTTTTTAGTTTACTGTGACCAATAAATACCTAGTAATACAAGCTGTTGGATTTTGGGGGCAGTAAATCTTTTTTTAGGCACATTAGGCACGCATTCTTCAAAATGGCAATTGTAAGGCAGTGTCTTTATATACTACCATTCCTGCTGTTTTGTCATTTACAATAATGATCTCCCCATCAGCAGGCACAGCTCGAAGTACGTACGAGGGCTTGTGGAAAAGCTGTAGGACATAAACGTATCTGTTTTTGTTTAAATTTGAGAGGGATTTGCTTGTCCGTATCACTATAGAGCCTTAGGAAATGGCAGTGTGGGGCTGACTGGCTGAACATGGAAGTTAAGCTGGGTCAGATTAGATTAGTACTTGGATGAGAGAGCGCCAGGCTGAGGTTGGGAAGACAGAGCAATAACATTTAGGAGAAGGTAGTGGCAGGAATTTTGTACTGAAGTTAGGAGTTGAGCTCCTAACTTATTGAGTTACGAACTTATTGAGCTCATGGAGACTTTGCCATATGAGTTAAATTCAGCAAAACTGCTACTGCTACCAAATCAGAATTCCTCACAAACTCCCTTGTGCTTTGACCTAAAATCAGGGCTCCCAAGATTTGCTTTCTTCCTTGTTTGTATAGTTGGATACTCTGTAAATGACTGTAAATGCAGGGAAGGCAGAATCCCATGCTCTGAATATTCTGCCCACCTAGTCCACCACATCCTACCCACTCCTAGCTTACGTTTCATTATATCCTTCCACCATTTGGTAAACCCACTAGACAGTGAAAATGAAAATGTAGTTTTTCTCTTCCACAAACCATTGCTCTGGCACGCTACTGTTTTTGCATCGGCAAAGACTTTTTAAATATAGTATGCAGTGAAGGCCAATGGCTCTACTGTACATTTCATTGTAGATGCTGCAATCCCATCTTCTATAGAGGGATTGATTGAAAGCCTGCAGTGATTTGTGGCCTGCTCCTGGCAGACGTTTTGCCAGATTACTTGCGACAGGAACTTAATATTCAAGTTCTTCTGATGCATCCAAAAGGCATGATAGAGACTGGCGATATCTTGACTGTGTCACTTTGATTTCAGCTGATTAGGAGGAAATCATCTGCTGCCAAAATACAATACAATGAGAAGACGTATTCTTGATAATCTAGAGAAAGATGGATATAGCTTGTCTGTCGATCTTAGATTGCTGATGACCGAGTAGGATTGTTTAATATCTTTCTATGGGCAAGTTAATATGAAGCTATAAATCATCAACTTTTCAAAGAATAAAATACACTTCTTCCCAAAGAACAGCAGTATAGGAAGTTGAACTATTTCACATACTGAGGCCAAAGCCTAGATTTATTTATTTAGTTAGTTTGTAGGTCACCCAACTCTGCATGACTCTGGGCAGCTTGACGAAGTTAAAATAGCTACAATTCCACAAAAACAAAACATCCATAAGACAACAACCATCCAAGGAAACCAAGCCATCCTTTCATTTCCTCCTCCAGTTTAAAGGACTCATCCAACCAACTTAACCCAAGGCGTAGAGGAAGAGTCACGCTTTTAAAGAATGATGGAAAGTGGGCAAGGTAGGGGCCAGATCAGCATGGTATTGTTGGCTGCGACGATATTAAATCTAAATCCATTTGGAAAAGTTGTAGAATTGGTATTTTTTAAATCTATAACTATATTGGTGGGATCTATTCATTGTAAAGGATTAGAATCTGTTTTCTAAACAATAGGTGTGTCTTCACAACATGCTGAATTAACACACAGGGTCTGCCCTTTGACCATCAGATTTGGGCTACAAATCCTCCACTAGATGGCAGCAATATTTTATGGTTTTCTGTATCTCCTTGCTGCCATCTGGTGGTCATCTAGGGTTTGCAGCCCAACTCTAATTCCCCTATTGTAAATTCCAGGGCCGCCTATAAGATGTACATAATTATGTCCATTGGCTACAATGATATTGCCTGAGTCTACAGAACTCAGCTGCAACAATGCAGGTGCCACTAGATGGCACCAAAGAGATAAATGAAAGAATAAATAAAGAACTTCATACCCTTTTGCTTCTATCTACTGGTTGTCTGAATTTCTGCAAAAAGCAGGGGGGAAATTGTCTCAAGTGCTCAAGGTTCAAGAAGACACCGACTGTTGTGGGTCAGATCTGATAGCCCCAGTTTGTCTGATACATCATTCCATTACCTAAATATACACATTGGACTTGGACAACTCACCCAAACAACCAAAACAGGCAAAAAAAGGGCAGACCTAGAGAGGCATACACTGCTAGCTTTTTTCTCTGATCAAGGAAATAATAATGATGTGTGAATGCATCCAATGCATCTGTGATGCTTTCTTAATAGGAAAGATTTTGAAAAGTCTTGCTCTTACAGAATTTGCAGGACACACTGCCTTGCCTTCAGACAACAAATCTGCAGTTGGGATTAGCATTTCCTTGTTCATATCCATGTGGTGCTAGAAGCATACATGGACCAAGAGTTTTTGAAGCACCAGGTCTTCACTGCTTGGAGCTTAAGAACAAATGTTTGATGGAAAAGTGAGAAGGAGGCACCAAGGATAACCACAGAAATGACTGAAAGTTATGCATTTCATAACTGTCCAAGAAACTGTCATGGAGAAAATGAATTTACTTAAGTTGATTTCTATATATGGCTCTTTGGGGGGGATTTTCTTTCTCCCAAAGCTTGGGAAGTGGTCCATCCTGATGACAACACTCTTTGCTTGATAAACACTTCCATCAAACTCCACTTCCACTTTTAACTTTTGATAAAATACCCCAGATCTTGCAAACTGCAGGATTCCATGGTTTTTATTATCCCCTCCTGTTTTCTAACAAACAGAGGTAGGTTCAAAAATAACCACTGGATTGCTATTTGGGAAAGAAAAGGAGTTCTTATTTCTTTGCTCTTGCTTGCTGTGCTGATGGCCACAAGCTTTTTGCATCTAGCAGAGTCTAATTTATTTAATCCAACCTAACACCTCCCTCTGTTCACTTTTAGTCTTTAGAAACTACAGCTGCACTCCCATTATGCCTAGCAACAGGTTTCCCCATCTTTTGGGTCAAAAATTTATTTTGATGAACTTTAAGTTTGCACGCTACTTTCTCAGACTGTGCTCAGAAATAATTTCAGAATTCCTCTCCATTGATTTGGCAGTTTTGGTGGAAACAAACCCTCAAATCATGTGGCTATGCAAAACTCTGGAATTCAGAACTGCGCTCATCTGGATTTGTTGCAGCCCAAATCTGTAAGTCTTTGAATTTAGAACAACCATTTGCCCTGGGAACAGAACCTTGTATTCAGTTAAAAGGCATGTGAGAACAGCAAGGCGGGGTCTGTGTTTTTGACTTCTCACACTGTTGCTTCCTCCAGGGTAGAAGGACCTCCTAGCAGAATATATTTAATAAATTCCAGTAAGTCCACTAAGAAGTGACTTTAATTTTTTTTCCCAAATGAACTTCCTCTGCTCAATCTATGTTGTCTGAACCTCAACTTAACCTTACAGATAGTCAGAAACATGGACTGTCTCTCTCCATTCCAGTGTTTAAACATCGATCTGCAAATTTACCCATTTTTTCCTGGCTGGCTGCTAAAAGCAAATAAAAACAATGAAAAAGAATTGCAGTTTCTATCAGGTAGAATAAACATTAGCGAAAGTACAGCACAGCAGGAATAGGAACAGAAGCAGAATCAAAGAAAAGAGCTGCTCCTGCTGCTGCTGCCGCTGCCTGGAAAAGAAGCCCCATGCTGAGAAATAACAGCAGCAGCAGCAACAACAAATAATCCTTCCTTGCCTGGCTACTCTAATTTATACCCTACAACAGCATACAGAATGGAAAAGGAAATATGAGCCACACACACAAAATTGCTCAGCAGAACAACACTTCTTTTTACATCTGAAGCGCTAAAGGAGCAGAACAAACATAGCAAACAAGTCAAACCAACAATTCAAACATGCCTTTGCAGCAGAATGCACCATGGATTGAATCAACAGTGGACAAGAACAGAACAGACATTACCCAGGCATAAGCTTAACAGGCAAAGTAGCAAATACTGTCTTGCATTTTTAAATGTACTCTGAAGGCTCCATAAATGAAAGGACACAAAAGAGTGGAATGCAAGGATGGGTCTGTGGCTTTTATCCAGAATGGGGCCACGTGCTCCTTAAATTCCTGCTGCTTTACTCCAAAACTCCATCCAGACCCCATGGAAACCAATGGAATATACTCTGTACCACTGTCTGATTTTAACTTGATGTTGAGAAACAGTTGTTGGGACTTAATTTAAATAGATTTTTCGGTTTTGCTCATTTCTGTGCAGCTCAGGAGCTCTGAAGTTTTCAAGTTGGATTGTGGATGTTAGAAGCAGTGCTTCAGTGGTCAAACCTTAATAAATATTTGGAGATGTGTTAAGCAAAAGGTATTGGTGCAAATGCTCAAAGGCTTCAAATGTACATCTATTTAAAAATGCAAATAGTACAAGGTATTTGTCATCCTCTCTGATGGCCTAGCTTAAAGAAAGCAAAATGCTGAGAAAATCCAAGGATGCTACAAAAAAAAAAAGAAAGAAAGAAAGAAGAAAAGAAAAGAAAAGAAAAAGAAAAGGGTAAATGAAGCAGTGTTGCATGATTGTAGTTAAATGGTCGTTATGTGTTTAGCAGAAGTTACCTGTTTAGCTAAATGAGATAGGTGGACAGAAATTCCACTGAGAAAAGGTGAAGCAATTGATTTGTGGAACAATATTTTCATTGGGGGATGAATCAGTGCAGTAAAGATTGACCCAACTGAGCTAATTTTATATTCTAATCACGAGACTGTCCTCTACTGTCTATCAGAGATGAAGAAAAGAAAGGTCATTAAACATTTGGATGAGCCGAGATCCATTTTGTGGATTTTTGCTGCAGATGGTATAGCTCAATTAGAGATGCATGTTTTCTGATTGATGTGTTCTAATCACTTTCAAAAATTATATGTCATTCTGGGGGAACATCAGAGAGACAACGAGAATTAGTGGAGCTCAAAATGTTTGTTGTACTTTATGGCATGCATATGGTAAATGCTATTTAGGAGTGGAATATAAAAATGCTTTTCATTTGTTTTTGATGGCCTTTTTTTAATCAGTCTGGTCTTGTGACCAGTATACAAACACACCCAGCTCCAGTGTTTGAGAATATGACAGCTTCAATTAATATTGTGCATTCTCTTGACAGAGGTTTTCTGTGCCCTAAAGGGATGAGAGATGATTCAAGAGACCCCAATGGCACCGATGGTACAAGAGAAATTGTTCCTTGGAGATGACCTTGTGGGCCATTGCTCTTCATGCAACCTGAGCAACTGGCTTGATGAAACCTTTGTAAGTGGTGGGCTTGTTTTGCCTCTGGCTTTTTCACAAAAACACCACTCATTTCTCAGCAGCCTTTCCCTTCTGTTCCTATCAGACATTATCCAGGTACAATGTCTGGCACAATTCTCCAGCACTGAATTTCTTTTGCCAGGTTAAGTTCTCATGCAGTCTCCAATTTAGGGATTTCCCTCTGTCTACAGAAAGAGACAAACTCCAAAACTGAATCAGAGGAATGATCTCTCAGTTGTCTCCCCGTTACTGGCTCGATCCAGATTCAGGAAAGTTTTTAATGCCTCACACAATAAGGTCTTAACAGCACTTTAACAGTGTGTCCATTTCTAGTTTATGGAAATTATTTTACCTTTAGACTTTTTTGTAAAGTGGCCAACTCTTAATTTTAAGAGAAAACCAACTTCCTGAGGACTATTTTACTGTCTGGAGGATGTTTCTATACTCCAAAGTTGGTGCAATTGAATAATCAAAGATTATTAAAGTCCCAGCATCCGGTTAAACACATTTGCAATGAAACATACAAAATTCAAAATCTTACAACTTGAAATATTTCTGTTTTGTACACTCCTCTCTCCCTGGCTTCCCACCCTCTGATTCAGCCCCAAGGGAAGGCACGTGGTTGGAACTTCTCCCCTAAGGTTTTGACAGAAGCAATTCTGCAACTTCAGACCTTTGAGAGGAGTCTGCTGTGGGTGCTTGTAGACACTGTAAGGCAACATATGGAAGGGCACCAGGTTGGGGAAGGCTGCCATTAGTGGTTTGCCATTGCCCTGAGCTCCTTGGGAGGAAAGCTATGGCAAGCCTAGATAGCATATTAAAAAGCAGAGACGTCACCTTGCCGACAAAGATCCGCATAATCAAAGCTATGGTTTTTCCAGTAGTAATGTATGGCTGTGAGAGCTGGACCATAAAAAAGGCCGAGCGCCGAAGAATTGATGCCTTTGAACTGTGGTGCTGGAGAAGACTCTTGAGAGTCCCCTGGACTGCTAGGAGGTCAAACCAGTCAATCTTAAAGGAAATCAACCCTGACTGCTCATTGGAAGGATCGATAATGAAGCTCAAGCTCAGATACTTTGGTCACCTAATGCGAAGAGAGGACTCTTTGGAGAAGACCCTGATGCTGGGAAAGATTGAAGGCAAGAGGAGAAGAGGACGGCAGAGGATGAGATGGTTAGATAGCATCACTGAAGCAATGAGCATGAAATTGAGCAAACTCAGGGAGGCAGTGAAGGACAGGAAGGCCTGGCGCAATATGGTTCATGGGGTCATGAGAGTCAGACACGACTTAATGACTGAACAACAACCATATTTGCCCTCAGCACTTTGTTGAATTCTCTGTGAGCTATGCCCACTATGGAAACTATCATCTTTCAGCAAAATTCAACTTTTTTTCCCTGGTCCCTTGACTTCTGATGACTGCATGGGCAAGTCCATGCCATTTTTCAGGCAGCATTTTCTGAAGTGGACCTCCTTTTTGCTAGGGCCAAGAGAGAGGGACTAGCCCAAAGTCACCCAGCTGGCTTCTGTGCTTAAGGCAGGACTAGAACTTGGGTTTCTCCATTCCTAGACCAGCACCTTAACCGCTACCCCAAAGTGGCTCTCGCTTTAGCTACCATTATTTTGCACACCTCTAAGACACAGCAAAAAGATTTCCTTGTAATAAAGTGCCAGCCTAATCTTTGTCAGGGAATGGATGCGTTTTGCCCCCTTCATTTTCAAGCAATCATACAGCAACTGAGAAGAACTCCTGTCAAAGGTCTGAAGTTGCAGAATTGCTTCTGTCAAAACTTTAGGGAAGAAGTCACCTTATGTGAGCTGAGCGGCTATATAAATATGATTGATTGATTGATTGATTGATAAATAAATAAATAAATAAATAAATAAGAAAACCACTTTCTATATTTTATTTTCCTCCTTGCTCATATACAGATGTGTGGAATTTTGGCTTTTTTTTACTAACAAGTCACAACCACGTTGGCTACCCTGTAGTAAACTTTTAATTTGCACTGATAGCCCTCAAGAGAAAGAAGAAAGGGTTAAATCTTGCCAAAGGCCTTGGCTGGTCATTTTGCCTCCCCCCTTCCTTCCTACCCCACATCCTTCCAGCTCCGACCATTATACCTCAACGCCATTCAGGTTCTTTGGAGGCCAGGCAAGGCAGTCTTACTTCTGTGTTCTCTCTTGCCACACTGAAGTCCTGTCAAACATCATGGAGAGCATCACCATATTTTTGCTACCAAAATCCAGCCCTTCCAGGTTGATAAGGTCAAGAAATAGAAGCTGGGGGATTTTAGGAATACTTTTGATTGATATAAGGTAGGATAACCGGATCTTGTCAGAGTTTCTCTCTACTACATCTTATGCCAAACAAAATCAAGGCAGAGTGATTTTGCGTTTTGTGATATTGTGAGTTTCTTTCTCAGACTTTCTTCTTTCTCAGGACTGAGTTGTCTTGTCTCCTCTCTTAATGGTTCCTTGCTCCCTTCTAAGGCCAGACTGACATTCTTTCACCGGGCAATTACCGGGTGGCCGTCTGAAAACCCTTACGGGAGAAGGAGAGCCGACAAAAAAGACAAAGACCTGGAGGAGGACAGAAGGCAAACTAAAAAACTTGGGCTGTCAGGCATAATTCTGGACATCTAGCCACTGTAACTGCAGCATGGAAAGGACATCCTCACCATGTAATTTGGATATGTAGGTGATACAAGATATGCAACAGAGGTCATATTTGATGCCAGTCAAATGACATTTAAATGCACAGTAGAATGAGAGCAAATAAAGGCAAGATATATGTGAAATGGGAATGCGAAATTGAGGCAGTTCCACCTGAAATAATATTACACCATATCCCCTCAGGGCATACCAGTAAAGTGATGTTGGAGCTAACTAAGCCACAATAGCCTTCTCAGAAACAGTTTTGATAATTATATTGGAATGGAATTTATTCTTTCTTTAACTATCTGCAGGACAGTAGAAACGGCCATGAGCCTTCCCTTGAGTTGATAAGATTCAAGGGGCCCAGCCTGCTTGAGTGTTAAACACATCAAGGATCAACCAAGGTATGAATTTTCCTCAATAAATAAAAGGGAATCTGGCATATTTTCTTTTCTGCTTTCTAGCATTTTGAAGATACTAACAGATGTTTGGCATCAGGAGAACGCAAAGAAACCAATTCAAAAGCATAGCCTTTTTGGTCTAAGATGTTTAAGAATATAGGGTGTTTTGTAAATGCATGGAAAAGCTCTTTTTTTCTTAATGGGGTCCTTTATGAGTCCCTTGGTCAGAGATGATTTGTCCACAGAATTTGGAAGCCTGCAGTTCATTACAGCTTTATAGGACTCTGGGTCTCTAATTTTACAACCCTCATTCCTGGGTTTGTATGAAGTTTTGGGTCTGTCTGCTGGGAGAGAGAAAGAAGATTGCAAAACAAGACCGAACCCCCATTTCCCCTCAGTGCTCCTCGGTGCCACTCCATTCACTGGAGTCTTCCTCCGCGACAGCTGCTGCCTGAGACAATGGCCCAGCTAAAATTCCCTGCATGTATTTCTTGTGTAATGTGCTGGAAATGTCCTTTTTTTTTTTCTTTTTAATATTCTGTGGCGTATTTGCTCTTAACTAATTATTGCTTTTAGTAAAGAGCTTTTCCAGTTGGCCTTCATAATTTGACATCAGTCCAAGGAGTCAGAAGTACACACAGTCTTTGTGAATGTAAAATAGAAACTTAGAAAACTACTGTATTTCAAGATGTATCTGTCAAGTCCACGATGTCCAACTCTCAGTTCTGAAGCATTCTCACACAACCCGGCTTGGGTCAGATAAATACTTCTTTATTAAGAGGTAACATGTAGCTTGTAAACAGAACATTGCTAAAACTAATGCCTTGGGTAAACCTCCCTCTATTTATCCCCCCTCCCCTTATTGCCTGGCGTCGTGACTCCTCTTCACCTGTTGTTGACCTCTCTCCTTCCTCCCCGAGCTTCTTCCTGGTTCTTTGGGCCCCAGCTGCCTGGCCGGCAATCAAGCCCGTCTAAATTGCCCATATATGGTTAAGCTGCTTCCCAACTCCCCTTACAACCATTAACAGCCACCCACACCCCTCCTTAGTTACAAGTGGCAGAAACAAATCAATCCAACTCCCAACAAATGCAATACAATGGAAAACAACAACAGTTGGGTGATGCAGGTTCTGACAGTATCATTAGTCTGTGTTAGGGCCACCAAGTTTGCTTTACAAAAATCCAGATGACCTCATCGGCAACAAGACACATGGAAAGCCACAGTTCTGGGCTGCCATCTTGGGATTGCCCACATTTTTTCAGCCCAGATAGAGTTGCCCTAGTTTATATAACCCAACACTATGTAACTGGAGACAGTTTAGAGAGTAGAAGACTTAATCCTTTTAACTGGAAGTGCAATCGGTGGGTCAATCCACATCAGAGCCTCCCTAATCATCAGTTTTACAAATAGTAAAATGGTCGAGTGTTGCAAAGAGCATCTATATAGGTAGGCTGAATTAAAGTCTTTATATACTTGGGTGAGCTCATACTTTTAGAACCTCCAGGCAGATCTATAGAGACATATTTGCATTGTGTATAATGGACAAGTCCCATAATGTAACTGTAAATCTATATAATGTTTCCCATGGATTGTTCAGCTCTGCCTATAAGACAAAGGGTCACTTCCTAGAGTCATGCCCTAGAAACATTAATTTCTTCATTGAGTTGAAGAAAATGGCACATTTCTCTTTGGTCAAGACAGTAGTAACAAGTACCTGTATGATGGGTGGAGAAATGTGCATACTTTATAGTGGACTACTTTAGGGAACTGCATTATGGAACAACTATCCAGTAAACAATTATATTAATATGGAATTTTCATAGCTGAATTTGATAATTGTTTAATGTTAACTGATTAGGATTAAATTTTTTAAAATAATTTTTAAAAATAACATAAAATAAAAAGGGGCTATAGAAGGATATGAGAGCCAGTTTGGTGCAATGGCTAAGGCACCAGGCTAGAAACCAGGAGACCATGAGTGCTAGTCCACCTTAGGCACAGAGCCAGCTGGGTGACCTTGGGCCAGTCCCTCTCAGCCCTAGGAAGGAGGCAAGGGCAAACCACTTCCAAAAAACCTTGTCAAGTAAACTGCAGGGATTTTTTTCCAGGTAGTTGCCAGGAATCAAGACTGACTTGAAGGCACCAAAAGAAGAAGAAGAAGAAGAAGAAGAAGAAGAAGAAGATGAATAATAAGAAGAAGAAGAAGAAGAAGAAGAAGAAGAAGAAGAAGAAGAAGAGGAGGAGGAGGGGGAGGGGGAGGGGGAGGGGGAGGAGGAGGAGGAGGAGGAGGAGGAGGAGGAGGAGGAACAAAGAATGTCCTGCAGCTCCATCTTCCCTCCTTCCTTTTCAGTGACCCCTCCTCCTGATGCTGTTGGGCCAAGATAAAAGGAGCAATTGCAGCCCAGCAATGAGGAAGAGGCTGTTCCTTTCTTTGGAAAATTGGAGAGTTGAAAGTTTCTCTGTTGAGCAGGAGAACTGAACAGAGCTGGAAACTAAGCAGTGGAAGAGCAAAAGGAAAGCTGAGCAACCAGAAGAGCAAGCTAGCAGAGATGACCTGCAGGCCCAGCAGCAGAAGTGACAGAGAAAAGATAACACCAAGGCTATCTGCAGTAACTGTCCAAGTAGACCCATCCACAGGCTGGGCAAGAAAGGCATGGAAAAGCTCAGTGAGAGAGCTAACCCACTGAAGGGGCCCCAAGGGAGGGACCTCCTGAAGAGGCTGCAGTAGTGGTGAAGGTGGCTTCCATGGAGAGGGCAGTGTGAGCTGGTAGACCATGGTTGGAGGAACTCCCCAGGCTCCAGAGCTCCTTGTTAGCCCCAGCTATAGCTAGCTGGAAGTTCCAGCAGCGACTTGTAGACTCAACTCAACCCATGGCAAACTCTCACAGATTTTCAGGGAGGTTCCATTTCTACCTCCTCCTCCCAGGAAAGAAAAGGGGTGAAATTGGTCTGTCATGATACCTGCCTTAGGGAACAGATCCGGAGGGCCCTGACCCCCTTAGCTTTCTGGAAGGCTGTGATGAGCTGGCCTTTCCCCCAGGCACTGGGCTGAGATGTTAGGTGAGCCCAATTTAGGTGTGGTTTGTGTTGTGAGTTTGTTGTGTGGTGCCTTGTTATGGTATTGATTTTTTAAATTGTGTGTTTTGTTTATAGAGGTTTTATTAGATTGTTTTCTTGTGGATCACTGTTAGCCACACACAGTTATGTATACATTTTCTAAATGTTTCTAAATACTTACTCTATACTCTAAACACTAGAGTCAAGGTAGGCAGCTTGGAGAAAAAAAAGTATCCTGATTGTATCCAAACTACCAAAGAATATCCAGTTCTCAGGATTTGTCACTGAAAGATCCTGTGCTTGGCATTATCCAAAATGAACCCTCTAAGGTGGCATCTAAACCCAAAGAATTAATGGGTTAATTAATTAATAAAATCATTTTAATATGACAAATAATAAATAGGGAATACTGAGACTAAGTCAGTTTCTTTACAAAAGCATCCTGTTACAAATATAGGTAGTCCTCAACTTATGACCATTCATTTAACAACCATTTGAAGTTACAATGGCTGAAAAAAGTGACTTACGACTGGTCCTTGAGCTTATGACCATCGCAGCATCCCCAGGGTCATGTGATCAAAATTTGAGCACTTGGCAAGCAGCATGTATTTACAATGCTGCAGCATCCCATGGTCATGTGATGACCATTTGTGTCCTTCCCAGGGGGCTTCTGACAAGCAAAGTCAATAGGGGAACCCCAATTCACTTAATGACCGTGGCAAAAAAGGTCGTAAAATTGGACATGACTCACTTAATGACCACATCGCTTAGTGACAGAAGTTCCCATCCCAGTTATGGTTGTGAGTTGAGGACTACCTGTAATTACATTCAGCACTTGAAATGGAAAGGTGAAGTCTAATAGTATTATAAATGTTTATGCTATGGACATTAGAGAACATCTCATTGCTAATTGATAATTGCCTAACACACACTTTATTTCCTTTAAAAAGTAGGCTCTGTATCAAGTGACTACAGGCCATATTTTAACTTAAAATTATCCTGAGATAATGCAGGAGATGTATGCTGTGCTCTTTATTTTTCCATCACTGCTCTCTTTTTTTAAATGAAGCTGTGAACTTGATACCCAAAGAGTTACAAACCCAGTCCTCTTTTATTCAGTCTCGGGATGATGGTTCTCGGCTTTCACAAACCACTGATCTGCTAATGGATCCTCCGAAAATGCAAAAAACTGAAATGAATTCAGAGCTTGCTGTTACAGGAAAGTGGATTTGGTCAACAAATCTATTGGCAGATGTTCCCGAGGAATCCCGTGGATCTGAAATAAGGGTGTCTGGCTCAGGCAATGACTCAGGAGCATTTGCAGGCTATTTGTACCAAAAAAATTTGGAAGTGTCCCCACTCAGGCAACGTGACTTCATCCAACTGCACTTAGCTGATGGCGGATACTATAAAAAGGTTTCTCTTTCAGGCTGAGTTGACTCCTGGTGACTTCACGGACCCGTCCACGTTGTTTTCTTGGCAGCCGTGCAGAAGTTGTTTGCCTTTCAGAGTGTGTTTGTTTTGCTCTCACTTTGCAGCCCTGGGTTTTCCTGATAGTTTCCCATTCAAGTACTAACCAGCCCTGACCCGGCTTAGTTTGTTGCTGCTGTTGTTATTGTTGTTTTTCGAGCTCAGCCAAGAATAATCCTTGACCTTGCCAACCAGCTGTTGAAGTGGAAAACAGAGCAAAAGGACAAAACGGAGGCCTTCAGTCTTGAGCAATGGATGGGAAGCCTCACCCACCATTTGTTTGTCTAGGAGAAAAGATGCTGCTGGTTAGGACAAGTGAAATAAAGCAAAAACATCCCCTCCAAATACCTTCCCAGGACCTTGAGAAACTACAAACCCAGTTCATTTAGCCATTAAATGTTTAGAGGGCCAAGGATATTGATAAAACCAGGAGAATATCCCAGGAGACAAGCTAACAAGGCTGTTGTTCTACCATTACTTCATGACTGTTAAACAGAGGACAGTTTAACAGTAACTCTCTCCAAAGAAAGAATATGTGTGAAATACTGCATCTTTGTTCTCTCAAAACCACCACTGCCTTTGTAGTCCTGCCCTCAAATTATTATTTACTTATCGTCCCAGACCAATACATGGCCTGGCTGATCTCACAGTTCCGCCCTAACTAGCTCACTAAACATCTGGTGTGCTCCAATAGCCAATCAAATACTTTCCTGCTGTACCCAATCACCTGTACATTCTAATTTGCATAATTCTATATAGAGGGGTGCATCTGCACCCACTTTAAGCTTGTCCTCCACCTCCAGTACCAAAGTAAACCAGTTTGTGCTTCAGTAGAATTGCACGAGGGTCTCCAGGCCAAATGAATATTCTCCTAGGTTCATTGTATACATCAGAGTATTATTTCTATGGTAGCTGTGGATCCACCTGCCTCTTTTGTAATTAGCCCTGTGCTGCAGATAGAAAAAAAATTGCTTATTTAATCTTTACTGTCTAATACAAATGAGAAAGTCTGCTATTTGGTTATTAGGCACATTTTTTTCTTCCTTTGTGGAGAAATTATGGTGCTTGTTCTACGTGCGTTCGGTTCTCTGGCTGTCGGTGTCGAGCTATTAATGCTTTGTCTTTGGGTCTGAAAATCCCACCATGCAGGGATGTCCTTGGTTCCAGAGAATGTGCTAAAATAAAGCCCAGGGATTGGTATGGCTTGGCTGATAGTGTGGGGTGCCTTTCTAGGACATTTTATTCGTTCAGCCATGAACGTTATTTGAAAAGTCATTTTTTGCATCTTAGGTCTCTTTTTTTGGTCTTTTCAATTTATTATATGGGAATGTAGCAGTGTGAAAAGAATGAAAATTGCCACTTTTGGGGTACCAACACAGTTGACTTACTTTCTTAATGATAGAAATACTTCTGTATAATGCAAGGTATTTCAACAATAACGTTGTCTGAGCAGATAATAAATATGCAGTTTTAAAGAACAGAATAAATATATATGTATGTATGTATACATATACACTGTTGCTCACTTTAGACTTTGATAAAGATGTTTCACTTTTATGGGAAACAGATTATGGCATAAATATAGGGAAAAGTGACTGGAATCAAATATGGACAACATTACAACTATTCCCACTCAGATTAAAATTGATCCACAGATGAAACACTGCCAAGGACATCCATCGGAGAGTGTCTAAAATGTCAAGAGGGTGATTGTGACCGTGCAGTTGAAGCCCCGCCCACTTTTTACATGTGTTCGTGCACATAAAGAGAGCCAGGGTTTTGATCATGCAGCTGTGGCCATCATGACTTTTTGGACCCTCCTCCCCACCCCCCATGAATGCCCCTGTACACCATTCCAATTAGGATCTTTCAAATTTATAAAAATGCTCATGACCCTTCTCAGAGAAGGTGTAACACTCTAGCATCATATGTAGTGGTGATATGAAAACATTGCTCACTTTTTGGAGGATATGTTTGTAGAGATAACTGTTACATCAAAATATCCTGTTATCCTCTCACTGGCTTTGTGGTTTCTGTTGGTAAATACAAATTACTAAAAAAAAAATGTTAATAGCATATTTATTATTAATTGCTAGAGCTATTTTCACCAGATTTTGGAAATAATTAGAAGGTATTTTAAGACGGACAAGTTATAATGAAGTATGAAAAATTGTTAGATTGGAAAAATTGATAAGTCAACTTGCAAATTTTATTGTAACCAAGTAAAGGAGCCATGAAATAGATTGATATCAGTTGGGGGTGTTTTATAAACTCTCTG
Organism: Python bivittatus; assembly: GCF_059951505.1. NCBI lineage: Eukaryota > Metazoa > Chordata > Lepidosauria > Squamata > Pythonidae > Python > Python bivittatus. The sequence continues at coordinate 5,875,688 of NW_028277033.1, forward strand.
GAGCAGCATCATTTTTAAAAAACAACAATATGGGTTGCATATTTAAGGATCTGGAGAATATATTTGATCCCTATAGGGTTGAGTATTGTTACAATAGATGTACTGTATATTGCTGATTATATGCCCGTAATTTGATTTGGCTATACATTGTGTTTTTGTGTAGTATGGTCTTAAGTTATTGTATTAAAGTAAAAAAAAAAAATTAAAAATGCATATTAGACACTCACACATCCATTTAGGATTTTATTTCTTGTACATTTCATCTTAACTGTCTAAGTTAGGAATCATTAATCAATTGAAATTTGAGCTCCTGATAGAACTGGGAATGTAAACAAAACCTTCACATTGACATATTAAGTCCTCTTCTTTTGAAAAAAAGAAAAAAAAAGAACAATGGCCTCGTTGATAACCCTGCCCTACCTGTTTGGGGAAAAAATAATGATCCTCTTCTTGGCGATAGGCATTATTTGTCTTGCAGAGTTACTTGATATCTATTCAAGCACTAGGTGGCCTTTTATGGGCTCCTCTCAGATTAGGACATAGAACAGAAGCATCCAAGCAGAAGATTTTGGTCTTCACTGTCCAAGGTTAATTTTCCTGACACCCTCCCTCTATTTATGAACTGGACATAAGAAAAATGGCCTTGTCATTTCTGAAAGCGCTTCAGCTTCAGTCAGATTCTTGATCCTTACCTGGATTTGGCTTGGCATGGAATTGTACCCTACCATTACTGGTGATCTGTATTCTTGGGGGACCTCACAGCAAAACCAAATTCACATGGGTGTTAAACATAGGGCCCCTCTCTAGATATAAAATAACAGGCAATGGACTTTTGATACTGAATTGAACACATGAGGGAGGATATTAAAAAATACTCCATGCTGCAAAGGTTCTAGAAAGGATTTAGGTTAAGGAAAATCTGTTTAAAAGTAGGAGAGCATGGGGTGAAAAAGAGGTGTATGTTCCATTTCTCTGTACTGTTTGATAAAAAAGGAAGATACCTCTGGTTTAGCTTGGAAAAGGTGAGAAGGAAATACCCTCTTTGGCTGAGTTTAATTTCTGGCAACTCCCAAGAAACAGCCATGCAATTTTCTTGGAAATAAGGGATTAAGGGATGATGGGGGGAGGGGAGTGAGTGAAAGTGCCCCCTTTCTTTCCACCCAGATGGAGATCAAGAAGATGCATTAAACAGACACTTTACTTGAATTACATCAAAAGCTTCTATTTCTCTCTGTTTTAATCCCTGCTAGAGACAAGAAAGAAATGGGGGACATTTGGTCTCACAACTCAGGTTCCAACAAGCCTTTCCTGCCCCCTGCCCCCATTTAAATAGCTTTCAACCACTAGCAGAACAGAGGACTTAACCAAAAAAAAAAAAAGGAGAAAGGGCTTCTAGAAGTTTTTTTTTCTTTTTTAATCATTATTAGAACAATTGTTCTGAGATTGATGCAGACTTTTTAGAAATAAAAAGACCAGCCTTAGTCCTTTGACTTAATGAACATATCTATGCTGTTTTCTTAGCCACAGTACAGAAGTGTTTGCACTGTGTTTTTCTGGATTTTTTTCTTTTTCAGTTTAGCCTATAGCCCTAGGACTTCCTTGAAGCCTCCCATCCAAATTCTAACCAGACCTGATTCTGCTTAGTTTTCTTTGGAGATCAGCAAAAGTCACAAGGCTGTCCACTAGGTATGGTTAAAAAAAAAAAGGTCAAAATAGTGTAATCCATGTTATGTGTGGTGGACTTGATTGATCCTTTGAGGACGCCATCTTGACTTTTTTCACCGTACTGTGCAGACACCCCTGAAAAGTCAGTTGGGCACGGCCACTTTCTACAGAGAAACAATTATCCCCTAAAACGCTGGTGGACACCCCTGCTTCGTTTCAGGTAGGACCATCATGCAGATGGCCTTGAAGAATGCCAGACTCTCTGCCTCTCTTCATACACACGCACACACACACATGCACACATTACTCTGTAGTAACCTGGACTTGTACTCTTACCCCCTCAAAGCTAAATTATCTAAAACATGCCAACATTAGCTTAAACACCATTTTTGCTAGAACAAAACATCTTTTGGTTTTGTTTTGTTTTCTTACAGCCGCCATTTTCCCCTATGGAAGATACTGAGTCCAATGGGGTCCTGTGGAATAATCAAGGTTGCAGTGAGAACTTATCTATTTCTACTGGAAGCCAAATTCATCTATTAATAAATAGATCCTGAGCTGTGATCGGATGGTATTTGTGCTGCCATTTTTATTTTGATGGTGGTATAGGTTTTCCACAGCTAACCAGGACAAAACTTTCATTCACAGCATAAAAATTGGGATTTTTATTAATGCATATGGAAAATTAGGTTTGGAAGAAATTTTTTTCCCACACTTGTTAATAGCTGTTGAGTGAAAACTGCTGATGAATGCAACACAGCCTCGTCACCATTGCAAACTTGCCAGCTGCTGTGACTGCAATAATTTCCCCCCTCCTTAATATTAAAACAAAATTCCCATCAGCTACAGTTGATTCGGGATTTTGTTCCTAACTTCTGGCTTTGACATACAGAATTTCAGACTCATAACACTAATAAGATTCAGACACATAAAATTGGACACTCCCTTAGTTAGGACGAAAGAGAGAGAGAGAGAGTCAAATCCTATTTGTCTGTCATTCTTGAAGCATGAAGTGATGATTTCCATTTCTGAAAATCCTACTCAGTGTCAAAATTATTACATTTGGGATATGTTTCCACTTGCAGGAAATTGATTTGCTAAGAAACCTAGAGGGCAATAAGACAAAGGAAACTGAACTATGGGGAAAATGAAATATAAAGCACAGATCTCTCAGGGCATATTAGATTGACCACCTAACTGATTGGCTGCTTGATTTATACCCCACATTCTCTCAAGGGGGCTTACATGGGGCTCCCCCTTAATTTGATCCCCACAACTGGTCCAAAGACACCTAGTGAGCTTCCATGGTTGAAGGTAAACTTGAACTTGGCTTTTCCCAGTCCTAATCCAGCACCTTCACCACTAGACCACGCTGATTTTTGAACCTTTATGTTTCCATTCAGTCTACCAGAAGATTGCAACTAGCCTTAGTTGCTGTGCCGTCATCTTCTTGCTATCTAGTAAACTTCAAGAGTCAAGTTGCTTGATAACAAAAACAGGATCCTGATTCATTGTTACACGCACTCAAGTCCCATTGAAAATAATGAGACAAATTAAGCCCAGGAAGAGTTTGTCCACCAATTTCAGTAGCAAATTATTTTTCTCTGAATTGGGATCAGAATTTGGGGCTAGGACTTGGTCTTATTTGGACATGCAAGCAACCTATGGTCTGGCCAATGACAAAGACTTAGTAGATTTGAGAGAGGGAGTAGGTGAGAAAAATGAACCAAAATAAGTAGGATTCTTTCGTGCATGGGAGTAAAGTTGTCATGTTTGGGGATTTGGAGCAGGTGAATTTTACTTTTATTTTTAACTATATTAGGTATAAGAAGTCAGGGGAAACCAAAAGTAAGTTTAATGCAGTGGAAATCTGTTATTTAATAAGTGTGTGCACTGAAAGAAGAGATAGAATCAAGAATAGAGCTATCAGATCCAGGCTGCAAAAAATCCAGACACCCATTAGGTGGTGGGAATGCCATTTTCTGTATCTCTTTGCTACCATCTAATGAGCATCTGGATAAATGCGATTGGTATGTCAAGATGAGTGACCAGTATGAAAAAAAAATATTGAAGTGGTTTGCTCATATAGAGAAAATGAGAAGACCAAATTTTAAAACAAATTTATGATAGAGGAGTGAATGAGTTCAGAAGAAGGGGAAGACTCCATCATGTGGATGCAATTGATGAGATTCTCAAAAGAAAAAAATTGAGAAATTTAAAGAACAAAAGGTGATGTATGAAGCAGTGGGTGGATGTGGTAGAAAAAAGGATTATTTGCAACTGTGATCCTGGTTCTCAGGGAAAAAAACGACACTTCAAAAATGGCAAGTGGAAGGTTGTGTATGTGTTTCTGCATGTGTGTCTCTGTGTTTTTTGCTAACTTGAGCAGAAAAAGAAATTAATGTCTTGGACCAATGGATTATTGAAGACTTTTGGGCTGTGGGAAAATAATTTTGTTTGCCAAAACATGCTGAATAGAAGTATATTCAATAAAAACATGTTGATCTCATAGTTTGGATCTGATGTGTTAGCCTCCAACATTGCTAAATATTTTATTTTATTTTATTTTATTTTATTTTATTTTATTTTATTTTATTTATATGGCCACCCATCTCACTTACACGTGACTCTGGGTGGCGTACGTAGTTGAAACCCAAGTAACATCATAATCTTCTACCAGTAAAAACAAAAGTTAAAAACTGCATGTAAAATACAATAATAAAAAGACAAAGGAGACTCTACTCTAACAATATAACCATTTAACAAGCTGCGTATTTCCTTGGGATCCCTAAGCCCGATGGCCCACCCAAGTTTTAAGGCCCTTTCTGAAAGCCAGAAGGGTTAGGGCCAATCTCACTTTGGGGAGAATGCTGTTCCAGAGGGTGGGTACCACAGCAGAAAAGGCTCTCCTTCTGGATCCCGCCAAATGAAGCTCCTTGGCTGACGGGACCCACCACATGCCTCTTCTGCTGGACCTGTTGGGTGGGGTAGATGTGATTGGTGAGAGGTCCCTCAATATTGGAACATATTGGAAAAGTATTGGAATATACTGAAAACGTTTTCAGTGGAGTCTAAACCTACTGTTATATCAATTATATCAATGGTTGAAGAACACCCCATTAAGATACAGTAAATACTGCTAATTTACAAAAAAAGTAGAACAAAATATTGGGATATCCTGTTTTACTAAATCAGAAGTCTTGGGTTCTAGAGAACATTAGACATGAGGTTTTTTTAAATTTTAAGAGAAGATTAGTTCAGTTAAAAAAAATCTTGTTCATGCTTACTAGACACCTCAGTGGGTGTTTCAGAAAGGCTAATATTTTGTTTTATGTTGGAGATATAATAAATTTGAACTTTAAGTAAGTAAGTAAGTAATCTTTATTGTCATTGTACTTCTCGTACAATGAAATTAAATGCCACCCCAGTGCAGCTTTAAAAATATAAAAACCATAGAACACATAGAACACAACCTTCACATTCCATATTGCACAACCCCTGATGCTGCATTAATATTGCACTATTCAGTAGAGTTCAGTATAGTTGCAGCTCTGAGATAAAAGCTATTCTTCAGCCTGTTTGTCCTTGTTTTTATTATCCTGTACCGTCTGCCAGATGGTAACAGTTCAAAAAAAAGAATGTCCCGGGTCCTTAAGAATGTTTTGAGCTTTCTTTAGGCGGTGGGAGCTGTGAAGTTCTTCCAAAGAGGGGAGAGGGCAACCAGTGATCCTCTGGGCAGTGGTGGGAACCCTCTGGAGCGCTTTCCTATCTGCCACTGTGCAGTTAGCAAACCATACACAGGTGCAGTAAGTTAAAATGCTCTCTATAGTACAGCGGTAGAAGGTCACCAGCAGTTTTTCATTCAGTTGTTGTTTCCTGAGAAGTCTCAGGTGGTATCATCTCTGCTGGGCCCTCTTAACCAAGGCTGCAATATGAGCGCCCCAGGTCAGGTCCTCCTTTATGGTAACACCCAGAAACTTAAAACTGGCCACCCGCTCCACTCGGTCTCCATTGATAACCAGGGGCTGGACATCTAATCTATTCCTCCTATAGTCCACTATAAGCTCCTTGGTCTTATTGATATTAAGGGCCAAATTATTGTCTACGCACCACGAAAGCAGCCTGTCCACCTCATCCCGGTAGGCAGACTCATCTCCTTCGGAGATAAGCCCCACCACTGTTGTATCTCCCATGATTTAGACCTCCTATTGTGGTTTAATATTTATACACTTGCCAGTATGGAATTAAGAAGAAAATGAAGATCTAAAGATGTAATATATCAAAAATTCAACTTTGTTGATTCACAGGGAACTTTTTGGGTATAGTGGGCTTAAGGGATAGCAAAGAAGATAACAACACAAGGTTGGAAAGAAATTACCACTCAGATATAAAATCCTAAACTGAAGAAATATGTTTGCATTCAATCTTTGAATTGGCTCTATATAGACACAGTGACCAGTTGGATTCCGTGTGATCAACATGTTCCTACGTACTATATAAAGTGACACATTTTTGAGCAATAAATTAAACGTTGGAAATATACATTTATGGCTCCAAATATTTGGTGGATTGAAGACCTGATGACACTTGTGACTTAGGAACAAGTTGTTTTCAGATGTAGATTATGTATGGATGATTACAGTGAAACATGGTCATCCTTGGTTGAAATTATTGGATATAGAATACTTAATGAATAAAAAAGGAGATTTTTTAAAAAAAATAATGTTACTTGTAATATACAGTATTACATATATAAACATGTGGTGACCTATTTTGGTCTGTTTCTTCTTTTATTTTTTTTCTTGTCTTTCTACCATAAAATGATAGTCTTCTTCTTTTTAAAAATGACTATTTGTAATGCATAGAAGGATAGAGAATAGAGTCGGGGTAAACTAGATTTTAGCTAGATTTCCTGTTCATTTCTCTGAACTCTTGCCTTTAATGTCTGTTGTTCATTACAACCTACCCTCCTTTTCTGTCTCCTGAATAACATTACTTACTCTGAAAGAGTGATGGCTACCTATTTAGGTAATTGCGTTATCCTATTCTGGGCTTGTTACAGCTTTTGTGTGTTTCTTGACTCAGTATGGGGGGAACCACACTGCACACTGATTTTTGTCAACAAACCAAAAACCAAAAACTGGTAGTTGTGATGAATAGACTATCTCTGACTTAAACAGATCCTTGTTTTTTAAAAGACTGAAAATCTAGAAGCAAAATGAGTAATGTGAAGAAATTGGTCAGACACTGATAACTTTCTGGCTTATGGTTTTAGTAACTCCATGAAAGATTATAATATTTGCACCATGATCTGGGATAATTCATGAAGGAACGCCAGTAGCCATTGCATCTGCTATAAATGTTAGATCTGTGTGAATAGGTGATGCTTTGAAACGGTTTGGATTGATTTGGAGGGTCAAATCAGTTTTGATCAATTGAGATTTATTCAGATGTTTTCCTTTGCATGGATATATGCTTTTTAACTGTTCTAAACAGTCTGAGAGAGCCAGTCACTCGGGTGGTGAAGGCACCAGGCTAGAAACCAGGAGATCATGAGTTCCAGTCCTGCCTTAGCTACAAAGCCAGGTGGGTGACCTTGGACCAGTCACTCTCTCACTTTTTTCTCTTTTGCTTAACATTTTTTTAAGAAAGAATCCTAAACAGAGATAAAGGCAGGATGGGTTGGAAAGTAGAGATGATAATCTGTGTTTTTGTAATGTCTTTAATTGTATTCATTCTAAATTCTCATGAGCAGGAAATTACATCAGCCACTAACTCCTTGTACAGAAGAATTATATCTGATAGAGGGAGGGGGAAAAAAATCTGGCAGGCACCTTTGAATGTAACTTTACCCTGCTTTCAAATGCATTTCTGCACTCTGTATAAAAGATAGCCTTGTAATTTTATGAAAGAACATTTAGACAGCTGTGAGCCTCAATGCTCTCACATAGTTTCTGCTCTGAAAATCAGATCTTCGCAGTCATGTATTAAACTATTACTTCCAGAGAGAAAGGAATATCCAAGGGCTTGGAAATATTTTGCCTTCAGGCAGATGTTCTGATTCTAGTTACCACTGGGCTAATACAGAATAGTTTTTTAAAAGTTATTCTCCTGTTCTGGAAAACGGTGGCCCCTAAGACAGAGCAATGCTGAAGGACCTGGCCTAGAGTGAAAAGAGGTTCCATAAGAGGCAGCAGATGGCAATAATAAGTATTTGGTTCCAAGAAACAGATGCCTCAGCAGGTGGTAACATCTGGATGACCTTGGCTGATCTTGGAAACTAAGTAGGGTTGGCTCTGGCTAATACTTGGATGGGAAACTGTCAAGTAATTTCAGGGCTGTCTGTTAGTTTGGGAAACTGCAGAGAGTCCTGGAAGAAAACTGTGACAATCCATTTCCATATTGTTGCCAAGAAAACAACATGGATGGGTCCAGGAAGGCACTAGCAGTTGAGCTTGACTCACAGGAGCCTATTTTGTAGACCATTACAGGTAGCAACGGTTAGCTGATCTCAGAAAAGCTAAGCATCATCAGTTCTGGTCAATGCTTGGATAGAAGACTGTCAGGAAATTACAGTGCTATAGCCATTCAACACAGTCCAGGTTGAGAAACAGTGGGGATTCCAGAATCCTTTTTTATTGTAGTAAGGTAGAATAACAGAATCTTGAAAACCTGTCCAAAATCCTCTGAGTCCCATCATACTGAAAAAAAATGAAGCTAGGATTATCTTGAGTTTCTTTCTCATGCTTACTTCAGTCTCTGGACTGCTTAATCTCTTCTTCCAAGCCCCCCCTAATGGCTCACTCCTTCCTTCCCTGCTTAACTAATGGCTCTCTCATAGGACGCTCTAAATTCCTTTACAGAATACAGATTGGGAAGTTGAAATCTCAGAAGAAAGCCATGGCAAAACACTTTTATCTAGTGGTCATCTGGGTTTGTGCAAGCTAGATTTATTTCTTTATTAGATTTAGATCCTACCTTTAGTGTGTAAAGCTTATCCATAGTGCTTCCTCCTCTTACTTTGTTCCAATAACAACTCCGTGAGGTGGGTTGGGATGGGACAGAGTGACTGGCCCAAAGCCAACCAGTTGGCTTATGGCAGCCCTAAGCAAAACATATTGTAAGACTAGGACCAGTCTGAATGGAGAGCATCTCATAGATCATTCCTTGTGTTAAGATCATAGACCTGTCAGTTGCTCAACTCTTTCCCCTGCTTTTCTTCCATACAGAAAAGTAAAAGCAGAGGAGCATTTTGGCTAGACACCCTGACTGCCTTTCTGAAACCCACTGAAACATTTTGTGGTTTTAAGAAGGCCTAGATTAGAGTCTGTACACTTGAGCAGGCCTCTTGCTTTGCCTCGGTGAATCAAAGATTCTAGCCTGATTCAACTGCCAATTTAATAAGACGCGAGACACATCCTTAGTCCTCAGTCTGTTTTTGTTCTCTTATCTTGGATCTTCAACAAGAGTCTGTAGTTCAGGGTCTTTAACAGAGGCATTGCATTTTCATATTACAATGAATTGCCCAGGGTTCCTGGAAGTTGGATTAAAAAAAAAAAATCCTGAAGTTTTGCAATGAAGAACAATCCCAAAGCTGGATGTTAACGAGTGACAAAGATTTCTATAACTTTTGAATAAGCCTTCAGTTCCTATGTTGCTGTTTGTTTCAAGACTTCTGATCCTGTTTAGTTGTTCTCTGCTACAGTCTTGTGTAGCAACCAAATGCTAACCATATTCCCTCTTTACACCACTATACATCTGCGTTTTGTGGCCATGGGGTATCTCATACCAGGTGTTGCTTAAAAATTCTTAGATAAATTATGTCTCTCAGCACCAACACATTAACAAGTTTATGAATAATGACTCACGTCCACTTGGGTTTTCTGTTGATGCTGTTGTTATAGCTCTCCTCACATAGCTGAGACTTATAAAAGGAAACAAGGAAGATCAACAGAAAGGTTGACCTTTACAAGGATTGAACAGCAAAAGATCAGCAGGCATTATTATATGGATAATGTTTAACTGCGAAACAAGGAAAGCATAGGCAAGCTGGTGGTTTGAATTTATAGCCAGTTCACCCAACCAGTTCACTTCATGTTAAATCGATTGATTGATTGATTGATTGATTGATTCTCTCTCTCTTCCCCTGGTTGCTAAGAAAATGTGTGCTCCTCTCTGTAATATTGATTTGTGTACCAATTCACTTATCAACCTAATCTTCCAGTTAACGGTCCCTCTGTCCTGCATGGCGAAGGAGCTGAGGCCCACAAGAAAACATATGACTCTTCTTCGCAAGGTCTTTGCATTATTCAGGAGTCATTCCATCCACCTTTGGCCTTGTGCTAATAGCTCTGTCCAGCAGCTGAACTAATTTCTTTCTGGTTCAGTTGTGGAGTAACTGAAATTGCAAAAACAAGAGACCGCCCTCCTCAATGTATTAAAGTGTCTATGTTATCCAGCATGCAATGGTCAAACACTTTTCCAGTTGTTCTCTCCATGTGGGTGTGTACGCAGCTACTTTGTTTAACTTGTGGTCCATGAACATGTTGTGTGGGCAGATGCAGATGACTGGAAGAGCTCTCAAAATAGGCAAACTTTCTGAAGGACATAATTGCTTTAAACTTCAAGAAGGGGGATGAATTCATCTCAATCCATCTCCAACTTCCAAACTTCAGGTCCTTAAAAGGAAGGGTGGTTTGACAGCTTTACAGCTATTCCTTCTCAGGAACTGCTCAGATTTTTTTTAAAAAATGTGCCCAGACAAAACAAACTATCCTGCTGATTCTATTTAAGACCCAGCTGAGATCCAGTTGGCCTGTTTTGACTGTTTGCAAATCCTGGTCACGATTCCTGATGTTCAGCAAAGAGGAAGTAAAATGAAATTGACATGAGTTCTTCCATTTTTGCATTCATATTGGTGCCTATTGTTTAGAAGATCTCTCCCCCTATTCTTCACTAAGCAACATGCAACTGTGATTTAAGCCACTGCGGAAGGGGCCTGGTTGCTAGCATCATAGTAATTTAGTGCAGTGATGGTAATGAGGTTCTACTATCATAGTTAGCAACAGGCTTCTAAATGCAAAAGGAATGGTGGCTTGACAGCTTTGTAACTACTCTCTCACAGCAGTTTGCTGGTTTTTGTTGTCTGGCTGGATTGTAATTGACTAGCAAAATGCATATAGAATGCTTTGAAAATGTGCTTGGGGAGGATTAGCAATTTATATTATTTTGTTCTTGTGTGGAGCAGGTACGACAGGATATTTTATTGCTTACGGCAAGGCACTGATGATTGATTGATTGATTGATTGATTATTTTGCATTCTTGGCCAGTTCAAAAGAAAGCACTGTTGGCTTATGGTGGTAGACTGGCAGTAGACTGGATGGTATCTGATTAAGATTCTAGCACCTTTGGTTTTAGAAAAGTTTTAAAGCAGATTTTTCTTATATCAGCTACTGTTACCTTTCCAGTTAGGAACCATGATTATTCTAATATTATAATCTCCTATCTCATTGGGTCCATATAATTGAACTCCAAAATCTAGCAATAATATTCTTTTCACATCCTGCTTGTACAAGGATACCATGCTTTAAAGATACTGTTCTTTGAAAATGTATTTTCTTTACTTCAAACCACTTTCATTATATAAGGAAAGACATTACACTGAATCAGAATACCCTAAATATAACACCACAAGATGCTAGAGATTTATTCAGTAAGACTCCTAGTGAGATCATTACTTGTGTTGTCCATAAAGTTTGGACAACCGAGGCCATATCTAAAAGGGAAAAAATATTTACAGAAAAGTATAAGAGAATTACTTTCATGTTAGTCTGTGCATATAATTTCTTTGTATCTATAAAACAAAATGCTTAAGGCTGCATCTGCAAATCTTATATATTGTAAGTAATTACTTGTCAGTTGTACTCAATTACTATATGTCCTTAGATGGTTATGTGTGTGTGTGTGCGTGTATATATATATATATATATATGCCAAAAACAAACAGGCCCAAGGGGCAAAACTCCTGATTTCCAAGCCAGCCTAGTAGCTCAAATTATATATCTGAAGAAAAAAACGTTTAAACAAACCTTTCATGTTTCCAATCCTTTAGCCCCCAAAAGATCTTTCTTGGCATTACATTTCTCCATTTGACTCAGAAACATATGTTTGAAACTACAATAAAAGTGGCGAGGAATCTGTGCCTTGTAATACTATCATTAATATGACTACATTTAGCATGGCTCCTGAGATCTTCCACGCAGATTTCAGCTTTGAAATTAGAGAGGTTTAGTGTTCCAGCTAATCTTATTTTTAAAAATGGCAGTAAAGAAGTATCTTACAGAAGCTACCTCACTGAAATGTGGCAAAGAAGATCAGGCCTAAGAAGTTCCTCTAAGTGGGATGATGTCCCAGCAATCACTAAACATACTATAGGTGGTACCTTAAAGAACCCCATATAGGTAAAATGAGAAATAAGATGCTTAGTGTATCAGCTGATCTAACATTCTCTTGCTTCCTCCTTTTCTCCTTCTCCTTCTCTCTCCTTTGTTTTTCCTTCTTCCCTGATTATTCAATATACAATATTTACTAGGTAATATTGTTCCTATTCCCAAACATCTGGATGGCATGCTTAAAGATAGATCCTTGCCTTAGTTAGATAATGATTGGATGGGATACACTGGAGGAGGAAAATGGAATCACCTGATCTCATTCTCAACTATGCCTATTGTCAGGTTTAGCCCCAGGAACTCCAAGAGACAATGCAAAATCAGTTCAGCTGTGTTCATTAGCTGCAACCTCTAGCAAGAATCTCCCCAGACTGAGCCCTAGCTCCCAAGCTAGCCAGTCACAACACCGTGAGTTGCTCAGGGAGGTGCCAGCCTCATCCTCTTGAAGTTCCCATGCTCTTGCGGTGAACTAAGAAAACGCTTAGTTCCCTGAGCCATAATTCCATTCCATCACATCTATAGATCACTACACATAAGTTCTGGAAAATAGATCAGGCAGGCATCATCTGTGGAAAATGCAACTTCTTTATTATGATCTCCCAGCTCATGTAGAACAGAATGTCAGCAAAAACTTTTGTAGTCATTGTAGGAGGAGAGCCATGTTAGTCCATGGTAGGTAGGTAGGTAGGTAGGAGTCTCATAGCAGCTTTCTGACTAACAAATTTTATTAAACAGCATAAGCTTTTTCATGAATATGATGAAATGAACTGTACTTCATGAAAACGTATGCCTTTTAATAAAATGCATTTGTTGGAAAAGATGCTACCAGACTCCTGATTTCAAAAACTTTTGGTGACTTGGCTCCATTGAAAACTATTGTGTTCAGTTGTCATATTCAATGACATGGCCTGCCTTTGATGTTTGATCTGCGATTGCCTAATTCACACATGTAAACTTGATGCTATCTTCCTAAATGGAGCTAATAAATATATTCCCTGTGTATTTTTAATGGTTCATCTAAACACTATTAAGGACACTATTAAGATCTAAACAATTCTTGCCTCTTGTCACTTGGGGTATCTTGTGAATATTATTATCATTTTTGAAAACAGCCAGCTGTCTGGATCTTTGCAATTTGTTGAAATGGACATGGAGTTTAAGATTGCATTCATCAGTGTTTTTGCTGGATCAGGACTTTTATACTATTAATTAGTTAGAAGAAACACTTTTTTTTTTCTCCAAAAAGTAATGGATATTGAATATTGGCTTATGGGATTCTGTTTTCTCTAATGGTCCTAAGTTGGAAGCTTTTCAGGATAGCTGGCAAAGATTTCTGCTTACCTTCCTACCAAAAGCATATTGTGGAAAATTGCCACAGATACTTTCTGTCTGAGATTTACATTTCAATGAAAGTATCTTCCCCCACAAAGAGAATTCTCACTAGACACTTCGTCCTCAGCGTCATCCAAAAAACATTTTCTACTCTCAAGTGGTGACAATGCAATTTTGAAATATGTCTAGAAAGCCGCACAGAGAAATTAAATCCTTAGAAGACGTTATACTCAAAAGACATGCTAGAGCTTAGGGACCCTTTGCAATTTTGCTTGGAAGTGACCACGTATTTGAACAAGTGGGTGAGTTGTGAAATTCTTCCTCATGGTCTGCACTTATAAAGACTTTCATTTTTCTCTGTGCAACTTCCTCTTAGAGATCTGGCATATTTCCATACCAAAAAGAGTCTCCTAAACTGAAACTCTCATATTCAGAAACAGTAAATTTCTTAATGTTGGGAAAAAAGCAGTAATCCTGTTAAAAAGCTTGGTTCCTGGTAGCTTCATGGAGAAGTCTGTGTAATTTTCTTGGCCACAACAAAGACACAGTTTGCCATTTCCTTCTTTCAGCCCTGAAGGCCTTCACCACGGGTCTCGTGATTCATAACAGTTTGGTTTAGATGCAGCTCCTTTGCCTCACTGAGGTTCTCTTAGTATAATGACCTGCAGTTTCTCGTGCAGAGTTAACAATTCATGCTATACCTTTTTCCAGACCACGTACTCCAACTTCTTAGCAATTAACCGCTACTTGCACATCACACTGAAAATGGACTGGCATAAATCTGGTGGGAAGGCTGCTGTAAGTCATGCCTCCTGCTCTAGACCATCATCAGAATTCTTCAATGAAGTCCACATTTCCTATCTTTCCTTCTGCCCCTCAATGGCACATCCTCATTTATTCAACCACAGCACAAATACACTGAGTTATCCATTTTTATATGGCTTGTCCTGATAATGTTGCCCTTGTCTCTTCCTCAGTCACAGCACCTTTTCCACAGACCTGTTATAAGCAACTTGTCTCTTTGAATATTAGCTGAAAGGGAATCCTACAAGCTTGCTGGAAAAAAATATCACTGCCTCATTGCTTCCTTGTTCATAGTTCATGATTTTTCACATTACTTTTCAGATGGAGAAGATTATCTACCACTGACAGCCTTTCAGTATTTTAAAGACATCTCTTATCTAGGCCATTTTGCTTCTGAGTTGTTGAATCCTGATGCTGCAGAAGTCAGTTAGTAATTCTTCTAGACCCTTGTCATTTTTAATTATAGTAGTTGCTTGGAAAATGCAAGTAATTTAACAGGAGGGCATAGGGACCCCCTTCTGGATCCAGCCTCGTATCTTGTTATACCACCTAGCCAACCTTGTCTGACAGCAGAACCTGAACAAAGTCAGCCTTGGTTTGCATCTGGATGGGGGACTGCTTTGGAATCCCAAAATGGCTGGCTAAACTGGGTGATTTCCCATGAGAAGGCAATGGCTAATGATTTCTTTGCCATTCCCAAAAAACTTGCAGAGATGTATTGTAGGACCTAGATACTTTTTCCTATAATATCTCCATGATTCTGCAGTACTTTGAAAGAAAGCATCATGTCAGTTTTAGGGAGGAATTTCCATCTCTTATCTTCTCCCATTAAGTATATTCATTATCGTACCTATTTGAGTCCAACACCCCTTCTGTTTTGCTACACTTCTTTTTCTCTTATACATCCAGAATTAATGTATGGTAAAAAAAGCAACATTCAAAATCCAGTGCCTGTTCCCCCCCAACTCCCCCAATCTTTCTCCATTCATCACAAATCAAGCTGCTATTAGTAGCCTGTTTTTCATTGTTCTGCTAGTTACCTTCAGCTGGATCAATATTAATTATTGTGTATCAGCTGAAGTCTGCACACAGAACACAGCACTGTTTGAGGTCTCTCTGGCTTTCCAAGAGGGAAGAAGGCCAAGAAGAAATACCTAATGCTGGAGCAGGACAAAAATGAGGGAAAAGCATATGGTAGTTTGATATACCTAAACCACAAAAAGAAGAGAAGAACAATAGGAACAGGAGAATCGGGTTGATCAGTACCTTATTCCAGATACCTGTTCAATGGACAGATCATTCCTATTCATTTCCTATTTAGAAAATAATCAGGTTTTTAAGAGAAGATACAAGGGGTCACCACAATGTATATTCTTCATGGGATAATAAACTTTAGGAGCAAATGTGTCCCACAGAAAATCTATTAGCCATACTATGAGCTCAGCCTTATTAGAAAACTGATGATGAGTCAGATTCTGTATTTCATCTCTTCTTCAGGGCGTTTTCCTTTTCTGCAGCAAACAATTGGCTGGCAGGACTTTTGTTTTGCTTGTAAGGCAGGGGTGTCCATGGAAGAAAGGGTGTGTGAAAAAAGGTTGGGGTAGGGCCACCATCTTTGACTTTTGACTCCTTCCTGCGGACACCCCTGTTGCAAGGTTTAATATACTGTACATGATGCCCAACTGGGGTCCCTGCTAGTTTCTTGAGGGCTTTTTTTTTTTTTTTGTCAAGGTATCTTTTTAAAAAACAAATGTCGAGGATAATTTGATTAAATAATTTCATTGGGGAAAGTGAAGCACTGCCATACATAATTCAAAGAACAGACTGAGATATGGACCTAGCAAGGAGAGAGAACAGACCATATTCCATGCTTTTTTGTCCTACCTGGCTTGGGGCCCATCATGCATTTTATTTTTTTTTAAAAAAATATCTGTTCTCTCCCTATCTCATCAAAGCACTTAGCTAAAATGCTGAAAATCTTCTCTTTCGTGTCCTTTTACTTCCATTCACCTTATAAGTTATGCACGTAATTTCTGCAGTCTGTTCCAGATCCAAAGAGATGCTTTGCCAAAATATAGGCTGATTTCTATGCACTCTGCTCAGGTGTTGTAATCCTGCCAAATGTTTACCAACCCTGACTGTGAAACACAGAAAAGTCCCTGTGCCAGTCCATATTTGTTGCAAGATGGCGATCAGCTTTCGATGCCTTAGATTCGGTTTAGTTCTCCTATTATGCCGTCTCTGACTCATACAAAGCAAAATCTATTAAGAAGAAATACAAATTAAGATTTAAAGAGATATATGTGGTTATAGCAATGGGCAGATAGGTATCTTTTATAGGAAGTAATCAAAATAAAAGGGGATGAAGTATCACTACTCATAGTATTTATTTGTTTTGCAAATCTTTGCAGAAGACAGCAGAACTTTGCAACTGTAATGCTTACATTTTGGGGATGTGGGGTAATAAAAAGAGCAAGCACCTTTCAAGTACTTTAGAAAATGAAGATTTGAAAGCTGTGCACGTTCTCCTTGTGAACTTAATAATAAAGTGTATTCACCATGTCAATGTATCAGAGACCCAGTCCTACCACTTAACCCTCCACCCATATTCCTACATGGAAAGAAAGGTTCTACATCCTCCAAGTTTCCTGATTCAGTTCAACATTTTGAATTGATCAGAAGATTCAGTCTGGAGGGGTGATTCCATTGAAACTCCTTTGAGCCAAATCCCCCAACTGAATCTTCAAACATCCCCACTGGATAACACCTCTTTGATCACAGCCCAGCCGCAAACATTATAGCCTCCCCTGGCCTACTCCCAAAATGTTCCCTTGGGAACCACAATAAAATATAAACTCATAGAAATGATAAATCTTTCATATCTTCATCCATCACCTAATCTCCATACCAATGATGTGAAGAAGAACATTTTATGCTTTTCTTCTAAGCTTCCAGAGGTGCCTCGTTGGCTGCAGTTAGAAATAGTGCCTTGAATTCCTGGGATCTTATGCACCAAGTGTCTCTCAAATAAATGTGTCAGTGTGTTTTCATCCATAACATGCATTGAATCCAATACGTTTTGGGATGTAGTTCTACATATCAGTGAAGACTCTGGATCCACACAGCCATACTTGCCAAGTGGCAAACTGTGGCAGTTAAAATGCTACCAATTTGTTTTCAGTTATATTTGCCCCAACAGACATTTGTTCTTTTTCACTGCCCAGTGATAAAACTCTTGCCTTTCTTTCATATCTGATCTGATTAGCCCTCTAATCGTTGCAGTGTCTCAAGCCTGTCAAGACAGATTGGGCCATTCTCAGAGATCCCTAGTGTGGTTGCTGTTGAGATGGGAAGAAGGGACTATCTCCCTGGGTACTTACTTGGATGAGGACTTAAATAATTGATGCATCAAATTAAGGAAATCAATGGGATGTTCATTAATTAAAAAAAATTAATCAGTTACCATAGTTTTCAATTCAGGCTCGTTTGCCCCAACATAAGAGGCAAATGCCTGATTAATAGTGACAGTAAATGAGCTAACGGGAGTGGGGAAATAAATACGATCAGACATACTAGAAAAACTAAACGTGAAGGATATTATTATCATTGCTGCTGTTTTGTATTTCCATTCTGTCGTCTTGCCTAAAAGTATTTCAATGTATTTAAAAAAGCAGTCTGTATATTTCACATGAAGCAGTGACATAATCTGAATTGATTTTACAAACACACATTTTCATACCTCTTTATGATTGTGTATGGACCATAGAAAATCCCCCATCACTTTGCTGCATATCTGATATACAACATTACAATGTAAAATGCACAATTCCCAGGCAGGTGGCAAATCCTACATCACAAAGCAGTTTCTGTACAGAGGGACAAATATTTAACCACATTGCTGAAGAAAGCTAACGATGGTTTAAAGAGCACAGAAAGCCTAAATATTCGGAAGGATAATTCACTGTAATTCCTGATCATGTTGATAGTCTGAAGGGGGTTCACTATACAAATATATTAAATGTGTGCCATTCTGGATAAAAACCATGTGGTTAATTCTGCCCAGAAGATGGTCTTCTAGGCCACAGACAGTGATCTAATAAAAGTTCTTACTTTAATTTAAAAATCATACCTTAATCTGGATGGTGTAAACAAGCACTGTATTTTCCTTTCTCTTCCTTTCTCCATCAGCAAAAAATGGAAAGGAACAGAAAGAGAGTGTTGTCAGTGACAAGATGGAAATTGTGTATTTTCTCAACCATGATATAAGAGCCTAGAAGGCACAATTGACTTAGCAAGCAGAAATAGTTTCATGCCATCCAGTCAGGCATCATCACTATGCAGGAAACCAATTAAGCAATGCCTTCCTTAAAAAGGACTTTGAAATAGCTAGATTTCCTGTTCTCAGTCTTTGAATCAAACCTTTAAATAAATGTTCTTGATCTTTGATTGAATTACTCTTCAAAGTTCTTGGTTTTAACTCAGCCAGAGGCATTGCATCATCTTAATGAGGCCTAAGAGGATATGTTGACATGATAATATTTATTTATGAAGATCTCATGTCAATGTATCCTCTTAGACCTCAGTAACAGAGGCTAGGCCAAATATATCATGGCTGCAAGAATTTGGATCACCATTAGATGGCAACAAAGAGATTCAGAAAGCTGTAACTCTTCGCTGCCATCTAGTGGGCGCCTGATGTTTTGCAGCCTAGATATGGTAGTTCTAGGAGTTACAGATATTAGAAAATGAAAATTCATGTATATTCTTATTTAGAAGGTCATCTCTCCTGGATCTCAACATGTTTGCAAGGGAACATACTGTTGCTATGCTGATTGCAGTAGTGCATTCCCATTATCTCTATGGCATATATCCAGTCATTGTGTGCACAGCTTTGAAGGGCTGCCAAGGATCTCAGAGTGAAGTGAGGCAGTTCTGCCCCAGCACATTGCTAAACAATGGAGATGAATAGCTGCTCCCTTTGGCTTGAGAAAGGTAGCTTCAGCATGCGAGCAGAATCCATTCCTTTTTCAGTGAGAGAACCTGTTGAGGTAGATCAGCCTGATCATGATGCATTGTGAAGTAGCGTGTACATCCTAACACACAATTACTTGATAAATATATAATAGGTATAAGTCAGGCATATTCAAATATAGATTTGTTTTTTTCGAAGCAATACGAAGGTTTATCATAAGAACATAAGCAGGGTCCTGTTGCATCAGACCCCTGGCCCATCTGTCCAGCAGTGTGTTGTCATGGCAGCCAACCAGCTGCACAAGGAAGCCCACGACTCTTCCAACCGATGGTCTTCAGAGGCAGACATCCTGCATCAAGGCTAACAGCCATTGACTCCCATGACTTCCATGAATTGGTCCTACCCTTTTTTGAAGCCAGCCAAGCACCACAGTTTGGATTAATGTTAGGTTATTATTCTAGTACCCCTACCTCAGACATGTACACGCCCACAGATAGAGACACACATATATAATGCCTACCAGCTATTAATAGATGACGGCTTCAGTCATTGCCCAGAGGGCGGTCATAGTTAGTTAAGAATCTTTTCATTTCCAGCTAAGACTCCAGAACTATATGGATGAAGTTGATGTTTTTGTCATCCCCTTTAATGTGTGTATTCGGGGTGGGGGTGGGGGACAGCACTACCAGATCTGGACTGCTGGTAGAAGTCAGCTAAAAGCAGAAACAATTCCAACTCTTTCCTGCCATCTCTTGCATTTTTGCACCCCAGATCTGGTCACCAAAGATTAGAGAGATGCTTCAAAGCTTTCTAATATGCCTTTTAACCAACCTAAATAATTTAATGTCTTCAACCAATGTGATGACCTCCTCGTTCATCTCTAACCCCAGCCCAGATAACATAGGAATATATTTAAATGCAGCTGTCACAAATAGATTCTTGGGAGAAATATTGAATGATTCTGTCTGCATTTAATGACAGTTGTTCTTTGGAGGGATAAAGAAATCTGTACAACAAAAGGTAGATTTTCTGTAAATCTGTCTTGGTTATGTTTTGGGGCCTTACAGGAATTTTTCTTCCTTTCCTGAAATATGGAGTGGATTTCCTGCAGCACACAAATAAAAGTTTACATGTACAACAACAGTTTATTTGCAAAGCAATCAGAGAAGCAGTTCTGTTCATTTCAGAGGGAGTCAGTTGGTGCCTTTCCAGTGAATGATGGTCTGCCATCAACTATCTTCCAGGCTAGATGGCACTAATGAACATTGTCATGACACAAAATCAAACCTAATTTCATTTTCTGCAAGACTACTGTGACTTTCGCTGTAAAAATGATCCTGTTGTATACACATAGGGCTGGGACTAGGCTCGGCTGGTTAGTGTCTTGCTGCAAATAATACAACACCTTGTGAATATATGCAAAGGAGCATGCACAACACACAAACATACATGCACACACTCTGCTAAAAAGCCATTTTTAAAAGCTAGTCAAGATTCTAAGATCAAAGGCGGGAAGAAGTAATGTTATGCTAGCATAGTACAGCAATGACAAGATGAAGGTATGAGCTTCAGGGTCTTGGTAACGTGACTCTAACATTGATTTTCTGTGCTATTAAGTTAGTTTATCTAACAAAGGAGCTGGAGATATGTTTATCTATCGCTCTTGGGTCTTATACAACTTTCAGAGGGAAGTTCTGTTCTTTGATGAACAAGTTGAGATTTGTATCTAGTGCTACCATATTTGGTCTCAAAAAACCCCGGATGACCTATGTGCCTGTAAGTCTTTTTTACTCCCTAGTACTTGTCCATATCTTGGCAGTCTAGATATGGAAGCTGTAATGGTATCAGTAGTTTTCCAGATGATTGCAGGAACCCCTGAAACTTTGATGGCCACTCAAAATCTGCTCCCCTGTTTTTATTTATGTCCCCCATTTTTCATACAGGAAGGACTAAACTGCCATGTGTGTGTGTGTGTGTCTGTGTGTGTATCAATGCTTGAATGTCCACCTACTGTCTGCTCCTATTGTGCAAACTGGTTCCTTCAAATCACTTTCTCTATTTATATTTTTATGGATATGTTATCAAGGAACAGCCCCAACTATTCTTCACCCATAAGATAACAGGTAGTGAGAGCTGCTGTTTGAAGCTGCTGTTTAGTGACAACTGGTGTCAGTGGTAGGATTTTCAGGTCTCAAGAGTTATTTTACTCTCAGAAATTTTTGAATCACTCTCTCTCAACTAAAATCTTAAGTTTCCTTGCCTAAAGAAGTTTTACTCTGCCTAATTTTATGATGTTCTCACAAAGATTCACACATTCTTACAGTTTTTGAGTTCCTTTCCTTACACATCACCTGTGTTATTAGAACTAACCCAAACTCTGATCAATATTGAATCCAAAAACTCTCTCTCATACATTCTCTGCTCTTCCAGTCTGCATCTCCTATGTATAATTTATGTAGGCCGTTGATATCACTCTATCTCTTACATATTTACAACAGCTGTTAATCCAAACAGTATGTTCTGTAGTTTAAGAAGACATTTCTTTAACATTACAACATGCACACATAAAATCATGTTGGAGTTGTGTTTTATAATGGGTGATTTTTTGGGGGGGATGTTGACACTTTAGGCAACCTTGATTTCTGCTCAGAGCTTCTAAAGCCGTGATTCAAATCCATTTAAAACCTAATGTATGAATGCACTATCATACCTGGGCTGCAAAAATCCAGACAACAATTATTGACAACAAAGTGTTAGTTTTCTATACCTCTTTTCTGCCATCTACCCTGATTTTTGTAGCCCAGTTATAGTGGCCCTGGAAGTTTGGGTGGGTCCTTTCCTCTTGTATTATCCTATTAACAAATTTCTCAAACTTATAAAAAGAAACTCATAAAGTAAAAACAGCATTTCCCAAGATTAGACAAACGAAAAGTAACTGGGATTAGTATAGTCCTATTGCACTATAGCACCATAATCCTGGGAGACACTTTAATGCATTTTTTAAAAGACTAACAATGTGTATTAGTGGATGACATGGTTTGACTAATCCACTTTTTGTACCATGAGTGTGTGCAATTGGATAACGCATTTGTGTCAATGCGGGTTATTAAATTTCACATGTATTATCTACTGGATGATGATGATGATGATGATGATGATGATGATGATGATTATTATTATTATTATAATATACAACTCTTATATCCATATATGAGCATTACCAAGAAAGCTTTCAGAAGGATCTACATATTTGCACCACATATCTTCAGCTTTTAGGTGGATTAAGATGGGCTTTATTGTTCAGCTAATTTTTGTTTCAACCCCATAAACTGAAAGGCAACTGAGCATTACTTTAATTTGTTTGATTTTTTTTTTTCAATCTATTTTTCCCCAAGGGAAAGAGAAAGGAGAATCCACCACGGCAGATTTGATCAAATGCTCAAAAGGTGGGAAACCAGGCAAAAGATCAGTATATTCTAGGAAAAACCTGTGCTTCTCTCTCAACCTTAAATTCACTGGATATATTTCAGACTCTAATCTTCAGAGCCATGTTTGGTCTAGTGGTTAAGGCACTGAGCTAGAAACTGGGAGATTGTGAGTTCTAGTCCTGCTTTAGGCATGAAGCCAGCTGGGTGATCTTGAGCCAGTCACTTCACCTAGGAAGAAGCAGTCAAGGGCAAACCACTTCCGAAATCTTGCCAAGAAAACTGCAGGGACTAGTCAACACTGACTTGAAGGGATGCACACAGTCTTTATCATAAATTTATTTGCTTATTTATTGATTTCTAAAATGGATATGGTATCTTATTTCCTCCAGGAGCACAAGGCGACTGAGACGGAGGTCTCTGTGGAGTCCTTGGGGTTCTCTGAGCTTGGTTGTTTTCTTGCAAACATTTCATTACCTGGCTAGGTAACATCTTCAGCGCTAGAATGGAATGGGGAATGGAGGTCTCCCTTCACTTTGTCCCCACAACAACCCTCTAGGAGTGGTTGGGCAGAGAGAGGGAGTTACCCAAAGTCACCCAGTTAGTTTCTGTGGCTGGGAGTAGACTAGAACCTGGGTTTTCCCTGTTCTAGTCCAACCCTTTAACCACCATACCACACTTGCATGATCAATACCTTTTCAATGGAAGATGAGCAACATCTGGCCCTGTGGTTAAAATTCAACTCTCATACATTTTAGATAGCCTGGTCAATAGTAAACCATTATGAGAGATACCATACAGTATTTGGGCTGTAAACATTCAGATGGAGACGAGAGCAAAGCAAAGAGACAAAGAGAATTCAAAGACCTCATTACCATCCATATCTATGC
The DNA here is from genome assembly GCF_059951505.1 of Python bivittatus. Taxonomy (NCBI): domain Eukaryota; kingdom Metazoa; phylum Chordata; class Lepidosauria; order Squamata; family Pythonidae; genus Python; species Python bivittatus. The sequence continues at coordinate 5,899,225 of NW_028277033.1, forward strand.
AGCTTTTGTCTACTGCACCTAAAGTTGCAATGCCACACCATTTGGAGGGTCACACAATGCCCACTGCCAGTTAAACCCTTTGCAATGTCTATTCTTCCATGCTTGTCTGTATATTGAATATATATACATTGTATAGATTCTGGAGATGGTCAATATCTCTGTTTTAAAAGAGTTTGCGATAAGTTTTGAAAAGTTTGAATATCTCATAACGTTAATACCTTACCTGGTAACGTTTCCCAGGTTTTATGACAGGGACCCATTGCTGAATGTCTGACAGCAAGAGCTCAGTGACAAAGGTCATGTTTCCCTGAAGATATGATTGCCATCTGTATTGACTGGCTATTTCCCTAGCCAACAGTCTGGCTGTGCAACCAACCGTGACAGTAAATGGGAGGTTTTATTTCAGTGAAGTGTTCTGGATTGGAGTTTGCTCTGCAAAGGGAATGGACAAAAATACCACAAAGAAAAAGAGAAGGAAGCCAGAAGTAGAATCAAAATCATAATCCTGGTAAGAGATGTTACATCCACACCAAGAGTTCATTTGGGAAGACCCAAAGAAGTTTTCAATGTTTTTATTTTATTTTAATCCTGCATGAAAATAGAATATTTCCCCAGTGCTGGTTCAACCCATTATCAGCTGAACTAGTGGAAACCTATCAAAAGCAGGTGTGCACAATTGATTTCTAATTAGAGAACCCTCTCTTTTTTCCATCTCTTTCAACTCTGGGGTTTGATTTCAAAATGTTTTCCTTGTTCTATAAACTTATGAATCCTCATGCATTAATTAAGCCATCTCAGAGCTGGTTTAACCAAATGTTCTGATATGTCTGAGGTAGTTGATAACCACATTTGAAAGGCCTGGACTTTCCACAAACGAGTAATCAAACTTTTGGAATTTTTTAAGCTGTTAGTGCAGTCCTAATAATATTTGAATCATCCACCTCCTCCTCTTCCTCTTCCTCCTCCTCCTATTTTTCCTCCTCCTCCATTTCTCTTCCTTCTTCATCCTTAGTTTATCCTCCTCCTCCTCCTCCTCCTCCTCCTCCTGCAATTCTTTCTCCTCCTCTCCTGGTGTTGCTGCTGATCCGGCTTGCCCTGAATTATGGCTCACTGGCACATTTATAGGGTGAGTTCATCAATTGATTTATTTAATTAATTTGATGTTTTAATATTATGCAGAGGAGACATGACAAAGTGAGCCATTAACTATTTCTTCTAGCAATAGATCCATGTGAACTTCTTTGGTGAAGATTTATTTGAAATATTGAAAGCAGACTTCTGGCTTCTATGCCAACAGGATGATATTGAAAAGAGTGAACATGGCCAAATTCTGCTTAAAGCTTAGAGGCAAGAAAGTTACGGTTGGCAACATTCAGCTTTATTCATTCTCTTTTGGGTCTCTGGAGCCCTTGAGATATGCAGTTCTTGACAAGTTGCAAAAGGACTAATAAAGACTTTGAACTGTGGCTTATTTCTTCATGATTGTCTCTCTGTATCACAGTTACGCATTCTAATCTCTAAGTTTACCCATCTGGGGAAGGTTAGGTTGAACTCACTATCAGAATCTGAGTCTTCTCCATCTTAGTCCAACACCATAACTACTATTGGCCTCATTTAGTTCTTCTTTGAATGTTCTCACGAGGAACATTTTCTGTCTCTCCCTTTGTTGAGTTGAATCCCTTCTTTTTTTCTTTCATTTATTCTCCCTCTCCTCTGATCATTCTTTTTGGTCTGTCTTGCATTTAGCATTATGTCAGGGATATTTTTGGTTCTGACTCCAGGTTTTTGGCTGTTAAAGACTCATTTCAGGAAATGCTGTCACAGTGAAAGAAGGCAAGGCTCATGCTCCTTGAAACAAGGTCTTACTATTTATTATCTCACAAGGTAAAGATGCTGTAGCAATAGAGTAAAAAAAAAAAAGAAATTATAAAGAAAAAAAGAAAACAAAGCAGTCCTGCCTAAAAGGACCTAATGAGTTTAAAAAATGTGTTCTCATTTAAACTTCAGGCCCTTCTCTTATTGTAATGCAGTCCGAATGCATCTCTGACCACCACAGATTCTTCAGTCCACCTTCTCTAATCTTTGATGATAGACTGCAATATTTTAAGAATGTTTGGCAGTCCCTTACTATCATTAGAATGATGACATTTCATAGTTGGATAGGAGATGATTAGGACGTCCTCGGCCTGTAGACTAGACTGGGAAGACCAAAAACATTTCAGAAGGCAGTAGAAACCACTTCCATTTCCATGGAATCTACATGGAGTTGACCTTGATTCAGGGGAGGTTTTCTTTTACAGATCTTAGTACCAATAATGATATCCTTGCCATGGTTCAGAAGGAGTGCAGCCTAGAAAAAGATTACCACTTATGGGCTATCTTAGAACTTCTGAAGGGCCATGCCATTTTTATCCCAAGAAAATTATAGTTAACTTTTTTTCTCCAGTAGCCTCTTAAAGGGGCGAACTGACTTCCTTTACTTGAAAGATACTTTTATTTATTAATTGATCCAAATTTGCCAGCACTGTTTTGCAGATGGATAGTGTTGCTTCCAGTTTCATGCACTACCACTCAGGGTGGCAACTAGGTACACAATCAGATGGTTGCACAATCTGATACAGAGATCAGAGGAGGAGGAGGAGGAGGAGGAGGAGGAGATTTAATTTATTATAATTTATCTCAAGGAAGTTCCCAAAGTATTTCCAGGAGAAAACTCTTTGTCGCAGGACTGCAATGAAAGGAGTAACATCTTTAAAACACGAATGCAAAAGAAAAGTCCACATGAACAACACATTAACCTGTATGAAACAGACCAAATACCCAAGGAATAAAGCAGGAAATATATGGTGGAATTTTGGAAAGCGATGCAAGGAAAAAAGAGATTAACCAATTAAAACAAACATCAAAGCCTAAAAAATATATTTGTAAGCAAAACCCAAATGAATTAGATATAGTGTAACAAAATGAAAAGCAGCCACACATGTTATGAGCAAACTTTTGGCAATAATGTAAAAACACTCCTAATTACACGTATTGTTTCCCGCAATCACACACATCCCGCACCTGGATTTTTCTGCCCTTGCTAACATCAGCCGACTGTTTTTTATCATAGCTAAGAGTTTGAACAGACCAGTCCCTTGAATGCTGTTTCTACAGTTCTAGGTGAGCTGCGTTCTTCTTTTAAACGTGGGCTGCATTTTAGTAAATGTTTTGTGTTTTTATCTTTAGCACAGAGCTACGTGGCTACCAACTTTCTGGAATATTGGTTAATGTTTGTTTGTGGTACATATAACTGATTAATTTTCTCTAAATGCATTACTTCTCTCATAGCAGTCGTCTGAGAAAGACGCTTTCCCTTGCAATCCATTGGAATCTGGTTTGGAATAAAGTATATATACACTGAATTTATTTCTTTTCTATCTGCTTAATTTGTTGCATATCTCTCTGCTTGCCTATAGTCTGGTATTAGAAATATATATCAGTCTCATACTTTAAAAAAATTAAAGAGAGAGTGTTCAAAATCTGCAAGATGGAAGATGGAACATCACAATTCAAGTCCCAGCCATTTTGCTTGCATGTACAAAAGGAACAGGACTTTGAACATGACACCATGGTCACCATCTTGCAGATTTTGACACACACACACCCCACTCCCCCATAAGACTGCCACTTGGGCTTCAATATACAGTGAAAAAGGCAATATCTGTGACCAGTATGATGCTTACTATTCATCAGAGCCCAAACAGAGTTTAAAAGAGATGATGAACTGATGATAACAATCCATAAAGTTCAGGCCTCCAAATTCCAGAATTCAGTGTTTTCTTGGACCTATACCAGGTAAGGTTATAGAATTCTACGGAAAGACAGAAATATGCATGGATGTCCTACCAATTTGTTCACAAGGGACACTCTATGGCTTGGGTAGGAGTAGAAGTGGTGGTGCTGGTGGATGAATCGGTGGGACTAGAAAATGCATGCAACGTGCCCAGTAGGTTATCTTCCATTGCAGCTCTTAGAAAGTGCACCTGTGACATTGGAAGCATGGATGTGAATGTTGCTGATTCTCTTTATTGTGCTTTTATTGCTCAGCAGAAGCTTGGCTAGACCTGCAGTACAGGTTCTATGTCAGAGCTGTTAAGCTGCTGGGGAACTTCTGGCCACGATGTGTCCTGCAAATATGTTAAAGTCAGCAGAGCAGGGTCCTCATGTTGATTCTACATCATGTAGAATCCAGGTGATGGGCCCAATTGCCATAAAAAGGATGTACAACGTCACCTGGAAGACAGGAAACCACCAAAGTAATTTGCTTTCATAAGGGCTCAGATAATCCCCCCAAATTCCACAAGGAGCTTGTGTGAGCCTCCTTCAGTACACCTCTAGATATGTCTTCCTCCACATGAATTCCTCTGATCTGGACTCAGAGGACCTGAAGCTAATTAAATTCTGCCTTCCAGAATCTCCATGTTGCTTTCTCCACAGAGTGAGTTTCTCTCCTTCTTCTTCTGGTCTGGTCACCATGGTAGCATCCAAAATTGGGGAGGGGGGAAACTTCAGAGCCATGCAAAATAGTCAAATGCCAAGCAGAGTTTCCACATCTACATGTTGGGAGATGATAGCTACCCTAAAGGTCCTGGATCCTTCAACTATTACTTTGTGACAGTTTTCTCAGGGCGGGGGTAGGGTGGGGGTTGCCATACTATGATAGTTTTCTATATGAAAAAAAAAAAACACAGAGTGACGCTCATGTGGCTAGCAATGAACCCCTAGCTCTGGTTCTTACTATATAAGGTAAATTAAGTGATGTATAACATCTTCTGTCATCATGAAGCCATCATTTGCTAGTTTTATAGTAATGAGGACATGCCTCTTATTGTCTCAATGAAGCCTGTGTAATATTGGAAGATGCTGTGAGTCATTAGTTGGAAAATAAATGTGGTTGCTGGCATCTTCAGCAAACCTGTTGGGAGAAAAAGAATGGGGAGAAGAATTGAAAAAGCACAGCTGGCAAATATAGATGGTGATGATGTACGGAATGTGTGAATCTGATCCATTCTGCTTCGTTTAACTGTTTTGGGGAGGTGATTTCTGCTCCAGGATTGTTGTTATTGTTTCAATTTATTTTTTCATAAAAATTCAGAGAAAAAATGGTTGGAATGGAGTTGGTTGGTTTGAGAGATGCACTAGACTGACTTACGTTATCCACTGTATGAAGTTGCCAAATGATCATTTGTTTTCTCTTCTGACATTTAAAACAACAGGAATATGAACTCTTCCCTGAGATCCTGCTGCTCTCACAGCACTTCCTGGACTGACCAAGCACTCAGAAATAACAGGAAGCTGAAAATGTGCCTGATCACCTCCAACAGCAGGAAATGTATGCCCGTGTTGCCTTTTAAGGGGAGGTGGTGACCGTAAGCTGGATTTTGCCTACGACTAGTATTTGAGTCACTATTGATCGCTAGGACCAAAATGCCCCAGTTTTTCAATAAGGATTCAACAGCCTTGCTGCTCTGGGTCTTAAACAAGGAGCACGCAATCTTGTAACTTTTGGGGGCACTTTTCCACTTACTTTCTGAAATAACACTCTGGTGGTTGAATGCCTATACGTTTGAAAGTGAAACAGACCCTCCCACTCCAAACGTGAGCCAGGAAGAGGCTGAATTACTGCTTGTTGGGGTGATCTCTTGCTTAATCATTCCATAAAGTGTTCCATCAGGCTCACAGTGGCAACAGCAGCAGTAATAACAACATCAGTGGCTGTGAGTGGACTTTGTATTTCTTGCATCACTCTCTGTTGTTCATAAACTCAAGCTATTATAAATTCCGGAGAAGGCTTTCTTTTAGTAATTCTCAGTACTTAAAACAAAGCCATCATCCAGTCCAATCCATCTCATTCATTCATACATACATACATACATTCTATACATTTGTTTACAGTACTGTACATTGCTTGATGAATTAATAGAGAATCAGTTCCTCCCCCTTTCTCTTCTTCTCCACTCCTTTCTGTGCTTCCTAAGTTGGATGTGCCTGTGGTTATTGCTTGCTCTTTACCCTTTTTCAGTTTGGTTTTCAGGGGAGGGGGAGGGAACGATCTCTGTCGGTCTAACAAATGTGCATACAATGAAGGCTTAATTAACATCAATCCAGCTCTCTCTCTTTGGGTTGGATTGATGCATCTTACAGCAACATTTGCACGGGGCCTGTTCCTTGCCAAGAATAAGGTGGAAAATGTGCTCCACCACAGACACTGTCCAGTGTTTTCCTTGAGGGTGCCACGTTCTCCTGCCAGCTTCTCATTGGGAATGCCTCCGCCTCTGTGGGCTTTTCATTTTCCCTTGTGTGATGTGATCTGTTTCATCTCTGCTGATGCACCCACTTAATTCTCATTTGGCAACGGGTTGCAGTTGGAACATGAGATCTGGCTCCATTCGAAAGCGCGGCGCATTTAGATGACGAGACAAAGACGTCTGCTCTCTGATCTGTGAAAACTCAGTTTGACATATGCAGCCTCTGCATGTGGTGTTTCCACTAATAAATTATTGTACTCCCGTGGGCTGAGACACACACTTTTTATGAGCGTGTGTAACCCACACAGTTAGCTGCCTTTCTCTGGGGAAAAATAGCAGCTTTAGGAGATGGATCTGGAGTGGCAGAGGGGCGAAAGGGTGACCATTTTACCACATTTGTCTCCTAATGAGAAATGTTTCTCCAAACACAAAAGCAGCAGTTAGGCATTTGTGAATGCACCGGTCAGTATCAGTTACCAATTTCTTATTATGTGAAGAACAATCTGGTGATGGCTTCCTGAACTTCATGCTTTGTTATACAGTATATGCTTAGCGGGTTATGCAGAGAAAATGGCTACACAATCCAGGGTAGTACTGTAGACCTGGGATACACAACTTTAGAAAGCTGAGGGACACACCATCCTTTGCATGGTCTGGCATGTTGAGGCCACACTCCAAAAGTAGGTGGGGCTGGGGCCCACTTTGGGAAGGGGCTCAGCAGTGTTAAAGGGTGAAATGGGAGCCTTACCTATCTGTAAGCTTGAGGCATTTGTGTTTCCCTTTGAACCCCCAAGCCCCTCAACATGGAGAAACTTGGGAGGGGAAGGAGGAGGGGTCTCCAAGGCTCACAAACCATGCTATATTTTTTTACATCTTTAATATATCTACCTAATGTTTGTGTGTGTCTGTGGGTGTGTGTGAAATATATATGAAATATTAAGCACATTTTGAGTTCAGAGAATATCATTTTTCCAGAAAGTTACATTAAAAATCATAAAACTCTCATGGACATCCTGATGGATAGATAATATTACAAAAATAATAGGGCAGTAACCAAAATAAATATCAGTCATTTCTTCTTCATCATCATCATCATCATCATCATCATCATCATCATCTGTCAGGATTTTCTTTCTCATGGGAAAGGATTCATCCCGTTATCTCTACAACAATAACAAATAATATTTTGACTACAGAGATCATGTGAAAAACACCTGTTATTGTGTGTTGTGTATTGTGCTATTTACTGCCACCTATTGGCGTGTGTATGTTAGGTACCCAGTGGGGGTGGCATAGAGCTATAATACAAGGAGAGGAAAATGTTCAGCCTCTCTGAGTAGTTGTTAGTTGTTTTAGTGTTAGCCACTATGTAGGTTTTATGGGCTACGTAGTTGTAGCAAAGTACCAAGTAGCGTACCTCTTCTCTAAGAGTTTGTAGCTAGAGATTTTGTTAAGCTTGTGTTGCTAATAAGTCTTGGATGCTACATTAAATGAGAAGATGTGTTTTTCTTTATATTTTGTATGATATTTGCATTTTATGGAATTTTGCATTTTTATCAATAAACACCAGTTAGTATATATTTTCTGACTGGATTTCTTTGGGAAACAAGAAATGGACATTGCATTGTGTTTGCTGTCATGGCTAATATTTTCCTGGAGATTTTGCTGCGCTCTGCACAAACAGGAGTGTTTGTGATTATCACTCTGCCCATCATCATCATCATCATCATCATCATCATCATCATCATATTATTATTATTATTATTATTATTATTATTATTATTATTATTATTATTCAATTTAATGTTGACTCCTGGTGACTGCCTGGCAAGTCCCTGCAGTTTTCTTGGCAAGATTTGGGAGGGGTTTGCTATTACCTCAATGAAGTCACATTCTGTTAGGAAGCAAAAGTTCTAATAAAGCCTTCACAAGAACTGCACCTTCAGAACAAACAGAATGCGATTGCCTCCTCTTTCAGTTCCTAAAGGTAGAACAGGGGGTAAGTCACTCCCTGCTCCCCAAGGTTATGTGCCAAAATTTGGCAGGCAATGGCTGAATTTCAGCTGGTTTTTAAGACATGGGGTGATTTTAAGGAAAAACAAGGAATGTTTTTCTTCCGAGAGGCCTCATATACCCCTCCTTACCTTTAAAACATGTCCTCCAAGACCTCACTCAATAAACCCACAACTTTGGCTCCTTCCAATGACATCATAGTATTACTGGATGCTCCCTTGGTTCTCCGTAAGGTTGAAGGTCTGAATTACAAGCACCAATCTCTTATGCTGTAGAGGACAATAGTGAGGAGCTCTTCTTATTAAAATTAGGGGAAGCAGATTATGTTTCATCATGAGCTGATGCATCCTATTGTCTAACAGACCATTTATTATTGGCTAGTTGACCATGTACTTTCTTTTTATTGCCTTATCCTTTTTTTTTATTTTTCAGACTATGATGGTCTCTTGAAATTAATTTAAAGGTGGGCTTGGGGGGAATCCTACACTCTAAAAAGACAAGACTGATACAAAAATAAGAAAGGTCGTCAAACAGTTCTTTAAGGCCAGGAAGATGATCACAGTGGTATCATTTGAATACCAGTCAGGCTGGACTTCCTTTCTTGGAATGCCGGCTTGACTACCATAAGGAGTCCCTTATTCTAGTGGCCAATAGGTAGGACCAGAATTGCTTGTGGCCAAAAAAACCACAGCCAAACTCTGTTGTATTTCAGTTCTTCACTCCCAAGCCAAGTGTCCAAAGGAGCTGACTAGTCAACCTGACTTAGAAGGGTAATTCCTTTAATTACTCTTTGTGTGGCCAGTGTGAGGGGTTGAGATTGGGTCTCCCCCAACATGGCATTTTTCCTGGAGGCCAGAAGACCAGGTTCCCAGTGGCTTTTCTTCTCATGGCTAGTGTGGATGAGGCCAAACCATGTGGCCCTCAGCACTAAGCTGTTCATGCTCACTTGGAGATAAGGTCTGCTGGGAGTCATAACTGGCATGGCCACCTAGCTGCCTCCTTTTTAGAAGGGGGGGATGGTAATGTGGGATACTATGCCCATTATTTGCATATTTCACTTATTTCCACATAGGGAAATGAGATATTCTCAGCGTGGGAAGTAGATTGAGTCAATACTCTCTGGATAAGATGGAAAGCTTGTGAAGTCCAGCTTCCTGAAGATCCAGTGGGACAATCAGATGCTTCTGAAAGTCACGATCTGACTGCAATAACAACTTCTTGCTTATGATTCACATAAACTGAGACACACATTGCCTCTCAGGTGGTCACTGTGACTAGTAGCCAAGACTAGCAGCTAGTGATAGTTTGATCCTTCCTGACCTTTGAAATGTACCCACTAAACTCTGGTTACTTAGTGGATGAAAAATGCAACGAACAAGATATAAGCCTCCTCTGTTATGTAGCTTTTTGCTCTGCACTATAAGTTTATGTCTCTGGCATTGTTTTCTCACGGTAGTGAAATTATTTTCATTGGTCTAGTTGGAAAGCATAACAAATATTAAAAGGAAATCAAGAGTACTCATAACAAATAAAACAAAAACACATTGTGATGCACAGTAAGAGAATCAGTGTAAGAGAAGGAACTTTGGAGGAAATTCTGCCTAGGTTTGTACGCCCTGATCATACAGTCTGAATCTTGCAAAACCAGAGATAGATTCAAGCCAGCAGAGTTCCTGAGATTCAGCACAGCCGGCGGAAATCAAAATCCATACTGAGTGCTGAGTTGTTCTGTTTTGATTCAGCTGAAATTACCAAAAGGGCATCACTTATTTTCTCTACTGTGTTCACCCAATAGAACAACTGTTTTCTTATTTTTAAACTCTTTCTTCAATCTTGGTCTTGCCTTTTGACCCAGCTGTATGTTTTCTGCAGTCACTTTAATGGGTTGTTGAGGATTCATTTTAGAGGCTGATTTTACAGGGGTTTGTTTTCAGTGTTAGATTTTAATGGCTTTCTGAATATTGACTGGTGTCTTTTTTTTGGTAGAAGAGCAAAGAATTACTAATAAATTACTAATAATGATATTTCATGCATAGACCCCGGTCTCTTGCCACGGATTGCAAACATCTGTTCTCAACACACACAAGGGCTGCTGTGTGATTCATTTAAATACATACTGAAATTACCAAGTGATCCTGCTTGGAGTGACCTGCCTGTTGGATTCCAAGATAAATCACTCAGCATTTTGCTCAATCTTGAAGCCTTCTCTGATGCTACTTGACAATCTCTTCTTAATTATATGTTTGTTCAGGAAGTAGCTGTATAACACTTGTAGGGCCAAATGTTTATTTGCTTAATAGATCATAACTCATTAATCCCTATTATGTTGATTAATTCTAATGTATGGTCCTTGATGCAAGAAATATGCAGCTTCTTCCAACCTGTAATTCTTACCTTCTCTAGAGCACAGGCTAAAATTGTCCCTGATTTTCATGGAGAATCCCTATTTTATTAAAGTCTTTCTTGAGCTGATTCTTAGCAAGTTCATAGATGGACGTATGTAGTTTTCTTCACAACAGTACAAACTGGGATGTTTTTTGGATTTACAGCCTAGCTTACAGCTCTGGAATTTCCTCCTAAGTGCTAACCAGTTGAGAATTTGCTTAACTTTTTCAAGATCAGCCAAGCTCATTTCCTGAAACTCTGCTTTAAACCGCTAGCCCCCATTCTATATGGATTTTGCTTTTGGGGGACATGTTGTGGAAATTGTTGAAAAATATTGCATAAACCTACTGCCTTGTCATTTCTCCCTCCCCTCTCAGGTTTACTGAGGATTTGGTGATCTTTGATGCTTGTTCACATGGATATCAACGACTGTGCATTGCTACAAGATGCTTCCTTGCTGCTGCTTTTCCACAAAGTTCAGCATGTGAATTGAGGCTGATCCCTAGAGAATATCAGCCATTGCCTTATGGCTGTGCAAAGTACAGGAAGACCTGTAGTGGTAAGCAAGTTGTGTGCTAAGTAAGTGCTCCTTCAATTACTCATCTGTTGATTGGCAAACATGCCTACTACCCAGCTAAGCTTCCAAGAATCAAAAGATTCTCTGCAACACAGTTAAAAAACTGCCATCTTCTACCTGCACAGAATCTCAGTTTTGACAACAGCCCATCAAACATGGTTAAATCTCCTAACACAAGGACATGGGGGCCTCACATTTTATGGTGACTTTCATGTGACTTGAATCTCCCCATCTACCCCTGTCTTAATTTACTGGGTAATACTTGGGACAGCAGCTTCAGAGGCTTGAGGCTCAAGAGGAATACAGTGATAGATGTGATGTGATGTGATGTGATGTGATGTGATGTGATGTGATGTGATGTGATAAGGCTGGAGGTCCGAACCACAAACTTTAATGTGGATTCCTCTCCTGAGCAGGGAGTTGAACCTGATGGTCCAAATGGTCTCTTCCAATTGTTGGATTCTCTAAGTGTCCTGACTGCTTTGCCATTTTTATCACATGACCAGAGTCCCAATGAAGGAATTGTTTGCCTAAAATGAATATTCCAACCCATGGAGATATTTATAAAGTTTTCCCAATAAGGCAACCCCATTGTTATATACGAAATTAAACAGATTTAGTATAATTTAATATACCACATTATATGGACTTCACTTTCTCAACAGGCTTAGCTCTCTACTTCCCAGGAGTCAGCAAGTTGCCAATTTTGACAGCTGCACCAGGTTTCAATTTGTCTTCCATAATCCTATAAAGAGAACATGCTAAAAACAGCCTAGAAGAGACAGAGTTGTGAATATAACAACTTGGCAATACGGAAGACAGAAGTGTCTGAACCATGTCCCCCACCCCACCCCACCTGACTTAACTGCCAACAGAGGCCTTCTGGTAAGTGAGATGTCAAAAATATTCCCTAAACCCTGCATCTATTTCTCTATGGAAAGTAATTCGACTTGGAAACTAAGGTTGTTTTCAGGCCCATAAACATTTTTTTCTGAATCCATATACCATGCACACAAAATTCAAGGGCTGAAAAGACCTATATGTTGCAGATAGCTGATTAACATCCAAAGACTCTAAGTCAAGCCTTCCCAAACTGTGAGGTATACACAATTGCACCTTGGGGAGGTGCAGACAGAGTCCAGGGGAGGTGTGAAAAGCTTTTAGTTGTACATTGTTACAATAAATCCATCTTTCCCAAAGTTTCATTCTATCGTTTTCATTGTTCATTTGTGTTCATTTTGGCATTTGGATTTTTAAGGGAGTGTGTACATTAAGATTACACTAAATGGAGGTGTGATGGCAAAAAGTTTAGGAACCCCTGCTGTAAGTACTCTTAAACTACAAAATAATATTATATCCTGGTCTATGAACATTATAAAGATTTGATTTGAAAATAATGCTACAGATACCTAAAATATCTAATGGTTTAAATGAAAATTATTTTTTTGAGAAAATCTGTAGGAAACTCCAGGGATCCGGCAGATAGAATATAAGGCTCTTAGTAGTGAGTAGTCATTATTATACATTGCTTCCCATATCAAAAGCTTTTATCTAGCTCCTACACCTTGCAAACCAAGGTTTGTCTTAGCTCAAATGTTCTTTTTTCAAGGGCAGCCAACCTGATGCTGAAAAGCCATCTAAAAAGATATCAGGTTATGTCTCCTGTAGAGGTTTACCAAGTCTACTCTGCAGATGCTTCCTCTCCAAATCCCGAGAAGCTCTCTCTCTATGACCCTGTCTCTGTCTACTCATAGAACCACAGATCACAGTCTTTTCCCTTCCCAACTTTTAACTCTTTTAAAAAAAAAAATCTGTTCAGCTCCCCGGTGTGATCCACCTTAGGTCAAGTTTGTGAAAGATGCAAAAGTATAAGATTCTCCCAGGGGCATCTGCTGGATATGATGAAAACGTCAAGATGCTGGCCATGAAGGTATAATCAATACAATGCACATAAAAACCAGGTAGCACTTTGATCACAATGTCATAGCCTCCATCTCGACTTTTTTTGGCCAAACCCTACTGATACTCCTAGAAATTCTCCAAACTACAGAATATTATGTCAGTTTAGCAGAGGGCAAACCTGCAGATAAGAAGGTTTAAACTGTTTGTTCTGACTTCAGATTATTTCCTTTGGAAGGAAGGGGAATCATGAGCTGAAAAAGTGAAACCTGCTTGATTTCCCAGGAGTTTGGTGTAACAATCTATTCCTTGCAACTAACGGCATCTGCGTGGCCACTGAATTGTTTAGTTACCTGCACTTTATTGGCTGGAGAAGCAACTGCTGAACAGGGACATTGTGCCTATGAATTTTAGTGAGACCAGTCAATCTGTGGACAAAGTAGGAAGACCGTTATTAACATTAGAAATGCATGTCAACATCTTGCTGAATATTATTATTATTATTACAGCTCATTGTGTCTGCAGAGAAGACGTGAGCTTGCTGCCAACCAGCATTTTAATTTTTGTGTGTGTGTGTGTGTGTGTGAGATTTATGATTTCTCTTATTAGTGTTGCCATATTTTCCAGAAATATTTGATTGGGTTAGATGTTGAAAGTTCTAATTTCCTTGCTTGGTCCTGAAATATGTTTCAGATAAATTGACGTTCATTGGTTAGATTTGACAAGCCCTCATGTTGTTGTAATGTAATATTTTTAAACTGTATAGTTTTGAAGAAAATTAAAGAAGACTTATATAAACTGTATGGCTGTTTGGTTTAGCATTTGGAACATAACTCTTGTCTAGTTGCAAGTGTTCTATATGGAAAAACTACTGAGCATCAAAATCTTTAGCTGTATTTTCTGAAGTCTGCCTCTCCCTAGCTTTATTAAAGCCAAAAAGTGCTGAAATTTTGGACCTTGTATGGGAGACCAACAGAGAATTCCAGGGTTGTAGACTAGGCCAAGAAGTTGAAAATAGTTGGAGGAAGGCAGCAATACACCACTTCTACATTGTTGCCATGAAAACGATATAAACATGTTTGTGAAGTCACCAGAAGCTGAGCTTAACTCAAGAGAAACGTTGCTTATACTGATTTTAAGTTATTGTTTGCATTATTGTATTTGAATGGAGCATAATTCTTAAACCAAGAGTATATTTCTTGGGTCTAATTTGACTGGGCTAAATTTGGTGACTTTTATGGAACGTGACCTGATCTGTAAAATGTTCATTGAAATGACAAACTAGTTAATTATTCACAATTTCAGTTAAGCTTCAGAATTCTTATGAATCAGGTTATGGTTCTATATGTTCACTTAAACCAAACTTCATAGTTGTGTTTTCAGGATGAATTCTAGGGAGTCCTGGATTCTTCAGAAGCCAGCGAGAAAGCTCTCTTTTAGCAGATGATTTATTTCTGTCTTATGAACCTCTCTTTGCTCCATCACACTGATACATGAAGCACTTTGACTATATGCACAACCTCTTCACCATATATCTTGTATTTTCTCAATCATCTGTTGGTGCTTGGAAGTCACACTGTAAGACAGCTGTTCTTTTTTCACAGTGGAGAGTTGCTTCAAAGAATGGCAAATTAGTCTCTTTTAAATTAAGGTTACTGTAACAGTTGTCTTTGTTTTGTGTATATTAGACATCTCAGAAAATGTTTAATGAAGGTTGGTTACAATCACCCTGCTGTTGAAGGTACAATCCAGGAGTTGGCATATTAATTCATACTGTCTGGGCTTATCCTATTATTACACATTTTTGGATTGTCAGCATGACTTCAGACTAGCTCTGGGTGTCAAGAATGTAAGTATTCTTCTTAGCCTCAGTATTTGGAATTGATCAAGGCATAAAAAACGGTGTGTTTTTCCCAGATGATGAGAAGAATGATTTATTATACAGCACTGGATGGAGAAATCTATATGTGATTTGTAGCAGTAGATTGTTGATACATGTTGTTTGTCAGCATTTGAATTAATATATTTTTTCAACCGCAGGACAAGGACTTAGGTTTACATATTGTAGAGCTGTTTCCCATATCCTTTCTTTTTTCTTTAGTTTTGGGGTGCATGGTTAACAGCTATACATTTTGTCTGTTACTCTGAATAGAACAAGCAAACAAACAAAAAAAACCCCATAAGGATCATTCTCTAAATATTCAGTGGAATATTGGACACACATGAAAGAAAATAAATGCCTAGCTTTCTATAAACACATCTTAATTTAGGCCGTTACAACAACAATCATGCCATGTTTCAGCAAAGATCTTCAAACAGGTCCTGCAGATGTGAATTCTTCTTCCATCTTTAGCTGCAACAAGTTAGCAGAGTGAAGCAGGAAAGCAGATCTGACTA
The DNA here is from genome assembly GCF_059951505.1 of Python bivittatus. Lineage (NCBI taxonomy): Eukaryota > Metazoa > Chordata > Lepidosauria > Squamata > Pythonidae > Python > Python bivittatus. Next base: position 5,914,786 of record NW_028277033.1, read on the forward strand.
CAGGGAAAGGATCTGATCCTATCTGCATTTTTAAGCAAATAATTTATATGTGGATCGGAACCCGAGGCAGCCTTTTGGTTTTCATGTTTCTGCGGCTTCCGTGAAATAGTTGCCAAGTCAAAGAAGAATGGGGCCAAAAATATTTTTAAAATGTCTTTCCTAAATTAAAAAGCACATTACAAGGTATATTATTCTAACTCGCATATACAAATATCTGTTTCAAGATAAAATACCTCAGAAATGCCAATTTTATAGAAAACAGACTGAAGTGTTCTGGTGGAAGTGCGTGAAGATGACCGCAGTATTTTTAGAGTTAAGCAGTCAGTTTTTAACATATTTACACTGATACATTTTTCATCATAATTAGAATTGTCACTGTTATTGTAGTCCATGTATTTCTCTTGATTGGTTCCTTGTTGATATATATCATTGCTGGCTGATAGAAATTTGGATTGATTTATGTTTATATCCTGCCTTCTTTACCATCCATTCACTGCCCAGGCTGTGATCAGTCTCTGATCTGCTGAGCTTCAGCAAGATGCTTACAGTACATGTTTCCAGACCAACTCTTCTTCCAACTCTTCTTCCCATGTCCCAATTCACTTAGACTACTCTGCCCAGATTGTTCCTATAACATTTAATATATCCTTTCTCCGCATTCAGTGCATAGATCTGTCATTAAGAAGAGAAATCGAGTCCAGTTGCAATTCTATTAATACTGAAATTGCAGTCCTCAGTATTATTAGAGGTAATTTTGGAGGCAAACCCCATTGCACTCAGTGTGATTTATTTCTGCGTAACCCCAAAGAGGTATATGATGCATACTTATTTAAAAATATTCTTAACGTGGTTATTTCTTTCTCCCACTCCTACTCTGTAAAAACCAGAACAAGCCCAATCAAAATGAAAATCTAAAAGATGTATCCTCAAGGTCAAAATGAGAAACAAATTCTCACCGTGTCTTATACATGATGTTGATGAGTTTTTATATATCGGATTTCTGTAGCTACTTGCAAATGGTTCTGACTAATATGTGTGCTTTTAATTCAAATAATCACAAAATGGATGTAGGCTTCCCTAAACTTTCCTTCCCTTATATACCACAGTGCAAATGTTAACCATGAATTTTAAAAAGGTCACTATGTTTGGTCGATCAGTGTAAATTGGCTGTAGCTTGTAGGCAGAAATGAACACAGTCAAACACTTACTTCTATCATTCTTTGCGTCCTGCATGTGATCTTGCTGACTGGCAAATTTATAGCAAGCACACAGTTACCTTAGATTTGGAGTTGGAGTTGCACCAACATGTCTCCTTGCCTCGTTACAAAGAGGTTATGGCTGGGAGATGCTTCAAGTCTGAAGAATCTGGGAATTCCTGCAGTCATGCAAATCAAGGAAATACAAGTTTAGTTTCATTCCCTTGCTTAAAGTTCAGACTTTATCTATGATATATCTTCTTTGTGTCTGTGTATAGGGAGGGGGAATCTAAACAGTAGATGAAAAGTTACAGTGGTTCCCTTCCCCACCATAATGGATCACCACCAGATTGATAAAAATAAAGTATTGGAGTGAGCTGGGTATTTATTTGTTATATCAAAACATAGGTATCTGGGATTTTGCAAAATCATAGTGTTCATTATTTTTTAGCATGTTTCATTTTGCATCATCTTAACTCCTTCTTCCACCTCCACAGACTTTCCAGCGTTTGACCCTTTCTGGCTCGAAGGTTTTCATGGGCAAAAGGAGTGCCTAAAAGTATGTAGATTCCTAAGGTATCAATTTCACCCCTTAACTTCCCTGAAAACCCATCTCCAAATGGGCTGTGGCCACCATCACTTATCTGAAGTGTTTAGCAAAGCCTCTTGAGCTGATGAAAGTCACAGGCTCCTGTCTTAAACAGAAGCCTATCAGTGCTTACTAATCTTGATGCACTAGAATGATAATGGACAGGAGAAAATTGACTGCTGTAAAGAAAAGGCTATTTCTCTGCCATGGATTTCTTCCTCTTTCTTATCACTCCTGGAACATTTTTGTATTGTCCATATATCTCTTGTGTAACTCCAGTTTCTCTCTGTAATTGACGGCTTGGTTCATTCTGAAAAAAAGGCAAGGAATGCTTGGAAGAGAGAGAGGCTAGACACAGGGAATGCTTTTGATCGCACAGACAGATACACTCAGACAAAATCTACCCATTACAGCCTTATTTTAAGAGGGGAGGAACTCTTGCAGGCACCTGATTGATCTTCCAAAGGACTGATCGGTCAGTTTGAATCTCCCTTCTTGGAAGCTATGACCCACCGCCTGCATTTCTTCTTTCAAGGAATATTCCATGATGGCCTTGTGTGATGGAATGTCTAGCAGGCCTTGGGAAGACAGACAAGGCAGCGAGACAGTTAAGGAGGAAACAGGATTCTGGAGTTTTGGGGTAACATAAGAAAGAGACTCAGATTAGCGCTGCCTTAATTATGCTAGGAATAAGTAGAGCTGGGGAACGGCTTTGACAGGCTTGCAAGGATCTACTACATCATCCTACTAGCAAAACAGATCTTTCCGACCATCCAGCTCTTATTTCCTGGGCTTGCCAGTCGCACAGAGCTTGACCCCTTGCCATTGCAAGGACCTGAATTCCCTACATCAGCTGAGACAGCAAGCCTTTGCACATGGAGGCAAAGCAAGCAGAGTGAAGCTGAAGCCTCTGCTCAAACTCAGCATTTCTGCAAGTATGCCAGAGTCTACTGTAGTAAAGCAAAATTTAAAGCCTCCTTGGGGTTAAACTCAATTCTCGGGGACTTCACAGACAAGTGCATGTGGCTTTCTTTGCCATTCCTCCATGAGGAGTGTTTTTCAGTCTCCCCCAGTCTTGCCTGCAGTCCTGGGATTCCTTCCATCCAAGTCCTAACTAGATTTGACCTGCTTAAGTCTTCTAGGTCAGCTAAGGTTGGGTACAAGGGTGTCTGCAGGGAAGGGGTGGGCAAAATCAAAATGGTGGGCACAGCCAGGCAACCAAAAATCTGCCCCCTTTTAAACATGTGTCAAGCTGTAAAAAAAGATGGGGCTTTGGTTGCATGGCTGTGCCTGCCATCTTGACTTTTTTGACCCCCTGGTAAGTTAGGTACTCCCACTTAGCTGGTCCTCTGTTAGTAATCTATTAATATGCCCATAATGTCACCCACTTTTTTCTGAAATTTTAGCAATTTCATTAAACCCAAGAACTCAAAGTTCTGTAAAGGGATTTAATTTGACTTGGATGATAGGTATGATTAACCTACGAGACCATGAAGTCCACATCTAAACAGCCTCGAAGGGATGTTCATGCTGGCTGGAAGTGCTGCAGGCAACTCCCATATTAGTTATGACCAGACCTTGCTTTGACTTTTACAGATAATGTCATGTTGACAGAGCAAATCATAATCCTTCAAAGGAGGCTTTATGTGTTATGGCATGCTGACATTACTACCACCAGTGCGTACCACTTAAATCTTTTGAGCAAACAGGGTGCTGCCTCTGCAAATTAATCTGGTCTATTTCTGACAGCCATGCAAATGTCAGAAGAACTTGATATGGAAGAAACAAGCCCTACTTCTCAGTTTTTCTGACTTCTACTCAGCACTGCGGGTTCTTCTTTCTTCCTAGCATTTTTCCCACAGTGCAGGGTTCGTTTTTTTAGGATCAGCCAATGAATTGGTTGCGACAGGAATTGACCAACCAGCTTGTCACTCGAGCCTGACACTGTGGGCTGAGAGAGAGGGTCTGGCCCAAAGTCACCCAGCTGGCTTTTGTGCCTCAGGCAGGACTGGAACTCACAGTCTCCTGCTTTCTGGCCTGGAGCCTTAACCAAACTGGCTCTCCAGCTACTCAACACTGCGGTTGCCAAGTTGAATTTCAGTAATAGCATCTAAACATTTACAAGTATACATTCAGTATTTTCCCCACTACATTTTACAGATGCATGCAGACTACCATTTCTGTTGAACACCCAACTGTGAGCTTGCGCAAACTAAAAAGGTGCTGTGTTAGTCCTTGATCAGTAAAACCAATCCAGTAAAATCATACCTATTATGGAAGTTTTTTTTTTATGAAATAAATACTGACACATAAAAACAATTTATTGCCTTTTCCACATGTTTCAATTAAATAACCAATTTAATTTTTAAAAGTTTTAAAATAAGAGAAGAAGAAGAAGAAGAAGAGGAAGAGGAAGAAGGAGAAGGAGAAGGAGAAAGCTGATACAATCTTTCTAGCTAGAGAGTTTACCCATTTCTACAGAAGGAGATTTCCTGAAGCGAAATAATCCTCTGCTTCAAGCTTACAGCTCTGCACCAACTTCTTGAGGCCTCCAAACCTTCTTCAGAGGGCGTTGGAAAGCCCCTGCTCCTTACACAGCTTTTCTTCCAGCTTCTTGGAACTTTGCACCCAGTTTTAAAATGGCGAAGGTTTTTCTATCTCCTGTAGAGAAAAGAGCTCCATCTCTTTTGTGTATGTGACACAGAGCATTGCTCCCTTGAGAAGATGTGTACTGGAAGGTCTGAGTGTTTGCAATTTGGAGACATTCACAACAGCTGGCCACCATAATTAAATTGAGCCCCTCTACAGAAGCAGTAAAGCTCTAGTTTCAAGATATTGGGAAGATTAAAGAACAAAGGCCAACCTGCTCTACCTTATTTGTGGGGACTGCAAAGTATCTGTCGAGCAGTTACTGGAGATTGAATGTTGGAGTGAATCTCCCCTGATCTGGCAAGACCAACTCAGTTTCCTTGCAAGATGCTAAAGGCTGTCAGATGTTATTCCTTGTTAAAGCAGGTTATGGAAATGGTTGGTTGCAACAGATGCCTTATTTAAAAATAGATACTTTACAAACCCCACAGAAACTGCAAACATATATAAAGTAGCCTCTCCTCCAGTTGTTTTAAGAGTGGAGTGGGACTTAGATAAAGACAAGTCCTGCCTTTTTATTTTTAATGATCAAGAGACCATATATCTAAAGAGTCCCTTTTAGCATGATGCTAGATCTCTTAAGGGACCTCAGGCTCATATTTCCTAACCTTGTATTGATTACATTTTTGTAACAGATGGTGCAGACTGTAAATCATCCTCAAGAGAAAATTTTACCCAGTCTGTGTTAATTTACAGGTAAGTCCTTTCTTAATCCCTCAAAATGATATTTTTATATTAATCTCTCTAGCATGCAATGTAATAATTTAGATACTATATTAAACTATTATTACTATAGGCTTTAACACTGAAATATTATGCTAGTGATTAATTGTATTTATTCATTTGAATGTCCTTTGTTAATTTCATATTCATGTATATCAAGGGTAGCCCTGCATTCATCTGAAAGAAAGACAACAGGGAATTCAGAAGCCCATCTCCCTCAAAGAAAGAGGAGACAGGAAAAAACACACACGTACACACACAGAATAGACCTGCAATGTCCACATTTCCCCCTTGGTAAATCCAGGCTTGGAATTTGTAGCTGAAACCAGTCCCGAAGATTCCTCCCACCCCATAAATGTATGCATGTCTGTGTGTGTGTGTACATCTGCCAAAAGGCACAACACACTCCAGACAAGGGTAGGGTAAGGGCAATAGATTTATATGAATCAATAACTACTAATTAAATGTAATTGACTGTAATCTTTCCTTATCAAACAAATTGTTCCCAATCACTCCTTCTGTCTCATCCTCAGAAACCATTCTTACATACAGAAACATGCAATTATATACAATTACACCTGCACACCCATCTTACTCCCACCTTCATCCATGCTTGTTTGTCGGTTTTATATCTCTTTCTGGTGGGTTAAAATGTGCTGAAAAGGGAAGGGTGGTATGAAGAGGGTGATATGAGGAGAAGAGAAGAACTGCTGGACAAGAACAGAAAGAAACAGGAAAGAACTCTTGTTTAGGCATTACGAAAAGGGTTAAATTCACCAGGCAAACAGCCCTTCCAAGCAGCAGCTCACCTTCAAAGGTTTTCATGCTATTTCGTTGTTGTTGATCCTGACACTTGGGAAGAAAAACATCTTCCTGTTGATACATAAGATGACAATAACTAGCTTACTAGTTTCTTGCATTTCACTCAGCAGTTTGGTGCTGAAAGCTGAACTTCCATGAAAACTGTGAGAAAAGTAAGTAATGCTTGCTTTTTACATGCTTGTTTGCTCTATGCTCTATTAGTCACGATTCAGCACAAAAATTAACAAAATCTAACTGTATCAGGCTGTGATGCTTAACCTTGGAAGTAGAGTGTGTGAAGTGACATAGTTGAAAAACATTGTGTCTAGAATATCCTATGAAGAGCTGTTGACCCATAGTTAATCCATGGGAATACATAACTGATGGAGGGGTAGCTAGATCCCAAACCAGCTACAAGTCAAGTGGCATGAAAGTATCTTGACAGCCCATTATCTCTCGTATCCGGATGGCCATTTAATGAAGAAACAAAACCCTAGTTTAATATGTGTCTTGCCCTGATCCAACAGGGTTATTCTTACATTCTTTTAGTTAAAAATGTGTTACTCAGGAAAATAAAAAGGATAAAAAGCATTTGAAGAATTCCTCAGTTTTATTAGTGTAGTGGAAATATCCATGTTAGGGAGAGATATTGAACTTTAAAACACACACACACACACACACACACACACACACCCAGAAGACTATTTCTTGCTAAAAAAGCAATTCCTGCTGTTAGTAATTTTAATAATTATTTCATTAAATTTTAGTAATTTTAATAAACTCCGGCAAACTCTGGGAGGCAGTGAAGGACAGGAAGGCCTGGCGCGACATGGTTCATGGGGTCATGAAGAGTTGGATACGACTTAACGACTCAACAACAAGAATTTTAATAATTACAAGTGTATGTCACTTTATTGTCATATTCCACATCCCTACCAGTCAGAGATGTCTGCTGGGGGTGGGGGTGATGTGCAAAAAAATATATAGCTGTTGTAACCATGAGACACATATACAAAAGAGTGATTATGATATTGTGGCCACCAACTTGACTTTTTGATTCCCCACCCTGCTGACAGACATCCCTGATGAAAATTCTAAAATTTCTATGGGAAAACAGTGTGAAGAGAGTTTTAATGGAAATATCATATGGGGAGAAAGGGCTGGAAGAGTTGACTCATTATTATTTCTCCTCCCCCTCCCCCTCCCCCTCCCCCTCCCCCTCCATTGGAGTTGGGCAGCTATAACAAATTCCAATTCTTCTTCTCCTTCTCCTTCCCTTTTCCTCCCCTCCCCCTCCCCTCCCCCTCCTCCTCCCTTGGAGTTGGGCAGCTATAACACATTCCAATTCTCCTTCTCCTTCTTCTCCTTCTCCTTCTTCTTCATCATCATCATCATCATGTAGAAACATATAGGAAATATCCTTACATCAAGTCAGACTATTTTTACTATTTCCAGGACTTGAGAAGGGGTCTTTCTGTGTCATACTTGGAGATGCTTTGATTAAATTAGGACCATCTGCATGGAAGAGATCTGTTCTGCTACAAAACTATGTGCCAATAGGCCCTACTTTTTTTGCATCAAACATAATGTGTATGTTGTCATATCCTTAGTAAAGGCCACTACCTTTCTTTGCCCATAGCAGCTGACTTGGTCTCTGCATTTGATCTTTCCTGTGAACAGAAAACCTCAATCCCTTTCACTGATAACCTAAAATCAATGAATTCAGAAGGAGGAGGAGGAGGAGGAGGAGTTGTTGTACCACAGTGAGGATTTAGATGGAGTGCTATCTACTGTGTTGGACATGGAGGGAAATCCCTGAAGAAACATTAACTTTTGTTAGCTGGTTTTAATCTGTCATCTTATGACAAAAATATATTGCCTTATGCAGCTGTGCTAAGACTACTGGAAAAATAATAATCAGCACCAGGTTATTCAAATTCCCACAAGGAATTGGGAATTCAGACTGGTTTATTTTTAAGCAATGGGGGGAAAAAATGAGGTGTCAGTTTGGAAGAAATATTCTCTGTTAAGACTCACAAGGTGGGAGGTATTGTTTTTGGATAAAGGCTGCCTCTCCAAACCCAAATAGATCCTGGTTAATAAATTTATAGCAATAGCAGCTAAGCCGTTTCTTGGACAGCATAGTTTTGTCTTTTATCCATTGTGCAAATTCTATGTCTTGCTGGTGCCCCAAACGGTTATCCAGCAAGCACAGATTAGTAGTGACTTCTATTCCTTTGGTCCGTAAGTGGGGCTAGGATATGTCTCTGTTGACCTCTTCAGCCCCTTAGATCATTATTATGAGGGGGTATTTCTGCATAGCAAGTGGTACCTTTGATCTCATCTCGACTATCCTGAGAAGCTAAGTCCAGTAGGACATGGGTGGTACTTGGATGTAAGACTACCAGAAGTTGTAGCTAGACTGCAAAATCAAAAAAAAAAAAAAAAAAACCCAAAAGAAAGTAAGAGCAAGCCACTTCTATCATGTTGCTAAGAAAACTACTCAGAGGTGTCTATGAAATCACCTGGAGGGAAACCTGATATCTTACCTTCTATAGAAGTTGCCCACCGTATTTTAAAGAAGAGAAATAAATAGCTGCATTTCACAGGTGATCTTTCTAGGAGTGCCAACCATGCCTGTTATCAAACCTGGGATCTCCATAGTTTGTGGAGAAGGAGAAGGACCATTACTGCCACATATTTCTCAGCCATATGATCTGTTCATGCATACGTAGACCAGCCTACGTGTGCTCATAGTTGGAGGACCTGTTCTAGGTTACCTGAGCTGGCTTGTGCCCATAGGTGGCCTGTTCCAACCATCCTCCTCTGTGTATGATGTGGCAACTATTTATTTCTCTATAGCAGATAGAAGTGCTTAGCTGATCTCAGAAAAGCTAAGCAGGGCTGAATTTGGTTAGTCCTTGCATGGGAGACCACCAGGAAGTCCCAGGGCTGCAGGTTAGACTGGACAGTTTTAAAAACATCCTAGAAGAAAGCAATGGCAAGCCACTTCCATATATCCATGTGGTCAGCTGAAGTTGAGCTGGTTGTAAAGGAGTCTTGACCTTTAACCATGGGATTAAACATGCTACCATGGAGAGCTCCAACTATCCCACCCTTCTCCTGGCTGTTTCTCTCCTCTGATTCTTGTTCTTTGCAGCCCTTGAGAATAGTGAGTTCTAAGTGGGCTATTTTGCTGTCTGCCTTTCTTGCTAAGATTATTGCACTTCCAGAAACAAAGCCTGCTGATGCCAGAAGATTCCAGTCTGGCTACTTAAGGATCTATACTTATAGAATTTCATATTTGTTTACAGGATTAATCCTCCAATTCCACTCCAACAATTTGCCTCCAAGGCCTCCAAGGGATTCTAGCCATAAAATCAAAAATGAAATTAGTTTTTAGGGGATCTGAAGTCTGATCAACCACAGAGATGGAAGATGACATGGAAGAAACAGTTCTCAGTGTCCATTAGGACTGTCTACATTATAGTGATGATCGAAAACATATAATAGAGGAATTGACTGCCTTAAGTGGTATGAATCCTTCATTAGGGATATTTCATGGCAAGAAACTGTGGGAATACAATCTTTGGGCTTTTATGGAGGTTTTTAAAGAATCTTCTGAAGTGTGACCTTTTATAGTTAAGTAGATATAGTAATTGTGATAATGGGGGTTAGGCTGGGCTGGCTTTGCCATTAAAATCAAGGTTTTCAGTAACGGTACAAGATCTAGGCTTTGAAATCTCCATGGCCACTAGATGGCAGCAAGGAGTTGCAGAATGCTCTTTACCCCCTTCTAGTGGTCTTCTGGAACGTCGCAGCCCAGATATAGAAGTCCAAATCTTCAATCACAGGCGCTAAGGGGAAGAGTGTTGTAAGTAACCATGTTAGAGGTGAAAACTGGGCATCCCCCAATATTTGAAGAAGCAGCAATCTGTATGAGAAAACAAAAACTCCAGGGATTTATCTATCATTTTGAATGACAGATAAATAACTTTTCCTGTAAGAATAATCTTCTGTCTGCAACAATACATTTCCTTTCATTTTTAAAAAGAGGACTGTCGGGGGAAAAAAAATCGAACCTTGTTTTTAATGTTTACTATTGTCTCATCTTCCCTTACAAGATATTATTTATCACAAAGTGAATTACTGCGTGACAATGAGTTTGTCCAAATGCGGTGATGTATCCTAATCGATTGCCCAGCTTTCTTATGTAGGAGATAATATTTTTCAATCAGGATACATCTTTAAGCAGAAGGTATGAAAAACTCTCCCCACCCCCCCTTGAATTCTCAGAGTAATTCCACTGAGTTCACTGCACTCACTGGCTTATTTATTTATTTCATTGACGATATCCTGATATTTCTCCCCGATAGAAGAGGCCACATAAGTAGGTTTTCCACTTAGCTGGGTGATCCAAAATAATGTGGCATCCAGAAGAGTGCCACATCAAATGCCATGCATAAAATCAATGTTTTGAAGTAATCGTATTAGGGAAGATAGGAGCAGAATTATATGGAAGAAAATCTAGCTTTGTTAATCAACCATTGGAAACAGTGTTCCAGCAGCAGGGAAAGACACTAGGCTGATATCCACCCATATGTCTATGGAGGACAACAGTCCGCAGGTGATAGGAGGCCAAATAGGGCATTTGAGAATGTCCACAGCATTCAGGTTCTCCTTAAATCTACCTTATTTCCCCAAAATGTCCCCCAAATGGGACTGAAATTCAGCCAGCTCACTGGAAAAGGAGCTGAGACAACAGCCATAACATCTACTCTCCTCTTCCACCCTAGTCCCAACAAGTCAGGATATTGCTGTTAGTTTGCCGAGGGGACATTATTTCACTCTCCCCATCCCATTCAGGAAAAAAAAAAAAATTTCTCTGCTTATCCAGATGACTCCTGGGAAGAACAAGTCATCTTGGGTGTCCTCAAAAAGCTTGGCTGAGTTGGACCTGCTAATTATTAGATGGGAGGCCATCATAAAATCCCAGGTGTGCAGGTTAGACTAGGAAGTAAAACAAACCAAGACAGTAATGACAAACCTTAATTTTCCCCAGGAAACCTATAGAGATGCACCCGTGGCCATAAAGTAATCAGGGACTGAGATCCACTTAAAGGGAATTTTACCTATTTCTCCAGGGAATTGCACAGAACCCCAAACTGGATTGCTATTTATAGTTTTCTTGTTTCTTTGCTGATTAAAAAAATGCTTTGCAATGTTCTTTGTCATATTGATCTGTTTATGGGTTGATATTTAAAAATATACATATGGTTTAAGATGATCAATTGAAAGTAAAACATGTCTATTTAAAACATTGATTCTGGGGAAGATTTTGTTCGTGTGTTGTCTTTTCCTTATTCTGCTGATAGAGATTAATTAATTTCTACTTTTCCTGCTCAGTTCATTTCCAGCTCTCAGATTGTCTCTATAGATTCCTATCATCCAAAAATAAGCAAAACAGTCTCCATTGACTTTTTAAAAAAGGATTATGCATTATTCCTTTCCGTGCTGATAAGTACCTTGAAACGACCTAATGCCAGCCATCAAGTGGACAGATGCAAAAGATTTTTATACTTTTAAGATACTGTATATGCAGAAGAGATTTCTGCAGATGTCACCAATTCTGCATCCAATAGACTTCCATACATCTATGAAAAGTCCAGAAATATTAGTAGGCTGGTCATCTTCAGGCTTGGCTACTATAGAATGCTCTAAATGGGGCTTCCTTTGTGGCTGGTTTGGAAATTGTGCTTAGCATTGCATTCAGCTGCTAGGATGGTCTCTGGAAAATCTCAGAGACCTATGGGGAAAGTATTGTACAGGCAGCCAATTAGTTTCCAAGCAAAATATAAATTGTTGGTTATTACTTTTAGAGACCTATGGAGTTTAGATGCAGGCTACTTAAGACAGTGTCTCTTTCTATAGGATCTCTCTTTACCTGCACCTACTGAAATTGTTTGGGGAGGTCAGCCTCCATTCGCTATGAGCTGCTCTCACAGTGATTCAGTGCCCACCCTTCTCTGTAGGTTTCATAGTTCTTACTTCTACTAAACTGAGGGTCTTCTTTATTCTTTTTTTTAAAAAAGATGCTAAAATCTAGGCCTTGCCACAATCCAAAACTGAAATGTGATTTGGACCATGTGTGAATGTGCACTTAGCATCTGTCAAGAACAGCTTAAATTAGCTGTGTCATTTCTTGGGAAGGTGGCAGGAGAAGATACTGCTGCTTTAAGGTGTTTGTGACTATACACACTCCTGTGGGTGCTCTGCATCACGTTTTGCCCTTCAAATCCAGATCTCTTCCCAGCCCTACTAAACACATATACGCCCCCCCAACAAACAGGCTTTTAACTCTTGATATTAATTGATGGCTTTAATTTACCTACTTTTAACTTTGGTTTTAAATATGTCCTATTGTAAATCACCAAGAGACTTGAGTGGTCAGGGGTAGAACAAGTTTAATATAATATATACATAAATACATAAATAATGTAGGGCTTCCTTTTTTTGTATTGTCTTTAAGTGGCACTTTTATCTCTAAGTGGATATAACAGCATTTGGTGGTAATTTTATGAGATAATCAGACTTACCTGGGAGCAAGTTTCACTGAACTAAATGTAACTTATTTTGAAAAAGACTGCACTGTTGAGTGCTAAATTTTATGCAAATTTTTCCTTACATCATTTTGAATGTAAACTTTTATTCTTCCTTATACTCTTAGTTTGGAGTTGGGGATGATGGTAGGTCTACAAGTTGCATGTGAGAAAGAAATCTGGGATTAGGAAGAGGGAAAAATGGAATATAATTTTCAGCCTACAAGGCCTGAAAGGATTGTGGCTGCAGGGATGGGAGGTGTAGTCAAGATCTCTGGAAGGTGATAACCAGATAACTGCCAGTTATTTTCTTCAAACATAGCTTGATTTACAGAAAAGTAGCCATATCTAAGGATGCTATTAAAGACAGAGAAGCAAAGGCCAATAAAATTATTGGCAACTCCAACCTATCGGTTAGTTCTAGTTACTAGATCAATCTTCACAACATGATGCTTTACGTACCTGGAGGACACCAGATTAGACAAAGTGGTATTATATCATAAGCAGAACAAGAATTGCTGTGGAAGTTGGTGCTGTGCCAAAAATCTTTGGGTGCCCTCAGTATGTTCCTCCCATTCCAATTTGATATGTTCTGTGTTGAAACACCACTGTGCTCCTTAGTGATATATGCATGAATGCCGAACTGTTAGAGAACTTCCATTATATGACCCAGGTTTACCTAGGAGTATGATTCAGTGGTGACCTCATTGCTCAATATAGATCATTTATATTTTATGCTTCCAAAGTTTAATGTTTCTGCTATTTAGGTAAGTGCTGTATGATGGGCCAATATTTTCTATAGGTGGAAATGATCCTTGGTTTCTTTTTTCAGAAATGAAGGAAGTTGAAAAATACTTCATCTGAACTACTGAAAAGTGTTTAGAGAGGGAAGGGGATAAGAAGATAAGTGTCCAGCAAACACACTCATAGACAGTAGTATATGATATTACTAAACTGGTCTTCAGAGTGGTAATGTAATGCCTCCTTTGAGTCAAGCTCAACACATTCATGACTTTTCTTTGCAACAGTGTAGAAGAATTTTTACCATTCCCTTCTTCTGAGATCTTTTTTTTTTTTTTTGACTCACCAGTCAGTCAAGTGGCAAACTATTGTTCAGGAAGACACATGAATAGAACTTGATTCAAAGTTCTCGTTCATACTTTTGATGCTCTTAGTAGCCAAGTAATTAAGTCTTTTTGTGCTGGACACTTCCTCTTGTATCAACACAAGAGAGCTTCCTTTGGATTCCTATAATAATCAAAGTATGGTGGATGAATATAAAGTTGCCAACTGTCTATTTTTCCTTCAGCTGACCAGTTGACTAGGAAAAATGGAAAGTCATTAAATCATAGGACTGATCTGATGAATCATGAATGTTGTTACTGCTCTAAGTCCTGAATGTGCTGGGATTTGTGCTAGCCTCTTCATATTCTGTTAGGTTTGACCTGATAAGTTTTATCTACCAATTGTATTGCCAACAGATTCTATCCCAGCTACCTCATCCTGAAGACAGTATTTTTGTCATCAGAAATTGGCAGTGGTACCCACGAGAGATATGTTAAAATCTACCAATTAGTTATAGCATTCAAGGGCCAAACCACGGAACATGCATAAAATCTATGCTATTTCTCAGTATTTGTCTTCTCCAAAGGATGCTTTGAGACATATGGGCTACCAGAAACACAATGTGACAACCTCCAACCTTAGGTAGGACAGGTTTCCAGATCCCTTTGACATAAATTTCAGAGGTAGGTATGGTACTATCACTTCAATGCTTTGCCACAATAACTCTCACCGTGAACATATGCCACCATCCTGCTGTCTCCTGGAGAACAGCTCCTTTTCCAAAGGGTTCCTTTTCTTGTCTAAAGAACTGGATAAGCCCTAGCAGTCTGGCACAGAACCGTAGGCTAGCCCAAAAGGACAGTCAACTCTTTTCCAATTCAATAGATTTATGAAAGAATCCAGCCAAGAGGAATCGGAAGTGGGTGGCTGCAGCTTAAAATTAAATAAAATATAGACTTTACAAGTTAAAACTTACCAGACTCAGCTACCTATACAGACCAAGAACCTTAAAGTCTGAGGGCACTTCCTTGGAACTCTAAAGCCCAGACTAGTGTTTAGTCTCCATCAACCTCTTAAAGACCAAACAGGTTCATCCAATAGAAGGCTTTCTAGGGGCAGTGAGAAGGGACATTCAAGCTGGCTTGATCAGGTGTCTTCTAGATAATTCCAGCAATGCATGTTTAGCATAAGGCTGGCTCATAGGAAAACTAGCCTAGGTTGTGGATGGAAATGTACAAGTGGACCTTCCTATCTGGAAACTTATGGGAAGATCTGGGCTGCAGAAAACCATCTGACCACTAGAGAGCAGCAAGGTAATACAAATATTTTGCTGCTGTCTAGTGGTCATGTGGATTTTTTCAGCTCAGATCTGGTAGCCTTAGTGTAAGGCCCAGATTTGGGGGTCCCCAAACTCTTCAGCTCAGACTCCTTCATGAAGTTTTGGATTGTTCATTGACCCCCAAACATTATATGAAAATAATTTAATAAATACTACTTTAAGTGATAGTACTATGAATAATAATAATAATAATAATAATAATAATAATAATAATAATAGATAGTCCCATTGACCATTGGGGGTCGATATTGACCACTTTGGGGAACCCTGGTCTACTGGATTGGACTAGTAAGTAGGGAAGGAAATCCTAGTTCCATTGGACAAGAGGAGCTTTTGGCCTTGATCAAGGAAGGCAGTGGCTCCTCTGAGATTGGTTTAGACTTGACCATCATCAATTTTGAATCGAATGGTGGTGGGAACAGCAACAAAATAGATGTTGGTAGTGGTCCTATATAGTGAAGATAAAAACTGAATTCAGATATGCAATTGATGCACCAATTTGCTGGCAGTTCCTGTGTAATGGGTTGTGAAGGAAGCTCCTATTTTTCTTAGATGCCACATTTCTAAAGTAGAAATCCACTCGAGCACAGATGGATCCACCACATCTTAAGTGAGAAGATGGATCCACCATGTCTTGCGTGAAAAGCCAAAGTTGTACCAGTCCTTGAACATTTCAAGCTGCCCAAAGTTGCTGTTGGCTTGCACCCACTGAAACCAAGATAGCAAAAGAGACATGAACGAATACAGAAAAACTAAGTGTATAATCAATGCCATGGTGGCTGTTTTCCTTTTAAATTCAAATCTGCTTTGCAGGGGTATGATTCTGATCTGAGGACAAGGAAAAGAGGGGCTTAAGTCTTTCTCAGCTGCCCATATTTCTCTTCGCTTTGGCTTTCTCTGAAGTTGCTTTTCTTCCCCCAAGACGCCAGTTCTATGCTTTGTGCAAGTCGTCCACAAGTTGGAAAAGATAAGCAAAGGTTACCACCAGGCACACAATCAAGCAGCAAACATATGCTAATCAAGGAACTACCAGAGGAGCAAAACAAAACCCTCACCCCCACCAGCACTGGCAAGGCAGGCCGCAGCATATAAACAGAGAGCAAACCCCATCCCATTTTAGCACTGAAGATCTTACCTAGCCGGGTAATGAAACTTTTGCAAGAAAAGAACCAAGCTCAGAGAACCCCACGGACTCCACAGTTCAGCCCTGAGCTACACAGATACGCCTCTATTGGTAATGTTCCTTTTCCTGGAAGGACGATTCATCCCATCTTTTCCTTGGAGATCCATACATTTATTTCGGACAAGGGCCAAATCTTGCTCACAAAGCCTGTGACTAACACAGGACCACGAGCAGAGCTGGCAAAATGAAACTGAAATCAAATTTGTGAACCTGCTGAAGCAGATACCATCAGGGAAGGAATATGACCACAAAGCACTCCCAATGTAACAAAGCAGGAGAAAAGGCTGATTTGTTTTTAAGAAATCAATAGCAGCTTGGTTTTATGTGGAGAGGAGGGAGTTGCCAAATCAAGGGATGAGGACAGACTGTTCTACATTTTGTAATTACTGACTCAGGCAGCAGCAGCAGCAGCAGCAGCAGCATTGCTTGACGTTGCTCTTCTGAGCAGATGAATACATTCCTTTGCTAGCTGCATCCTAGAACATTTCCAAGAACAAAGTGATGGAAAATGGCCGAGCTCTTGATCCAAGTGGTGTCAGTAAATTTTCTGACTTCACTGGGCTGATTCCACATTAGCAGCCAGGCTGGCCCAGGAGCAGTTTAAGCTTTTCGTAAATGACACACGCTTTTCCTTCTGTCACCAACCCGGAGACCCGCTTGGGTCAGATCCCTGATGGGAAAGAAGTGAGCTCTCAGAGGGTCTCAGGGGAAGATGTGAGGAATGGCCTCTTCTGAAGTTCGGCGAATCGTTTATTCTTGGGGGTACAGAAAGAGGGAATTATGTATATATTTGTATTGTCGAAGGCTTTCACGGCCGGCATACGATGACACGGCCACACAGCCCGGAAGACCCACACCAGCCATATGTATATATTTATTTGTCAGATGATGCAAAGATGTTGCAGAATTAGCCATCTGGGCTGCAGACGACCATCAGATCACTAGAGGGCAGCAGAGACCTACCTACAACTACATTTTGCTGCCCCCTGGTGGTCCTGTGGATTTTTCCCACTCAGATCTAGTAGCTCTAATGTAACAGCCAGAGCAAGAAACCTTGAAGAGAGATGCGCATACAGTACAATCACCCCTCTAGCTAGGGGTGTTGAGCAACATTGCTTTTGATTTATTACTTACCGCATGGAGATTGGGGATTACTTGACTGGAGATCTGCTGATATTCAGACTAGATTGCATTTAATTCAATCTCCCATCGTTCTAGAAGGTTTTAGTAGCTACTCTCAGTTTTGCTCAGGGACATATAAGTAATACCGACCAGGTTTTAAGCAGAGTTTTCATGTACAGGTTATGTATAATCTGATGCTGTGATCTGTAAAATCAACTCAAATTTTTCTGAGAAGTATCCCTAATCTGGTCCTTGGGGGCTCAATTTAGATGTTATGGGCTAGTGTGACACCAGACGATTTGGCGGGGGGGGGGGTGTAAAAAAACTCAAGATGGCGGCCACAATCATGCGACTGAAGCCCCACCCTTTTTTACCTGCAGACACCCCTGTGATGTGGCCTTTTGCATTTTGCTTAGACTAGTTCAGCCCTGGGTGCACATCCTCAAAGCTAAATTCTACAGAATCTGTTGGCGTTTCCTTCCAAGTGAACAATGCTGATTGCACCAGCGGCAGAGTGGGGCCTGGTAGAAGCACCTAGTCGTCAATTGCCCCACGCAAGCCCCAATGCAGAAGGCAAAGAAACCGAAAAAGAAAAGCTTGGGTTCTTTGAAAAGCCACGCTTTGCAGCAGGCCTTTGGGACGCAGAGTTCACACTTTCCGACTGGGTAAGGAGGGAAAGGATTATGAGTTGCAGCTCCTTTTTCCATGGGAGTTTTAGATCATTGGGGGGCATCTGCTATTTTTGAGTCGGAACCAGCCAGGTTTTAGCAGGTTGCTTGGAGTGATCTTTTGTAATGCTTACTGTGTTTATGTGTGCAAAGTATTCTCGGATCAAATCAAGATCTTCCTTTCTTGGGACACTGTTTATTTGCTGAAAACTAAAGCTCACAGAACAGGAAACTCTCCATGAAAGGGGATGAATTTGGGCATAATTCACTTTTAAATGCAAAGAATAAAAATCATGGCACATTTGTTTCCAAAAGGAAGTTAACCCTGGATTTTTAAAGGGATCCAACGCTCCCCCCCTTCCGCGAGGATTACGCAGACCCTCCAACTCTCCTCTCTTTTGATTATGACCCTCCCTTTTTAACATTAAATGATTAAATATAAACCCTCGATCCAAACAGAGCCGACTTTGGCTTTGGTGTGAATCGGGCAGCCATGTTTACTGGGCATCTGACATCTCAAGGCAGGAGAGCGAGCAGGACACCTGCAAGGGGGACAGGTCCCCGGGTAGAAAGTTTCGCCAACTCTCTCGCATCAGCAGCCGAAGCCCCAAACGCGAAGAGAGAACTTCGGAGGCCGGATCGGGCGGAGTCCCCGAGAGCGCCTGCATAGCCGAGGCGCGCGAGGGTTTCTTCGCCGGACCGCTGATCGATTACCTATCGATAGGTGGCCGGCGAAAAAACCACCGCGTTCCTTTGTTGTTCCAGAGACGCAGCACATGCCGGAGGCGTGCTTCTGGCTTCCTTGGGCGTCCGCCAGATTGATTAGAAGTCTTTCCGCCTCTTCTCACCGTCGGGCCAAAGTCTGTGCTTTCCCGGGGTTTCAATTATTTAGCAGGCTTAATGTGCGCGTGCAGCTCCGAGCTGCAAAAATCCGGACTGCAGCTGGGTAGCGCGCGGGGGGGGGGGGGGAGAGGTTGCTGCGCTGCCCAAATCTTTTGTTTAGCGTTAGATCCCGAGACGCTGATAGCCGCGTCTTCCCGCTCAAGCGTTGCGCTCTCCAGCAGGGGGGCCCGGCCAGGACTGAGCCTGGCGCGGAGCAGGTGTTATAAATTCCCTGGGTGTTCACACGTTCTCTTCGCAAGCTTGGGGAAGGATCGGGCGTACTGCAGCGACGTCTTAAGGCCTTCGGATGCACTCTTGCTCCGGACTAGAACGCGCTGCCCTTTCATAGCGGAGCATTCTTGGGTGGGGTTCACACGACTCCCATCAACCCGGGCCCGAAGCGGCGGGCGGGGGGCTGCGTTTGCCCGTGCTCAGGTTAGCCTTCGTTGGCCTTGGGAAGAGGCCCGGGCTTTTGCATTCGGGCTAACCAAGGCAACGTCCTCGCTTTTCCTCCCCGCGACCCCCAGGTTGGAGGGGACCCGCCCTTCCATTTCCCCTTTAATCCCGCCGCGGGGCCGGGACCGCAGCGAGCCCCTGACAGGACGTCGCCCGGCGTCCTCCCCCTCCTGCTCGGGGACTTATTCATTCCGCGGGGGGCGGGAGGAGGCCGCCTGTCCACTCGTCGCCTGGCCCGGCCGAGCGCAGCAGCTCAGCGGGGCCGGCCTGCCCTTCCGCGGCCAGTGCCCGCTTGCCTCGGAGCGCCCCAGGCGGCAGCCGGCAGCAGGCGCAGCCGAGCGGAGCGGAGCGGAGCGCTCAAACCGGGTCCCCGCGCCGGGCAGCCACAGCCGCCTCGCCTCCTGCCCCGCCCGACGCGCGGCTAGCTCGCTCGCTCGCTCGCGTGGCCGAAGCCGGAGATCGACGCGGGTGTGCGCGGAGGCTGCAGCGCGGAGCCGAACTGCCCCGCCCGGCCGCCTGTCCGCCCCAGTTCGCGGCTGCCGAGCCAGCGGGCGGCAGGTGGCTCTCCGCGCGCTTTCCCCGCCGCGCGTCCGCGGCTCTCCCTTTCCCCAGCCGATCTATGCGGACGAGAGGCGGGGAGAAGCGGCGCGGAGCGGGCGACCGTTCTCACGACCGGAGGAGGCAACCCAAGCGCCAGCAGCCAGACCCGAGTTTTGCCCGGGCCCTTTTTGGTAACAAGTGCCGGCCGGGCTGCTCATCCGAGTATGGGGCGCCCGGACTGAGGCACGACCAGGGGCCGCCCCAGCAGGGTCGAACCCGCGCAAGAGGGAGCCTAGGGCGGGGAGGAAGGAACGGAACAGCCGCGTGGGGTCTCGACCCAGCTTCTTCCCGCGAACGCCGCCGAAAAACGTGCGGATTACTGCAGCCCGGGAAGATGCCTCTCGCCAGATGGGCCCTGAGTCTCGCCGTCGTGTGCGAAGGTAAGGTGACGGGGGACCAGGAGCCAAAGAGGCTGGGGAAGTGGGTCACGCTAAGATTTTGAGCCGACCCCACTCGGGGAACACAAGCGCGGAGAAGTTCTTCTTGACTTTGGGCCGACTTGAGTGCAGCGAAAGTCGCGGAAACCCGCAAAGTGCGCGGAGCAAGGACGAAATGAAGGACTAGGGAAGAACTTGGAGGAAAAAAATTGCCCCTGCATAGATTTCTCCTGGGGGACCCGCTTTGATTTGTGCCTGTTTTTGCGGGGGGAGACCCAGCAAAGTCCCCTCGAACATCCTGACTTTTGCTCCCGATCGCTTAACGGAGCGACCCCCCATTGGGGCCGACACCCAAGGAACTTGCTATAGGATAGGTAGCTTAAACAGGCTTAATTTATGCTCGGTTTGGGATCCGGGAAGGATGATAGACGGTGCAAATCCTATAATTCGTCATTTCAAGCAAATTGCATTCAAAAAGGCAGGGGGAATTAGAGTGAGTTCCTGGCTTTTAAAAAACTTTCCTATATCTATATTCCTTTTCCTTTCTTCCTTGCCATTATCAGATTAAATTGGCTTCAGGTTGATACAGGACGACAAGATGAAAAGTTATTGGCTGGCCCTGCTATGATGATGCTACCTACAGCTGTTCCGTTTCTAAGGCAAACAGGAAAAAAAAAAATCCATTATCTGCTTCCCTTCCATCTGGCATTGTTTGCCAAAGAGTCCTGATGTTTAGATGAATAAATCAGAGTTGGGGTGTTGCAGAAAAACTTGTTTGCACTCTCCTGGAGTGGCGGTCTCATTCAAATCATTAAAAAGAACTCAAAACAAAATACCTATTTGGGGAGATTCTTGTGCTAGATAGCCTTCTCTTTGCCTGTTAGGTTAAAACTGTTCAGCCTGGCTCAGATTGCCACCAGTTAAAGGTTTAGTTTTTTTAAAAAATGAAGTTTGCATTTCATTCTGGGAAGCGTGGATGGGCTCGCACAAGCCTCTTTTCCTCGCGCCAGTCTTCCAGACAAAGTGATCTCCCCACCTTTGCTGGCCCACTGGATCTCCATTTGTTCCTGGAACATTATGGAGGATCTGCATCAAGGGGGTCAAACACAGCATTGTCCCTTTTGTGTTTCAGATTGCTCACAGTATGGAATCAGAACGCTTTCCCAAATGGGCTATAGCCATCTTCTCTCCTTGCTTCCTTCCTTATTATTATGCATATCAAGCTTACATTTTAATGCTGGACACTAGGAGACCTGGGGTAGTGAAGAACAGGAGGCAACGAAACTCTGCATTCTACTTCTCATAATTTTTCCCCAGAACAAGTTTGTACTTTTGGATACGTCTGTTCACAGTCGTGAATATACTCCCCCCCCCAATATTCTTAATATAATAAATTCTGAATCTTAGCCTTAATTTTAATATTCTGATTCATATTTATTAGGCAGTTATTTGAATGTCTTTTACGGTAGCCTCCTCTAAGCTGAGTAGGGGGAAATGCACAACTTGAATCCAGAAAGTGAAAAGATATTTTAAAATGGTTTTGCGCTGCTTACCTGCGTGATTAATGAAGTGTATAGTAAATACTTACACAGAAATGAGTTTCCTACTTTTTAGGTGTTTGCAGTTTTAACTTTGAGGCATGCTTACTCCTGGTGACTTTATGAATATAATTCTCTCTGTATTTGGCAATAGTTTGACCTTGATCTTCTAGTGGTCTCCCAAACCAGGACTGATCCTGCCTCATTTTATGCATTGGTAATTTCTTAGCAAACATGCAAAGGATTGGCTGAGCAAGACTCTTTGTTTTGATACACGGAAACACTATTAGGAACACTGTTTCATAAACTCAGCTCTAAAAGTATTTTTAAACCTGAGCAGTGTCACTTCTGAATAGCGTTGATGTGCAATACACATGTTTTGAGTGTTTTGCTTTTAATACAGACGGTGTGGGTTCTGTTAGCAAGTTCAGCAAATGGATCACGGGCTCATTCCTGCTGGGAAGAAGATACCTGTAATGACTTTTAAAGTCTAGATGGAAAGACAAAAGCTGCTGAATGTAGACATCTCAGCTCGGTGGCTTTTGTGTTAGAACAGTGGGTGCTCCAGGTTTGATGGGGGAAGATAGGATGCATTGATTATAGGGGGGAAAAATCAACACAAATCTGGGGAAAGTTCTCCCACCCTAAAATGAGTGAAAGGTTGCTGCAGCGTTGCGTGCTGTGGATTTGGAGGCTGCACCATGGAATTAAAAGATGCAGCATGTGTGCGTTTATGCTGACAGTTTGCACTTTTGAACTTTGCAAACATCACTTGGCTTCCTTTCTCCAAGGGACAGCGTCAGACCGGGGGTCCTCAGTGAGGGGTCTGGGGGTAGCCATGTTGCAGGATCCCTCCCTCCCTGCCTGCCAGGCTCCTAGCCAAGTTTTCTTGTTTTGTTTACATTTGTTCAACAAATGTTTTAATCTTAAGGGGACAAGGGAGAGAAGCCTGCATGTTGCAAAGCAGAGCGTCACCCTCCAGCCTCTTTGCTGGCAGGAACACCTGTGGGCCTCAGATGCATCCCATAAGCTTTGTTTTAAAATCAGAATCCTGGGGGGTGGGGGCTGCAGACCAGGTCTTCATTCGGAAGTAGTTTCATCTGCTCAGGAAAAGGACCATGCAAACTGGAGATATTAGGACAAATGTCAAGTATCTTTCCAGTAAACCTGTGCTTTGTAAGGGGTTATGGCCCCTGTGAAGGCCGTTTTGTGAGGGTGCCCACAACTGATTCTCAGAATAAGGCATTCCTGATAATAAACCTTTGATGGAGGAGGTTTCATCTCATGCAGGAAGCGTTTAGGAATCTCCATCCATTCCCTTAACAGATGGTTCAGTATGGTTTAATTCAAAAGCAGCCCTAATGGCGACTGGAGCACAGAGTCAGTTGATGTGAACTGAGCCTATTCTGAAAGAGGATGGGAGATCCCCTCCTTTTTTTTTCCCACTTCATTTTGGCCCGAATCTCATTCTTTTTTACCCTCCTTTCTTTGAGACTGAAACAAAGAAGGAAAAGGCCCTAACATTAAATGTGGTTTTAGATTTTTGGCCCAACAAAGTTGCAGATGCTTAAGTGGATGGTCCAGTTGTATGAAAAAGCTGTTTCTCTGCTTTCAGAGGCACAACCAGCATTTATTGGTGCTCCTGAAAATTTGGTTTTAACTAATCAGTAGAAAAATGTTTTTCTGAGTGGCCCAGGTGTGCCTGCTCTTCTGCCAAATTCAGAAGGTCATAAAATACCAGTGGAAGAGAAATAAAATAAATAAAAATAAATAAATAAACTGTACAGCAACTAATCTGTGTTTATGAATAGTGTATATCAACCACAAGCTTCCATCCAGACCTTTATTTGATGATAGCTTGGAAACATCCTCGTTTCTCCTCTGGACTTAGCTCAGGGCCTGAGTCTGAGATTCTGAAATCATGGTATTTCCTATGTGTTTTGACAAAATTGCATCTCTGAGGTTTGTTTTATTTGGAACAGGATTGAAACCTATTGATAACATTTTTTTATTCTGATGTTGAACTAGATGCAATCTACACAAATCTGGACCTTCTGAAATAGCAAATCTGCCGAACGTGAGATTCAGATGTTATGGAAGAAAGGGGTTTGAATATTCTTTAAAAAGATGTATTTCTTCCTCCACCAGTGTTTCTTTTTTGAAACTAATTGTTATGAAAATGGCAGAGGGCATCAAAGGGAACTCTATATAAGAAGTCTGCAAAGTTTCAGAAGGATTGGTTGATAGTTTTACTGGAAAGGTTTAAATATTTTGGAGGGTGGGAAAGTTAATTTGCTTCCCCCCAACAGCCTGTTTCATCATAATCTGTTAGAGTAATAGAAAGTGGAGTTATCTACAGGGTCAACAGATCTGCAAACAGTTCAGAAAGAGAGGGTCAGGAAAATCACGGCAAAATACAAATGATTAAGGTTTTGTGGTTTTTTGTTGTTGTCATTCAGAAGTCATAGATAGTGTAATAGGATAAATGCATACTGTATACTGAAACAATGAATATCCAACTTTTTCCAGCCAAGTCTCCAGTGTTGTAACCTCCTGGATTCCACATTCACCTTCAAATCTCTTAATTTTCTTGCTCCTGGGAGAGTGAATGCCAGAATGTTATGCTCCATTAGTTCATCTTCCTCCAAATCATCTTGATTGAAGAGCCCTGATAAAACTGTGCTTAGAAACCAGGGGTATTAGTCACAAACCTTTGCCTCTTCTCTCACTCTTGGAGTTAACTTGAAAAAAAATAATCAGCTTTTGCAAACCCCTTGGCTACATCCTCCAGATTCCAGATCACCAGTAAAGCATGCGAAAGGTTCAGGACTGATATATTTCAAAAGATCCCTGAGTCTCACTTTGGCTAAATTGGATGGATAATCCTAGTGTGTATTTTAAAGAACTGAATCCCAGCTCTGTGATGAGTGCAATTGTAAAATAGTTGTTTTATAGGATTGTTGCAGATGTAAAACAGAAAAGCAAACTGTAACTATGCTTAGCAAGTAATGGATAAAGAACATCTTCCTTTATGATCTGGGCCTTCTACACTTAAGGGAATGAGTCAGAACTCTGAGCGCTCGGCTGTCTGCAGTCAAGATGGTCACCATGAGGAAGTGATTCAAGCTCTGCCTGTTTTTTATGGGTGTTGCATGTGTGAAACAGGCGGAGCTTCGGTTGCACCATTGAGACTGCCATCTTGACTTTTTTTGACCACACCCTGCAAACATTCCTAGTGGGCACCCCTTTCGCAAAGTGGCAGGAACAATAGAGAAGAATGGCAGGAGAAGAAGAATGGCAAATGAGGTGAAATGGAGAAAAGCTCCTTGAAGATAATTCTCTGACATCTATTGGATGGGAAGGAAGAGAGAGAAAGGAATGCCTGAAAAAGCATTCTGGCCCACTTCCTACAAACATAGAGGGTAGAGTTGGAAGGAACCATAAGGTTCATCTAGTCTAACCTGTAACGTGCAGGGAAACCAATCAAACTACCCATAACAGGTGGCTGTCCAGCCTCTTGAAAACCTTCAGAGATTGAGAACCCACAGCCTCTATAGGTAGTGTTCTACTGTTGGACAGATCTTATTTTTTCCTTATATTTACACAAAATCCAGATAGCTGCAATTTAGATATGTTATTTCTGATCCTGATTTCTGTGGCCATGAAAATAATTCTTGCCCTTCCCTTCCCTTCCCTTCCCTTCCCTTCCCTTCCCTTCCCTTCCCTTCCCTTCCCTTCCCTTCCCTTCCCTTCCCTTCCCTTCCCTTCCCTTCCCTTCCCTTCCCTTCCCTTCCCTTCCCTTCCCTTCCCTTCCCTTCCCTTCTCCTTGGACAGAATTTGGCTATCATGCCTCCCTTTGGTCATCTTTTCTCTAGATTAAATGTCCAAAGTGTCCTCAGCTTGTGCTCAGATCCCTGTACCTTCCTTATTGCCGTCCTCCGAACCCTCTCCAACTTGTTAATAGCCTTCTGGAAATGTGGGGCCCAGAATCACTGACTGAAACCAGAATGGTACCCAGTATTTGTTCCTTGTCAGACTTTTTCTGAAGAAAGAAGGAGTAAGAATTCTTTATTCTTGCCTTGGCAGATACGTCCTTTGATTATGTATTGCCTTGTTCTCTCAAATCAAATATTTAGGAAGTTGCTGACTCTGGCAGCTGGGATGGAATGTGATGAATGGGCACCAGATAATTAGTTATAGGTAATCCTCACTTAATGACCACTCATTCAACAACTGTTCAAAGTTACAATGGTGCGGAGCAGGTGATACTTATGACTGGTCCTCGCACTTACAACCATCACAGTGTCCCCACGGACATGTGAACAAAATTTGGATGCTCGACAACTGGCCCGCATTTCTGACAATTGCAGTGTCCTGCAGTCACATGATCGCCATTTGTAACTTTCCCTGCTGGCTTCCCACAAACAAAGTCAGTGGGGAAGCCAACAGAAAGTCGCAAGTTGTGGTCACATGAACTCCTTGCTTAATGACTGCCGCAAAAATGCCAGAAATGCTGTTGTAAGTCACTGCGATCACATGGGTCCTCACTTAATGACCACATTGCTTAGTGATGGAGTTTCTCGTCCATCATTAAGTGAGCACTACCTGTATTTAATTGTCAGTCGTTACGATGAAACAAACAATTGCTAGAATTGGAAGAGTCATAGAAGTGCTGAGATCCACCTCCTGCTCTATGCAGGAATCCAAATTAAAGCATCCCCTGTAATGGGCTGTCCAGCCTGTGCCTGGACAAAGGCGAAATGAGCATGAGGATGACTTTAGGACTTCCTGCCTCAGGTATCACAGTAGCTTCAACTAACTTGGTATGATACACCAAGATTTGGGGCATATTCATTCATAAATGGTGCCCCCACTCTGAGCAGAAGACTTGCTCTGTAGGATTTCTTTTAGTGAAAGTCAAACACGAAGATGCAGAGTAGGGTTTTGTGGATGGGACATTCTTCTGACGGAACTTGCTTGCACAAGAAGTATGGCAGGCTTTATGTATGCATCCATTCTGCTGTGAGTGTGAAGTATGGTGGGCTCCCTTCATTAGATATAGCTAGTGTAATTAAGATGGAGTTTCTTATAGCTTGTAAATCTTACCTATGAACTTAACTTGGTTAGAGAAATATGTGTTTTATGGAATGAGTCCTTGTAGAGAGTGCATACATATTGTTGCTGTACTTGTATTAGATTTTACAGATATGAGTGAATGTATCTAATGCAGTGTTTCTCAACCTTGACAATTTTAAGATGTCTGGACTTCAACTCCCAGAATTCCTCAGCCAGCACCCAAGGAATTCTGGGAGTTGAAGTCCAGACGTCTTAAAATTGTCAAGGTTGAGAAACACTGATCTAATGGATTGTCTGTTCTCCGTTGGTCTGAATTGCTTTTGTAATGCATCTTTTTTACTCCCTTGTGGCTGAACCTTGCAAGAAATTTACGCTTTAGACAGAAGGAGATTTAACAGGAGAAACATAATACAACATTTATAGTAGATACAAACATGCAAACCATTATTCTTTCTTTATTCTTTCTTTCTTGTATTTATTTTTAAATACTTATTTATATGTATATTCTTTTTGTTCTGTGGGACTAATTCTGATACTGGTGAATTACATGTTTGATTAATTTCAAAAATTGGGTGCAGCGTTTTCTTTCTAGACCCCATTTAAAAAAGAATGTTAAACTTTTCTCACTTAATGGTCAAAGTGCCTCTGGCTCTTTCTCTTGCTTGTTCAGATTGTGACTCTTACTGCCAAGGAGACATTTGTTCAATTAGGCAGACAAGCCAAAACGTATTCAGATTGCATTACCGTATGGCTAGAGTATCTGGTGTATGCTGCCCACCATCTCTTGCCATTGGCTGCTCTAACTGGGAATGAAGTTTCCAAAATCCCAAGGATTGGGGAGGCTGCTTCCCCTGGCGCTACAGAATATAGCATGTGAAAATGTTGTATGTGAGAATTCAAGGGCTGACTGTAGGCAGTCAGGAAGGAAGGAAGGAAGGAGAAGGAAAAGAGGAAGGAAGGAGAAGAAGAAGGAAAAAAGGAAGGAAGGATGGAGTGCTGGGAAGAGAAAGAAAAAGAAGGAAGGAAGGAAGGAAGGAAGGAAGGAAGGAAGGAAGGAAGGAAAAAGGGAGGGAGGGAGGGAGGGAGGGAGGGAGGGAGGAAGGAAGGAAGGAAGGAAGGAAGGAAGGAAGGAAGGAAGGAAGGAAGGAAGGAAGGAAGGAGAAAGGAGCGAGAGGACTTTTTGGCAGGAAAATCACAATTTCTTAAATCCTGCAAACACGTATCACCCCAGTTGGAATGTGTGGATCGGGCTTGATCCTTTATTTTCTGCTTCAGCCTGGTGTTCTTTCATATCTCTGCCACTGACTACACTGGGGGATGTGTAAATTAAGCTAACCCTAGGATTGTTATAGGTTTTCATCTGGTTTAGAAAAGTGTCCTGAGAGCAGGTGGGTTCTGGGTTTTGTGGAAGAGCTGCTGTCTCTTACTGCCAAGGAGACATTTGTTCAATTAGGCGGTCGAGCCAAAACGTTTCCAATGCAAAACACGATGATGATGATGATAATGCAAATAACAAAAGAAAATATAAATGCATATGACAGTATTAATATAATGTGATTTCAGAATTAATAAAATTTTGAATGTGAATTAAAAAGAGAAAGAGGGAGGGAAGCTCTGGAACATTATGTTGTACAGTAAATGGAGTAACTCCTCTTTATTGTTCAAAAGTCGTCTTCCTTTCCCCTTTGTCAACTACAACCAATGTCCCAGTTTAGAAGTTGATGGATAACACTAATCAACTGTCCCTTGCAGAAAACCCATTGTAGGTTTCTCCTAATGGTGAATAATAATTTCATTTTATTTCAATGTAGACATTGCCTAACTCCAACTGACTCTGGACAGTTCACAAATTATAACATACCTGCCCCCATGCCAGAAAAATCCATAATGTCTTGTGAATAGTTCACTATGTCTGATATGTATATCAGTTTTAATTGTTGGGGATATAACCTAGAAGAACATATGCGTATTTAATAGACCTCATTTGATCCAGAGTCATAAATCTTGTTGATTTCACCTCCAAATGTGGCAGGAATAGGACAAGGCTAAACCATATGAGTTAATGTTCTAACCCTTGAGGTGCATCTGTAACACAAGATGATGGTAATCAACTGTTATTAAACATTATATGAAAATAAAATATTTTGTGGTTGCTGCTGCTGTTGTGTTAACCCATTTTAAGATCATAGAAGTTAGTTTCATGGTATTGAATGAGACCCTTCAGTTGTTTCCCAGGATATTCAAAAGCAATGCAATAACAAGAGGGTGAAGATTTCTTTTGTCCCAGTAAGAAAATATCAATGGTGGATGTCCTGCTTGGTGGCAAAAAAGAAAAGCCATAATAGTCTATAGTACCTTGAATTCCCACAAAAGATGCTTGGAACTATGATTTTCACTTCTTTGTAATGCTGACTATCCCTTTCAAGGAGATTTTTCAGAACAAGCTTTGTTTGTTTAAATGGCAGAGTAGATACATTTTTCACTTCTGGGAAATGCTAATAAGAATGAAATGGGATGGTAGGTCATTCATGAAATCACGGTCCAGATTAAGAATCTGGTGTAATATTTGCTAGAGGTTGGGCCATGGGGTAATAAGATGATCATAGAACTGGGAGATTGATTTAAAACCATCTGAATCAACCCTCATTTGCAAAATGAGATTTGAGCTAGATATGTGCTGTGGTCATGACCAGCAATGGGTTTCATACACTTTTTAAAAAGTAGCTTAGTAGATGGATCGGAGACAGCACCTCCCCAGTGCTTCCTTGACTCAGTTTCATCTGAGTTTAATATTTTTATGGGTCCTTTTAAGTAGGAAGCTGGCACGTTGCAGATCATCTCCATGAAGTTTCCTTTACAACAGTATAGAGTGGATTTGCTGTTGCCTTCTGTCTTTTTTTTTTTTTTAACTTCCCAGCCTAGTCTGCAGTCCTGAGGTTTTCTGATGGTATCCCACCCGGATACCAACAAGGTTCAATCCTGCTTATTTATTGTTTCTTTTTTTCACAATCGGCCAAGGCCATTGAGTTGTGAGAAAGGATAACTCATAACACTACTGGGTGCAACACAATGGTGTTGCATTGTGTATACCAGTTACACAATTGCACAAACATATATGGCCTAATGAAAAAGTCCTCCTCAGCACTGCGGTGTGAGCTGTTCATCAGACCGAACTCTGCAAACTCTAGTCATTCACCCACCCACCTTGAACTTTCAGCAGAAGCAGAGGGATAATTCATTGCATTAAAACTGATTGAAAGGCCGTGTATCCAGGGGCCTCGGATTGAAAGAAAAAAGAATAGAGTTGAGTGGGAGACAGGCAACCACATGCTGTTGGTACAGGGGATTATGGAAGATTTATGCCACTTTGTAAAGTCTTTCAGGAAGCATTTTCCAGTTTGGTTAAGCATGCTTTACAATTACAAAGGACTATACTTGACTGTGAGCAAAAAAAATTTAAAAAATAAAAATCTGTTTTTAGAGTCTTTCTTTTAGGGGTTCGGTTATTGGAGGTGTACAATTTTAAAGAGGAGTATTGATTGAAGCAGATTTGGCTTGTTAAAAATGTCAAGTCACAGCCTGCCATCTAGGCAACTTTATTTTCAAATATCCGCAAAACCTTTTTACTTTGGTGTTTGTTTTATTTTTGGAGCAGGTGGGCCTTGTAAAAAACTGCAAGTGTATCTAATTCTAAAGTAGACCTGAACGTTTAGAAGATGGAGAAAAGGTGAGGGGAGATTGACCCCATCTCTGACAACCGTCCAGAAGCCCCTCAAAACCTGGTTGTATCAAGAGGCCTGGGGGTCATAAGGGAATGGTGATCTGATGAGGTGGTTCCATTGTTCATAATATCTGACGCTCTTTCCCAGCCTTTTCATAATAATATTAATTTTTGTACTTGTTGAATGTTTTTAAAATTGTTTTTTTATGGTGTGTTTGTATGCTCCCCAGAGTCATGTTTTGTGAGATGGGCAACCATATAAATATGATAAATAAATAGGGAAATCTGATTCATAGTTCAGGTTCTAGACATATTTATCTTGAGGAATCCATAGTTAGTTTACCAGAATTTTTTAAAAAGGTAGACTTTTTCAAGCTGAGCTTAACTCCTGGTGACACCATAGATAGGTCTGTGTAGTTTTCATGGCAGCAATGGAGAAATGGGTTGCCATCACCTTGTTCTGAATTGTTTTTCAACTTCCCAGTATAGTCTATAGCCACGGGATTTTTTAATGGCTTCCATCTAGATACCAAGTCTAGTTCTGCTCTGTTCCTGAGTCAAGACAAAGTCCTCCTGATGCTGCCAGTTGCTGAGACTCAATGCAGCTTACTCCAAAGTGAATATGTGCAATCGTTCACTAGTGGTGTGACCGGATCCATTGTCTCCTGACATAGTGGATCATTTTCACATATCCACTTTTTCCTCCCGTTTGAGAGCCATGTGCAGAAAAAAGGAGTTGTTCAAAGCAATTACAGCTTGCCTTCATTAATGGAAATCCATATTCTGTCCTTTGGGACTTCATAAAGCTCTGCCTACAGGTTTCTAGCATAACTTTGCAGCCATGAGGCCTGAAAACCTTACTATAGTAATAATTATTTTTTAAAGGTTCACATTCTGGAGTTATTTAACTGTGCATGCAGTGCTTCTGTATATAGTATTCATACAGGCTGATAATCACAAATTCTGTCTATTTGAAATGAAATATCTCTCATATTGTTCCTAGAGTGGATCCAGAAAAAGAAAGAGATGCCATTTTCCATGTTTTTCTTGTGCTTTCTGGATTGATTATGTGCCATCAAGTCAGTGCCAACTCTTAGTGACCATACAGATAGATTTTCTCTAGGATGAGCAATCCCCAACCTGGCCTTACAGGTTGAGTCCATTTGCCTTGCTGCTGGTCATTCTCTTTCTGTCTGTCTGTCTGTCTGTCTGTCTGTCCCAGCATTATGGACTTCTCAAGAAATCCAGGACTTCACATAATGTGCCCAAAATGTAACAATTTGAGCCTGATAATTTATACCTTGAGCGAGATTTGTTCTATAATTTGTTTATTTAGCTATCCATGGTATTCTCAGGACTATTTATTTATTTATTTATTCCATTTATATGGTTGCCCATCTCACAAAAAGCTACTCTGGGCAGCCTACAATAATTGAAT
Source organism: Python bivittatus (assembly GCF_059951505.1). NCBI lineage: Eukaryota > Metazoa > Chordata > Lepidosauria > Squamata > Pythonidae > Python > Python bivittatus. Next base: position 5,946,808 of record NW_028277033.1, read on the forward strand.
AAAACAAATACATAAAAAGCAATCATCATAAAAATATTTAAAAAACCATTATTAAAAATAAAAATATTATCCAAAATCTAAAATATACAAACTTCATGGAGAGAGCAAAAATATCAATTACAGTGGAGCCATCTAAGAATGTCTCCGGTTCCCTGGTACTCCCAAGCCTGGGGACATAACGAGGTCTTGAGGGACTTTGGGAACAATAGCAGGGATGGCGTAACCTGACTTCGGGGTGGGGGAGAGAGTTCCATAAGGTGGGCGCCATGGCAGAGAAGACTCGTCTCCTGGGACCCACCAAATGTAAATCCCTGGCCAGTGGTACCCGCAACACGTCTTCTCTGCCCGATCTAATGGGATGGGCTGATGTAATTGGGGCGAGGCGATCCCTCAGATGACCCAGCCCATGCCATGAAGGGCTTTAAAGATCAAAACCAGCACCTTGAATTGGACCCGGAAGTATATTGGCGGCCAACGCAGCTCACAGAGCAGAGGTGTAATATATGCTCTTCTGGGAGCACACAGAACTGCCCGCGCCACTGCATTCTGTACCAGCTGAACTTCCGGATGCTCTTCAAGGGCAACCAAAGTTCTCTTCTGCAAAACCAGAGTTCAAAAGCATCAGTAGTCTTCTGTCCTTCTTCAAAGTCCAACTTCGACTTCCATAGAGTGTTACAGGGAAAATAATATCTTATCTTTGTGTCACAGCATCTAGATATCCTTTTCAGTGCCTCGTTGTTGCTATATCAAATGCTAGTTTGTGGCATATTCTTGGCTGCTGTTTTCTTTACTTATGGATGGTTGATTCTACAGGGCAGAAGCTCTGCACCATCTCATCGGTGCTAAGGCTGGTTGCTGTACCTGTTGTCATCAGTTTAGTCTTTATGTTTAATCATAGTCCCATTTTTGCACTGGGTTCCTGGGTTCTCATTACTAAAGTTTGTAAATCCTTTGCGTTTTTGGCTATCAGTGTAGTGTCATCAGCATGGTGTCGGTTATTGATATTTCTTCCTCAACTTTGAAACCCATGCTCATCTTCCAACCCAGCCTTCCTCAACATGCAGTATATTCAGTAGATAGATTGAATAAATGAGGAGAAATTATACAGCCTTGTCTCATTCCTTTACTGAACTGCAGCCAGTCTGTTTTGCGGTCTGGACTGTAGTTTCCGATCCTGTGTATAAGTTTTGCATAGAGACAATGAGGTGTTCTGGGATTCTCATCTTCTGAGCACATTCCACAGCTTGAGTGATCAACACACTTCTTCCTGTAGTCAAGAAAACACATTTTGACCTCTTTTTGGCTTTCTCAGTTATCCAGTGTGTATCAGCAATCATTTCGCTTGTTCCTTGGTCTTTTCTAAAACCAGCTTGGCCTTTCCCTTTCCTTGTAGGGATGATCCAAAGCATTGTTTTCCCATCTTTGATATCTTTATCAGATGCCATTGTAATACGGCTTCTTGTCTCTTTAAACAGCTCTCTGAAACTCTTTGTTAAGCTCCTTCCTGAAATCTTCGACTTTCTTGACTTTGGCTTCTCTTCTTGGCAATTTCTACAGTTTGTTCTGACATTGAGTTCACTTTCTTCTGTTTCTTGGTCTTTGGCAGTCTCTTTTCACATTCATACTTAACAGCTTCTTTGAGTTCATTCCACAGTTCCTGTGGTTCTTTATCAGTAAGGTTCAGGGCAAAGCAGTTCTAATATTGTCCTTGAAATGATGGGTTAATGCTGAAAATCATATTGCAGATATTTTTGGGCTCTGTTCTTCCACTTTAGCTTGACCTGGAACTTGCACATGAGCAGTTCATAAGCAGTTCACAGTCAGCACCTGGTCACATCTTTGCTTGTAGCCGAGGTCTCCCAACTCCCAGCACCAATATATTCTATTTGATTTCTTTGTTCTCTGTCTGGTGATGTCCATGTATATAGGTGTCATTTTGGTTGTTTGAAGACTGTGTTAGCAATTAAGAAATAATTGGATGAGCAGAAGCCAGTGTCATTCTCCAATTTCTATTTCCTAGGCCATGCATTCCAACTACCATATGACTTCCTTCTTACTATTTCCAACTTTGACATTCCAGCCTCCAACTACAAACAACCCACCTTGCTTGTATGTTTGGTCAATTTCAGATTGAACTTGACTATAACACTCATCAACCTCCTCTTCTGCAACAGTGGTTGGATAACCATCATATTAAAAATTTGTCCACAAAGTCTAATTGATATTATTTGGTCATTCATTGCATTGCACCTAAGTATTGTCTTTGCTATACATTTACACAGAAAATAAATTATTGTAGCAGTGCTTAAAACATTTGGTTTTCAAGAATGGAGAGAGAACTTATGGTATGGAACAAAGACAGAATCTGAAGTGCAATTATGTACCAGTGATGAACATGTAATTGCTATAATGTATAGACTTTGTTGAAATTTGAAATGGAAGGAGAACAAATTAAAGAATGTATTATAAGAATTTTGGTTATAATATACAGATGGATCAATGAGAAAATATGTGGTCAAAAGGGTTGAAATTTACATTATGTTATGGTCTTAAAGAGAATTTTTATAAAATGATGTATCATCGGTACACAACCCAGAGAAATTATCTAGAATGTGTAAAGGCATTCCAAATGTATGTTGGAAATGTGAACAACATGAAAGGACATTTTGTCATGCTTGGTGGACATGTAAAAAAGCTAAAAAAAAATTGGATTCAAATGCACACATTGATACAGAGGATTTTAAAGATCAATATTCAGTTGAAGCCAGAACTTTTCATTTTAGGACTGATGGATAAACAGTTAGAAAAGAATAATGGAAGATTATTTCAATATATGATTACTGCAGCAAGATTATTATATGAACAAAGATTGAAGGATTTTGGCATTATCCACCATGGAGGAATGGTTGGTGAAATTGACAGAACTTGCAGAGATGGCCAAACTGACTTCTTTGATTAAAGAAAGGTCATTATTGACATTCATCAATGACTGGAAACCCCTAATGGACTTTTTACATAAAAAAAGAAAATGATTTTGTGACTTATGGTTTTAATGGTTAGAAAGAATAGGTTATAGAAAGAAGGGAAATATGATGTAATCTTAGAGAGAGAGGTTTGATTAGAATTGTATGCATAACTGCCGAGAGGAAGATCGGAAGTCCCCCCCCGCCACACACACACACACATTTTTTGTTCTTTTTTTCTATCTCCTTTTTTCTTTGTCTCTTCCTTTCTTTTTTCTTTTTCACATTTACTTTACTATATTTTTTTTCTCTGAATGTATTTCTTATATATATTAAATCTTTTAATAAAAACTATTTTAAAAAATGGAGAGAGCAAGAGAAAGAAAAAGTAGAGGGACTGGGGAAGGAAAAAGGCATTTTCAGGCTTTTATTTTGTCCCAAGAAAAGCTTAGATGGTTTTAGAGTAGGAAGAAGGTTTTGGAGGGGGTTGGGTGGGGAGGAATTGGGTTCTACTGCCTTCAGCCCAAGTAGAATTTAAGGGGAGGGTTTATGGAAGAATGGGGTGACATGTTATCCTGATAAATAATTTGATAGTGTGATGCTTGAAAATCAGTTGTTTCCCATTTTGATATCGCCAAACATGGCTCTTTTCAATTGCTGGACTTTTAATTGGATCCAAACGAATTTCAGAAATCTCTTCAATTCAGTTGCAAATTAAAGTATCTGAAAAAGTAGGATTAGGGAGTCTCTTTGAAGAAGAAATGATGTCTTGCCACAAGCAGAATTAAATTTAGAAATGTTTACTGAGTTAATAATGATACAAATGCAGTTATTCAGCTGAATTATCTTTAGGAATTTGGGTAACTCAATCAGCATTTTCTCTGATTTGGCAAAGGAAAATTGGGACATGATTCTTAATGGCTACTTAATGGCATGTGCACTTAGAAAACTAATTAAACATTATATTTAATAGATTTTTAAAAATTCATTGTGCATCCCTAATGTTTTCTTTTCAGAAACCCATTATAGATAATCTTACAAAGGAGATAATAGGAAGACTAATAGTTTGGTTTTCTGTCTAGCAAAATAAATTTATTAGTTTGACAGTGGAGCTTATTCTAGACTTTGGCGATAATTAGCTTAGACGGGACCCTCCTCCACCAACGTGTATCAGCCCGTGCTACTGGATCTTCAAGGGAGAAACTCTGTGTGGTTCCAAACTTCCAGGAGGGGAGGGGAGCCAAGGCTTCAGGCCCTGGCAGCACTGATGTTGGGGAATGGTCTCTTCATGGAGATCAGGAGAGCCCCTTTTTGATAGCTTTCAGAAGGTTGTTAAAAACTAAGGTTTTCCAGAGAGTTTCACCTACTGTGCCATCTCTGACTTATTTTTTATTATGACAGTGTAGGACAGTACTTGTGTTTTAATCTTACCATGGATTTTTTGTTTTTTAAATACCTTATATACCACCAAGAGTCATGAAATTGTATGGGATATAGATTCAGTAAATAAATACATTTTCCAATGGAGATAGGGAGAGCCTTTTCTTATTATCCCATTTTTTCAGTGAACATATAGGGGCCATTCATGAATTTGTCAGGGAGCTGATTAACCAGTGTCCTGTGAACTCTTGTTCTCTATTTAATCCCTGGGAAATGGTGTGAGACCCTGTAATAAATTAACTTCAATTGTTTCTTTATAAAATCCACCTTGTAGTTCTTTTGTTCAAGGGCAACCTTGAGATGAGAAGAAAAGTTCTTAGGCAGTTGAAGTGTTCTTCTAGTGCAGTGTTTCTCAACCTTGGCAACTTTAAGCTGTGTGAACCTCAGCTCCCAGAATCCGCCAGCCAGCATGCTGAGAATTCTGGGAATTGAAGTCCAGACATCTTTAAAGTTGCTATGGTTGAGAAACATTGCATTAGAGTAGCTCTGTTAGATGACAATCCACCCTCAATCTGAAAATCTCTAATGCTGGAGAACTCACCACTTCACATTGCAGTGTGTTCCACTGACTATCACTTCATAAAGTCAGGAGATTCCTCCTGAGATCTAGCTGGAATCTTCTTCCTTGTCATTTTAACTCACTGGTTCTGTCTTTGCCCTCTTAGCTAACAGAAAATAAATCTCTTTCCTCTCCTACATGACAGCCTTTCAAATATTTCAGGACTGCTGCTATATTGCCCCTTAGCCATCCTGTCTATAGAGTAAACATACCAAAATCTTTCTGTTGTTCCTCATAGGGCTTGGTTTCCAGATCCATCACTATCTTGCTAGTCCTCCTCTGAATTTGCTCCCATTTGTCACTCTCTTGTTTGAACTGTGGTGCACAGAACAGGACACAATAGTCCAAATGGGATCTGCTCAAAGTAGAGCAGAGTGAGGCAATTACTTCCCATGATCTGGACTCTGTGTTCCTGAACTCAAGATACCATTGGCGTTTTTAGCAGCTGGATCATCCCACTGTTGACTCGGGTTTAACGTGCAGACAGTAGGCATACCTAGATCTTTTGGGATCCTTTTATTGTCCAGCATTTCTGGAGGACACAAAGTTTTAACTTCTGTAAGCTGCCCAGAGTCATTGGCAACTAAGCAGCCCTAGAAAGTGACATTCCAGATAAACTATCTTATTGGCATTTGGGCTGTTAGTTTGTGTTTGTCCAGATTGAGATGCAGTGGAGCACTACTGGAAGATTGAACTGTCTGTCCATCTGTCTCAAACTGGAAGAAGAACAGGGAATAATCACACTATATTGTGGGTAGAGGAACTATGTCCTGTAAAGGTATAGTCAAAATAGACTGGAGGACAGAGCTGACATCTGCTTTCCTGCGTTTATATTAGTATCACAATGACCACAAGTATAAATGGTATTGGTTAGTAGGTGTTTATGGATGATGGGGGCTATCATTAAGTGCTTTAGAGTATTTTTGTGCATCATGTATATGTGATCATGTCTGTAGGGTCTATAAAAATACCCACATTGAAAATTTTTGTTATGACATTTGGAATTGTTTTGAATGCATCAGCAGTGCACGCATGGATTTTGAGATAGCCCAGAGAGTACATGAAACAGGTGAAGGACAGGACCATTACAGAAAGGAAGCCTAACTTGTTAGTCCCAAACTCTGAGATTGCTCATTCTTTCTTCATAGGCAAGATTGCTTTGGAAAATCTTCCCTTCAGGCTGTGAAGCACTTAGTGAGAAGGAAGTAACTTTCTCTGGATCATATTGAAGCATGTTGTCCGTAGCTCCTAGAGGAGCTATGGAATTAATAGAGTGAGGCTCTAAACTTCAACAGAAGAATCTAGATCCCCTTTCCTTTGTCCAGCTTTCCCTGGAGCAGGTCTGCTGTCAAAGTTCTCACAAGCCATAGTTGAGGTGACCTACCTGGGTTCTCATTCATGTGACATCAGCAGATGAACCCCTTTCTTCTGGCTTGGATGAGATAACTCTGATGTCAGGGCCAGCTCAGGCTTAGTTCCTGTTTGGCACCTTTTTGGAGACTACATAGCCCAAAGAGATGGATATGTTCTACCTATGGGGAAAGATGAAACCATATTTTCCTTTAGCATCAATTTAAAAGTTTAGTTTTAAAGTATTAATAGGTATCAGACTTTGCCACTACTCAGTTTACTCATAGTCCATCCTGCTCACCCAGTTGTATAATAATGGCTTACATTGTACTTAAAGGATGGTTGGCATTTGCTTACTTATATGGTCTATAAAGAACTATAAGATCAGTTTTTTTCTCATTATTTTAATGAGCAATATTTTGACTCCCAGAAACATTCACATTCATTGGACAAGTAGGCTTCCCTTTTCTCTATCATATTAATTCAGATGAGTCTTAGTTTTGGAACTTCAAATGAATGAAAGTTCACATTAGGGTTTTTTCCCCCTTTTTTTAAATGAAACTTAAATTCAGTTCATTATAGAGCTTTTTAAGAATGTCTTCTTAATTGATGAATTCAGTTAAGGGCTCAGCTAATCGGTTAATTTGATTTGGTAATTTATTTCACTTCCGTTTTGGTCCAAGAAGGCGATGTGTTCATGGATGCGTGACAGAGAGACATTAGCAGTTGAATGCTGTACATGTTAGGGACCATGGTTTTTTATGTTAGTAAGAGAAGAGAAGACCCTCTTTTTCTGGGTCTCTGTCTCTCACTGGCAGTCCTGCTGGCTGGGACTGCTTAGAGCTGTAGTTCAACAGAATCTGCAAAACCAAGATTTCCTTCTGATGGATGGTGAATAATGTATGCTTCCTTAATTGCTCCACAGATTTAAAAGCCCAATATGAAAGGTTCCTAAAGCCAATCCTACTTGGAGAAGGATAAAAAGGTGGAGAGGAACAATGAAGATAGCCATTTCAGATGGTTGGGAAGAACAATTTTGGGACTATGCTTACATTTGGATGTAGAAGTCAATAATGCAAGGCTCAATGGGAATACTTAGTATCCGGTGGGGTTTATTCTGCAAGTTAGGTGCGTCCAGGTTTGCCTGTACATTACCTCTTTTTTTTTTTTTAAGCACAAAATATTACACACAAACTTCTTCTGCATGCCCTTGTCTAGAGGCAACTTACTCTGGAAAATTGTCCCAACTTTTTTTTTTTTTTTTAATCACAGGGGCATATGAAATAGTGTAACAGGCATCCAAACGAAGTGCAACAGGATGGCTGTTAGGGGAAAGTTAGTTATTTTACAGTGTAGGGTTTTTGGGTTTTTTTTAAATCCTAACTCATATCTTTTAAACATTTGGAATTTGGAACTTAGTCTTCTATGTCTTGAGCAGAGCTCTCAAGTGTACATTTTTCTGCTAGCTTTAATTTCAGCAAAGCCCTCTCCTTTCACAGTCTGATACATTTCATTAAAATACGTCCTTACTTAATTCCAGGATATTCCAGAAGGAAATACTCCTTTGCTTGGTAATGGGTAGAACCGTAGTCTTCTGGCAACTGCTGTCGCTGGAATGGATGGGAGTGGTTGTGAGGTGCCGGAGAGAGAAAAGAAAGTGCTCCAGATAAAATAAAGAATACTGAGAAATACTCCTAGTTTTCCTTTCCAGAAACTTCCTAAAGTCTTTATTGGTTCTGAGTTATAGCTGAAGGCTTTTGCTATTGCCTCTTGAGTATTCTATAGTAAAACTGGAGAGAGCTCCAACTGTACTCAACCACTATTAAGAAACAAATTGTTTAAGCGCATGGCAGGTGGGCTGGGGTTTCTTGTAGGTCAGGTTTTTCTAAAGGGAGATGGGTGGTTTTCCTTACAGAAATGTGTAGCGATGTCCACTGCAAGGCACAATGGTGCTAAAATGATGCTATGTAAGTGGTGACCCCGTGGCACTAATCTGCCTTTACATACCTACATGCCAACATCATCACAAATAATAAATCATATTTGTGTCATGACTGCAGATTTAGCCCTCTCCTCTCCTCTCCCCTTTGGGATGCTCATGAAAATGTGAAAATCAGAAGGGAGAGTGTCTTGAAAGTTTTTTGGGGGGTGGGAGGGAAGCTGGGAGAAAAGTGGAGCCCTGTTTGGCATTTTGCAACATCAACAATTGGTATAAAAATTATGCTTCCCAAAACATTGAGTGGGTACACATTAGTCAAGGCTCAAATGGAGTAGGATCAGTTATGGTTCAGCATATTGTGGGACTAAGCCAAGTCTTAGTGATTGAATTGTTAACCCAGGTTTAGCATGTTGTGTAAACCCTTTCTAGCTCAGGACAATTAAATAAACCTGAGCAGTTCATAGCTGAATAGATAGCTCCAGGTAGAAATATGAAGTGACCACTCCCCCCCCCATTCCATATGCAGCTGCTTTAATGGGTTGAATTAAAGATACATGTTTAATGCAATACATTAAAGATGCAGCTTCTTTAGTGAGTTGACTCATTAAAGCAGCTGAGTCTTTTTTCAAGTTCACACAGAAGCTTGAAAAAAAGACATGGCTCAGCACTGGCACCATGGAAGAGTGGAAAGGAGATAGTGATATGGACACCTTTTTCCTTTTGCACATATAAGAAATACTTGGGTAGAAAGTGTTCTTTAGCTAGCTGAGGTACTTTGGGTATAACTTGGCAAGCTTTGTATTGCAAATTGCTCCACAGGTGTGCTTACAAAAAGTTAGTTAGCAAGCTTTGTGGATTGTATCATTGTATTGTTAATCACTTGCTTGCCTCCTGTTCATACTTGTAGCAATTAAGATGAAGAGGACAACTTCAGCTCCTCAATATAACCCTTGCTAAGGGAGGGGGAGCAATAGCTGCCTACTCAAAGTAATGTTCTCATAAACATATTCCTAGCAAAGAATCACTTATCTAGTTCCCAGATTATTAACCAGGTATGCCTTCAGCCCATCCCCAGGTGCTGTCTGTTGGAGACCGTGTTTTCCCTTAAAATATCCTTGACAGAGGTTCCGCTATCTAAAGTTATGATCCGGTCCACCCTGAGATGTGCTACCAAGCCATCTCCAGGTATTACTGTTTATGCTCTCTGTCTCTTTAGAACGAGTACAAAAAGATGGCCCATACTAGACAGTTTGAACCTCAGCCTAGACCTAGAGTCCCAGGATGTTGCCACACAACTGCCAGCCCCATCCACTGCCCTTCTTGGCAACCTCAAAGGACATAGATGGGGACATTGTTCTTTCTCTTAATATTCCCTCAGTAATATCCTTTTTGGCATTTCACCTTGAATCTTTGAATCCCAGAGAACCTGTGGGCTCCCAGCTGGCCACCAGGTGGCAACATAGGCTGCTTTGAAAAGATTTCCCAGGGGTTTCAAAGACCCCTTCCAAATCATTGACCACTGTGCTGGGTTAGGCCCTGAAAAAGTAGTGGAAAAAATGACATGTATTCACTAATAACTTGTGTAAGATAGGTATGCACACCTTTCAGCACATGTAAAATTTGGTCATTTGCCATACTTCTGCAAATATGTCCAAATATACATTTTATGCATATTCTTCATTAGATACTCACATATTTCCTAGCAGAGTGGTGAGATGAAAAGGCCAAGAGTTCAGAATCTTGTTACAGTTTTCTGTTAATAGCTAAACTGGATTACAACACAGTTTTATTTCCGCAGCTACGCTTGAAAAATACTTGGAAACTTCCACACCACAGGACAGGCTGCTTTCAGCCCAGAAGTGAATTTAGATCTTCCCTGGAGTTCTGCTTGTTTTGGAATTTCTAAAGTTGGGATGTGCAATTTTTTCCAGGCCGTAGATTGTTTTTAAATCTTGAGCAGCATCCCAGGGATTCAACTTCTAAAAGTAGGAAAAGCCAGGATGGGGAACAGGATCTGTCATGATCAAATCCAAATTTGCTTTAGTTTAAGCTGAATGTAACTTTAATTAATTAAGTGTTAATTAATTACTCCTTATCAACCATTGCCCAAGCTTGCCAGGCTAAAACCCCAGACTTCTCTTGAGGAAGAAGATAGCACAGACTGGAGATCCATTAGAACAATGAGTTTGATGCCTTTACAGGGAACCTCTTGACTGGAAAAGCTTTCATTGCTGGAAAGCGATGCTGGATGGGGTGGATGAGGCTGGAGTATAATGAAGGAAGAAGCACAGAGGATTTAAAGGGAGAAGTGAGCAACATCCAGAAAGACCCAGGGACATTGTATGGAGCCATCCACAAAAGACCAGATTCCACCAAATGGCTGTGCTTTTTTCTGGAGCTGTGGGGATTCTTTCTCTTATGCTGAGTGTGCAGGATAAGACTCAACCACATCCAAAAGCTGAAGGAAAATGATATTGAGAGGTTTCTTCAAAGAAGAGGCAGCGGGTCTGAAAGCCTGCTTGTTTTCTGTCTTCCTGCTTCCTGATGGGAACCACCTACTCTTTTTTCCATGAAGTCACATCCACGTTATAATGTAGAAGCATGCTTTCAGGAGTGGACTTGAGAACCAGAAGGAGTTGAATCCAAAGGGTTTTGACATGTTTTCCCCGTGGAATGAAAAAGAGTTCTAGACCTATTTATCACATTAGAAATTTCAGTTTGGTGACAAGTTTAGAAGGACATGGCAGGCTGCCTTTCCAGAGTTTAAGGAGACTCAATTCTATACTTTTTTCTATATAATCCCGCTGATCAATGTAGGCCCCTTTCTGGAACCGTCAGAAGTTAGATCGATGGCTTCTAGAAAGAGGGACTTTTCTGTGTGTTCTCTAATTGTGGACCTCTCCATCTTCATTTACGCCACTGTTGCTATTTTTTAAAGTGCCTGGCCAAGTGTACCCCATTCAGTGGAGCTTTTAATTATATTTACATTTTCAGCCGTGACTGCTTTTAAGTGTATAGTTTCATTCGTTTCTTTTTTTAACGTTGCCTTGGTTATTTATGTAATAGAAAGATTGGGTTAAAATGCACTGAGAGAAAGGGGAAGACAGAAAAGGTCACCATTGGATGGCATGGATGAGATCCTCCGAAAGCGAGAGGTGAATTTTTAAAGAACAGAAGCAGTGCATAAATTGGTGCGTGGACCTGGTTGACCCAAGAATTGCGTGCAAGGATAGGAAAGTATGCAAAAGTATGGTCGGGGCCTTGCTGGAAGAGGATCCAAATTGGCAAGATGGCAAATGGAACATTGTTTTTGAATGTGTGTGCAACATTGTACGTATGTTCGAAAGGAGTGAGGCTTGCACTGCAGGGTTCTATCTACCATCTTGGCAATTTTGACCTTCCCCTTGCAGATGCTCCTGCATGTAACGAATGGTGTTGGTGTGAACTAGATATTTCCTTATCATTTATTTCATGCTTTGGATTTCTTTTGGCTTACTGTTTCTGCTCTTTGCATAATGTTGCTATTCTAAAGAGAACATTGCAATGAGTATATATTACTTGTATGTGTACTATGTATCACTTGGGTATAAAAACAAAGCCATTTTTAAAATTTTAATCTATACCGAAATGAAAAGAAATAATAATCAAATACAGATTAATTACAATTTCAAAAAGGAAAAACAAGAATATGGTTAAAAATGGAACGGTAGATATAGATAGTCCTTGTTTAGTGACTGCCTCATTTAGCAACCATTCGCACTTACGACAGTGATGAAAAAGTAACTTTACAACCAATCCTCACATTTGTGACCTGCTCAGGACTGTAAAGAAAAGGAAAGCTGAAATCAGATCATAAGCATGGTTGCCATTTCACTTAGCAACTGCTTCACTTAACACCGAGTTGCCCCAATTGTGGTTGCTAAATGAGGACTACCTATAATGCATATTAGAATATATGTGTGTATCTATGCATGTGTACGTATATACATACATACGTGCAGTCTATCTCAAGTCTTAAACAGTAAATTAAAGTTTGACAAAATGCAGTGATATTGATTAAACCTTTCATGATATTGATAAAAAGTCTATTCATATGCACATCATCAATAATGGTTTTAAATCAGATACAGTGAGTTTTTCCACTGAACTCAAACAATCTTCTTAGCTGTTGCTCACAAGAATAGGTTCATAGTTTGATAGATTCCAAATTTGTCAGATACTATTTAGCAACACATTCACATCTTTAACCCTTAAATCTTTTCCCAGTACCCCATTTACACCCTTATTAATATTAAACCCAAAGTGTCAATATCAAACATGCCCCAAATATATGATTCACTACTCCTTCTGATTTGTAACACTTAACTAAAGCCTTAACTTGATCTGGAAATTAAATTCTGGTTAATCTTATGATAGTGAAATGAAGGAAAAATCAGGCATACCTGTGGGTTCAAGTAACTATCAGGTAGATATTTGTTTTAAAAATTCTCCTGGTTTGTTGGTTGAATCTATATGAAATAAAACATAAATTTAAAAAAATTCTATCCCACTCTTGCAATAAAATATGTATCACAGTGGGGAAAAAGACACGTTTATGTAAGATTGATTTTTGATATGGTTCCTTCAGCTGGTAACTCTTTTAGCTATCATATATTTATTCAAAAGTTATTATTTCCTTTTGCTTCTCTGTATTTCCATAAGTTGGGTATCTGAAGCTCTTCAGGGTCCAAATTTTGTGATAGTGTCTGTCTTGGAGCCAACATATTTTGGGGACAGAAAATACATAAATAAATATAAAGCAATTTGTCAAAATTCTTCTAAAAACAGAATGGTATTCATGAGGTGGGGGGAGAAATAAAAACATGTCAAGTTGGCACAAAGATGTGATCAAAAACCCATGAAAAACTGAATTGAATAAATCAGATTTTGTGAGTTTAAAAGCAACAGCAGTTTTCTAATCAGTAATGGAGATATTAAAATTGCAAAGGCTATTACCAGATTATCTGTGTTGGTATTAAACCATTGTTTGTGTTCTGCTGAACAAGGTCTTAGCCCTTAAAATGGTACCTCTTCAAAAATAGGTAAGCATTACAGAGCTTCATAATTTGACAGTTATTGGCTATTCCTAGAGTACTTTCATGAATCTTTAAGAAGACATTCTTAAAAAGACATGAATCTTTTAAATTCAGTTCATTATACAGTAGAGCTTTTTAAGTTTCATTAAAAAAAAAAAACCTAATGTGAACTTTCATTCATTTGAAGATCCAAAACTAAGATTCATCTGCATTCATATAAATTCTTACAGAGCTAAAGGCGACTCTCTTGGGTGGTGGCAGTTCGGGAAGAGAACTGGACAAGACAGACTTAATTGAAAGCATTTTTTTCTCATCCACCTTGAAAACCCATCCTGGCTGTTAAACCTCTCCTGAATCACTTGTATGGAGAGCTCCTTCAGGCTAACTGTGCTTTCGCTACCTCAGTAGACTCTTCTATGAGGAGGAAACTCTTGAATCTGGTGACACTGATTGCTAGGGAATCAATAACAATGTATGGCTCCAGAAACCCAAGCGTACGGAGATTTAGCAAGCCTTTGCTGCAGAGAGTACAAGTTGGATTGGTCATTGATTCATGATTGGAAAAGGGTCCTTGCATTACCTGGTGTGTTCCTGCTGCTGAGATCACAAACCTATTTTCAAATGTGTCCGTGCCAAAACAAGAGATCATACCTTTAAGATTGGGCTCAGTGTCTAAGCAGGAACTAAATAACATCCCACCTATATAAGCTGTATCACACACAAACCAGAATAAGTCATTGGAGAAAAGGTGATTTGTTTTTTAAGGATGAGAGACTGTTGTTTACAAATTAGGCTATTTGTTTATCTACGGATCAAAAGATTCTGCTCTACTGTTTGGGCCCAAGATGAACTAGGGCACTGACAGCTACAGTCCTTCGGACATGCTTGGATAAGAAATCAAATTGTAAAAAATGAGGAGCATTCATTTCTTTGAACAGGAAGGAGGATTGAAGTTCGTTATAATTATGTAAAAGAAATACATAGCTCAAAAACCATATTGCATGAATAACACAAATAAGGTAAAAACAATTCATGATCTCATGTAATTGATAGGATAATATCAGTGGACAAGTCCTTTCTTTGGTTAACTGGCAAAAATCCATTAGAGCATTTTTCCCCCTTAGCTGTTGTGCATATTATGGAGGCAGACATGAAATGAAAACTGCAGTAATCCAAAACTCATACAGGAATAAACATCAGTAAAGCATGGCGTCTTTCTGTGTGCATGTCAGTGATTTAATTTGTTCAGCCTTTAATGCAATTTCTGTTGCTTCTCCTTTACCGTTGCATAAATGAAGTGAGAAGGGCTTAAGTTCACAATGTGTTTTGTAGAAGCTCCCAGAAAGGATTGTGCATTTTAAGAGGTAACTTTAAGATGCTCTTTTGTGTCAAGCACTGGGTTGAAGCATATAGGAAGTGCAGACTCACCTGGAGGGAGAATCAGAAAAAGTCAAGAGGGCAGTTGTGATCGAAGGCCCGCCCCACACATGTAAACAAGGGCAGAGCTTTGATGGCAGCTGTCTTGACTTTTTTACTCTCTCTGGATACCCCTGGAGTGCAAAAGATAGTCGGTCAATTTGCTGCACATTAGACTTGGAAGCGTGGAAGAAAAACTGAATTGGGGACAATTCATGGAGAGAACCAAAATACTTCTGGTGCTAGGATGTTTTGTTTACTCTCTTTAACTGTACAGGGAGGGTGGAAAGTAGAGTACATTGTATTTCAAGTCATGCCCCTGTCTTGGGAGCAGCATAGCTTATTTTTTATTTAAAAGATTTACGTGCCCGCCCATCTTAAGCAACTTTGGGCGGCTCGCCACAACAATAAAACCAATAAATAATCACAAAACAGTAAAAACAGTGAAACAATAAAACACAAACCCTGCACCGTAATCATTTCCTTGGGATGTTCTGGAGATAGTTCTGGAGATCCAGGGGTTACCCCACCACCACCACCCTTTACAATTTTCTGAAGGGCAGCCAAGAGCAAGCTTTTATGTAGAGCTTTGAAATGCTGAAGAATGACACCAGGGTTTGTTTTGTTTGGGAAGAGGGGATGTTTTATGATCTCTTCATTCGGTAGCTGAATGACTTTTGATTAATGCTATAGATTTTATATGGTAATAAACTGCTGGTATAGCAGCATTAGAAATAAATAAACCTGATGCAGAAGTTCTTCTGAACGTGTCTTAAGAATTAAACATTCTCTGCATTTCATACTATAGTACTATAGGTCAGTATAAAGAAAATGACGTGGCTATATAATCATAGTGATAGCTGTATTTTTCACACATAATTTCTGTAGTGGTAGCGGTTGTAGTGTGTATATTTTGAAAGCATATGACTGAATAATGTTGAACTATTACTGCATAATAAATGCCCTTCCAAAGCATTATCTTAGTGAAAGTTTATCTTTGATTCTAATGTTTTGCAATTTATCTGTCCATTCTCAGAGAAGCAGAGAGGTTTGTGAACGACACTGGATTTTGAGTTGTTTTGCGGACAAGCAGTCTGGGAATTGTATGAGTTTATCTAATGCATTTGGAGGACCTGAACTGAAGAAAATAAATGATAGAAGCTATATGGAATGGAATAAGGTTCTATCCTGAAGACAGGGTTTCTAGTTGAATTAGTAAATTAGTAAACATGTAAATTAGAAAACATGTTCTTACAGATTTTAACTCTGTTAAGAATATTTTGAACTGGCTGTGTTTCGATAAAAAAGAAACACAAAATGGCTTATGTTTTCCAGTGGAATGAAATGCAAAGCTGTTTGAATATTCTGGTCATAGGGTATAACAGGAATGCTGGAGGGTCCGAAGAGTAAAGTGATGTTGATCCTTCTGGAAAAATCACCTGAAGAAAAACTGCCCAAAGGGATAATTTTTAAAACATTTTGGGAATAAAAAATCCTCATAGGAATTGAAACATAGCTCTGCTCTTACCAGCTGAAAAATCAGTAAGCATAGATTAGCATGAGAAAAGCCCCCAAGGTTTTTCTTCAATAGATAATTTTTTTTCAAAGCTTTAAATAAGCCCGGGAGTGTTCTTACTACATATTAATAGAACAAAAGAGCTAATCTCTACTACTTTTTTTTTTAATTTGAATTTGACTTTAAACAAACCAGGGAGGTGGGCAGATGAAAATTGGTTTTCCTTCCCCATGTTTGAGTTTTTTTTAAAAAATTGTTAACATTATTTTAAAATAATTGTAAAGCTGAGTACCATATGGCTTATAATTCTTCTATTAAACAGTAGAAAACAAACAAAATATGGTTTTGGCTTCAGGCTTTACAACCAAAACACATTCTGAATCTGATCAGAGTAATTATGTACATAATACACCCACCGTCTCCCAAACTGACATAAACTATTTTAATTTTTAAATGATTGCTGGAAGCAGTACATCAGTGGGGCACGAAAGTAGACATGGACTGCACCCTTTCCAAAGTCAACCAACTAGTCTAAACTATTGTAGAGATTTTGTAAAGCCCTAAAGCTCAGCATCAGCAGGACACAAGAGTGTGCCAACCAAAGCTCAGCTAACAAACCAGCTGCCGTACTAGTAGCCTTTACTTTTATACAAGCTCAACAGTAGCAGCAATCCCTTGCGTGGTGTACACACTCCATTTCCTGTCTGCAAAATAAAGCATAGCACAGCATGCGTGCAGTTCTCTTACCCACATAAACTCTAAATTCCACATTGGACAGGTTTATTTATTTATTTACAACATAGCGTTTTTCGAAGCAGGCCAGATACAACCACCTTGTTTAGCTTGGCAATGCAATTGCTTTTTCAATACTCCCAAATCTCTCATCTGATATAAATACCGCAGGGATACGACTGGTCCCTGCTGCTGTACAGGATACAGTGGAAAACGTTTGAAAGGAAAAACAAAACCCAATCAGATGCTCCCAAATGGTATTCCATCTGCAATGAGCGGAACAACCGTAGCATTCAAAAGGATGTCTCTCAAAATGTCTACCTTTTGCTTGACGCTTGGAACAGAACTATGTATTGAGGCTGCAGCATTCCAAGCTCAACATGTTTAGCATATGCCTATTAAGGAAATATTTCATTTCACAGAACTGAAATTGCTTCTCTGATTAAGTACTAAAGAGTCACTTTTATGTGAGATGGTTGACTATATAACTATGATAAATAAATAAAAATTTGATGCACTCTTGTTAAAGTAGGAAGGGAACCAAAAGTTTAGATAAATCACAAAGATGGTAATTGAAGAAGAAAACAAAACTTAAAGCTTGCTTCTTTTATTAAGCATTCTATAAAAGTCTTCAGAAGATGACGTCAGGTGGTAAATCTTATCTGGGTTAGACTGAGTCCTGTTAGTAGTTGGATGGAAAACTTGTAGGCTAGACTAGGAAATTAAAAATTGCCCCAAAAGCAGAGAATCCTAAATGACTTTTGTACTATTGCCCCAAAAAACTTATGCAGGTGGTCACTGTGAGTTGAATTTAACAACCCCTTTGTTGTTAGTAAAAAGTGATTTGGGAAATTGGAATTGAAGACATCTTAGCTTCAGCAGAGGAAGTATAGACATTTTAGGTTGCCACCAGTTATCAAGTTACTGGTTCTTTAGATATCACATTGGATTTAAACCACCAGATTGAAAGTGTTTGAATATTTATACCAGGAGAAGTAATTAAGGATTCAGAACAACCTCTTTGGGCATAATGTTTTGGTTCTCAGGAGAACAAAAGATTATAGCTGATTCTGAATCTAGTGTCTAACCAATACCACTCCTGAGAATCTTCAGCAAATTAATTAAGAAAGCATAGTCAACATACAGAGTTTTCCTATGTGGCCTTGAGTGCTAGCTTCTAGCTGAGAATTATTGCTCTAACCTTGAATTCCATCATAGCAAATCAAGTTGTTTTCAAGGGATAATAGGATATTACGTTAAGTTAAAAAGTATAATGTGAGGGAGCTATGTTGTGTGAATGATTTGCTGTCTACTGCACACAGCTTCTGGTCTCCATGTAGATCAGGAACTGGCCATAGGGGCATTGGCTTACAATCAGAACAAATGTGCAAATCAGTGATGGATTAACTCTGCCTTAAGTAAAGAAGAAGAGGATTCAGAGTTGAATGGAATAACATAGCATTGCCAGAACAAGGTACTGTGTCTCTGAGATAATTGGCCATCAAGGCAACTAGGTTAAAAGGTATGCCACAGTAGGCTTTGCTGATAAATGTCAATAAAACATCTAAAAATAGCAACACAGATATAGTCTTAAGTTGATTAGCAGTAATTGCCCCCAAATCAGTGTGGTCTCTGATGGGTGATGTCATGTGTATTATTCTCTTAAAATGATTGTAGGAGACTTGGCCTTTGGAAGAGTGCTTAGTTGATAGAAATGTCTTCCTGGTTTTAGAATGGATGCCAAGAGTCACATATCAGAGGACACTTTATGTTAGTGAAGACAAATGACAGCATTTTGTCTTTTTTGAGTCCCTAAAATCTTTCAGAAACCCACACAGTTAAAGCTGGGGAGAATAAATATAACCATGAAAGTGAGTTTTCAAATATTTACAAGAATCTAGAAATTGTTCAGAGAATTGAAACATTTGAACTTATGGGTTATATACAAGTTACACACAATTATAAGGTCTTACTTCATAGGTGTTGCTTAAGAAAAACTGTGGGAAGATGCATATGATGAAACAGGGCTCTGTTAAGATACCCAGTTTGCCCCTTAAGGCCCAGTTAATGCCTCAAAAGGCCAAAAATTTGAGCTCACCCATTTGTGTGACACTATGAAATCTCTAGCCCCATTTCCCGGGGCTAGAAAAGTCAAAATTAAAACAGCGGTTCCTAGTTGAAATAAAGACATCCATTCTTGATTTAAAGCAATTGGAGCATGTGTTTATAGTACTATGTGTTTAACAAGGGTCTGTAATTGCTCTATCGCAGATGAAGCATTTGGTTCTGAGAATTCAAACAACAATGACTGGGTAAGTTAAACCATGGGCTGGATCCATGTGTCTTTGCTGGTGCAATTGGAAAAGTATTTCATGTGTTGATTGGAAGTGTGGATGGTCATACTGTCTTGAGCAACAGTTGGTTACACTGCAGGTGATGCTATTCATGAGGACTCCAAAAGATCAGATTTGGAGAGATACTGTTGGGAAAGGGAAATGAAACTCAGATATGGAATGTGGTGTTCTAGAATTGATGGGCTCCCAGAAGTATTGAACCTCATCTGAATTTAGTTCTTTCACTTGTAGTCTGGAGCAAAGAATTGTCTTGATAAAAGAAGGGAGTGGAGTTAAATGTATGTGGAATACCTTCTTAACAATTAAGTTTTTGCAAAATGTTTCAAATTTGACCCACCCCAAATTCAAACCCCCTGTTTTGAGTGAAAAACAACCATTTTGAGGTCAGAGTGGATGGCTTTAGTCATTTTGGAAGTGTTTGAAGCTTCAAATGAACCTCCTCTTCTGCATTTGAAACCCTGTTTTGAGACTGAACTGTTCTCCTGTTGATCAACACAGCCTGTTGTGCCCTCAAAACAGGCACTTTGAACATAAAAAGGGAAGCTTCAGATTCAGAAAGCTTTGAATTCAAAACCTTTTGCATACACCTCCTAGCAATGAATAGCCAAAACGAAGTAGCAGAGCAGTTTCAAACTAGAGCAGTGTTTCTCAACCTTGGCAACTTGAAGTCATGTGGACTTCAACTCCCAGAATTCCCCAGCCAGTTGAAGTCCACACATCTTCAAGTTGCCAAGATTGCGAAATACTGAGCCAGAGGAATGACCTGGTTTCCATTGCTCTCATTTTAACACTGAAAAGCTGAGGTGTGCAACTTCCCTCCACTCAGGGGTAGCTCAAGTCATCAATTTGCTCTGTAAATTTCCTCCAATACCAAAATGTGCAAAAAGAAAGCAACTGAAAAGTGTGCAACACACTCCCCAGCTCAGGGTGGAGTGCTTCTCCAGATGATGGAGCAGCCGCAAAGATGTGAGAATATCACTCGGACAGCAAGTCGTGCTGGGAACTCCTCTGGCAGAATTGGGGAGGGGGTTCCCTGCTTTAAAGAAGTTAGTAAAATAACTGAGGAAGTAACTCTAACCAAACTGTATGAGAATATGTTTGCCATATGCTGAACTCTGAGGTGATGACTGCAGGGTCTGTTTCCAGCACGTTTCAAAGGACAAAGTCAGAGGTGGGAGCTTTTGAGCAATTTTTATTGGGGGATTTTCTCCAGTAATGAAGCCCTCTGTGGAAGAAAGGAATCCAGCCAATTTCTTCTCGATCTTTAAACGTAGGTTCCTCATCTCTGGGGACATCATAATTAGAACAGGTCCTTTCTTCGTACAGAATTTGAAATTTAGGGTGTTTTTTTTTTTCATTGTGTCAGCATTACAGTTTAGAATTATGGTCAAGAGCTAATCCAGTGTGCAGGAAAGGCAATTTCAAAAAGATCCTTAAGCTAGTCTGTTTTGAAATGCTGCAAACTTGGCCCTTTCTAAATGTACTTTCTGGAATTCTCCTCCTGCATACAAGAGTGCCTTGAGACTAAGTGCAGAGCTTGTCCAAGCCTGTGAAATCTGTTAATTAATGTGAATCAAGATTAAATATTATTATACTATGATTAGCAATTCCCACCCCTTTGTGCCACCCACTGTTTTCCCTAGCAACAGATTTTCCCAGATGCTTTAGGGATTCGTCTACAAAACAAAAAGAGATTTGTCTTCTAGCCATGTGGTTATCTCAGAGACAGGAGATCTCCGAGCATCATTTCATCTTGCAGCTGCACCAGGTACGTTCCAGGTTGTGTTCAACCAGCATCTTGTTAAAGATGATGTTAAAGCCCTAGCATCTGTGTTGGCAGAACATCCTTTGTGTTTTGGTTAGCTTTGTGTATTGGGTGTACCCAGTCTATTTGGTTAATTTATTTCTATTGTTTTGGGTGAGGCCCAAAATGGGTTAGTTCACTGGTAAGTTAACATATTATGTGAATGCAACCCCAGTCTCAACATTTGTGAGATGTTATTTCATCTCCTTCACTTCTCATGTGCTTAATGTTCCAAATTTCCATGGTATGTCTTCTAGTTCATGTGGTCTAGAAAGCACCGTGAAAAAAAATTGGAAGAATGTCAGTAGTGGAGTGCTGAGAAAGTGGTATTGAGAATTGACTTTCCTGTGTCTGACACCCTTCCATATCTTCTGCAATCTGGTCCAACCTGAAAGCAAGTTGTTTTGGCTCAGCAACTTCTCCAGTTATTGGTTGCTTTCTGACTCCATCCCAGCAAGATGGACTATGTGGAAGACTTCAACTCTCATAAAGCATAAGAATATATTCTGGGGATTCTGCAACTCAACACAGCAGGATCCACTGTTTCACCTACACTGGGAACATAAGAACTACATTTCTCTCAGTATGACGTTATGATTAAGCTGTATAAATTTACAGCACTGTCTTATGGTGATACTTCACAAATGCTGCAACATCTGGCCCTTGATCTGGAGAATGAAAAGTGTTGTGACTCCTCCCTACCCTAGGATTTATCTCAGAGGCTTAATATTCTAAGCCACATTCTGAAATACAGCCTAAATCCAGTTCCAAGCCAAAACAGGATGAGTTCCCCTGTCACTAAAATAAAGTCTCCTTGAATTGAATGCAACTTCATGGACACATTGATGCAGTTTTTGTGGCAACCTTCTTTCCTAACTAGCCTACAACCCTGGGATTTTCTGGGAGTCTCCTATCTGGATGTTAACCAAGTCCAATTCTGCTTAGCTTCTCAAAATCAACCAAAGTCACTAGTATATAATAATTTGAAAATTGTTGGACAGGCCTTCTCTCATTAGATTGATTATTTTTAATGGCAAGTACCCCATGCTTTGGCTTGGAAGATAACAATTTTGATTTCCTCTGGAAGCTTGTCAGTATCCTTAGCATCTGTATTTGTCCTTTTCTTGTTAAAGACATGCTGTATATTAGATTAGAGGCTTGGAACAGTGATCAAGGTAATAGCCATTTCATTTGAATTCCTTCCTGATAGGACATAGCATTTTCTTAATTGCAGTAAGTACCGATAGAGAAAAATCTGTTGATGACCCATCCAAGTTAACTCTATCCTTGCCTGCTTTGATTTTTCTACACTTTTCAGGGTCTTTCAAGTTACCAGTAAATGACATCCATAAACTTGGCAATTTCTTGGGGGGTGGGGGGACACAAACTGCAGCTAATTAAAATCTCTTCTACTGCACAGAATGCCATCAAAATAATTGCAAAAAGAAAAAGAAAAAAAACCCAAACAATTAAGACAAAACAGCCATGGAAAGAAAGCTTCAATTTGAACGCTGGAGGCAAAAACATTTACAGAGAGAAAATCAGGCATTGTTCCCCCCCCCCACCCCTTTAAAATGGAACACTGCCAAGGTTTGCATTTATGCCCACTGAAAGTTTAATTCTGAAATAAGCACTTAAAAGCTACCCAGGAAAGACATTAGGACCAGAGTAGCCCCTTTTCCCCACCTGCTGGATGTGTGCAAATAAGAACTTCTCTCTCTCTCTTTCTCTTTCTCTCTCCCTCTCTCTCTCTCACACACACACACACACAAAGTTAGCATAAGACTGTAATTCTGTGGATTTTCTAAATCATGGACTTTTTTAAAAATGAAAGATTAACTTTCATCTGTCTCTAGTCATGAATATTAATTAAAAGTAAAGCAGTCACTTCAAATCAGTGCAAAAGGATCATCTTTATGCCTTATTTCTTTCATTCCATCTCTCTAAAGGAGATCCCTGGCTCTCGAGAAGCAGGTTGAATGTCTTTCTGTGTATTGTTTTATGCCCATAGACTGGACAATGCTTTCTTTTTTAGTAAGCTTTTAAAAAATCCTCTCAAATACTATTTTTGAAGTAACGACCTCAGATTCCAGATGTGTTGCGAAGGAGATCTTCCTGAAGGACACGACGTTATATAGTCAGTTACTGGAAGAATCTAATGGACATTTGAGGAGACAATTAGAATTCATTGCATTGTTTGAATCATGCTAGAAACTAGAGTGAGCATTCACATTGCTTCCTAGAGATCCTGGTTAGCGTGTCATCATCTTGGATGCTGTGATTCATGCTGTCTACCTTGTGGCTTATTAGATAGTCAGCACTGAAGAGAAAATCAGAAAAATCTCGAGTAAAAACCCATTAAGCTGCTGTGCCCCACAAGCTGTCATTCAGGGGATCAAAATATTTCTGGTTGGCTATCACCTAATACAAAAAGTGTTTTTCAAGATGAAAGGAAAAGTTGGATGACGATTTCACTCAGCCCTAATTTTATAGAGCAGAAATGGGAAATGTATCTTGGAAGCAACAGTCCCCAGACCCAATTTTGGTGGCCTGTAGAGCCTCCTAAGTTTGTGTGGTTGAAATTTGATGGGACGTAATGTCCGTGTAACTAGGCAGTAAGCAAAATTGGCGCATTAAACTCCTGATTGGCTGAACACATCTATTGTACTTAATTCTCCCAGTCAAAAAGGTGCGTGAATCTGGAAAATTTAGCCTTGCATTATTGATGAAGTCACCTCCACACCCTTGAAGTTTGAGGAGGAGGAAACTCTGAGGAGGAAACTCTGTCAGCCCCACGAGGTAGACCAGCCCAAGATACAGACTCCATGAAAGCCTAAAACTACCTTTAGTAAGATGGGCTACAGTAACAGAACCTTGCAAGTCTGATTGTGCTTCCCCTCTTCCCTCTTTTATATTCATGTGAATTAGGAGGTGTGTGTGTCTGAAATGTTTATGTAATCCTCCTCCATTGTTGGGACTTAACCAATGTTTCTCTTCTTGTTGCTTTGATAAAAAACCTTCATGCTCTCTGTCAGTGTCATCTTCTTTACTCTCTTTAAGTTCCAATGGGTGCCCTTTGGGTATTTCAATTTTGCTTCCCATTGCTTGAAGCAGAGGAATATGTATTGGTTCATTGGTGTCTCACTTGAAGAACCTTTGGTAAATACTACCTAAGCCACTCACTTTCTGCTGTTGCATGTACATTCTACACGTCTTGGAGTATCGTAAACTCCTCTGACATGTAGAAAGTCCAGTGCAAATCATCCAAGACCCAAACATGCAAGATTTGCAGTTGAATGAATTCATTTGATTGAACTTCATGACTCAGTGAGTTGAATCTGTTTGAAGCATCCATTCCATTTGAGACAATTATTGCAAAAGTCCACTGAACTTAGGAATCATTGTGAAGAGACCCCCTCTGATTCCACACATCGGATCACTTGGGCGATTCCATGCAAAAGTTCAATTCAAAAATTGAACGGTTTGAATCAAAGCTTTTAGCTGAAGCTTCCACATTCCTATTAGTTAGGTATTTGCACACATTTCTGTACCTTTATGTCTTGCCCTCACTATATAGGTATTTGTGCAAAACATTTTTTTACAAGTCTGCACTCAGTAATGCAGCACGTATGTGATGTGGGATGACATTCATTAAGCTAACATGTATATTACATCTTAAGGCTAATGTGTATATTATATCTTAAGAGTGAATTCAGATTGGGTATAATTTGTTGCAAAATTACTATGAGAATTTCCAATTTAACTTGCACCCAGCACACTCCCAGTCAATTACTGTACCCAGATTAGGGCAAGGAGACACATCACTCAGATCAGCTAGCAAAAAATATAGCTGGATGTTTCTTTATTAAAGGTCAGCAAAGATCAAAAACAGTTAACTAGCAAAACAAGATAAAAGACAGGCAAAAGCAGAGACAGAGGCAGAGGCAGACAGACCTCGATAACAGGCATCCATTTATAGTATCTATATGTAGTCATCCCGCATAAGACATATCTATGGTCGCTAAGAGTCAACGCCAACTTGATGGCACATAATCGACATAATCAATATCTATCTATCAAAAGACACAGAAGTTCCCAGAGCCACTGGAAACAATATTGTGAGTAATTAACAAGGACAATCCCAAAGGGAGTGGCCTTTGGGTATTCCAGTCTTCATCCTTTTACGTGCAGAAGGGCAGCAGAATAGATTTTGCACCTCTATTCCTACCATTAAAGAAACAATACGGGGGATGAGGATGATGTATCTATCATAATTGAGGAATTTTATCTTTGGGTATGTTGCTAACAAACCAACCAGATCCACAACTCCCAGACAAAATGCAGATCTTTCACCAGCTTTTACTTTCTTCCTGTGTGTTGGGATTGATCTCAGTTTAGAAAGAAGTATTTTGAGATAACATACATTAAAACACACACACACATTTAAATGTGTGTAGTGGCAGATTTTAAATACAATTAATGCAGAAATGGGACCAAAGTGTGGAAGAGTGGATGGACAAATGGTATGGATGAAAACGACATGGATTTGCTCATCCTTAAATCAGATGCTCATGATTTTCCCTTAAAAACTGTACCCATAAGAAGAGACCTCGCTCAAGTCACATTCATAAAATTAGTACCCAAGATTACACACAGTAAAAAGTTGCTTATGCTTCTGTTAGAAAATATATTGTGCTTAACACAAGTAGCAAACTGTTACCTTTTTCCAGAAATACTTGAACAGTGAAGTTCAGCTAACTGCTGAACATGAGTTAATAAAAAATTAACCTAAGCAACTGTCATGGAAAGGATAGCAAATATGGTAGATGTCAGAAATCATATTTTCTTCTTCTCACAAGTAAGAAAAACTACAGAAGAAAGAGAGGAAGAGTGCTGCAATGAAATAACTTTTCTAGGGTTTAGGAAAAACCTGGCTGTGGCTTTCTGTACTGTAGTTTATTATGACTTGCTTCCTCCCTAATTAAATACGTAAGTATTTCTCCTACAGTATTAATGCTGTATAATGAAACATAGCCCACACTGTAATGTGACATCTGGCACAAGCACCAATCATTTTTCTGTATTAAGGATAAGAACTGGAACGCTTGCAGGTCATGTCTGGACTTCAGAGGCTTCAAATCCAGATAATTTTGAATAATGTTAATTGCTTGGGTCCATTTCAACCTGGCTTCCAACCTGGATTTGGCATTGAAACTGCTGTGGTAGCTGTAAGTCACTCTGAGAAACCTTTGGACTAGAATGTGGGATAATGCATACTAAAACTAAGCAAATAACATAGTATTCTCCTTGGTCCCTTATTCTTGCAGCCATGGTACATCTGCCTAACTTTAGCAAGGCCGTGAGTCATCGCCATCTGACATTGGTCTGGAGCATTGCCTGCCCTCCCCTTCTAGCATTAGCTCTTCTGTCCAGCATGTCCCACTTTCTTACTTTCTTCTGGTGCTGATTAAAGGTGCTATGAAAGCTCTTGGGCACAGCATATTGTCTTGCTTCTTCCACGACGTGCTGGCCAAGCTCTACTCACTGTGGCATGGGAGGAGTAAGTTTATGGTGCTCCTCACCTATTATCCACCTGTCCAGTTGATTGGTTGTGGGCAACCTTGAGTTTGCTTTTGGTTTTTGATGATGCTTATATTGTGAAATGAGTTCTTTGTGGTTGTTGTTTGTGTTTGTTGTTGTACACTGCCCAGAGGATTGGAGCCTTTTAGCAGTAGCATTAAACAAACCAAGAAATAAAGAATAATAAATGCCCATCTCTGTTTCTGGCCTTAAACTTGAAACTTGTTGGGCACAGATTTTTGATAAGTAGTGTCTACCTTCCTCCCTGGTGCTTACTGTATCAAGTTATAGTAATTGAGATAAACCGGAGGATTATACTCAGGATTTAATTTTATTGCACCCTAATTCCATTATCATATTGCCTGGGGATTTTAACACCAGACTTGGCAGTTGTCTACACCCATTTTAATAGTGTTCCTCTGCTGTGTAATGGCATATTCCCCCTCCAAATGTGCTATTCTAAATGCACAGGGATTAACCGGGGTGTGTGTATGTGTGTGTGGAATAGAGGCTGCCTCAAGTGACCATTAAATTTAATCTCTCTATTTTAAATGGATCTGTTGAAAGGGACCAAGCTGTGGAATTTACATACTGGGGTGGGTACAGAGATTGTACACTGGACGATTTTACAGTCTTCCCAATCCTAGCCTGTCTTTTGCAATTGATAGCCAACCTGATTCCAAACATCTTCCTCTTATTATGCAATTAGCTATTAATGCTCCTGTATGTTGACTAGAACTAAATTGTCCAGCTAAAGCTCAGCTGGATAGGGGCTTCTGACTTAAATGGCCTAAGACTGTCTTGGATTTCCTTAGCGCACCCTCAGCATTATAGTTAGTGCATGCCATTTGCACTAAGCTGAATGTAAGGAAGGCTCTATGAATTTTCAACTTCTAGAAGATCCTTGTGGTCCAGATCTCAACCATAAATGGCAGGGTTTTATCATATTTTTAAGCCGTGGTCTGATCACAAAAGTACTATGGCCAGGGTTGAATTATAGAATCTTAAAGACATTCAGAGCTGATAATACACTGTTTGCAGAGTAGTTCTTGCAAGGAAAAATTGTATAAGGCTTTGTTTAAAAACAAAAGTCTGGAAGCTCAACTGAATCACTTGAAAAAGTTTACCTGGATAGTACAGGAAAAGAATGTGACTTTTTGACACTTTGTTGCTCCTTCTTTCCTTAAGGTTTCAGCTGAACAAGCCAGGATTATTTCTTCCAAAGTTTGGGTAGAAAATTTCCAGATTCTGAGTAGTGATATCCCAAATACCACAATTTCTGAGGAGCTGTATCCTAAATCTACTACTGTGTGATGTTCATATCGCCCACTGAGATTCCTAAACTCAATCTTCATCCAAAAAATGGAAAAGCAACAGTGTGTGTGTGTGTGTGTGTGTTATTCCCACTATGTGTGATGGACTGGAATGGAGGAAGGGGGGTGAAAACGGTGCTCTCGTCTCCAGAGCAACGCTCTGGAGATAAGCGGAGAAAGCAGGCGCATCCCTAAACATTCCAGAAGATAGTAGAGAGTTGTGCCTGGGAAGTACTGGTCGGTCTGAGAAGATTCTGTAGGAAATTCTCCCAGTCTGCTGTCCATGAACAATTCACACTGTGCTAAGAATGTTCTCATCTGTTCCACCTCACCTCCGTACTTCTCTGGCATGCTACCAGGCGAACGCAACAACACTGGTGGTGGTGCTGGTGGTGGCTGTTGGGCTCCCGGGCCGATCTGCTGCATTAGTTGTCACTCAAACTACATAGCTCTAAATAAATGTTTAGAGTATTTGTTAATTACTTTTGTTGATTGATGTCAGGCCTAGCCCAAGGAACTCCTGGAGACCGTGCAGGTTCAATCAGCAAGGTTTATTAGCTAGCACTTATTTACAGAATCTTCTCAGACCGACCAGTAGTTCCCAGGGACAAGTCTCTACTATCTTCTGGAATGTTTAGGGATGCGCCAGCTTTCTCCGCTTATCTCCAGAGCGTTGCTCTGGAGACGAGAGCACTGTTTTCACCCCCCTTCCTCCATTCCAGTCCATCACACTACGTTACTAAAGACAAATGTGGAATGGTGTATTGGTTTCCTTCTTTATACTCTAAACGGATCTACGGTAGTCCAATCCTTGGGGATCTGGAAAGAACAATTTCCAGATCCCCAAGGATTGGGCTACTGTAGATCCATTAGAGTTCCCATATGCAAAAGAGGAGATCTAGTGAACGACTGCTCAGTTAGCCTGTTGGGTGTAATAAGGAAGCAGTATGCAAGACATCTTTGTGGGAAACTGATTGAAAGATGCAATACACTGTCCTCTTTAGAGCTCAAGTGGACTTGAAGCAAAATCTCTGAGCACTTGCCTTTTATTGTAGAGAAGAAAGGCTGGTCGTCAACAGTGCTGTTGTTTTCTCTGAAAAGAATTCTCATTCACCATCACTGTTGGAAAATCAGTGACTTTTCTATAGATCAAATTAAGATATTTAAATACCTGAACATTTTCTTCCATTCTTCAGCTGCTGGTTAGTTGGGAACCCAACCAAGGGCTATTTCTGTCCAGACACCCAGATTTGCATTATGCCAACAGTAATGGCCACCATTAGGCATCTCCTGCAGTAAAAACCAGCAACGGTTATTGGTTATACCATGTCCAGACTTGTAATCATCATGATTCAAGCCTTCCCAAACCAGTTTACTCCAAATTTTTCAGTGCTTTGTTGCATGGTTCTAGATTTGTTTTCAACTCTTTGCTACATCTGGAGACAGAACTGGTCTCCACTGAGGCTCACATATAGCTCTGCCACCTCAAATTGTTGCTTAAATTAGACTCCTGATCCTACAGAATACATACATGTTAGCATAGAAGGAAAACATAATTGGCACCTAAAATGCCATGGTTTTTTGAGCTTGCAAGGGCTTCAGATGGCCTCCGAGCTGAAGCAGTGGGTTCTGGAGAATAAATTCCTAACTTACTTCTACAGGGTGGATGCGATAAGAAGACTGTTTTCCCATGCTAATTATTTAGTTTATATTTTATGTGTTTCACAGAAGAACTTTTACACTTGCCAGAACTCAGTGGTATAACCTCCGTTTTATTGAAAGGAAGGAAGGAAGGAAGGAAGGAAGGAAGGAAGGAAGGAAGGAAGGAAGGAAGGAAGGAAGGAAGGAAGGAAGGAAGGAAGGAAGACTCATTTGGCTATATGATTATAAGCATGAGTGGCAGCAAAAATACATTCTTCACTATGAATGTCCTGATTGCATGTTGGAAAAGTCTTTAGAAAGGGTCGTATTTTGAGGTGTGTCTGGAGAGAACTATAGATCTCATCTTAAACTGGTACAGAATCTACTCTATCACTGGAGTTGGTGTAGTAAGGAAATCCTTTTATTTCTTTATTTTTAAAAGTCCCAAGATCTCTCCCCTTCCCTTCCACTTTCCATATAAAAGCTAGGCAGAATGTTTGGATTGCTAGAAATTCCAGAATCAGATCAGTAGGATTACTGAGCTAACAAATGTATGTTCCTGGTAGAAATACCTTTTGCTATGTCTACCATGGAGGTAGTCCTATCAACATTAGCAGAGTTGCAATGAGCTGCTTATCTGAACCCTAGAATCAGCTTAGTTCCGTAGTGACCACGTTACATTTACCAGAAGCAGAGCAAGTGCTCTGACCAAGAAAAAAAGATGGCAGATGGCCATTTTGATAGACAAGCATAATCACTTTCCAGTCCAACTACCAATTGATCCAAGCTCTTCACATGCTTTTGTTCAACAGGTACTTTTCGGTGAATTACTGTTATTTAAGCTAACACAGACAACTAATAGCATCGCCATTAATATTAAAGAGGGATTCAGATAATGCTAGAAAATGTTTCCGTTTCCTTTTACACTAATTGCAATGCCATATAGTAGCTCATCATTTTTATGCTTAGATATTCCCTATCAGGGCATGTGAAATCTCAGTTGGGTATATTATTGCTTTATTTACTGACAAGGATATAGAGAGTCTCTTTGGAAATACAGCTATCCTTAGAAAGCAGATAGAGTTTGGGCTGAAGAAGAAATAATAATAACAACCTGATCTAGCCACCCATTTTCTCTCTCCGTCTTGTTATTGAAAGACTTTGTGAGTGTGCCAAGAAAAAATTGACATGAGCAGGGGATAATCATAATGAGAGAGCTTTGTTGCATCCAATGGCTGTAGGTTTTTCAGATGACCTGTGAGCATGGAAGCAGAAAAGTTCATCAGCCCTTCCCTTGTTCATGCTGCGGCAGTGCAGTGATTACAGTATTGGACTGGGAAAATCCAGGTTCAGATTCCTTCGTGGCCATGGAATTGGCCAGTCAAATACACCTTCTCTTAGGATAAAACAGGAAGAGGAACTTTGAAGGCCACTTGAAATTCCTTGAGAAAAGGAAAGGATGTGCATTTAGTAAAGAGGATATGATGTGTGCAGACCTAAAAATCTGTACTTTATACTTACAGACACTGAAGAACATAATTTTAAACAATAACGTTAGACAGTTTTTAGGACAGGAACTGGATATTAATATTTGGATGACTTTTCACTGGCAGCTGGTATAAAAATGGTGGCTGAATGTGGTAAACTTAGACATCTGAGAATCTGTTGTTCTTTAAAGGCACTGTATTAGTCACAATTTTGTATAATGGCTGGCTGGGGAATTCTGGGAGCTGGAGTCCACACATCTTAGAGTTGTCAAGGTTGAGAAACGCTGATTTAGATGGCTGCCAACTCTCAAACGTTTCAGGGTGGCTTATATAGTTAAAAAGAGAAAAAACAATTTGAGAAGAGAAGAACATGTGTAGTGTAACATTGGCTTTGCTGGAAATTCAGAGATTTGAAACCCTTCTAGGCTATTGGATGCTCTCCCCCTAACATCCACAAGGAGGTAGGACTTATTAGATTGGTCCACCCCAGACACTTGGGGTCTTCCTGAGAACATGGTGGGTTATTTGTCTGATTCCTTAGTTTCTGCCTGGAGACTAAGATGAGGTTGTCCATATGTGGCCTCTTGCTGTACATCAACCCTGGGGGAGAAGGGGGGCTGGAGGAACTGAAGGATAAGAAACATCAGAAGAAAGGCCTAGAGCACAATTGGAAGAAGACAAAAACGATCCCAATTGAGCCCATGTAGGAGCCCATGTGAGGTATTATGTTATGGTGATAAGAGCAGCTAAACACAGTTACTTCTTTACACATCTTGCATCTGTAGATAGCTGTTGAACTTCCTTCCTTCCTTCCTTCCTTCCTTCCTTCCTTCCTTCCTTCCTTCCTTCCTTCCTTCCTTCCTTCCTTCCTTCCTTCCTTCCTTCCTTCCTTCCTTCCTTCCTTCCTTCCTTCCTTCCTTCCTTCCTTCCTTCCTTCCTTCCTTCCTTCCTTCCTTCCTTCCTTCCTTCCTTCCTCGAGACAGGCCCATCTGTTTGGTTGCTGTGAAGAATATTCTAGGCATCTGGTAGATAAAGCTGCTTGGATTCTCTCATAGTTTGGCTCTAACTGATCTGGTCTGATCAGCATGACAAAGGCACAGACAGCCGTGTTTGGTTAACTGGGAAGACTTAGATCTGGTTCCTCCCAAGGAAACGGGCAGAATCCTCAGGAGTGTTAACTTGTCTACTGGTTTATTAGATCCTTGTCCCTCTTGAAGACCTGGGGTCGGCATGTGGTCAGGGGATGGAGTGAGTGTTTGGGGATTTGCTCTTTCCAAGAGACGCCTGTTCTCTTTAGATATTATTATTTTTAATCTCTTTTTAATTGCAAATCTACCTAAAGTTGTTTGGGAATTGGGTGGCCTAGAAATTTGATTGTAAATATATCAAAAAATAAGGAACAGCAAATTTAATTTCTGTCTCTCTCCTTCTCTATGGGTGTGCATATCTACTCTATAGTCTATTCAGTTTTCATTTCATTTCATTTCTATTTATTCTGTTGGCATGCCTTTTTTCCCTGCCAGCTGCCCGAGCGTTTTTCCCAGAGAGATGCCCTTTAAACATACTAAAT
The DNA here is from genome assembly GCF_059951505.1 of Python bivittatus. Taxonomy (NCBI): domain Eukaryota; kingdom Metazoa; phylum Chordata; class Lepidosauria; order Squamata; family Pythonidae; genus Python; species Python bivittatus. The sequence goes on from NW_028277033.1 coordinate 5,979,547, forward strand.
AAAGCAAGCAAATATCCACATTCTTACTTGTTTGCCCTTTAGTGAAGTCAAATGGTTTGACAGTGAAGTCCTTGCAGAAGACGGAACATTTGATGTTCATCCATCCTTTGGGGAAGTGTGTTCCAGTACTAATATTCACATCAGTGAAATGACTTAGCCGGATGAGTTCTGTTCTTGCAGGACTGGCAGCCTATCTGAGAATAAAGCAAAAACACATTCAATATCTATGTCCAAGAGACTGTTTTGGAGAACTAAGCTTCTGTTTGTTTATTCTGCTGCTCTGTTTTCCATAGAAGTGGAAGAGAACACAAATGAAACCATTTGGGGGAGGTCTCTCTTTAGAGACTCTCAAGGATCCACGCCTGGCCCTTCCATGATTTCAGGCTAAGGTAAAACACCAACCAGTGAAAGATCTGTACTTGAGCACAGCTGTCAATCATGATTAATAACAGTAAGTCTACAGGAAGGTCTATATTCTGCCACTGTAATTGATTGCTGAATCCCAAGGCTTTGCCAGAAATAAGCGAGCTATTAATAGCAGTCATCACGGATGCCTGCTAACTTCGTTAGTCCTCCTGTGTTAAAAAAATAAAGACTCTGGCATTGGAAGGGACAAAAATGTAAATGCATTAATAACATGACAGTTTTTAACGGGAAGATGTGGTGGATTGCTAAGGGTGGAAAATAGGATTTATTCCACCAAGGAAATGTTCCTTAGTATTAAAACATGGTATTCTGAATTTTATGTTATAGTACCTAAGCTGGTCTATGACCGTAATAAAGATGTGATTTGATTTAATACATTTTAGTACCATCTAAATGATGTCCCACTGCATTTTAACCTTAAAAGAAATTGTAAAGAGAACTCTCCAACTTTCATCAAGTTGATTGCTCAGAATTATTTTTTTCTGGCAGTTTTAATGATATGCTACTGTATGCTAACTCTAATTTTTTAGCTAAATGTTCATTTCAGAATATTGGTACCTTTTTCTTAAAATGTATACTCCAGTATTTCTCCAATGATCTTGAGAAGGTGTGTGTGGGTATGGGTGTGTGTGTGTGTGTGTATGTGTGTGTGTGTATATCTGGGACAGATAGCTGAGGTGGCTGACGTGTGGAGCTACACATATTTGCCTCTATTGGAGGTGGCTGACATTGGGAAATCCTAGCAGTGCCTGGAAAGGGCTGGACTTTCCAAGGAAGACAGCAACATCCAAGTACCACCAAAGGATAAGACAGGTCCTGAAGAGCCAGCTCAATGGGAAGAACAAGATCCATGCCATCAACACATACACCCTGCCAGTCATCAAATACCCTGCCGGTATAGTGAGCTGGCCAAAGGAGGACATGGAGGCTGCCGATGTGAAGACCCAGAAGCTCCTCACAATGTATGGAGGTTTCCACCCCAAATCCAACACCTAGAGACAGTACACCAGCCAGAAAAAGGGCAGGTGGGGTCTGGTGAGAGTCAACGCCACTGTCCTGGATGAAACCCAGAGCATCCAGGAGTACATCAGTAAGATGGCACCCAAAGATGAGCTGCTGAGAGAATGCCTGAGGCAACAGGAGACATGGGAGGAAGTTCAAGTGGAGGAATTGTCATGGCAAGGCAACCCCCTGCATGGGATGTACCATCAACAGATAGCTGAGGTGGCTGACATTGGGAAATTCTACCAGTGACTGGAAAGGCTGGACTAAAAGACAGCACTGAGGCACTGATCACAGCAGCACAAGAACAGGCACTAAGCACCAGATCCATAGAAGCAGGGGTCTACCACACTAGACAGGACCCAAGGTGCAGATTGTGCAAAGAGGCCTCAGAGACAGTCCAACACATAGTGGCAGGGTGTAAGACGCAGGCAGGAACAGCATATACTGAACGGCACAACCAAGTAGCTGGCATTGTGTACAGGAACATCTGCACAGTGTATGGGCTAGACCCTCCCAAGTCCAGATGGGAGATTCCACAGAAGGTCATGGAGGGCTAAGATCCTGTGGGACTTCCACATCCAGATGGACAGGCAGGCACTGGCCAATCAACCAGACATCGTGGTAGTAGACAAAGATCAGAAGACAGCGATAGTGATAGATGTAGCAATGCCAAGTGACAGCAACATCAGGAAGAAGGAGCATGAGAAGCTGGAGAAGTACCAGGGCCTGAAGGAGGAACTAGAGAGGATGTGGAAAGTCAAGGCCAAAGTGGTCCTAGTGCTGGTAGGAGCACTTGGGCTGTGATTCCTAAGCTGGAAGAGGGGTTCCCACATATCCCAGGAGCAAGTTCAGAGCTCTCTGTCCAGAAGAGTGCAGGGCTAGGAACAGCTCAGATACTGCGCAGAACCCTCAAACTCCCAGGCCTCTGGTAGAGGATCTGAGATTGAGGAAGGGGTGAGAGGGGATTTCTTTTTTTTAATGTTTAATTTCCACCAACCTTATGAGATACCTTAGAGAGATAGAATGATTGGCCATTCCAGTTAAATGAGGATTGGGTTGTAAGCAGCTTCTGAATTATTTATTAACATTTTTATTAAATTTGTAGTCTGCTGTATTTTCAGGGTTCACAATGGTTTACAAATACCTCTTCTTAATATATACAGGTATTTTCTGATACTGTGAATGTGGGACAAGAAGTTGGTATAAGTAGCTTAGTTAGCAAAATGCTCAAACAAAGGATAATTAAAAACCTCACTAGTTAAGATAAATAGCAATACATAAAAACACTGAAGAATTCTACCATATCAGAGTTTAACCCATCATGTTCATTTAAATGAAGAAACGGAAGAAAGATAAACTTGGTTGATTTTTTTCTCAGTGCCTGTTTAATTGCTTTCCCTTTTGCATTCTGTTTCTGCTGAAACCTACTTACATTGCAGAAACTGAAAATAAACCACGATGTGAGAATTCAGTTATCCTATATAATGAACTACTTATTATGCAAGATTTGTAACAAACCTAATTGTCGACTGAACATTGACTGTTTTTCACAGCTCCAGTTAGCTTTTCGTAACCTGGTACTCTTCAGATGTGCTTGGAACATAGTTCCCCAAATGTTCACAGATCATACTTTAGTTCAGTCTTCCCAATCTTATCCTGGCAGAACTGTTCTGTTGCTGGCAGGAAGTTCTGAGAGTTGTGTTTCATTGCATCAGAAAAGTACCACGGCATGATATTCTCACATCAGTGGGAATTTGGAACATCTTCTGCTTATTCTTTTCTTTGTCGTTGCTGAATGAAGGCACAGGGTGCCTTTTTTGGTGGTGAGATTATTCTTTTCCTTTTTAATCAGAGCACACTGGCGCTGTGCCCCCTCCTCTTGTATAATATATATAAAAAACAGATGGTTAGTAATAGGAGGCTGTTAGCTGTCTCACAGCTTTAAAATCTGAGGCCCAAACTGTGTGGGATGCGACCCAGGTTGTTGGATGGTTTAGAAATGTCAGCAATCAATTATCTCTTGCTTGAGTTTGCCTCTCTTGTGGAATTAGGCAACATGATGGCTTAACAACAACATTGTGCTGTCTGCTCGCTCCCTCCTGCTTCACACTGTTGGAGGTTGTTGGAGGGAGGTGGGAATTTGCATAAGCAGAAGTTGGCACCACCTTCCATGAACATATTTGTCAGGGAGAACAAAGGGATGTTGCAGACAGTTGCTGTTTTTCTCAGCAAAGCCCTTTGACATCATATCCAGCCCTGGATGAAGGGGATAAGGAATATTCCCAGGAAATGATGCAGCTGCTTTAATGAGTTGCAGACCAGTGCTACATTTATGGTCCCCCCAGAGCTGCAACCCTCGTTGTGAATCAAATCTAAACTATTACTCAGGCCCACCCTGAGTTCTTAGGCAGGTTGAACTTTATAAGCTTTCATCTTAGAAAATACCCAAGTAGGGAGTAAAAAGCAGATTGAGGTCTATAAAGAGTCAGCCGAAATGGCAAGAGTTTGATACAAAAGAGGGTTTAAGAAAAGAATAAGGTCTGGGTGCAAATCAGATCTAGGTCAAAATAGTGAATTGTAAGGAATGAGGAGCTACTGACTAAAGTCAACAATTCCAGCACTGGGTCATTTCTAACTGGTTGCTTTATGTCCCAGCCTTCAAGTCTCCACCTCAAACCTGCTGGATTGCTTTGGTTTGGTTTAGATTACTTGATCTAAAGTAGCCTGGGAGTTTGGGAGCAACAGTAACTGTGGAGTAGACCTTTGGTCCCAAGGAGCCTTTCCCATTCCTCTCAGCCCTCTGGCCCTTGACCTGTTGACATGCCATTTATGACTTGCTGACCCTTCTTATTATGACATCAAAGTTCTTGGGATTTTGCAGGACTTCACAAGGAGAATCAGAGCTTAAAAGCCTGGCATTGCATTTAAGGAAATGAACAGTTATGCTGTGGTACAAAGGTACGTCTATATAGGCAAATAATTGTCCTCTGCAATACAATAGTGGCATACAGGACTTCCCAACAGTTTTGAGAGCAGGTCATGCAGATTCTCATTCGTTATCATGATTAGTCCCAACAGAATACCTGCTTGCCAGGAGGGGATCTGGCAGGACTCAGACAAACAGAATTCGCCCAAGAGCCTTTTGTAAATGATGCACATCATTTGAGGTAGCCCAACCAGCTATGTCTTTCACAAAAACCAACTGATCAACAACATTTATTCATGCACACACGGACCCCTCCCCCCCTTTACAGGAACAAAATGTACTCAGATTGTAGTCCTGCTTGGGCATGGAGCGCGCGCACACACACATCCTCATCCTCCTGGAAACACAACATGTTGGCGACCACATCTGGGCTGCAGCCTAGATCTGATAGCCCTAACAGACACACACACATAAGTAATTCACTACCCCAAAGCAAAGAAGCTAACACAAAAATCAGGAAAGAAAGCATGCCTGCACACTACAGACAATTCTGCCCTCACTTCCAAGTCTCTTCGCATCCAGTCCCCTAAAGAGGATTCATAGCATACACACCACAAAGCAGGCAGAAGAAACGCTACACCAACATAAGGAAGCTCATACAGATAGTCCTTGCTTAACGACTGCCCTTTTAAGCAACCGTTCAAGGTTATACTGAAAAAGTAACTTTACGACCTGTCCTGCCTCATGCCAAGCACACACAAGCACACTGATAAGTTTTGCGAAGTAAGGAAGCGGCAAAGGAAATGTGAGCGCAAATGCGCATGCAGTAGAGAAGTCCCCCAAAGTTGACCAAGCTTGCCTTGAAAGAGTTCCAGTCCAAAACACCAGGCACAAGAGTGGTCAAGCAAAGTCCAAGGGTCTAAATATTGTAGAAGGCTCATCGGCCAGTCCAGGCCCAGAGTCAAAGTCATGAGGTTTCAAACCGGGAGTCAAGGCGCATGGAGTCTGGGTAAACGAGCAGTTGTTTCCAATGGAGAGCTGGAGTTTGCTGCTCTTCTTAAATCGAAGCAGCCCCAGTGTTGCTCGTCGGGAAGGGTGAGGCATCCTGCAGACCGCCTTTGCTCTGCTCTCCACTTTGCACGGCAAGCCCTTGCACTGGGAGGGGGTGGCAGCTCGGACTCCTGATCTTCCAAGACTGGCAGCAGTTGTGCCTGCTGGTTAGTGACAGCCCCACCTCCTCTGCCTGCAGCTGCTCAAGCAGTGGGTCATCCGGCAACTCTGGAACTGGCTGCTCAGTACTGGTCTCCTCATCTGAGTCTGAGCTTGCCATGACACGAGCAGTCCTCACACTTACAACCGTTGCAGTGCCCCACGGTCACATGATCGAGATTTGGGTGCTTCCCAACTAGCAGGTGTTTATGAGCATTGCAGCATCCTGTGGTCATGTGATACCCATTTGTGCGCTGATGTGATGGAATGTATCTCTGAAGGGGAGAGTGATGCGGTGGGTTGCATTGGAGAGCAAGGCTATCAAGAAGGAGGGGTTGCTTTCCAAAATCAAAGTTCTAATCATCCCCCTCCCTCAAAATTAAGTTCTTAAACTTGTCGTTAAAATTTTCTTAAGAATTGAGAAAGGAAACTCACCTGGTGCTGTAAAACTGGTCAATCCAAAGGTTCCTAATAGCTGAAAAGCAGTTAAGAAGCAGTTTCCGAAAGTGATTACGAAGGAAGTACAGTATGTGTGGTGGAATGTATCCACGAAGGGGAGGGTGCTGTGGGGGATAGAAGCAGAGATCGAGGCTATCAGGAAGGAGGGGGTGCATTCCAGGAAGGGAAAGGAGACAAGAGACAACACAGTCCGCAGGGGGAGCGTGGGGAGCAAAAGAGGTCCAGGAGAGCCCCTCCCTGGAATCTCCCAGGGTAGATCCACTAGTTGCAGTAGGATAGATTTAGTCTGGCAAGGTTCTGTCTATAAGGTGTAAGCAAATAAAGGGACTGAACTCAACTGGACTGTTTCGCCATCGTTCTTGGGCTGGGCCTGACAGCTTCACAGCCAGCTTCTGACAAGCAGAGTCAATGGAGAAGCCAACAGTAATATCATGAGTCGTGGTCACGTGACGTCTCGCTTAACAACTGCGGGGGAACTGAGGTTGTAAGTCTGTTGCAGTCACGTGATATTTTGCTTAACGACTGCTGGTCCCAATTGTAAAAAGAGGACTACTTTACGCAACCTTTAAAAAATTACATGTGTAATATGAGCTAAACACCACCTTGTTTCCCTCTGTCTTTGCAGACAAAATTAGAAATCAGTAGGCAGAATACACCCAAAAGGAAAATATCCAACTAACACACAAAGAAGAGAAAGACAGATAAGAAGCCGCATAACACAGTTCTTGCTCTCACTATCTCCTGTAACTTCCCCAGGCCGTCCCAGCCTTATGCCATTATTGGTTTACTTTTGCCTTTTTCTTCTAGATCTGCTAATTGTATTTTCTAAAATTGGCTGTGGGACTAATGTGGGTCTTGGGTATTCGTGGAATGAAAGGCGCTTTGCTTAGCACATTAGTTTTTTAAAAATTAAAACCATTTTTTAAAAACCTGATGGGGTAGGATCTGATTTGGGGATCCAGACCTAGAAGATAATGGAAACAAAACCTTTTGAATGCTGACCGTCTATGGTGAAAGAAGGGGCTTATAAAACCACAGGTTTTAGGTGGCCACCCTGAAGTTTTATTTCTGTCACTAACTATATATGCAGTAATGACCTAGGGAATAAAATGGCAGAATAAATGATCCCAGGCAAGAAAACCCAGCGCCCCCCACAAGCTTTTAGTTTTTTTTTTTATTTTACTGCTTACTTAACACTTGACTGTTCAGTGAGAGATTGTTAGTGAATGTCTACCTTGTTTATGCCTTCACTAGATTATTTGTTTAATGTACAATAAATAGAAAATGCATTTCTGTGATGTCATGACTCATATGCAGATTCCAAAAGGATTATGTTGTGTTTCCAAAAAGGGGCCTCACTTTGTAATTCTCTGGCTTTCCTTTGTATTTTTCCCTTCATGCTTTTGAGGGGGTCTACTGTTAAAAAGAAGCTACAGTAGTATGCAAAAACTTAGGGACTGGATCCAATCTGAAGTTCAAGAAATTCGTAAGTAAAGAGAAGCCGATCCTTCACAGTACAAACTCAGATGCAACATCTTTCTGCAAATTTGAATACATGCTCACTTTTTATGAGTGGTTGTTTACAGATTAGAGTAAGAAAACAGAGAGTGCGACAGCTGCAAAAGCTTGGGTGATCTCTTTCAGTAAGTATCTTGGCAGAAATAATAAGTTCCAGACATTCCCTGTATCCAGCTAAGATTCCTTGTATCCTCACTTCTGGAATCGTTTTTTCCTACTCTTCTTTGCAGACATTTGGAAGAATGTCCAAGCTTTGGCACCTGACATACTCATTTTTTAAAATACCCGTCCTTCTGTTTCAGGGGAAGCAATGTTGTGCAAAGTGCAGAAAACAAGAAATAGCAAGGCAAAGAAATTAAAGGAAGTGTTTTAATAAGATATGATAAGAAAAAGAAAGCAAGCGTAGCTAAAACATAGTTCATTGTATCTCTCCATCGTTTTTCTATTCTTACAAAGCATCCTTGCTTCTGTCATATCCATAATCAGTCTATGCACACGCTTTACTCTCTCAACTTTTCATGTCCCTCTTTTTGAGAATCTCATCAGTTCCATCCAACTGTGACTTTCTTGGTCTTCCTCTCATTCTCTTAGCTCTTTAACTGTATAATTGTTTTGCTGTTTGGTCCTTATTCGTTTTCTCTGTATGACCAGACCACCTCAGTGTACTTCTTTCATGCTGGTCACTCACTTTTATGTTCAACCCATATTCGTTCAGTACCACTTCATTGCTGATACCTTATCTCTTTTTGCTCACCATATACACTTCTTAAGTCTCCATTTCTGCTGCAGCCAATTTACTCTGATGTTTCTCCTGACATATCCAGTTCTCACTTCCATATCACAAAGTGGGCAGAAGCTCATCTTTCGTATAACCATTTTTGCTTTTTTCAGCAACCATTCATCACCCACCATCTTTCTGCCAACACCTGCATGTCTTAAAATTTCTCCATCCATTTTCTCATCTCTAGTTACACACATAAACACACACACACGTTAACCAGCAAAACTTTGGCAAACAAAAAGGAAAAACAAATCAATAATCATACAATATACGAAAAGCCCCAGGTTGAGGCCTCCTCATTAAAAATCTCGAAGAACACCCACACCATATATCCACACCAGAGTTTCAGAAACAAACAGCCTGGCCCCAGGGGCTGGGGAAATAACCAGGACTTCACAGGCTTTAAGTTGGACCGTTTCTAAAGATTGGTAAGACTGGGACCATCCATATCTCTGGGGAAGGCTGACATGATAGAGAAGGTATCGAGGTACACAAATTTATTTACTTTTTTTTTTTTTGCTGTTTTTTTGCTGTTTTTTGCTGTTTATGCATCATTTGCCATTGCAGCGAACCATAATTAATTTGGTCTTTAATTTTCAGAGATGTATTACTCATGTACCAATGTATCCTAGATCCTAAAACTTTTTGTTTTCTTCAGTGAAGTGTTTTTCTATGGTAATTCAGATACATTGACATTAAAGAGATAATGGTGGAAAGTAACTCTCCCCTCCCACTTGAGTCTTACTGTACACCATATCGCTTTAGATTTCTATTTATCAGTTCAAGGTAAAGGTGCCCTCAAATTGAGCTCAATGCCCAGTAACTAAATGGAGTTATAATGATGCTGGTTCATCATTACTTACTTATAGAAGTAAGATACAGAAGTAGTTTGCATTAAGTTCTTCCAGGATATTTTGGGCTTCCCAGTCTAGTCTGCAACTGTGGTATTCTCTGGTAGTCTCCCATCCAAGTTAGTTAGGGTCATCTTTGTGTACAGGGCAAGAGGCAAAGACAGCTGTCTGAGAAAAGAAAACAGAGTGCCACACTTCAGAGCTGTTTGCTGAGAATGAAGTTGTAGGAAATTTGTTCTGATTACGGGGTAATTAAGTAAAGTGCTTAATACCAAGGAGAGTAGAAATGGTTGAGAGACAGACTGTTATGCTACTGACTGTTTCTACTGTAGACTTGATCAAGAACCATTTTGACCTTTTCTGTGCATCATTATTGTATAACACTTGGAAATTACTGGTAACTCAATTTTAGGGTGTCGGTAATTTACGAAGGGACTTATGGATTGAGTTTAGGACTTGAATTTAGCACTCGTAGAGAAGTGTTCATGAGGCAGTATTGTGAAAATTAGGAAAAGCCTAAAAGAACATGGATGTGAATTGGGTGAATAACCTGAGAGAGAGGAACAGTTGGTCATGGTGTGGTTATTCTTCCAATATCTTATTTTTTAAAAGCTTCCCAGCTGTCATCTGCTCCTTTTGACCTGAGGACTTCTGTCCATGAGATCCAGTCTAGAACTTCTCTAAGCCTGCTGAAATTTGCTTTCCTGAAATCTTCCTCCAAAAGTGCCCACAGTTCTAGCTCTTCAACCACCCAAAGAAAGCCAAACACCTTGTTCTTTTGCAACCTTCTGTAAAATTAAACACTTAGTAAGATCACTGAAAAATTTGGGGACCTGCAATCTTGACCACAATCTTGAAAGCTGATTTTCCCACAAATGTCCAGGTAGTTGAAGTCTCACCTTATTACTACGTCCCTCCACTCTATGGTTCCAGGAGGACATTATCCACATCTTCTGACTGGCTTTCGATAATGCACCCTCACAATTACCTATTTTTTGTTTCTTCCCCTTCCAAATATTACTACATATTATAATTGGAAATTACTGCCAGGTCAGGTTTATAGTGTCAGTGATTTACAGAGGTGAACGTGCATAGAAAGTAGTGAGGATCTCTACTGCAGCTACCAGAAGAAAAGTGTTCACAAGACAAATACTGTGAAAATTAAGAAAAGCTTTAAAAATGGTTTTGAGCCTGAGACGGCAAGAGTGGCTTATGAGCCTCTGAGTTTTTTGTTTTTGTTTTTTTACTTTTTAACATGTATTATAATTCTGCTTTTCAGATTTGCAAATCCATGGAAATTAGCCTAGATATTTATTAATATCAGTCCCAATTTGATATAATACAAATAAGCATTGATTGTACTAGAAGAATTATTGAGGACATTTATTTATTATATATATTTATTTATAGACCTGGCTTTATATGGCTGTCCCTCTTTCCACAGTGACTCTGGGGGGGGTGAACAACAGTTTAAACAAAAGCCACAGTATAAAATCATTAAAAGATACAATTCACCACGTATAATTCAACAAAGAAATGGCAGCAAAGAATAACGTGATAATGTATAGAGATTCATTTAAAATCGGATTCTGACCATGGTATTGTATTCCCCATTAACTCTAGCAATGAGATTTACAGCTTTTTGGCTTTTTTTGTTTGTTTGTTTGTTTGAAGATGTTTTTAGATGTGTGCCCAGATGTCAGGTTTCAGCTGGTAGGCAGGACTAGAACTAACTAGGTAAATTCACAAGAATCCAAGAGCTTCTGCTAAGTAGTTTTTTTTTTAATTGTAGCAAAGTTAGAAAGCCATAAGGGAGGAACTCTAATGACTAGTGTTTCAAGAGCAAGCCTATATGTAGAAACAATATCCCTCTCCTTTTGCATCTCTTCCTCTTGTCTGACCTATGTAACAGGCTTTACAGCTCCCCTTTCAGGCAGAAACCCAGTTTCAATTTGCTCTGGCAATGGCTAGATGTGATACTAGGTTGTTTTCCTCTGGCTTTGTGAGAATTCACTCTCACACCACAAATCTTAAATGGGCAACAGCTTTTCTTATTTTTCCTTTCCTTTCCAGTTGCCTTTGGCCTCTACTTTCCCCGGAAGACATATCATGAAAATGTTTACCTTGAACAACCGGAAGGAACACCTTTATTGCAACTCCATGCCTTAAAAGATTCAGAGGAGGAAGAAGCTTTCTTCTGTCTTTTCCCAGATTTCTTTCGACCTGGGCATAAAAATCTCTGGTTTCAGATTGGTGAGAGAACAGGACTCCTTTACCTCAATAAGAGTCTGGATACTGAAGACTTCGTTATACTCTGTAAGTCTCTGGAATTCCTTGCCAGTGGGTGGGAAGAAGGAAGGGGTTAGGCCAGCTGTTCCATTACTAGGCAAAATCAGGTTTATATGAACAGATTTCTGATGTTCAGGTTCAGGGCCTAAAGTTTGGGGCATGCTGAATGTTTTTGCTGTTTGTGTGTTGTGTTTCTAACTGTGTTTAATCATATTGTTCTAATTCGTTATTAGCTGCCTTGAGTACCGCTCATTGGCGAAAAGGTGATGCCGACTCTGATTTCTGTCTAGAGGGACTTATCCAGTTACCAGTGTCTCATGAGTGGGGCTGATTCCCCCCAAGGGGAAGGGGGAGAATGCCCCCTTTAACCTTCTATTGCAAAAACAAGGATTCAAGTTGGTCTGCCCAATATTTCCTGAAAATTCCTACAGTGTTGAGGCATCAGATGCTAACAATAAAAAATTTGGTTCCATTGTAAATCTGCAATTTACAAAGATGCCATAACCACAAAGGACATTTTGGCAACTGAATAAGTCTCGTCTGCATGAGAACTTTAGTTTGAAATACAGTAGAAAGCCTACACCAGATTAATGTGGGAAGAAGCAGCCCTCATTGGTGCTTAAAAGTAGCAGTTCATTACATGAAAGATGGTTCACTGCCATTTTGATCAATGTCCTACTCTGGTATGTTGGCTGAAAGAACTTACTCAAAGGGTATAGCTCAGTGAGTTGCTTACATGATACCTGCAATAAAAAATATGTGTAACTGCTGCTTCCCACTGGGCTCCAGAAATTAATTGCATGCTTCCTTGCTCTGCATTTTTGCATTCCCTGCTGATTTTCCACCTTAGATCAGCTTGATGCAGATAAATATACATATACATATAAATATATATGGGAAAAGGTAGGGTTTTTTTTTTTAATGAACTGTTGGTGAGGTGGGCTTATAGCTTAAATCTGCATCAGGATTTGCAGGTAAAATTCACATTCTGAAGGAGAATTATAGCTTTATATATTTACTCCCAAAACTAGAGTTCCATTTTCAAAGGGGCCTAGTGCGATTAAATTACTGAGCCAATATCTTTCAGGAACTGTTTTTAATTTGGGGGAAAAAAAGTGTTTGCAGTAAGGTGAGGCCGAGCAATCTTTCTGGAGTATTACACACAGCTGAAAACATAGCAAAATATTGCTTCCGTACTCTAAGGTTATTGTTCTTTCCCGTATAACACAAAGACAAGCCCATTGCACTGAGACGAGGGTAGGATAAATCATGTGCATTGCCAAGGGGGTGTGTGTGTGTGTGTGTGCGCACACGCGTGTTGGGGAGGGAGTTAAGAAAGTCAGGATGGTGGCCACAACAATGGGATCAAAGCCTCACCCCTTTTATGTGTGTATTGCTTTGATCGTGGTCGTGGCTGCCGTGCTGACTTTTTTTTTTTTTTACCCTTCTGCAGACACCCTGTATATTGCAAATAAGAAAAGATAAGGTGAACCTATCTGGACAAAATGCAATACAAAGTGTCAATGCACTTAGACCAAATTGCGTTATTTTCCTTGGGCAGATTCTGAATGAAAGAAATCTCGGGGGAATTGAGGGATAGGGAATTGTTTCCGGCTGCTGATACACATTGCTAGCTGACATTGAGCACACGGTGCAGGAACCTTTCTTAGCTGAAGGATTCCTATCCCACTGTCATTCTAAGCCACAGGGCATCTCAGGATGATGGATTCTGGAATCGCCTTCAGTGAGGGTTTGGACCAAAGGTCTGCAGCTTGCAGGGAAGGCAAGGAAACCACAAATGATAGATGTGATCTCAAAAGGTTTAATCATTCTTGCAGACTTTTCAGATCATGTGACACGTGTATTTTTTATTCAGAATCCTTTGAAAAATTAACTTCACAAGTTTGTCCAGGTTGGCTTTAGAAGTCACTTAAATTGATGAAGTGATAATTAATATTGATCCTATTTATTATTCATTGTAATTGCCGGAGAATTACTAAAAGAAGCCCTCTATTTATGTTCCCTTGTAAATCCTCTCTCCCTCTTCTTTTGTAACAGCCTCAGGAAGTCCAGTAACAAAACTCGTGCTCCGCGTTTTCCTCTCTTCCAAACCCTTCCAAGGAAGAGACTGTCCTGGTTCATCTACTACCACTTCGGTACAACTTTCAGTCATCAATGCCACCATGCCAGCTTGCAGTTCTGCCTCATCAAGACAGCTTTGCTTTCCTGATATGGAACTCTCTTTTCACATCACGGAGAATAAACCACCAGGCATCTTTTATCAGCTCCAGTCATTTGCTCTGCAACACCAGTGCTTTAATGCCAGCATTTCCTACAAGCTCATAACAGGTAAACCATAGTTTACCCAATTGCCTTTATGTTGTTGTTTTTTTAAGTGTTTCGTGTCCAAGCATGCTCCTCTCTCTGTTGCCAGGCTTCAGAACAGAGTCTTGAAGATGAGAAAACGGTCTGTTTGGGGTAAGAAAAGAGTATGGGAACTAATATAAAAGGCATTTTCAGGACTCAGATGAGGGATACTTGATCATAACACTGGCAAACCAGAGGAGAGTATCTTTTCTACAATACACGTCATTGTAGGTCTGTAAAAATCTAACAGTTGAGTTAAAGTTATGCTGAACTCTTAGCAACACATTTTAGACGTATGATTATTTTATTAGGAATATTACTTTATTAGGAGTATAATAAAAGCATTATATCAGTGATCACGGCTAGTTCCAGCAGGAATAAGGTTAGAAGAATAAATAGAACTACAGATGGCTGCTTTAGTGAAAGAGAAGACCATTTTTATTTTTATTTTATTTTTTGACCTGAGGATTGCAGCGAAAAACCTCAGAAACATATATATCTTATTTTTACTGAGGGACTAGAAATCAGAGGTTTTAACAAGCTGAGCTGCTCTGTACAGATTGTAATGTGAAATTCCTTTGTGAGCTGCCCTAAGTGTCTTGGAAAGTCAGGTGAGAAGCATATAAATCAATAAAAGAGAAAAATACAAGTTCTTTCCTCTGTCTTCTTTGCAATAAGTCCTGAGTATTTCAGATACCAGTGGCTTTCCAGCACAATGAGAAAACTTGCTCCCTGCTCTCAGCTGTCCTTCAGCACCACCACTAGAGATGAATCAAGACTCCTCTTTGCTTTGAAATCCACCTGGGTTTTGTAAGCATTTCTTACGGCTAGTTGAAAAATAATATGAGGACTTTTGTGAATGCTTGCAAAACCCTGATAGCAGATCCTGTGAGGTTTCTCCTTGACTGCACAGAAGAGAATTTAACAGCTACCGATTGGATTTTTTGCAAGATCCAGCAGCAAACAGTACTAAGTTTTTAATCAGACCAGATGTTGTGGACCATGGATTTACCTCCTGCGTTCTCCAGTTGCAGGTAGTGGAAATGATGTTTCAGAGCTAGATGTCAGAGAGGACTTTGCCTGACCCAAATTTGGGTTACCTTGTTCAAGAACCAAAGGAAATTGGGTGTTGAAAATTCCTTCTCAGGTACTTGGTCTTCCCTTAACCAACAGTGTGAACGACCTGGTTATATCAGGTGACTCAGAGAACTTATAGGATTCATGAAGGAGGCTGTAAGGCACCCATTCCTTAAGAGGGCTGACTGGATCTAGGTCCTCAGCAATTATACATGGTGCGTATTTAAAGTGCCTCCTTTAGTACAAGATACAGATAATCCCTCAAAATTATTCATTAAAAATGTTGCTCATTAAACCATAAGAAAAAAAGATGTGCAATGAACAGTGAAACATTAGAAACAACAGCTGTTAATTAAATCAATAGCAACTCAGCACCGAGTATTGAAATATTACCAGAAGTGCAACTTCATCTTCTACTAATAGAAAGGTAAATTACTCCATAAGTGGAGTACACAATATATCTAAAAGCAAGAGAAATAGGAATCAGAACAGAAATTATTTCACACACTGTAAGCTGAACAGAGAAGACTTGTCTATTTACAGTATTTCTGAGGACCAACAAGCTTGAGTTGAGGGTTCTGAGACCAATGATTGTCGCAGATAGAGGGTGGTGGTCTTCGCTTTGATTCAGGTTTAATATCCATAGCATAAGTCCATTAATATTTCATAATTGTATTTATTTCCTGTATTGACTATACAGCCAGAATCTTTGTGGTATCTAACTGTTAAAGCCTCCTGGTGCTTTTCCAATATCATAGTGTTGGGAAAAAGGATAAAGTGTAAATAATGTTGAATCATATACTAAAGATTTGGAATTTAGAATTCCAAATTGCATGAAAATTGTATTTATGAAGCATGGGGTGTAGCAAAGCAATTTGTCTTGCTACAGTGGAAGGACAGCTTCCTGGACTTGTAATCATAGATCAATTGCTCTCTGCTTATGAACTGGTTCTCTATCAACATAATGGAAAGATAGATCAATATCTTTTTCAGTGTAGTCAAGATTGAATGCTGAAGTTAAAAACGGAACCTTTTTTCTTTGAAACTATGATAATATATTTTTTTTCCGTTCTGTATCCTTTTCTTGATTTTTTTTTCCAATTTTGATATCTTAAAGCAAAGTCTTGTTTCTGTGGTTGTTGTTATCAGCCTAAATCAGTCCACTGGGGGATGAAGGCCTTTTCTTTTATGGCTATGGGGCCAGATGAACCCCTCTGGCCCAGTGTGGATTAGAAGATAGACTTCCAGTCTAGGGCTGAGAGAGAGTGACTGGCCCAGAGTCATTCAGCCACAGCTAGGTCTCCCGGCTCCATGTATAAATGCTTGCTTGGATCCTGTAACTGTTCAGTTGGCCAGTTTGGGAAGGCTGTTGCCTCAGCACTGACTCACCTTTCTTTGGAAGCTGGAAGCTCTACCTAAAGTCATCTATTAGGAGGGGTGTCAAAGAAGTCAAGAAGCACCTACACCCTTTTTTAGTGTGTCATATGTGCAAAACATGTTGATTAAGATGGGGCTGTGAAGACCAGGCCTAGATTCAAACAAGTGTTCACAAGTACAGCATAACATGCTGTTGGCCACACACTTTATGGGCAGCCCCAGAGCTCCCGCTTGGCTTCTCCTTTCTCCTGTTATCTTTCTCCTAAAGCTGATGTGATACCTAGGTAGCCAGTGTGGAGATCACCAGTCCTGTGAGATGAGGTTAAGAGACCATGGATTCTCCATGTTGGGACCTGCTGAAGAGTCCTTCTACCGTTAGTAAGACTTCAGGTTCCTAGTGTGGATGTCGTGAGAATCCTGATACTAATTTTGTTTCTGCCAACTGCAGCAGAATTAACATTCATGGACTAGAGTTTTTTACACTTTCCCTTTCTTTCTTCAGCCTTCTTCTCCATGCCAGTCTGTTGCTGAGTTTTGGTAAATTGGTTCAGAAAAATAGGACCAAGGGCAGATCATAGGGGAAATTGATAGGAATCATTTTTTAATCAGTGCATGTGTGTTCACTGACAATGCAAAGGTGAAATGTAGAGAAGTCAGATAGCTGCACACACCTGATTCTAAAATGAATTGTAGAAAGCAGAGTTAACCTTGGCTGATCTCAGTAAAACTCATTAGGCTTAGAACTGGTTAGTATTTGGATGGGAGACCAGAACTGTCAGCTAGACTGGAACATTGAAAAAATCCTGGAGAAAAACAACTTCTGCGCTGCTGTCCATGAAAGTCCTCAGGCTCAACCTTTGCCATAGATGAAGCTCCCAGGAGAAAAAGTTTGTAGGACAAAACAGAACAGGAACACAGTCTTTTCATACTAAAGCACAACCTCTTTATCTAATCCTATTTCCCAGTCCCTGAACTAAAGAACCCAGATATGCAAACTGTCTGAATTTGAATGATTACCCTGAGCTGCAAGGTGTGCATTATGGACTTTCAGGAACAAATGATGTTATGAATAGCTCCAGTTTCATTAGAGATTTAATGAGAAATAGGTTTTCTTTGTACTGTTTTCCAGATGAGAATCTGCCATTTTATTATAATGAGGAGACCACGACCATAGGAGTGTCAAAACCTCTAGATCGAGAAGAACGAGAAAAGTATGAGATGTTGGCTCAGTGTACACTGAAGGAAGGCTCTCAGAAGACATTAAGAGAGGTGCCCTTACTCATACATATATTGGATGAGGACGACATGCCTCCTTTTCTGCCTAATGGTACCAGCACAACAGATGCAATAGTGGAGTTCAAAAGGGAAGAGGTAATGTGGCACAAGGTGTATTTTGCCTCTGTACCTCATTTTGAGATAGCTGGGTTGACCCAGGAGGTGTTGTTGGCTTTGCATCTCTACCCATAAAGTTTGCTTTGACAGGTTCGTATTTAGCTGTGATTTTGTAAGTCCACACATGAACTTATGAAGCCTGACATATATAGTTACCATGGTACCACCCATCCAGGAAGAATTCAGTCTGTTGATGGATGCATCCCAGGTTAAGAGTTTCCCATTTATGGGAACATCTTCAGGCACAAACTATGAATCCAGTATGTCATTCTGACATGTGTTGTTCATTGTTCATTTTGTTGTAACGTTTTGGTTGCTGAAATAGACGAGTTTGGAAGCAAAGTAGAGTCTCCTGCCCCTCAACTGTTTGGACTTCCTTTCTCCTAGGCACTTAGAGGATTGTTGAGGTTTGCAGAGAAGTGTACATGTTCACCTTAAAAGGAAGGTAGCTGTGTGTGTATGTGGGTGGATGGATGGATAACAGATTGATAGGCACATACCTATGTACCCACATATATACACACATAAACTTCTATCCCTCACAGGCCCCTGGGGACTTTGAAGTCTCATAGAGTATTGATGTTCTGGAGACAATAAATGTTTTAGCTAGTTGGTCTCCTTTTCTGAAGAAGGAACTTCCAAGTTGGTGTGGGTTATGTATTCATTTATTTAGACCGTGTCTGCACCATACCCTAAAGCTGGAAAGTCCTGTCTTTACGGTTCCTTTGTGCTCTGAGAGTGAGCTTATGACTGTAGCTTCATCAAAATGAGGGATGCCTTCATACTGTTGCTTGAAAAGCTTTCCGTCCTGGGAGAGAAGGAAGAAACTCTGTATGAGAGTCAGTGGAGGATTGATCCATCGATTGTTGGAAATGTCACTTAAAGGGGAAAAGAGAGAGAAATGGAAGGAAAGGCAGGAATTAACTTTTATGTCAACCTGCCATCCTTGAATTAAAAACAAAATCCACACACCCTTTTAGCTTGGCCAGTGCATTCTATCTTTTTTCTGGTTTGCTATTTATGCAAAGCTGAGCAAGGGGAAAACAGCTGAGTCGGTCTGAGTAAAAGGAATAGCTCCATCCTTTGCTAATCTATTTACCTTTAATTAATTAGCTGCCTTTACTAAAGAAGAGACTTATCCTTATTGCAGGGGTGTCCAGAGGGAGGTCAAAAAGGTCCAGATGCCAGCCACAGCCAAGCAATCAAAACCCCACCCTTTGGAGGCCACCGTCTTGATTTTATTGACCCCCCTCCCTGGTGACACCTCTGCCTTGTAGGCAGAGGAGGTGACCCGATCACGAGAATAAATCAGTATTCTCCCTTCATCAGCATAGAAATATTTTCTTCTCCAGTTGCCCAGTTTCTAACAATTTTTGGTCAAATCTTGGTCATCTAGCTTTCATTTGCATCTTCTGTGATTCTGTTCCCCCCATCCCAGAGGAGACAAACTCCTGCTAGCGTTTGTTCAGTCATGAATCCGCTGTAGCAAACCCCCCAGATTTAAATCTTTCAGATTTACTCTTTCATCCTGAAATGCCCCATTCCTTGCCAGAGTCAGAGTCTGTTTTGAGTGAGAGCACCACCTAGTTTTACTACAGTTTTAAGCACTTGGTATTTAGTTCAGCATGAGATACAAAGTGGAGAAGGAACCCCTGGGGGGGCACATGGGCCCTGTTTGCATCTCTTAAAAGCAAATGTACCTTTCGTGCCCTCTGCAGCTGTAGTAGGATTGTGGCAAAATATTCTATATGTTTGGTTTAAGGAAATGCAAACAGGTCCTACAGTATGTGTTCATATGCACACCCTCCAAAGCAGCTTTTCAAGCACTGCACAGCCTTTATATGAAGTTATTTTTCTTCATCCAACAAGTTATTTTCCTGGCCATGAGAATTTGGCAAGAAAAACGTCTCATTTTTGGATGTTTGCTGCCACCAACGGCCCAGAATGATCACTGCTAACTTTCTTTAATTCCAGCTGTTTCTGACTCTGCTGGGTTGAAAATTATGGATGTAATATTGATCTGAGAAGCTTGTTTAGTTCAGACTAATCCTGGTAGGATAGATTATGTTGGTGTTTCATGCAAGTTCTTGAAACAAGTACACATTTTGCCAACTTGAGTCCTTGTTTTGGTCTAAAATGCATCCTTTCAATCCTTATCAACAAAGCTGAGTCAAGAGAAGGCTCATGTTATAACTTTATTTCCATTCAGCGTTTCCACCAATAGTAAAGGCACCCAAATGCAGTACTTTGAAACGAGACGTTATCAGCGTGCTTAGGTGAACCTCCATTTATTCAGGAGAATGAATCATTTGGAAACCAAATTGAAAGGGATATAAATATACACACAAACATGGGAAAAGAGACTGACTTGGCCTATTTGAACTTTGCAGAGTCTCTGCTAACCTGGAAAGAGTTACTGGTGGCTGATTGGAGCCTTGGAGAATTCCCACAGTGGGAATCGGGGCGATTTTTGTTAAAGGGCCTGTTTTTGTGTATTAAAGAGTAACGTTCAGCAATTCATGGTTGCTGCTCTTTCAGTAGCCTTGGAGTAATTGATTCCCAGCTTGCTTGTTATAGGAGAACATAATAGAGTATGCTTTTTGGTTTACTTGAAGGGCATTCAGGATGAGGATTAATGCAGGTAGGCAGCGTAGAGAGTAAGGAAGATGACCTTGATGGAGATAGGCAAGATCTGTTATCAAAGCAACAAGGGTTGAAACATATCTTGAGTCCACAAGAGACAGAAAATATGCAGGAGATGCTCAGGCAAGACACTTCCTTAATTCACGGGGGTACAAGAAAGGGGAGGAGGTCCAGCACAATCAGACTTGCAAGATTCTGTTCTTATAGCCACTCTTGAGAAAAGGAGTATTAGCCTTCCTGTGGAGTCGATTTCCTGGTCTGCTGTACCTGGTGGGGCTGATAGGTAGGTAGGTAGGAAGAAAGGTATGAATTCAATTTATATCGTTATCCAATTTGCAGTGTAAATTTGGGCAGCTGGCATCATTAAAGCAACAGATAAAAAACCCCATCAAAACAACTTAAAACACATCGTGCCTGAGACCGTTCACATATTCGCACAATTAGCTCACCAAAAAACCTGGCCTTGGCCCAACATCTGAGAGAAACAACAGGTCTGCTGGGGTTTGGACCATCTGGATCTCAGTGGAAATGCTGTTCCAAAGAGCAGACACGGCAACAGAGAAGGCATACTTCCTGGGTCCCATTAGATGACATTGTTCGATAGAAGGGAACTGGAGCTTGCTCATCAGATCTTATGAGATGGGCAGAAATGGTAGATGGCTGAATAGATAGACAATAGTTAGGTTAGATGGATGGATGGCAAGGATGGATAGATAGATACATGATAGGTAGGGAAAGTAGTTAGGGGGTTCAGTGTATCTTAGACATGTAGGACAGGTAGGTAGGTAGATAAGTGACATGGATTGATAGATAAGGTAGGTAAGTACACGGGTGGACAGACAGACGGATATCACTCTATCCCAGCTAAGAAGAGATGAAGACAATTCATAGTATATCCATCATTTTCAGATTAGAGCTTTGTGGATGGGATCTGAACAACCAAGAAACCCTGATTCTCTATAGGCCAGACATGTCTGCTGCTGCTGGACCACAGACTAGTCCTCCTTTGCATAGGCCAAGATTGTCTATCTGTCATATTTTGGAATACTGTTAAAGGGGTGTTGGCTTTTCAATGATTTAGTTCATTATATATTTTTACTAGTTGGAGGATTTTGGATTTTTTGCATTAGGCCACAGAACGTCTCAGATAAATTGTCTTCTTTTAAGTCTGGCAATACTGTGGGAGGAGAGGTCCCTAAAATGGGACAAAAGTGGACTGCCTGTCACAGATCTTACCTCAAAACATCACAGAAGGCAAGCATCATCAAAGCTGAGGCTAGGTGCAGCTGAGAAGGGGGGCCTTCTTGGTGTCTCACGTTCCCTGCATGCCAAAACAGCTTCACCAGTTGCTACCGATGTGCAAAATGGAATGTTCTGGGAACAGAAGGTTCCAGAACATTCCAGATATTCCATCCTTTTTTTTTTTTTTGCTACCGCTTCTATCTTTTGTGTTTATAGCTGTTACATTCTGTTGTGGTTTGTTGTTTTGATGCTCTCCCTCTGTATCTTATAAGCCTCGCAGAGAATGAGCAGCGTATGCATGTTGTAAATTATTGAATAATGAATGCTTCATTCATCTGGTTCACGGGTGAAATGTGCTTTCGCTGATGGCTGCTGTCTAGACAGCTTGAAAAAACTAATGTAGTAAGCCAGTGGGTCATTCAGTGCAAGTTATAGGTGGCCCTGGCTAGCGTGAATTTATCAGTGCTACCCTTTTGCTGAGGCTCGTGGGTCAGATTTTTCACCCTAGGGTCACACCTGGAACCCTCTCTTTCAATAATGCACCTTGCTCAAAGTGTGCGTTGTCACTGTGTGTACCTTTAATCTGCCTCTCTTCTTTTAAAGGGAATTGTCCTAGCAGCATTAACAGTCCTGGATGCAGACACAACTCCTATTTACCCTGTAGATACCAGCCGGAAGAAATACACAGGCACCATAAATTCATCGGATCCGTGGATAAAGGAAACATTTCGAGTGGAGCACCTCTTCCATGAGATCTATTTCCACCCAAACGGCAGCCAAGTGCGGGGCACACAACATGAATACAGTAAGGTTATGCACATCTTTGTTATTACGATCACACCTCCAGTTAAATGGACTGTGGCTTAGCAGAGTTCAGATACAGTGTATTAGAAAAGTTCTGCCTTTAGCTCGCATATTCTTGAATCGGTAGCTCGAGATAATACATCATAATTGTCATACGTTGCATGATATGATCATATGTCAGTGGTCTCATGGTCAGATTTATAGAGACGATGATGTTGATAATGGATCATTGTTGGAACAGTGACAGGGATGAAGTGATAGTTAATGCGTTATTTATTTGATCTAGCTGGAACATCTGGTTCAAATAATGGGAGCGGGGAAGAATAATGATGAGAGTGCATCTGACAATGGATAGGAATAATCTTGCTATGACCATCAGCAAGCTGGAGCTTGAACGATATGCTCAATAGGAGGTTGCTGGGTGCCACAGTTTGAATTTTTATCCATGTTCAAACCACATGGATGAATTTTTTCAGCTAGATTGGAACCATGGGACTCAGTCATAATCTTGTACAGCCATGCCAGTGTAAATACAGATTCTCAACCAAATCTCAGACTGCCATCTAGTGACTGAAGACCTTAGGCGTAATTGTAGAAGGGAAGATGATGCAGACTGAAGGATGCCATGGAAAAGGAGCTAGGATTCCCTTGAAAGTCCTTCCTGTCTAGAAACAATAGGGTGCCATGGTGCTTATACACCTCTTCTTCCAAATCAACATCATCAATTTGGTTGTGGATCCAAGTCCCTGAACCTTGAGTGCATGTGTAGATCATTTACCCTCTCCTAAAATGGAATGAATAACTTAAGCGTATCATGTTAGAACTCAAGATGTTTTAGAAAGTTTTTAAATTCTTGGAGACAAATACACACACGTGTGTGTGTGTGTGTGCCTCTCTCTCTCTCTCTCTTTTGCAGTCTTAGATGAAACCCTTATTGGCCTTCCATAAATTATATCTGATAGAAAGGGCAATTATTAAATACAGTAGATAGGAAATAACATTAATTTTGGCATAGCAAATGAAAGCGTCCAGCTCAGTTTGCATTTGGTTGATCTCAGAAAGGTAAGCAATGTTGAACTTGGGATGGGAGATGACCAGGAAAATTGCAAGAATATAGGCGAGTGACAAACCGTGTTTGTAGTACTGCCAAAGAAGATAGTATGGGTACCTCTTTGTAGTCACTTGGAGTGAAGTTCAATTCCAGTGAAACTTACTTTATCTTAATAATAGCCACATTTAATTAATCTTATATTTCAGTGAAACTAAAGTTGGTCCTTTCCTAACCACTTCTCTCCCCCCCCATATATCACTCAAATGCAAATTCACCATATTCCAAATTAAACATACAATAATGGATTTAATTTATGTACAATCCTCTGATTCTAGCCACCCACTATTTATTAACTTGAGGAGAAGCTGAGCACCCAAATTTTTCCTCCTGTTTTATGAGGTCATAAATCGAAGAAATCATCTGACTTTTTGGGCCCAATTATGCCCTTTTAGGTAGCTCCTGAGATTTGCTCTGTAGATCTGGGGAATGAAGAAATCTTTTCTGCATAAACATTTCCTTCTCTTCTTTCTTTCAGGCCAGTATAATGAGAAAGGGTTTGGGGTTTCTTAGGCTGGGAGTATAAACGCTTCTTTTCTCACAGATATGTTTCCATCAAAAGAGTCTGGGGTGGTATTATGGAACAGAACTCCACGTTTCAGTGGCCACACTTCCCAATATACTACTGATTTTCTTAGTGTCCAATGCCTATCCTTTCTTCATCCACTGGGTGTCTCTCCTGGTTGTGTATTTCCTCATCCAAGTGCTAATTTATTGTGAAGTGAAACAAGTTTTCTATTTCTTTGCAGAACTGATATTAAACAAAAACATTTCCATTACGGAAAGCCGTTCCTTCCTGCTGGATGTCATTGTGAATGACACGGAATATCAGGGGCCCGACAAATCCTTGATACTCCACTTCAACGTCTCTATCCTTCCAATCCTCATCCAGTTTTCAAATCCGATGTATCAGTTCACAGTGAATAGAAATGCTGCCAACTTTTCACAAGTGAGGATGGCTTTTTTCTTCTGTTTTCAAAACGAGCTTCTTAGGATTGAATCATCAGGCAGGAAAATGTATATACAAATGAAAAGATGGTTAGGATGTAGACAGTTTGGGCTCATGTCAGCAAAGAACTCCTTGTCATGGAGATGATGCAGTTCTCTTGATCAAGGCAAAGAGGTAGCATGGTTGCACCGTCTTCTTAACCACTCTTGTTTATGCAAAATCAAAACAGACTTCTTGGCAGGAGCTGCAACAATATGATATAATCATGAAGGTGTTGGACCAGAAGCAGGAGGACCCACCGTAATCCACCCTCAGACACGGAAGCTCGGTGGGTGACATATGGCCAATCATTGTCTCTCAGCTTAGCCTTCCTACATGGAAAAAGTCAGAGGCAGGGCTGCTATGTACACCGCTTTAAGCTCTTAGAGGAAAAATGGGATATAAATCTAATAAACAACAAATGAATAAATACATTTTCCATATTGTTGCCAACTAAGTTATAGCATGATACACATTGATCAGATGTGCGATAGTACGGTAACGTATAATTAGTAAACCAAGTTTAAAATGGTTGCAAGGACAAAGTAATTGTTGTTTAGTGAAGCTATGGAAGACGTGTTTAATGGATGAAATTATCTCCACGGTTTAGGGGATATTACTTTATAATTAATTTGGACTGGAGATTCTGTGTGCAGTGCTTGGACTCTGCTATTGTGCACGAGTTTGAGTGAACACATGTTATGACACATTACTAGTCTTTTTCGCTGTATAGGTGTGCATGTATCTTACAGTATTTGTGTCTCAATTGCTAAGTTAGTTATCTTTACTAGATTACCTTAATCTAGTTTATTGTTAGGCTGTGCGTGGACCTGTTTTCAGTGTCAGAAAAATATGGCTTTTCCTCCTATCGATTGAAAATTGCCCATATTTCATCTGTGATAGAGATAGAGGGTGTCTAATAATTTTGTGCAATTTGAATGGAAAATGCGGATGTTCCAAGCAGCAGAGCAGAAGATGAGTCTTCTAGTGAAAGCAGTGGGGGGGGGGGAAAGAAAAAAGAATGAGGATAATTCTAAAAATTAAATCGTATTAGAAGTGATAGATTCAGTGGTAAATTGCTGTACTGTTTTAGAACTGGATTTCATAAAGGATTATAGGAACTAATTCATCCTTCATCATTTGAAATTAATCTTTAGCTCCTCTTTTGAGGCTTAATCTGTAGATTCTCCACATTTGTTAATGGATAAATTAAATTTACATGTAAGCAACTCTAAACAATCACACAACTCCAGTCATTCACAGGCATGGTTGCACATAGATTATCTTACTGCATTTCCTTAAAAAAAAATCACACTCCAAGAAGACAATAAAATTAAAGCATACAGATTTTTCTTACTTCTGGAGAGGGGAAAAATATGTGGTTTTGCTACTAACGTAATCAGGAGGAATGACTGTAAATGTTATTGGCTTAAACGCATCTGGTTTAGTTCCAGGCATAACATTTCTCCTCAGTTTATTGAAACAAGAATAGCAACACATTAAAAGATCATTATCTTCCTACCTGTTTTATTGAAGGTCTAAAGAAAAGATGACTCATCCCAGAAGCCACATATTATAGGCCTTTAATTCATGTGTAAGGTATCATTTTGAAAGCCTATTGCCAAAATTCTGAATTACCAAAAAACTCCTTAAAACAATGGAAAACAGAGATTCCCCATTGTGGTAAAGAGTATCACGAATGGGACTGAGAAGCGGTTTAGGTGGGACTAGTTGTAAGTCTTTAATTCAGTCTTTCTAAATTAGTGAAAATTATAAATAGACTATCTCCATATTAATGTCCTTTCTTGGAAAAAGAGAACTTTTTGTCTCTATCTGGTTAAGCATGTCTGGTAGGACTTCAGAAAATTTGACTCAGCAAGTAAAGGAACACAGGGGTGAAAAATGAGCAGGCCGGGAAGCTGAGAAAGCAATAATGTAGCAAGAAGCAAATTATGCCTTCGAATTGGTTTTCAGCAGACTAGATACTAATTATACAGGAGAAAATTATCATCAAATACATATGACATCCCCTGTTCCTAGAGACTTCTAATGATGAGGACACCCAAAGTGACTATCTCCTCCAATTTCAGCTATGTGTAATAAAGAACAACCAGTTTTCAGACTTTTGAAGGGTTGTGTTGAATTTCCAAGAAGGAAAGAGTTCCAGTTGCAAAGTTCAGCATATCTTGGAGCCAGGAAGAGAGGATGCTTCCATTTGAGAAACAGAGACAGAAACAAAGAAGTTTTTGAACCCATTAGATTCAGGAAATGGCAGTCTATGCCTAGACTTCTCACACATGAAGACAACATTGGAAGAATTGTATAAAGGGATGGACCTTTTCTTAAAATATTTGGTGCACTCAGGTCAAGGCTTCTTAATGGCAGAATATAATATGCTTTTTCCATTTACTATGTTTTTATTATTTTTAGTTACAACTGCTAGATTTATAAACTATTTTATTGTGCTTAGGGATGAGGCTAGGACACTAGGATGTAATATGCATTTTCTTATTTAATACTGTATAATGTTCTGACATTTTAGATGGCTTGTCACCACTTCCCTTATTATTCCAGGGAATTGATAACTAAATTTCTATTATTATGAACTTGAGTCTTTCCATATCCTTGCTGGAATGACTTAAGACAAAGGGGAAAAAAGGAACCCGGTTTTCACTTAGATTTATATCCTGCTTTTCCCCCAAGAGCTGAAGGGGTTTTCTCTGGAAATTTCTTTTTATCTTCTCCTGATGTAGCAATGCTTTGAGGTAGGTTGGGCTGAGAAGGATTGGTTCAAAATCACCCAGTGAGTTTCCACAGCTAACAGTCAACTTGATCTTGGGTTTCCCCACTCCTAATCCAGCATGTTAAACCAATACACCACACTGGGTCTCTTCTTTCTTTTGCCCAGAATCTGTAGCAAAATTTGGTCTAATTTGGAGAGATTATCCAGTATAAGATGTGTGAAGGTTCAAGTGTCCTCCTGCACAAAGAAATTCTGCCAAGGTGAGGAGGGATTAACCTTTGGTTGAGGCCATTTCTCCATTTTAGCAGTGCAGTGAATGGGTAGGGCAGCAGGAATTAGCTGAAATGTCAACAATAGCATTTGACTCCTTAATGACTTCAGAGGGGTGAGCCCTTGCTCACATGTGCTCCAACAAAATTATCATCCATGACTGTAAGAAAGTTGCTGTGACTTTTTACAGACTTTTCTATATGAATAACCAGTATTGCAGTTAAAAACTAGAGGTGGATATAAAAGAACTGGTATATCTTTTTGAACATTGTCAAATGTCAAAAAGGAAGTTGTTTTACTGTCTGGCCATGGAACAAAACATTGTGCTGCATTTTACAGATCAATAGTTCCCCCTTCCTGTAATGGCCCTGAATATATTGTTTGATTGTCTAGTCATGTAGCAGCTTCTGCAGAGAGATCGCTCTTTCTGCTTCTTCGCTGCTTTTCAGCAAATCTTGCTGACATTTTGATGGCTTCTCTTTTTCCCCCCTTCTCTTTTTGAGCCTAGATAGGAAAGATCTGCATTGACAACTGCATGAAGTTTTATGGTGTCAGCATCACGTACAGCTTAGAGAGCCCAAATGTCAGCTGCTATGCTATGGAGGTTGCTCCAAGCCACGATGACAAGTACGGGACTCTGTACGTGAATGATTCAGCTGTGCTACGGAGACCTGAGTGCAGAGAAATACATTACCCTGTGCTGGCCAAAGAGGAGTGGAGCAGGAAGGAAGCTTATGCTCATCTTACTGTCGTGCTTGAAGGATCACGTAAGATATTTGGTGTTGCTAGAAAGTTGAAGTTTGGATTTGTTAGATATAGTTGAACTTGAAGGTGGAGCTAGTTGATATGCAGCAGCCCCCACAAGTAAAAGACAAAGGACTGTTTACCCCTCTTCCAATTCTCACTATGTACTGCCACAGAGATTTTCATGCTGAAATTTTCCCCTGATCTAAACCAGCTGTTCCCTTCCACTTCTGAGACAAATTGGGTATTGAAGTTCCTAAGGGCAAGGCTCTCATAAAACTTTTTTTTATTGTTCAGGGAGTTAAGAAGTCAATTTTGTTTAGGCTTCTTTGCAAGAAGAAATACATAAGAAAGGGAAGTGTTGAGACAGTTAAGCTCATGGAGGGGTATACAGTCCTGGACTGTAGAGTCTTAATTTAGAAAAGAAGTACCAGTTCATTGACAGTTGCATTAGTCTCTCATAGCAGAGGTTCCTGGATGAAAGCCGGAGCAAGTGGCTGTGCCAGCACACCTTGGCTGGTCTTTAAAAAGCCAAGTAGGGTTGGACTTTGTTGATACTTGAATGGGAGGCCTCCAGGAGTCCTGGCATAGAAGGCTACATGATCAAATATATATATATCTTGAGAGAAGGCACAAGCAAGCCATTTCCATACTGAGGGCAGAAACTTTAATGGATGCATCCATATAGTCAGCAGGAATCACCCAGCAGCCTTGGCTGATCTCAGAAGAAGCTAAGCAGAGTAATTCCTGATTAACCCTTGGGTGGGAGACCACCAGGGAGTCCCAGGGCTGAAGGCTAGACTGGGGAGTCAGGGGAACATTCCGGAAGAAGGAAGGGAGTCACCAAGGAAGTTGTTCCATTATTATGCCTCGTGAAGTCAATCACCAGTTGAACTCAACTCATGGAAGATGGATTTCTGCAACATGACGGTGACACCGACGCCACTTACGTTAACCGTCACTTGTGTCCTTCTGTTCTCAGTTATACATAATGATGAGGACTGTCCAGACTCCTGTGCTATGAGCAAAACCCGATCAGAATGTGAAGAATGTGGCGGTGTTGGAGTGCTAATGGGAAAATGCCAGTGGAGACAGGGAAGTAGGAAAGGTACGTTTGCGTATCTGGCAACTCAGTGGGAATCTGCATTAGGACCGATCCATATTTGCAGCAAACGCAGCATTGTAGAGTATGTGCCTTTTGTTAGTGAAAATGGATTTTCTGATGTTCAGGGAAGGAGAAAGTAGGTTCACTCGTGTTTCTCTTTATCCCTGAACTTTTAAAAGTTTTTCTTACAACGTCTCTTTTTCTTTTTCATGAAGGGCCTTGACTACCTTTGGTTTTCAAATTAGATCCCTAATATGGTTAGTGTGGTGGTGGGGATAATATTGAAATAAGTAAGGGTACCATAAAAAGAGGGGTTATGTGATTGCAAATAGACGTTGTTCCCTATTACTGTCAAACATTGCTCCAAATTTCTTCTAGGAAAAAAACTTTGCACGTGATATTATATACAACTTTAAAAGTGGACTGACCCTGATCAACAAAGCTATATAATCAGTATAAGTAGGTAACTTTTCAGGGCAGTCTCTTTGTAGAAGCGGCCCATTTATTTGAATGCGAGTGCCTTCAATAAATTGCTAGGAAGTTTTATTTCTCTTGTATTCATAATGTCACTGCTTTGGTGATCTTCCATAATACATGTAATGCCTTTCCTTCTCAAGGAGTAAGAAGAGCAAACCAAAAGCAATTTAATCGCATCCCATAATCTCTAATTATAGCAGGATAACAATTAAGCTTTCCAATGGGAAGAATTATCTGGGAAACCTTCAGATTTTTTCCCCCTTCTGTCTATTTCTCTTAGAAAGGTTGAAGTGGAGCTGTTTGGCTTTTATTTTATATGCAATCTTAAAAGGTTGATATTGGAGTGTTGCTGACATAATAGACCAAGCAACTTTCATGAGCACTTTCAGAGCCTAACCTTCCTTTAGGGGTGTTGGCGTTGGCGTGGGCGTGCAGAAGGATATGAAAATGTTTGCAGGGTGTGTATGTGTACGTGTGCCTGATTCACACTCCTGCATCTGTGTCCAGGACATTCCTTCCCTTCTCATTGCCTTAAACTGCATTGAAAACATCCTGACAAGACAGGGGACTTCATGCCTGTTGTGTTACGATGGTCTCATTGAAATGTCATAAGACAGGGAGAACCAGTGTGGGGAGTGGTGGGAGGTCTGGAGTCGGAATGGGTGGATCTGGGTTCTAGTCTACCCTCAGTCACGGAACTTCAGGCCAGTTATTCAAACAGGTCTTGGACTGCCCTTCTAAGCACATACCAGATGAAAATACTAAATACTAAATCATCCTGGTTTCCTTGGCAATAGGAACGCATTACCAGCTTCCCCAGAGCGAGGATGGTATGGTTCACTTTATTCTCAGTGGTTACCACTCTCCCTGATTGGCTGAGCTCCTGGATTGGAAGAGAAGAACATTGCATGAAAGGAGCAGCAAAGAACAGTTGTTAACTTTATGAAAAATAATCAGTATGGGTACTTAGGATTTAAAAGGGCACTCCTTGCACAGAAAACACCATTTTGCCCTGATATGTTAGCAGGTCAGAATCCAGAACAGCCTCATCATGTATCAAAAAATACACAAATGAGCCTCAAATTTAGGGAAAGTGGAGTTTATGGCCTATTTGTGCTGGAGGATTCCCTGCAACATTATTTTAGCAGTAATAAAGATCTCTGAGGAAGTCTTTAAGAAATTAGTTTTGATATAATTTTATGAGCTTTTAATAGAATTACAATTACTATTAATTTTTTAAAAGCTTAGTTTTTATTTTGTAAGGTTGTACATGAATTAAATAGCAAGATGACTATATTATTGTTGCACAACAGGCTGTGTACTTGAAGAAACCTAAGGTATTATAGAAGAAGACTATGCAGTGAGAGAGAGTGAAAAAAGAAACTATACTAAACTACCTCGAGAATAGGTTTGAATTACTTATGCACTGCAGAGAGCTTTCATCGGCCATATTCTTCTTTTAGGAATAACCACCAACTACTCTACCTGTAGTCCCAGCATCAAGACTTGTCCGGATGGCATTTGCGATGTGGTAGAAAGCAAAGATAAGAGAGTCTGCCCTCAAGATTGCACAAGTACGGAATTCAGACTCTTTCGCTTTGATACATGTTTTTTGTTTTTTCTGTTCCCAAGTCAACATTCGTGCTTCATCAGGTGAGGGTGTCTGGGAGACTTTGTCTGGCTCAGAGAGGTAAGCCGGATCAGGCCTGAGGAGTTCTTGGATGGGAAGCTACCAGGAAATCCCAGGGCTGTAGGCTGGACTGGGAAATGATCGATCGATCGATCCAGGAAGGAAATGAGATGGCACAGACATTTCCATGAAATCACCAGAAGTGAAACTTGACTTGAAGGAGAATTTCCCTTTTTTTAAGTCATGATGTTCTCTATTTCATCTGAACGTCCAAAAGCAGAACTAGGAGTGTAATTCTGAAGACGTCTTTTAAAAAGAGAAGTACCTCTTGTGAAAATGGGTTAACACTTCCATGAATCCAGGATAAAAAAATGGACAAGGTGCCCTCTTTAAATGATCCACTGGAGAGGAATCCCATTGCAAAATCAGGACGTGGTTGGGGGTGAACTTGCCTGTAGTACTGGAGCAATGTTATTACACCTTTTAAAGAGTAAATGTCTTACTCCCCTCCAGAGTTACTTCAT
The DNA here is from genome assembly GCF_059951505.1 of Python bivittatus. Lineage (NCBI taxonomy): Eukaryota > Metazoa > Chordata > Lepidosauria > Squamata > Pythonidae > Python > Python bivittatus. Next base: position 6,011,502 of record NW_028277033.1, read on the forward strand.
AGGCAAGGGGAGCTCTCCAGCCACCCCACTTGCTTGTCAAAATTGCTATCATCCAGCGTCCTGTGCTCTGGACCATCGCTCTTCTGCTGAAGCCTTGCTAAAGGCTGCATCTCAAGCTTTTCCCAGCCTCTCAGGAGGGGGTTTTCAGGGGATAGTAAAATAGAGATATCAGCATCATGTGGCAGCAGAAAGCCTATGCAGAACATTGATTCCTCTGCCTCCATGGGATGGTCCAATTTTCTCTTAGAAACACCAGAGGAAACTGTACAAAGGAGGTGCACAGAGTATTAAGTGAGATTGGGACCCATGGGGGGTGGGGTGGGGTTGAAGGGACTGAAAAGTGTTTGGCCCTCCATCTCCTATCAAGCAAGCAAGGAAGTCCAAGGAGAGTCATCAGTGTTTGGTCTCAGCCACTCTGGAGTTATGAATGCTGGTGGGCCTCCTCCAGTCCAAAGGCTTTTTATATTCCTCCTTGAAGGGAATGTCTAGTTGTTGAAGAAACAAAAATCTAGGAGTGATGCCTTTTTTGTTTTATTGTTTTTCCTCTTGATGCTCGTATAGAAAAGTGAGGTTTTCATTACAGCACACATCTGCTTACACAGAGGAAACCAAACTAAACAGCCCCTCCTGCTGGAGTCTTTGTCCCTCCTGGTTTTTCATGCTTCCCAGTGACCTTTGGCCATTCCTGTTTATGGAAACACACCTTCTAGCCAATCCTAGAATACCATTTCTCCCTCCACACACACCCTTGTTCTTCCTCATTTCAAGATGGGACCCAAGAAGGGGTCCTTCTGTCTATGAGGGCAAGAGAACCCATGCCTCATTCCAAGTACTGTCTCAAAGAGCCAGTTTGGATCATGAGTAACTCCTAGTTTGCACCAGATCCTAGCTACCAGTAGCTGTAACTAAATCTAGATCAGTAGTTGTCAGCCATTAGGAAGGGAGGGAGGGAGGGAGGGAGGGGAATCTAGAGGAAAAATATACCTGTATAACTTTGCCTATTGTGTTAAGGGAGATAATGCAGATCTTTGTTAGGAATCAGTGAACAAAGGCTAAAGTGTTAACATCTGAGTTTCATTAATGCTGTGCTTATGATTTTATTATCATAATAGCATTTGAGCTTTTTAATAATATAATTGGATTAAATGGGATATTGTAAAATATTGCATGCTGTTGGAGATTATGCATTCTCTACTATTGCAACAATATATATAGCTAAATTTATAGTTAAATATATTGTATACGTGCAGGCTGAATTCATATAGTATGCTAAGTTTGCCCTTTCATGGCATAGTATGGCTCTTTGATTTGCTTACTCTGTTGTATACACACGTCCAATGAATTCAATCAGCAACGAAGTTAAATGTATTGTGTAAATGAAGCCTTAACGTTCTGACTAAAAATCATCCTGGTCAGTCTAACAGACAGTCATATTACAGTAGCCAAAGAGGAATCATGCAATTTTATAGGGCAATGGGATTAATTTTGGGCCTATAAATCCTCACCTGGCTTCTCCAAACTGAGTGAGTCATGTTTTATGAAACAAGCAGTTTCCATTCTATCATTGTTTCACTGCCTGCCTGTTGACTGCCATCATCAACAACTTGGCTGATGGACGACTTACCGCTTCCCTCTCCTGCCAGTCAAGGTCAGATTGTCAGTCTTGACACACAGAGTGGCCACATAAAGAGAAATCCAAACCAACACTGTGACCTGAAAAGACAGCTTGTTCCATACTTACAGCGTTGCTCAGAGAAGCATGTGGCTAAGTCCAATTGATTTGATATATATGTGGGTTGGATTATAGCTTTGGAGCATATTTTCAATAAAGCTAGCAGTGGGTAAGCTGTTTTTGCATATGTTGCAAATTTGCAGGCCAGTGTAAAGTCTACATCATGAGTCATCTTTCCATCCTTCCCCAATATTCCATTTTAGGCTAATTTGTTACAGCACTTTTAATACTTCTGGTGAGTGCCCAAAATAGATTTCCATAACATTGAGGACTGCAGATCTGTCCTGCAAAAATCTGGGCAACCATTAGGTGACAGCTAGGAGATATCAAAAAATTTAGTGATCATCTAGATTTTTGCAGCCCAAAGACCTAATGTAATATAAAGCCCCCAAATAGTTGTTGGTTTTCTCACCCAAATTTGTTTCACGTATTTTAATAAGCCAAACTTTCAAATATTTATTAGAAGAACACCATTTGATACTGAGCCCTGTGCATCAGGTGAACTTACTTCAATCTGTATTTAATTTAGAAACCAACATTGTTGGTGGCCATCAAAAAGGAAGTCTTGGAAGTGGAATCAAGGCAGGACATGGCGTCTGTCACTGCTTTCCAGGAATCAGCTGTTATTGTGAGAAAGATGATATCAGGGGTAAGTTGGAAGTTGTGTGTCTCTCATTGTATCCCTGGAAGCTCTAGCATTTTTGTGGCAACATTTTTTTCTTAAGCAGATGTTTCCCGGTTCAGATGTATTGCTCAAAATGTGAAAAGGATGGTAGGTCAAGACCATAAATGAAATGAATGTGTGGGGTAATTGGGAGCCAAAAAGCTTTTCTTTTTTTTTTTTTCCTGGCATGGATCTAGTCAATATGAGAGGAGATTTTAATGTAAAAGGCACTTTCAAACAGATAATTGCTTCTGTGCATTCCAAAGTAAAAAAAATAAACTTAATGTATTTATTTCAGAAAGTGCTGTTTCATTGTTGTCCAATCCTGGGACAACGTTTTACAGGTCAAGGGAATTCCAGGATATCTTACACTACAATTTTATAGTATTCTAAGGTGGCTATAATGTAATTGTTTGCTTGCAGTAAATTATGAATTGCATTAACCTCTGCATGGTAATTGGTCTTCCAACCCACCATCCCTAGTCATGCTGTAAAGGAAAGCATGCTTCTAGAGATGGGGAAGAAACCCTACTATGACTTTCCAATCAATATGAAGGACAGGTGTATGTGAGATGGTGGTTCTGACTGCTTTGATAAGACCAGTTTCAGAGGAATGGGAAATGATTTACGTATTAGGTAGATTAGCTCTTGCTTTGCAACACACCATGTATTCTTACTGTCCATCCCTGAGAATAATATTGCAATAACCGTGGTGTTATTAGAATATGATTCTAAACTAAAATGAAAATGGAGGACCAGAAAGAGTTCTTACTAATCAAATAATATTTCCTCACATCACAGCTATTGTCCCTGTCTTAACCCTCAGTTAACCAAAACTGAGAATGAACAGAATTAACAGAGATGGGATTGTGGAAGAGAATTAAGAATAGGAAGATGGTATCTCAGACTCTGTTTGGCAATGCTGACAGTACAGACTGTTGATTTGCAACAGCAAGCCATGACCATTGTCCATGGTTGAAGGACATTTTCTGAAATAGAAATTTCTTCAGCAAGATTGCCTCCCTGTTCGTTTTCCTAATATTTTGGTAGAAATGGTGTAGACAGGGAGATCAGGAGAGAGGAGAATCTGCGGTACATGGTCTCATATCAGTCTTCTTTCTCTACAGAACCTTTGTGTGATGACATGTGCAAAACAGTGATTGCAGGAGGAGTCCTGCTATCCTTTATTATTTCAGTTGTCCTCTCTTCCTACTTCATTCATCGCTACCACAAGAATTCCCCAAAGCCACCTATTGCCTCAGCAGAAATGACCTTTCGGCGCCCAGCTCAGGCCTACCCCATAAACTACTCATCAAGTAACGTCCGTCGACCATCAATGGACTCTGAGAACCAAATGTCGGTAGACACATTTAAAATACCTGTAAGTTCTTCTCATTATCAGCTGCTTAATGAGGAAGATACCTTACCCATGTTTTAGCTGAGGCTATACTTCATCGCAAGACAGCATGTATGTCCCTGAGGGAGATAGAAGGAGGGGGTAGAAGGATATATAATATAAAAGAGGTTGTAATAACATTTTTGGAAGCATTCATTAACAAACTCTTTACCACACTTATTATAACAGTAGTTCCAGCACACTATACTACTTGGTACTAAGGAAAACACACTAACAAAGTTTCTGAAGTTCACTACTTGAGAATAAAAATAAAGTACTTTTCCAGATATTTTTGCTCCTAAAACAGGAGTAGTTCATAATTTTATTCTCAAGATTGTGTTTGCAGTGTGTGTGTGTGTGTGTGTGTATACACACACACAAACACAAATATTTAGAACTGAGATGTTGATACAGTATATACTTAATCTAACACTGCAGTCTTAGCAATACTTTTTCTTAAAAACCATGGTTTTCAAAGGAAAAATGAAGAAAGTTGTTGTTTTGTTTAGCAAAAATAATCCCTATTTTCAAATAACAAACAGGCAAGTTTTATTTCTGTACTGAAGCCTATGTTGTCTTAAAAACTAAGTGCAAAATGCAGTAGAAAAACTTTGGTGTTGTATGTCTTCATCTGTATTCCCTTGGGAAAGATTATCTATCTATCTATCTATCTATCTATCTATCTATCTATCTATCTATCTATCTATCTATCTATCTATCTTTTATTCAGGCCCCTCCAGAAGGCCCCTTGCATTTTCAAGTCTAGAATGAATATTTCTCTCACTCAATATTTTTCAGCTGACAAACCTGGCTAGCCAATGCCAACTCACAAATGTTCTGACAACCTTCCAAATGGAATTGAATTTGGTAGCTGAATAAGATCATCTGTGCCTCCAGGGCTCAAATTTGGCAACATGTGTATTAAGAATGTCTTTACGTGGTCATGTTGAGTTCAACTCAAAAAAGTCCTCACCTTTACCTTGATGATCAAAACGTTAGCTGTGTGGAGCTACCATCAACCCAAGATGCAAAACACTGGAGGGAATCCAGTTAGACAAGCTGCTCAGTGGTCTAGTAGCTGGGTATTGCTGTAGCTGAAGTCTCACTGCCAGTTTCATCACCAGTAGATTAAATCATATACAGTAATTATCCTGGCGATTACCAGGGCATTAATCATTACAGGAAGCTATTTCTGATCAAGAAAAGCTGCAGAACTAGCTTGGACTGTCTGGGCTTCCAGTGATCATATTGGATGGTGAACTTCATCCAAAAGAGTTTGTTGCATCTGGAAGGGTTTTCCAGCAATAATCCATCTACCTACGTCTTAGTTGTAGTTTATCATCCTTTCTAAGCAATCTAGTGGGCTTTCTGAGCAAGCAACTCTTTCAACTTTATTTGTCGTCATGCCCCATGCCAAAATTTTATACAACAAGGCATCTGCCCAGAGGGGGCAGAAAAAACATAATTGCTGGGAAGTTGCATTTGAGAAAGCATTTATTGGCAAAATTGTTTTTTTAAAAAGCGGTATCTATTCAATATTTGTCTTTCTAAAAAACATACATATCAGGCTATTTGCATTCTTTAAAAAAGCATAACTTAGAGAAAGTTGCATATAAAACTTCAGTATATAATGGAAATTTGCATGTAACAGCTAACAGGTTTTATTTATTATCTTTCCCCCCCTATTTTTGGCTGATAAATAAATAAATAAAATTATTTTCCCTCTCTGGGAGCTTAAAAGCAATAAAAAGATGAGTGGAATGGTTTAAGAAGTCAATAACTGTGACACTTGACATGAGCTAGATTTAATAAATTGATAATTCTAGCTGATTAAATAGAATGTTTATGGATTGCAACTAGATATAAGGTATACGGACAAGTAAAATACTCACTAAAGTAATGTGTGTTATTATTTGCAAATCACTAGTTTCTACGTGCATTTTGAGATCCAACCATATTAAGCCTATATGAACAGAAAACTTGCACATTTCTGTTCATTACAATAGTTTGTCTGTTAGTTATGTGCCTTTCGGTAAGGAACACAACACATGATTGCTTGTTCTACAGGAAGGAGCAATTAGATTACAGTTAACTAGTTTTTCTGAAGCCTGCAATCAATTATTTTAATGTTTCCTAGCAACCTCGGCCAGCAATTTCCCCTTGCAGCTGTTAACAACTGTACCAGTACAATATATCAAACTCAGTTCCTCGCTGGAGAAAATGTCATCGTTTAAATGAAAGCAAGGTTTGGTTTGGTTTTTAAGAAGCAAATTGGAATCTGGTTGTCATAGTCACCCATTTGTATCTTGAATGACAGAGCGAGAGAGAGGGTACGCTATTTGTTTTACACTACTTAGCTCTATAAATTAGTCCCCAGATGGCCAAGACACAATTCCCCAGCTCCAACTTTGGGTGTTTGGTTTGCACACTTGTTACTTGATAATCTTCTCAATCTTCTTAATTTTCCAAGGGGTAGGTGATGCAACAGCATCAGATGGGGTGGGTGCTTCCTCCCACTTCCCAAAACACGCGTGTTCTCTTTTGGAGGGGAAAGACCTCACCCACTGCCCAGCAGAGAGACCCAACTTGGTGAAAGCAGACAGGGATTCTTGGAACCAGCTGGTCCCCTTTATTTGAGGAAAAATCAGATCACCATGCCGGCTTCCATTCTTTTCTTGCAATATGTCTGTGATTATTAAGAATATGGATGTTGCATTCCACTTTAGATCCACCACCTCCTCCTTGGTATCCAGAAGAACTGGTGGAGAGAAAGACCCAAAACCAATGAAAGATGAAAATCTCATGCCTGTCATTCCTTTCCCTACAGCAGGAGGATGAAGGAGTTTGTGTTTTTGTCCCTGCTGATAAGCACACAGCCTGCAGGGCAGGACAAGGTTTTAGTTCGTGCCAACCAGTGACCTGCCCCTGATCCCCAGCATAATGCCCCAGGGCACCAGTTTATCTACCCCTCTTGTCAAAGACTTGCTTTCCCACATGCTTAGATTCTCTTAGCTGGAAACAAAGAAAAAATATTGCACACTGGAGAGCAACACAGCAACCTCTAGCATCATCCAAATACAGGAGATGCTTTGGAGTTTTTTCTTCCATATTCCCCATGACAGCCATTTTGTGAGAGTGCCTGCAACTTATTCTTAACATTTCAAACATGCCACCTGGTCTAAAAACAAAGAAATGGCAGAGCTCAGGAAGAAGCTGATGGGTTAGTTTCTGGGGATAACCTGCCTTGTTCAGCTGTGGACTTGTTGAGATAATGTGGACCAGCTGTCCAATCAGCCTCCATTTCTTCATAAAATGGAAGAGGCATGTGGAAGATCAGGCTGAAGCTTGTAAAGCACATGACATAATAGTAATAGGAGAGGGAGATTGAAAGCACTGTTTGTGCACAGCTCCAACTTCAGCTGCCTATAAAATTAACCACCCTACATAAGAGAATCAGGAGACTTGGGAATCACAGCAGTTAACTCTGCATTCCCCTACTGCTGTCTTCCCTAAGCTTTTGCAAATGGTGGAATAAATACATAGTGCTACATGCAATACAGTTGGGAACTGTGATGCTCTTCTAACAATATCTTAATTGGGTCCACAGGTTACCAACCAGAAAATATAACTAACCATCCCCAAACACATGTTCTCCACTTAATAATTAATGTCATAAATAAATAAACAAACAAACAAATAAATCCTGGTATTTAAATGACAGTCTGCTGCCTACGGGCTTTTTAGGCTCAGTTTCAGAAGTATTGCCTTATATGATGAGCTGGTAGCTTAACTTTAAAAATGTCTGCTTAATTTGGGCTCTGAAATGCAAGCATAAATAAGTGCAATGCATATAAGTATATGGGGACGGGGGAATTTGGGTGCCATTGAAACTCTCTGTGAATCGTATGCCAATATAATATAATATAATTACAAACTAAATTAGGACAGAAAAAGTGAAAAAGAAAGAAAGAACCTAAAAAGCTTAAAGTGCAAACCACATGCCTTTCTATGATGTATTTAGGTATTAGGAGCAGATGTTTTCCATGGAAGCATATATGTTATTTGTTTTCATTTCTAGTAGCTTCCCAGAACAGAAAGGCAATTGTCTAGGATGAATAGGTGGCTTCTCAAAAGAATCTTCCTTCCCCTTCAATTCCCCAAGTTTATAAATCAGCGCAAACTATGTTTACAAACAGCATTTAGTCCTTACTTCTGGCACCATTAATACTGAGAGGACTTAGATAGATTCCAGCATAATTGCCACCTACTATTTATAAATATTAGTTTCCCAGTCCTATGGGGTAGCTGTCAAGCTTGTAGAGTTGTAAAATGTGGAGCTGGGACCTCTTCCAATAAACTACTATGGATTGTGTGTTCTAAGGTCTCAGAACAGACTACATTTGGCAAGCTGCTGGAAAGAAAAAAAAAACCCTCTAAATTGGGCAAATCTGGTATAAATAGCAGATCTACAGCTTTCTGTCTCATGAACAGAACCACTTTTCCTCCTGTGTTTTCTTCTATTTTCAGCTCAGGCATCCGTGTTAGGTAGAGCCAGGTCATGCTCTTTGGAACATCCTGCCCCCAGAGGTGCAATTGGCCCCCACACTCCTGGCCTTCCATAAGGCTTTGAAGACCTGGTTCTGCCACCTGGCCTGGGGTGGGGTGGGGTGGGGTGGGAATACCTCAAGCATGGGGATGGCTAGCCCCATAGAGGCCTCCTGTCTTCAGCCTCAGATTTTTCATCCTCTTGGATTCTCCTTCTCCTTCTCCCTTTTAGTAATGTTTTTAATTAAGGTTTTATGTATTTATATATTTTATGTTTGGAATGTTTGTTGTGAATTGCCCATAGTTCCCCCATTGGGGGGAGATGGGCAGTTGAAAAATTTAATAAATAAATAAAAAATAAAATAAATATTGTGCTATGGTGACTCATGGGTTATAAGTCCCGATATCTGTGTTGTGGTATGGTGGGCCACCACAGAATAGTGTCATCCAGTTGACAAGCACTATACTGTGATCTAGTCCCCCCCCCAAGTTTTGATCATCTGCTTCCCTAATTCTTTTCCTTCCACTTTCTCTAGGCAGCGTACTGTCCAACTAGACAGAAGGAAGTCCTTATTGGGTTTAAAAACTGCAGTGTCCTTTTGCAACTTTTAAAATGTGCTTTTAAAAGATCCCTGTATGTTTGTGGTTGCCTAGTTTATATTTAGAGTCAGTGTGATGGTGGGGATGTGTATATCAGACCTCTGGTCACATATATTTGGCCCATATAAAATAGTAGCACTGGTTCTCATTGTCTCTTAAATCACTGACCATGATTATTATAGCATTATTATGGTGTTTTAATGCTATCTTCCTCCTACATTCAGAAACCTCTAGTAGTTTGAGTAGTTCTCTAGATAGCGTGTTGTATTTTAAACGGTAACTCCTTGTTTAATCACAGAAGCACGTTTGCCTTCTCTGCATTTTATAGAAAACCTGGGATCACAACTTGCTCTGCAGATCATGAGTGGTTCTGCTGTTAGCCATGCTAGGTAGATGAGACTGGAGCATCAACTCCGCAGAAAGATTCAAACTATTTTTATTGAGATTGGCTATAATAACAGAATCTTGCAGTTCTGGGTTTTGTGTCTAATCTTTCCTTCAGAAGTCAAAACTCTGCAAAGCAGGCTACATTTCCTCCTAAAATAATTTTTATGCAGAATTCAAATAATTGACAAAAGGGAATATAGTAAACACCAACTACCATTGTAATAGGTGATCTGATTAATTTAGAACTAAGTGCTGTATCTTCATATTTCCAATTTATGCTTTTTTAAAAAAAATTTTTGCAGTCCACTGAAAAATTTCCAGGTGTTTTTCTCAGACAACTTGGATCATAAGACATTAAATATGTTGGCCAATAGGTGTCTGCTTCAGAAAGCCCATAGGTCCCAAGGCAATATTTATATAGGTTAGCTGGGCTTAATACTCATCCCACAGTTACACCTGTGGCAAACTGGGGTGAACTGGCATCATGACTGCAATCCATTCAAGTCAGTTGCCTTGAGTTAAGAATTAATTTTTTTCTTGCATAGAACCCTAAATAGAAGTGTTCAGTTCTCCCTCTCCGCCTACCCCCAGCAAGGAGCATGTGGCAACTATATTAATCTTGTGGTCAGGAAGAGAGAAAGATGCACGTATCAGATCCCTCAGATGTTGCTTGATTTTGGTTTTGTAGCCTTTTTCCTTTCTTCCTTTTCTCTATAGGAAGATCCTAAGTGGGAATTTCCTCGGAAGAATCTGGTGCTTGGCAAGACTCTTGGTGAGGGAGAATTTGGAAAAGTTGTCAAAGCAACAGCCTTCAGGCTTAAGGGCAAAACTGGCTATACGACTGTGGCAGTGAAAATGTTGAAAGGTAGGTTCTGTAATGGGCCTGGGAAGATCTGAGAATAATTTGGTAATTTCTAGCTTGGAAGAAAAACAGTCATCTATTCCTGTTCTGTATCTGTCTACTTATTATAACATACAGTATATATCTCACCTTTGATGTGGGAACTCAAGGTGGCCCACTTGGGATTCATCTCTAATTTTCTCCCTGGAAGAACAACCATGGGAGGCTGAGAGACAGCAATCACCCCCTGAAGTCCATAATAAAGTCCAGGTCCAGATCTACCCAGTTTAGCTCTAACATTTTAACCGCTGTGCTACACTGCCTATGCCAGACCAGTGGTAGTAATTTGATGGAATGTGACAGCAGAGTGTTAGCTTTGCCGATGCATCTCAGTTAAATTATCTTTTGATAGAGGCATCTCACAGCTTTATAAGAATGGCCTGCTTTTTAGCTGTATCTGAGTGCTGCCCATCAGATTAAGGGGAAGATGCCACGCACAGCTATAAAAATAGCAGCTCAGTTTCATCAGGTGCTTATTACAGTCACCCTGTCAATAAATAAGAGCCAGATCTTTAACTAAGCAATACCAATCCTTACACCTGCCAAAAAGATTCTTGGTATGTCATAAAAGGATGTGAAAGTGGAGGACAAGTTAAAAAACCATCCGAAAACATATTGGTTTACAGTATCTCCTCTCCATTCTCTTCCATAAGCTTGCTATTGGGTTAAATTTTTGTGCATCAGAATTTTCTTCTTTTCTGTCCCCTGAAGTCATCCATATGTTCTAACCTGCACCAGAGGGTCCCTTTAACAGTCCTGAACACATTTTGGGGACAGAGAGTGAATTGTTCCTTCTTTTTCCACTGGCAGAACCCATACTGTCATTAGAAAGGCTCTGAAGTCCTTGGGTTGAACAGAGCAAGCATATGAACTAAGCAATCCCAACCCCAGGGGTAAGGATTGAGGTGGGCAAAACAAAAACCAGAGGTCCCAAATCAGAAATAGCCATTACATAAACCTACAACAACTGCTTGGCTTCAAGGCGTCAGGTGCTGCAATAACCATCTGTTAATTTGGAAGGGAAGAGGAAGAAGCCTAGAACTGAAGTCTCAAACTCCTGCATTTAAAGCTCTTGAATATCTAAAAGTTCCTGATGTCTTTGTACTGCCATGGGCAATCAGCTGTTTTACACGTGGCTTTGTTCTTATCTGCAATAGAAATTCTAATGTAGCCGAGCTCCTTCTGTGAGTCTTTAGCCAAGTCAAGCCAAAGAGTTGAACTAGAGTGTCAGGAAATCTGTGGTTTAGGACTAGGCCAAGCCTCCGATCAGGCACGATGGAACTGGAATATGTCAGGGGGAGAAGAAAGAAAAGCATGAAGGGGTGTGTACAGCTGGAAAACAGACAGTGCAGTCCTGAATATTCAAGAAAATTAGCCTTTGGAACTCAGACTGAGAGGGGAAGGGGACAAAGTAACTTGAGGCAAGACCACATGCACATTATACATAGAAGTTGGTTCTGCTGAAACTCAGATTTTTGCAGAAGGGTCAACATGCAACAGCTGTCAACGGCTTTTGGAAATCTCTCTTTATTGTATGGCTGGCACAGTGACTTAAATATTGTTCCTCAAATAGACTGTAGTTTGTGGAGTCCTTGTTTGCTTGCAAATGTTTTGTTACCTGGCTAGGTAACATCTTCAGTGCTGGAAGGAAGTGGGGTTTGCTCTCTGTTCTTATATACAGTAGCTTGCCCTGCCAACATTGATGGGGGTAGGAGTAGTTCCTTGATTAGGGTATTGTTTTCTGCTTGATTGTTAGCCTGGTGTTAATCCCTGCTTATCTGGGTGTAGGCTGCTGGAGGGGATGTGTTCTGGTCTTTTTGTTTCCTTCTTAGCTTTTTTATTGTCTCTTTTGAATGGTGTGTAAATGTGGTTTATTTCTATGTATCTAGATTGCAGTTTGTTGGGCTATAGAAATAGGCTTCTTACCGTGGTAATACTAGCACACAAACTGTGAGCTTCACTAGGAGACATTTTAAATTTGTCAAAAAGTTTAGTTGGTTCAATAAAACCACTTTTGTTTACCTCATTCAGATCTCTCTGGAACCTTTGGAAATAATCTTCAAATCTATCCTGATCGTTTCTGTAATATCTTGCAACTGATCTGAAGGGTTAGAATGAAAAAAGTTATCATACTTGGAACTGAAATGTTGACCTCCTCCAAAAATGTAAATATTCTCTGAAACTGAATAATAACCCAGCAATAATGAGGAACATCTTTAAAAACTTGCTGCAGTTTCAACAAATACTTTCTAACTCCCTTTGGTTCAGTATCAGAGTTTTGAAACCATTTTCAGACAAAATACTGTACATTTGCAGGTTGGCATTTTGATAGAATATTCTTCAACCATCATCTTTATATCAGGAAATTTTTATCTATGTTCTTTCATCTGTTGCAATTTACCTTTTAGTTAACAAAGGAGCAAGCTTCTGCCAAATTACAAGTTAGTTTCTGCCAGGAATGGGTATCAATTTAGATTCGAAGATACAGTACATCACTGAAAAGATTCAGACACAACACCAAAGTGTATCAGATTTGGAATGCCAGAAGAGTTTCAACATTCGATTTGTCAGTGTCCATGAATGAATCAGATTCTTGGAAGTGGTGGTTTAAGCAGCCAAACCAGTGTAACCCGACACTGGTTACAATGACTTTTTTGGGTTGTTTTTGTATATAGTTGACAATGAAGAAAAACACACAGGGAATGAAAGCCCTTCTCCCTTAAGTAACATATGGGTTCAGCAAGGCACAGCTGGGGAGGGGCGAAGTCTTCTTTTTAGGAAGGAGAAGAGGAGGTTCCCCAACTTTCTAAGCTGTTTGTTAAAAGTTGCTATTTCAAACATCTTGAGGGTTCACTGCATGATTTACTGAATGCTGTGATGAAGTAATCATTTGCTAGGTCTGCCTTGACAGAGCACGTCTCTGCCATCAATAGAAGATACAAGTTCAGGATGTACACTTCTCAGCAGCACCTAGACATTCTTGGTTGGTGTAAAAAAAAGAAAAAAAAAGCATATGGAGGGAAGATCTACCAGGCAATCTCAGAGCTTTGGACTAGCCTGAGAAGTCAACAAAGTACCCAAGAAGATGAAAATGATGAATTGGCCCTCATCTTGTTGCCAAGATAACCACACTGATGTGACAATGTAGTAAACAGGAGTTCAGCTTGATTTGTCAGTATCTCCTTCCAGATTCTGTTCCTTTTCCCCCCCTTCACGGAGGTTAAATCTTAACAACAGATATTCCTTTGGACTTATGAATCTTCTCATGAAGTTACTGAAAGGAATGTGCATTTGTTTGAATCTGCTGATGATCCTGTGAGGACCTTACATTTTTATTGCTCCTTGGCAGGCCATCTCAACTTCTCTTTCAAGGAAGGTTCTCAAAATCTTGAAACACCACATACACTTGAGAGCAGTGACAGAATGATGAGCATCCATTCTTATGCTTTCCTTTGCAGTGTGTTATAGGGTCTGAAACATTAGACGTTATGTCAACCCAGTGACTGAAAAAGGGTGTCAGTCAAGGAATCTAATGGGGCTTTTTGTCTAAAAAGTCTTCAGTCAACCTCATAAAACAAGATTTGATTTCCCCGGTTTACTGTCTATCCTTTTTTTTACATTATTCTGTTTCATACTTTGATGAAATAAAATATAAGTATTTTTATGTGAATTCCAGCTAATTCACAGGAATGTACTTTGAAATTAAAGTCTAAGTAAATATGTCTGTCTGATCCCAGTTCTTGGGCTTAAACAAGTTTGATTTATTTCCAAATCAAAGTGGTGCTTTGATTTGCTTCCAATTCTACCCAAGTTCTGCTTTCTAAACTCCCTCATATTACTTCCCTGTGCCTATTCTTTCTTTCCTTAACCTCTAATAAATATAATCACCAGTTCAGCTTTGCCAGAGAAGCTTAAATGGATGTGTCACTTTCCACCCAAATGCATCAGTACTCTCCCCCTTGTAATTGTTGCGACTTAGTCATTCTTTTTTCCCCTTCTTCGTTGGCGTTTGGGTAACGTTTAAAGATTGTGTAATGCTCAGGAATTGTTCACCTCTACACCTACCAGGGATGATTGACCTTGTGGATGAATTAACAGTATCTGTAAGCTTGACACGGCTCATATCACATGGTTCAAAGTGAGGACAGGAAACTAATCAAAATGACTAGACACAATGCAGGACAGAGCTCCTGTTCTTTTAAGAGCTTTGTAGAAGATGGAATTTCAGTAGACAGATCATTAGTAAAGATGGGCTTTCTGCATTATCTCCCTTGGGAGAATAAAGATCAAAGGTGCCTTTTCCATAGCTGGGATAATGGTCTGTTAAGTTTATATGCCGCCCAACCCCAGCAACTCTGGTTTACAAATGATCTTGGAAGTTTGATATAAGCTTGGAAGTTTAATGTAAAAAAAAAAAAAATAGCAAGACTTGCATTATGTTTGCCATCATCTCATCAAAAGGAGAGTCATTTCTCCACTATTTACATAATACTCTCAAGTATAATTGGTAAATTATGCCTCTGGTCATAGAATGGGTGCCTTGATGGGTTGCTTCTCTCTTCCTGCTCTGTTCTGCAGAAAATGCTTCCACAAGCGAGCTCAGGGATTTGCATTCTGAGTTCAACCTTTTGAAACAGGTGAATCATCCTCATGTCATCAGACTCTACGGGGCTTGTAGCCAGGATGGTAAGTGCCGGGCATTTGATTCCTAGAGTGAAAGAATGAGCAAGAGAGAATGAGGGATCCTAAGGGTGGGAGTGGAAGAACACGGGACGGACCACAGTGGGGTGTGTCCATGGAAAGAAGAGGAAAAAAGTTGGGGGACATGCTCCAGCCTATTTAAAAAGAAGCAAGAGTCCTGGGCAATTCTGCTCTTTTTAGATTCCTGGCTGGACAGAACATTCAGAGTTTAAAAGCTAGGTTTGCCTAGGAAGAACCATGCACCTGTTAACTCTCCATAGCATGGTCTTATTTATCTGGACCATATAAATAGCAATTGCTGTCGCGAGCAATGACCTCAGATTCTCAGTTTCTAAGGCAAGTGCACTCTTTAGCAATTATCATATTATTTCTGATCTTGCCTTGTGAGAGTCTCTGCTGATTTGTGTTGTAATATGTTTCAGAGAATCCGCAGGTAACCTGGACTGTCTGCGCAGTAAGGCTGTGCAGAGTGCTGGATTGGAACAGCAAACTATGATCTGGAAGATGGGTAGACACAGACGTAGCAGCTGTTGGGAATGCCGTAAAGTAACTGCTTCTGCTCCTCTGCGGCTCCCTTCCAAGCTGATTCGCAACCCTGGAAAAAGACACGTTTGGTTTAAGATGATCCTGAGAAGTGAACATCTTAAATGAAAGGTGGTGGAGGAGAGCTTAGAAACATATATCCCATATTGGTGGCTTCCCCAAATACTGAGCTGTATTTCCAAAATACAGTCAAAGTGGGAAACTTTTATTGTGCATAAGCTCCTTGTGTGATGTGATTTCTAGCAGATCGAATGATGCACAAGGGCTTTGAAGGATTATTGTGAGTTTATGATGGAGGCAGCATGCATGCCGTGGGAAATAAATAAATAAAATATCAGTTTATCCCCCAATTCAGTTGGGCACACTTCTGAATAGTGATGTGTCAGACTACACTGATCTTCTCTTGGTGCAGAGTTTGTTGTTGTTTAAATCAAGGAACTTGTCATATTTTGCCAGTTGCATCTGTCTATTGAGAGCAAGTTGATTTAACTTTTCTTCTGCATCTTTCCCCTCAGGGCCTTTATACTTAATCGTGGAGTATGCTAAATATGGCTCCTTGCGGAGTTTTCTAAGGGAAAGCCGGAAAGTGGGACCCAGCTATGTGGGAAGTGATACAAACAGAAATTCTAGCTACTTGGACAACCCAGATGAGCGTGCCCTGACTATGGGCGACCTGATCTCATTTGCATGGCAGATCTCTCGTGGCATGCAGTATCTTGCTGAAATGAAGGTATGGGGTTCCCCTAGATGCCCACCCTATTTCCATGGTCTTTTCTATGGTAGGCATGTCTGTTAATTTCTTATTTTTATTTTTCCAAAGCTTGTGCATCGCGATTTAGCAGCCAGGAATGTCTTAGTAGCAGAAGGGCGTAAAATGAAGATTTCTGATTTTGGCTTGTCACGGGATGTTTATGAAGAGGACTCTTATGTCAAGAGAAGCAAGGTGAGGCACACAGTTATTCATTTCCACGCTGATCTGTTTATTAGAAGGATCTGTATAAGGCTGCTAGAAAATATTGGGACTTAGAGCATTGAAGTAGGAAGGGGCATAATCAGTGTCTACAAATAGCTTTATAAAATGGACAGAATAGGAAGGTGTGGTTCACCATTTTTATCTCCCTGGTCCACAAGATGTTCCACAAGAGGTTGCTGAAGTGGTATCTTCTGATCTCTGCCTATCATTATTGCTGAGGCAAGGGCGTTCATTTGAGTTTGATTAAAAGTCCAACAGTGTTTCACCATTGTGATGTGGAAAAGCCGGGGTTGAGGGAAAGCTGTTATTAGCCAATCTTCTGTACAAATGGGTGGGAATTGAATTGCTCGCCTTTTATAACCCTGAGTGCTAAATCTGTTGTCTAATTTTTCTTCTGGCATATTTTAAACCCAACAAATCCTGGAGAAACCATAAACATGTAAATTTCTCCCCTGCAATTCTCTTACGAGGAGATTTAAATTTGTCTTCTAGAATTCAAGGGACCAAACTGACTGTTACAAAGGCAACTTCCAGTCAGAAATTGGAATGGAAGCCAGATCTGTGTTCCCATCAAAACTATTCCTGTCTTCTATTCTAGTACCACTTTTGATACACATCAGGAACTGTAGAAACAGAATGCAAGGATTCAACTGAATCATTCCAGTTGCCTATATATATAAATGAACTGGTTTGAGATGACACCAAATTATTCAGGGTAATAAAAAGCTTGTCCAGAGCATCAGAAAGGTTTCAAGAAACCAACTGAGCTTTAAAATGGCAAATATGATTCAATGTAAGTAAGTACAACTGGATACATACTGTATTAGAACTTCTAAAAAATCCTGATTTCATATATATACTTCTTGGCCCGAACTGGCAGTCTGACCAGAAAAGGGTGTGGAATGGATAAAGTCAATATAGTATATCACTGCTGCTAAAATAAAGCAAAATGAAACAAAAAACCGAAGCAGATTCCATGCTAAGAATCATTGGAAAAAGAACTGAAAAGAAACTTTATGTAAATCTGTTGTGACCTTACTACGTACAGCTCATTACACTGCACCACAAAAAGGATATTGTATATCTGGAAAAGGTGAGAAAAAGTGTTCTCTTGTGAGGGAAGATTATAACATTAGGGATTTTTTTTTTAGCTGGGAAAAATAAGGAGACATGCTGGAGGTATGGAAGGTAATGTAGCGTGAGCATTTTTAAAAATTTTTATTCCACCCTTACAACATTAAGAATTTGAGGTTATCCACCAAAACTAAATCCAGGGAGATTCGGAGCCAATAAAAATAAGTACTTTATAGAATGCATAATTAAATTATGGGATTTTCTGCCATCAGATGCAATTACGACCACTCATTTGGATGGTTTCTGAAAGAGGATCAGACCGTTCATGGAAGCTTCTGTAACTAGTATCAGCGTGGGAAACACGAGGTGCTTCAAAATATTATTCGCCCCATAAAGCAGTGTTAAAAAAGGCAAGAGTCAGTCATCTCCTTGAAGGTGTGGTGGGACTGTTTCTGAGGCTGAACGCTGCAGTTCTTCTCAGGGTTTTGTTTTGTACAAACGTTATAATTGCCAAATAATTATCTCTCCACACCCACGTTGCCAGAGGAAGAGCAATCTTTATGACATTTTTTCCACACCCAGGATTCATGCCCTCACCATGTAATCACCAGCCGTTATCTGACAGCTGGGAAAAAACCCTCTTTCCTTAAATCAGTTCTACTTTGCCTTTACCATGAATTACAGAAACCAAAACTTAGACCACATTTTATAGTGGCAGCTTCTGCATATAAATTAACCCAACTCAAGACATACAAAAAATAGCTCCCTCTCTAGCAGTATGGTAATTAGCACGACTTGGAGAATACAGTTTTTTGGTTTGGTTTCTTTCGCTGAGTGACTGTCTTTTCACTCCAACTGGTGCACAATTTCTTCTCAGTCATGTAGGATGTCATCAAACAAGGTGAAATGTAAAGCACAAAAAATGGTAACATTTACAATCATTTCATTGCTATATACTAAGGTTGTCCACTTCAGTGAAAGACAGCATTGCAGATTATTCTTGGTTTACTTTTAAATCGAGCACATTTCTGGCCTTTATAATTGTACCAAAAGGGATTCTGCTAAAATCTAAAAAATGAAATTGCGTCCATGATGGAATTTCTTCACTCCAAATGTCTGTGTCTTACAATCTAAGCGTCTCTTTTACCACCAGTCCCTCATGTTTCAACAGCAGTGGTATTTTAAGAAAAGAAAACATTAAAAATGTTTCTGCCAATTCTCTTAACTAACATAACCAGGATAATTCTGCATATTGTAACCTTTGAATCTTCTCTGGGCCAAGTTAGTATACAGTAACTGGAAAGTCTATCACCTGAAAATAAAAGAACTTCTCTCTGAGAAAAAGCGATGACAGAAATTGAAAAAGATGGATAAAAAAGAACTGCTTGCAAATTTTGCCTTTAGAAGTAATATTCAGATGTTCTTTCCCAGAAGTAATCATTCTTTTTCTTCCAACAGGGTCGAATACCTGTAAAATGGATGGCAATAGAGTCTCTGTTCGATCACATCTACACAACCCAGAGTGATGTGTAAGTCGATTTATGCTATTATAAATTTGTATCTTTAAATCCGAGCAGGGTCTCCATGGGTCTCCGTGGTGTTCGTGCGAAAGAGACTTTTGCTCTACGTGGGTATCCCTGGGGGGAAGGGGGCAAATCATTTCATAGCTCGAAATATGTACTTTGTGTCAGTCATATCATTACATGAACCTTTGCAGATGATGAATATTTGCGCCATGATGTGAATTATGCAAATGACATAGTTCGTATTATTTGTGTTATGATGTCATGCAGGTATGATGTCATAATGGTGTCTACTGGAAACCTGTGTTGTTCCATATTTGTCTTATAGAAAATGCCAACACTATCTCTTGACCTTCCCAGAAAAAGAATCATCCTGGTTCAGTCTAGTTTTTCCTAATAAGCTTTCCTCAGCCAAAATATCCATGGACCCAACTTGTCCTTTTCCTGCCTAATGATTACCGTTCCATGCTGCTGACTACATGTTTGTAAGCCACCAAGGAAGGTCTCATTCCAGAGTCTCCAGCAGTTAATCTCCAGCACTTTATCTCCTGCACTGCCAGAACATTAGTCTTCCAACAAACCAGATCTCTTAAGCTAAATATAATAAATGGTACCTTCTCAATAAAATCCATTAATTTCACAGGCCACTGGGATACAGCAAGCTCTATAAAATGCTTGGATCCAAGTTCGGCTTGAGTAACTTGATTCTTTGATCAGGAATACACAACAGCTAAAAATCCTGTCCGCTGAATTGTCAGTATTAGAAAGGCAATATGCCAATATTTTTAGCAGGTTAAAAAAAATACACAGCTCTTGACCATTTTTTTTCATGCAACCCAATTTCCTTTCATAATTTGACATGTACATTTCCCCAATGTAGGCTTTTGAAATGCAAATTTCCCTAACATAGGCTTTTAGAAAAGTATAATTGCCATTATTTACATGCAGCTTTCAGCAATGCACTTCTTTTCAGACACTGATTTGTACTTGTACAGCAAAAAAGTTCTAGGAGATATAGAAAGCCAAAATGACGTATAGCAGAACTTTTCTGAGATGCCACTCAAAACCTCTTGGTGAAAACTTCATCACCAGCCTCACTTTATCAGCCTTTGATTCTGATTCTTTTTGCCTTTGTTAGGGTTGGATCTCTCCAGCAATCATAATGAAAGGATGATGAGAGAAAAAATATTATTCTCTGCTGTCACAATACTATCCCTAAAACTTTGCCCCAGGACAACACCACCCATTGTCCTGTAGGCCACTCGCCATCAGTCTGTTCTGATGTATTTTTTTTCAACTGACAGCCACACCTAATACCAGCTCCTTCGGCTGCTCAGACTTTGCATACGAATATCCTGGCCTTTTGGAGACTGCAAAAAAATGGAGGTTTGGGGAAAGAGGTGGTGTTTCCATCTTAGAATAACTCTGTGCTGTTCTTTTTTTAAAAAAGCCCTGCTCCTTACTGCAGTCTCTCATTTGCGCAGCTATCTTGAGAAAAATACCTTTCCACAGCAACTGTGTAGTTCCTCTTTCAGAGATTACTATGTTTATCCATTTTTGTTTGCTGGCTATTACCCCTGGGCCATGGGGTTCCTCTTTCCCCCTACAACTTCTCTGAGAACCCACAATACCTTTGCTGGAGGATCCCATGTGATTCTGGAGCCCATTTTGAGTCATACTAATGGGGCTGCAGTGAGGTTAGGGGAATTTTGCAAATAGAAAAACCGTGTTGGATTCAAGTGCTAAAGAAAACAGACTCTTCGTTGTTTGGTATCAAAATACATCCACAGAGTAAGGAGAGTTCTCAGACCTCAAACAAAAGAAAAATGAAGGATGGCCAGGCCAGCAGAGAATACTTCTACTCATATTTCAATAAGCGGAGGATGAAGAAACCACAGAGCACTGGGAAATAGCCAACTTGACTGTAATAGCAAAAAAGAAAGATTTGTCCCAATGTGATGACAGAAACTTCACAAATTTAGTCTAACTGGGTTATTTAATAAGCATTTATTTGGAGAAATACCTCCAGCAAATGTTAGCAAATCCAGGTCTCTTTGCACCTCTAATGTTAAACAGTGGATTAACAGTAATGTGGTAATAAGTAAAAATTATTTAGAATGGTTGTCTGTTAGCTTCTACCTACCAATCCCCTGCATTTTTAAAACTCTGTTTGTGGGCTTCTTGTAGAGTCTGCACCCATTGAGGAAGATTGTTGCTTTTCAAAGAATAGTCTCCTTTACGATCTGCAACTACAACGTTTTTTAGCGGCACTAGATGGACCTTTAGTCTGATCCAGCAAAACAAGGCCACTCCTGCATCAGGGTTGTTGGACAAATAAGTGTTGCAGCAATTAAGCCTAGGGCATACATGGAACATTGGTAGAACCAAGCTTCTTCCAGGTGTCTTATCTGTGATAGTGAGGTTTCTAGACAAAGGTGAAGTGCTGTTTCTGGCATGACATGAGACCCATGATCATCAAATAGCTACCACGATCAGAGGCTTGCAATTGAGCAAAATCTGGATAGCATCCCCATTGTTTCTCTAGAGAGGGAGATGTGGTTTCCAGGCTGTTTTTTTCTCCAAAATGGACATTTTATTTTTCTTAGATGGCTTAGGGAAAAAAGGAAACAATTCCAGCTGGTCATTTACAAATCAGTTTTTCCCCTGTTTGCTTCACTTGGAGAACTGTGTGTGCAGGAAGAGTTATAAGGAAAAGAAGATAGGGCAGGTCCATAAGGGGCATATTAATGACGATACATGACTTATCCTTAGAATGGTACATACGCTGAACCTGCTAATTTTTCCACTTGTTCCATTTTGCCAACATAAGCAAGAGAGATACTGTTGAAAAGCTGGAAGAGACAGGAAGATCATATAATTGTTCTTGAGAAGTTTCCAAGGACCAAAATTCAAAGGGTCTATTACTTCCAATGGTAACACAAAGACATGTTATTCGTTTATGGAGCCATCAGTATTGTAGGGAATTTTCTCCTCTTGCACAGTCACCACCTTCATCTTTGATCTATCTGCATGTGTAGTTATCATGGCAGAAACTCCCATATGTAAATTGATTAAATCAATCAATCAATCAATCAATCTTGGAAGAAAAGGTCAAGACTAAATGTATCATTCAGAGATAAGAATTGGCTCTGACCTACCACACAGCTATAATTCACATTTATTGCTACAGTTTCCTTTATATCCAGTCTACTTGGGAAGCATTTCTCTGTGTTTTTATAATAGACACACAAATAATAGTAAGCTCTCCTCATACCCACAACATTTTATTTTCCTCAGGTTTTGATACAGATTTGACTTGCTTTAAGTGCTACGTGTTCCAAAGTAGCTTGAATAAATTCCTGTATGCTTCTATACTCCTGGGCTTATAACACTGCAGAACTAGCCAAAATCCTGTTTATAAATTAGATGTCAAGGCTAATGAATTGCTTTGTAACTATATTACACCACCCCTCACTTACGGAATAATGTTTTCAGGAACCCTAAGCTATAACTACAGTACGTGAAGTGACCCAAGGCAAAATTTACTTGGAAAGTTCTGTGCAAACTTGCATAGACAAAGAGACATAGTATATTGGACTATGGTTACTGTACTTTCTAAATTTTAGAAAAAATGCAGATATGCTTATATAAATAAGCCTTACGTGATCAGCCACAGGATCCATTCATTTTAGTGGAATATGTAGGAAATATTGCTCACAGGTTGTGCATTCAAGATACAGCTAAGGAAGTATAAAAATGCTTAAGATTAATGCCTCTCTTTTATTTGCAAGGATAATTCAAACCAAGAGACAGCTTGCCTGTTAAAGTAATAAAAGTGGTAAAGAGTCAAACTATGATTAGGACACTAAAATTCAGTCATTACTCTGGGTAAATCACTCTCTCTCAGCTTAATGTGGTTTAAAATATTGTAAAAGAAGAGGGAAAAGGGAGAGGATAAATAGTACAAATATACAGTGCTTGTAGTTAAAAAGGAAGGTCCTAGGAGATAAAATCCAAATTACTGTTTGCCATAATCACAGCATGCAATCATTGCGTGAAGGTTGCATTAACTTGAATAAATGGCATGAAAAGAGAACAGATGGGCTTCAAAAGCATTTGAAAGTCTTCGAATCCAGCTATCAAGGAAGCTGCAAATACGTTTTCCCCATGCTAATCATAAAAGGTCTTCAGAATAAGTACATGACTCAGTCATGCAAGCAGCTTAACTTGCAAATCCACATCTGTTTTTTGCACCCTAGTTTTTTACTTAATGTAATTTCTTAACATCTTTGAAAATTAATGAAATGCTGTCTGAAAGGAAAATAATACAGTTGCCAAAAAGTTTCCAAGTGTATTCAAAAAGATGCCAGTGAGTTTGTAAATGCAACACCTGAATTCAGTTTCATGAAGAACAGCTTCAATCTCATACAGATCATGTGCATTGATTACAATGGGACAACCAGCCCTTACTTTCTATAGACTGTCCTCTGTAAGTGATGACCAAACTTAGTTCATCTGAGAGCCAAAATACATACTTGAAAAACAAAGCAAAACCCTTACATTTGTGATTCTAGTGCAGTTCAGCAGAATTGCAAAAAATTCTGCTCTTACTTTGCACCATGAAATTTTGCTACAGCCTGTCCTCTGCAACTTGATATTTGATAAGAAAGAAAGTTTGGAAAGCTGGCAAGAAAAATAGAGTTTCTCTTCAAATGTGTTTGTCCTCACTTCTTTTGTGGTATTGTGCAAGGTTTATTCTGCCTAGCTAACTGTGCTTCCAATGTTTTCCCCCCCACCCCCCAGATGGTCATTTGGAGTGCTGTTATGGGAGATTGTCACCCTTGGAGGTAATCCATATCCAGGAATTGCTCCTGAGAGACTATTTAACCTCTTAAAAACAGGTTATAGAATGGAAAAGCCAGAAAACTGCAGCGAGGAGATGTAAGTAACCTCAGATAGCCGGTGTTACTAATCAGAAGGATTATATCCACCCATGAAGGATGATAATCAGCTACTTTCTCTTAGGTTTCAGCAGCTTGGATGAACATGATCATCCATAAGGGGCCAAGGGAGGGCAAGTGATCTCCAGGACATCATGATGTCATCTGCAAATGGCACAGATCATGCAATTTGTGGCATTTGTGTGAAGATGTCATGAAGCTTCTTGGTTTCTCCTGGTCACCTTTGTGGATGAGCCATAATGCAAGGGGCTAGCAGTATATGTACCTGAGCTGCCCAGGAGCAATTATTTTCCTCACCATAAGGTGGGCAGCCTTTAAAGCTTTAAACATAATAGCAAGGGGGTGAGATGTGTTGTACCACAGGAAGGACACTTAATTGGTTCATCTAATTCACTTTCCCAATATTGGCAACTTCTAGATGTGAACTTTACCTCTTCCCCAGCCAACATGACCATGGTTGAGAATTCTAAGACTTCAGATCCACAGATCTGCAAATTGTCATAGTTAGGAAGCACTGGTCTAGCCCATGGAGCCTTAACTAAGACCCTTCCCCATAAGTACATTACTCAGTCTCCTCATTAGTACCAGGACTTGGTGTTGCTTCCATTGGAAGGTCTGCCATATCTGGGCTGCAAAACTCAGAGAAACACTAGGTGGCAGCAAAGGGATACAGAAATGTCTTGCCTTTGGTGCCATCTACTGACTATCCAGGACTTCACAGCGTAGATGCGGTGGGCCTCTCTCAGGGAAAATATGCTTTGGATCTCCCTTGGACCTTTCTTGAAGGTTGCCAGCAGACACCGACTCCTCTTGCTTTCTCCAAATGAAGGCGAGGACTCTTTATCTGATCAGAGAAAAGAATGGCTAGAGGACTGGGAGGAAGTGCTTCTTTTGGGGAAAAAAAAGCACTTTCATTGTTTTATATTCTTCATAACTTTTAAGACTTCAGCCAATGGAAAGGTTGGGTATGAATTGATTGAATGAATACATTTAGCAAAAGTCCCTATTATTGGTCTTCAGAATGTGTGTGTATTTGAGGAGGAATGAATCTGACTTGTCCTAAAGTTTTTTGGGGGCTCTAAAAAGGACACAAAATGCATGAGGAAAATTGAAAAGGATATAGGACAGAGATTTGTGATGTCTTGTATCATAGACATCATACTGCCATATTCCAGTAGATCCTCTACCACCTTCCCAAGAGCAACGAAACAGTAAAGTTGGAATCTGGGAATTTCTTCTTCTTCTTCTTCTTCTTCTTCTTCTTCTTCTTCTTCTTCTTCTTCTTCTTCTTCTTCTTCTTCTTCTTCTTCTTCTTCTTCTTCTTCTTCTTCTCCTTCTCCTTCTCCTTCTCCTTCTCCTTCTCCTTCTCCTTCTCCTTCTCCTTCTCCTTCTCCTTCTCCTTCTCCTTCTCCTTCTCCTTCTCCTTCTCCTTCTCCTTCTCCTTCTCCTTCTCCTTCTCCTTCTCCTTCTCCTTCTCCTTCTCCTTCTCCTTCTCCTTCTCCCTTTTCTTTTTTAACAATAAGATGGCCATGAACATTGTGTCTTTGTGTCTAGGTCTTTGGTTGTCTTGATCCAGTTACCAGTGCTAAAACCTGGGCTGACATATGCACATGAAAAGCTCTACATTGAATGTTTCACTTGACGTCCCACGGCTGGTGCCGGGGCTCGTTCATGCCCATTACTGGGCACATTTGCCTAAAGAGGAAGATCAAGTCTCTGATTAATTCACAAAGCTTTGCTTGTTTTCTTGAAGGTACAATTTGATGCTTCGCTGCTGGAAACAGGAACCAGATAAGAGACCAACATTTTCTGAGATCAGCAAAGAGTTAGAAAAAATGATGGTCAAGAGCAGGGTAAGAACCTTATAAAATTCATTAGAGCTCACTAGGTATGTGTAAGGGTCATTGGTAAATCTCTCTTTAAGAGCTGTTACCCCTTTTTTGCCTCATTTGAAGAGAACTTGTTCAAGGAGAGGTTTAAAGAAAGAATATTTGAAAGACAGGCAGGAAGAAAAGCCTAGCTAATCACCTGAGATCAGATGTGCTGTAGTTATTTAGATTAAAAAAAAACAAAAACATTTGAGGTGAGATATAATTGCACGTGTGGGGGGGGGGGTCTGATTATAGTAATCAAACAGCATAGTTGAATTTAAAGAAAGCAGTGTAACTCTAAACACAAGTTCATGAAACATAAAAGGCCATTTCACATAATGTATGGGCTCTTTGGGCATATTTTGGAAGTATGAAATCTGAATTCATCCAACGGGTGTTTGAAAATGCATGCATCATGCATTAGAAAGCATTCCCTTCTGGGACTGTGAAAGAACATTCAACTCATTAATAGAGGAAGCAGAATTCCATCTAAATTTTTTTCTGCTTAGGGAATGTATAAGTAGAAGTAAATCAGTAGGTGTCTAAAGAGCAAATGAGGATCACCTTTAATAACATAATCTACAGCCTGAAGTTTAGAACTTATCCAGACAGCTCTTTTAAATGCTGTGGTGCATTTCTGAAGAGGCACCCTAGCCTTTGCGTATTGTTTTGGAAATTACAGAGTTGTCTCAGCTCTCCTTTCCCAGCCTTGTGAAATGCTGTTTTCTCCTGGCAGTGGCTCATTACAGTTAGCTCCAGACTCAAGCCCTTGTGATCCTCTTTTCATCCTAACATGGATGGGTCTGGATCATTGGTAGTTCTAGAAAAACAAAGCTGATTGGAGGCAGCAGGTCCTGCTAGGGCAAAAGGAATTACAGGCCACCAAGAGTCAGTATTTTTATAAGGAGAAAAGAGACCTTACTTTTGTCCTGAACCCTGCTCTGCTCCCTCCTAACAGAAGATGCAGGAGAGCTGGGGATTGCATTGCTTTGTGAGAGACATACACCTTAGCTGTCTTCTTGACTTGCATCAAGAAGGAAGTATAAACATGGCAGTTATTGCTTTTCATCCCAAAAGATTTTCTATTAACACTTGAGGATGCTTCAATTACTCCTTTATCAAAACATCTATTCAAAATAGCAAAATACCTGTTTCTTATTCAACATACCCTATGCAAGCTTGTACAGAGGTAGTAAAATCTAGAGGCAGAGTACTCCAGTTGACAAAAGATGGCTTAATTCTTGCAGAGAACCACAGAGATGACCTTGGAAAAGGAATGTGGCAGTTAGCAAAATATGACTTAAGTTTAAGGAAGGGAAGAAGGTGTTAGGAAAGGAATTTAAAGTGACTCCACCTTGACTCTGGAATAAGAGGGAGGGAAGGGATAACACTAACAGGCTTGTAAGATTCTGTTACTATAACATATATAGTTCCAGTATTTCTTGTGGAGTCTGGCCTGTCTCAAAAGGTGGACAGTCAGAATTTGGATAAACTGAAATTGCAACAATACTATTAGATTGCTGGGTAAAATGTGATTCTGTTTATACTGACCACCAGAAAGCAGTATGTAACTGTTTTTGTCCTCTGTTGGAACTCATCAGACATACATAGCCAGGTCTTTCTATCCGGATTAAAATCTTCTACCAGGAATTTGAACCCCATAGAAATATATGGCTATGCACATCCGATGAGTCCCAATATCGGACAAAGACACTCACGTACTACCTCCTGATGGTTCATATATAAACAAAAACACAATACACGATATATGCTAGGTAAAAATAGGAAATTTTACACACACACACACCCCAAGCAGGGGTTGTGAAAGTCATGTAAAACCTTATATATGAAGACATGACAGAATATAACACCCGTATCTTTCTGATCTGCTAGCTTAAGGGAAGGTGGACTTTATTTACCCATTTTGATAAATAGGGTAAATACGATGAGCCCACAAGTAATTTTGTTAAAGATTGAAAAGTATCTTGGTCACTCACAGTAATTTAGTTCTCTTGGAAGAATTTTGGGCCCTGAGTTTCCTCTAAAACTTGTTCTTTGTGCCAATGGCTTTTCTGCTTTGGACTATTTTGGACTGGCCCAGAACCTTCATAAAGATTTATTATGATTGGATGACACCAAAAATCTAGGCAGGGCAGGGCACCTCTAGGAAGCTATAAGGTGGCTAAGAAGGGACAGATTAGAGAAAAGCAGTATGTCCCCTTGGCAAAATGGCTACCATGAAACTTAGTCTAAGAAATTGCTATCAGCACCCAACACATAGAGCCTGATACAAAATTCTGCAGTAGGAAATGCTCCCAGTGCAGATTTCTAGTCAGCTCCATTCCATGTCCTCATCCTAGTCAGTTTTCAGTGTTTAAGCTTTACGATTCCCCTGAAGTGCTGTTTCTTTGATTGTCTTTCTGCAAGTCTTGGGGCTTCTCCTTCTGACTCAGTTAGCACTGGCACGCGAGCCTATAACACACAAGCAAACAGAATCCAGTACCAAAAGTTCAGGCCTCCAACCTCTCCTTTCCATTTATTTCCCCCCGTTCTTTTTACATTGTAAATTAGAAAACAACTTACCCTGTCAATGATATGATTGTCTTTTTATATCTCTGGAGAGACTAAAAGAACAGCTCCTTTTCCAAGCACTCGGCAAGCTAATTTTTTAACAGTCCCTTAGCATTCCATAGGCACTCAATAAGCTCAAATCTCAGGGCTGTTTTAGGGAAGTGTCCTCTGCTTGAGATGTTTTCCAAACAGAGAAAATACTTGGTATATTTTTTTCCTATCAGTTCTCATTCAGTTTGATGTCAAATAAGTTGCTTTTGAAATACTTTTCAGAGAAAGTTTGGTGGAATTCTTATAGATGGAGCGCGAGCTTCTTGTCCTTGCTTTGTTATGAGATGGCCAAGGGGTATGTGTGAATGCTCTGCCTTTCATCATACAGTGTTGTCTCCAGTAATCTGCAACTTCCTTGAATGCCCATATTCCACTGACCTTTCTCAGATTGGGAAGTGGGGAACCAGGGAGGGCTCAAAATAAAGGAAAGATGGATAGCATAATAGAAAACTAGCAGTATCGTCCATCAACACCTCCTACAAGAAAATAAACCCCAAACAGAATCAACATAAACTTAAAAGAAGTTCTCAGAAACCTTGAGCATAAAATTTTAAAAAGTGGAAGTTCTGTCCTGGGGAAGGAAACTTCAGAAATTGCAGGGCATATTTTGCAACAGGGTCAGTGCAATTCTGCTGATCTTGGCGTTCCTCACGCTTGCAGAAGCTTTCTCCTTTGTATGGGTCATGTGAGTATTTAAAGTCTTGATTTGCTATTTTAATACAGTGCAATTGTATTACAAGATCACATCATATCTCACAATAAGATTATGTCCACATTATGTTGAGCTGTGATATGATCATATGATATCCATCTGATCTCTACCAGCGCCTGTTAGTGAAGCGTCAAATGAAAGTAAAGCACATTACTTGCTTGGGGAAACAATTTTCCGAATCCAGCAGTACCAGATGTGCATGAATTCATTGCTTCTGACAGATTTCCCATAATTTCAGACAAGGGATTGTTCAGAGAGACTTCTGTGGTAAACTGATGACCCATTGTTCTGGAAGAGGTGTAACGCTGGGTGAGAAAGCTAGGGATTTCTAAGGGAGTTGCTTGCCAGATTCATTATGTTAATCTGTTGGCAAGGAACACCACTTAAGGAGAGGAGAACTTCAGCAGATATCTAAGGAAGCATGATTAGACTGATTCCAAACAAATATGTCTCCAGAGCTGCTACTTCTCCAGAAGATAGAAGGTTCTGATTCTATCCACACTGAGTTTTGGTTCTTCAGGGTGATAAACTTGACTTGAAATGAGACCCAAAGGACTGTTTCCTTAACCCTCTTTCTCTTTTATCGGCTTAGGACTATTTAGATCTTGCAGCTTCCACTCCTTCGGACTCATTGCTTTACGATGATGGACTCTCAGAAGAAGAGATGCCCCTTGTGGATTGTAATAATGCTCCCCTCCCTCGAACCCTCCCTTCCACATGGATTGAAAACAAACTCTATGGTAGAATTTCACATGCATTTACTAGATTCTAGCAACACACAACCCCCAAACCGATTTTCTTCTGCACTGTCCTCACACTCTCTGTAATGCCCTTTAAAGTATTATTTGTTGGAATGAAACCAATCAGAATTTGCTTGGCAAGTCTTTCACCCCCTACCTTTTTTCATTTGTCACTGTCAAGCTCCGCAATAGGCTGTTACTTTAGCCGTCTTTTACAGCTGTGTTAAACAAAAAATTAAAGGATGTGAAAACGTGCAACCTATCCCTATATATCTATATCTGGATATGGATATATAGTCGAATAAAGGAAAGAAAAAATCCTAGAATCAGGGAAGAATTCTCAGGGGAAGTTTAAAAAAAATGCTAGCAATTATCCAATTAAAATTATCCTTTTGTGTCTGTCTGGGGTTGGAAGCATTTAAATCCCATCATTGGTGGTCTCTCTTATTTTCAGCATCACTGTTTTTACTGCTTGAAGGTTTGAGTTTGTCCTCCTCTTTCGCTGTTTAGAGTCCGCTCTTGTTCTGAGTTGGATGGATTCCAGAATCTGAAATGTTGCCTGTATATTTTATGTTTCTGTACAGCCATGCCTGCTTACTGAGTAATGGAGTGTCAGATGGGGCTGGGGAAAAGCTGTAAGAGCCAGCTGAGACTGTAGGAAAGTCAGCGCTGCTGCACAGCTGTTTGGATAGAGAATTGTTGAGGATCACATGAAAGCAACCTTTGCTGTTTTCACATGCTTTTGGTTTTCCATGACAATGTCGGCATCTCAGCCATGTTTTGAATGTGGTTGCAAGTGTCTTAGAAGGAATGTGCTTTAATATTGTGGTGGTGAGATGGACAGTAAAGACGGTTCTTGCCAAAACTCCTACATTTTGGTCTCATAATTAAATGTTGCACATGCCATCAACACCTTTAAATGACTTCAGTCCAAGCCATGCCTTTTTATTTGTCACATTGAGGTCCTGACTTGGTGCTTAACCTCTGAGCCCCCATTCTTAAATTCCTAGTCAGACTCTTAAATAGTTTTTATGCCAAGTTAATCCTGCTTTGAAATCCAGGATTATTTTTTTTTGGTGGGGGGGAATCATGACTCTTTGAACAGTCATGATTAGATTCCCTACAAGATACTTGAATTAGCATTTTATTTGCAAGGGTTGTAGATTTGATGGGATCAAAGGGTTGTCCTGGGGATTAATTTTGTTGGTCGCACAGTCAGCCAGATGTTTAGACTGGATTTGGCATTTTTATCCACCTATCGAGTCCTTCCCAAGGACCTGGGATAGGCAGATGTTTGATGGTGATTATTATTATTATTATTATTATTATTATTATTATTATTATTATTATTATTATTTAGAGGCTGCCCAACTCCAAAATAATTCTGGGCACCTTTCAGTTAAAAAAGACAAAGATCAAATTAAGCCATTCAGGAAAAGCCAGAGTCAGTTTTTATATATATATATATGAATTTCAGTGGCCTTATGGAATACATTCCAGGGTCTCAAACACATTTATATCCATTCATGTATGCGCATGTATATATGTGTGCACACACACACACACACACACACACATCTCCTTCCTTTGTCCATCAGTGGGATGATGAGTGTCTTTGACTGAAACACACATGCAAAGACTTTACACTTTGTCAAATTGAGACTCTGAGATTTATCGCTGCTTTTGCCACAGGAATCCCCACTGCAATAACCACTGTGTTTTTGCATCCCCTAAAAACACAACATTCTGAAATTTAAAAAAGCTTCTCGGGAGCAAGCATATTAGCGGGCTGCGTAAGAAGAACACATTTTCGTGGGTTTTAGCTTGGTGTCCCAGCGCCTTGGAAACACACACGTTTGATTTTCCTTGGGGGCGGGGGTAGCATATTTTGTCATTTGGCTTGCAATTGGTGAAGGGAGTTTTGCCAAGGGCCTTACTGTCTGCACATGAAGTTTTGGTTCTTCAGTGCAGAAAAAATTATCTGTTTTCATTTTTAGGCATGTCATACCCGAACTGGCCTGAAGAGAGCCCCGTTCCACTCACAAGAAGCGATGGGCCTAAGTCTGTGTTTTCAAGATATGCAAATGATAGTGTTTATGCTAACTGGATGGTTTCACCCTCAGCGACAAAATTTATGGACAGAGTTTGATAGTTAACAATTTCTTGGTGGAAGGTAACGGATGCAGGAGGGACTCAGTGTCCACAGACTGACTGTCCCCTCAGCTTATTCCTTGAATAGCATCAACTGGTTGAAGCGAACAGGAATTCCAAGAATGGGAAAACTTTCCCCTTACTTTCTAGCAGTTCCTAAAATGTTTCCTCCCCCTTTCCCTCTCTTTTATGATAAATACTTCGTCCCACTTTAAAGCCGTAAGAAACTGAGGGGCGTCCAAAAGGTTTTTTTAAGAAGCTAAGATGGTGGTCATGGTGGCATCTTGACTCCCTCTGCCCTCCCTGGCAGGTGTCCCTAACTATTTTAGGCTTTTGCCTAAAGATTTCCTCGAGAAATCCATTTAGATTTGATGCAGCCGCTGGACTTCTTGTGTAAGTGTTCCAAATAATGTCTAATTCCTGAAACTGTCTTGTATGGGGTGGTGAAATCCTGTTGTTTCACTAGCAACTTCTGTTTCTGTGGTCATTGCTAAGGAAAGGCAAATCAATCAAAGCAAGAAGCACAACGTGGGAACTACTTGTTTTCCAAAAATGCCTGAGCTTGATCTAGCATTAAGTGTTAGCATTTATTGGCAGTAGGAAATCAGTTAAGGGAGTTTGGAACCAAGAGTGTTAATGGACCAAAGGCAGTGTTAGGATTCAGCATTGAAAGGTTTGGAAACCTGTAGAAATATATTGTTCTGTGGTCATGGGAAAGTAAGTGTTCTTTTTTCTTTTTTTTTTAAGAGAAAAAAATCAGGGTTAAATTGTTCTTACCTTTAGCACAATAGAAAACTTTGATATCATAGAAACTAGAATAGAGTTGATCTCAGAGTGCCCACTTGATATAACTTATTTTCCTTCACAAATCTTTCCATTATTATCTTAACATGGGCTCCAGATGATCTGAAATTAACTGACACAAAGGGAACCAGTTTAGTCTTACTCCACAGATTTTACCTCTTTCATCAGAAATTTATTTCTGCCACCCATTGTACAACTGGATACAGTACTGATTCCCTGTTAACCATGGCTAATAAACTCGAATGCATGCTTTGTCTCTGTAGTCCTTCCCTTCCCTAGACCAAATTTCTGCCTTCCACTTTAATTCCATTTAAATGGTTATGGTCCTCTGTTTAGTTAATATGAACAAGGGTTCTTGGTATCTCACCATTGGAAGACCTCTTGAGACAATCTATGTGGTCACTAAGAGTTGACATTGACTTGATGGTACTTCATCATCATAAACTTCATATTCCAAGCCATGGTAACCAGAAACCTGGGTTACATTAACCACAATTAATGTTGACATTGTCCAACTGTTCAGTTGTGATGAAGATACATGCATGGTTTGAGAGGGGAAAGTGTGCATTCCCAGCAAAATCCCAGTTTGTGAACCAAAGTTAACAGAAAATGAGTGTTGAATCTGTATTAGCCCCAATAGAATCTTTAATTTATATTATTCCTGTTTTTGTGTGAAACATGTGCATACATACTTTTTGCCTCATATCTAATCTTTACTCTCTTTGTATTTTTTTTTTCCTCAGTCAGTGTAGAAAACATGTCTAAGGTTGTTGTCTTTTTCCAAAGAGTAAAGCTAAAACCAGATGCAATGTTTTAATTTTGGCATAGTGTTTTGGAAGTAAGCTGACTTTTACAAAGCTTTATTGAAATGTGTAACAGACTCTGCATTACATGATTGTATTTTTGTTCATCGTTTCACAATTTCTACAGAATACTGGAATGTTAACCCAACATTTTTATCCTTTTTGGATACTCTTGCATAATCAAAATATACCAAAGCATTTCTCCTGTCTTAGGTTTCCACTGGGTAATTTTGTGTGTCTCCTTACATGTCCCAATTATTTCAGAAATCATGAGTCAGATTGCCAAAAACAATCATGCAAGAGGTCTGAACACCTCATTAGGATAAAGTGGTTTCAGAGTAGACCAGTTCTCAGACGAAGAAGCAGGAGGACATTTCTGTTCTGTAAACTAACTACTATATTATGCATTTGTGTTTACAAAGAAAAAATGTATCTGCCTACACAGATGTGAAACAGCCGTCAGTATCCTGTAACAAGCAGTCATCTCAAACAATAAAAAATGTAAATGTCAGAGCCTTAATAATTCATTGTGGTTGAGCAGAACTCTCCGTAGTGACTCCAGTGCACCGATAAAGAGATGGACCCCTTGAGGATTAGCTAGGACTGTCCAGTTGGGGCCAAAGGAAGGAATGGCCCAGTAGGCAAGAAAGCTCAGCTAGGTCAGCAGAATCTGATAGGACCATTTGGGTCCAACTTAATCCCAGCTCTGAACAACTTTCATTGTAGGTGGGTGTTCTATATGGTGCATGAAATTATGCTCTGGAGGGCAGCGGTCACACTCTGTGTGTTACTGTATTTGAGTCAGCAATGTTGACTTTTAACAATCAATACAAAGCAAAAAAAAAAAAAAAAAAGGATTTTAGACCTATGAGAATGAAGAAGCACCAACTATTTTCCCTTAACCATGGACTTTGAGTACCTTCTAAAAAGCAGACAAATCCAGGGCTCTTACACTGCTTTTCTGTTTCTAGCTCTGGAACAGCAGTAAAGGAGTTTGACAAATGTCCACTGTGAGCAAAGTATTTGATCCTTCTCTCATTTACCCACTGTATTTTTATAGTTCAGGTCTTCAATTCAAACAGGTTTTCTTGTCAGCCACAGGATTTCAGTCTTTAAAAGATAGCCACCAAGCCACCATGTCTTCCCCCTGTCGTGTATAGACATTTGAAATGACATTTTAATTCAGCTTCAAGTAACAGCACTCTTTCTGCAAGAAGTACTATAACCTAATGAAGTTAAAGACAACTTGGCAATAAACTGAACAGAAGGACATAAGTAAATTTGAAGCATCCAACAGTAAATTTAACCACAGGGCACAAAAAAGGAAGACATGTAGATGAAACAGTTATACACCTGCACACCCAGGCAAAACCACAAATAAAACACAAACCAGGAACCATACATATGACAGCAAAACCGGGTGAACATAACTTCCCACCCCCTTCATTTGAGCAAAACATTCCTCTTTGTTAAAGTTTAAGAACACAGTAAAAACCTCTCAACAAATAAGCATTTTGCAGACAGGCCTGTCAGCTCTCAAGGTCTTCCCCTCCATTTCAGAATACAAACTCTGAACGTTTCAGAGCACTTTGGAGCAGATCTGTTGAGCATTTTCAAAACTGCTCTGCCCATTTTGGCTTTGCAACGATAAGAACAGTGTCACAATGGTGGTCATGGTCAAAATTATTTAAGTTCTGGAAAGGGGTTTCTGACTTGCTACAGCTTCTGGAACAGCGGAACACAATCACTATTGTTTTACACTCTTGAATAAATTCTCTTGCTTTTCAGAATTGTGTTTTCTTCCCATACAGAGGTGTCTTTTCCCCAGACCTGTCTTGTCTTGGGTGCTAGAAATACTGTTCTCTTGTTACCTGTATTTTAGGATGGAGAATACCTCTAGTTTTGAAACGTGTCTCTACTCCCATTCTTCAAGACCAGATTGATTCCTTTTTGTAGGGCTGCTCATGAAACATTCAAAAGATAGGCTCCTACGATTTTTTAAAAACAGTTGATCTTTCCCAGGTTTGGAGTCTGTGTTTGTAAATAGAGAAGATGGGTTCAGTTACCATAGCACTGGTGTAAATTAAAAATTGCAGTGTTGTTGTTAGACAGCTAGCCTTACATTTTCATAGGATACTGATCCAAAAAAATCCCACTACCATAGAAACAGCTGCCAGTAGCATGTGGCGTGACTGCAAAAGTATTTCACCATATGTAAATAGGCGTAAGGATGTATTTTGTGTTCCCATCCTCAGATATCACGAACAGCCAGTGGATTTGAGGCAGAGAAGAAGGCAATTTTATAGATACTTAATTTGGCCTTTTTGAGGCTGAAGTGCTAGGAAATGGGGAAAGAAAAGGAAGGAAGGCTAACCAAATAGTATCAGAAAAGAAGAGAATGGCTAATTGTTTACTGATAGGTTGCACCTTGAGTTGAAATTAGAGGAACTTGTAAAGAAGGGGGGAGAGAGATCTAGACAGTGGGTGATCAACATTCTGAAGGGGTTGTGATACTTTAGGAGTCTGATTTATAAGCAACCTATGCAGATACTTTAGAATGTCTGTCTAGGGTGGGATGGCCCAAAAGGAATTTAGAAGAATAATGAAATGAAAAAAGCAAAGCAGAAAAGGGAGCTTGGACTACCTTCTTTGCTGCTGTAGTTCCAGGAGATAATTGTATTCATCACTTTGATATTCAAGGTGATAAGGTTGGAGACCAAAGATGTGGGGATGCTCTGAATGGAGAAAGGAATTCTCCTAAAACCAGCCTGGAAATTACTTTCCAAAGTTCTGATGTATTGTCTTGTAAGCAGGTAGGTGGGCGACCCAGGAGAATATGTAACAAAGAGCCTCTTCCTGAAGTTACTCCTATATAGAAGGTTTGAGACTTCAGTCTCAGCCATGTTCTAG
The DNA here is from genome assembly GCF_059951505.1 of Python bivittatus. Classification (NCBI taxonomy): domain Eukaryota; kingdom Metazoa; phylum Chordata; class Lepidosauria; order Squamata; family Pythonidae; genus Python; species Python bivittatus. The sequence continues at coordinate 6,048,115 of NW_028277033.1, forward strand.
AGTTGAATGATGGTTTTCTGTTAATCTTCTCTAAATTCTCATGTTCTCTGTCCAGTCCATTATCTCCAGATGCTCCTTTTGGGGATGATTTGGCAAATCCAAGCACTAATTGCTTTAAGATCATCTAGCATGGCCATTTCTCCTCTGAACTCTGTAGTCAGGACTCCACTCACTGGGCTGGGCTGGGCTGGGCTGGGCTGGGCTAGTCAAGACAGGATACTGTAGACCCAAGGCCAGAACTGAGAGGATTGCTTAATGACAACAGTTCTGCTTCTGTTTTTGTAATAGCTTGTGGTGTTTCCTTGTAAAGCTCAGAAAAACTCTAATAGATCTTCAGACATCTCTAGAATGACCTCAAGCTTGTCTGGGTTGCAGTCTGCGTCAACCCCAGCTGCGCTTAGGAAATAGTGGTTTTAACAGTGATGCATAACCAAGACAGTTACAAGAACAACTTATCGAAATGAATAAGTATACTCTTGCACTAAAGAGTAGAAAGGGCAAGTGCTTTGGGTATCCTTGCTTGGCATCTGTTTGGGGAAAGGGCTGGGAGTGTAAGCTGGGAAGAAGAGGTCCATCCTGCTGCAGGGATCTACTCTGATTTGTTATGCAAAGATCTCACACTGGCTGTCAAGAGAGAACAAGGTATGTTGCTTCCCAAGATTTAAGCCAAACGTAAGAACATGGTGTCCATGTCATAGCATGTGAATTGCCAGATCTCTACACCAAAAGACATAATGAAAGGTACACCTCATGAAGCTAATGTGAGGTGGTGATTATAGTCCTTCAGATACCAAAAACCCCTTTGAAGTGAGGCAGAAGCAAACTAGTAACCAATGCCACACTATACTAGTATAATATGATGTACTCATTTTGCACCAATTGATGTGTTTGAACACAGGGTATTTCCATTTAGGATGTATTGTAGCAATTTAGCCTGGAAATGAAGTTTATCTGTGGCAGAATTAGGTTTCTCCAGAAAACAGAAACCTGTGGTTGACCTGACTGACCTTCCGAAGCTGGTAAAATCACTCCTGGCCTTAGATACCACCAGTTTATTCAGAAGAAAATCAGTCCAATTGCATTCATCAAATACCTGTTTACTGTTTTAGGGAGAGTACAAACCAATCCAAAAGAAGTTTGAATATTGCTTCCCAAATCAAGATTATCTCTTACTATTGGGACTTTGTCCTTGTCCGGATAAAGCCGCCGTTTGCTAGGCCATATCAGTCCTTTGCTGATTTCAGATACTGATTTTCAACTTCCAAATAACAAGAAGAGCTAGATTATAATAATTATAATAATATAATGGAGAAATTGAATTTGGACTGGAGAACATCTTTGCCAGGGACTGCTAGTTTAGCCATCCCCCCCTTCCTGAAACCTACATTTGGGTAAAATGGTTCCCTCACTGCCTACTCCTTCCAGGGAACTCAGAAGAAAATCATGATTTATAGTACTAGAAGCCCCTGAGAAGCACATTCTTTTGTCCTCCGCTCCTAGTATTGTTGGAGATTGGAATTCAGCAGGAGCCCTTGTCAGAGGATGTGTTGCTGAACATGAGCAGAGTGCTGAAAGAAGGCAGAGTAGCAGAGCATACCTTTGGGAAAACATGGCATAATTGTCTTGGATGCAGTGTATGGGCTTAACCCAGCCATCAGCAAATGCTAACAGTCCCATTACACTTAAGAAAAATATGTATTAAGAGATACAGGAAGATAGGAAAACCGCACTTCTGCCTAAGTTCCCTTTGTGTCTTAAACCCATTTAACTAACAATACTTCCCATCTCTCTTTCTGTCTCTCTCTTTCAAATGTCCTTGCAATCATGTGAACAACATGATGACTGTATTTTCCAACAAATACAGAGACTTCACCAGGAGTCCAGTAAAAACCATGACATCATTACTTGCCCCTCTTCAAAAGCCCATGGTTGGAGGCGGTCAAAATCCTGTCAGTCTCAAGATTGGATTACAAACCAATAGCCTAATGAAAGGGATCGTCCGATTTTTCTAAGGAAGCTTGGCATTTGAGTTCTAAGATGGTCCTAGGAGGGTCTTAAATTCTAGGAACAAGAGCTACTGCAGGCTGTGGAGTTATAGCTTTGACCCACTTCTGCCTTAATCTGAAGGCCCTTGACGATCTAAAGAGCGCTTAATGCAGTCACCTACATTTTTGGATGAAAGCAATAGACAGAGTGAGGAAGGGTACCAAACAGAATAAACTGAATCCTCTCCTGCTCCTTTAGCAGAAGTTGGAAACATAAACTGGCAAGGACAACCCAACTTAGAAGCTTCTTCCACTGGGTTTTGCAACTCCTAGACAGTCAGAAGTAAGCAGCTGCTTTTACCTCTATGCTGACCCAAGCCCTGTAGCAGGACTATCTGATCTGTGTGGTGAGAATCCGAGTGACCACAGCTCAGCAACAAAGAGTTTTCTGTCTTTCTTTGCTGTCATCTGGTGGGCACCTGGACTTTGCCAGCCCTGATCATTTGCTACTGACTTTGCTCAATCCACTTTCCCCACTGCAGGGCAGTAGAACCACTTAGAGCAGTGTTGTCCAAACTTGGCCACTTTATGCTGGCTGGGGAATTCTGGGAGTTGAAGTCCACTCATCTTAAAGTGGCCAAGTTTGGACAACACTAACTTAGAGTATTAGGAGAAGCAACTCAACTTCAATGCTTGAAGGCATTCTGTGTACACCCCACTTTGGCATTATTTGTAATGAAAAGTTATTTTGATAAAACAAATAATTGTAGGTCATCCCATCCCATGTCTTTGGTAGAAACAGCTGGACAATCCATGGTTGATATCCTCTCCTGCTCACAAATTGATGTTCTTTTTCAACTCACTTCTTCCTGTTGCACTGAACAGACAGGAGACACATATAAAGGTCTCAGCAAATTGTGAAAGATTGGGTCAATTAGGCTAGTCTTCTCCGTCGTGCAACATGGTCTACTCGCTCTTGAGCTCCCTTGATTTATTCCTTCAATTTAGAAGGAATTCCTTCATTTTTCCTCCCAAACCTCAAGGTGATGTATCTAGCACTGCCTCCTCTATTTTTTCTTGCCAACAAACCTGCTGTTCACATGTAGTATGAGGAAATTGTTTGGAAGATATATTTGTTCGTGGTTGTATATGTATCATTTACAATTAAAAGTTCGCCTAAATCCCATTATCAGGAGGGAGAAATGGCTGATCCTGGACTAACTGGAAGGAAACGATTTACATTGTTAGTACAAACAATGATTAGCCGTCACAGAATCTGCATGTGTTAGATGGGGCCTTGTGTCTTGTAAATAGTGACTGTAAGCAAGAAATGTGGTTTGAAGTCATGTACACTTTGTATAAAGAATCTATAAAATCCTATGTTAATATTTGGGACTTCAGAACTCATCCAGGAACTCTACCCAGATGTGCTCTGCCTGGGAGAAGTCTTTACTGCAAAATAATTCAGTTTCCTCCTTGAATTGATGAAAGTAAGCCTTAGGGTTCTTCCAAACAAAGAGGGTGTGCAATTTTCTTGGGTGCCCCAAAGCCTTTTTCTCTCTACTCAACTGCCAAGCACATGGCGAGAGCAAGATGGCCATGTAGGACTCATTTTATGCAATTCACACCTTTTGCCCACTGAATGCTATGCTGTCTGAGGGGTTTCCTTTCTCTGGCATAATGCATCGCCCAATGATTTTCTATGGCTGCAGGTGGACTTAAACCTCAGTCTCTCTTCCAACACCTTTGCTCCTGCACCACCTTCACCTCTGTGATGTCTAATCCTTGTAGCACCAATTCCCAGCAAGAGAGAGCCTGCAGAAACAACCACTCTCTTTTTTTGCTTGTGTTCCCCCTCCATCTCTACTCACAAGCAGTGAAGGCCTATGGATGGGAAAGCTCCATAGGCTTCTGGTCTTGAGGAAGCCTTTTCCCCATCCAGTGTCTGTCACACAAGAGGAAAATGGACATGGGATGGCTGGATATTGCTTCTTTCTCCTCTTAACCTGACTTGGGGAACAGTGGCAATTCTTTTGGCATCAGGTCAATTGAAATATTTGTGCTGCAATTCTGAGCAAGTAAGACCCTGGAGGGGTGGACCTCTCATGCTCAGTTATGGCTGGATAATCATTAGCATGGAAGGCCTCTCTTGTTTTTTATGCATGGTGGGATTTTACTATATTCTTGGCAGACTTCATCTTTTAGCACTATCTCCTACTGAAGCTTGGCAACCATCAGTGTTCTTTGTTCTTTTGATGATATTGTACAAAACAAGGATGTTGTATTTTTGCCAAACCATGTACCTAGATTTTTCGTCCAGGATATGTTTCCTCTGAATGTTTCCTTCTATAATCAACCTAATTAGTTGATATGTCTTGTTGAGTGTTACATATCCTAAACATTCTAACTCCTTCTTGATGCTAGTTACAAATTCCCTGTTTCCACCTGTTCTTTGGAGGACCATCTCGTTTTGTATGCATCCGAGCTGTACAATTGTGACTAATCTTCTATATATCCACATTTCAAAGGCTTCTGTTCAATTGATTGTCACTTGGACTGTTGTCCATGCTTTGAGTCCGTACAAAAACCAGCACGATATAGCAGCATACAATTTTCCAACAAAGTCCTAATCTTAACCACTTGGAACTAAAGGCACAAATTTCTACACAGGATAGCTGTGAATCAGATTGTCCTTGTCAGGTTATCAGTAACAACTTTCCAAGAATGGCTAAAGCTATTAATAGGATTATCACTGTTTGCACTTCCAGAAAGGGCTTCCACACTAGCAATTTATGCTGCTACCCAATTGTCACTGGGGTGATGACTCACTAGGATGGACAATTTTCATATTGCTACAACAATGCCTATTACTTTGGATAGCCCTGTTAATTGTTAATAAGATAAAAGCAATACAAATATCAGAAAAGAAACAAAGAAAGTAATGAAGAACAGTGAATAAGTAACAAAATAGAAACAGAAACAGAAAAAAAGATTATAAAGCAGCAACTTCCGATCTTTTTGACAGCGTTAATACAGCATTTGACAGGTTATAAATACATTTATATTTTACCATATATGTATATGTATATGGTAAAAAACATGAAGAAATTTTTAACAAGATAATAGCAATACAAATATTAGAAAAGAAACAAGGAAAATAAAGAAGAACAGTGAATAAGTAAGAAAGAAAATAGGAATAGAAAAGAGAATATTAGACAAAATTTGGCCATGGTAGACAAAGCCTAAATCACGCATGTCAATATTCCACCAATCATTCTACACTCCAGTGTAAAGACGTTGACTCACATTCCTGTTCAAAACAGGAATCTAACTAGCTTCCCTGATGTCAGGTTGAGTTATTACACCCACTGACATACAACACAACTGAGTTCCTGTGCCTATGATGTCCTGTATAGCACACAACATCCTTGTTTACTGAATTAACCCATTTTCTGGGCTCACATGATATATTGGAAGCACGGGCTATCTGAGCAGGCCAGGTTCTCACCTCCCAGCAGGGTTGCCGTAATCCGGTCTACATGGGGCTGACTTTGAAGAGCATTTAGAAGCTGCAGCTGATCCAAAAGGCAGCAGTGTGGGCAGTTTGGGGCATTTCACACCATATTCCTGTGACATCTCTATTCAGCAAGCTGCACTGGCTTTCTGTGGGCTTCTGGGTGTAATTCCAGATACTATCATCTATAAACGCCTACATGGCACAGAGCCAGGTTATCTGCTGACCTGGCTATCTCTGATTGCCTCTGCGTGCCCCAACAGGGCCAGCAGGGTGGCCATGCTCCAGGACGTAGTCAAAGTGTCATCGTAGGAATCGGGTCTTCTCTGTCGCAGCACCTGGACAACAGAACAATCTCCCCAGAGGTCTGGATGTTCCTGACCCTGCTGGCCTTTCGTAAGGCATCAAGGATCTGGTTGCTACTTCAGGCTTTTGGGCAGGGAGCTCAAGTGAGCTCCGCAGGCTGATTGGTTTGGTTTCAGTCCTTGGACAAGAAGTGGAATGTTTTTAGACTTCACCCATAGGTTTACGTTTATCTTGTTGGTTCTGATGGTTATGCACACAGTGTTTTTGTTTCGGTTTTTGTTTGGTGTTCAGTTTTGTGTTTTTGTTTCAGTTTTAATCTTTGCTGTAGAGTCGCTGTACTGAGAGATGGGCAGCTATGTAAAATGTATAAATAAATGTACAAAGGTAAGTAAATAAGTTTACTGTTGTAACCCCAGGTTACACAGTTACCTCTATTACATTATTTATTTATTTATTTATATATAAATATATATAAATGTATATATATATTATAGGTTACATAGTTACATAGGGAATGAACAAAGGTGCTGAGGAACACGCCAATTAACCAGGAGTAAAAGCAGCCCTGCTTGTCCTATTGCAGAAGCAGAGAAGTCTTCGGGTGAAGGGCTCCTTGTGAACCCAGCCAATCAAGGACAACAGTTGTCAAACAGCACAGCTTTTAACACTGTTCCCTGTCTGTGCTTAACAGATGATGGGGGCTCTGCTACAGATTTACACTGTCATCCCGCTATCCATTTGGCGAGATGGTCAGTAACATGCGCGGGCTTTATATCACCACAAGGATGGCGAAGTGTTAATGAAGGAGTCATTGTGGCTGGCTGCTCTCTGCAATAAAAAGGGACCACCTCACACGGCACACGGGCCACGCAGGCAGGCCGGCTTCCCGTCGCAATGGGGGGGAAGCGCTGTCAGCCCGCAGCGCGAAAGGCCTCGCCGAGCCAACCGCAGCCGCCGTGCAAGGCAGAAGCGCCTCGTTGCACCCCAAGAACGGCTAAACGCCCCGAGGATCGGGAGTACCGATTGATACTGACACCCACTTGTTGCTGCGTGAAAGATCACTGGGCAGACCTGCGCGGCTCTGCCAAACGGTAACCCTTGGGGCACAGGGCGCAAGCAAGCGGACGGGGCGCTTCTCACCGCCCAGTCCCTGCGCCTCACTAGTTGCAAAGGAGCCCGAGGTTGGCCCGCGCCGTCGCCCCGCTTCGTCGTCGCGGCCGGCCGCAAGGGACTTTGCAAGCCGCGGCTCCGGACGTCATGCCGGGCAAGTCTGTTTTGACGTCAGGGTGGCTGCTCGCTGCCTCCGGGGCGCGCGCGGGGGAAGCGCCGGCCGGGCGAGCCCCGCGCGCGGGGGAGGGAGGCTCCCGCCGGGCCCGCGGCGAGCGCTCCGCAGGGCGAGCCAGGAGGAGCTTCGGCCGCGCCAGCCCGGGCCGCGGCGGGGATGATGTCACGCGCGCAGGCCCGCGCCCGCCCGCCGCCGCCGCCGCCGCCGCGCGATAAAGCTCCGGTGCGGAGCCAGCCGCGAGCAGCGCATCGCCGGCGCGCCGTCCGCCCCGCGGCTCCCTTCGCCCCCGCCCTCCGGCTCGCCCGCCCAGCGCAGCCCAGCTGGGCGGCCTCCCGTCCTCCAGCCGGGCGGGGCGCCGCGAAGCCGCCCGCCTCCTGGGCGCTGCCGCTGGAAGGGGCGGCCCCGGGGAGAGGCCAGGCCAGGCCGCGCTGGCTGGCTGGCGGGCGGGCGCGCAGGAAGCGCTGCTTGCCGGCTGCGCGTCGGCGCTGCGGCGAGGCGGAGGTAAGCCGGGACCCTTCGCGCTGGGAGGAGGGGGGGTGTCCCTTCTTTCCCGCCGCCCCTGCGCCAACCCGCACCGGCCCGCGCCCCGCCGCTGGGCTTGGCGCCCGGAGCGAGGCGTCCTCGTCTCCCCCCTCCGCCGCGTTGCTGGTTGGGAAGGCGTGTTCACACGAACCCAGCCGTGCGCGTGTATGCGAGCGTTCCAGGACGGAGCCACAAGAGAGTCCCCCGCCCCCTCCTCCTCCCTCCCCCCCCCCGCTCGCTTGTTCGTTCCCCTCTTTGCTTTGAAGCCCTCCCTGATTTTCCCTGCCTTGACGCTTTTCTGCTGGCAGACCCTGCTGTTCCTTCTCTTCGAAAATATGCACGCTGTTCTTAAGGCTGCCTGGCTGGAGACGTCTGAATGGGAAGAGATTTAGTGGTCACCTTCTGCTTTGCAGAGGAAGAGACCTTTTCCTGCTTTGTCTTTAGGAGGCGAGAGACGGGCTCGTTTCGCAGAAACCTGGGTTTGGCATTAACCTGGTTTCTGTGTCGGCACAGTTCGTAAAGGATCTACGTGGACTGGGTTTGCGCTGCCGCTAAGCCACCCCCGTAAGTCCCCAAGATTAATACTAAGCTTAACCTGTTGGAATGAAAGTACTTAACCCGATTGGTTAAGAATGCTGTGTGAACCCGCTTACGTTGTGAAGCGGCAACGCTTCCAAACTGGTGGTTAGGAAGCTGTATGGAGCTAAGAGTATAGTCAAGCAAGGAGACATTTTCCTTTCTGTACTGCAAGTTTAGTCTGCATTACTGGTGGTCAGTCTGTTTGATTAAAAAAAAATTCTGAAGCGGGGGGGGGATTTCCATAGCCAGCTGTGTCCCTCCCCCCTTTAGTTCTTGCTAAATTGTAGGTTGTAGTTCCTTGTATTCTTGATTATCTTTCCAGGGGGTTTCAAACCAGCAGGACTTTTCCAAGGTGGGGTGGAAGGGAGTTGCAAGCAACTTGCTGGAGTGGGGGGAGTCTCACATTTAAAAAAAAAAAAAAAAATTTATACTGGCAGAGTGGGAGCTCTGTCCGAACTTGGCTTCAGTTTTGCTCCTTTGCAAACTCCAAGCGGGCAGTTGTGTACTGCAAAATTGGAGGCTCCCTGTGATGGAGAGGTTAAAATGTATTAAAAGCAACTGGTATATTATTTCCTGCCCAGCCTCCGGCCCCGTGAAATAATTAGTGTTACTCCTGGGGGAAGGCTATTATTGTAGGGGGCACAACCTGCAAGGTTTGCTGAGCGCTGCCACTCCTTCAGCTAGATCCTTGTATGCACACCTTTTCTAATTGCTAATTTAATTTAAGGGGGTTAGACTATAATCCCTCCCTGTCTGTTTGCTCCCCCAACCCGGCTTTGGTTTTATGTCCTGCCTCTTCAGATATCCTTTTCTCCATAACAGATTCCCTCTGGTGCAGAATTTTTTTAGATGGCTTTCTTTAGACATTGAGTGCTTTGTTAACAATAAGAGGATGTTTTGGCTTAGCGTGACACTGGATCACTCATACAGTTGATTTCTTTTCTTTCTTTTTTTTTAAGCAGCAAGGACAGCATGCTGTTCCTTACCTAGTTGTATTATATGAGGACTATGAAGCTTCCAGGGGGCCCCAGCTGAACTGGCATTACTTGTATTATCTGAACTCTAATGCTACGGAGTCCCTGGCTGTCCTAGTTGCCCCAAACTCATTAAGTTGCCTTGGACATGCCAGTCTGCCTTATTGCTTTCTTACAATCAGCGGTTGTTGTAAATATTTAATGTGAAATATTGCAAACACTCTGAAGCTTTAGGTAAATGTCAGCTGTTAATTATCCTGCACAATGAAATTAAAACGTAGGACTGTTGCCAATTGTGTCCGTTAGCAAATGGTGTGTTCTTGAACTAGCAGAGGCTTTGGGAAGCAAAAGGAGGTGGATTTTGCAGAGGTGATTTTGCAGAGACCCCCTTTCCTCCAGCCCTTCTCACTTTCTCCTGTGCTGTGCCAAAAAGCCCCCTGTGACCTGGACCAGCTTTGGAAAGCATGTGTGATAAAGAGTTGTGTCAAAATTTGATTTCTTTCCTTTTTTTGTTCATTTTTTGCTATGGGAGGGAGCAAAAAAGGTCCAAGAGCTTTTTATCAGCAGAGTTGGCCCTGGATGCAATCTTTTCATTCCTGTTTGGAGAAGTGTACAGTATGGCTGCAGTACAATAGTCTGTATTCAGGACTAGCTTGGCAATATGTCTTTTTTTTTTTTTAAAGCAATAATAGTAATTAAAATAGTTTTGTGTTTTAAAACAAATCAGTCTTTCTCACAGAATCATCCCTCCGGCTGTGATATTTGATCTTTGTGGAGGCTACAGCTCTGTGTCCATTTGGTTAATGAAAAAAATAATGGAAAAATATTGTAGAAGAGGTAAAAGTTTAATCACTTCTCCATCAGGAATGGGCTGTTTTCCATCAAGAGGAAAGGGGGAGATCTTGTTAGAAGTGTGGATTTGTTTCATGGAAAGACCCTTTTGCATGGATATAATTGGACGAGAAGTGCTTGGAATAGTCAATAATTAATATCCGCTTGTCCTTTACTACAATTAAGGGAGTTGGCCCCTTAGTGTATCCCTTTTGAAGACAATAGGATGGTTGGTCCATTTTTTAAAATGTAAGTAATATGATCTGGCACTCAAGCTTGTATTGGATCCAGTTATCAACAACTGTTCAAGCCATAATTGTACAGTGTAGCTTAGACAATCTTTCAGCACAAAAAGTCAACCAACTTAATAGTAGTTTGGTGTTAAATTTGCACCTCCAAAAATGACCAGTGCTGGTGTGGTGAGATCTAGGTTTGTCTTCAGCTAGGCTGAATAGTTTTCAGAGCTGTATTAATCTCTGGCAGGGAAAAAGAATGAAGTTTTGTGTCACCTTAAAGACTAGCAACTGTATTGTCTCCTAAGCCTTTGAAGACCACTGTTCACTTCACCCTCCACAGTGCTGACTATTGTAAAGAGAAGAGTTGTTGCTCAGTGTTTGCTGAGTAAAAGGAAAGGGGAGAGGCCAAACTGCTTTCAAAGTCAGCAAACATAAAGCAACAGGTGGGTATGATGAAGGTAGTTTTGCACTGAAGTGTGATAAGAAATCCTGGTCCTTTTTTAATCCACGAGAAGTGGTGTTTAATCCTGTAGTGAAGTCTAACTCAGTTGATTCTGAAATCAGACTTAGTGATGGGTCTTGATGACCATCTTGAGCTTGGAGACAGAGCATCCCAGGACATGGTTTCTCAACCTGATCAACATTAAGATGTTTGGATTTCAACTCCGGGCATTCTGGGTGGGGAATTCTGGGAGTTGAAGTTCATACATCTTAAAAGTCGATCAGGTTGTGAAACACCATCTGGGAGTTGGGATTATCTGTCCTGTCTCCAAATTTTGGAGATTGTGAGATCAGAGTGATGCCCAGATGTTCTGTTGTGCAGTGATTGGTCATACTGGCCCCTAAGGAAGGTGGCAGGGCATGGCACAGAATATGGCGCTCTGGAGTTGAGGATGTAACACTGTTGCCAACCCAGCATAGAGGCATGTTTACAAACCATCAAGCTGCTACCTTGTGTTTCTTCCCATCTAAAGGATTTCTGTCTCTCAGGGAAAAATAAACACATGCGCGGCTACATCATCAGAACTGAATATGCTTTGTGGTTTATATTTCACAAAAAATAATATAAATACTGCAAACATATGGAAAGCATTTTAATCAGTCTAATTTACAACATACAGTAATCACTTTTCTTTCTTCCTCTTGGGAAAACCAGTAGTTATTTTAGAAGATGCCTACTTTTATCCTTGTGATAAAAGAGAACGGAGTGGATGCATTCAAGGAAAAGTCAAGAAAGTTGAGGGCTGGAATGGCTGTGGCTGTATTTTGGCTGAGAACCTATTAAAGCAGTGTTTCTCAAACTTGGCCACTTTAAGATGTGTGGACTTCAACTCCCAGAATTCCCCAGCCAGCCATGCTGGCTGGGGAATTCTGGGGGTTGAAGTCCACACGTCTTAAAGTGGCCAAGTTTGAGAAACACTGTATTAAGGGAACTAGAAAAGTTCTGTTTTATTTCCCACAAAATCTGCCACATTGTACTGTTCTCTGGATAGTCCCATTCTTAGATTGCGTGTAAACATTAAGGCCTCGGCTGAGTTAGAGACGGCGCATGGAATTAGAACTTGACTGGTTACGCTTAAAGACTATAACCATTCTTAACACATTTTTGCATTTGCTTGTCTGCTTAGCACTGCATTTGACTACATTGCTTTCAAAATGAACCAGGTGACCCCATCCATTCCTTTTCTCTGGGTATAATTGCAACCCCATCAAAAGTTTGCTGATGAATGAATTGTCTTTGCATTTCTAGAGATGACTACTGTAGTGTAGCAATGCAGTGCTGATGTTATCTTTATGCTGGTCTTTGACCGTAATAAAGATTTGATTTCATTTGATGTTGTCTTAGCAATGTCTCAGTGTTCACAGGCAGGTCAGCCATGAGTGTGTAGAACAGGCAATGTTAAGGGTGAACAACTCAGGGCCTTTTTTTAAAAAAAATCAGTTTAACCAAGTAGACAGTTGAGTCAAGGCTAAACAGAAGTAATTATTCCTGGAATACATGTACATATGTCTGCTGAGAAACAACTTTTCTTTCATGATGCAATGTCTAATGAATTAAAATGATAACCCATCCTTAACCACAATGGTTTGGGGTATATGAGATTTGACTGCGTAGGCAGATTAGGGAAAAAAATTCTCCATCCAAAAATTGTGATGAATCTGACTTCCTGGGGTGGGGTTGGGTGGGGTGGGGATGGGATGTCAGTGGGAGATGGGGAAGATTCATTCCCTTACAGTTAGCATCTCCTTGGATTTAACAGGTATGTCCATTGGAGGACCTGCAAAAGAAGCTGATAAGGTACCCCTTGGTACGATGCACCAAGACTCTTATAGAACATCGGCTCTTATTGCAACATACTCCTATTGCAAATTGTTTCGTTATAATAAAGCCAAATTAGAGCCCACCAGCTTTGATGCCAAGTTAATACAACCGTTAATGTTTTGTCAGTGCTGATTTGCAGGGTAAGGAAATGCTCTGAGGCTGAGAAAGAAAAGGGGTGTTTCAAAACATGACCAATGAAGAACAGATGGCTGTTTTCAGCCTTAATTGGCAAAAGAGCCATTAGCCCTTCAGTTAAACCATCTGGAAGAAGAAGGTTCAAGCGATTCACAGAGACCCCACCTTAATGGCTTGGAGGGTTGGAGTTTTGGTTATTTGGGTTCCAAAAATTCTGCATCCTAACCCCCACCCACTCCCCCTTGTTTTTTTCTGGCGTTAGGCTTGATTAATGAAACCTTAGGTGAATCTCATTTTCCTAGTTATGCATTGCTGTCGGAGCTTGATACGGAATATTATTTTGGTTGTTAGAGACACGTGCAAGATCTTTGGTATGTGGCAGTACCTATCTGCCCTTGCCTGATCTTAAAAGAGCTAAGCGAGATCTGATCTGGTTGAGATTCCAGTAGGAGGCCACCAGAAAATCTCAGGACTTTTGGTGAGTTCATGCTTTCGCCAAGAAGACATTAGCTAGGTAGTTAGCTGATGCTGCGCTGGTAAGAGAGCAAAAATAGTCTATAATAATGGGAATGGGTGATTCAGTCAAGACAAGTAGATGCTCAGTCATTTCTGAGGCTGCTTCATTCAAAATATTTGTGTGTGTACGCTCCCTGTAGAAGGAGGAGGAGAAGAAATGAATAAAACATTTCAGGGGGACGGATTCTAGTCTGGTTTTTTCCAAACATCTGTTTTTATGTGAGAAGTGTGCATGTTTTTGTTTTCCTTCAGGGAATGTAAACAGGCATCAGCCACACCAGCTAACTTGCACTGTGATGCAATATGGTTTAATCCAAAGTTTATTGCTTGATTCTGCTGATTGAGCCTATTTATGGGGTGGTGGAACATGTGAGATAATGTTTCCTGAACTACTGATAATTGAGATATGCTATTTGCTTAATCAAGATTTGGCACAGAACTTTTCTTCTCTTGAAGTTTCCTTTTCAAGAGCAAGTCGTAACTTCATGCTTTTGAGAGGACGGCAATCTTTATATGAGTCGCTGCACTCCATCTCTATAAAGGTGGGCAGTTTTGATGAATCTCTTTGTCTGATAACTGATCCAATTGTAGTTGGTGGAGAGATGCCCAAGAATTACTCAATGAATGTTTGCTAGAACAGTAAATCATTTAGAGACACAGCAGGCTGTCTGCTTTGTGTCAAAGCAGCTTTTAGTGTAAAAATATTCTCAGAACACACTAGTAGTTCTCTTATGAAACACTGTGGGACCTTGACTTGTAGTGTGAAATTCCCTGAAGTAAGAGATGCAATGAGCAACTTGGTTATCTGTTTCCACTAACTAGGCTAAGAAGTCTATCAGAGTTGGTGGTAGTCAGAATAAACTGATTCATATCTAAAATATGTATCCGGAGAGGCTTGGTCATTTTAGAGCATTTCAAATTAGGTACAACCAGTCCCCAAGCTACAGGAGAGAAAGGAAATAGGATGATTTTATTTCAGATTAGTTTAGCTCTTGGCCCATTCATTATTTCTCTAACAGCATGACACTTGAATTAGTACATTCATAGTTTGTAATAATTATGATCAGTGATCAGCCAATACTATAAAAAGAACCACTGAAATGAAGGAAATCAAAAGCATTAAGGGATCTGTGGTTAGGCAGAACATGTGGAAGAGTTTGCACATTATAGTAAGCTATAGATGATTAATTTGATTATCTTAGCTCTATGGTCGAACCTGTTATTTTTAAACCAGAGTTAATGGCCTGTTATTGCAGGAAGCTGAATATGATTTAGTCATCAAACCATGGTGAAAAGAAACCGCGATGTAGTATGATGCATGAACTCAGCCACTGGCAAAAATTCAGGAGTCCTTCTTTGATGGCATAGCACAAAATGTTGAAACCCGATTATCATGAACCTGGTTTACTGCAGAACTCTGTTGCGTAATGACTGATGGTTGCTCCTGCATGGGGAGAGGTGCACAGCATGTAATGCTGTGTCAGACTCTTGGCTCACATCTTCTTTAGTAAGTATAAAGCTAGGTTTTGAAGTGAGTTAACAGATTCAGTCTTGGTAAAGTAACAAAGATCTGATATTAACATAATTCTACTCTTTTTTGTTGCTGCTGCTTCTGTCTCTGTACCTTCTCCCTCTTCGTCTGTCACTCATTCTTCTATCCCTTCTTCTCATTCAATCCCACTCCTTCCCCTTCTCCTATCTCTCCTTCTCCTGACTTTCCTCCTTCAACTCTTCCTTCTTCTAGAACTTCTCTTCTTCCTCCTATCTCTCTTCCTTCTATCTCTCCTTCTTCTCCTTTCCCATCTATCATTCTCCTCTTCCTATGCCCATTCATATATTTCTTCTGATTGTGTTAGTTCGTTAAGTAACTCAAAGTCTTTGGCTGGATTGGCGATAGTCAGTAGTTTTTTATATTCTTCCAAGGCTAGACAGGGCCTCTTTCCATCTTCTAGGCTTATCCAGGCCAGAAGCCTGGGAGAGACAATAGGAGACAGCTGCTGCTTCTATAAAGCCTAGCCAGAGATACCCAACCTAAGGCCCAGGGCAGAACATGTCACCAACATCTTGAGAGCAACCTTTAGAAAGCCTTCCCAAAGTTGTCAACAAGTTGTAATTTTTAAAGGAAGGGAAGAGGGAATCAATTAAACCCATGACTGGGAAGAATTATATTAAGTCTATTAAATCAATTTAATGTTAACATTATGTAAATGAAATCAAATTTATTTCTTGTCCTCCCCCAGCTACTTTTTGGAGTTTGCTATCTAGGTTATAAAAATCGAATGTGCTTTAATGTAACTTTTCCTCTGGGCCTTAAACTGTATTGCGGGCAGAAAAGCCTGAATCCTTGCTGCCTTTGTTTCTTTCCTCTGTTTTAAGAACAAGTTATGATTGTGTTATTTGCCTTGCAAAAGAATGTTTTTGTATCTCACATTTAGTCAAGGCTGGGGCTCAGTTGCTTTGACCGAAGGGATCGGCCCTGTGGTTGGCTGAACATCGCCCTGCAGCTCTAAAACACGAAGCTCTGCGAAGTCGATAGATCTTGCCATGAGGATCAGAGGAAGGAAAGCTGAGAAGGGAGTCTGAATGTTTAAAATGCTACAAGCAAAATTTCTTAATTGGATTGATTGATTCCTTTACCAAAAGTTGCAGCTTTGTGGTTGTGTATTCATATTTTGTTTGGTGTGCAAGTTAGCAGATACTTGTTTTGGGGGGGGGGGTGAAGCTCAGGTATAAAAAAGGGCAGGGCTTCATCTTGACTTTTTTGACTCCCTCTGCAAGTGTCCCTGGTGAAACCTGAACTGTTTTTTTAAATAAATCTCAGTCTGTTGTCTGTGTTCAAGACCACATTCAAATGCTCAGCGTGCTATCAGCCCTGCAAAAGCTACAGAGGGGGAATTCTTTATATATATTCTTGGATTCTGTGCTTGGAATTATTTATTCCCTTCCAAAAATAAATTAGACTGGAGTGGTGTGAGTCTTCTGAAAGCCCAACACAGCATCAACAGCCAAAGTTGCAAAGGAGCTTAAACTCAACTTGGATTTTTCCACTTCCTCAACTTTTTCCACCTTTGGCCACTCTTCTTTTGTAAGGCTGAAAAAAAAAAATCACAATATGTGTCATGTTCTAGTATTGGGTCTCTGAGGCTGAAAAAGCAAGATATAAAGTTATCTCTGTTCTCAAAGCTAATGAGTGCACTGCAAGAGTTCTGTTATGTAGGTCATCTATGAAGTAACAATACACGGATCATGTAAGAAGAGCTCAGACAGAATGGAAATAATCGCAGAGTGGTGAATGTTTTATAGAATGAAAGTGAGATCCAGGACCATGCTGGGAGAAATGCATTTTGTTGTTGCTGGAGTTGGGTAAG
Source organism: Python bivittatus (assembly GCF_059951505.1). Classification (NCBI taxonomy): domain Eukaryota; kingdom Metazoa; phylum Chordata; class Lepidosauria; order Squamata; family Pythonidae; genus Python; species Python bivittatus. The sequence continues at coordinate 6,064,689 of NW_028277033.1, forward strand.
GTAAAGTTCTGTTCCTGCTCATATGTAATAGAAGGCTTAAAATGTAGTTTTTATTGAACCTCAGAGAGAGGAACAATATGTTTTCCATTTTTTTGTAAGACCACAATATGGGATACAAAAATAGGTAAAGTTACGTTATTTCCCAGGGTCATCTCATTTTTTTCCCCCTATGCAGACTTAAGTGTGTCCAGCTTACCTTGTTCTTGCTAAACTTCATATATTTTCTAGGCTGCTCAAAGTAGGCTAATCAAGAGAGGATATTAGGAAATTGTTCATCATAGTTCTAGAGTTCATCAGCTTTTTATCAGAGGGAGCTGCTGTTTCCTTGGCTGAAAAAAAATGCCAATTAGTTTTCTAGTTTGAAAACTAGAGTTTATGGCCTGTTCTGTGGGAACTGATATTAGGTTTGATTTGTTCACCTAGTTTAAATTAAATCTTCCAAGTGTTATTTACTGCGTCAGTATGAGTACATGTTAGACGAGTGTGAATCCCAGGTTTCAATGGTCATCACAAAGTTTACTAGACAATTTTGAGCAAATTAGTATCTCATATGGTTGTGAAAAGGATAAAATGGCATGGGGGTGGGTGGGTGAAGAGAGAAAACAGCAATGTCTGCAACCTTGAATATTTTGAAGGAAGCATGAGAGACACAGGTAGCAGATAAATTCAGCCAGTGTAGTTTTTGTTGCAAGAAATATAGGGTTTACAATAAACGTTTTAGTGTGGCTTCATATAATGCAATGGGGGCAAAAATAAAACAGTACTTTAAATTAAAAAAAAACTTTGGGGAAAAAGTGATCAAAGTTTTATGAGGTCTTGTGTGAGAATCCAGTTAAATTTTTTAAGATCTGGGTTCTCACTTGAAATCTGGGGTGTTCATAAGTTTTTTTTTTTTTTTTTTAAAGTGAATGTATTTGGAGGTCAAGGGGCGCCTGGTGATGGCATAACTACTGTGGTGCACACACCGATCCTCTGATTGTAACCTATGATTAATAAGGAAACCATGATATGCATGCAATCTACAGTTTACAGGAAGAGCGTCATAGGCACGCTTGGTTTCTGGATCCCAAGGGGAGGCACCTTTTCATCTCAAGGGTTTTACAGGCTGAGTCACAAGCCATACATTGCTCTTTTCTGTCTCTGGTGTACACACCCACATGCACACAGACAGGTTCCTTCCTCCCGGTCTTCAGTCTTCACCAGGGTGTGAAGGAAGGGGAGGTGACAAGACTTCAGTGTTCTGAGATGATGATAGGAATCCTATCTTTTTCTTCTCTTGCCCCCATCCAGAGATCCCATCCATTGCAGAGGGTTCTTCCCAGCAACCCACCGAAAACTGTAGGCTTCACTCTGCCACTAATTAATTCTCCTAATGAAGGAGACTCCGGGATGCTGAACAGCTCTGCAGCCTCTGACCACAGATCCTGCACTGAGCAGGGAGTTGGAGTAGGGGACTTCTGAGGTCCCTCCAGTTCTACAGTTATTGGTGAGAAACCAGCAAATAGAGGTCTCGGGCTGGTGGGGGGCAGAAAACTGGTGGGATTCGTGTGTGCAGTAGGGAAAGGTCTTATGAGACCTCTTCAGCTGTAGATTGTGTACTGTGTGAGCTGCCGTGATGGATTTGAAGAGATGTACATGCTGGAGAGGCCCTGTGCCAGAGGTCTCCTCTAATGGAATGTGAGGATGGCCTTGAAAGATGGCGGGGGGTGGGGGGGAGATGATGCCTAGGGAATGATCAGATAAAAAGGGAAGGAGCCCCCAACAGAGTAAGAAATTTAGAACTGATCAGATGGTGACTACGGACAACGGGAGATTTGTACTTTCAGACTTGCAAGATGTAGCCTTATGGTGAAGAATTATTAGCTCATCTGGTCATGTTTCCTGTCTGGTTTACCTGGGAGGGCTGACATTTCTAGCCCTTTTAGGCTTGTAGACCCATTTGAAAGTTTAGCAGGCCAAGGCATGGGAGTGCCTTTCTGTTAGAAATGGATGAATCTGTTAGTTCTGGTTGCTCGTTTTGCCTGCCTTCACTTTTTTTTATCCCCCGCTTTTATTTATTTGTTTTTTTGTTTTGTTTTGCATGAGATATTAAAAGGAAGTTGGCCTTTTCATGTATAAGAAGTGGTTTTCCAACAGTCTTCCCTTTCTGCCCTTTTATTTTTTTTGAGCGTCCTTCCCATAGACATTTATTTGCATTTTTAAAAAAGTTCTGATGACTAAGTCATCCCCTTTTGAGACACGTGAATACCGAAGAATTGCTTCATTCCAGTTCGTGCATTGATCAGGACTTGCACAGAGGTGTCAAAATGTGAGCGAATTGCAAAATTACCTCCACTTTGACAAAACAGAAAACAACTGTTATGGCGAGTAGCTTTATTGAAAAGAAAGGTAACCCACAGAAAACTGTTTCACGAACAGATCTGAAATGCACACAGGACAAAATGCATGGGGTTAAAAGAAATGGCTGGCTGGGGAATTCTGAGAATTGAAGTCCACACATCTTGAAGTTGCCAAGATGGAGAAACACTGCTCTAAAGAGCATTATATCACCTGTAAAAGGCATAGGAGGCTGACTGCTTAGGGTTAATATTTTTTAGCATGGCTCATAATTTTATAGCAATTTTGCTCATTTTGTGTTTGTATTTGGACTTTGACCACGATAATAACGAAACACTTGAAGGACAAGTCAAGCCGCCAGTGGTCATTCTATTTTCCTCTCCAAAGAAAGCTTCAGAATTTTTTTTTTCTTTAACGTTCAGAAATATTCAGAGGGATAGCAGACCTTTGACAGCATTCAGAGAGGCACTGCATGGTAACTCTGAGCCTGTGCTATGTTTGTACAAATGTTGGATTTCTCTGTTTTGTTTCCAGTTATTGTGATTGGTAAATGTGGTAGTCCAGCTGCAGAATTGGTAGACTCCTGAGTTGGTTTCAAAAGGTGTTAAAGCCTGTTGATTTCAGAAAGTTCTGTAATATTGATTTAAGAGGACTTTTGAGCAGTCCCTAAACTTGGCAGAATAAGAAATCACCCCTGTAAAATACAGGAGCAATTTTTGGAAGTTTGTCTTCTGAGGGGGAGAACTTCTGAATTAGTAGCTTTATTGTTGGAAACGCAATATTTACAGCTGATGGAACCACACCATTTTCTATGTCTTTGCAACGTGGTGGATAAAATAATGATTTCCAGCTTAAAGAAAAGGAGTGTTGGAAACATCTAGTGAAGATTCATGATGTCTTTTCATGTAAATAGAATGTAAATGCACGTTTGGATCAAAACACGTTGGTTTCTTTAAATTGGAATGCCATGGAAATAGGACTTTTTTTTCTTGGAGGTGAATAACTGAGAGAGCTTTGGGAAATGAATATCTACGTATGTCTTGGGGGAAAAAAGTATTTGCTATTATTGTAACCGAAGTATGTGGTTAACGTAAAATTGGGGGATATGCTAGAACGTTAGAGTTCAAGGAACTAAAGTTAGGACATAGTCTGGTGAGCTTGCTTGATAATTATGTCCTGATGTTTTTCTTCCCGCGCTCTCTCCTTCCTATTACAAAAGTATTTCTGACACATGGCTTTCTATCCCCCAGAGTGGAACCCATTCAATATATTTTTTGTGAGATTTATGAGATTTATATCCTGCCTGTCCTCCAGGAGGTGATCCTCCATGATAAAACTCCAATTTCCCCAGCCTTTCTCCCCACAGTAGCAACCCCGTGAAGCACGCTGGGCTAAAAGAGAGAGTGACTAATTGTCTTATATGTATTTCCAAGGCTGAGGATAGACGTGAACCTGCATCTCCTCTGTCCTAGTCTTAAATCTTAGGATTAATACAGTATTTTTGTAAATATTTCTCTTCCTGATAATCTTTCCTTTGAACATTTTTGTAGTGATGTTAAATGTTATCAAGGTAAAACACCGGAACAATGCTAAAAATGTTAGAAAAAAACCCATGACAAAGATTAGAATTTTTTTTAAAGAAAATGATCAAACAGGCTGAAGCTGGGAGATGGCATTTTTCACAAATTTATGTGGCAGGAGCACTTCGGTAAAAAAAAAAAAAAAAAAAAAGCATCTTAAATGAGAAGCACTCATTTAGAAGTGCTTTCCGAGGTAAAGAATTCGGAAGATAAGTACAACAGCAAGGAGTATGAATTGTGACCAGAATATTATTGTCAAGTCCTTACGGGACCAGCATAATACAGTCCTGTCTAAACTATTAGTGTATTAAAACAGAAGAGATCCTTTCCCATTAAATATGATGCATATCTTCCTTGCTTTATTTCACAGTACAGTAGTTTTTAACATATTTAAAATATACTGGATAATGTGAATGATCGGGCAGTTCTATTTTGCTTTTAACTTGGAATGCCAGGGTCAGCCAAGAATTCATTTTTATTTTTAATTTCACGGTTTACATTTTGCAACAGCAACTGTTAAAAGAAAATTATTTTATAAAGGCAGCTGAATCAGAGAGCAATTTGTTGGCTTAACAATATAGGTAGTCCCCAGTTTAAGAACGAGTTCCGTTCCCAAGGTCTGTCCTTAAGTCGAATTTGTATGTAAGCTGGAACAGTATTATTGTATAATACTGTATAAGTAGTATTGTGTAATGAACTCAAACCATTGTGTATTTAACTTGAATCATTGTGTATTTAACTCGAATTTTGCTACAGTAGGCTCTGTTCTTAACTATGGGTCGTCTGTAACCCGAGTGCTCTTAACCCCAGGACTACCTGTATAGGAGTTCTGTTAGTTGACCAAAGTCACTTAAGCAATATTTGACTGGTCAGCACATGATTGCTAATGTCACCATGCCACATAATTTGTATTTAAATAGGGTTTATAACACTGAAAGCTTTTCAGGAACCGAGGGAAGAGATACAGTACACAATTTTGTTTGAATTGATTTTATTCTCCAACAAACCAGGCTAGATAGAGAGGGATATCAAGAACTACATCTTAGCCAGCGTGGAGCATGAGTAACTTTTAATCTTAAATGGAATCAATTCTCATTCGTTCCTTACATCACTATCTCCATAAAAGGAGATGAGTTAAAATGCACGTAGTTTCACAGTGGTGTTTTGTTGTTGTTTTTTGGTGACTTTGAGTCAGTGTTGATGAATCTCTGCAGTTTTATTGGCAAGATTTTTGGAAGTGGTTTGCCACTGCCTTCTTCCAAAGGCTGAAGGAGAAGCGCTAGACCAAAGTCACCCAGATGTTGGGTGGTTGTGGTTTTTGTATGTAAAGCAGGACTAGAACTCCGTCTTCTGGTGCCTTAAACCTCTACACCAAACTGGCTCTCAGTTTCATGGTTATAGATCCTTTTTCTTGGGTTGGTTGGCTTTCAAATATGGGAATCCTCAGCTGTCTCATATGCCACCTGGCCTCAGAAGATATTCTTGCAATCCAAGCTTCTGGACAAGGCTGTGCTTGCCTGCTAATTTATGACTGGTTTTCTTCCTTAGTCCATTAACCTGATACCTGGTTTCCAAGAGCCTGGACCTCATGTAGATGTTTTGTTTTGAAAATACTGCCTCCTGTCTGAGAAATCAGGGGTGCATCATGGTTAGGAGAACCTTGCCGTCTTCCTCACAATACATTTTGCGGTTCCAGGTAGCAGTGTCTCACAACTTGTGGGACTGTATCTGGTTGTTATCATTCCATTCAGGTCCATTTCCTTGTACGTTGGTATCTCTTTCCCAACCTTGGCATTTATCTGGTTCCTGTGTAGATCTGCCTGCCTTTTTATTATTCACGGTTCTTGTTCAAGGACTTCACAAGAGATACTGTTGAGCTTCTTCAGCCTTCAGAAAGACTTGACAATAATACTCTGGTCACAATTCATACTCCTTGCTGTTGTACTTATCTTCAGAAAGTTTGCACTCTTTCTTTAATTCCTGCATTAAGAAGGTTGCTGATAGCTTCTTGCCCACATTAGCAGAAGTTGCCATAGTATACAAAAGAGTTCCTGAAGGAATGACAAGATATAAATCTACCAGCACAGGCTGCCTTAATTCACAACAGAGGGAGGAATGTGAGCATTTTATGGCCAGGGGCATATTTGGAGAAGGAATATATTCTGCTTCTAGACTTGCAAAGGAAACTTAAGTTGGTTCCCAATGATGAGTTCTACAAAATGTTTCATAACTGAAGCAGATCAGCTCAGTTTAAATGAAATGCTATTTCAAGTGAAGCATTATCTCTACAGGTGCTACGTAGGCTGTATAAAGATGCATTAATAGTAACTAGGGCAAATAAATAAGGGGATTTAAAATTAAGCATATGCTTTTTGTCACCCAAAGCATCAATCTGTATCTTCCAGAGTTGTGAATCCATAAATATTTCATGCCTATGCACTTAGTATAACCTTCTTTTCAATGCCAGGCCAACACCTGGAGCACCTGTTGAAATGCCAAGTTGTGTTTGTGACAAGTTGCCTTAAAAAACTAGGCCTGGGAATTCAAAAGTAAGAGGAGGTGAATTCGAGACTCACAGTTTTTCTGCACTTGTGGTGTGACAGCCTAGAATTTTTAAAAGAAACAGTTGAGTTCCATATATTCATCACCATTTTCTAATACAAGAGAATAGTGTTTTAAATTTTTTTAAATATGATAGCATCTTACTGAGGAATGTGTGGACTTTTTGAATGATACAACAATACAGTACAATAGTATTGGATTTGGGCTTGTATCTTACCTATCTTCTTAAAATATTCTTAATTCTCATTCAAACCCTCACATATTTTAGAAGGCAGAAATAATGTTGCTGCCTAGAAAATTTGCTTTTCTATTTATTTTGTTTTCAGGGCACCCACAAACAAGTGACTGTGGGCGGCTCTCCTGATGCTGTTTTCATAGAAACATTGCAGGCATGCTGAAATTGGAGAAGCCATATTCTTTAGACGCATTCCTGTCTCCTCCTGATTGGGTGACTGTAGACATGCACACTGTCTGTGTGAGAACATTTATAGGTGGTGCTAGAGGCTGAAGGATCACAAAGTCCCAGGTTTAAGTCATCATGGAATCACTTGGGGACAATCACTTCTTCCCAGCCCATTCTTCCTTACTAGCTTGTTGTTGTGAATCTAAACTGAAGCGTGACAACTGTTTCCTTGATAGAAAGGCAATTCCATTTCCTTCTGTTCCTTTCAAGAGAAATGGAGGTGAAGTTTTACTATACCATGTTTATAATTTACTAGATCTGCTGGAAGCTAGGTTGATCTGGAGGGAGGAGGTAGTTTGGCTGTTGGATTTAATTCCGTCGTTGCTTGTTGTATATCTTGATTTTTAAATGGATTTAGCTTGTTTGATCAGGGATATTCTCTCATCCTTGGATGAAACAGTGATCGTTTCTCAAATGCATTTGGAAATTAGGAAGAGAGCTCCAAGCCAGTGATGGTTTCTAATTCTATTTGACTTTGGTTGCCATAATCTCTAGCCACCGTGGCTATACTAGCTGTGGATTATGGTAGTTGAAGTCCAGTGCATGTGATGGGAAAGTCTCTTACTTCCTCTGTCACCACATCTCTTTCTTCTCCCTTGCCCCCTTTATGTATTTGGTAAAATGTTTTTCTTGCAGGATTGTACTCTGATGAGGTGAAACGTTATAATCAAAAGCTATATGGTTTTGATAGCTTTTGATTATAACATTTGTTAGTTTAAGGTCCCATGAGGCTTCATGTCTCTGTGTATTTGTGGCAAAAAGATTTAATTTGGACCACTTCTTTAGAAATGTTACCATGGCCAGAAAGTGAGCTAATTTGGTGAGAATTCTACCAAACAGAATCTGGGTTTCTCTTGCAGGTCTTTTGTAAACAGATTAAACGTTCTTGTTTTTGTTTTCTCTGGCCAAATATAGCAATTTGCAGTCTTCGCTATTAACTGGTAACAATGTAAATATCCATGCATACTTTTTTTGGGGGGGGGTCTGGATTATGTGATAACTGTTACCAGGCCAGACTAAGGATCTTGACACTCTTAACTATGGCAGGAATCTCCCCAATTCTGAAGCAGTTTTAGAGTTCTGCTGTGGGAAAAGCTAGTTCTTAGGATGAGCAGGTAACGTGTTGAGCTTTTTATGGCAAATCTGTACAATTAATTTTGGAGATGTCAGTGCAGAAACTCAAGAGTATTATGGGATGTGAGTTCAGTCTTCGTATCCCATCTTGATCAGAAGGATATTGTAGAAGCTATTCCATCTAGAGACCCATCCTGTAGTTGATTGTTAGGAAGTTCAGTTGAGAATTATGTTGTCTACCGAGGCTCTCAAGACTTATTTATCAAAGATGAAACATATTTGGCCCCTAAAGCAACCGTGGTAGTTCCACTACCTATCCTTGAAATAACTGAAAACTGGAAGGCAATACCATAGTTTATGTTTCTGTAGCATCTTCTTTTCCTTTGTTGTTGATAACCCAGCTATGGAAGATACCCTAACTAAACTTTTTGACCTTCTAAACTCTTAAATTTAAAGGTCCTTTTTGAATTGGGTAATGAAGAGTTTGCTGATGTTTTCCTTTCCAAATTTTATCAATTTCTTCATACTTTTGCCATTTTTTAAAAAAAGCTGGCTGTGATGCTTTTTGGAAAAGACAAAATGGCTCATGGAATGAGTTTGGACAACCCAGTTATAGGGTTAAAAAAACCCCTGCTTTTCCCTAAGAAGGAGCTCGTAGATGTGTAACGTAGAAAATATGTCAGATTTACCATTTTCCCCTATTCTAGAGTAGCCAAAAAATTAAATGTAATTCATTGCATCTAAATTTTTAGGATATTAGGCATTGCCTTTATGTGCTTTCCAGATGTCTGGTTACTTTGTAGTTCTAACCAAGTGTATTTTTTTCATTTAATATTAGGCTCTTCCTTTATTTTGCTGACTCAGATCATGGATTTCCAAGAAGAGCAAGGGAGAAGCACAAATGTTGGATGAAAATATCTTGCAGACTCTCCAGTACTGCTGAGATACTAATTTCTTTTTTGGCAGTGCATCGATGGAGGAGGTCAAAAATACTCCAATGGCAATAAGAACATCGACATTTCCAGAAGTTTTTCCTTTATTTTTTAACATAAGTTGATGATAAACTTAAGGTTGTTACATTGGAAAACAAAGGCCAAATGACTTTCTTGTAACATCAGGCTTCTCTATTTAGGCAAATAACCCTTATTTAATGAGAGCTGTATTTGCCAATTAGATTGCAACTGCTTGCAGGAATGGAAATTGTAATAATTTGGGGATTTAGGCTTGCCCTGAAGACTTGTTGCTTGAACAAGACAGCTGTTGAAATGTTCTCCGTACATGAATGGCTGTAACAATTGAGGGTGATCTTGATTTGTCTTCAAAACCATGGCTCCCTTCAGATGATAAGGTATGACCTGCAAATATCAGCTTTGTTTATTGATTTGGAATACAACGACAGTTCTCTAAGAATGCCCAGAAGAGGGTTAATATTTCAAGCCAGAACTCGATGGCTTTTTGTTGGCCTCGCTCTGCTGCTGAGCCTGTTACTGATCATGTACCTTCTTGAGTGTGCACCACCAACAGAAGGCAATAGATCACTTCCTGGCATTGGAGGGGATCAGTTTGGTAAGGAACATTACCAAGCCCTTTTGCAAGAGCAAGAAGAGCACTACCAAAGCAGAGCTACAAGCCTCAAGCGTCAAATTGCCCAGTTAAAGCTGGAGCTTCAGGAGATGAGTGAGAAATTGAAGCTGTTGCAGGAAAAGAAAAACCCCAAAGTCCAAAGCATGGGTTCCCCAGGCATCAAAGAACAGACCTCCAACGATCTGCTAGAATATCTGCATTCTCAAATAGACAAAGCCGAAGTGAGCATTGGGGCCAAGCTACCCAGTGAATATGCAGTGATTCCTTTTGAGAGCTTTACTTCCATGAAAGTGTTCCAGTTGGAGATGGGGCTTACCCGCCACCCTGAGGAGAAGCCTGTCAGAAAAGATAAGCGGGATGAGTTGGTGGAAGTAATTGAGGCTGGGCTAGAGGTAATCAATAATCCTGATGAAGAAGGTCAAGACGAAGAAGATGGAATCGGGGAGCGGCAGCTTTACAGTGAAAATGATTTTGTAGAAGGTACTCTATAGACTTGAAATTAGCAAGGCGTTCTACTCAAAGTAGGAGAGTATATGAAACAAAATACTTAGCTGTTTACTTGGTAGAAACAGTTTAATTATAATCTAATGCTAAAAATGTTTAAATAGTTAGCTGTTGAGATCAAGCTGAGAAATAAGATAATAGAGCAGGTATGTTCATAAGCTTTGTTTTGAGTATAGGTGCACGGATGAATGAGCTTGTATGTTCAGCTTTAATGTGTGTGATATTTGCAGAATTCACAAACAACTTGATGATGGATACTGTTTTGCGCCCCACTATTAATCCTTAAATCCTCGCTTACCTTAAAGACTAAGCCACCTTCAGATATTTATGGGGCTTTCTTTCCTGATGATTCAAGTCATCACTTATAATCTTTACTCCGTCTTGGAGAATTGAAGGAATTACTGAGAACTATACATAACAACCCCCCCCCCCAAAGCATGAGATTTTGTAGCAATTTTTTTTTTTTTAATGTATAGTATTGTGTTAATGGAATCATAGGACATTGAGTGCTACCTGAAAAAGTAGTGGACACTCTTGTTTCATGCATCATTTTGGGAAGGGGGGGAATCTAAATTTTTCCAAACTAGAAATCTACATCTTCACAATTTGTGACTTACCTGCCACTTGGGGCTTTCCGCTATAGCTCTGCCTAAGATGTGAAAGCCAGATAAACCGTCAGCTATTCAGTAGGTCCCAATGAATAGCTCATGGGTTGTGATTTAGTTGTCTGTCAGTGGGTCTATTAACTACCTGTTCTATAACTAACCTTGCTGAATATTTGCTATCTGTTCTAGGAGTCTTAAGCTAAGTGTATTTTGAGATGCGGGTCTTGAATATTTCTTACTGAGTCTACTTTATGATCCACCAGATTTGCTTTGGCAAAACACACCAGAGTTCATTCTCTGATCTTCTCCCTCTGGACCTCCAGTTTGTTAGCTGGACTCATGGCAATAGTCCGTGAATTCTAATGCAATGTTTTTAAGTCACCTGAGACACATGCTAGTGATCATAAATCGGATGTTCTTAGCTTTCTTTGGCATTTTGAAGCTAAGATAGAATATGCCTTAAAAGAAGGAAACTCTGCAAGAGCAATACTGGAGTGAATCAGCCTAAGCCTTTCAGTTGTTTTTTCTGGTTTCCAAGAAGCTTATAATGGTAGTTACACTTGATTGCTAGATCTCCAGGCGGCAGAACTGAGGGGTTCTCTTCTGGATGCCACATCCTAAATTCCAAAACACACCCATAAAACATGATTTCATTGGCTCACTGAAAATATTTATGTTGGAGATTGCATTGAGCCATTTCCAAGATGTGATGTCAGTGGTAAGTAATCCATCCTCCTCATCTCTTGTTAGTCATAAATATCTGCAGGTTTGTAGTTATTTAAGATGCTGATATTCTACTCCTCTCTGAATGCCACCCTCTGAATTACAGCATTTCATACATGTGGTGCATTCTTGAATACCCATGAAACGTCCTCTGGGTTCTGAGCTTTGCCTCCTAATGTAATTTCCTATGACAAAATGCCTTAAACTGAAAACTAGCCGAGGCCAGATGTCTTCAGACTTGGAGTTCAGGTATCATTGAATCATTCTGCAATCCTTACAGGAAAACAGTTCAGGCAGTAAATTCTTAGAGCAAGTTTGTAACTTGCCACTTCCTTTTGCAAACACCAAGTTTCCTTACTTTGTCAGCTTTGGTGCAGTGAAGAAATGCCACCGTTTAAACCGTTTTGGTCAGCTTGTTTGAGATTTTTTGCTAGAGTGAAGTAACTGGGACAACTGGTGACTGTGTCTTCTCCTTTTTAGATTTCAATAGCATGAGGGGGTTAGCTTTTTGTAATTTATTTGGAACACCTCTGGCTTGTTTCAGGAAATGGGAAACCTCCCCTCATAACATTTAGCTACTCTATTAGATGTCTCAATGCAGTAATTATTTTTGACCAATCTATTGTTTATTTTAATGCTAATTCCAATTGTTTAAACATTAGGAACGGTGTACATCATACTAAAAAAGCCCAATAACCCCAAGTAAAGATTGGCTTCAGATTTTCAAATCTTCAAAGGATTCGAGTTACTTTGAAATCACTGCTTAAATACAGTTCTCTTAAGCTTTAATATAACACTTAACCTGATGAGATAAAACCATACATTGCAAGTAGAGGTTGAATTTTAAAGCCTTTCTGCTTGGACTGCAGGCATTATCTGGGTAGCAGTAATGGCACTTGATAATCAGATGCAATCCGTGTTGGTTTGTCTTCTGTTCCTCAGAAGAATGCAGCAAGGCCCAAGACTGGTGAAAGTTTGTCCTTAATGTAGCAGGATTCCAGTAAGGAAGAAATTGATATGGATTCTCTCTTCATCCCAACCCTCACCCCCAAAACCCTAGTCAGAAGTTTATAAATAGATGTTTGGGGGAAAGGCTCATTTGAGGAAAGAACTGGATTCACCCAAGTGCTAAAGAAATTAGAATGTCCCATTCCTCTTAAGAAATTAACTGATGTTAGGCCTGTGGTTAACTTGGCCATATCCCCAAAGCTCAGGCAATCACAACCATTTGGGGAAAGAGTGATTCTCTTCTTAACTTAGGTTATTTTTTAAAAAGCATTTGCTTTATCCTGCATCCTAGCTAACGTTTTTATTTACCTTGATGCTGCTTTTGAGGGCTTGGCTGAACAGAGTAAAACAGAAGAAGGAAAAAAATGATTGTGAGTTAAAACCTGAACGTTACGGGGAAGGAACAGAACAAGAGTCTGATAAACAGTGGAAAGACATTACCTATCACAGTAACATAGCCATAGCTTTGCTCAATCTTCTGCCCACTATATGTGCTAGATAACAAATCCCATAATTCCAAGCCAGCATGCCTAGTTGGTAGGATTTTCTGCATGCCAGGGTTAACATCAGATATGCCCTGCAGTGGGAATTACTTGAAGACTGCAGCCACTTGGTAGGGTGTGTGTTCCTCTTATTAAACAAGAAAACATCTGGAACAAAATCAGCGGAAATCACCCTGAACTTATTGTTGTCCTTTGGGTTCAACATGTATAAATACGTAGATAATGAAACTAACAGAATTTTAAAGGACACCTTAACGTTTGCTTTCCTTTGTGTATTGAAGTTATGTATACGTCTTCTCATGTCCTTATACTGTTTTTGTTATTTGAATTTCATTCGTCGTTTTCAATAGTGGTTCTGCCAGTTCCTTTTCTAACCTTTAATAATTTTGGGCCATCAGCCCATCTGGGCCTGGTACCTTTACATTTAGATTTTCTTTTATTGCTTTATGATCTCTTGAATTGTTATAGTATTCGTCCATGTTCTTCAGTGAACTCTTTAATGTATGTTTTCAGATTTTCCCTGTCAATTTTATATTTAGAATATAATTCATGGAAAAATTCTGCAAGTTCTTCTGTTATTTTCAATCTTGTATACAACAGTTTATTCCCTTTCTCTGTCACTGTTATCATCCTTCTCTCTTTCTTTTTTCTGATTTAATAGGCCAAGAGTCTTCCTCTCTTATTTGCATTCTCAAAATGGTTTTGTTTGGCATATTTTATCTTCTTTTGAAGCTCTTCTGTTTCCAATAAGTCTGCCTGTTGTTTATTTAGGTTTAATAGTGCTTGTTGTCTTGGGTTGGTTTTGTGAATCTGTTCTAGTGCCTTTATTTTTTCTTCCAGTTGTGATTCCCATCTTTTGTATTCTTTTCTGTGGTTCGCAGAAAGTTTTAGGGGCATTCCTCTCATGTAAGCATTACTTGTGTCCCATACAGTTCCCTGGAGGCATATGTATTTTTTGAGCCTGAAACTGAGCCAACGCAGGGAGGCAGCGAAGGACAGGAAGGCCTGGCGCGATGTGGTTCATGGGGCCACGAAGAGTCGGACACGACCTAACGACTGAACAACAACAATATTTATTTTAAAGAAACTTTTAAATTCTTCTTTGCATTTCTGTAATAGGCCTTCTTGAGTTAGCAGCTTGTCATTCATCCTCCATCTGAAGGGCAATTTTTCTCCTTGAAACCATGATATTAGAATTGGATTGTGGTCTGCATATGCCATTGGACAGATCTGCACATCTTAATAAATGGTGTGAAAGACTTGAAGACTCAAAGATGTCGATTATTGAGTGTGTTTGGTGTCTAGCTGGAAAAAAATCTGCAATCTCTTGGGTTATTTAGTCCCCAAGCATCTTTAAAAGCCAGTGTGTCCATATACCAGAAGACTTTTCCAGGGAGCTTTCCTTGTTTTTTCCTTTAAATTGCTTTGTCTTAAATTTGAATTTAGCACTCCATTCATGTCTCCAATGATTATTATTCCTCCATCTGCAATAGATATTAGTGTGTGAAATAATCTTTCATAAAATTGTTCCTTGAAACTTTTGCCTTTAATATGCTCAGAATCTGTATATGTTTCCGAAAAATATTCTGCAGCTGTTCTGTTCACTGCAGAGTTCTTTGCAGCCTTTGTGACAGTGATTAAATTTAAATTCTTGAGCCTAAAAAAACCTCAGCTTATCTCAAAGCCTTTAGAGTTCATTGCTGGTCTTACACTCATTCCGCCTCCACTGTCCATTGTTCTGTGTTCTCATTTTTCCAGTCGAGCTCTGCTGTTGAGAAGCTGAACGAGGACTGGCATAAATTGCATCTTTTAAAAATTGCAGAGAAGTAGCATTCCTGACTAGGCTTGAGGTTAGATTTGATCTCCACACTCTCTTTGCTTAGGGTAAAGACTCCACAGTATGCATGGGTGATAATGTTAATTTAATAATTTAGCATATTTTGCTTTAAGCTCCGGGCCCAACGTCTCCTATCATATTTTTCAACAAACTTGCCAGCTATCGTGCAGCCTGTGGATATAAAATCTACATAGTGATTCCTTGCACTTAATAGAATATCTAAGATTTTGTCCATGTGCACATAGCCTGCAAACGTATTGGTATCCATCAGGATCCCTGGGCCAAGTATGCTAGAGAGAAGCTGCCCTTTTTCAGGGCTGCTGCTATTTATCTTCCTAGTTGTCAATTTCTGGGATGTCATCAACACGTACATGCCCAGAGAGAGCTGTGATAAAGGCTACCATCAGCTCTGACTTCAGCCATTGACTCCTTATCTGCCATAGAATATATCCTTGACATTTATTATAAATGAATGGTCTAAAACAGCTGTTCTGTTTATTACATTTGTTGCTTTATCCATTTTACCTGCCTATAAACTAAAGGATAAGGTTGAACAGCTAGCCTTGGACAAATATTACAGTTGTTAAACCTCAGAATTCGAGAGGGAAGCAGAACAATACTGGAAGTACATTTCTTATAGTACTGTAGGAAGTACATATAGTTTTCTTCCTCTGCATAGATTTTTTTATGGCTTTATGTAGGTATGTTTGTGGATTTGGTGAACCGATCTTGATGTATTCAATAAGAAAAAAAATCCTGAAAACTGAATTAATAATCTGAGTATTTCTGTACACGTTATACTGTACAGTATAGGAGAAAAATCAGATTGGTATGGCTTGAATGGGGTTTTGTCAATAAGTAGTACGTAGTCTAAACATTCATTGTGGAGAAACATAAACTCCACAGTTGTATCAGAAAATATGCATATCACAATGCTGTAACAGAACAAACTGTAGCTTGTTTGGTGATTTGGATTGATTTTGCCAATGCCACCAGAAATAGTTGAATCATATCTAGAAATGATTATTAATTAATAACTAGAATGCTCTTCTCACGCTCATAAGGCAAGACTATAAGATAAGAAGGGAAAAACAGGGGAAAAAACCTATTTCCTTTTTTAAAGTTTGCTTTATCCTGCCTAAGGTTCTTGGATTTGGGTCAAGAAGGTTAGCCTGCCAACAGTACTGAGAGGAGAAACAACATCTTCATCCTGTTGAGCAAAAGAAGGCTATAGCTGACTCTAAGGTTGAACCTGCTGGTGGACGTGACATAATGCTAAGCCCCAGTAGTCCATCTGATCTGCCAAACTCCAGATTCAAATGACAGAGTTGGATGGATTTCTCAATGACCTTTGGCGCCATACTCATGGCTGGCTTATTCTTCCCAAATATCTCCTTAATACATAAAAAAAGCAAGAGACAGAAATCTGGAGGTGATTGTTTGGGAACATCTGTTCTAAGTTGCATGCAACTCCACCCAAGGCATTATTCTTCCCACTGCTGATCCTTTTTATTATTCCATTTAGAAAAATATTTAACTCTAAAGGCTCAGCTTCAGCTGCATGTGCAACATGTCAGCGAAGGTCTCTGTCGGATCTTCCAGGGCATCCTCAAGCACATTGAAAGAGAAAGTATTATGTACTTCTTGCATTGAATATTTTTGAGCCTGGCTTAATGGGAAATTGACTTTTTTATTATTTCTATAATGTCTAAGTAGATGGTGTTTGGAGGAAGTACAGGTTTGTGTAATGGGCTGTGACAGTTTGTTGCTAATGGTTATACAACATAACCTTTGTTAGTGCCTGAGTTTTCAATGCCTTGCAGATTACATTAAAGATATACAACTTACCTAAAGAATAAGTAGGTCTCTCTCTTTCTCTCTTTCTCTCTTTCTCTCTTTCTCTCTCTCTCTCTCTATATATATATGATGAAATTGATTGTCAGTCATGTTTAGTTGTGCAATAACATGAAATCAGTTATTCTTTAACAAACCCCTATTTGTGTGTGTGTATTTTCCCCCTAAAGGCAAATGCTGTTGCTTTCTCCCTCTTCTCATTGAATGAATTCCATGCAGCAAGTATCACTTAAGTGTTTTTCAAACTTGGCCACTTTAAGATGTGTAGACTTCAACTCCCATAATCCCCCATGCTGGCTGGGGAATTCTGGGAGATGAATCCCACACATCTTAAAGTTGCCAAGTTTGGAAAACACTTGAGTTAAATTATGGCAATTACAGCTTTTTTCAAACAGATACTGGAAACCAACATTCCAGTTAAACCAAATGTGACCTGCTAACCTTTTAAAAATTGTTTGTTAATATAGATGATGCAGTGATGTCTATGGAATTTTATAAACTTATTTGGAGAAATGTTGCTTTTGGTTGGAAGAATCGATTTGCAACTTTCTTCTGCTACCTGCCTTTGATTCCATTTTCATTTCCTGATGTTTTGAGACAGTTTTTAAAATGTGTACCTGGCTGGATTCTAATCCAAGTCTTTATTGGTTCTGGGTTTAATGTATGAATGCCTGGATTGGTATGTTATGCTAAGCTGTGAACGTTTGAACCATGGTTGGTTTGTTATTGAGCTGGTTCACACATAGCGCTGAGCCAAAAGCAAACTTCCTTAGGACTTTGCACAGTGTGTGCACCAGGACATGTTTACTGATTCCCAGACTTTTGCCCCTGTCTGTAAAACCTATGACTGAATCAATTCCTCCTTTAAATTCTTCCTAAGGTTATTACCGCACAGAGAGAGACAAAGGGTCGCAGTATGAATTATTCTACAAGAAAGCAGACGAACTGGAATACAGACACGTTACGCTCTTTCGTCCATTTGGTCCTCTCATGAAGGTGAAGACAGAGACTGTTGATATCTCCCGGTCAGTAATAAATATCATTGTTCCCCTCGCAGGAAGGACAGAAGTTTTTGCACAATTCATGCAAAATTTCAGGTAAGTACCTCGAAAACAAAGCCCGAAGCTATCCATCGAGGGGAAAAAAGTCCAGCCATTTCAGCTTCAGATATTTAGGCCTTTAATTAGAGAAAGTAGAGTAGTAGTATTTGGGGAGATAGATTTCCTGCAAGAAATGAGTATTAGTAGTATTAGTATTAGCACAAATGGTGTTTCCCTGTTTGGTAACTCTGAATGCAAAAACACTTGGTTGAGAGACCTTTTGTTAGTCTACCCCTTCAATAGACACTGGATACTGTCATTTACTACGATAATGGATTAGATCTAGTATACAGTTTCGTAGAAAGCCATAGGGGTCAGAGGAAAATCAAAGGAAAACATTGAACAAATGATTTAGCTTGAGATAAAATGAACAAAAGTAGAACATAAATACAAATACTACAGTGCTAAAGAAAAACAGCCCTCAAATATTGAAAATCTAGTTACTATGTTTTTAAACTATGAAATACTAACATAGAGTAAATTAACAAATAGAAAAGAATCTTGAGAATACTAAAATGCTAAATTATTGAGCTGCTAAAATCCTGAGTTAATAAACCACTAGCCTGTTACTGAAAACATGACCCAGTTTATCTGTCAGTTTATCGTAATTGGCTTTATCGTAATTGGCACATGTCAGTGTCAACTATTTGAAGTTTCCTAATAACATAAAATCCAATAATTATTCTCTGACTAAGACTTTGTGCTTCTCTGTGGAACAAT
Source organism: Python bivittatus (assembly GCF_059951505.1). NCBI lineage: Eukaryota > Metazoa > Chordata > Lepidosauria > Squamata > Pythonidae > Python > Python bivittatus. The sequence continues at coordinate 6,083,143 of NW_028277033.1, forward strand.
CCTGTGGGTTTCTTATAATACCAAGCAGTCTTTTGCTATTTGCCTTTTGATTTCAAGATTTCAAATCTCTCTCTGCAAGTAAATATCTTACATAGAAATCCTCCACAGTAGCTGAAATGCCTTGTATTGCGCAGAATTTGGCAGGTATCTCTGTAGAGAAGGCAGCGCAAAAGAACACACATCATTGTCCCGTGAGTAGAGTCTTCATAAGCAGAATAGTCTTACGGCTTCTCTCAAGGGTAGCTGAAGCAAGAATGCTAAAATATGCAAGGATGAATACTCCAAGGCGTTTCAGGAGGATGAGTTGGTTGAGTCATTGGTTGCCTGGGGGTTATATGACTAGCCCTTGCCTGCTGCTTGCAAAAATTCTGTCCTGGTGTTCCTGTGTGTTAATATTTATGAATCTGCTTCAGCACCTCTCTTGCTTGGTCAGATCCCATGCCTAGCAATGAAAAATCCCTCACTGCAGCCATTTCTGATCTTCTGTTTCTCAAACGTGAGGAAAGATCTACCAGTGTTAGTTGGGCCAGGCTTTGAGGTCAGAATTCAACTTTAACTGAACTGTCTGAACTGGAACTGTCCTCATCCAGGCCCCTTTTCAGCTTTTTTAAGCCCAAGCAGAGCGGGGATGTAACACCCCACTTGGAACACTTTCCTCTGCTAGTTGGACTGAAAAGTCTAAGGTAAAGAGGTCTTACCTCTTTACCCACTCAGAGTTTGGTAAGTAAGCAGTGTAAAATAAATAAAAACAAATTAATCCTAATTCCGCTCAACTGGAATATATCACATTCCCCTTGAATGGAAAAAAGAATACATGGCTGTTCTAATTCTTTAGGCTACGTATGAAGAATGAGCCTTCTCTTTCTCGGTTGATTGGAAGTTCATCCCTAAACAAGTCCCTACTCAGATCTGCCTGTTTATGCAATTCAGATTCTTGAGTTTTTTTGAAAACATCACGCCTTGTCTTTTGTTGAAGCTTATCTATAGATCAGCATTTTTCAAATGTGGCAACTTTAGGATGTGTGGACCAACTCCCAGAATTCCCCAGCCAGCTTGCTAGCTTGGGAATTCTGGGAGTTGATGTCCACACATCTTAAAGTTGCCCCATTGGAAAAACACTACTATAGATGGTGTATGTTGTAGAAGAAATATGAGTTCACAATCTCCTCTTTTGTCCTGTCAGTGATAGTGGTAGACTCTCTGTATCTCCTAGATATAGTAGCACTGTTGTATACCTACTTGCAATATTCAGTGAGTGACATTCTGATTGTGATAAATAAGTGACCGTGAAATGTATGTAAACTTTAATAATGGGGCAATAATACAGCCTTGTTTAACTCTCCTTCTGATAAAAAACATGCAGTAGCTGACTTGCTGCGTTACACTTTATCCTAAGATAAATCTTCATACCCTACATTCTGGAGATAAGGGTAAGAAGATGGCAACTGCATTTATGTTTTTCCCATCACTGAGTTCTAGAGATGCTAGAGAATGCCTGCTGAAATATAAATGCAGAGCATAAGGCAGAATTTGATTTTGCTATATCGTTCCGAAATCACTCAGCTGAGATCCCTGCTCTGCTGCAATCCCCCTGTTCGTCTGCAAGAATCTTTTTCTGACTCCCTCTGATCTTGAAGTTTCCAAGATACGTGGCTTCCGTATCATTGACTAATGGTACACAAGACATTAATTGGCCAGTAATTGTCAGGAAGACCTTTCACGGAAGAATGGACACAATTATGGCCAGCGCCAATCTTTTAAGAAATCTAGCTGTTTTATCTAAGTGCATCCTTAACAAAGCCAAAACTGTAGTTCAGATGGTTTTTGATCAGCCCTAGTGAGATAAGATCCCCACCTTATCTCAGATCAGTTCACTTCTGACTCTGAAACCTGTGGCCAGTGCAGAAGATCTGCAGATGTTTTTCTGAGGAGGTTACCGACTCACTACAGATTGTTCTTTTCTGCCTCCAGGGAAGTGTGCATTAATCAAGACAAGCGGATTCATCTTACTGTGGTATATTTTGGACACGAGGGGCTTTCTGAAGTCAAAAGCATCTTAGAATCAGTTGCTCGGTGAGTTTCAAGGAGTAATGCAGACATTATTATATGAAGCATAGAAAAAACGCAAGTGGTTTGTATCTCTTACCTGGTAGAGAAATTTATTTGAGGCAAAGAAAAGATGTGTTACATGGTTTGCATTCATTTTTGAGAGGAAGTTACTTACTTCATTTATTTTGAAAATAACTGACTGGAAGCACACACAGAAATCTCTGATACCAGAGGAAAACCCCTCATTTGGGGAGGCCAGGTCTGCTTTTGGTCTTGATTGAAGTCCTTCTGCACATCAGGGGAGTTCATTGTGCTTTCTTTGAGTAATGCGTCTTATCAAGGTAGATCCTGGTGGATCCATAAAGGCCTTTTAGAACAGAACTGAAGGCAGCAAAGCACAGAAAAACAATTCCATGACTAAACATAACTTCCATTAAACACAGGTAAAAATAAAGGTGGAATCTCTTGAACTGGCCTTGATCTAATGAATTCATGAACACTGTAGACAGCTAAAACAACCCAGTCTCAACAAAAACATAAAGCATCAACTATGCCTATGTGGAATCAAAACGCAGGACACAAATGCAGAATAATCAAGGCTTCACTTGAGTGTTTATTGAGCAGTACGTACTGGAGGGGGACCCCACCAGAAGTTAGTGGGAGGCTCTCCCCTACAGGCAAAATGGATGCTCTGATATTTATACAGTTCTACAAGAAGGGGAAAGGGAAAAGAACGCATATGCATACATATTCATATGATGATGCAGGCCTACCTAAAAGAGCAATAGTTCTCAAGTTACTCTCTGCCCCTCTGTTATCTGTTAACTGCTAGTAAAACAATAGTGTCACAGAGAAGAAGAAACAAATTAGTTCAAGGTGCCAAATGCCAGGAAGAAGGCATCCTCCCTCAGGGCAGATGCCCAGGTTGCTATGGGGATGTTTGTGATAAGGAGTTTACAACTGGCTTGGTTCACATCAGCTTCAAGGATGCTTCCACATTCCTTTATGTTTCAGTCTTATTAAGGCAATCCCATTCATCTGAGGCCTCTAAAAATTTGTCTTTTTCACCCAAAGATTCACCCAAAGATACATTTTTCTCACACCTAGCCACCAGCCATCATTTTATGCTTCCTCAATAATATTTTTTTTCTACCCACAAGTGAAACTCTTATCAGTGATGGGGGGTGATTAGGTAGTTCAAGAAATCCAGTTTCTTCAAAATATTTCACTGAACAATGACCAGCAGATAAGCCATAATCTGGGACATCCAATGTTATTTTGGAGTATCAAGAAAGAAATGTAAAGGAGAGTCTAACACCAGTGGATGACTTACAATGTCTAGTCCTTGTGGGCATTCCAGTGAAAAATGGCTGTACAGATGTTAACTTTGCACCATTCTTAGTTTGCTGTCCCTCAGAATCTGATCCTTGGTGGCTTTATTAGTGCTACAGAAGTTGGTTCAAAGGTACCCTGTTAAGTGTGCTCATTATGGTAAAGTTCTCTTCCATTTACAAGTATGTTTGACTGGTTATTATTCTCAATTCTGCCAATTAAGTATTTGAATAGGGGAAGAATTTGTTACATGTCAGTGGTTCAGTGTAGAAAAGTCTGTCTGAATAGACTTGGGGGAAACAGCATTAGCTTCCCTAATTACTCACATGTATGTTTAATGAGTATATTTGCATAGCTTCTCATGAAAAGAAATGATTCCAAATGGTTGCTGCCTTTTCGTAATATAATAAATGAGACCAGGCTATCTGCGGGGAAGTCAGAATCTGCAAGATGGCAAGCACAACACTGCAATCAAAGCCCCACCCCCTTCTGTATGTGCATGGCCTGCACATAGATGTGCATACAAGTTGCAACACCATGCTCGCCGTCTTGCAGATTTTGAGAGACACCTGTGGATGCTGCTGAATGAAGGTCAGCAAGTTAAATGGAAATCTCCACTTGTGAAGAAGGACTTGGAGTATCTACCTAGGAAATTCCAGAGGTGCCCTATATCCATGAAGAACACAATGGTTTGGTAGGTAGCAGTCCTTGCTCTACGTGGAACCCAGCACAGCTTCTCTGCAGTAACAATGTCTGTAAGCGTGAAATGTTAGAAATAGAGCTTGGCTGAATAATTGATCTTCAAGGCATTGTATTGAGCTGATGGGTAATGAACTGAGAAATTGAATGTCTCCAACTCTTGATTCTTTCTCTTACTACTCTTCGCTAGAGAGGCTGACTTCCATAATTACACTCTGGTTTCTTTGAATGAGGAATTCAATCGTGGCCAAGGACTGGATGTGGGCGCCAGAGCCTGGGAAAAAGGGGAAGTCCTGATGTTCTTCTGTGATGTGGATATTTATTTCACAGCTGAATTCTTGAATAGTTGCCGCCTGAACACTGAGCCAGGTGGGTTTATATTATATCCTGGAGAGAGCAGAGAAGGGGTCAGACAACATGGTCCCTGTTGGCATCCTTGTGATAGTGCCCAACTCCCTTGGCACCTACCTGCCAGGTTTCTTACCCACGTAACAAAATAAGGATAATAGAAAGGTGATCTGCTGCAAATCAACAGCCTTTAGCATCCCCTTAATTTACAAGATCTCCTCTGGACACACAAGTCCTCTGTGACCTCTGGGGAAGTGAAACAGTTCTGCATGGACGTGCGTTGAGGAGGGGAGCTTCAATCCCATCTTGTGAAGGGCTTTAGACAGCTCTGCTCCCAAGCGTCTTAGCGGGCTATGGGGCAGGAGGAAGGAACCTGCTCGGTTTTCATTGTAGAATAGGGCTACTTTGTGAATGAGCACCCGGACGGTGGTAGCCATTTCGTAAACAGGCAAGAGCCCGCTCTTGAATGCCCATATCCCTCAATCGCTGGGTCAGGGCGTTGGACAAGCCTGCCTTGGAGTGGTTTGGGATTGTGAGTGTGATTGTGGTTTGGCTTCAGCTTCTGTTTTCAGTCTTGGGGGCGATGATTTCATTCTTTTGAACGTATGTGAGCTGCCCAGAGTTGCAGTTGCTCGTTGGGTAGTGTTGTAAATCACAGTAGTAAGTAAGTGAGTAAATAAGGAAATTGGATGCAAGTACCCATTCCATCCTCTCAGGATGTACCTGTGAACCCCAAAAACTGGCCTACCTTTGTAGCTGATGCTTCTAAAAAGTAGGGCTTCAAGTCCCACTAATGGCAAGATTATCCCCATCCTACCTTCGCTTCACTCATTTTAGCAGGTCGCTCTTTTCCCAGTATGCAGGAGCTGTATACTGCAGAGGACTTCTTTGGATCTCCTCCTGCCTTGTAGATTTTCTTGAGGCATTTCACTCTCATGGTTTCTTCTGTCCTAGTGGGGTCATGCATTTTATTTTATTTATTTATTTTATTTATTAAATTTTTCAACCGCCCATCTCCCCCCAGTGGGGGAACTCTGGGCGATTCACAAACAATAGAACATAAAATATATAAACACATAAAACCTTAATTTAAAACACTACTAAAAAGAAGAAGGAGAGACCAAGAGGATGAAAAATCTGAGGCTGAAGACAGAAGGACTCTATTTTCCTTGTGAAGAGCTGATCTGTCACAAACTGAATTAGTCCTTCAAAGATTGTTGCCCATGTCCAAGCTAGACATGTAGAAGAACATTGTCTGAATTACTTGGGGGTGGGAGTAAGACAGTGGTTTTCATTTAATGCATTACATTTATACAGAGGATTTCCTTTGAGGATCATTCTCCTCACTTTATCCCCTGAACACTGCATGAGTAAACCGGATTACAGACTAGTGTCAGAGATCCATGGCTTTTCTTAAGATGATAATAAAATCAAATATAAAATTATATAAAATCAGTATAAGCTACAATAAGGCCACTGATTTCTATCTTCCTGCCTTTTCTGCTCCTCTTTGGGATATTTGGCTGCCTGCCTTGTGATTTTGCAGTCTTGCAAGTAAGCTGTTTGTATAAAAGTGTGCAGAACACCTGGACGTGTTTATATTAAGGGGCTATCATGGTGTTACACATGTCGCATTGGAAGGAAAATGTGGTCCAATGTTTCAATTACATTCTTCCCACAGCTCTGCCATCTTTCATGGAACAGAGTATTCTTGCATCTACCCTATTCCTAAAACTGAATCACAGAACCGTGGCCAGACTGAGCTTTACTGCTAAGCTGGCTGTGGTTCCGTGAAAACAGGCTAGACATTTCAAACTGGACCTCTTCAGTCCTAGATTATACTCTCAGTACTGGGTGTTAAGTGATTAGATGCAAGTCATGTTATGGCGGCAACATTTTAGCCTTCAGAGGGACCTTGCAGGTAGAGATAATATGTGGCATCATTAGCTTTTTGACCTCTTTGGAAAGGATTGCTTACAAACCTCTTCATACCCAAAGTCTTTGAGGACAGTTTTTGAACATCAGGGTGGCTTCATTCAACAAGTTACTTGATGATGTTCTTCCATGCCTAAAGATCATATTGGACTCTTCGGATAGCATCTGTCTGCAGAGTCCCTCTGTTGCTATTGTATAACTTAAGCTCTTTACATATTACTATTCTACGCAATGTTTGAGAAATGGTTTAATGATCATTTTTTTAAAAAGGAGGCATGTGGCTGCCTTTTCTTTGTCAATCTTTCACATTGAGTAACAAACGTCTCCCCTTTTTGTAGGCAAGAAGGTTTTTTATCCTGTGGTTTTCAGCCTTTATAATCCTGCCATTGTCTATGCTAATCAAGATGGGCCACCTCCAGTGGAACAGCAGTTGGTAAGAGACTGGAGTTCAAAGAAGCTTAAAAACTTTACTCTCCATAGTAACAGCCAGCGCAGTGCAGTCTTTCCTGGAACATCTTTGAAAATGAAGTTTCACCTATTGCTAATGGATATGTCCTTTCCTCTACGTAATTGAATTTATCCCGAGTATTTGAACAGCATGAACGAAGGGATTCTGTATCCACAAACCACATGTACAAAAGTGAGAACCCTTTGCTGAAACTTGGTCTCAGTTTAACAGCAAGTTTCCATTAATTTTAGTTTTTTGGGGCTCAGCTGGTTTTTGGAAAAATGTGTTTGGATTCAATGTTATATGTGGTATTTCCAATGAATAAAACAAAACTGTGTAAAAGGTGTAGTAATAGGGTGGAGAGTTTTCTGCAATGGGTATAAAGTAGCATTTCCCTCCTGATGTTCTTTCCCCCCTTTTTACTGAAAAAGGGTATTTACATGAGAGCCAAAGTGGAAACGTAACTTGTGGCAGGCCGATTGGAGCTTGAGGTTGACTAAATGAAGGTTCAGCAAAGTGTGTTCTCTGTTGTGGGTTCAACTTAGATGGGCTAATACGTGCAATTACCAATGGAAACATGCTTGATCTTGATGAAAGACCCTTGCTCACAAGCAGGGCACAATTAAGGAAGGAAGAATCACGCAGATTTCAATAAGGAGAAGAATTAGGGGTAAAGGACAGAATCCTGGAAACTCTGACTAGGAGCGCCCAGCCCTTTTATCATTGAGTTCATTAAGGTCGTGTCAGGTTGAACAATTTGGATCTCTTCCTGCAAACTAAACAAAGCTTTATGCGATAAGCTACTACTGAACACCTCTCCCTTCTGTTGATGGGCAATGTCTACAGCTTCCCTTGTTCCTTCCTCGCCTTCCTCACCATCACTCATACTGAGTTTGATTCATTTCAGATCTTGTTGCCTTGGTCTTTCCCAAAGGATCTAAACTCTGCATCTATTTATATAATAGGTCCACAAAAAAGATTCAGGCTTCTGGAGGGATTTTGGCTTTGGGATGATGTGTCAGTATCGAACAGATTTCTTGGCCATTGGTAAGATGTATAAACTCCTAGCTTATGATTTTTGTTGAGATAGTGCCAAATGCTTTCTAGTTTATTGCTGTACCTAATGGATTTTCTGCTGAAATATATGGCTTACGACTCTTGTGTTAGTTAATCTAAAGTCTGTGTGTGTGTGTGTGCCTGTGCTTTCAATTATTTATTGAATGTACATTAATTCTGTATTGCCAGGACTTCCTGGATGCATCATTCTGATTTTGAACTTTTGTGAAATATTCATCCACATTCACATAACTTATTTTTTAAAATCAAAAACTAGCACGCGTCACTCAAATGTTTTTCATTTTGTACATTAGTGCCACCATGTGGCTCAACAGAGTTTTCATATTCTGTAAGATTATTTTAGTTACTCCACAGCATTAATTAAAACAACAACAACAATAGCTTTATATGACTCCTGCCTTGGGCAGGAGGTTGGAATAGAAGACTTCCAAGGTCCCTTTTAACCCTATGATTCTAGGATCAATTTATTGGCGTTCTTTGTCCACTTTGTTTTTAACCAAGGAAAAAAATAGATTATTTTACCCACAGTATTTTAAGCTACAAAATCTATGACCTTTCTGTAAAGGGTTGACCTTCTGTTCCTTACCTGTGGGGAAGTTGTCTGCTTTGTGTTGTCCTCTGCTGTCTTGAGGTCACAACCACCCTCTTTTGTTAATGGAATGGAATGAAGTTGACTTGTCCTTCCTCTCCATCTTGAGTTACTTTGTAAAGCAGGAGCGACAGTACGAAGTCTGAGAGCCCCAATAGGTTGCAGGTGCCTCCATGATATCCCCCAGGGTTCTTGACCCCAACTGGCCTTTAAAAAAGATTATTTTGATGAATTAAATACCAAGTTAGCATGCTGCAAAGTATCAGCTCCTAGCATTAGGTTTACTTGGAATGGCATTGGGTTCCTCCAGTGATAGAGAGTATCCAGGAAGGGGGTTGGATCTAGATTATCTTCTGGTGAATGGATATTTTGTAATTGTCCATGTTCAGCATGACAGCACTTTACAAATAGGCAACTGTCTCCAAAATAGCTGTTTTGTGAATGTGACTGTTGTCAAAATTCCAAATTGACGCAACCCCAAAAGATTTTCCAGTGAAATAGGTCAAGCATCTGGTGACTCACTAGACAATCCACAGAGCTTTCTTGGGAGTACTATAGAAGGACTGGCCTGGTTTTTCACCTTCCCATTCTAGGATTCTCCCCTCCAAATCCTAAATAGGCCCAATTCTGCTTAGTGTCAGAGCCCAAATAAGGTTAACCAAGTTTCTTTGGAGCCATGTTTGAGGGGTGTTAAGTAACTCATATTGATTCACCACCTTTTTGTTAAAGAAGACTTTTGACAATCTTTTGATCATCTTTAAAGGAATTGTTCCTTTATCATGATCCGCTGCTTTTTGTTGTGAAAATTATAGTACCTGGGATCAGTTTAGTTATTCTTTGCTCTAACAGCCAGTGGGAGCAAAAGAGATTTACTTCGATTATACCTACATATAAGTTGTAGTGCTTTCCAGCAAAATAGGTTCAGTTGGAAACTGGCAAAAATCTACCCCATTTACTCGATAACCTCCAAGTGAAAACTCTCCATACATGCTTGCTCTTTCAAAATGACACAATACAGATTTTATTTATTTATTCATCATATTTATATTATATTCTCCTCCCCCCCCCTTTTCCCCCCTTGGGTACAGGGTTTAGCAATTGCAAGTCAACAGATTATAAAGCAAAGTCTAAAAACATTGTTTCAGGGACAGGAATAATTGCCTAACTGATGTATCTGCTGTAAACTAGCATATAATGTATTATTTAATAAGTTCTATAGGATCTTAACCTGTAGAATGATAAACATGGAATCCTACCCATTCACAAGAGGGTTCTCAACTTTTTTTTTCTTTTTTTTAAATAAAGGCAAACAATTACTAAGGATTTAGAACTAAATGGCTAAATGTAATTGTCTTGCTAGAAGCTTCATGGTGGGCTGGTCCCTATCAAGGTGTTGCTGAAGAATTCTAATCAAGCGATCCATGCTCTTCCACCTTGATTCAGGCTCTGGTGTCTGTGTTCTTCAAACGTTTTTCTGATGTCTCTCTGGTTTCTCACAGGAGGCTTTGATCTGGAAGTCAAAGGGTGGGGCGGAGAAGATGTTCACCTCTATCGGAAGTACCTGCACAGCAGCCTAATGGTGGTCAGGACCCCTGTGCCTGGCCTCTTTCATCTTTGGCACGAGAAGCACTGTGCTGATGAATTGACTCCGGAGCAGTACCGTATGTGCATCCAGTCTAAAGCCATGAATGAGGCCTCTCACTCACACCTTGGAATGCTGGTTTTCCGGGAGGAGATTGAGGCCCACCTGCGTAAGCAAGCTTACAGGACTAATAGTGAAGCCATAGGCTAGAACGATCCTCAGGGCAATCTTCAGACTCCGTAGCTGCTATGAACCAGGTTTGGTTCTGAAGCCTTAATTAACTCAGCTGAGAAACATGCAGTGCCTCTCCTCTCTCTTATGGAAGATGAGTTGAAAGATCTCTTTGCCTGGCCAGCTGTCACCAAGGACCACACCAGAGTAGGCACTCACGCGAAAGGGTGTCTTTTTCTTTGCTTCTACAAGTTTTATGGTGCGTGTGGGATGGGGTGGGGAGAAGAAGGCAGAGTCTGTTCCATTTTCTACCTTTAATAGTTTTGGTTCTCCAATCTGCATTCCATGAGGGTATGGATCACACCTCTCTGTTTTCTGTGGTTACGCTGCATTGTCCATTTCATTATTTCTAGAACAGACACAGTGTGTACCATTCTACGGGAAGAGGCAGAAGTGTGTCGAGATTGTGCTGACTGGTATCTTGTGCAGCTAGAACCGCTGAGTTTGCCTTATGAGCCATCAGGAACATAAATCAGCTTGCAAAAATCTATGTTTAAAGTTTCTAAAAGAGACCGTTGAAGAGTTTGCCATGCTGTGCTTTGTCAGATTGTACATGCGTTGAGCTTATATGCTATTTGCTTATCCCGGCCAATTTTTCTTCTTTCTTTTGCATGTTTTGGGACCTAGAAAGAGCAACTGTTTGAGTAGTTCAGTCCTGATGCTCTCTGTTCTTCAGATGAAAGTGGAAGTGTTTTTCACTTGACTGAGGGGAGAGAGCATCAGAAGGTGGCCTCTGAAGGTTAGAGACAGCAGCCAACGTGCTAACGATGCTAACAGATCACTCTCTCCTTTTTATATTCCTTTTAGCGTTGGGCGCACAATGCCTCCTACTCAAGCTCAGTCGAAATGAATTGTAGTGGCAGAAAAGTGGAATTAATGCTTTTTTTTTTTTTTTTTAATTTGTAATCTATCCATTTCAAGCAGGATTTGTAAAAGAGATGCTAGAACTCTCCAACACGTTCCTGGATAATGAAAAGAAAACAGTTTTGTTTTTTGTTTCGTTTTTGCTTTTTTGTTTTGGTCTGAGTAACTGTATACTATTTGGACCGATCCCTTTTTAACATATAGTTTGCTTTTATATAACATTGTGGAGAACAAATATAACTTATCTGACGTGGAGAGAATGTAATGGGCTTGCTGTTGTCTTGTCTTTATAAATAAATTGAATATTCCTCTCTTTTAATATCTGGCTGGTTTCTTACTTCGAGCTCAACCCGGGAGAAGAGAGAGAAAGAGAGAGAATGATGACATCAGAGGCTCCCAAAGTGTGAAGTTTTGAGAATGGGCTGTGACAAATTGGCTGACAGGAAGCTCACAGTTTATCCTCAGCTTGGTAAATTGATGTTTTGGGACAGCCTCTTGCCTTCCTGGGGTTATTGGGAGAACAGAACCAAATGTGTGCTAGGAATTGTTTTGCTGCTCCCAAAATTAACATGTCATTAGATTGAAGGACGAAGGAGTCAGGAGGTGAAGACTGGTGTGTAAGGTAAGATTCTCTGATATTCTAAGAGAAATTACAGACACAAAATCAGACCTTTTCCAGAAACTGGTTTTTTAAAAACTTTATTAATGAGGCTGCATCTGCCTGGGGTTGTAATAAGCAGATGAACCTTGCACACACACACTCACAAATCCATTTCCTAAGTTGGTCTCCTGCCTACCTGGTTGCAGTGGCTGGATCTTTTGGGAGAGCAAAGAACTATGTGAATGTGGCTTCCTTAAAAATGGAGGCCTTTCAAAATCAAGCAGCATGGATTTATGGTAGAGGTAAAGTATACCGTGCACCTCGATTAGGGCTGTACAGTCCTTAGGATTCAAAGGGGAAAAGGTGTTTCAAAGTGTGTTTGCACATAGCATCTCTTGACAACTCCTTAAATCCAAAGTGTCTTCCTGGGATCATGCTTGATTCAGAGGATCCTAGGAAAAGATACAGCTGCTTTAAGAAGTTGCAGACAGGAGTGCTTCTTTGTGCTCTGAAACATCTTTTCCCCTTCAGATCCAAAGCACTATAACCAATGTAGATGCATAGGACTTGCAAATGAAGGCTGCTAACTTGCAGCTGCAAAAATAAGACCTGTAAATGGTAACAGAAGAGTGTAGAGTTTTCTGTATCTCCTTGTTTCCATCTAGTGGTCATCTAGAGGTTTGCAACCTGGAGCTGATATCTCTGTTGTGAGCTCTTAGAAAATTAATGGGTTGTGGAAGAAGAAGAAGTACTCTAGACATTGCTTGCTTATTCCAGCAAGACCTAATCTAGTGTAGATGAAAACTTCACGATTAAGTTAACAATTTGAGGAGGGCCAAGGTTTACAAGGCTGCTTTGTATCTAATTCTTTTCCCATTTCGTTGGTGGTTTGAGACAAACTTCCAAGGGCATTTCCACCTAGCGAAATCTGTCCGGCCTTCCCAACAACATGGAAATGATCGCTAAGGGCACCACGAGAGAACAGAAAATGGGGCAACATCTATTATCTTTATGAACGAACGTGCGATGGAGAACAAAAGCACCAGATCCCTTTAAGGCGCGTGGAAAGCATGAAGCAAAGGCTATCCAATATGCTCACCTATAAAAAAAAATGTCTTAGTTGGTGATTAAACCGCAGTGCCCCACCTTTTAAGTAAAGTAGGATTTTCATGAAGTCTTTCATTGGAGGGCTTGACGCAAGCCTTTGAAAGAGCTTTGTTGTTTCTTGCTGGAGTTCAAGGGAGGAAAAAGATTCCCTTTAAAGGAAGGAGTAATAGGGAGTTAAAGTCTCCCACATATGGCAATTCATAGTGTCCTCCCATAAAAGTCATGCAGCCAGGACCTTTCCCAGCGGGTTACAGTGTGGTGCACCTACAGTGAATGAGTTGCCTCAGCTGGAGTTGATGAATAGAGAGGCATTTCCCATCCAGCAGGAGAGCCATCATCTCAATTAGGAAGCAACTGCTGTGGATAGGACCCTTCTGTTTCCTGTCATCCTTTCCCAAAGGTAACATTTGCTTTTCATGGGGAAGGAGAAGCAAAGGTAAGTGCTGAGATCAATTTGAACACAGCTGGAACTTGTCCCCCTTAACAGAGATGCTCAAAAACCCCCTGCCCCAATCGGTATGAGTACCTTCAGCTTCAGGAGTTCTTCAGTTTGCTCACGAGGTAAGTTGTCTCTGAAATGGGAAAAAATGACTTCTTCTCCTTATTTATTTCCATGGGGAAAATGGAAATGCTTAATGGTGCCTGTGATTTTTTTAAATTTTCCACATGGATGGAGCGAAATCTTCAGAAATGTTTATACTTTTATGGGCTGAACACCCATAACATTTCATGCGAATCGGGGAGTTTTCAAGCTGTATGGTTTTGTTTCGTTTTTGACTCTGGCAATTGCTTCATCAGAAAATCTCCATAGCATTTACAGAGCTCCAATAACGTTTGACCAGCAGACATTGACTGAGATGGGCCCTCCATCATCTTCGGTCTTCCTGGTGACATTTCTAAGATACTAACATTCGCATATGTACCTATTAGGGCCAAGATGAGACATGTCACCTATGAGAGTGACTTTTACATTATAGTTTTTCTCAGTTAAAGCACGCTTATTTTGGGGATAAATGAACAAGGGATGTAGGCCAAGTAAAACCTAACACAAGTAAATAAAGTGACCAGACAAAATGCTGGAAGTGATGGATTTTTAAAAAAATTCTTCCCATAGAAAGCCAATTCTATTTACACCTGGCATTACTGGTGAAAACTAGTTTGCTGCTTCAGAATTTCACCAAGGGGGCATAGGAAGGTGGGTTTAGCTACTAGAAGATGCCTGATTCACTGGCTAGATCCAAGACATCAGATGTGGAACATTTTGCTTGTTTAGAGAAAGCAATAGCCCATTTGCCCAGGGGATGGATTTCAGTTACCTTCCAACCAAGCAGGAAAATCAGTTTTCCAACTATCTTTACTGTATTGGACTTTGGAAATGGACTGAAACTCATCGTTTTAGGTAAAAATATAAGACCAGAGTCACTGGTCTGAGATGGGCGGCTATATAAATTGAATAGGTAAATAAATAAATAATTTAGCTAAGTTATTGATTTTATTTGCAGTCCTGTCTGTGTGATTGTTGCTCTTATTTCTCTTTCCAATATATCCCGTTTTATGCCTAGATATTGGACTTAATTGGCTTAAAAAGAATTTCTCGTTAAAACATTCCTCAAGTGCAAGACTGCATGGTTAGATGGCCAGGCCTTGTGTTTCAGGCCTCGCACAAAGTTTGTTAAATTATGGACTTAAGGAAGATATAAAGCACCTTCCTTCCAACCCCAGTGCTGGGCTGAAGGCAACCTTTGCTAGAACATTAAGAAGTCAAAGCTGGATAGACTAGGAGGTTCATCCTGACATATGGCAACCTATCCTAAGGTTTTTTGTTTTAAAGTGGGGGAGTTTTGGAAAAAGCCTCTGTCAGTGAGGTTTAAAATTTTGACAAAGCTTAGAGATATTTGCTATACTAAATCCCAGCTTTCTTTTCATACCGACGTTTTCAGCACTCATTAAAAAGGTTGTGATTGAGTGACCAATAGCACTGGTCTAGAGAGGGCAAAACCAGCTAGGATAGATAAGGCTTTCCTGCCTTGGGCGAATTAGAAGAACACCCCAAATTGCCTATTTAGGATTTGTGCTGAGTTAAAGCATGCCCATTTTCTTAGATTATAACAGCTGACCTTCTTTTGAACTGGGGGAAAGACGTTAAAATCCCACCATGGGTTTTCAGAAATGGAACTATAATAGGGGGGAAAAAATCCATAACTTATGAGCCTATTGGTCTCCAAGTAATTATTTTTTAACTATGTATCTTTAATTTATAGGCATGGAAAATGTGGGAAGGAAAAGAACATGATACTGCCTTTTTTCAGGCTCCTGTGCAAAGAAAGATCAGATGATTAGAGTGGTGGAGTTTTAGTGGGACTCTTAAAGCAGCCACATCATTTTTCTGCCTTGCGAGGAAGCCTAATGAAAACCAAAGTTGATGCTTTAATGAACAGAAAAGAGATGCTGGGCTCATGGGAAATCCAGAGCGGTTGTTCTTGAACATTAATGTTTCATATGCAGCTCTACTGTTTGTAAACTGGAAAATCCTCCATCTTTTTTTTTTCTTTTTTTTTGAAAAAGGAGGTAGGACTTTTTCATAATGATGGGGCAATCTTTGGAGACAAATTTACCCACCTAATATATGGATTCAGTACTTTTCAAGTGTGTTTAAAAGACTTCCTGGCAAGGTGTATTTATAGTTTTAATTATTAAATCCTATTCCTGATAAATAATTGTCATGTTAGTTTTATTGATATACTTAATTTTAAAAGTAATTTTACAAGAAAAATGTATAACCATTTAGAAATAAGTTGTTCCTGTCCCTCAATTCCATTCAATGGTAGTTGGTTTAGTCCTAGCTGAGTGAAATTCTGGGTGGGAATAATAATTACAGCTTTCCCCAAAAGCAACTAGTGTGTTCTACATGGAAAAAACTCCAATAATGTTTTTTTTTTCCAGTCTCCACTAGGTGGCATATCTGTCTTTTGTATTTTATGGGGGATTATATGCACTTAAGCATGATAGATCTAATTTTCTTATGGCATGTTTTATAAAGCTTAATCTTTCTTCTGAAATGTAAAAAAAAATGTGCTGATGTAAATCTGATCATAGATATTGATTCTTGGAATCAATAATAAAATGGTTAATTTAAGAGAGATTTTAACTTTTTGGTTTATCTAGAAGGAGAAAAAGTATGAAACGGAGGGTCATTTCACACATTACATTATTTCAGCAGATTCTTCTCTGAGTAGGAGATTGGCCAGAATGACTTCTGAGGTCTGTCTAGCTCTGTTTCTATGCAACTGGGTCTGCTTAGAAGTGCCCAATTATGGCTGTGAACATGATGGTGACAAAGAGACAGGAAAATCTTTGTGGTCATCTCATGGTCATCTGGATTTTTGCAGGCCAAATAGGCAAACTGGCATCAAATGTACAGTCAGTTGCAACAAATCCAGATGCTGAGTATCAGTTGGCATGTGGTTTTCCAATATATTTTTGTTGCATCTGCAATTAATAATTTAGTTCTGCATTGACAATGCTTCAGACATGTGCTTAAAGATACTGGGTTCTTAACTAAGACAAATGGCAATGTTTTGCCCATGATTTAACATATGGGCCCCAATTCTTCTCTAACTGAATATTGCTATTTCTCCCATGTCCCCCCAAAAAACCTTAGGCCTACATGTATATGGAATTATTTTTTCCAACGTCAGAAAGATTGGTATTTCGATCGTAGGAATGTGCTGGAGTGGGTTAGGAGGCAAAAGTCTTCTGCGTGTAACTGATTAAGGTCTTGTCAATTTCTGACAGCTGCCAGGTAGCAGGGTACTAATCAACCAATTAAGGTCACAGAGCTGATCTTGTTAACTTGCTGTTAGAACTTATTAGGGAAGTGCTGCCCTGCAGAGAGGAGATGCTCATGAAGAGATACTCAAAAAGCTGGACAATATTTGATTTTAAGGCTATGGCTGCCAGATGATGACATGAGGACAAAAGGGAAGACTTGTCTTCTTTTGCTGGAGGTCTGGTGACCCAGTAATCTACCATTTGTCTTTCCCTGGTGGACTATTGCAAATTTTCACTTGCTCATAAGACACCTAGGCCTTAGATATTGCAATCAAATTACTTTTCCTCTTGAATTCTTCAAGGTTTCCCCTCAGCAGTCCTGTGTAATGGTCAACCTATATCATTTCACTGTCACCGTTTTAATTCCTTAATTTCTGAAATGCAATGGAACCACCTGTGGTTGCCTTCGTGGTTGGCCTTGAAAGACTGGGATACCCTGCTCCAAGCATCAACTAGTCAGTGGTCCTTCCAGTTGATCAATTGGAGACTGCCAAAAATGGGAGGGTCCTGTCTGCTTTCTCACCCCCTTCCCCCATCTTTCTAGAGTTTCAACATTGTGAAAGAAAATTTGATGCACAGAAGCTGAGTTGGAGGACCGTCCATGCAGTAGCAATTTGGAAGTGCTCTTAATGTGTTTGGAAAGATGCTTCCATATTGGGCTGCTATAGATCCAGCTGGTGGTAGGAGTTCAGGGAAACCATTGGTTTTCTCCTATCATGCTATGAAATAATATAGTATACTACAGAGTGCAGAAGAGAAGTTGGAAGTTCTTTCTAAATTTCTGCTTTTGGCTCCTTGTGTTCTATGCAACTTTAGGATCCCTTCCTAATTATTCTATATAATCACTACTGAAATCTTGTCTTGCCACTTGCCTACATAGCTCCTGAATGAGCTGATTCTGGCACTGGGTAATCTAATTCTTAGCTCCTGCTTTTTTTCTTTTTTTCCCCTTTATTGCAGAATCTGGTACTCAAACTGAAGAACTGTTGTGAGTTTGTTTCACAACCAAAGAACCGGTGGTGGTTGGTCCATTGAAGGAACACTGTGCTCTACAGAAAGTAAGTGAACACTGGTTTTGTTTGTGATCGGAAGAACCCATTGTCATATGAATGTTGTCTTCTTGCCACTTTTTTTCATTCTACTGTTTGCAGGTCATTTTATAAGCAACGTATTTTAGGACTGCAATGATATCTAACTCTGTGTCGGAAAGAGAGAATTAAATCTGGGTGGGAAGGAAACCACGCTGGACAATTAGCTTGCTTTCTTAATATTTCTTCCAACCAATCTTTTTATCACTAGTAGGGGTTGCTAGCAGTATAAGATGGGGATTTTAGTAGAAGTTTAATACTAATTTCTTGAGTGGTCCAGAACAACCTGTTTTCTGCATGGAATTTGCATTATACCTGTCAAATGCATCTTACCTGCACTGAGATAATCCTTGGTATTTCTTGAAATGTTGATTGGAAACAGTATGCTACAGTTGTAGTCTACTGTGAAGGATTTGCTATAGGAATGAAAACTTGTATAATTTATGTATGATTAACAGGAGTAGTGGAGAGCACCTTCATATTCCAGCAAGTATTTATCAGCTGGGTTGGAAATGGAAAAGCTGTAGATTTTTAGAAAGCCTGGGAGTAAGGAGTAAGGAGTAAGCACCACCTCTTAATAAAAGAATTAATGTCTATTATTACAGATTTTCTTTAACACCTATCCTCCATGGCCAGTATTATATTTCCCAATAGGTTGATGATGAATATGGGGCAAGGAATGGAGGCTTGTTCCATTGCTAAGATTATTTTCAAACTGGAAACTTATACATGATAGTTTTAAGTTGCATCTTTATTAATTTTATTACCTGTACCTGTCCCTTCTGTTCCAGCCATTGACTTGGAACATTATATTTTAAAAAAGGGGTGAGGAAGTGCTGGAGTTGGTTCACACTTCCTTCAGCTACCCAGCATGTTACAACAGATCAACGTAGCTTGGTTGAAGCAATTTTGATTTTATTAATGCAAGCACAGCAAGTCAAACACAGAATATTCTGCTTTATGGTACAGCTTTATATGTAGCAATTCAGTTCCAAATAACGAAACACAGATGTTGAAGGAATGTCTCAAACCAAAGGCTAAAGATGAGGTGGGTAGAATTTTAGCCGTGTGGAAGTCACACTTTTTCAAGTATATACTAGAACCAGTTCAGATGACCATTGGAGTGCACATTCATATAAAAGCTTTATTTTTTTCATCTTAAATATGCCTACACACGAAGTGTTCCAGAACTGTGTTTCATATATATATATATATATATATATATATATATATATATGAGAAATTTGAAGCATCCCATTGTAAATTTCAAATACATTAACAAAGCCAATATACAACCCCTTTCATAGTGTTTGACGATGTTGCTAGCTAAGACAAAGTGCAAAAATGAAAACAAAACTCATTGAAATAACACAGTACAAATTTTTTTTTTTTACTCTGGGAGAAAAAAAATCAGTACTTCAGGATGGGGGAAAATAGCAGCAGCTTAACAAATAAACAAAGCCATTAATTCTCTCTGCCTTTGTGGGGCTATTCTATAAATTCATCGTATTTTTGTTTTGTTTGGTATCAATCAATTTCATTGTTTTTTTTTTTCATTTGTTTCTCCTTGCATCCTGAACAGTTTGCAAGGAAGTAGCAAAATGCTTTGAGCAAAGCATTTTTGAGTCATATGGTTAGATTTTCTCACGTATTAATATGTATTAATCAAAAGAATGGAATAACAGCATTTTTAATGGTCTGTGTGTGTGTGTGTGTGTATACACACACACACACACAAATTTCATAATATTTTAATGGCCCACCATTTGGAACTCATAAATGTAAAATGGTAAACAATTACTGAATAAACTAAAGAGGTTTTCTCCTAATTTAAATTTTAATCAGCAGAAAGTTGGAGAGTAACAATGAGCTAATTGAATTCTAAGCAGTGAATTTGACATATGTTTTAGAATATTTTTTTTAGAAGAAAAAAAAAACTGGCTAGCTTCATGATTTCTCCATATATTCTTCATTATAGCTTATGGGGATTGTTCCCTCTCTTTCAGTGACTTGGCCAAACTGTTTTCAGCTGCCTTACCCAATTCTCAGGCCTTTTACTTTGAGGCAGCAGCTTTATTCCAACAACAGCTGAAGCACAAAGTAGCCCATCATGGTTTAGCCTAGCATAGTCCACCTGGACAGCAAGGCACCACTTGTGAAGTCAAGTAACTAGCCTGCATGTAGGGACAACAGACCTGTGTAACAAATTTGGATCTCCAGGCCAAAGAGTGAGAACATAGCAGGTTTCTGCAAACTTTTAACACAGTTGTGTTTTCTCCTGGGAAAGGACACAGCTACTTTAAGAGGTTATAGTAGCTGCAGCGTTCATACCTTCTGGTGTTCAAAGGACTTTTTTGCCCAGGCTGAATAACTACCTCTATGTTTTTCCAATGAAAACAATACAGATTTTAAAACTCAGAAAGCAAGAAACCAGATTTGTAATGATCAGAAAACACATTCATTTAGAATAGAATAAATTAACAGGGGAGGCACTGAAATATATACACGTTTAAAACTTGGTTCTAATGGAATAGAACGTGGCAGATGCCCCAGATAACTTTTTAAAAAATATGTGGTCTCGATAATTCTGAAACAGGATCCAACAATTCAGGAAGAGTCAATTCGGTGAACAACACAGCTGGAACAAATATGAATGAAATTGATCAGGAGATTTTTTTAAAAAATATATGTATTCAGTGACCAATTTGCCTCCTATTGAGACTCCAGCAAGGAAGCAGCAAAGTTTTGTTTTTTATTCCTCAAAGCTTTCCCAATCTACCAAGCTCTGTGATGGCTAAACTCTTAATATAGAGTTACTATATTGGGATGACGAACATCTGTATGTCTATTGGATGGCAGCCAAGAGATACAGAAGACACCGTCATTTTCTCTGTATTTTTGCAGGCCAGATATTTGGCCTCTTCATAATATTCAGCATCAATTGCTGCAGCATCTTTGAAAATATCCTGTTGTAAGCTTTTGCAGTGGCAGGGCAGTTGAAGTCCACCCAGCTAATTTCTGTATTTAGGGGCTAGAGTTTATAAAAGTCAACACACCACCACTGGTTGCTCTTTTGCTGAGACTGTGATTGTACCTCCCCTTCCCTCAAATTTTATATCCCTGATAAACAAATTCCAATGTAAATTAAAAAGTACTTAAAACTGGTAAAACTGTCTTGGGGGAAGGAAAAAAAAAAACTTGAGCAATTCTCCTATTGTCTTTTGTAACAAAAATAATTTCTGCTGCACCATTATTATTCCAGAGAAAGGTATACTCTATTTCATTTGATATATCCTCCAGGTTATTTACAAAGCTATAGCTGGTTTTCAAGACATCCATACTTTTAATTTGCTTGTTTCTGACGCAGAATTGTAAAAGAAGGTACGCTAAACAATTTCAGTACCTTGTAAGGCACTAATCTCTGATGTAGGAGGGGGCAGCTTGTCTGCCGCTATGATTAAGGCCAGAGAAAGGAAGGACAGAATCCTTGTGTTGAACTGGGGGCACCAATGCTGTATTCTTGCTGCTGGAAGTCCCTTTATACTACTGGAGAAATGCAGCAGGGAAGCCTAACCCGGGTAAATCATTCAGGCTGAAGGGTGATGAGTCTGAATGCTCCCCATGAAAATAAAATTGGCTTGCATTCCTACAATAAGCTAATTTAAACTGCAATCTTTGGTCCTTCGGAGAGCATATCTGGAGCTGTAAGGTTTCTGCGTGTGCGTGTTTTGTGTTAGTTTCAGTTTCCCTTTCCAAAGTAGGGAGAAATGTGTTGCAGGCACCTCAATCTCCTTCCCTGCTCCACCAGCCTTGAAGACTGGTGGATCAAATATGGGGCTGTCAACATCTGAGCTGCAAAAAATGGGGTCAACCACCAGATGGGAGCAAAAAGCTTGCTTTGCAGCCCAGATCTGGTAGCCAAAAGAGAGGAGAGGAATGCTGAGGGTTGGCCAAGGGGTCTGTTGAGAGGCCTTTGATGCTCTCTGAGTCAGCCTCAATCTTAGGGCCATCATAGATGTATCTAAGCAACTTCCTTGGTAAGAATATGGATCTGATTAATAATATGGACTGCTCCCTTTGGGCATTTTTAAACTTCCCAGTTTAGCTTCCAGTCCTTGCATTTTCTCTCCCATTCAAGGTCAGCAAAGTATTTTCCCAAGATGGTGTAGATACCTATCCTTCAAGTGCTTGCAGAAGAGAATTCCCTTTTTTTTTTTTTTTTTTTTTGAAAGCTTGAGAAAGGAGAGATAAAAATTCCTTTCTCCCTACTTTTGCCCTGCCAGCAGAGCTTTTGGAATTGGAAGCTAAGGTGTTGGGGTGCACTCACAGGTTAATCTTTCTCTTTTTCAAAGATGTTTGCAGTTTCCTTTACTCCCTCATAGCTCACCCACATGTTCATGTGGGCACTTTAATCCTTCAAAGAGGCTTTTTGGGGGTTGCAGATACCTGCAAAGTGAGCAGGAGACAAGAAATGTCCCCTTTGTGTACTTCCTTAAGTTGCCTTGTTCTAGGATTCGAGCAATCAAAAAGTAAGAGGAAAGCCCTGGCATTTGAGGAGAAAGATTTAATTTAGTCTTCTTGTAACACAGGACATTGTTTTTTTCTATGTAGATACTCAAACAAGCCACCAATGCAACTTCTTTGTCTTTAAAGTTAGAGACTGGGCAAAGTGTTCCTGTTGATTCTGTTGGCTGATTAAAGTAGGGCTGTGCAGAACCTTTGAAGAAGCTCCTTTGGGCCGCCTTTCTGAGTTGTTAAAGCCGCCACATCTTTGCCCAAGCTCCCACAGCATCAAGGGTCTTCTCAAGGTATGGTTGAAAAAGAGTCAAGATGGTGTCCATGATGATGTGATTGAAGCTCTGCCCTTTTTCTGTGTGTGTTGCAGTGCAGACAGGGCTTCTATCGCTTGTTCGTGGCCACCATCTTGGTTTTTTTTTTTTTTTTAAGAAAACCACACCCTGCACAGTATGCTTTCAGGTGATGCTTTCACTTCACTAGGGATGGGGGGAGTCAAAGTACCTGTGGGCACGCATACATGTGGCTTCCTAAGCCACCACAATCCTTGAGGGTCTGGGGATGGCTAACGTAACAGTCTGGAAAAAAAGCAGCTTTGTACATTTCCCAAAGGATGTGTACATCTGTAGTGTTAAGTAGAAAAACAAAATGTTCTCATCGTCACTGGAGGGAAAAAAAAAAGTGGGACACGAACAAAAACCAGGATGAATTCCACAAGAGCGACAGTATTAAATATATTGCAGCAAAAAATGACCATCTGTGGCAGCCTTGAGACTCACAAATTCACCATTTAAATTTGTATAGGCAAACACCTCCTTTATCAGATTCAACCAGGGAAAGAATGAAGTGTAGCTAGAAAGTTGGCGGTACAGGAGAAGCGCGCTTACCAGAGTATTAGTTCACTTAAACAGGTTTATAGTTTGACAAAGGCTCTGTGCTTAAGTTTCACAGTTAAGTCAACCTGGGCTAATCCTGGAATCAACTTTGTTGCCTCTTTGCTGCTGATTTTCAGATGCGTCGGCTCCAAGCAACGAAACTTTTTCAGGAACTGCCAGGCACAGCAAGACCAAGTGGAACTTTAAAAGTGAGAACGTAATGACTCCCTCAGAGAGCGTACATGTACAGTATTGGGTAGAAATCATCACACATGAAAATAAAGATCTTGATGGCCCTCAAAGAAGACATCACCATGGATTCTGCTTCCTCACAGTCCGTTTCATCTCTGAGACCAGGGCCCTGCCCTTGATTTGGAGTTAAAAAAACAAAAGCCTTCATTTTTAAGTGCCTTAAAGTTGATGTGAAATACTATTGAGCACATTTTTTCATAATTCATAAAAGGTATCATATATACAAAACAGACCCCAACCAGCGAGGTCTTCTTTTCTCAAACCAAAGCCATTCAGGATTTAAAAAACAGTGTTCTTAGAGTGTGCTTTAAAATCCAGAGCAAAAGTCCCAATTCTCAGGCTCGGTTGAGGAGTGTTGTCCTAAAAATAAAAAGATAAAGACCACATTAGGAGATCATCTAAAGCTACATTGTTTTAATGCAGAGAAGAAACTAGGGTCAGCTCTATGTTGATGTGAAATCTCAGGTTCTCTTGTCTTCCCCATTAATCTTTCTCTGAGACCCTCAAAATCTGGCTGATGAAATTCCATGCTTGCTTTGTTCCTTGTGCCACTGAAATTGTCCTTGCATTCTGATTTCTGAGGATGATTTGCCAGCCCTCAAAACATATGCTGAAAATTGGCTACAGACAAGATCTTTGTTGGTGCAAACCCTGTTGTTCCCTTTTTGGAAAAACGCCATGAAGGCTGGCCAAACCCACAGCGTCTGTTTGTGCTTTAAACTGAATTAAATCCAGCCAGTATAAAGCAGATCTATAATCCCTGCATAATTCAAAACTGTTCTACTGGATTGGGTTGGTGTTGCAGAAATAAGATGAAAATGAGGTTACTGTGCTAAATCCTGAGGTGGTCAAAGGAAGATACTGCTTCTCAATGTCCCAAGTTAAAACATACCCCCTCTACACACACACATTATACTGTATAAGTACTTCCTGAAAAACCTAAAATTAGAATTTTAAGGGAGAAAATGTTTAACTCAGTCTTTGCTCTATCACGCAGGGAGTTTTTCACATGGGAAAACATTAAGATTGGTGTCTGCAGGGGGGACAAAAGGTCAGATGGCAGCCACCACTATAGGATTGAAATTTTATGAGCATTGTTACCCATGTAGAAAGGGCAAGGCTTTGATTCCATGGTTGTGGCCACCTTCTTGACCTCTGTCCACCTCCCTGAGGACCTCCCTGATTAAAATGGTTCTCTGCACCTTCTCAATGAAGAAGCTAATTTTACCACTTAATCCATTCCATGCATAGAACGCTGTGTGGTAGGTGGCGGCTGTGTGTGTGTGTGTGTGTGTTATCGTGGCCTGAGTGTGAGAAGCTCTACTTTGCATAATGGCTAAGTAGTCTTTTGGCTTCCATCCATCCTTCCATATGTGTCTTTGCTTCCCACTGGTAAACGGGATTACCTGAGTGTCTTCCAGCTGTCTTTCTCCATGTGATTTTCTGGACCTTCACTTTCAAACGATGCAATAAACAAAGCTGGAGGAGGAGGAGGACAGAACAAGTGATGGCACTGTTGATCAGTTTGTGATGATAATAGTGATGTCAGAAATATGACATTTGGCAACATCATATATATTTTCACATCATTCTATCAAACGTGGCTAGTTCTGTCCTTGTCCTTGTTGACCCCGATCCTGTTTCACTGCAATGGCATTATTGTATTCTTCAATACTAAAACTCCAACAGCAGAAAGGGTAATTCACTAGAAGCTTACAATGCATATATGTGATTTATGCTTAAATTGCTCTGTAGCAATTTAATTCTACATCTCTTCTGTACTTGCAGAAATGGTAAGTGTGAGAGATACAAAGGCAGCTGTGTGAAATTATACTTCTTTTTAAGAATAACCCCCACCCACCCAAAAGACTTGCCTTCTTCACTGTAAATAGGTGCAGTGAGTAGATAGCTCTGAATCTTCCTGTCCTTTTCAAAAGGGCATTCCACCTGTTTCCATGTGACAAAGTCATGGATTTGCCTTGAAATTTCCCAGAACTTCTGCATGAGATCAACACAAATGGAAATCTGATTGGAATAAGTATCACAACATCATGGAATCAAAAGAATCGCTCCCTCAGTGCAGGAATCAAAATTAAAGCATCCCCAAGCGATGGCTGCTTGTCCAGCTTCTCTCAAACACATCCAGTGAAGGAAGACATGAGGGCATGTCCTCTACTGTAGGGCATGGTCAAAGAAGGAAGAATCATGCAGACTTTAAGAAGCAGTTTTAACACAGGAGTTAGGGGTGAGGTACCAAACCTCAGAAACCATGATAGGAACTTTCAGACCTCTTTTGTTAATGAGTTCATTAAGATGGAGCCTTTTGAATGGCTTCTTCCAAGGCTTTTGGCCACCCACACTAAGCTGCTTACACTTGCTGCTTACACCCACACTAAGCTGCTTACACACACTTGTTTTTCAAGATAAACAACTAACTTTAGAGTAAGGAGATAGCCTTGAAGAAATTAGGTGTCAGCTGTTACAAAAAAAAAAAAAAAAAAAGCATCAGCTTACCCCAGAAAGACAGGAGGGGTGAGGAAGAAACTCAAGACTTGCCCACCCAGTCTGTACAAGGGAGGGAAAGAGAAATAGAGTTCTAGTATTGCCTCTGTTGTCTGTCCTGGTCTACCTCAAAGGACTGGTATCAGTCTTAAAAGTCTTTCTACCTGGCATTGAACCTTGCTCTGATAATGGAGAGGGCAAATGATTCCCAGGGCATCCCGCCACCTTCCCTGATTATTGATTCAGTTTCTCATAAAACTAGGAAAACAGTTTCCTTAGTGTTCCCCTGGAATCTGTTTTTCTAACATGACTTAAAGGCCTTTCTCCTGCATGCAGCATGCTGAGATGAGAAAAGACTCTACCAAACTAGGTGTCTACCATCTTATCCCTATTTCTTTTTCTGCATAAATAAAGCTGAAATATACGTTCTGTTCAAAGTACATGGGTACAGCAAAGATCTTAATTTTTAACTACTGATATGCGTCCATTGAAATATACAGCGCAATTCTAAGTGCTGCAATTAAAACATGTAGCATTGAGGCTTAACTGAGATAAACATATCCTTGAGGATAGAAATGCAAACAAAACGAGTATAAAAGTAGTGAACTGGCAACTCGTTTTAGGTAAGACAGTATTTTTTTCTTTTGGCTGGACACTTCTAAAAGTTGCAATATTCATCACATTTATTGCTTGCTGTGTTTTTATTGTACATTGCAAAATGTTACTTACCTTGAAGTTGATCTGTCCATTTGGCAAGTGATTGGTGTGTATCTTATGCAGGAAGTAGATATCTTTAATGAAAAGATTGAAAACAGGGATGACAATCTTCTCCCGGCTGCTGTGTGCCGTCTGAGATCTTTGTGCTGCGCCTTGAAGGGCAGTCCGATAATTACAAAAGTTACTTGATGGATCCATGTGATGCTGTTTTCAAAGAAGAAGAAGAAGCAATTGCTTGTTAGGAGACACTTGAGTGTAAATCATTACATCATTTGTTTGAATCAAGTTACAAAAATCAGGAGGCTGCAAGCTACCATATTTACTGGGGGACCCAACTTCTCTGGATTAGAGATTTAGAGACATCCTATTTCAGGTAGTCCCTGAGTTAAGAACGCCTGATTTAAGGATGATGACCGTAGTTTAGGGACGACTCATAGTTAAGAATGGAGCCTACTGTAGCAAAAATCAGGTTAAATACACAATGGTTCGAGTTAAATAAACAATAGTTCAAGTTCATTACAGAGTACTGCTTATACAGTATTATATAATAATTCTGTTCTGGCTTATGTACAAATTCGACTTAAGGACAGACCTTGGGAACAAAACTCGTTCTTAAACTGGGGACTCCCTGTACTTATAAGATGTGAAAATGATACAATCCCTGCAGAACTCCTTTGAAAGGAAAGTGTATTACTCTAAGATGTTTTGGCAGCTGCCTAACACTGAAAGTGATTCTTCTCTCTAGCAAGATTTACTGAGATGGATGTCATGGGGGTTGCAAGAACTCCAACAACTGGGCTATTTTTAATTTAGACCCAATATATCGCCACATGTGTTAGGTGGAGACTTTCTGATTTTTTTTCCTCCCTTACAATCTTTCTGTGACAGAATGATAAGAGTCTCTTCAATGACAATATGGAAGCTTGCAGCTGGCTGCTTACATAATGTACCCCTAAATCTTTATCATGCTGGGAATTCTCCTATAGCTACGGTCTCTCTTTTCTCAGGGACCAAAGGACAGTGGGCAGGTCTTTGCAACTTCTATGTCTGCTAGGTGCTGCACAAATTTGTATTTGTTTCAAAAACTGAGATAGAAAAAATGTTTAGGCAGCTATTCACTTTCATGCATATTCCTCAATTTACTATTATGTAAGAGTTGGTGCGCGCGAACTGTTTCTCTTGAAGAGCTTTGCACTAAGATGATGTGAAAATTATGTATACTGTACATTTCTGTTCTTGGAAAGGAATGTACTAATGCATAATGATTGTTTTGCTTTAAGCTAATCTGAGGCTCTGGCTTATTCAACAGAATAATAGTTAAATTCCTCTCTTCCTACACTTCCATCCTTCAGATGTTCCTAGACTTCATTGCTTCCTAGCTTTACAATGCTTATGATACTAGGCTTAACTATGTTGGTTGACACAGGCTTAACTTTAACCATACTTAGGAACATAAAGGGAGGGGCAGGAGGACTTGTTTCAGTAGAGGAAGAGAAATCCTTCATTCCAACACCACCTGCCCAAGCCCATCAACATCAAAGACCTGAGATCAGATTGTAACCTGCTATTATCACTGCCACTTGGCCGTGATGCACCAACTTATTGAATTGGGGCAATGGTTTTGTGCGTGTGTGTGTGTTTTGGGAACTGGGGGGGGGGGGGACCCTTTTCTGCCCTCTATTTGCAGCCTGGATTTGGTAGCTGTAATCATGAAAATCAAACAACCTTCTTTAAAACTGAGGGTACTGCTTCCCACATCTGTCATTGCATTGAGTAATGCCATCTAATCAGATGACCATTCTTTGCTGGTGAACATTTCTACCTTTTGACACAATGGGGAGTGGGGAGTGTGCACGATGCTAAAACTATTTGAAAAATCAGTTTTTTGATTCCTGTTTGTGTTAGCCCTTGTGGTGGTGCAACAACAACAACAACAACAACATCAGCCCATTGCAAAAGGCAGCTTTACTTGGAACAGCTTCCATCCTGATACCTTTAACGCCATCCAGCAATAACATCTGCCTGTCCCAGGTTCTTGGGAAGGACTCGATAGGTGGACAAAAATGCCAAATCCAGTCTAAACATCTGGCTGACTGTGTGACCAACCATAATAATACTGTTACTACTCCTTTTATTTTTAGTTTTGTCTGAGATGACTTGCTTTTCTTGAATCCTGATTATAATTCTCCACCAGGTGGCAGACGTGAATGAGGGATGAAGAAGGGCAAGGGAAAGAAAGGCAATGTAGGTGGTCATCCCACTGTCCTTCAACGCCTATCAGCTCCATCCGGTATGGACAATTGTTACAGGTGGGCGGAGGGTCATTCCAGCATGACATGGAAGGTTTTCCTCCCCCCATTCACAGAAAGTTAAGGAAACGAAGTGCTGCCATTAAACTTACTCAGAAAGACAGGCTGCTTTCTTTTCAATCTTGCGGTGTGTTAGCCAATCAGTGCAAACCTGCTTGAATGTCTGATGATGACTGGGGAAATTCTTAAAGCCTGCTTGATTGAAATTGGATTGATTTTAAGATTTGGGAAGAGGGGGATATTCATTACTGTTTCCTACTTGCTCTGCCCCTATCCTTAACTATGAGCAGGGAGTAGTAGTTAAGCCCCTTCTTAAGCGTTTGTGGTGCTACATTAGGGCTTGTCATTGTTTTTTTTTAATGAAATGAATCCCTGGAGTAGAAAATTTTGATAGGATGTGGCAAGGTCTGAAACATTTACCTCTAAAACATCAAATTTTGCTGTTTTTACTTTGGACCATGTTTTCTTTAGCCGGGCTACAGGACTCAAATTCATGCCAGCTGCAGAGAAGAAGAAAAAAAGGATTTTTTAATGCAAATAATTTGCAATATCGCGGCATGCATTTCAAATGTTCTTCTAGCAATAGTGATCTTTCATAAAACTTCACTCAGTACTCTTTTGACTCATGTCAAAGGGAGGCTTCTGCAGATAGGTGGGCTGTCCTAAGCATATGAAACCTTCAGAAGCAAAGGGATTATATGTTCTCAATCCACTCACACCTTGCTGCTTCAGTCTGCGTTCCTCCCAATCCACCTTGACTGCGTTAAGCATTGCAATGCCACAGCATTCTAGCAAAATGAATCTTTTCCAAGCTGATGCCCCAGGCTTCCTTAGAGTTTTCCATAAATCTAGTGCTTTCCCACCTAACGGGGTCTTCCTGGGCCAGTGTTTTCCTCCTTGGCTGTATGCACCATCATCTGTTTTACACTGAGAATAACTTTATCTCTGAACTGTTTGAGCAATGTCCCCCTTTCCTCCCAACTCAGCTTACAACTATGAGGAACCAAGGGCTTTGTACACACACGGACAGTTGAGCAGGGCTCAGTGTGCAAGAAATAAAGGGCTTGTTCTAAACACGCAGCTCAACTGAGATAAAGAACTGTTTGTTTTTGCTCCCAACACAGTTAGTGGGAACTCTCAACGCAAATGAGTTATTGGAAAAATATTTGCATACAGATAATCAGTAAAAAAGAACTAACTTGGCACATGCAACACAAATAAGAAGCTGATACATCAGTTGTATCATGCTGCCTGGTTAATACAACCGAGAGATATTTCTTTTAACTTTTAAAAGTCTTTAAAAACAGCCTGAAATTCCCAGCTTTGACTGACAATTGCTTTTCCACTTGGTTCTTCCTCCTCCCCTGTCACTAAGAGAAGAAATTAACTTCTGGAGGCTTCATTTCCTCACTGTAGGCATAAATGAAGTTCTTCATTTAAGCAGGAGTCTAACCCTGGGGAAGGATACTGGTTGAAAGAGGAAGCTCATTAGATTTATCCTAGGGCTTATATAAGAAATCATGGCTAAGGCATCTAGGGAGGAATGCCTTTGGCAGAAGAAAGTGTGATTTTACAATCCATTTGATCCAGTTTGTTAGAACCTTAGGTGCTTTAAAACTAAGGAGCAATTTGAATTTTAAGTCACTAGGACTCCAGGTGGTATATTTACAAGGTTAGTAAGGAGATTGACCTAAACCATATTTGCTTGGGAGTAAGAGGCACATAATTCAGTGGAATCTACTACAGAGTAAACCTAGATAGGCTTCCTTATATTTGGAACCTTGTCCTCGTTGCACGTTGAAAGCCAGTCAGGACCCCAAACTGATAGAAGGTTTGAATCCATAGAGCAAGATCTGGCGATGGACATGTGGCGTGCCTCGTACAGATGAAACCGGCCATGTACTGCCTCCTGGTGGTCAGTGTAACCACGCCAGATATAAAATAGAGAAATTTCCCCTTCCCCACTCCAAGAGGGAGGGCAGAAACCATGTAAAATTTCACACACATGGGCGTGACTTGATGTAACATCTCTCTCTCTCAGAACCTGAAAGGAAGGTGGACTGTATATAGCATTCTGATAGGTTCAGCACCCCAAGGACCTCTTCCCGTTTCCCAACCTGTTGACATGCAAACGTTAGAAAGATCTACCCCCAACATAGCAGTAATTTCTACCTGCTTATGTGGGGGTAAATGGGACTTGCAACAAAGTACAGAGCACAGGTTTCCAGTCTCTCTGGGTATGTGAACGTGTATGTTTGCGTGAGAGAGAATGGTTGGTGTGTGTGTATACAAACGCAGATGGGATCAGTTAATGTTACAGATGCAGACCTTTACTGTACAGGCAATATTAACCAGTCATTAATTTGATTATTATATTAATATAATTAATTTGATATCATTTTGTCCAAGCTCCCCCCCCCTTTTTACATACATCCTCACATGTACAAGTGTGCCACGTGTACAATTTTTCTGAGTTTTGGGGTGGATGGGAGACTCCAGGATTGAGTTTAATGGGAGTTGTTAATCCTAACAGTTAGCCAGGGAATCTGGCAGTCTGCAGGATTACTATTACTTCTATCTTAGCAGTAGACTCCTAATAAACTACTGTTGTTTTCCTTGCTCATCTCTCTCTTTTTTATCTCCTGCCTTCTCAAGATGGCTTACTTGGAGATGTTCTTTCAGTAAGAGGTCATGCTGATGTGCTAACTAGCAACTTGCACTCTCAGGGAAAGATTTTTATCTACTCAACTCCCATTTTATTGATGCTGTCACACACACTGCTCTTACAGACACCTTACTCACAAATAATGGCCATCATGGAGTTGAAATTCCCAATGTTGAAGCACTCTCTTGCCACATCAATGAAAAATTCTACGATTCTTGTTCGCTGCTTTTTCTTCACAACCTGAAACATTAAAAGGACATTAAATGAGGGGAACCATACCAATGCAACAGAAATATTAATCTAATTCAGAGCCAAAGTATTTGTTGGGAAATCCACAGGATGGATTTCTTTTTTCATGGAAATCTTTAGGCTTCTGCTGTAAGTCAAGTTCCTCCTCCTCTGCCTTTTAGATCGCTGCATGTTGAGTTGTTAGATGCTAGTGATCCCCTGCTTTAGGTATTCAAGGTCTTAAGAAGTACTTATGAACTAGCAAGAATTTAAATAATTTCCTTCTAATCAGGACAAGGAATGCATGAAAAATGTCTCTGGTGAGCTAAATACTGAAAGTATTTAAATATTCTATCCTTCAAGATAGAAATTGCCAAGTACATTGTCCTGAATAGAATTTCTTCTAAAAAGAGAAGATTGTTTTGATCCTATAGTGTTTCATTATGACACCAAGGAGCCATAATCCAACTTTTTAAGTGTCATACTTGATATAGAATATATTCTACCCTAAAACAAAGCATTACTTGCTTCAAATATGCAAATAAATGAGACCAATAAGCTTAAAAGCTGATTTGATTCTCCTTAATTACAGCTGCTGTTGAATTTAGGTTTGGATTATCTCCTGATTACATACTTTATCTCATGAATCCCGCAAGGACCTCAAGATGATATTTCCTCCCAACAATGCTGTTAGGTCAACAATGACAATTATCCTTTAATATACCTAGATTTTTTTTCTGCATTAAATATGGGCAAGGAAGCTATGTGCAATTAGCTGAGAGCGAGCCAAAAGTCAGGCAATGAATTCTGACCATTTTGGCTGTCTGATATCCAGAGACAATCAAAATGATATACATGATGCCTGGATATCTACAACAAGCGCTTGATTTTCTCTGCTATTTTGTTTTTTTAAGATTGCGGCCTGAGTGGTAGGTGTTAGAGTGAAGCAAAACTCTACTGCCTCGTCTAGTTCCAAAGGAGCAAGGAACAAGAAAGCTGTGTGTCCTGCTGATGACATCTCACTGTGAATTTCATAGTGATCTCCCTCAGTGGTTCCATGTAGATGTTGAAAAGTACAGGGGATAAAACTGAGGCCAGTGAATTTCCATGAAACTGATTCTTGTTCCTTTTTTTGCTTGCCACTAGAGTTAAAATCTCACATCCAAAGTGTTTTTGCCCACTGCGGATGTAATCGGTAGGTGTGATATCCTTGTGATTATGGCATGGGTACATAAATTCACAGAGGTAACTGTCAGCCCTCTATCAATGACCCTTATCCTAACCCATTCGTGGGGAGAAAAAGGAACAAGAGTCTTGCAATCCCCTCTAGTACCATGTCCTGGAGATGGGCATCTTTGTGTGAATGGAATTGTTTTGAGGATGTTCCACCTGCACTAAGTTTGGAGAACCTCTGGGGGAAAATTTCATGCTCGGTATTATTGAAAGCTGTCAATAGGTCCAGGACGGTCACCGGGGTTGCACTCTCTCTAACTTCCCAATGGAATTCCTTGCTATATTTCTTCATTACTTTTATTGATAGTGGATTGTTGCTGGTTTGGCTTTTAAGAGCTTGCTTACATTTTCTGCAGAACTGTCTACGAGAGGAGGTTATGCTAAGATGCCTTGCTCTGCTCTGATAGATTTCTAGGAAAGAAATTTGCTTATATAGTAGAGTTCCCCAAGGTATCGCTTTCTATAAATAAGGGTTCCATTGCATGATTCTATTTAACAGTTTTTGGAAACAAAAGACACGCCAGCTGTTTTCACTGGCTTGTTCCTCCCCTGATCAAATGGTTTCTATACTGATCTGTTGCTATGGCTTTTCATTTTCCTATCAGTTGTTGACATGGGTTAGAAATCCCAGATGGTTTTGGTGTTGATCTATTTTTTTTTAATCATTATTTTTACAGAGAAGACCCATTTTTTAAAAAGTATTTGTAATATTCTCTAGATCAGGTTTTCATCATTTTAATAAAGCTGTTCAAGCTACAGCAGGAATTAGTTGGACATGCTAAGCGTCTCGATGCCTGTTCCCCATAGACACAATATTTATTTGAAGAATTTGTGTGGCTACTTATTTTACTCTGGGCAGCTAACAACAACACACACACACAAATAATAACAAAACCTCTGTCAACAAAATGCAAAACAAAACTCTGCAATAATCATATCAATGCACCATAACAGACCATAATATCAAGGCACAATAATTGACTGGGGGAAGAGCAGGTCCTAATGGCTCTTCCACTTCTGTTTATTGTACAGAGCTTGGAAAGAGGCACAGGCGATTCAAAAATATTGAAAAACTATTTTTAAAGTTGATCTTTGCAAGCAGCTTTAGCAAAATAAGCTTTATGGCAGCTATGGGAACTATAGCACTCTGTTCTCGAATATTGTACCTTCTTCCTAGTAGCTTGTCTCAGGGCTACGGTGGTTCACATGATCAGACACCCTCTGGATAGAGTTGCATTCTGGCTTGTGTGGACTCCATAACCCAAGCTGGACTTGAACCACACATTTCCCCCCTGTCTTCAGTGTTTTTTTAAATCTATTTTTTTGGGGGGGGGTGGGGGGCTTCACGTCAGTCTTGACTCCTGATCGCTGGCCCAACATCACCCAACCCAAAGTCACCCAACTGGTTGCATGCAGCTTCATGTCTTCGGCAGGACTACAACTTTCAGTCTCCCAGTTTCCAGCCTGATACTTTTATCTAGTACCCAAAATGGGTTCTTCTCCTTCACATAGCTTCATGGTATTGTACTACATCAGAATAAGCAATGTTTGAGAGATCAGAGTATTATAACTATTCCTTTTGACCTTTCAAAGTAACTGGATGATATCACGAGAAAGAGGCTTTCTTAGGGTTTTTGTTTGTTTCTTTTTTTGTATGATTTGTGGGTGCTTAAGGATGGAATTGAGAGCAGAAGACTTATGACAGGCAAGGTACTTCTGTTCCCATTCTATTCTCACAAAATAGCAAATATAGCTCAGCGTTTTGTAACTGATTCTTGGCACCCAAATGGCCACGTTTTGGAACTGCAATTTGTGGCTTTTTTCTAGAGGTTTTTGCCTTTTGAAGACTCTTACTTTTGAAGGAGAAAGAAAATCATGCCACTGAAATTCCAAATTTTGGCAGCCCAATCGCAGGGGATGGGAAGAGCAAATTCCCCCATTGCATGTAATTTAAAGGTCACCCTTTCTTGCACTAATATTACACGGTATTGCACTGCTCCAACCTCATGCAATATTGAAGCAGTGTATGATAATAGCAATGAAGCTGAAACTTGCTGCTTGGAAAACAGGCAAACCATGCCTCAACTCTCCAGCATGAATCAGGTCTAAGTAACCCAGGGAACAGCACAGCAAAATGAAGTAAGAAAAGCAGATTTAAGGTCAACAAAATGTTCTGCTAACTTTGGAACCAATTACCCTCAAAACAGAGACACTGAACTGGTGAGTAGCACATCCATGACCCAGTTCCTTTCTCCTGTGGATACTTGCCTTACAAATCTCTGTTGCCACCAACATACTGAGGCAGTTAAACCAATTATCGTAGGCCTCAAGATTGTAGGTCTTGGTAACATCACTTCGGCACTGAAAAATTAAACACCTGCTGTTAGGCCTGAGTCAAAAGGATGACGCTGCTTCCAGTAAGTCATCAGCACTTCTACACAAGTAAATCCAGCTTGGATTTATTTTTAGTTTCTTTCAAAAATAAAGATGGGTGTCTTCTAAGAAGAAAACTGCTTTTAGGAGATCTCGAGAGTGTGAAGCTGTGATAGGATTCTCCCAGTTTAAATGGCCACCTCATGTATTTTTTTGGTAATTTGGTTGAAAGTGTTCAGTCCAACTAGAAAAAACATTATTTCTCAATTTTTGGCACATGTAAGATGTGATGTCACCCTTTTAACAAAGAATGGCATATTCGGAGTAGTGAGGCATGTAAGAATACAAACATATCCCAATTTTATGGAACGCTTTTACTAACCAAACTTGTCACCACTAAAAAAACAAACCCTGCCCCTCTTTATACAATTCTGAACTCTTAGTATAAACCCTGATTTGGAAAATTTCACGTAAACGTTCTCAAAGGGGCAAGTGTATCTGAGCATTATCATTGTGCAAGGAGGAAGGAATTGTCTCACTGCTTTCCAGATTTAAAAGAAAAGATGAAAGATTCATTGCATAAACTCTGCTACTCGTATAATGGATGTAGAGCTGAAATCTAAAATTAGTTGTTCTTGCCTAGACTATGCATTTCCTCCCTTCCTGAGATAAGAGTTGATTTTACCCTTGAAGCAAGGCTAAACATGTAGCATTATAAAGTGCTTCTTTCCCAGAGTCTTTGGAGAATACAATTCAAGGTAAGTAGCTCTTCTGTGAATTATGACATTTAATCTCCCAATCTGATATGACATCCCAGGAGAATTACTTGGCGTCTGGATTTTGTAATTGCTAAATTGCAGGAAAAAAACTGTTACGTAAATTGCCTGCTACGTCTTCTCCCTGCCACACATAAGGACTCCCTGCTCATAAATAAGACTATGGGGATATCTAGCAATGTATAAGCTGCATTAAGCATGGTCCAAAAGAAGGAGAGTAGCATGTTTTGCTGTTAAGCCTGGATTATAGTTAGAATGTCCTGGATGTCTCAACTGGCAAGAAGAACAATGTATTTATACTTCCTTATCTCTCAGGAAGCAAAGATAGAACTTTTATCAATAGGGTAGCTTGTTTAATAGAAACAGATGCCCCCAAATCATTGAACTAAGTGTCTATGTCCTTGGAACCATTAACTACGACTGTAATATTCCACTCTCAATAGAACAAATTGCATGCCACGTGGCCCTCATGAGCTGGCCTTTGTCACCATTCATATGTAAGTCTCCCATGCTATTTAGCTGGTTAATCTTTCTATTTCCCATGTCTGCTTCATTCAAATTTTATAACCCACCTTGTGGTTATCCAGGGAGTCCATGTGGCTGACTATTTGCATGAGGTCTTCTGGATAAATGTTGCTTACTCTCTCCTAAACACAGAAAAGATGATCAAGATTACAATTACATAAAGAAGAAACTAAGGCAAGGTTAATAGGTGTGCTTTTCGGTCCAGTTCTTAATTAAAATTCATTATTAGTTATTAACTTATTTCAGTTCTCTGACAGAAACCTTGGACTTGGTGAAGGAGAAAATCCTTCATGCGGTTTTTGTCAATCATCCAGTGAATGTTCGTTCTTCTATAACCTCTATTCTGTGCTGTGGAATGGGGCAATTTTATTTATTTTATTTTAATTTACTGATATGATTGATATCCTGAAGGTTTTAATATTTTTCTTCTTTTTAACCAGCGGGGCTAAATTCAACTGTTTAATTTTAATGGAGCTGCAGTTAAAAATGAAGTATTTTAAATGAAGTACAAATTTTAAAAATACAACAATAAAATAAACATGTAAAACACATTTAAAACCACAACCTCTTTAAAATTCTAGGAAGTAGGTTAATCATTCTATCCAGGCTGAAGGATGCAAATAGACGGAAGCATAGATAAATAACCGTTGCCTGAAACTTAACAAGATTGCTGAAAAAGCTACAAAGGGTTCGTTATCTAGATAAGCCTTGCCTATCCCTGGATAAGGGTAGAAGACCATATTGGCTAGGGATGTTACCTAAAGTAGGTAAAATTGATCTGGAGGATTAGGGTTGGGTACAATTTGGGATTCTTTGTTTTATAATATGTTTCCATGCCATGTTAAGGGAGTCTCATAGTTTTGAAGTTCTTCTAGCCTCTAAAATAACTTGAAGTTGTATTTATGATTCTTTGATAACTGTGTTCACAGGAAACCCTGCGAGATGGTTTGCACCTATTGAAATTACTTGTAGCATATTAAAAAAAAAGTATGGTAAATCAGCCCAACACCTATGCTAGAGCGGCAGAAAATATTAGCAAAGTAAAAATATGCAACTATATGAACATGGAGCAACACATTATTTAAAACCTGGCATTTTTTACTTGCATTGGCTTAGCTTTTTTTCATACTACAAATGTTTGAGATGGAAAGAGATGGAAAGTGACAAGTTACATAAATACACTTTTGGTATTTTTAGTTCTGGCAAAGTCGTCATCTGCACTTGTGCCCTCTTCCTCTCCTCTTTGAATAGTCTTTCTAAAACAGCTGGTCTCGAATCTGAAAATTTGGCAGGTGCGCACTTGCAACATCATTAAACAAGAAAGGACAAGCCAGAGCTCACTCACCAGTTCAATGTGCGTTAGCTGCTGTGCAAGGACCAGTGGGTCACCACAAACACTCAGAATGTCCTTTTGTGACGATTGTGGCTTAGTTTTAAGGATCGTGCCTTTGTCAGTCACAGGTTGGCGAAACTTCTCTCGGATCTCTTGGTACTGATTGCGGGCAGCGAGGGCCATCAGCAGATCCTGCGTCATCTGGCTGATGATCTTCTTGACTGTTCCATTTTCCTAACCCATGAAACAGAATAGTTTTTCTTGTTGACTGAGAACAGGTAAATTATTCCTAGGCAGAAGAATGCTTAAAAATTGCAGATGCAGAGTCTAGAATTCAACGTCTAGCAAGCTTTTTTTTTTTTCCCCCTGTCAAATTTGCTTAGGGTTTTCTGGTGAATGAAGGCCACCACCACGCACCTATGGGTTCTCATAGCTGAGAAATGTTCAAGGACTTCAGAATTACTGCTTGCATCCTCCCCTAACTAAGTCATAGTGCTGCGTTATATTTATAGCTGAAGTTTCTCTTTTCAGAGCACATAGCAATAGGGCTTCATTATCACACAAGGAAGGATGTAATACTTAACCAACTTCAAGAAGGCTGCAGAGTGGTTCTGCAGCTGGCCATGAATTTGCTAAATTTGCTTTTACGATAGCTTTGTTGAGCTTGATGCAAAGATGAACTTTGGCTGTTGACCATGGTTATTTTTGTTTTAAATTGCTTGTATATTGGTCTTTAACTTGTTTTTATTGGATTGTTGCTTTAACGGTTTGTTTTAGCTGTTGTGAGCTGCTCAGAATCATTTAGGTGAAATGGCAGCTATACAAATCAAATCAAATCAATCGATCAATGCTCTTCTTTGACGGTCTGGCAAGGTGTGTGGAACAGAGAAAATGTAGGACTTACAGCAGAAAACTCGAGCCTCTCTCCAGATGGATGGAAGAGCATGGGGAAATCCCAGGGGTAGTCGGCTACTTTGGAAAGTGAAAAAACAAAACCCCTCTCTGGAAGGAGGCAGCAGGAAAGCCTCTCTATATTTTATTGCTGCCAAGGAAAACAATCCAGATAGTCCTCAGGAGCTGAGCTTTTTTGAAGGAGTCTTTTAGGGGTGATCTGAAGCAGGTAATGCATATTTTGTTAATATTTTGAAGTAAAAGAGTGACCTGTTGACTTGAAAGTTGAAATGGAGCCCGTGCATGCACAACTGAACATGCATTGGATCTCTCTGCATGATCTCAAACGTTCAAGTTGAGGTTCCATTTCATTCATAGAGTTCAGAGGGAGAGAAGTGTCTGTGACTTTCCCTCTCCCCCTATACTTAAGACCACACCAGTCTTAAACTTCCTTACTTGAAATCAGCTAGGCTGAAATCAGTGGGCCTTATTTCTCAGAAAACTGGAGTTTCTTTTACAATTTGTGTTTGCAAGAATATTAAGCTAAAACTAGAGACTTAATATGGGATGCAACATTTGCACTGAATATGGGCATTCCTGCCTTAATTTTTTTTCTTTATATTACACTGCTAAGGTGCAAGACGGCAGCATTCATGTGACATTTTTAATCTGGTTACCCAATTTAACCTATGTTCTGAGTTCACACAACAGCTTGCACAAAAAACTAACCCAACAGACTAGGTTTGCATATCACAGTTAGCAGAAAAATGCTTACCAAGATTACCTCTAGTTAGGTTCTGCATGTTGCATGCCTGTATCTGCTAAGGCTTTACCTGACCTGGTTAATAATGTGATGTGAATATAGTTACTCAATAAGGATGGATAAAAGGGATCCTGAAGGAAGAATTCTTACACTTATGTGTACATATTCACAGGTAAAAGAACCATTATCAATTTCCTTTTGCCCTCAACACTCCAAAGGTATTCAAGATATAATTCTTAGATTGTATGTCATATCTATACCAGCCTAAAGATGGGAAAATCGTAAGTCTACTGCTGCTGCTAGCAAATATTCAGAACTACATTAATATTCAGCTTGTTCTGTGACCTGGTTAACTTTCAATAATAACTAGGAAGGGAGATTAACTTCCTGAGTGTTAACACCCAAGGAACTGGCCAGTCCCAGGTATGATTGTATAGGAATGACAGAAAAGTTACCACATCAAGCTGCTTAATTTTTAATTTTTTTTCACTAGTCAAACTGGTTATCAGTGTAATACACAGCCTGGTTTAAGTTCTTCTATAGAAAGGCATTTCCCACCTTCCATCTTGGAGATAAACTCTAGCTTCATACTGAGGTCTAACCAGTTACGGCATTGTTGTAACAGGAGGATTAAGGTACATTCTCCTTGATGATGTAGATGTTAACTCCTTGTGTAACTTAATTGGTATCTCAAAAACCTGGTAATGAACCTTGGTAAACCCTTTTATCCTGCCTGCGTAGGTCTGAATGCTTCTTGAGGTTAAGCATTTCTGCCCAGAACGAGACTTGAAAGAACAAGCCGATACAATAATACACTTCCTTGTTCCTAAGATCTCGGGCACATGCTGTATTTTTGCTTACTTAGGCAGGAAGAACGACAACAACAACATGTCATACTAGGGACTCCAGGACAAACCCAGCTGATGTTAGCACATCAGCATTTTTTTTTTCCAGAGCATCAAAAAAAGATTAGAATAAGAGAAAGCCCTTTTAAAAAAATTGCTTGGGGTGTGTGTGTGTGTGTATGTGTGTTTTTCCCCCCTTCAATCCAAGCACATAAATTTAAACACAAAAGGAATGGCAAGTGGCAGTGGGGAAACTCATGTATTGCTTCACACGATCGTTGGCTACTTTGGCTGAGAAGACAGTTTTGCTGGAACCAACACGGGGCTGGATCAAATCATACGGTGCTGTTTTAGATAGCAAGCAGGAGAAGAGACAGCATTCCTAAAGCATCTGATATAAAAACAAAACTATCCCTGCAAAGAGCAATTGAAAAACCCAATCATCTCAAAGAGGAAAGATCCATCTTAAATCTTCCCCTATTGGGCTAATTTGCCACTTGCAAAAGGTGCACAGACAGGAGCATTCAACAGTTCGGATCCTCTTTCTGCAGCTTTGAA
This sequence comes from Python bivittatus, assembly GCF_059951505.1. Taxonomy (NCBI): domain Eukaryota; kingdom Metazoa; phylum Chordata; class Lepidosauria; order Squamata; family Pythonidae; genus Python; species Python bivittatus. The sequence goes on from NW_028277033.1 coordinate 6,124,284, forward strand.
GGGCTAAATTCCATGTATTTCTGCTACTCCATATAGCAAGGATTCACATCTATGTCCCTGCGACTCCCTGAACAACTGTTTTTTGGGGGGGGATGTATGCCAGCAAGACCTAATGTTTAGTTTTGGCCTGAATAGCATGTTTCAGAGGGCCATTTGACATTCATCAGTGAGGGGCCCATTGGAATTAATGGCCCATGGCTTTAACCTGAAAAGTGCAGAGACCTGGATTAATGGCTTATCTTTCCCACTTTGGAAGTAAGCCTGGGGCATTACGTATATCAGTGGGCGGTTGTTCTTCTACAGGGCCCCAAGACCCTGAGCAAACTTATTAGGGCTGTGCAATGCTTCAGAGTTGAAGGCAAAGAGGTGTTTTGGGATCTGCAGAGGTGTGGAGGTGGCGCCCGTCTGCCAGATGCTCTGATCTTGGCAGGATTCACCACCTTGCCTTGAATCTGAAGCGCTGCTTCACAGTCCTAACACACATCCTCCTTCAATTTTAAATATTTTTAACGAATTTGTGATTATGATCCTGTTGCTCTCTATTTTGTAGAAAAATCATGTAATTGTCTTTATAATAGAGTTCATTATTAAAATAATAATAATTATAATAAAAAAAAGGAACAGGTCCGTACAGTAATCCTGGTAACATTACAGAAGTGGCTTTCCACTGCTTGGTTTTAGGATGCTTCTGAGTTTCCAGTGGAAGCTACAATCTTAGAATCTCCTATTGGTCTCCCATCCAAACACAACCACTTCCAACCCTGCTTAGCTTTTCACTACCACTTGTCTATTGTCACCTCCCTGGGCCTTTTTACGATACCTTTTCTTTAATCAGACGTAACCTCACCCACTGGAGACACATTTGGAAAAACAGCAAATTAAACCTGACTGCAAAAGAAAACAAGCGTTTTCTTCGAGCATACGAGTTTTGAAAGTATGTGTCCGCACATGTTTCTAATAATCAACAGGATGACCTTCACCATCGCTTCTAGCCCTCAGGATGTGACATTCAAGTAAACAACTGTGCTGACGAATTGGAACGTGTCTGGCTGACAATACTTTTAATAGTTAAGTGTCACCTTTAATCATCAAAGGTGCTCACTGCTTTACAGCTGTTCTTTTTTTTTTTAATAAGCAGATACTCAATTACTCTTAGAACTTTATGACCAGTCTCAAAATATATGATTTATTATTTATTGTCCTTATTATCTTTACATTTTGCATTACTTAATAGTGGGGTGCAGGCTTCAAAAATGCTTCACAACATTCATTGAAGCCGCCTGACCTGCTGGGGCAGATCTGCTTAGGACCAAAAAAAAAAAAAAAAAATTAAAGAGTAGATTCTTCAAAGCAGCAGCCAAAAGTTGGGTTGCTTTAATGAATTGCAAAGAGGCACATAAGGTCTGAAGCCCTTAGTGTGCAGAGAAAGATTGCTGGCAAAATCTTGCCCCAATGTCTTCCCTCCTAAAGGGAGTGTTGTTGTTTTGAATTGTGGCTGCTGTTTTCCCCATTTCTAGTTTCTTCTTTGTTTGATGCCTACTAGGAAGGGAAGATTAAGGATCCACAAACTAAATTCTATTTAGAATTATCAGTTCGAGCTCCTCTCTTGGAAGTGAATGAACACTAAAGCAGCAATAGTGAGTTAAGTAGCGGTCGCGGGGAGGCTGTTTGCTTTCCAGAAATGAATGGAAGAGAATGGCGAAAATCAGACCACGAGATAGGGCTGTATTCCCATCATAAATAAATAAATTGTTGCTATCAAAAGAAACACATGATATTACTTTGGCAGCCGATTTGGTGCATCAGGGCTAAAAGAAAAAGCATTCTTGAAAAGGGGAGGGGTAAGCTTTTCTCCTCTAGTTTTGCTATGTTTTTGCTCTGCTTTGGATTTGGAAGAGGAAAATGCTTTGGAAAACATGGATCTGCACATAAAGACACTTCAGATCCGAAGTGCTCCACGTCCCAACTGTATTGGGTGAATTACGGTCAGCAGTTGTTCTGTCTCAGTGCTGCCTAAGAAATAAATCTATTCCTACCAATAATTTTTCTTGCTTTGACAAGTTAATACATGGGTTGGTAGCAGTGAGCATTTTTAAAAATCCTTTTTCACCACTCATTCTTTTTTCTTCCTTACCTCATCACACTGTGTGATCCTGTGAGCAATTTCCTTTAGCTCCTTCATAGATTTCTCATCCTGGAAGTCATACGGAAATGTTTCAGTCCATTCTTTCAGAAGCTGGATGATCTTCGCTGCAAAGGCCTTGAGCTTTGCCTAAACGAGAACATGGGGCAGTTAATCAGTGAACCCGAAATCTTCCCAACTCTGAATTTTTGGTAACTTGATGGGGTTGTTCAGCGCCAAATCTTTGAATCGTCAATTAGAGGAAGGGAGAATTAAAACAAAGGAAAGGTTACATTTATATCATGCTAGAGCCTAAGCCGGTCTTTTAAATCAGCTTTGTTTCCAAATTTGTTTATAGCGAGAAAGATTGTAGGTATGTATAAATGCTTATCACAGCGTCCTCCCAACACCCTGAGTCAAAAGAAAACCCTGTAGCTCAAAGACGCATGAAATTCAATCTGACACGCCAAGTATGGATTTGAAAGGCTCATGTCTAAAAGCCCTGGCAAATCTAAGTGCTATTTTACATGCCTAGGAAGAATGATCCTTGGGGCTGTCTTAAGTTTTTCAGCTTCTCTAAAACCAGTACAAGTATCAGACTGGTCCCTGAGTTGAACTGGGTGACAGTTTCTGTGTTGCCAAATGCGACTGTGCATTTTTTGTAAAACCAGAGATTGAAAGGCACCAGTCACATGCAGTCTGGGTTGGGGGCCTTGAACACCTTCAAAATTCTGGTTTTTAATCTGGAGAAGGGGGAAAAAACCCAATATTAAATGCATGGCTTGAGGTCAATCATGTGAATTATATTTATGGTGAATTAAGTTTAAATGTCAAAGAGATCAAATCGAATTTAGTTTTTGCCTTAATTCCATACTCCTGTGAATGGACCTCTCCAGCACACCAATCACTGGTTGGCCAAGGTGGGACGGGAGAATTTCTTGGCCTGAAGAAAACTGCACAGGCCTGCCCTGTGCAATCAAATATAGAGGGAGATAATTCCTCCAGCTTTGTTGCACATTAGCCTTCAGAGAGGCTCAGATTTCAATGGGACATTGTTGGAGAGAGCTGGAAATACCCTTCCTTAGTTACTGAGTCTGCCAACCATGTACTGGGGGTGGGGACTTCCTATAGTGCCTCCCCTGCCCTTACTCACAGGGCATTTTGTTCATTGCTCCTAGTGCCCATTGTTGTCATAATTTCATCCTGTTTCTTTGTATTACTATGGATGGTTTGAGTATTAATTGAAAGCTAGTTCTCGGGAATGGGAAATGCTTAAATGCTTGTTCTAAGAGGGAGTGGAGATATTTCTTTGAATGAAGCTGTGAGGAGTAGGGATTTCCTTTGTTTACCCTTCTGATCAAATCAGCTGAAAAGTTCATGACTGTTTCTCTCTTCTTATAAAGGGGAAGGAAAAGGGGTTGTTCCTTCTGTGATCTGCACCCTTGCCTGGGAATTTAGAGAGTCCAGCTGATGCCAAACAGTCCAACTCCTCTTCAGGAGAAAAAGGAAGATGCTTTGTTAGAATTTCCTCTATCAGAAAATGCTTGGCCTCAGTTACGTTTCTGCTTTTTAAAAAAAAAAATCCAGAAATTCTTCATTGAGTGAAATTCAATGAAATTCTTCACGGGAAAAGGTTTTTTGAGTGAGACTCCGAACGTAACTCAGGTTTTTGTCACTTTGTGGAGACATCCATGTGGTCTTTCTGGCAACAGTATGGAAAAGATTTACTGATCCTACCTATTGAGATGTTCCTAAGACATCCCAGCTAATCAGCCTACAAGATTGGTGTTCTCAGCTAGGTTAGTTGCCTCCTGCTGAAACACAGGAAACTTGGGGATTTCATTTATAATTGCCCAAATTGAAATTCTGAGAAATTTCAACCAATCTCTCACGTAACAGGATGAACCTCATCTATATGTCCTTTCGTCCTAAGGGGGTGGCTACAGGGAGCTTGCTTCTCCTTCCTTCTTGTGGCACCCAAAGCTCTTGATTTTGGGTGACATCAACATCAACAACAACAACAACAAAAAAAGGACCTAAAACTCCTAAAAAACCCCAAAAGTTGTATGCCTCTTTGCTGAGGCAGTAAGAACATACAAAGGGAACATCAGCTGGATATGGAGGACTTTGTAGGGTTACAGGGTGGTAAGGAAGGAGAGAGTGGTAGAACATTGTCCAATCACCTTGTTTGCTTCTCCTAAATTTCCAGGGATCAAGTTAAACAGAGGTACTTATCTCTTTCTTTCACCCTACCAGTGTATGCAGCTTCTAGTATTTTGGTTGATCTTAAAAAATCTTTTCAGAGTCAGACTTCATTAGTGATTGGACGGGGTACACAAGACTAGACCACGGAGGAGGAGGAGGAGGAGGGCAAGAGGGAGGGAGGGAGGGAGGGAGGGAGGGAGGAAGGAAGGAAGGAAGGAAGGAAGGAAGGAAGGAAGGAAGGAAGGAAGGAAGGAAGGAAGGAAGGAAGGGCAACTGAGATTGTTCCCAGGAAAATAACACAAATATGTCCATGGAATCACCTGGAATCCAGGTCAGTTCAAGGAGTTGTTACCTGAAATACCTGTTCCTTCTGCACTTGATGACTGGAAGATGAATATTAAGCCAATAATATCCATTTGCATTTGTAAAATAGCTTCATGTTACGTGTAAATATGATGGGAGACATTGCCTTGAAATATATCAAACTCTCAACTGGGACCTGACATTTAAGAACAAGTCAGGGGTTTGTTCCAGATTTTGTAACAAATCAGTTGCCATAAGGAAATGTTTTAAAACAATTCTGTTTGTGTATAACAAACAGGAAGTGTGAAGATACTAACAGATTCCTCCATGTTAACTGTCTGGGATATATGCAACCCAGCTACCATTCATGTATGTTTTAATGTTCTACTCTTTCAGCAATCATATTGATTCTAGTTTAATATTATATTATGGTTGTTTCCTAAGTAAGATGGATTTTTTTGTTTTCTGTTTAGCATTCTTTGGCAGGGTTCACAACCCACTGAATATGTTATAAAGCTGGGGATCTGAGATTTCTACTTGTCAAATAAACCAGCAAAAACCTCCCAGGTTGATTTTAACAGCACTAAAGTTTGTTTTTAATCTGCCATCTTGTGATTTGGAACATTTTCTTTGAGATTTCGCTAGTTGCTGGTGACATTAATACAGGAATGATAAATAGTTTAGCACATAACCACAACATGGGACTTCTTGCCAATGTTTCTACTCACACGCTATCAGCCAGCTTTGATTTTATAGAGCGTTTATGCTGATATTTTATAGCTGTGCGAGGTGTGTGTGTAAACCTTCACTATTTTGCATCCTAGTCGCTTTTGATTGACATTCCTACTGATTTTTCAAAATTCAGGATTAAGGAAAGATCACTGTGCTGTTGATTGAAACCTGTAGATTTTGAAAGGTGAACTTTTTTATTTTTTGGACTGGAAGAGCTGAGAGAAATCCAAGAGGCTTTTCTGTATCCCATTTCAACATTTCAGCAGGAACATTCAAAGTCTCAATAGGAAGAGACATCAGATATACCTGTTAAGTTTTGCAATTAGTTTTTCCCTCTCTCCAGCTAATGAAAATTTATATTCCAGTTCTCTTCTTCCTTAGCTTTTGCACAGCTTCTCTGTTTCTAGTCCTTTCTTGGAAAGCATGTCCAAAAGGTCCAACATTGCTCCAATATATCTTAGCTCAGGATGATTAGGTCTGGTTTAAATGTTAAAAAGTAAAGTCTCCTTTGAGTTGACTGTGAGACATTGTGACTGTGTGAGTGTGCCTGTGCAGTTTTCTTAGCAATAATATGGAAATGTTTTATTATTGCCTCCAGAAGGTTTTTAAACTTCGTAGTCTGGCTTAACAGCCCAGGGAAGTCCTGATGGTCTCTCATCAACATACTAATTAGGACCAACCCTGCTTGGCTTATTGAAATGAAACCTAAATTTTTTCAGTTTCAATTTATTATGATCAAATACCAGTCAGTAAACCAGAGTTTATTTCATTGTCCTTCTAGGTGTTCAAGGACAAAATACACAACTCTTCCTTTTCCAGCTTATAGATTTGGCTTTTTCACTGAAGCTGCAGCATTGGTCCAACTATTGTAATCTCCTAGAGGGTAGGTGGCCAAACTGGGCCCCCTTTTTGTGGCCCTCAAGGTGCCCTTTGGCCATAATTGCTGAAAACTGACGGCGCTGCTTCCTGCCACTTTCAGAAGAGGAGCGAATGAAAACTATAACACGAGCTCTAAAACAGGCAGATCACAATTAAACACAGAGAAAACACCCTGAGTTTTCCCCAGACCCATTCTGTTCCACACGTGTGATGTGCTATCCTCCAAAAGTGGTGATTCCCTTGGCTACCAAAGGATGCCCATTAGAGTGCCCAGTTTAAATGTACTCTGATGCCAATTGCATGATACCTGAAATGTGGCTGTATGCAGTGGCCTCTTTAAAATCAGACATAAGGAAGGTTAAGTGGTATACATACATACCATCCATACGCATTATCATATTTTAATTATGTTTATATTATTTTATATGTTAATCAGGGACACATTATTTGATGGTGCGTCTTGACTGCTGACATGGCGCATTTGGCCACAATATTTAGTGGTGGTGTCACTGGAATCAGAAAGTATAAGTGCTACACTATAATATTTTTATTTATTATGCACTTATGCATGTGCATAATTATAGGCCCAGAGAAGAAATGTGAAGTTGTTAAAATGGATCATCTTGCTCCCCAAATACTGTACATTATGTCTGTGCAATTCTTTGATTCAGGAAGTGCTTCTGAAGCATGAACTATGCTGTGGTGCGTCTGCCACATCTTAAAGTAACCACATCTTTTCCAGGGGGTGCACCAAGTTAAGAAGAGGCACAAACACTTTAGGCTGTTGCCCAACTACTCTCACATATTTGGAAGCACTTTTTGGAGATAGAATCTAAATATTGGATGGACCTGTTCAACATTTCAGGTGCATGGCTTGTAACCAATATTAATTGGAAAAGTTATTCCAGGTTTTTGTTGGCTAATTACAGTGGACTCAAGAATATTTCAGAAACCAAACTTGCATCCTTCAGTTCCTGAATGATTTATGCTTATGTCCAAGAATATCTAAGTCATTGAGTGCTGACCTGCAGGATGAAATTGAGAGAGACTTTTTCTAGGAACACAGACAGAATTGTGTTGCTCCTGATATCATTGAATTGACACCTGAAACAGTAAGCAAGCTCTTAGCACAGAAACTGGCTTACTCCAGTTTCCCAAACAGTTATGATATTCAGCTCTTATATAGAGCAGTGACATCATGCCAGCTTAACAGATACAATGGGCAGGGAGGTTCCAATCATTAAATAAAAATGTAGGTTATAAAAGACCCCAGTGGCCCAGCAGTTCACTTGTGCTCATTAACTTATGTCACTGTGTCTAGGACCTGTTTACTATTAGTGATGTAGATGTCACTGAGGAAGGAAAGGAAATACATGGGTGAAATCAGGGAGCAGCTTGGTCACTCACATACCTTGTCTGCTTCAACCCCAGTCTCCAGCTGCTGTTTCTGCTTAAGGCAGAGATGTCCCACTTTAGCCAAGAGCTCATGAGGATGAATGAAGACACGGGAGCTCAGGAGGAAGGTGAAAATGTATGTCCTCTGTATTGAAAAGATGGGAGAGAGAAATAGAAAGGACTTTTAAATTTATTTTCCCCAGAAAAAATATACCCTGACGATAGACTTCTAAAGATTAGTTGAAGACTTGTCAAGAAAACCACAATGGATATGTCTATGAAGTCACCAGGGCTCAAGCTTGACTTGAAGGAGACTTGAACTTTTATCATTTAAAAAACGGAAATCAAACACATTTAGTTGCTTTTTGGGCTATAAATCCTCCCCAGTGGCTTATAGAACAAAACTGTAAATATCAGAATTAATACCAATCAGTTATGATAAACATCCAATCCCCAAAAGTACCAAAAAAAATGTAGACGGTACAACTCCAAGCTGTATCAAAGTACTCCCAGGAAGTATCAATTGAAGCAGAGGTGATGCTCTGTTGGAAAGTGTCACATCAATGCTCTATCAGGGTGAAACAGTTCATTAAGGTGGATCTCTGCTGAGCCACCCACATTACATACTAAAGACAAAATCTGTTGCAAATCTACAAAAACGTAGCCTCAGAGCTGGCCATAGGAAAACATAAATAGCCTATAGTAATGAGGCTTAACAAATTGCCACTAGTGATGTGTTCACACAAATTCTGTCTCTCTATGATGTTCCATATTTGTGGCTCTCAAGTAGGGCTTTTATTGAAAATCTAAGAATGGGGTAGGCAGAGTTGAACTGAATGTTTTAATGATTAAGAAAGTCTCTCCCCGCTCTTCCCACCAGCCAGAAATCACACATCTTTTTTTTTCTTCTACATTCATTCTCTGAGGACTTCAAATGGGCATGGGGTCTGTGCAGTTATGTCACCATACTTGGCGTGAAAAAACCCTTCAGTTTTTTATTTTTGTTTTTAGAGAGTTGTGATTTTGTTAGCGTCCAGAAAACTACAAAATAGGTGCATTAAGTTTCTCAGCTTTCAATTGTTCAGTTTTCAGTTGCTGCTCAGAGTGTAAAAAAAAAAAGAAGAAGAAGAAATGAGGCTAAAAGTGGTACTTTCGGCACAGATATCAGTAACATGATTCTGGGGAGTTGTAGAAATGGGGTAAGACCAATGGCAGTGCTCTAAACTTGCAATCAGAATGTGTTTAGTTGTTCTGTGTGCTAGGTCTGCCATGACCACGTTTACAATGATGGCCAATTATATGAACCATATTTTTACTGTGTCTCTCTGAGTGACTGTGAGTTAGAGATCAGTCTCAGTCTTCAGATTCAGAAGCTGAAGGACCTGAACCAGTCTTAGCCTCAGCCTGTAGCGCAGGAATGAACAAGGCAAGGTCCCAGGCTCAGCACCAATATTGCAAATACAAAGAAAAGAGCAAAGGAAGTCAAACTATCTCCTTGAAGGAAAGAAGCATGATTCAACCAATAATATTGTCAGGTCTATATAAAAGTGCTAACTTTTGGGCTTAGCTCTTTGTGTGCCACTATTGGATGACTTGGAACCTTGGACTTGGAATAGACTATGTTCAGATCTTCCTGGACTGGAGATTTTTTCTCTCAAGATTCTTTTGGTAAACACTCTTGCCTGTTTTCTATGCAGAAAGCTTTGTGTGTTACTTTGGTGAACAATTTATGACCGCACTAAATACCCTGAGCATTCTGGCGGTGTGCGTGTAACAGGCAGTACAGAATGTAATGAGACTTCAGATCAACTTAAAGAAAATGAACATGCAGTACATGTAAGGAATTTTTAAAAGAGAGTTGTGATAATAGATGGGCATTTCTTACATCTGTTGTCCCGTAAGATTTCTGCACACAAGGTGTAGCACCCCCTCCCAAGTGTTTGCTTTCAGAAGTTCTCTTTTCTCGTTTAATGAATTACATTCATATTCTACTTTGCCCCAAAGATGATATAAAATAGAGATTCCCTGGTTACATTCGAATGAGGATGGGATGGGATATCTTTGGCTGAAAGAGTGTGGTTGGCTCAAAGGCGACATTCAGTTTCTATTATTCAGTATCCATTATCACCAAAAGGGCACCAGAAAAGGAAAGTGGCAATATTTCAGAGGCTGTTTGGGATTTCTGTACTCTCAATATATTTGTTACCTCAAAAGGCTGCTCAGAAGAACTCCCAGAGCTGAGTAAACCAATGGACAGAGGTTCACAAGGCATGTTAGTGCAAATGAAGCCCCTCTCTTTGGACCATAAAACAAGGCTTATGAGGTTGCTTTGAAAGCTAGCTGTGTTATTTGTACACATGTGTGCAGGACAGCCAATTTGCCTCCCTGGTCGTCCCGTTAGAAGTGGGGTTATTATGTGTGCAGACACACACAGGCATCCAGGGACAGCTTTCGACAGCTGTCCAAATCTTGCGAAAGATGGAGTGGGTGTAATGCTTCAAAGCAACGGGCTTTGTTTGTGCAAGGGCCACTTTGCAAAACACGCCTTTGGAATGCTTTGTCCGTTCTCAGCAGCTGCAGTTAGACAGGCTGAAATAGGGCCCTCTTGCTTTTCTGGCTTTGATTCTTTGAAGATGTTGTCTTACAAAGCTTCTGTGCTTCTCTTCCAAACCAAAGCCAGACTTAAATTTCGTCTGTTTGGGGGCCTTTTATGTAGGGCCTTTTGCCACCAATGTGCTTTAATGAAACTTGGCTCAATCTGTTTCTATGAGCTCCTGATTAGCTCTCAGAGGCAAGAGAGTTTTTGCTCAAAGCTCTGAGCCCCAATTTACATTCACTGACCTTTTTACACAAATCTGAATGAACCCTTTCTTTAACGCTTGCATGTTAATTTGAAGGTATCATAAAGTCAAATTGGGTTATTTGATTGCTGGACCTTTGTATACCTTCCCAATTGCTGGTTTGTGGGGCACAAACCATTCAAACCAGTTTGATCAGACCTGGCGGAAAGAAGATAGGATTTTCCAAGTACTATCTTGTTCTTGGACATAGTTTCTAAATAGCAGTTGCAAGTTGTTGTGGTGATTTTAATTGGTGCCCAAGAGATCAATTAAGGCCAGATTTTCCTTCCAATTGGATCTGTTTTAACCATGATAATTCATTCATGTATATTGACCCTTGAAATAAATATTAACTGTGCATTTTGAGAGGCCATGGCTGGGTGCCATGATTCATAATTTAGCTTTGAAAATTAATATTGTAATTTATACTGTAATCCTATCTATGTCTATTGAGAAATAATTCTTATTGAGTTCAGGAAGTGCTATTCCCAAGGTCAATATGTGTAGGGTAAGTAATCAAATAACTCAGCCTGTAAGGGCACCAACTTTAGACCTTTTCTTCAGATATTTGGTTCAGTATTTCAAATGCTAAACTTGACATTTGGTGGGAGATTTTAAATACAGCGGATTGGTTCTTTTTTCATTGGGATAATTCTGCAACATATTCTGCATTGAATTACGTTCAGGTATTGCTACTGACCAGGCAAATTTGTTCAGTTGCATATAGCATACTTTTGGTGGATTAGAATTGCCTCTAGTTTTTCTAAGCCATGTTCCCCCTTTTTCTTTTCATCCTATCATGGCTATAGCCAAGCTTTGAAAAGGTGGGTGGGCTTCAAATGCTGTATTTGCAAGGCTGTATCACAAAAAATAGGACTATTGCATCCACTTCTACAAATCCATGGGCAGGTTATAACCTTTGAAGAGATTCCAAGTGGATCAAGCAAATGCCCCTAATTTTATTTGCATATATTTGAAAACCATCTCCCCCAAGAGGACAGACTGTTAAGCTTGTTTTTTTAAAAACATGTATGGCTTGAGTGAGTGAGGAGCAGATTAGCAGACCTCCATGGAGGAAGTCTTGAAATTAATTCTGGCTGTTTAATGCAGTTAAAATAAGGCACAACCTTTGGCCACAGACAGGAAGGGAGACCTACCCTCCAATCTGTCTGCTTGAACAGAGATAGCCGACTTGCCGTGACAGATTATTGATGTAGGTCACAGGGAGAGGACAACCAAGTACAAACTGTCCAGAAATGACATGCCTCATTTCTTTTCCTGCTCCCTTCCTTTGCTGGCAAGCTGTTCTAAGTGTGGATAAACTCACAGTGTATAAAAATGCAACGGTGCTAGGTGGCATTTCCCCAATCTTCCCTTCTATGTGTTGAGTTCAAGTGTATTTCTTTTCCTCCATATTATGTCCCCTTATGTGATGGTTGAATAGGAAAAAAAAAAAAAAAATCACACCGTAGTGATTCTTGGCTGGTTCCAAGAAACTAAACAGAGTCAGACCTACTTAGAATTAGGATGGGAGACTGTCAAGGAACCTCCATTCCAGTCCATCACAACCCACCATTGAATGTCCTCAATATGGAAATGCCATTTTCGGTGGCAACTCCATCTTCTCCCTAACATGTATTTCAGTGGAGCTACTTGAGTTGAATTTGATGTAGAACATAAGAAGACTATGATGCTATCATTAAAAATGTTTGTCTGAATGTCAGGGGCAGCCCCCATGATATGGAATCTAAAGTCTCGTATTACTGGGAAAAAATGATCTGGACAGTCAAATATAGTTCTCATTGGAAACGATCATACTTTCGACTCATTGATTTTAGTGGGACCTAAGTTTAACTAGCCCCAATAAGTGCCACAACCTAGCCAAAAGCAAAGCAGAGTTGGATTTGTTTAATCTTTGGATAGGAGACCACTAGGAAATTTCAGAGCTGTAGGCTTGAGAGAGAACTGAAGGGAAAAAAAGAAGGAAGGAAGGAAGGAAGGGAGGGAGGAAGGAAGGAGGAAGGAGGAAGGAGACAAGCCACTTCCTAACTGTTGGCAATAAAAGTGAGTTTTTCCTCTCACTCCATGGGCAGAAGCAGGGCAGGGCAGCTTTGTTCTCCGTCGTGCAAGGCTGACTTGCCTTTGCTCTGTGTGAACGGAAACAACAGATATAAAGAAAGCCTCGTCTGTCAGTGATCTTATTCCAGCAGGCTAGGTTACATTCCTTTGTGGGCAGCTAGCTCTAATTCACACCTCCATGCTAATTCTGATTTAGGTCTGTGGGCTGCCATAACCCAGCCAATGCTTATCACCAGCATGGCTTGTGCCAAGATGCTGCTGCTTCTTCAAAGGCTGTGAGAGGTGGCCCATAGATCTCAAGGTTCCTAATGCAAATGCCTTTTTCTCTAAAGACTGTTGAATTTTCATGAGCAGTGGTTACCTTTACAGAGGGAGTGGGCAACTTCTTCTGTTGGGAGATAAATGCTTGTCCAGACACAGGCAGTCTTCACTGCTCTGGATATCAAGCCTGTCTCTTACTCAGATGCTTCTCTTCTACACAAACCAGATGGTTGGGGACCTGGTTTCTAGCTAACCTCTGTACTGACACCTTGCTTTTTCTATGCACTTTTTTTTTGGTACGTGTGTGTTTAATGGGAGAACATTTGCACCTGTGCCACCCAGTACAGCCTGTTTGAATAATAGGTTTAGCACTTCAACAAATGATTGCTTAGGCAAGAGTCTCTCAACCTCAGCTGCGTGGGGAATTCAGGGAGTTGAAGTCCACCCATCTTAAACTTGCCAAGTTTGAGAAACACTGCTTTAGAAGCTGACGAGAAGCGTTTGCGAAATACTTGGAAAAGAAGAACATGCCCAGTGTCACAGACTAAGAAAAGATGGATATGGAATCTGAGTAGCTAATCTCTCACATCTCCTGTAGCAACAGCATTTCACATATTTCAGGAGACAAACTATGGAGTCTGAGAAATGCAGAGCTTGCTCAAGTCAGGAAGTTGAACAGAAAGCAGTGCAAAGGTCTGAATTCCAAACACACATGATCTCAAATAAGGTCCACGTCAGCAAGGTTCTCCCCAGTTCACGTTCTAGTTCCATAAACAATTTCCTGTTTTCCTCTCATACCTAGAAAGGAATTAAACATCTTTTCATCCTCTCTCACATCCCTTTGAGCTCCTGCTATGGCCTAGTCTCCCGTTATTGTTATCTCTGCTTTCCTAGCTGCTTGCCAAACCATAGAAATGGAAGGGGGTATTGAGGCCATCCAGTCCAACCCCTGTTAGTGCAGGGATCTAGACTGAAGCTCTCAGATAGTGGGCATTCAGCTTCTGCTTGAACGCTTTCTGGTCATTGGTTCTACTGTTGAGCTATGACTAATAGCTCTTACTATTAGGCTGGCTCTGATATTCCACTCCTAGTGCTACAAAAAGGGGGATGGATATAGTAGCTGCCATCTGAGAAAGGCCAGCTGGCCATCCATTCTCTCCAAAGTGATGGTTCTTTTCTACTCAGTGTTGGAAAAGCATTAGTATATTTACACTGCTGAGGTCCCATCCAAGGGAGCTGGTGGAGAAGAAGCTGTTGTAGCTCCTAATTTGTGACTGATGATGAGAAATGAATTCCTTGTTCAACATGCACACCATGAGCTACAGGGAGTAGCGAATGAGCTTCTTTAACTCATGTCATTAACATAATTTGCATGTCCATTTTAAAAAGATGGTTGAATGCTTGTTGCTGTTAGATGGCACCATATGTGCTGGGTTCTTCTGAAAAGGTTGCTTCTAAAAGGTACAACCTTAATCAGCTTTTGAGTAATGGTGATGTATAAATGTAGAATAGTTGAGGCCAAATTCTTTTGTAAAATCTCATGCGATTGTTTTCCTCTCTTTTGCACTGAGGGGGAGTTAAGGAACAACATTTTGTAGTTCCTAAGTGACCCGTTGCATGGCTTATAACTCATGAAATCCCATTGCCATAAGCCCTGCCTTATCCACTTCGGAAATGTGACCCTTGGTGTGCTACAAAACACCTGCTGTGGTCCTCAAACTACCAGATGCTGTGCAGTCCTGGCCTATAGACAGAAGGTTAAAATATCAATATTGCCGCACTGTGCATCAGATTATAGATGAAGTGTCCCTTTAAATGCACAGGAAAAGCAAGACCTACTCATATGTATGCATATATTGTGTTTGTTATTGCATTTACATCCCACTTTTTCTCTGGAACTCAAGGCAACATCCATGGGTGTATCCTCCTTTGATCCCCAGAGCAACAACCTGGGAGCCAGCTGGGTTGAGAAATAACCCCAAGTCATCCAAGGAGCATTGTGGTCAAAGGCACACTTGGGCCTTCTGTAAAGTCCAACACGGTAACCACAACACTGGTTTTACCAGTAGGAAGCAGTGTTGACACTGACAGGCCAATTTGTGTAATCACAAGGAATGTTTGTTTATTAGATTTCTAAGGCTGCCCAATTCAGCAGTGACGCTGGGTGGCATACAGATTACAAACCATATTACGTTCCAAAGAATCCAAGGTTGATTATGTTAGGGGGAACAAGTGAGCACCATAAATGTACCAAACATCCTCCAATCCAGGTGGGCACACGCACCCCAACTGAGCCCAGGACCTGAGGAAAAAGCTAGGTCTTCAAGACTCATTGAAAAGCTAACAAGACCCAGGTTATTTGAACCTCCAGGGGGTGGGGTGGGGGGCTATTGCAGAAGGTAGACACTGCAACCAAAGGGGGAAATTGTCAAGCCTTACAAAGATCTTAGGTCAGTGTTGTCCAAACCTGGCCACTTTAAGATGAGTGGACTTCAACTCCCAGAATTCCAGTCCACTCATCTTAAAGTGGCCAAGTTTGGACAACACTGTCTTAGGTAAAGAACTGTGTCAGTGAGAACACTGAGCAAACATTCCAGCTTTTTGACTTAAGCCTCATTCGCATCAAACGGTGACCTTCTTTGAACCAATGGCTACCATTCACAAAGAAGAATGCCATCTGTCTAGGGTCCTGCTCTGAAATGTTGCATCTTGGCTGTGATTTTAAAAACAAGCCAAGGGAATGAAAACCTTGAACTCTGAGACTGAACGTTATGCCCTGTGTAGTTGTCAGAAGATTACACAAATTTTTGGGGAAAGGAAAAAGAAAAAAAAAAGAAAAGAAAAGAAAACCCTTTGGAATGAGCTCAAAATGGAACAAAAGAAGGCTTGGGGTGTTAAAATAGGAAAGAATGAAGTGAATTTCTCTAGTGCCTAAACTTGTTGCTAAGAGACGTGTTAAATTAAAGGAGGGAGAATAGAGAGGGTGAAAGAGCAAGGAAAAGAGAGACTAAAATAGTAACTGCTAGTTAAGGACTAAGAATGTAGCAATATTTTCTGGGGAAGAAGAAGAAAAAAAAATGTTGTGCCCCTCAGTTTATGCTGCTGTGTCTGGAACTGTTTATTTGTTTGAGTGTTTGGAGAAATGGTTGCTTGCGATGGTCATGCATCAAGGGTTATAGTTAAGTACATTCCATTCCTAAATTCCAGGGGTGGAGGTTCATTGCCCTCTTGTGAGCGCACACATTTCCCTGGGCGCAAAGCAAACTCTTGTATGCAAATGAATTTTCCTGGAGTGCCTGTAGGTCTTTTTTCCTCCCTCCTACTCTCCAGCATGGCAGGTAAAAAAATGGATGTTCCAAGTAACCCCTCCCATTTCTTTCTTTCTTTTCTTTCTCTACCAGCCTGGAAAGTTACTGTAATTCTTCCCTAGAGAGGCATAACGAATATGTGAAGGAGCAGATTTTTTTTCAAACTGCGTGCTAATGCAGTTCCAAAATTAACAGGAGAATGTCCAAGCCAGGTGTTTGTCTGATCTATTACAGAAGTTCACTGTTGTGGAATTTTCACTTGCTCAGCCCAGGATCAGAATGTATTAGTTGCCAAGTCAGGGGGAAAAAAAGAAAGGGAATTCAGGTTTCGGTGGTGCATAGTAAGAGGAGTAGAACTAGAGTGGCCCAAGACACATCAGTTTTGGGTGTAAACGCGCAAAAGAATCAAATGATACTAAACGAATAGGCCATCCTTCATATTCTTATCACACATCAAGGTATTTGCATATTAAACATAGAAGATTTATAACCTTTTGATGCAGATGCTGGGAGGATGGATGGACAGACAGACAGATGGAATAAAAGATATTTTTCTTGCATGCAGTACTTTTCAAATGCACCTTAGATTTTTATTTTCCCGTACAGGCTTAAGTCAAAGTCAATTCTGGGAGTTGGTCCACTCATCTTAAAGTGGCCAAGTTTGGACAACACTGTTTTAGGTAAAAAACTGTGTCAATGACTTTGACTTAAGCCTGTATGGGAAAATAAAAATCTAAGGTGCATTTGAAAAGTACTGCATGCTAGAAAAATATCGTTTATTCCATCTGTCCATCCATCCATCCATCCATCCATCCATCCATCCTCCCAACATCTGCATCAAAAGGTTATAAATCTTCTATGTTTAATATGCAGGAATACTACGAAAGTTCTTGTTTCCAAAGAGAAAATTGTTATCTACTGAACGAGTATATTTTGGCCTGACCATACAATAAATCTTGTTCTTGCAAGATTTTTTCAGGCGATATCCACTTTTTGTCTATAGTATTATTTATTAGTTATGTAAACTCATGGAAGAACAGGATTTAAAATACACAAATGATTTAAAAAATCCTCTCCAAAAGCAGGAAGTTGTTGCTGCCTATAAACAACTCCAGGACTAAGGAAGGAATTGTCCTTAATTATTTCTGGAGTTGTTGATAAAAAACAATTACTTACTTCCAAAATCCCCTAGTTCTTTCAGCACCTGGTTCTAGGAAACCAACAGCAAAAGATGAGTGACATTATAACCATCTACTTACATCTGGATAATAATCCATGGTGGGAACCAGATGCTCGATGAGGACCTCCAGGGATCCAGAAATAAGATTCCCATCCTGATAAACAGGGTCGCCATTCCTCTCGCCTGTGTCTGGTTGCACCTGTCCCCTACATCCCGTCCCAAGCATGCTGGAAAATATTGGTGTCTGTGGCATAGTTTCCTGTAAAAGCAGAGGAAGCAACATGAAAGAAAAGGAAGCAATGTGAATGTCCTAGAATGGCATGTCTTTGGGTCAAGCCTTGTTAGGAAGAAATGCCAACTTGATCTTATACACCATCAAGGTTGGCTTATTCCTTTGGAATCAATGGACTGATGCATGACCAGGAGCATAGAAGCAAGCTATGTGCTCTTGCTGTGAGGGATCATTCTGGAAACTATGGCAGACAAATCTAGAAGCTTGGCTCTCACAAGCCTTTGGTTGTGATTTAATTAAGGGCAGGCCCATGATCTTACTTGGCTGGCAGGATAAGATTTGTCTCACAATGAAAGGATTAAAAAACAACCAGTGTAACTAGAAAGAAAATGATTACAGAGGAATAAGTCCAACACGCTACATTTAATCTCTTACTGCCAATATATTCATGCTTACACACAACTACACCCTTTTTGTTTTAATAGGGTAGGATGCATTAATTGCAATTGTTCATAAGTCTAATCCTATTAAAAGAAAGCTCCCAAATCAGTTAAAAACTGATAAATACAATTTAAGAGCCCGAAAGAATAGAGTTGCTTTAAATCAATGTGCATAAAAACTTTAACAGTGAGTATAATTTAGGAGACAATTTCAGGGTTATTTAGTTCCTAGATTTTGTTCAATGCTTAGCTCTCCAGGTGTGACATGGGAGAAGATGCCTCTTTGCTCAAATGTGTTCAGTCTAAGCTGGCTGGAAGGATGCTCACAGGAAAAAAATGTCTCTTTGGTCTGTCAATACTTCCTCTCTATTCTGTTTCATCAATTTGAGATCTGAACAGCAGCATCTTTCATTAGCTCAGGGCTCTTGACTTATGATCCATTCTAGGAAGGCTGAAAATCCAACTGTTAGCCATGCCCTGCTGCTAACTAAGGAGTAGGCATTTTGAGAAGCAATCGGTGCCTGGAACATAGGCCACACCGTTGCCAAAGCTAATCTACCAGAAGCTAGACACTATTGAGGAAAAAACATGCAGGAACATAAAACACTTTCTCTAAGCTGGTCAGAAGCAGGCAAGATGAAACAAAGGCTTAATCGTAAAATAATAACATACAGTTGAGAACTGCCTTACATGTTTCTGCTTGTTCATGTAGAACAACATGCCTGCTCTTGAGCAAAGAGTAGAGATCTGTTGTTTTTTTCCCCCTACTATTGTACCTCTTGGTTCCATCTAGTGGTCATCCAGATTTTTGTAGCCCAGGTCTGTTAGTGTTATTCTTCTCCTCAACTGTCTTACTAAATTGTGCAACAATCCAGAGTTATAAATATCAGCATTGGGAAAGCAAAACTGCATGCAAGGTAAAGAAAAAAGAAAAAAAAATCAAGTTGCTATGGTTTGCTTAGAGTATAGCTACCACTAAATGCAGATGTCAAAGCGTTTTCAGTGTCAAGCCCTCCATATGGTTTCTCAATAGCTTGTGTTTACCATCCTGAATTTTCAAGGTTACTAAGCTGTACATTAGGGAACTGCTAAACAAATATATCAGAAGCTGCTCTGGTAACATCAGCTTCCTTCATTTGTTCCATGACAATTCTTCCATTCTCCATGAATGCTTCACTGTTTGACATTTATATTATCGTTTCTGAGAGGTTTATCATTGCCAGCGACTGAAATCTCCAGCAAATTAGTTCTCAGAACTTAAATAATTGAGGCCCAGAGCTAAAGAGGTGAATTTTGATTTTCAGTTACTATACAGTTCCTTGTCTTTGCATTGCCTGATCGTAGACTCATTCTGTCCCTTTTTCCTCTGGATTTGCTCTCCTTAGTTCTCTAGATCACTGGCTCTCAGTTACTCGTACAAGTAAAGTCTCCTTTTATCAAGCTCTACTTCTGATCATGTCACAGATATGTCCATGTAGTCATCTGAGCCACAAAAGAGAAGTGGTTTGACATTGTCTTCTTCTGGAAAGCTTTTCCAACTTCCCAGTCTGGCCCACAGCCCTGGAATATCCTGTCAGTCCAACTGTTAACCAGCTCTGATGCAGCTTAGCATTTCAAGATCAATCAAGATGGATGGGGAAGTGTTGCTACCTACCTGAGTTTAATTTCTTAAGTCCCACCAACCACTCTTTCAAAGAACCTGTGTCTCATCACGATAGAAACAAAAGGCTTCACCTTTTCCCAAGAACATTAATATTCTTAGAGGCTTTCTGTCATCAATTAGAACTACTACTTTTGATAGTTTTTGTTTCCCTCCCAAGCCCCTTATTTCTTTGATATCCAATCACTTCTTTGTCTGAATCCATCATTTCCTAAACCTGCTTCTTCACATGTCTATCTGTATTTCTCTTTTGTAGCCAATAGCAGGAGGATAATTTTTTGCCTTCTGATATTTCAACAGTTTAACCAGTCACTGTTGGAGATGTTATCATCACAAGATTCTTTTATTAAGCTAATCTGGATAAGTCTCTGCCCACCTAGGCACTATTTCTATTCTCCTGCAACACTAGATGCTTTTTTAAAGTTAGGATTTACATTTCTTGGAACTGAAGCTCCTACAGGCTTAAACATTTTTTAAAATTAAACATTTTGCCATGCATATTTTGCACTTGTCCAGATAGATGGCAGCATCTAGCTGAGAGTCACTGATCAAGAACACTAAACAGGACTGGCCCTGGTGACTGTTTCATTGGGGGACCATCCTGAAAATCCAGGCTGTAGGTTAAACTGGGAGGTCAGCACAGAATCCTAGAAGAAGACAATGCCAATCCATTTTCATATAATGTTAAGAAAACAGAATGGAAGTGTCCATATAAATCACCAGGAGTTAAACTCAACTCAGAGATGGCTTTAATTTATTTTATGTCTATGTGATATGGCATTTCACATCTTCTGTGATGGTAGGAGACTGTGTAAGGTGGTACCCATAATTCCTTGCAACCCATCCAGGTGAATTTAAACAAAGTAGATAATGAAAAATCAACCTCACCCTGAAAGCAAACAGACAAGAGTTTATGGATCTTTCTTGCAAAGTTTAAATATGGAGTTAGGTAACTCAAGGTTATCTATTAAGGAAAAAATAATAATTCTTGCTTTCTCTCTAAAGGGGCTTAAGTCAAGTTGGCAGTTGGTTGGGCATCAAAGTCCAAGAGATGTAGAAGAAGTTAAAGGAGTCTCAGACTCCAGGACTCCTTTCTTTGCAGTTATGGAGAAGGAGGAAAAACACTGCCAAAATCAAAGCAGAAATGCTACAACGTATAAGATGTGGAACGAGGACAGAAATACAACATGTGTTGGTAATGCTTTGCTGTGCAAAGCAGCAATTCCGAGGTCTCTTCCCTTTTAAGGCAGCTTCTTACAGTCATCCTTAATATTTATCCAGCTATTTGAGACTTTGTCTCTGTTCACTCAACCCTCAGCCCTGATGCTAAGAGACGGCATTAAAAAAAAGAAAGAAAGGCTCAAACAGTTAAAAATAGATCTTGTACATCTCGTCCAACAGATCCTGTGTGGCTATTTACAAATTAGGACAAGAAATGTTCCTAATAGTAAACAGGAGCATTTTTCCTGCAGTTCAGTCCAATGTTTGCCATTTCAATGTTTGGGAGTGATTCATGAGAACTGGAATTTGAAGACAGAATGTACAGCAGTTAAATAAAATCTAATTGAGGAATGAGACTGGATGATTATAAGCCAAAGTGCTTCTGTGGTAATTTTCAGTGGCGTTTCGTAAATTTAGTCACAAGGCATCGTTTGAGGAACACATGACAGTTTGACAACGGGCTAGAAGACGCCTTGACTTTGCTTAGCGTGCAAGTTATTTGGGAGTTCGCTTTGTCCATTTAAGGTACACGGCAGGGATTTTTGATGGGCTGCTAAGGTATACAGACCACTAATCTAGATGCATGCCCAAATTATAGATGTCTGGGAGGGAGGAAAACCTCCTTCTCCTCCCTTCCCCATTCTAGCAGGGGTCATGCTCACACGAAACTGGCAAGATCAGGACTGGTGAAAGGAAGGGCTTCTTCATATAAGAATGTGAAGGTGGACAACGCACAGAGTGTTCCAGCCCAGAATGGTAGTCAGCCACGTGTGCCCCTCCTTGCACTATTCCTTTCCACTCTCATATACGTTTCTCCATGCCACTCTCCCACTGATCCTTGACATTCTGGGCCCTGTCAGCACGCTGCAGACAAATGGGAATGGGCTTTTTTTTTTGACTGGGGGGAGAATTTTCTTAGTCGACCCCCCTCCCTCAATATATTTGTACTCCTACAAACCTTGGTTTTGCTTTGAGCTTGCTGACATTTTCTTCTTGTTTGACAGGAGCAACGTTTTGACTACCGACCGACTAGAATTGTTCACTGACAAAGATGGGTCTGTAAGCGGCTCTTAGTACTGACAGCTCAGAGCAACAGTATACAGAAGAGGCTGATGTCAGACGGACCACACAGGAAGGCTATTCCTTTCATAGCCAGTAGGTTTCCCAGATGCAGAATTACCTAGGTGGCTATTGTTGAAAACAGAAGGCAAGATACATCTCGGGCCTCCTCCAGCAGGTACTATAAAGATACCCTTAACCCATGCAGAAATTCAAGTGACTTCATGGATGCACCCATGCCATTTTCTTGGCTATAAGATAGAAGTGGTCTACTATTAGATTTTTAAAAAAAATTCCCAGTCCAGCTTACAGACTCCCTGGCTGGCTTCTCATCCAAGGGCTTATGAGCCCAGATAAAACCAGCCAGGTTCTGCCACCTGCTGAGGGTCACACTTACATCCAAGAAGGATCACAAGAATATTCTGAAAGCAGAATCCCACTCAAGCAGGTGATGCTGAACAAGTCAACTAGGCGTTTTTCAAAAGGAGTGAGCGACAGAGTGGTGGTAGGACGTTGGATTTAGACCAAAACCACCGCCAGCCATTGAGTGACTCTGGGCCAGGCACTCTTTCCCAGCCCAGCCTACTTTGCAGGGTTGTGGTTGTGAATAAAACTGGAGGAGCCATGAGCTCCTGAAGGAAAGGAAGAACATACATTTAGCCAACATGTAAATAAGAAACGTAGGGGTGGGGGAAGGCAAAATGTCATACCACCACCCTGTACGTACACAAGCCTCTAGTCTATCAAGAACAACACTTGCATAATCTCATCCCGTCATTGGTGCAATATATCTTAATTATTTTGCTTTCTTCAAATATAATGGAAACCCAAATATTTCTCAGACTACATGCTAGAAGATATCTAAACATCCTAGTACCTTTACTAAAGATTGTTGGCATTCTTAATGCTGTCCATATTACATGTGAAGGGATAGGGATTCTGATCAGCAGCCTGGGATGAGCAAGCTTAGCCTGCTTCCTACTTGGGTTCAACTTCTGTTGTCTTCCCTCCCCAGAGAATTTCTTCTCATATGGCTCAAAAGAAAAGTCTGTTTAACTGGCACTCATTGTTTAATCTCTGGGAACTGTCCAAGGCTGTCTTTTACAATGTCCCCTGAGATGAAACTGGGCACACGTTGCTTAGCACGTGTGACAAGCCGTAAGCGTGGTTTACCAGCCAGTGTGCCAACTTGTGCCCCTGTAACTAGGAAAACAGCCATCTGTGGTTTGTTTTAAGCATATTCTTATAGCAGGAGCCTAGCTGATCAGCAAACCTCTCCGTTTTCAGGGTAAGGCAAACCACAGGGACAATTTCTGATTAGTTGGGTCTGGCAATGAAGATTATATTTATTTTAATATTGCAATTGCTTTGAAATGTTCATCTGAATTCATTGGCAATTTTTGAATTCATTTTGAGCCATGGGCATGGAGTCAGTGGCTTCAAAGCTACAGGGAAATGGAGCTACATCTTTCATTTTTCTATGTCTGGGTTAATGAACAAACACCTCCTTGCCCCAAGGAGCTTGCAATCGTTCCAAACATTTGGGAGGGGCAACATTAGACAGAAAAGTTGAGAACAGTGGACTATTTGGCTCCTTTTAATTGACTGTTCAATTCAGTATAGGACAATTAGGCTGTGTTCCCTCACCGGCTTCACAAAACTAGGCAGCGAAAGTTGGAGAAGTGCATAAAAGAACAACATCCGTGTGCAGTTGCATGCAAGTTATTTTTCAGGAAGCAGAGCGAAATGCACAAAAATGGTGCATCCAATTAAAAGTTAGGAAGCGTTTGCGTAAAAGAGCTCTGGCATGTTAAGAATGTTTGCACCAGGGTGCTTCAAAAATGTTTGTACACCTTCCCATATTGAGGCTAAAAGTCCCTGCACTTGTTATGTCTGTCTTGCTGTCAAGAGAGGAGCGGAGCTCCCAGAATGCGGCTGCAGCTATCCTCTTTCTAAATAAAACCGTTCCAAGGAGGGTTTTCACTGCCTCCAAAGTACTGAGAAGTACTGTTATTATGTTTATTTACACAACAGCAGCCAAACACTAAACCAAACCAGAAAGGGCAGTTTGAAGCAGGAATGAAACATTCGCTTGACGGAATCTGACAAAAGAAAGAGAAATTCAGTCTCTGTTGAGTATTCGAGCGACTACTTTTCCCATCGCAGCCAGAACAATTAGCAATATCCACACAAATGACTTTTAACAACTTGCCCATAGTAGATGAGATCAACCAAGTGTTTTCATTCAACTTTTCTCCAGACTAGCAGAGTTTAGGATATTACTGGCTCGCCTTTGGAAAGGCAGCGGAAAGGAAGGGAAAGAGCAACAAAGGCAGGATTCAGAAGAAAAAGAAATCTTTCTTACCCTCATTGTTTTCTGGAGTATGTACATACGTTTTCTGGCATGTATAATCCTGTTAGCCAGGCATTGTAGGTTCAGCCTGAGAGGAGAGGAATGAGAGAGGAACTCTCCCCGTCCAGCAACTCTTCCCGCCAGCTCAGATCTAAAATAACAAAGCTTGCAAGCATGCCATTTCCAGACTGGCTCTGACGTCAGCAGCTGGCTGAGCACGCTGTTGGCTGAGCAGAGGCTTGTCAGATTCAAAAGGAGTGCTGGTTGACCCCATCTGTCTTTTGTGCCAACCTTGGAAAAATAACACCGATCCTCGGCTCTCCTTTGGCAAGAAACAGGTTGGGACGCCCTGCAATCCTGCTCTGTGCCTTTCCTTGGGTTTTTGCTTGCTCAGAAACCTGAGGACGTGATGGCAAAGAAAAATAACCCAGTTGCCTGGAAGTTACGTATGTAAAGGAACTTTGGAAGATAGTCTTGCAAAGTTTCTTAAAAAAGAGGTCATAAAAGCCATCACATGGCTAGCTTCCTCCCTCTTATATTCACTGCAATAAGTAGTTTCATAAGCAGAAAACAGGTAAGCTTCTGCCCAGGTTGCCCACAATTTAAGCAAGCCACAGTAATCAGACTTTGCCATATTAGTGTGGTGTAGTGGTTCAGATCCTGGGATATGAACGGGGAGACCCAGGTTCTAATCCTCCCTTGGGCATGGAGGCTGACTGGCTGACTTTGGGCCACTTGTTGGCTCTTAGCCCTAGATTGGGAAACTTAAAAACATCTGGACCCATGTGGGAGATCATGGCTCCTAACTTTCATCCTGCAGTGGATTCCTCGGGGGTTCTAAGTATAAGATGTTCTACTAAGTCAACAACAACAACAAAAACTGCAGCTCAGATCACAAATTCCTTGTAAACATACAACTTCAGCTAAAGAAAACCAATAGATCAACAGGTGTAACCTCAGCAATATTCTGACAATAACTGTTGTGAATTAGATTTGATAAATCATGCCTGAACTGAAATTTGTGACATCGTTAAAGACGAAGACGACAATACTCAGAAGTGCAAAAAGCCAGTGGTGGCAAAATGCTGCCGATACGTTGAAAGTAGTTGAAGAAAGGGAGGAAGGCAAGAGAGATGGAGGAATATTTCCCCAGTCAGTGCTGAGTACCAAAGAAGTGGGGGTGGGGTGGGGCGAGAGAGAGACAAGGATATATAGCTCCACAGGCCTTGCTGGGAAACTTGAGAGTTGCAGTGAAATGGGAGGGACAAGAAATACATTTAATAGACGGAATCAGTTGAAACTTTAGTGCAAATATTAATGCAGAAAAATAAAACAAGGAACAGTTGGAGAGAGAAGATATAAAGAACAGATGGCATTAATACACAAAAGAACTGTACAAAAATGACAAATATATGTGTTTGCCCACATGTGTGTGTGCATATATATATGTACACACACGGAGACACACATATGCGTCTGTATACTCATTGTCCAGAAATTAATTAAATGCAACAGTCTTAGCTTGCAGTCATCTTTTTTTCTTTTTCTTTTTTGCCCCCTTGCATATTAAAACTCTGAGCTGTTGGGCTGGGTGTGGCCACCTCTTTTCCCTTGCTCGGCCTGTCTGCATTACGCTAGAAAAGACACCAGGAGGTTGACGGAGTTCCCAGGGACAAATGAAGGCACAAAAGATGAAGCATTTTATCATGCTTTCCCTCAGCTGTATATGACCCTGTATTTTGCCCAACATCCATGTTTTCTGGGAGACAGATCAGAAGTGGGCTGGCTCTGCCTCTTCTTCCTGGGATGTTTTTCAGCTTCCCCATCTAGCCTACATCCCTTGGATTGTCTGGTGGTCTCTCATCCAACACCCTGAACCTGTTAAACTTTTAAGCCAAGGAGAAAACTTTGAAAACGGTAGGTGTAATGCAGATTATGGATCATGCTGGAATACAGGAAAAGGAAAAGTAAGGTAAGTACAGGATGTAAGAAGGGCCTTCAAAACTCGTGCTCTCCTTCTTCCCCCACAACATCCCACATTCTATCACTCCATGTTCATTAGTGATGGGACAAAACAGCATTTTGAGGCACCACTTTTAAAATAAGGCAAAGTTCATCCTAACTTCCCCATTACTTGGGTCCCCTGAGGACCCTGAAATTATTCCTGCTTAAGCCCCACTCCACTAATTTTAAGGGGCTGAAATCCAGCTCATTGGGTTTATTCAGAAATGAGGGCTGAGTTCCACACACTTACACCCAGAGAAATGTGCCAAAGACAGGAACTTTAGTGGGTGGCTCAGGTGTGCTGAAAGTTGCCCAAAATATTTACAACAGGTTTGAAATACAACAGGTGTGAAATACCACTAGAAGATATTTGGAGTGGTACTTGGTATTCACCATTTAGCTACATTTTGACTTAACCTTAGGTCAAAATTGTCAATTGTTTTCTGTGCCTTGATGAAATTCACTGTGTTAGTGAATTTTGCTTGTAAAAACTTGTATATTTGAATGTAATTAGATGCCCCTTAGCGATGTGCACTGCTGAATTCTTGGGGTGCTTTGTGTAGCTCTGATAAATAACCATGACTCACTAGCACAAAGTAAAGAAGGACTTATCTGCTACATAGGCTTGTTCTAAAGAAACCTTGAAAAGAAAGACCCAGTTATGATTAACTTTTCATCTTGAATGTTCCTGGTTGGATAAGGACACAATTGCCTGTTGTTCTTTCCTCTGGCTGTGTAAAGGTCAGGGCTTTCAGTTCCACCAATACTGTGGCTTTTCTTAACTTTGTGGGTTGATAAGAAGAAGGATTTTCAAGCGAGATGGGGAATGAGACCAACGGATGTTTTCTTCACAATGACTTCTATGTCCTTGGCTTGCTGTTGAAATCAGTTGGCCAAAATTTGTCCTATCCACACCTCCATGACTTTCTCCATGTGGTTCTTCTGTCCACCTGCCTTATTCTAAAGCTGTAGATACAAGGTACAATAAACACCAGGCACAGGAAACTTGTGGGGATTATTTGAGGCTATTATTATACTGGTAATAATAAAATATCACTCCCTGGATATTTTTCTTAGCTCTCCCTGGAAAAAGCTAGAGATTAAACTGGAGTATTTCTGATCCAATTCACAGCTGAGTCATTCAGCTTAAATAGTCCCATAATGAGATGAAAAAGATTTACATGGCTAAGGAAAGAAGCTCAATGATGATGATGATGATGATGAAGGAGAAGAAGATGGTGATGGTGATGATGATTTGAGTCAGGGTCTTTGTTATTTGGGACAGGTTACTTATTGATTTGTTTAATTCAATTGATAGAGCTGCTCAGCTCTCTCTACTCTGGATGGATTACCATAAATACAACCATTAAAAAAAATAATGAACAACTCCAACAAGATGGTATGAGCTGATTAACGTAACAAAGACCAAAAAGAACAATGTTGTCTCAGGGCTTGGGGGAAGAACCAGGTTTTCAAGGCTTACTCAAAGGATGGTAGGCTATGATATTGTGAGGTAAATAACTAAGGATGAATAAGAAAGAATATAACATGACCTATGGATTAAATTGTAGATTGGTTATGCCAGTTAATATATTTTAAGCACACTTGTAGTGGCAACTGATATCTAAGCATAGTTCAGGTGGCACTATGGTCCAGTTCTCTATGTTATCTTGACCTGAGGCTTTGATTTGCTCCTAAGTCATCTGGATACATGCAATAAAACCTAACTTGTCTTGGCTGATCTCAAAAATCTAAATAGTATTTGATTTAGTTAATGCTTGGATCGCAGACCACCAGAAGTCCGAAGCTGGGAGATCAGTCTGGGGAATCATCACCACCATCACCATCACCATCACCATCACCATCACCATCACCACCACCACCACCACCACCACCACCCAATCTGGAAAAATATGGTGGCAGTCCATTTCCTTATTGTAGTTGAGAAAACCACAGGGATGTGCCCATGTAGGAACAAAGCTGGATTCAAAGAAAGCAACTTCCAACACAAACATTGTGATCAGATGACCAACTGTTTTTGTTTTTGTTTAAAGATGAGGCGCCTTTGAGAAGAATTTGATACTTGCCTTAATTTGCTCTGTGCCCTGAACTGTGCAAACAGGGAGGTTGTTCAGAACATGGCAAGAAGAAGGGTGTTGCTGGTAGGCAGGAAGAACTAGCCTGGTGAGTTAATTTTGTTTTGTCCTGGTTGCGTGCCAATTTTTTTTTTTTTCCTTTAGTTAATACACCTTCTGTTGCTTAGAGTTACGGTGCATTCCTTTTCAAACTATTCTGTTTAGTTTGACAATGTATGACTAATACTTTAGCCATTTAGCGTACAATAGTATTTATACTGTTAAATGCCAATCATATGGTATTTTAACAACAGCTAAAAATATTTGGCAGTTATGGCTGAGTTCCCATTTAACTCTGACCTGTGTTTGGTTGAATAAGCCATGATTGGCTGTGATTACACCTCATGCCAAGTTGCAAACCACACATCTCACTGTTCTGCTTCTTTCTGAGACAGCTTTTTAAACATGTTTCTGATAGGAAACATCGATTGTGTTTTGTTTCAGCTTTGTAGATTGTATGAGCCCACCTGTACTTGGTAAACCAAGTTTCTGGGTTTTGAATAGCATGCAAAGCTACCAACAAACAAGCTAATTACTGGCTAGAGTTAAGTTGGAATTTAATTTGAGAGTCTTCCTCCATGTTGTAAGAGATTGTGTGCTTGTTTTCTCAAAACAAAGTCCATTTATTTGTAATGTCCAATCTGCACAGTTCTATAGGCACATTTTGACGAGTATGTTCCATGGGGGGGAATATTTCTGAAATAAGCAGGCACAGAAATTGTGGTACAAATCCACATTTAATAGATCCCATTCATCTATACTGCCACGAATGTGTACATAAGTGCACACAAATGCACCCTACACACACAACCCTATATATGCGATGTATGATATATAGGTATATACCCTGTGCAACTAATAGTAGTTATTTTGGCAAACTAAAGGAACAAACAAAGAAAATGGTATGCGAATTTTGCAAGTGTTCTTATTTCTGTTATATAATAATTATTTTTTTTTTTACTAAAGTAGGAGAAGATGAACTAAGATAATTGCTGGAAGTCAAATATAAATTGGAGGCTGAATTACAGTGTACTGCATGCAATTTACTTAAAGGTGCTTGGATAAATTGCATGCCTGATTCCTATAAAAGAGTAACAAGTAATTACAACAGCATCAATTTACATTCTTTCAACCTAGACTACTTTCTTAATTATAAAGGAAATAACTCTGACATATGCCATTTACATTCTTTTATTAAATTCATAGGACAATTTTTTAGGCTTGTTTTCTAATGTCTGCCTTTATAGAATATGATGCCTGCCTGGAATTGAAGCTTGGATAGAAACTTTGCTGTTTATCCGGTGTTGCATTGCAACGCAGTTTTTAGGAAGACAAAACAGGAACTGATTTGGGGACTGGAAATCCACCTTCAAAGGTGTATTTTGAGAGATACATTTAAATACCTGTCTTGTAAGAGAGAAAAAAAAAGACTGTATTTTGAGATGAAGGTTTCATTCAGACATGCATTACACACCCAAATATGTATTTTCATCTTTTAGTCACTGTAGGAATAATAGTGAAAAACTTGAAGGAACACTGTCAGCCTTGTGAGGTAGTCCAGACAGAAAACATGCTCAGATGAACTAATTCTACTTTATTGTAAGGTTACATTAAGAGAATCTTGCAAGTCTGAAAGTGCATCTCTCCTCCGTCACCTTTACAGCCCAAGAAACTAGGGAGCGCCCCTTCTGAGATGTTTGCCCTGGCCACGTTCCTGCTGCAGGCTAAGCTGTCTGTTATTTGGCCATTCCGTGGCTGTGGCTCTTCCCTGGTCTCCCAAGGTGATTCCCACACACCGTCACAAACACGGAAGGCAGCATCTGCAACAAAGTCCAGTGACGTTGAAATGATGGCGTGCTTCGTGACAGCCTCATGCAAAGGACACAACTTAATACTTGCATCACAACTTCTGATGGAAGTACGTAAATCACATCATTTGTATCATGACATGATATATGGGTCATCCCACATCTTCTCCTGGGTGCCCGTGGACATGGACCAGATAGATAGATTTATCCATCTCTAAAGCTTGAACCCAGTCTGGAAAATCTGTTGCAGGGAAAGAAGTCTATGGAGAAAGAGTGATGAAGATAGATCATACTAAACTATTTTCTGATTCTGTGTTAGCATTAGGTAAGATTTCTTTCTTTACTTATTTTGGACTCTCGTTTGAATTAAAAAAAATGAGGAACATCATTGGTTGCATCATCTTTTAATGCAATACGATAGATGTTTTATTTCAGATTTGAATGTGTTGAACCATAGGACAATCAGTTAAGGATGTTGTTACGTATTGAACTGAATGTCTCACTTATGTAACAGCAAAACATGTCCATAAAAAGAGCATTCTTGAAATATTTTAATCAGCATACTTTCATGCATTTGGTCACTAGTATCACCTCAAGTCTGGTTCCTTGGGTGTGGTACAGAAGCATAAAGTAGAAACATCAAGCTAATTTCAACACAGCAGATACTATATTGGCATCCAAATTGGTCTCACCTAACCTACAGCCCAACTTCACATCAAGTGCTTGCAAGTGTGACCCAGCAAGGCCTCAGACAGGCTGTAGTCCATAAATTGTTGCAAAGTTAAGTATAGTACCATCAGGTTAAAGTTTCCTGTTTACAAGGATCTTCACACATTGGTCTGCCAAGGAAACCCCATGATCTACAAGGTATTCTGACAATACCTTGGGCATTCGCTTGTGGCAGAAAGCAATTCAAGATTGGTAGTGGAAACCCAGTGACCCTTCAAGAAAGCTTGTCTGCCATTACTTACAACAAGAGTAATCCTCAAGAGATATTTGAGGATCTCCAAGTTTCAAGAATGGGTTTAGAAGCCATTCATGGTATATGCTAAGATGTAAAAAACCCTTTGGATGGAAATTGAGATGCCGCTTCCCAGAAGTGGACAGACTTGTATTAATAATGAAAATTAACACGTTTATTCTTTCTGGCACTTTCTGAATTCAGCCCTAAACCAGAACTGGAGTCATGCCTGTAGGATGGTGCTGATTGTTAAAAGAGGCAGGGCACACTACAGAAAGTGAGATAGGATGGGATCTGAAAAGGAGGACTGGGCAAAACTTTGCAAAGGGTGCATTGGCACGGTTGAACCAGCTTTTATCTTCTGCAGTTTTGGCCCTGGCTTCTTTAAGGACTACCCCTTGTTGATTATGATTGTGTATGAAGAATGCATCTGCTTTACCTCACTAGAGGTCCCAGGAGAACAGTTGTCTGTGTGTGCTCATTCATGCAGAAACAACTTGGCAAAGCCCTTTGAAAGTGACTGAGAACCAACAGCCCCCCAAACACATTCCTTTTAAATTAGTGTGACACTATTTTTATATCACATACTATCCTTTATCATTATCTGCAGTACTGGAAGCCAATTCCAGATTTACATCACACTTTTGCAAACAAAATAATTTGATGCATAAATTGGGGTAGGAAATCCCCTTTGTAACATTTGATGGAAGTTTTGGAAGTAGCACACGGAAATACAATGACAAGAAGTATCCTCTGACAGAATAATTGCACTGTTTACTTACCAGAAATGAAATGCCTTATGTAGGATCTAGATTATCTTTCACCCTGGCAAAGGTCAGCTTTTGCTCCACCAAATATCTTTCAATTCTTCCTCAAATGTTCCAGACAACTTCCATTGCTTTCAGTCAGCATTTTAACCTGATGCAGTGTAATGCTAGGAAATCCTGTTTCATGCATTTGAGTGAGACACATGAACGTTCATGAAAAGGTTTCTCTCTGATTGGGTTTTAGCTGTTGATGAGTTAAATGATCGATCAGTGGGGTTATTGGAATCTGACCTTTGTAGATGCAGGTATGGGGGTAAACAAGGAGATTTAAAATTAGTTTGGGATTGGGCTCTTAATATGCTCCATGACCATTCAAAAGTAGCTTTGTGTTCTAATTGGCAAACAGGACCTCACACAAAGAAGAGATATGCCAAAGGATGTACCAATATGGAATAAGAGTCTTAAACAAAGAGAAAAAAAAATGCTTCTTAGAGATAATAAGCAATTAGTAACAAAGACAGGTAGTGCCCAGGTTAAGAACAGTCGGGTTACAGACGACCCATAGTTAAGAATGGAGCTATTGCAGCAAAATTCGAATTAAATACACAATGATTTGAGTTCAATACACAATACTACTTATACAGTATTATACAATAATACTGTTCCGGCTTATATACAAATTCGACTTAAGGACAGACCTTGAGAATGGACCTCATTCTTAAACTGGGGACGACCTGTAGTTAAGTCTGAATTCTCAAGAGAATGCCTAGAGTAAGCCTGTAAATTTTAAAGTTTCATCCTATCAGTAATATTTGATTCTGAATTATCCACAGTGATTAATGTTACACTGCTATGAATATTACCCAGAAGCTTTATATATGTTTACCAGCAAGGATGTCCCTCTGAACTCAGCAGAATTTGCTTTTGTATAAATACCCAGAATGTAACCCTTGAGATTTAGAGCTGCTCTATTCACTTAAAGTTGGTTGTCAAAATGGTAATGAATCTCTACCAAGGAATCCTGGCTTCTGTAAGTTTGTAAAAGATCACAGGGAGTTGGGATCAAGCTATAGTTACAATCAGTAATTCAAGTTAGTTTATACTTTCAGTGAAAATATGCATTTTCCTTTATTAAACAAAAAACTTGAAATTTTATCCTTCAGTTCTATTAGCTTCTTTGTCATTTAAATAATTAACACCCAAATGTGATTGTAAATTTCAAAAATCTCAGATAACTTCTAAAACCATTCCAGGGTAATACTTTATTATCAGTTAGGGTTTTAAAGGTTTAGGGTAATAGGTTGCCGTAAGTATTTCCAATAATTATGAAATTCTGGTTTTAGCCATTCTGAGTCAGGCTTGAAGATAAATTGTGGGACTGAGCAAAATAACATAAAACGAAGGTATGTGAAAGCAGTGATAACATTTACAGGGTTCATATTCTCTCTATCCCAAGGAATCTTGAGAAGCAAAGGTTTGAAAAAGAGTGATGTTCTGTAACAAATTTTCATGGCTATCAGTAAATAGGATTCTTTAAGAGAAACTATTATCAAGAATCTTGCATATAAAGCTCATATACACTGTAATTCTTAACAAATTACCCTAACTGTAAGAGTAACAAAACAGGATTTGTTTCTGAAATTATATACTGAGCTACAAACTGATTGCCTTGGGTTTGGCCATCTCTATCATCACATTCCAAGTTTGTTCTGCACCCAGTTCTGTTAAACTAGCTGGAATGCACTGCAAAATTACAAGCTGTGCAGCTTTTAAAGACCACGGTTTAGGTTAAATAAGTTTGGCATGAGTGTTTGAGGAGTGATGCATGTACTGGCAATTCTCACAACAGGAGCAAGGTAAACCTTCTCTTAGTTGCTTCTAGAGGTGCAGAGGTCAGGCAAGATCGAATCTGAATTCAAAATCGAAAGGCACCCAATTTGAGCCACTTCAGAGAAGAAGGTGTCCTCCATGTCACCAATGAGTGCTAATCTGTAGAATGTAGCACAGTTTTCAGGGCTGTCCTGAACACTTCCAAAAATAGGCCATGACAGATCTGGGTTCCAAAGCAGGCAGGCGAGAAGAGTTACTGTTACATGCAGAGAGATCAAGACAAGTGAAGACAGTCCTTCAAATAACTTGATTTCATGCCATTTAGTTCTTAAAGATCAAAGATCAAAATAACCATGATATAAGCCAATAGCTTCTTTTTCTCTTATCCTCCAGCAGCTACATTTTTCAGTCTTCACAGGCAGCATCGTATAGAGCAAAGTCTAACTTTGATTGCACAAATGAAAGGGTTATTGAAGAAGGACCATCTTTCTCAAATACAGCTAGACTTGGTAGATCATCCTAAGCTAGAAGAACTTCTCCTTCTCCCTCTTTCTCCTCCTCCTCCTCCTCCTCCTTGAAAATACAAACTCCTTCATGGCCAGCTATAACTTTATAATGAAAGTACTTGGTTTTTCTCCCCACAATATTTTTTATCTCATCTACATTCAGTCTCAGATTTTTCATTCCATTCATTGCATAACAGTCTCCAGACTCTACTCAGGGTTTCTATAACCTTCCTGTGATGGAAATGAGTTGTTAAGCTGCATGTTATTTGCATAGTGTTTACTATGGCTGTGCACAGCTTTGAAGCAGCATTTTGCTGAGACAGTGGCTGAATGAAGCACTAATTCGCTCCTTTTCAAAAGACAAAAGCAAACCTGTGGGGTTCTGAGGGTCTTCTCTGGTACCTTCAGTGCTGAAACCTTCTCCAGCACATTTAGTGAGCCAGGTTGAAACATAATTTGGTTATGCTTAAAATCTTACTGAGGCAAGAAGCTGCTCTGCCTCCTTTTGCATGTTGTTACTGTCTATAAAATGGGTACATTTTTGACAGCATCTGTAAAGTCAAGCCTTTTATCAGACCTCTCATTTGATCGGTCCAATTCATAATGTTTCTTGAACATCCAGAGATATATTCCTGTTACAATTAAGTTTTGGCATTCTCAGAGTAAGAGGATGTTTCTGACTGTGTTCTCCTGTTCTTTTTATCCATAAGTTATTCCAGGCTTTGAGCCAGAAACTTTGCAACCTGAATTTATGAGCTATGAAAACTCTGGGAATCCAGCAATCTTGCAAACCAATGTGCCAGTGAAAACTTCACAAACAGTTCTACTAGCTAGAAATGACTACTAGCTAGATCCCCAAAGAATCACTTTCAGTAGGCTATTCTGTCCTGCTTGGGGAAAAGCCTTGCTCTCTGCAGAGAGCCATTCATGAGGCTCTCAAACATATCTGAGTATCAGGTGGAGATGTTATTAAGTACTGTAGGTGCTACATCACCTCTCATATTCCAAAGCAGTTTTGGGGATTGAATGCAAAGCTTTGCTCAGCCCAACTCCCAAATTATAAAAGCAGATGCAAAATCTGATAGCACATCACAATTGCTCATAATTTGATTAGCGGTGTTCTGCTGAAGATGTGGGTCCAGTGGCCCTGATCTTTCAGCACCTCATGATTTATGGATCACAAGAAAGCCGTAGGGTGTAGATAGAAAGTTAAAGTTTTACTTTGTCTCCTCTCTTTGTCTATTCCTCTGCTTGCTCTTCGTCTTGGAGACCGCTAATCTGAGGTCCTTTTTCTCCCAGCTACACATTCACAGAGTGTGTCCTCTTGGACTCTCTTTCCGGTAAGAAGTAGTTAGGTGCTAGGCTTTGCCTATCCCTATAATGTATTTCCTGTGAATAAATTCTATTTTGTTATAGTTATACAAACTTCCGTTATACTTAAAATAATTGCTTAGGTTAGATTCCTGCTGTCATGAACTCTCCCACTCCACACACAGAATGCTCCAACTATCAACGTGTTCCACCTTCTGCTAAAGCTGAGATTTTAAAATGTTCACGTGTCTGGCTCAGGTGAATAGCTAATAAACAGAGAGCTGCTTCTTGGCAAGTAAAATATATGCAGCCTGGGAACAATTTGAGAATAATTCAAGCCAGTTTGGTCTAGTGGTGAGGGTACCAGGCTAGAAACGAGGAGACTGTGAGTTCTAGTCCCATCTTAGGCATGAAAGTCGGCTGGGTGACTTTGGGCCAATTGCTCTCTCTCAGCCCAACTTACCTCACAGGGTTGTTGTTGTAGGGAAAATAGGAGGAGGAAGGAGTATTAGGTATGTTCGCTGCCTTGAGTTATTTATAAAAATAATAAAGGCAGGATACAAAAAAAAGTATTTTAATCTCAAGCTTGGCTTCCTGCATTTAGTTCAAAATTCCTCACCCTCCAACAATGTTAACTGAAATGAAACTGAACTTGCAGGGAAATGATCAGTTTGAAAGAGTACCAAATTGATAATTTTGATCAGTACGGTGATATATCTGATGAGATTTCCAAGGCCTGAAGTGACTTGGCTCGATCACCTCAGTACTGTTTGTTCTGGGTGTAAAACCGCAAAGAATCATTTTAGCATTCCCGGTCTGCAAATAATGGCTGATGGGTAGCTTTATTTATTTATTTATTTATTTATTTATTTATTTATTATTACAATTTATGCAACTGATGGCTTTTCCTTGAACATGAGAGATGGCAGATAGCTAATAAGGGACAACCTCCATGTCTCATGAAGGAGGAGGACAGAGATAGATAGATAGATAGATAGATAGATAGATAGATAGATAGATAGATAGATAGATAGATAGATAGATAGATAGATAGATAAAAAATCTTCAAATCCAAAATTACCAATGCAGGAATTGATGATCATACATTTCCCAGCACTCATTGCTAGCGTCTGCAGGAAACCTTCCTTTGTGTGGCCCACAGCGATAAAGAGCAGTGGAAATAAAAGATGGGTAATGACTGAAGATGACTCTTGGGGCAGAGCTGAGATAAAAAGCCGAAGGAAATCTTATCCAGATGCATCCTTTTTACAGCTACAATCAATCTCAACCATCTTCCTGTTCTCAATTCCAGCCCTTTTCACATTATATACACTGTTCCACTGATCCAAATACAGGATGCTAGCAATCTTTTTACCCTTATCTTTCAGGCACGAAGTGATATCTTGAAATACGGCCATCTGCAGATGATATTACTGTATTGTTGAATATTGAGCGTATCATTTAGAGAGGGCAAGGAAAAGAAACCTCTTTTTTTCCCCCATTTATGCTTTCCGCCGCATGTGATACTTGTTCAATTTTTGATACGGCCAACATCATGTCTTTAAGCCAGTCTATAGTTTTCCTCAATTAATGGACTGTCTTTGCCCTTCAATGACCACTGTAACCTAAAATGACATCTCAGCTTAGTATCTAATCATGATAAATCCAATATCAGCAGAAAGGTTTTGAAGGCAGCTGTACACATTACACATACTATATGGAATATACAACTTCTGCCTAACTTCTCTGTAATTTGTAGACCTGGCAAATATTATCTTTTCATTGAGTCTTTATGCTAACATCATAACACAGATTCCCATGTGATGGATACAGTATCTATACATCCTATTCTCTGTCTTAGAGGCATTGGACAATTCACTTGACTGGAGATGTACCACGTCTCTACATGCTTGCTGTCATAATTCCCAAGCAACTGTATCATGAAGGCAGTACAGGCTAGCTTACTAATAGCATTTGTCCTGACAAAGACCACTTCAACTTTAGGTCCAAAATGTTCCAGTAAAATTTATTTTAAAACAAGATCTGACTTAAAACTGCCTGTTACCACATTTTGTGATAACTAGTGATAATTGTGGTTGTGATCATTTTAAACTAGTATTGATTTGAGTGTTAAAAGATGGCTATACCATAGAGGTCTATTTGGTAAAATTGATAGATAGATAGATAGATAGATAGATAGATAGATAGATAGATAGATAGATAGATAGATAGATTCCCCTCTCACCCCTATGCTTCAAAGCAGCTGGAAAACTGATGTTCTCTAACACAGGAGTTCTTTCCAGCCAACAGCAATCCTTCTTAACCCAGATATCTAGAGATCACAATTTCCATGCTGATTGGGACTTCTGGGAGTTATGGTCTTAACACATACTGTGGGTGCCTGGTTGGAAAAGTCTCCTGTATGCAAATTAGCTTTTAAATATGGAATAAATAAAGTGAGAACCTAATATTGGGGTTATGCTTAGACCATGTTGGCTTAGTTTGGGATTTTGGTTATGTCTCCAAGAAGTATCTGAACACGCATATTACCTTCAACGAAAGGTTGGCAAAGAGCTATTTCACCAAGAGCATTTCATTTAGAAACTGCAGGTGCCTCTTTGCCACCTACTCACATTTATCTTAAATGAAAGACAGTCACCTCTCTCACCTTTTGTTCTCATTCCTACCTATGATTAGACAATAGGAAAAGGGGAAAAATGGCCATTAGTATTTTATTGATTCACTATTTCTGTATTGATATAAATGGCCTCTTTGTGCAGAGAGCTTTTACGAGAGAGAGAGAGAGAGAGAGAGAGAGAGAGAAGACTAACTTTCTGAAACAAGTCACCAAGGTGGGGAACTTATCCTCTATGTTTTTCAACAGTCACCCTTACCCTCCCAAATAAATAGCTTGCTTCCAGTAGATCTATTTTTCTAATGGTATTGAATATGCTGGGATGTGGAACATTAAGCAGCTATGGCCTTTAGAAGGACAGAAGTACTTGGAATTTAAGTCTGTTTCTTGATGTCATACAAGCTCGTGAGAAGATAATGATGTGCCTAGGTCTCTTGAGCCTTGGGAATATTGTTTGATTGCTCTTTTCACCGAAGGAGTGTCACATAGAAGACAAAGATCTGCTCTCTATCATCCCAGGACACAGAATCATGGAGTAAAATTACAGAAAGGAATAAAGTTGAAGGCTGGGATAAACTTTGGAACAGAACAGCATTCGATAGTGAAACCAATTACCCAAGGAAGGAACGTCCCCTTCACATGGATGTATTCATGGACATCCATTGGTAAGAGATGCTTTGATTTGGATTCTTGCATTGAGAAGAGGGCTGGACTCAGTGATCTTCATGACCTATCCCCAATCTATGATTTGAGTGAAAAGGAGTATATTTTTGTGGCTAAAAATATCGCAGCACATTTTGATACATTGCCTGTTGATTTTGTTCTCTCATGTGATCCTATATCTTCTTGAAGTTGTTCTATATTGGAGGAACTTGGTGCTTTGCAGTTTTGATCAGGAGTACATAAGAAGAGGGCAACTGGATCAAACAACAGGCATGCCTAGCACAGCATCCTGTCTTGCACAGTGGACAATAAGATGCTTTTGGAAGTTCCAAAGCTTCAAAGCAACATAAGCTCCATAATTGTAAAGGCAACCAAATTCAGCATCTAGACCAAAACCCACAAGAACAGTATCATCTTAGCATACTTTATGCAAAAGGCAAACAAGCTGGGGACCCCCCCAAAACTAAGGGAGCAAATTATTCCATTATGTGGCTGTTGCTACTGAGGGGTTATACTGCCAAGGCCTCACTTCTGTCATGTCCCATGGGGTGGGAACCCTGAGCTGCCCTTCTCAGGATGAACACACCAGGTGGTCAACGTCTGTTCAAGAGAGACAGTTCTGTAGTTACACTGGTGCCAAACCATGCCAGACTTTAAAGGTTAAAACTAGCACTTTGAATTAGACCTAGAAATCTGTGGATGGCCAATGCAGCCACCTCAGCAGAGGAGTATCCTTAGTAAACTTGCTGCTTCTCATAAACATCCATTTAGACAAATTTCTACTTACTTTCAAGGGCAGCCTTATGATGCCTAGCCTTGCCTGAGACTAACAAACACTCACTAGTATGGCTGTGCATGAGGCAGACAGAGAGGGCTTGCATTCTTGCATTTCAAGAAAAAGTTTCCCTCATGTAAGTCTTTGCCACCCTTGAAGCGTTTCACAGTAATGCTCCACAGCCTCTGAACACAACAGTATTGCTCTGAAATCTTAAAAAAAAGATCAAAGTAACCATTCCTATGAGTCAAGAGTGGCCTCTGGTGCTTCATGGACGTTTATATTCTTCCCTGGTCCACACTGGAAAAAGGTAATGTGTGAGCTGTTCTGATCAGACAATATAAGGCTTACATTGGAGTCTTTCCAGAATTATTTCATAATGAATGCCAGGGTATTTCTTAGCTAAGCTAGAAATTCCTTCCAAAAATATGTTGGTTATATTTTAAGCAATCAGTTGTTTAGTTCAAACAAAGGGGAAAATGACACCCAGAAATCCACAAAGAAGGGCTCCTATTTTCTTTCTTAGCAGTAGCTATGCTTAGAAGACAGGTGTTTCATTGTATTTTTCCCCACAACTCCTCCCAACTCTTCTGACTCTACCTATTTTGATGCAAGTGCTCAGGAAGAGAAGTCACCATATATTTTGTTTGCACCTGACCTGAGTAAATTTACTCAAGAATACAACGCTTAGGTTGATATCCATTAATAAACTACAATGAACCAGTTCTCACTCCTAGCCAATACCCACGTGAGTGTCTGCCTGGAATCAGCTTGTACCCAAAGATGAAAGTTGGGGGACCTTTGACAATCCTCTTGACAACCTGCTGCTGATTTCTACTTGTTTTTATAAAACAGGAGACATTAAGCTAAGCAAGAATGCTGGGCAGCTCTTCCGGCTGGCCTGGGTCCAGGAGATCTGGAGTCATTAATGAGAAAGGAATCCATTTAGCTTTTGAAATTGCTTGGCTTTTCCTGAGGCTTGGGGTAGCCCTGCTATCTGCACGCTACTTAGCGTTTCCCCTGTGGCTCAGATTTTGCATGCTGTTTTCCTCCAGCCCTGCCAAATTGTCCCCCCGTCCCTGCAAGTAATGCTTGTTGATTCAGGAGTGTTGGCTTTTGTGCTGGAGTCTTCGTTAAAATGTGCCATGAAGGAAAACGTCCTGGTCTGTTGGGGAATCTGGGGAGGAAAATATGCTTAAAACAATAAGCACAAGAGAACATTGTTACATGGGTGAAGGATACGTGTTCACAAAATGGTGGGAGGTACTGGAATGCGTCTGGCTTCTGCTTTTGTGCTTTGGGACTTTAGACATTATGTTGAAAGAAGCAATTGCTGTACTGCAAATGTAGTACGGATAATGCGTGATGAGAACACAATTATTTGGACAATAAACAGATATTCCATCTAGCTTCCATATAATAAGGAGCTGAAGCAAATGAAATATTTTTTTCCCCCCAGTTGTAAGTTCTTCATCCAAATATCTCACACTTCACTAGCTGAGAAACTAGGTTGATATACTCATTTATTGGATAAACCAGAAGTAAAAAATGAAGCCAGCAAACTCCTTTAAGTTATGTAGATGGGGCATAGTTCTCTATTCTGATAATAAATATACAAGTAGCTGGTGTTTAAAAAATTGATGCTTCTGTCCAAAGGGAAGTCTGTTTGATGTAAGTTTCAAAAGTCTTGCACTGCAGTCCTGATCATGTATATTCAGGACTAAATCTCCCTGTGCTCGATCGTGCTTCTCCAACGAATGTAGGCCCAGGTTAACAACTGCACACCGTAGTTCCAATTCTAGACAAGCACTCCCATGGAATCAGCACAGATGGAATTGCTATGGCAGTATTAATATTTCTGAGTTTGGGTGGCTATCTTGTGCACTCTGTATTTTGGGGTTCATGGTTAAGACACAAGCATGTATTAGAGTCCCTGGGCTAATGTAGTAGGAAAAACCACCACGATGGCCACGTTCATGGATTTTTCCTCCAGAAATGCTATGGAGTTACAATAGGTGCCTGAACACTCTGCTCACAGATTTTGATCCCAGTAGCTAAGTTGGATCATTAGTTTGCTTGTTCATTTTTATGCTTTAAGACTCCCACTTGAGGCAGCAAATAATAACAATGCCTAAAAAATGTTATAAAAAGATTTGATATTGCTGCAAACTACTCCTTAAAGGCTTTCCTGCTTTCCTGGAGCGCATTAGTGGTCAAATCACTCATAATTAATATGCACATTATTGTCTATAAGGGCTGCGTGAAGCCTTGAGTTCCAGTTGGAAGCAATTTGATCAAACCAAAGCAACTTTCCAAATTGTGTTGGGGGCCTCGGAATCAATTTGAACAATTCAAGGGGTCCTGCTTATGCACAGAACCCAGTTTTCTTTTTTTTGCCAAAGTAATTCGGAAATTCCAATCGGCCCTATTCAACATTCAAATCCCAAGAATTTCTGAATGGTTTGGCTCAACAAACTAGGCCAGATGATTTTTATGAATCAGGGTGTTTTTACATGCATGCCTATCACATCCATCTCTGCCTGAAAATGACCAGTGGGTGTACATCGACATATATGGTGAGCAAGGCAGGTGGAAAAGCAGGTGGACACAGAATTAACAGGTTGCAGTTCAGCTAAATGCAACACACAACCCAAATCATTCTTGTCTCAGATGTTGCACAATAGCCTCTGTTAATACCAGACCTGTCTCTGGAAACTGCACGGGAAAGTATTAATCTGTTTTTCATTGCTGGCATTTAGCCAGAACCCCAACAGCATAAGAAGAAAATTGGAGCATTCTGACTTCTGTAGATAGTTCATTTTGTCCTTTCTGTAGTGTTTGGACATTGGAAGAGGCAAAGAGCTATGAAGCGGCACTTAAAGCCACTTAACTGGAAGTGTTATTCTAGTTTCGGCTATTTGAACTGGAATTGCTAGTACAGTTGGAAACATCTCTTTGAAGCCCCTAACACTTTACAACATCTCTGGTCACTTAATTTTCACAGATAGCAGGAGAGCGGTGAAATGTCTGGTAGCAAAAGGTGGTGTTTGAGCTGGTCTTATTTTATTCCAGGGTTTCAGGCTGTGAAAAGACTTCATCTAACCCTACGTGCACCATATTAAATACAGGCTTTGGCACTGATGTTGCTCACTTACTCCTTTAACAATTAAGTAACTTACATTAAAATAATCTCTAGCCAAAGCAGCCAAGTCGAAGAATGTCCTTGAGACTCTGAATGCAATGGACTCAGATCCCTAGATTTGAATTAGTGCAGTAGTACCTCCTGTGAGTCAAGCTGGACTCCTGGTAACTTTATCCATATTGTTTGCTTGGCAACAGAATGGAAGAGGTATGCCATTGTCACCCCCCAGAATGTCCCCCCCCCCGCCAACTTCCTGGTCTAACTTGCAATTCTGAAACTTCCTGGTGGTCTCTCATCCAAGTCCTAACCAGATCCGATTGAGCTTAATTTTTTTGAGAGCAGCCAAGGTCAGTTAAATGGGGCCACCTGCTGTAGATACATTAGAATTGCACTCGCTCTTTTGTATTAATACATATATTAGAAATCCATCCATAACACCCAAGAGTTACTTCCAACTTTTTTAAAGAAAATATTATTTGCATCCTGTTTCAGTTCCTTGAGTAATGAAAAGTGAATTCTGGTGGTTAGACTCATATTTCTAGTAAGTATTATGCACTCCTTTTAACCATAGCCTTATCTTCTTTAAAGACCAGATTCCTGCCAATTTCTAAAACACAGTGGTTTTTTATCTTTAAACTTGAGTATCATACACTTCAGTGAACTCATGTTTGATG
The DNA here is from genome assembly GCF_059951505.1 of Python bivittatus. Taxonomy (NCBI): domain Eukaryota; kingdom Metazoa; phylum Chordata; class Lepidosauria; order Squamata; family Pythonidae; genus Python; species Python bivittatus. The sequence continues at coordinate 6,167,764 of NW_028277033.1, forward strand.
AATATGCATGTATATACTGTAAATCCTTTGATTCAGCCAAAGTCCTCAACAGATTATTACAAACAAAGCAGAAACAAAGCTAATAATACAACTCATACTGTTCTGATTACGTGTGGTATTATGGAACAATTCAAATACAGTGAGTTTTAATAAAATTCTGCTTTTTGAAAAATAGAAATCAGGACCCAACTAGTGAAAACCTTTATAAACTCACTGGATTTACAGGCCATACTAAGCCATGGGAGGGTCAATTGATTTTGGTTGGCAAGTTCTGTGAAGGTTGCCATTGTAGTTTGAAATAGTAAATTGTTCCAACAGTAGCTGTTCAGATACTTATGGAAGCTCATAAGAAGGAGATGAAGGTGGATTTCCAAGAGAGGAGTTGGCAATCACTTTAGCCATTCTGTCTATAATTGGAAACTAGTATGGATGAGAGGTTGGACTAGAATTAAAAAACAAAAACAGGTTCAGCTCCATCTTGAGCTATGGGAACTCCCTGGGTGATTCTGAGTTGGTCACTCTCTCAGCCAAAATGACTTTGCAGTTGCTGAAATGGGGTGAAAAGGAGGGGATTCCTCCACATACGGTAGGTGAAAAAGGTTCTGGAGGAAAGGATTTCACCAGTTGACAGCTCCTCTAATTCAATTTCACAGGCAATGTTTATAATTGGGAAAATGTTCAGCTTGCATTGCATTCTCCACTGTGCAATTCCAGCCTTAGGCCAGAAGATCTTGCTAACATATTTGGTGTCAAAATACCTTTTATGTCTAGCTGTAGAACTTTGCTTGTATTTATGCTACTTGATATATTGTAGCTACACTAAAATTAAGATGCCAATCTCTTTTCCCCAGTATTTTGTTTTTATCCTATTATCTTTTCAAACTCTCTGTCCTGGTTTGCAAATCATGCTAAACCCTAACTCGACTATCGTGTGTTGCATAAAATGCAGCCAACTATGATTTCTTCATCCCATCATAGTTAAGCAAATTGGCTTAGCATTATGTCTAATATCATATGTTTACTGCGTTAGCTTGTCCCTTCAGCCTTCTGACAGAAAAATATAAACCTCCAAAACAGAAATGAATATAGAGCAATGAAACATTTAGCTTTTATGCTGGGATTTTCTAAGGCTCCTGGCTTAGCCATTCATATCCCTGCCTTCCTGCAACAGTGGATTAGAAGGAGATGAATTCTGGTTCAGTTGAATTGAATTGAATGCCTATTGTCTGGCTAACCTACCTTACAAGGCAGTTGTGAAGCTAAGCAGGGTGGCCACTGGATGTTGCCCCGATTCCTTGGAAGGAAGGTGCAGTGGAAATGTGTCCTTTCCAAAATAAACCCAGCAGAAAAAGGGAAATAGAGAATAGATGATGATTCTGGAAAAGGATGTGCCTTGATGCTTCGTACTCCTTGTTGTTTGTAGTTTCCATGGTGACACTGAGGCTGCCTAGTGATATTAACAATGCCGCATCTTGCTGCCAACGGCAAAAGGTAAGTTCCTGGAGCTTCTCAGAACTGCCAGCTTAGTATTCACTCCTGGGCTTGACGGAATTTGGAGAAGCTTAGTTAGTTTTGCTTGAAAATAAAGCCTAAGTAACCCATGTGTAGTTGCAATCACACGTAAGGTGTGGGCATAGCTCCTCCATCTTTCTAGCTTGACGTTAAGCTGCAAAACACCTTTAGAGGAGTATCAGCCTAATTGCTTTCCTTGTGTTCCATGCTGTATGTTGGAAAGTCATGACTGTAGAAATAGAAGATCTAAGGATCATTTACTTTCTTGAATTCAGGTGAAATCCAGAAGGTTCAAAAGATTGGAAGAATATTTCAGCTCTCCTGATCTCTGCTTTGCAATGGTTTTGGCTGAACATTTCAGGGATTTGAGATTTCATCAGCTAAGTCCACAGTTACTCCGTCTGAATGTTCTTCCAGCTGCACATCTAGTTTGGCTGAATACCAAATCTCTTTATTTCCCTTGAGGCGGCTTTGTTTTCAGAAATCTGTCTTATTCTTTTTACTCCCACATTTTCCAGCTAGATAACAAATCACCTGAGCAGACATAAGAAAAGCTCTTGAGGATGAGAGGGGTTTACACAGAGAGAGACCAAAGTGATTTCTCTGAATCCTTGTTGCGTGCTTGAAAAATTCCATGCAACAAGTAGATTGGTGGGGGGAATTGAGTTTAAAGAATCATAGTTCTGTTTCTACTTTCTGAGAGAGGATGAAATGTTGAGCTTCTTTTTCAGCGATTTCTTATTGCAGAAAGGACGTCGGCATCTTCATGTTTCTCTCTCTCCGATCTTTATGTAATGTTTTCCCTTCTTCTCCATCTTAGAAATAAGCAGCAACTCTGATGTTGGTTCAAAGGAGTATAGTTTGATCCTCTTAACTGTGTTTACTGTGAAGTAAGTTTCATCCAGCATTTATTGTAAAATCAATATTTGTGTTTTGCCTCTTGGATCCAGAAAGGGGACAATGACAGAGCAGAGTCTGACTGTAGAAGGAAGGAGAACTGGTTCCTGCTAGAAGCTGAAATGTATCCTACAATCTGCTGCCTCCTTCTGTTTATTACTTCCCTGTACAACTGGCAGTTTCTGGGGCAGTCCTACAATATTTCAGCTTTCAACCTTTGAGGTCCACGGTTGCTAACCATCCTTGCATTTGGATTCTTCATCTTTAGGAATTTGTGCACACAGAAAAGCGTGCCTGAAAATGAGGTCAGACACTGTGCTTGAGCTATAGTGGGTTAATCAACCCTGTCAGTGCAATCAGTCTCCAAAGCTGGGTAGATACAACACACTAAGCTAAAGATAAGGCTATGTATGAGTTGCTCTGTTGTGTGAATGTATCTATTTGGGAATGTGCATGAGGAGTGGACCCAGAGCCCATAGACTTCTATTAACTTATGCACCCTTCTTTGGAAGTATCGTCTTTAACCCATAGCAGTTAATCACTTTGTGCCTCTTTCTTGTTGGTGACCTCTACAAATAAGACATCTGGGAGAATCTTTAGTGGCTCTTTGTCATATCTGAGGAACTGGAAGGAATGCAGAGAAGAGTAACAATGATGGTGAGGGATTTGAAGGCTAAGTGCTAAGAAGAATGGTAACAAAAATTGGGTATGTTTAACCTAAAGAAGAAAAGACATGATAGTGGTCTTCCAATACTTGAAGTGTTATCAGAGGGAACAGAGTGTGGATTTATTCTCTGTAGTGCCAAAAGATAAGACAAGAACCAACAGGTGGAAGCTTTACACAAAGAGATCCAAACTCAACATAAGGAGGAATTTCCTGACTCTGGCAGGAGGTTGGACTACAAAATTCCCAAGGTCCCTTTCAACCCTATGATTCTACATCTAACTGGGCTGCAAGATGTATTAAGACAATCTCTCTGTTCTCATCCCCCATTCTCCGCTTTCCCATCCTATGCCTGCAAAGGAAAAGCCAGTCTGTGAGGGCGGTGAGCATTTGCTGTTCTGCAGGTTGACAGGTCAAGTGCCAGGGTATTCATCAATGAGCACAATGCAGAAGAGAGATGCCAAATGTGCCTAAAATATGAGCCTGCTGTCATGGGAACAGTGAAGAAAGAGAAGTCTTTGGAAGGCATAGCATGCACAAATGAAAGAGCATTGCTCAAAGAAGCCTAATAAAAGGCTGTGTGTGTATTATTAATGCTTTAAAAATAATCTACATTTTTCAACCACTTTAAGTGTTCTAACACAGCAGTGCACAGCCTGTAAATACAGGAATGGTATGCTGACACTTTAAAAAAAAACCCCCAAGAAAAATAAATAAAAATTCTTTGAGTCAAGCTTAACTCCTCATGACTACAAGGACCCAGCTATGTTGTTTCCTTGGTTACAAGACTTTTCCTGGCCTTTCCTGGTGATCTCCCATCTAAGGACTAAACAGGTCTAACTTGTTTAGCTCTTTCAGGATGAGCTATGGCTTTGTGAGGTGCTTAGTAAGCAAATAAAGTTATATGTTGAACTTCTGAGGTGACTGTACTGGTTTAATGGCTTTGTTGAACAGAGTAGAGGCTACAATTACTACTGACCTCTGACTGACCTGGCCAAGCTCTTTGGGAAAGTACTGGAAGATGGTAGGATGCTGTCAACCTTGGAGGTAGGCCAGGTCAAGATTTCAAGAAAATGGTCTGTCTGTCTGTCTGTCTGTCTGTCTGTCACAGAATAACACCATTTTGAAATTCTTGAAATTCTCCAAGTTTTTCTCTGTCCCATTTTATGCTAAACAAAATCAAGACAGGGTCATTTTGCATTCTTTTCTCCTGCCTCTCTTTCTCAGGATTGTGTAATTTTTTTTCTGCAAGTCTTTCCTAAACAGCTCAGTCTTTTCTTTCCCCCTTAATGGCTTGTTCATCCTTTCCCCAAGGTCATCTCTACCTTCCTTTGTGGATGTCACCCAGCATTCACAAGAAAGATAGTTGCTTTCAAGACAAGGGAAACACGTCTCTCTGTCTCAAGCAGGATTTTCTTCAGGAGAGATGCTTCCTTTAGCATATAGCAAAAGGAGAGATGCCCCCACAGCCCCTCTATCTTCAGGTGAAAGACAGGTTGCTTTTTTGAGAACTGAAGGCTGTTCTCCATGAGAAAGAGAAGCAAAAAGCTTAGTATTGGGACTAACACTGTTAGAGCCGGAAGAAGTCTATGGGAAACATGAAAATATTGTTGGATCACCCTAAAAAATAGGCAACAAACTCAGTTCTAAATAGTATATAAGAATACTCTCATTTTGTCTCTCTCTGTGTGTGTGTGTGGGTTTTTATGCATCTTTGCAGCAGAATGGCCTCTAAGTTGGATTACTCCAACATCATCTTGTGATTTGTCAGGATCTTATATTTCCCTTTATATTTTTCTGTTGGAAGTTCTTTGCCCCTGAATGTTTTGCTACTTAAAGCATATACAATATATATTACATTACATTACATTACAAGGTTGCATCCTCTTCCTCCCCCCCCCCCCGCTTAAAATAAAACTTCATTTTATTTTTCTCTTGGGAGATTTTTCTATCTACCAAAGAGGGGAAGGAAAAGAAGGGGTCAATTTCCCTAGCAAACAGGTGAGCACAGGCAGTAATGCTGTAGAGCTTCAATTGTTCCCCCCTTTGACATTGCCAGAAAGTAACACAGGTAGAGGGAACCCTCTCTCTCTCACACGCACTGAAGTTATTGGGGAGAATGTCAGATGGGGAGCTCCTTGAAGACCAGCGGTGGCACCAAATATTGCCAAGCTGCACATGAAGGCAGGACAAAGAGCTGGCTGTGAGATGCTGCGAGACAATCAGTGCTAAAATTGGAACTTGCTATTAGAAGAAACATATGGTTGACACCAAAATAGCTGCTCGATGTATCCCTGTTCTTTCCTGTAACATCGTCATGCAAAATGTGGAACATTTGGAGCACACTGAGAAGTTTTCCTGCCTCACTGATGGAACTGAAATAAGGTAGAGAGGGACAGGAGACTCCCATGTGTGTTTATGCCACATCATGCATTATATGTGACAGGGAATGAGAAACAAAATACATGGAGCTATCGATTTGAATGGTATCCTCCAGTAATGAACATTTTTCTTCTCAGCACTGGTATTCAGTGAGTTATGAACTCTATTCACAAAATGAACCGCTCAAGGCTATCTTTTTTTTTAGTCAATATTATGATTTCTTACCCTAATACTGCATTTCTGTCAGTCTCCCGATCATCACTTTTACAAATTCATGAAGGTCATTTTACCCAACTAAATAGATACATCAAGTGCGTCTTTGATAGAAACAGGCCTTCAAGAAGGAAAAGGGTGCATCAAAGCACACATTTTGCCAGAAGATACTTCAGACATCCTAGATTGCCTGGATAGCAGCGGGAGCAAGAACCAAGGTAGCTAAATTGGCACTGGAATCCAAGGAAAGGTGGGCAGAAAGGATATGAAGAGATGCAAAAAGAAAGCAATTAAAGTAGACTTAGCAACAAGGTAGCCCACCAAAGACAAGAAAAGTTGAGTAAGATACAAGAAGGAAGCTATGCACTATGAAAGGGGGTGAGGAAGGATTTAGTAGTATTTCCCATCTTGTACTCAACTTTTTGATGTGTTTTAGCTATCCACTATACAGTGCCAGGATGCATGTTAATCTCCTCCTCTGCAAGGTAAAACAATACTTCCAGGTAAATAACCTGTCAGCCAACATAGAAGAAAGACATTTGGCCACCTAGACACGACTCAGCAGTTAGCATAATTTCTCTAGGACTTAAAACAGATAAATAAATGGCTCTGGATTACTGGTATAAACTCTTCCTGCATACCTGTTTCTAGTACTTCCTCTTTATCACTGGTGCCTTAGGGCCGCTAGGTACAGACTCAAGAAAAAGTACAGTAGAAATCCACAACGGGGAAGCAACCAAGCCCTGCATCCAGACTTCCTCCGCAAGTTTAGCAATGATAAAAACTTTTCTTGAAAGAGAGCTAAATAATTATTCTTATTTTCCAATACAGTTAGTAGCTCTAAATTGCATGTATGGGTTACAAAACACTGCCACTTTTTAAAGGATCAATTGCACACTAGTATATTCTTTAAATTGAGAACATACTTACAATCCTTGAAATGCAATGGCAATTTTATGTCCAAACTACAGGAAAGTCAGCAGCTAAGCTAATGTGGGAAGGGTGCCCCCAAACAGAAGTGGTCATAATCCAGCATAGCAGCAAATCTTGCAGGTTCCTTTTATTTATTTCCCTCCCTCCTAAACTGGTTGGCTCAGCTTCATAATGAGATGCATGACTTGACACAGACAGTAAGCCATCAGGCTTAGTCAAGCCTTCTGCATCCACCCTGCCAGTCACATCTAACGCCCACTTGAGGTGGCATCACGAGAAGCTGAGGTTTACTTTGTTCCTCTATGTCATTTCCTCTTTTCTTTATAAAGTAGAGCAATTAAAAAAAGAAGAAGAAGAAGGAGTAAGAAACTCTGCTGCGGCAGCTAGAATCTGCATAAATCAAACTCTGAAATGCTTGCAGTGCTTGGTGATACGGACCCTGTGAATGGATTCTGTTTAAAGCCTCAACAAGGGAGCCATAAGTTTTGGGCTGATCCCAGGCTCCATCTTCAGGCATCAAAGCCTAACATTCAACATAACAGCAACTCTGAATATTCCTTTTTAATGTTACAGAACACTGCATGACACAGATATTTACTACTTCTAAAATTTGGTGGTGGTGGTGGGGGGGAACAAGGTTAGCAATTTGGCTCTCAATATCTAATTTCTAACAAGGAGAGTGTAGGGTCTCGCTTCACCTCTATGGAAAACTTTCTAATCCTAAATAGGTCTGGACGGATTATAGTTATTCAGAGGAAGTTATTGCCTAACGTTTTTTTCTAAGTTCTAGGAGTTCAGCCTAGTCCATGGATTTGATTCCAAGGCTGAGTCTTCATATCAGCTAAGCCAGAATTACCCTATTGTGATGAAACATAAATTGCAAAGGGAAATGTTGTCATTTCCCTGTCTAACCCTGCCCACATGTTCATTGACTGAAATCTTTCTCTGCTAGATCCCTCTTAAAGGAGCTGCACAAAGTCAGTTTTTCAAAGGTTCTGAAGTCCTGCCAAACTGCAGCCTCAACTTCTGAGATTTCAGGCACATAGGCACATCAGACATGATACTTTTCAACGGGGTTAACTTGCACATTGAATAGTAGTAGTTATTACTATTGCTACCCACAGCAACAGCTGGGTTCCACGTTTGCAAGCATAGCTGGATTCCTCTGAACTAAAATCTATGTTCCAACCACTACTTTTTTTCATTCTCTATCGCTTAAAAATAAAAACCCTAACCCTATGCTGTCTATCAAAAAGGGTTCATTCACTCAAAAGCACAGTGCCTACAGACATATGGAAATTCATTCTGTGAGCTGCAATGGTTGATTCACACACTGCCAACCATCAAGTCCTGAACCATCAATTTACATTCTGTTTTAAGAAATTAATCCATTGTATTTAATCCACTGCTCCAACTGACTGAATTGTGCAATCATTGGTGTAATCACAGCTAGAAACTTCATCAAGCAATATTCACAATCACTTTCTAGTTTAATAGAAGTCAGGGATACTTGAACAAGGTAACCTGGTTTTTCCTGGAGGGGTATATTAAACCTGAATACATTTCCTTTTCCGAAATATGTCCCTGTGACTAAATTATCTGGTAAATTAAAAAGCTGCCCTAGAATATATGCAATGGATATATAGTATATAAGAGAATTGTAGCTGAATACACAACAAACTAGCAGGAAAAAGAAAGAGGTATAGAAGAAATTAATATCTGTTTTGAAAAAGCTACTGGTAAATCATCAAACAAAATGTTTTTGTCTACTACTAACAAGTTTATATGCTTACTTATTACTTTTAATATTCATTAAATGAAAGGTAATTATGATAAAATGGCTACCAATTTTAAGAGTTTTTTTTAAAAACTTATTTAAAGTAGATTTCTTTATTTGTAGTCTTAACATAACCTACTTCTGTAGAATCCATTCCTATATTGTTTTTTTTTAAATTTAAATTTATACCAATTTATATGCAGAAGAGATATAAAGAAAATGGAAATACCACTGATTTTAAAAAACCAAATTGAACTCAGGATTTCTGTGGTCATTTGGCTTCCAATTTTTCTTCCCTGTACTTAGTCTGCATCTCAGGTTTTCAGAATCAAGCACATGGTTGAAAAAATAATAATGAAGATACATAAAGATAATTATGAAAATTCAAGCAGAATCTTTCCCATCCACTTGGCTTCTTCTAAATGATTGTGATCCATTACTTATAACTTATATTATAAATTTAACTCATTTTTTAAACTGTTAAGGTGTACCTTGAAGATCATAGCTAGAGTTGGTGCTGAAGCTGGATTGTCTCTGAAAAATTGCCTTCTTTACAACATCCTACTTTCCTAATTCCCTTGGTTGGACATGATGGCTTAAACTGTTCTAAAGTTGTAATCCTCAGCATGCTGTTGCTTTTCATATTCCATGCTCAGGAGTACAAAGAAAGATGAGATTTATAATTAAAATTAAGTCCTTACCTGAGACTTAAGCCTTCATCAATTCACATAAAGGATTTCTGGTTTTTTTGGTTCAAGTCTGTTCGTTTTTAGCTGCAATTAGACTAATGCACTATTTAGAAATCATAATGATGTTTTTGTGTGTACTTATCTGGTAGCATGGGCTATGCATGAGAGTCAGGAAACCATGACACCCACAGATTTCCACTACGTAAGGCTCATGTGGTACAACTTGTGGCTAGGAGGATCTTTGGACTTCACACTCTCTGAGTTCTGAGATGACTCAGTGTTTGCCCGTTAGCTCTTTCTCCTTCTGGCTAAATAGGATTGAAGCATGAATTTTCTCCAGGAGTATCAGTGACATACATAGACTAGGAAGAAATGGGAGCTGGGCAACAGTACTTGTGCTTACAGACTTCAGCTAGAAAAAAATAAGACTGTAGAGAAAAACAAACATATATTGAAAAATAATTTGCCCCCACCGCAAGGCCTGAGCTACTGTTTTGATTTTGGTTTGGTGTCTTTCTGGTTGTATGTCCTACTTTTGAAGAAGAACAGGTTGTAGGAAAGCAGTAAGATTGATTAAAGGCTTGGAAGTCATATACATAGATGCTTGGTGTACCAAATCTGAAAGAAGGAAATTTACAGGCAATTTTAACAGCAGTTTCCAAAGATTTAAAATGCTCCCCTGGGAAAAAAGGGGTGGAAAAATATTTTTTGGCAGCACAGTAACAGATGTAACCTTTGGTCACCTTGCTTAAACTCCATACCGCTGATGGTGAGATCTTTCAGACTTAAAATAGCTTATGCTATCTCAAATGTATTAGTCTCTAAAATACACCCCATTTAATAATCTTATTCTTTTTCCACACTACAACTTTATCTGTTTTAGTTTTGCAGAATCTACTCCATCTGTGTGCAACGCATGCTGACAATTCAGCAAACATTTGCAATTACAGCTATATGTTTTAATTAGTTCTACTGATTTACGACCAATTTTAGTTGATTAGAAGGGCCTTTAAATTTGTAATGGTAAAGTTTAATTACCTGGAAAAAAAGTTGAACCTTTCTTTACTCACCTGAGGTCCTTTTATTCAAGGGTATTATTGCAGTGGGAAAGACTTTTTTTTGGGGGGGGGGGGTAAAAAAAAATTCAGTTATGTTTCAGATATTTTAGGAAGGAAATCTAAGGTTTTTTTTTTTTTTAAACTATGCTATGAATTTAGAAAGAGATAAATTGGTTGAATCCAATGAGGGGTACAAGAAGGGTGCAACTCAGCCTCCAATATCTTCCAATAATGCTGCAGTGTTATTGGAAGGAATTGTGGCCAGTTTTTTTCCTGCTCATTCTGGACTTTTTGAGGGAGGTTAAAAAAAAAGGGGGGGGAGTTGGGAGGCTTCCCAGAGGCACCACTCCTATTTCAACCCTTAACTCACCGCCCACCCAGCCCCAAAGCTACGCCACTGAAATTCTTTCATTTTGCCCTGGGATTTCAGCAGTATACTGAGTATTCCAAGAGTCCTAAGGCTTCACTACTGTATTGGCAGTTAAACCACTGGTGGAGAAAACAGCTGAAGCTGGGATTCTAGTCCCTCTTTCTGAGACTGAATCCTTGATCTTGGGCAGAATCTAGTAGGTATACTCTTTTGGTGCTCTGTGTCAGATTGGAGTCAGATTTTGTAAAGCAAGCTCAGTTCTAAAGCCTCTGAATTTCCAAGCAAGGTTGAGGACAGTAAATATATTTATTGCAGGGGAACATACAAGTTCAATCATGCATGAACCAGTCACAGCAGGAAGGGGTCACGCGTGGCAATTTAAATCCTTCATGATCAAGGTATCTCCCTGCCTTCTTACTTCTTGCAGGGAACAAGTCTGCATATCACTAGCAAGACTGCAGTTTTTATATCAAAGGCCATTTTGAAGAGGACAGATCTGGAACAGATTGGGGTTAACTATAGGGGTGACAACTTATTATGATATGTCCTACTGCTTTCTCTGCACTGGATTTATTTATTTATTTATTATTTTTTGATATGGTCAGATGACTAAATCAATAAAGTTTCTTGGCTTGAATTTAAATCCATTTTTTTTTTTGCACTGGAGTTCAAATTGTAAGCTTGGTCTTGCATGCTCCTGGCAATATTGTTGAGTTTCAGAATGGGAAAATAGTTGTTTGGAACCTCATTATTACTACTACTACTACTACTACTGCTGCTGCTGCTGCTGCTGCTGCTGCTGCTACAACATTTTGTATTAGTATAATTTATCTAGTTATTTGCTTAAGTACCTGTGTGACACTTATGAGTGCTGAAAGTAGAATGGTTTCTGGTTTAAGCTTTAGCCACAGTTGTCCACTCAGCTGCACACCCACCACTGTGTAAAATCAAACCCCTGAAAATGTAACCCACACATGATAGATGAATAATATATAACTTACTTTACATTTCTTTACAGTAGCATCACACAATGGTTCTGCCATCCAGACCTTTCCAGGAGGTGGACTTGGAGCTATTTCACTCTGTTCTTTTTGACATCAATTTGGTCACCTTCTCCTTTAAAACAAAGGGAGTAGCAAATTAGCATCTGAGTTTACTGCAGTACATATGTCAAAACCTAGCTCAAACCAGCGATCGGTCTGGGTTTTACTTAGAAGACTGAAGTTTGCAAAACACAATCAATGGGTCAGGAAAAGAGGATTTCATTTCATTCCTGAAGTTGCCTTGCCTTCCTGAAATACCATCAATGTGGTGATATTTATTTCTTTATTTAATCAAACTTATAAGTTGCCTCAATCACCATTATAACTCTAAACAGCTTGCAGAATGTAAATAAATTAAGTTACAGGAATAATTTGGAAATTCCAAACACTCACATTGGGAAAGACAACCAAACCCGTTACAGAAAGATATATATCTCTATATCAGGGAGCAGATCTGAAACAGTTAAATCTTCAAGGCTTGCAAAAGCACAACATGGTTGGGGCTATATGAACTTCAGGAGGAAAGCTGTTCTAAAAGGTAGGTACAGCCATGGAGAAGGCCTATCTCTGAGGACCCACAAGATGATGTTGTTTTATCAGTGGAATCTGGAGTGAGCCAGACAAGGAGAAACTACTGGAGAGAAGTGGTCCAGGCCTTGAGCCATGAAGAGGTTTATAGGTGATAACCAACACCTTGAATTGCATCTGGAAGCTAAGTAATAACCAGTGCAGCTCATGAAGGAGTGATATTGTATGGGTGAAACAGGATAGATCCATAATTACTGATGTTGCTGCATTCTAGACCAGGTAGGGCTTCCAACTGGTCTTCAGTGACAGTTCCAAGTAGAGCACACTGTAGAAGTCTACATATGTTTGTTTTACAGAACTCCAATTAGTGAGGGAACCCAAACTCTGATCAAAACAAAAACAGTATGGATCAAGTTATGGTTACATAAGATAATTGTGAGTTTATTAATTAAGCTCTTACTGAGATTTATATGCTGCTGAATTCCAAAAAGGCTCTAAGTGGCAAAGAGGTCAACCTGATAATTAAGTGTAGAAATCACTGGAGGTATTCTATTATGTTTTTTGTCTTGCTGACCTTCCCATTCCTTTGATGTATCAGTTGGTTGCACTTGCCAAAGTGTCTGGATATTTTTGTATTTGGCTCATGGTTTCATCACATTAGAGATTTTCATATCCAGAAAGTTCACAAACAAACCAAAAAACCAATTTGTCCTAGTGGTGAAGGCACCAGGCTAGAAAGCAGGAAACTCTGAGTTCTAGTCCTGCCTTAGGCATGAAAGCCGGCTGGGTGACTTTGGGCCAGTCCCATGCTCTCAGCCCAACTCACCTCACAGGGCTTTGTTGTGAGGAAAATAGGAGGAGGAAGGATTATTAATATGTTTGCTGTCTTGAGTTATTTATACAAATAATAAAGGTGGGATTTAAAAACTAAAAAAAAATTGTCTTCTGAAAATGTGCATGTGTCATAACTCTCTTAACAAACATAACTACTGAGATAGTTTGGAACAACACAAGGTCCTGGTGTAGCTAATTTGGTGCAATAATATTAAAATGTAGCAAGTGTAGTCAATGAGGAATATCAGGGGTGTCTGTGGGGTATGTTAAAAGAACTCAAGATGGCAGATGCAATGGGGGGTTTGAAGTTCTACCCCTCATTTTATTTGCAGCCTGATGCACATAAAGAGTAGCTCCACCGCCATCTTTTTTCAATCACACTCTGTGGACACCCCTGACGAAAATATAAGAGCAAAGCAAATAGATGTGGTGACATAACAGGTCAACAAGGCAGACTTTGGAGACACAGTTTCTCCTTTTCACTCAGCTGTTTTCCAACAGAGCAAATGACAAAACCAGACTGCTGTGGTTTTCGGCAGGCGAGTGCTGTGTTTTAGGAAACGGAAAAAGTAGCAACTATTTAAGTGAAAGAGTGCTAATTTTAAATAAATGGGAAGTCACTGATGAAGTAGACCAGTCTGATACTTTTCCTTTTTTTAAAAAAATCCCCCATTTATTATTTGTTGTAAGACAGGGCTTTCCAGATCGGGGGAACACTCTTCTAATCATGGATTCTCAGTTCCTTTGGTGAGTGAGCACTGGTTGATTCTTATCTGTATTCTCATATTACACATAGTAATTGGTGGACTTGGATAAAAAATTATTAAGAAGTTTCTTTCTAATGCCTTCTTCCTTTCTCCAGCTCAATTTATGTTCTGCTAACTGCCCCCATTCCTTCCGTAAGGCATCTGTGTGATTCTCTACCCCACATGACGGCTGCCACCATCTTGACTTTTTTGGCCCTGCCCCCACAGATGCGCACCTATTGTTGCTCAATACCATAGAGTTGACTGACAGATGGCATTTTCCCACCCTTATCCCAATCTTATCTCCCATCCTCTGGAACAGCTTGTCCCCTCCTTGGACTTTCTGGAAGCTTATTAAAGCTCGACTGCTCCAGAAGGTCTTAGGGACTTGAGGACTGGTGCCAGGAGTATAATGTTAATTAAAGTTGTTACTGTCATTTTATTATTATGCCTATTACTGTTATTGCATTAGTTTCAGCTGTTGCTTTTCTATAGCTCTTAGACTAGCCCTGACTGAAGGGTTTTATAAATCCTGAAATAAATCATTCAGTTGCATGATCTCTAGTGTGAAAGATGCTTCAGCCTTCAATAGATTCCATCCTTCTGCTGGCTTCTACGTCTTTGTCCTTGAAGGTGAATTTCTCCCCCTTTTACGGGAGGGGGAAAACTAGTTCCAAACGAGTGTTGTTCTTGTTGCATTTCTGATGCACAGAAGCTTGCTGGGGTTTTGTGTGTGTGTGTTGGGAATGTTTGCAGGCACTAATTGCACTCTTGTGAACACATCCCAAACTGTGCTGGATGGAAAAACTGTTGGACTCAATATAAGGCAGTTTCATAGATTTAGAGACTGGAAGAATTCCACATCTGAACCCACTTTTCGAGCCACTGGAATATTCATTTGCAAAATGCCTATTTTGGAAACAATGTGTATTTATGTATTAATGTTATAAGAGAGAATATGATGAACTGACAATCAGATCAGTTTATTACAGCCTTAAGGCCAGATACAATAAAATATCTAATAGTAGAACTGTTACATACTTCTATATATATATAACAGAAAAACAGTAAGTATAATAGGATCTAAAAATAATTAAGAGCATAGATAGTAAAATAAAGCAGAATAAAAATAGTATTATAAGGGATACGTAAATGAGTATCCAGACTTAATTAATGGTGTAGTGTATTGTACAGATGGTAGTACAAAACTGGGCAACTTGGGAATATATTTTTGAGTCCTTCTTTGAAAGAAGTAACAATAAGTAGAAATCGCACACTATGCCGAGAAATTTCATCAAGATTGGATGAATGAAGGTCTGTCTAGAGTCCTTATAGAGCAGTGTTGTCCAAACTTGGCCACTTTAAGATGAGTGGACTTCAACTCCCAGAATTCCCCAGCCAGCATGGCTGGCTGGGGAATTCTGGGAGTTGAAGTCCACTCATCTTAAAGTGGCCAAGTTTGGACAACACTGTTATAGAGGGAGCAGCATAGTTGCCTATGGCTTAGAGTTTCTATTGTGTCATAATCGGAGATACGTGGGAGTACCCTTAAAACATCCCAGAAGGACTGCTGAAGGCAGCACATCCGGCCTGGCTAAAGTGAAATTTCAAAATCGTGACGGATGATAAATAAGAGGATGGAGTGAACCCTTTTGGAAGACTATGATAAATATTGGGGTGTGACACCTTGCTTAAATTTGTTTGGAGACCCATATCCCAAATTCATTGTTTGAGGGCAGTTCTAGCACGGTCAAAACCTAATGAGCCCAGGCTTCCATAGCCCAATAAAAGAGAGTTCTTTTTTAACGAGATGGGTGGTGACAAATTTGATATACAAATAAGTAAGTAAATAAATAAAAATAAATAAATAAATTTGATCTAGGGCTTTTTAAAGCCACGATGATTTAAAACGAACAGACAGGCATAATTAACTTCAAAGTGGCAGTATACATACATCAATGCTTTTGCCAAACGTAAAAACTCTGGTACGTAAGATAGCTTCATGTACTATCAGGACTAGACATATCCTGAGTGGTTTCACCGATCTCATTCTCTGGCACTGAGAATCTACGAATGCAAGCAATTTGAGGTTTAAGATAAAGAGCTACATGTCATAGGCTAGATCTGATCAGGGAGAAGGCTACAAATGAAAGTGATTTGAGAAGCTACAGTCATGACTCACTCATGCAGACTTGGATGTTTCTCTGTCTCTCAGCGGGGTATATTTCCCATATAGCAGCTGACAGGAATAAAGAGCTGCGCAACTTTTGATAATACAGATAAACTTTAACCCGCATTAAATAGTTTTACTCTTTTGTTGTGGGCTCTTGGAGCAGGAACAGGGTATGTTCTGAGTTGGTGCAGTGTGTAAATCTAAAGCCGTGTGTGGAACTTATGTGAATCCTGCCTAAAAGATGTATTCATACCATTACTTATTTATTAACTTTTGGGGGAGGTAGTGTCACAATCTAACGATGTGGGGCTGAGTACAGAGAGTCTCAACTGAGCATTCTCAACATGCAATGGTCAAAGTAGTAAATCAATAAAAAATAGTGAAAGGGCCACCTTCTTTCCTGACTAGTCATCAAACTTGTGAAGCCCTTTTTAGAAAGGAAGGTTTTAAGAATCTTCCTAAAAGTCAGAAATAAGGGCTAAGTGTGTCTCGATGGGTAACATATTCCCAAAATTTGGGACCACTGTTCAGAAGACTTGTGTTTTATCCCACACTCTACTTATTTCATGTAGGGGAAGGACCCTAAGCAGAAATAATTTGGGATTAAGTGGTCCAAAATTGCCTTCCAAATTTGCTTTTCCCTTCTTTGTACCTCTGGTTTCCTTTTAGAAATTTCTCAAACCAGTATTATCTAGTATGATCTAGCTAAATACTGTAGCTAGCTGCAGAGTTTTAGTTTTGATATCAAATCCTCTTCATATTTGCAGTGTTGGTGCCCACTTTATGGCTCGAAGAGAGATGCTGATAAAACAAGTCACCCCAGCAGCATATTCCTGATTTGACTCTCTGAACAGATGTGTTGCCTATATCATAAATGTCCTAAACTTTTTTTTTAAACTGGGGATAACTCCCAGGGTGACTATAACATCCACCAGCAACATCTGAGGATCATACACTAAATCCTCTTTTTAGGATTTGGCGGCTTTCGAACCAGCATGTCTGAAATCATGGCTGTTACACTGCCAGTTTTAGTTCGTGGTTAACTGCCAGAAATCCTTACTTATTTTATTTAGAAAACGTTCAAATCATCTCTCTGCTCTATTAGTACTAGGAATGATGTCCAAACACAGGGTTCTGATATCAATAATAAAGTTGCCTTCAAGCTGGGCTCGTCCCCTGGTGTCTCACATGGGCACATCCATGGAGTTTTCATGGCATCCATGTGAAAATGGTTTGTCATCCAAGAAGATAACCCAGAGTTCAGGATGGCCCTTGGTGAAGAGGAGGACCCAACTATGTAGTTTTCTTGGCAGTACTATAAAAATGTTTCCCGATTGCCTTTCTCAGATGTTTTTGTTTTCCATTTAATGGTCTAGCCTGCAACCTTGGGATATCCTGGCAGCGAAGTTTGCTTTTATGGGATTTTTTTTTGAGGATCAAAATACATCATATGCATTATAGCAGTAATTACAAAAAGACTGTTAAAATAGGCCTGTATTGTTACTTTTTTAAAATTTATAATGCAAGGAGCTGCAGCTGAAAAAGAAAAAAAATCCTTGCCTTAGGCTGTTATGTGAAAGAGTTGTTCAGATGATATTTAATTATTTGAATAAGGAACTTCCCAAGTTTTGATTCATTTTCTTAATCACTATAGCAGCTCTTGTTTCTGAAAAAAGAATGCTTGGCTCTCTTGCTGTATTGGATCCTATCAGTTCATTTGCATGACTTGGTTTCTCTTTCTTAGTTATTTCAGTAGTAAGATCAGGTATTTTTTAAAACAGTCTAAGAATAGAAAGGAACTTAAAAAAATACAACCAAGAGGGTGTGAGACTTCTTGTTTGGAACTTCCCAGGCTTACAGGGTGCTCTCAGGGACTTTTGCACTGATGGTTAGAACTTTGTTTTTGGAAAGGAAGTGAAATTCCAGAGTCTAACAGGTTTTTTAAAAAATACATTTTCTGATTTTTTTTTCTTATCTTCAAGACCAGATCTGATTGTTTTGCTTCATTTTTAATGCAAATGACAGTACAAGTATGCATGAAGGAACTCCTGTCGTGAAAATACACAGTGTTAGGAACAAATGTGAACTAAACTTTAAAAAAAAGAGAATAGAAAGGAGTAAACATGCAAAGGAAAAGAAAAAGAGAGAGAGAAGGAAGAGAAAAGTTAGACTATAATAAAGAAAAATACATATATAAAGACGTGACTTCCAACTTTCATCACAGGAAGTATAAACAAATATAGTGACGCTTCACCACCTCTAAGGTTACAAACATTTACCTCTTCATCCCATATCCCATCTCTTATCTATAAACAAATCCATAAAGCATCATCTTTTCAGTCCTGGTGTCAGCAGAAAGTCCATAAAGGGTTGTCAGAAGTAACAACATAACTTGTTTTAACCTTGATCAAATAAACCAACTTTATATCCCTTCCTTTTACTTCTAACAGTCTTAATCATTCAAATATTGTTGTAGGATTGGATTTCTCTTCATTTCTTTGTCCCATAGCACAGAGTTCTTCAGGGCTTAAACAAGCCTCTTTTGAATATCCAACAAGGGGGAAAAAAAAATATCCAGGTCACTCTATTGGTTTGTCATTTGTATTTTCCCTTTTAAACTTTAAAAACTCTGCAAGTGTCTTTGGTAGATCCAGTAAAGCATCCTTTTCTAAGTCACTCTCTTGGCCTGTCAGTTGTGAATCCACTTTCGGTACTTTCTCTATCTTGTCATATAAAATTTGTTCTACATCTGTCATTTCTTCAATATCATCTTTTGGACATGGTCTATCCATAGAAGCAGACATCATTACTGACATTGTTGATATTGTGGCTACTAGTTTCTGATTCCATTCTTCAAAAGTCTCCTTTCGTATTTTTATTGTTATAATGTTTTGCATCCTTTTATAGGTTTGTATATCTCTCCTCTACCTAGTTCACACCACAATATTATTATCAAGCAATGGGGGATAAATTGTTTCTGCTCTTGCATGCTTCCAGTGAGGTGTCAAAGTTAATAATAAGGGGTGATGATCACTTTCTAAATGTGCATCTTCCTCCAACCACTGTATCATATGATGTCAACTATGGATCTTCTTCCTGCCCCCAGAAAGTATATTCTGCTGGATGGTCCCCTTCCATAGAACCATTAAGTATGTGCAATTCCAAGTGTGCAATCATCTGTCTGACATGTAAACCTGCCCAGTTAGATTTAGAGTCCTTGAATTCTCTTGTATTCAAGGGTTCCTTGATAACATTCTCCTATTTTTATTGTTATAATGTTTTGCAACCTTTTATAGGTTTGTATATCTTTCCTCTACCTAAAATCTTTAGTCCCCTCTAAAGTCCAGTTTTTGAAATCATGGAATTGCTTATCTTTGTTATATCTTGTAAAAACCAAAACAAGATCTGTTTCCCTGGAGAAGCTGTTTATTCTTTAAAATTAATTCCGAAGTTTCAATATTCTAATTTTATCTTGATCCTTAGTCTGTTTATAAATTTCTAAGATCAAAACCTTATTTAGATTTTTACTTTTTAATTTCAGATTCTTTAAATTCTTAAGCTTATGATTAAAATTTTCTTTCATTCAGGATTGAAGGCAGACTCATCCGGCATTTTCAGACTTGTTGTTCCAAAGGTCTCTAATAACTTAGAAGTAGTTAATGAGCAATTTCTGAAAGTGATTAGAAAGTGTGATGGAATGGAATTATGAAGGCCAGGCTCAGAGAGATAAACATTTTCTTGGGAAGATTGATGTCAGGCCTAGTCCAAGGAATTCCAAGAGACAATGCCAATTCAGTCCAGCTATGTTTATTAGCTACAACCTCTAGCAAGAATATTCCCAGACTAAAACCCCATCTCCCAAAGTCATCCAGCCACAACAGTGTGAATTCCTCAAGGAGGTGCCAGTCTCATCCTCTTGTTCCTCCCACGCTGTTCTGGTGAGCTAAGAAAATGTTTATCTCCCTGAGCCTGGCATTCATAATTCCATTCCATCACAGAAAGTGAGGTTTGCGAACTTAGTGTCCTCTAAAAGTCTCTGCCATGGTTGTGAGCAAGATAAGCTAATCCTATCATCTCCTAGTGCTCAGCCCTGTGGGAAGCCACTATCCTGTAGTCTCCTTGCAAGGAGCAGCCATCTAGAGCACATGTGGATGATCTCCTATCCTCTCCTTATCTGGAGATGTTCCAAAGAACTAGTCTACTCACCAGTTCCTTGGTCTTTGCTGCAGTTGTCGGCTCCACTTTCGCAGAGCCATCTTCAGTTTGCCATACCTCCCCCAGAAGTCGCACCTCTCAATGTTATCTGAAAGCCTTTAAAATCAAAACCTTTGGATTCAGTAACAGGTTCCAAGGAAAACATGTATACAGGTTAATTATGGTAGTGGAACGTAATGGGAAAGAACATGATGTGGCCTCCAAATTTATGTCTCCCTTTCTAGTGAAGAAAGTAGATCTGGATGCCCCTGGAGAAGTTTCCAAACAACAAAGTTGTTTATTTGAGTTGATTAATGATTATTTTCTCTCCAGGGTGAATCATTAGACTTAATGTATCACTTTGGCAACATCCCATGTTACTGCCTTTGGTAGCACTTCAGTAGTATAATATTCTAGAGCATTTCCGAAAGTTTATCAGCCATATTTTGCCTCTGTTCTGCAGTAAAATAGGATTTAGGTATTGTGAAAGTATGCTTCACATTGTTGCTAACTCATTGAAGATACCCTGATGACTCTACAATCCATCTATTACTAAGTACTAGAAGATCAAAATGTTCAAACAACCAAGCTCAGAGAACCCCAAGGACTCCACCAAAATCTTCATTGATTGAACTTCCTTCCTTCCTTCCTTCCTTCCTTCCTTCCTTCCTTCCTTCCTTCCTTCCTTCCTTCCTTCCTTCCTTCCATCCATAATCCCACAGTGGGTTACGTATTTGGAGGTATTACATATGGAAAATTGATAATGCGCATGGTTCAGGCAAAGTAAATATTTTCCCCGAAGATATACTTAATGCATATAAGCTAGAGATATACATTGCTTGCTTGTGTAGCTAAATAAATAAGGGATATTTTCTTTGTAATATTAGCCAGTATCTAGGAGGATGAAGAGATCTGAATCTGGAAAAGGGGAAAATTTGATTCAGAGTGAGTGGGATGTGTGTGTGATAGCACCTCGCAAGGACACCTTAACTGAAATGTAACTGAAATGTAGCTCAGGAAAAAGACACAGCTGCTTTAAGGTGTTCTGGACAGGTGCTAGTGTCCCCATGCACTTTGAATCACATTTTACTCTTCAAATTCAGATTGCTGAACAGCCTTACCAATATGTTTCTGTTATATACTTATCCCCACTCTGTATCTCGGGTGCTCAAATAGAGACGAGTGAGTCAGAAAATATTTGGATCTCAAGAAAGTGGTTTCCCTAGTAACTGTAACCATGGGAAGTGCTCTAAGAAGTTATCTTTATGTATGCTGACTTTCTCATGTGACATTTGCAGAAATGCAGTTGCAAGCTGATTTGCCAGAATCTCACATTCTTTTGGGCAAGATTTTAGACATTTGGCACTCACAGCTTATGCGTTATCACTTTCCCCAAAGATGTGCTTTTCAGTAATTTATGAATCTTTTCTATTTTAACATGACTAGCCTTCCATTGGATGGCTAGGTACTTGTCCTGAGTTCTTGATTTGTAGTTAGTGCTGTTCTTACAATGGAATTGGAGATGACAGGAAAGGGCAAAGGGAATATGTGAATGAGAAGCAAGAAGTCCAAGAAGGGGATGAAAAAGTAAAGTAGAAGTCTCAGGACAAAAGAACATGGAAGAAGAAGAGAGCTTCTCTCCCCCAGATGTATTAAACAGTAGGTGATCTGATGTCCTTCAGAAGTTTGGGATTACAACTCTCATAAGCCTCAGGCAGTGATCAGGAATTGTGGAATTGTAGTCTAAAACCTCTGAGGAGCACCACAATTCTACTGCAGGTAGAATTGAAGACAGTGTGGCACGGCAGTTAGAATATTGGACAGAGACCTGGGAAAGCCAGATTGAAGTCCTCATTCAACCAGGGTGCAGTTGGGCTAGTCGTCTTAGAAGAACCTACCTCACAAGGTGGTTATTAAAGAGATTAAAAAATGAGGAGTGGCCCCTTATATGTTGACCTGAGTAAGAAATGCAGGATACATCAGTCTGGTGACTGCACTAAGTTTTCCTCATAGTTTCAGTTCTGTCCAGTTGTACAACTCTGAAGATTCTTCATGGAAGACACATAGGAAGTTTCAGTCATGCATCTCTATTTTTACTGAGATCTTTTCATTTTCATTCTCTGAAATGAAATTCTCTGTGAAAAAAAATGGGCAATTCCCATTTTTGAACATTGGTTTTAAATAGTTTACTCATGTGAGCTCATTTACTGAACATTTGTGAGGACCGATACAACAGCTGCTTCAATCTTCTACGCTGCCTCATCTGCCTGGCCTTTTACCAGTTCTTCACAATTACATGTAGGAGATCCTGTTGTAAATGAAGATTCCTGAGTTCTGCTAAGTCTTCAGTATAGCCAAATTCTTCACTGACTCTTGGTTTCTCCCAGGACTGAAAGAGTATTTTTAATAGACCCTTTTCCAGAGCCCTCATCTAATGAATCAAAGCTGTTTGGAATGGAAGTTTATTTGCCGATGGTTGACATAGTGTCATGAGCTATTGTAGGTACCTGAAGTTCTGTTCTAATAAAGGAAATCTACTTTGGGCACTCCCGGACAATCAGTTTTTCCATTGCCTGAATCTTCTCTTTTTTTTAGTATTAAAACTAAGCTGGACTAAAGCAAGCTGTTCTCACCATTTTAGTTAGCAGGATATTATGGGACTTCTGTACTGCAAGTCTGTAGCACTTGCAGAGAACTGATAGTTCTCTGGACAATAGGGAATTAGATTTGATTCAATCAATCAGTGCTCAGTTAATAAAAGAATGGCTTGTCCTGCCATTCAGTTTTGCATTGAAAAATAAATATTTCTCCCCGAAAAGTAAAAGAAGGCAAATATGAAACATTTCTTCTGCTCACCATGATGACTTTTCTCTTGAGTTCATGATCCCCAAATCAATTACATGGGTTGGCTAAATTATTTACAAATTGCTTTTGTAGCATATCTAAGTTTTACTGGGCCTTTAATGGTGTGATTACATTGCAGAAAGACAAATTTCCTCAGCTACAAGATCTAATTTAATTACAGTGACTTGTGTTGACCGAGATATTTGTTTCAGCACTTAAAGATACTCAGTTGCTCCTGCAGTTATTAATCAAAGGTTGTTATCTTAAATTGTGCAAAGCAAGATTTTTAGCTCCGAATACTTCCTCTGAGCTATTGGATTCACACATATTGCAAAATATCCAGACCAAAGTTCACTCTAAATACACCACTACTCAAACTTCTGCTACCCACGTCCATCATGACAATGACTTAGTAATGAAAGTGCAACTAGGATAAGGTGAAGGGGAGTTAGAAGAATGTGCAACAAGGATTTCAACTTTCTAATTCCCTGTGCTATATATGATAAACATCTAAGGTTAAAAGAAATCAGTGAATATTCTATGGGTGAGATCTTTCACTTATGCTCTAGTTTATGCAAACTGGGTGCCAAGTGGCAATTTTGTGAAGTTTATGAAGTACAGCTGAGTTTTCTATCCATTCGGCAAACATCATAGTCTCTAGACTGGATATTTTCTAAAGAACCAGGTTCTAACTAAGAGTCTAGGAATCATGGAGGTGTCATTGTAGTGTGTAGGAATTTCCAAGTAAAGTGTGTGTTTCTTTGTTTGTTCACAAAGTCTTGCTATCAAGTCTGATAAATGTAAAACTACCAAATATTTGGTGACTCCTTTAGTCTGGCTCCAAGAGCTCCAGTTACTCCTGGTATTATAGCTGACTTTTTTCTTCCAATCATCATCGTCGTCATCATCCCTTGTCTTTCTTTAGCACCCCAAATTCTCATGGTTTCATTGTTAGGGAGGAACCAATTGTGTGAAGCCTTGTCCCAAAGCTCCCATTTTCTTCCATTTCTGCAATTTCAATTACAGAAGTACTTCTGTATCCAAGTGGTCTTTGGCTGACCTGGAAGGCAAATGAATGTAGACAGAAACCTACAGCTTATTAATAGCACCCTCTCTCTGATTCAGTTCTCCTATTGCCATATAGGTTTTCATGCCATCTTATAAGACTTAGGGGATGATAGATATATTGATTGCAGAAAGATGATTAAGAGGGATACTAATTGGCCAGGCTTTGTTGCCATTAAAGGAATATCTCTGAAGGTTTGCCCTGGAGTCTGTGATTTCAATAGGAATTTGCAAAACCAAAAAAGATGATTAGTCAGTGAATAAAGGATGTTGACATGCAAACAAATTGGATTAGGGAGCTGATCAATATTATCCCACTAATTTTAAGGGAAATTTCACTGCGGTTTCTCTATTTTGCTAACCTTATGTTAGAAATCACAGATAAAATATTTACATGAGTATATTTTAATGTCTTTCTCTTGGCCCTTTCGGATGGAAGAGTCTTGTGTGTTCCATGCTTAGATCACCACTGTCCGTGCCTTGCTAAAGACATGCTTATTATGCTGTGCCTATTTCAGAGACTTAAATTTCAAAGTTATTGATCTCTTTTAGTTCAAATACCAGTAATATCTGCTCTTGTATCCTGAGGATGTCATCACGCTTGTCTCCTTCTGAATTGGTGGGTTACAGGCAATAATACAGGTGGTCCTTGTTTAGCGACCACAATTGGGACTGGCATCTGGTTGTTAAGTGAAGCAGTTGCTAAGTGAAACTGTGACTGTGCTTATGATCTGACTTCAGCTTTCCTTTGCTTTACAGCCCTACCAAGGTCTTAAATGTGAGGACTGGTTGTAAAGTTACTTTTTCATCACCATCATAATGGCAAACAGTCACTAAATGAGGCAGTCACTAAACGAGGACTACCTGTATGCTGACTTGCCACATAGATTAGATCTCTAGATTAGAGATCCTAGTTTTCACAGAATAGTGTGAGCACCTTTGGTTGTGCTTGTGGCATACTGGCTAAAATGTGTCCCAGCTGAGCAGTATCACATCATTACTGTTTGCAGGAAATACTTTATGTGCCAGCCTTCTCTCTCCTTACCTGACAGAAAGCATACTTTTTAAATTTTACACGGTGTGCTTAGCAATGATGTTATTTACTCCAAAGATAATAGCACAGACATATGTGTATGCATGTATTTCCTCTAGCAGATAGATGCCTGGAGAATATGAAAGAAGTGGCCCAATTTTGTTCTGAAGTCTCTTGGGTTCATCTTTTGAACAGAATAAACATTGCGGTTCGCTCTGCCTGAGGAATAATGTTGATCAAATTTTGTTCTGTATGCTATTTTCATTTTCTTGTAATTCATATTCTCAGGGCTTTTTGTTGGGAGGCTGCATGGATTAAGAGATGAAGAGGGCAAGGCTAAAAATCATTGCACTCTCATTCTTATTCATATACACTCACACATACACATCACTTGCCTGCCCATGGGTTGTTCATACAAACTGGATTCACACACTAAGTACACACTCACATATCAGCCAACTAGGAAGGAGATAATTGTTGAATGCAGTGAGCTCATGATGGTAGCAATGAGGTGTTCCTTGCAGAATTACTTCTGCAAAGCAGTCTAAGTATCTTGAGGTAGTCAGTCCCATTAAAGCAGCCTTCTCTTGCCATCCGGAAAGACAAGACTGTGGGAATTGGTCCTTCAGTCACACCAGGCATCTTGTGATGGAGCTGAGCTGTATTTAGCCTGGCCTGCGAGAGGTTTCTCACCACTGGTTTAGAACAACAACCTGGAAATCATACATCCAAATAGCCCTTTGCAGTCACACTGGAGGCCACAGGTTCATGCTGCAACCAGTTTGGAGGTAAGCTCAAATATGTCCAGGGTCAGGTTTGGAGTTGTGGTGGAGTGCCTTATGAGCCCACTGATTTCACAGTCCTGTGCCCCAGTGATGTCTTGCAAATCAAAGAGTATACCAAATTCCTTTTGGGATTTGTCACCCTATAAGTGTTCCTGATGTTATGGTGCTGCCAAGAAGCAATGTTACCCCCTCTTTCCAGTCTCTGAAGCCACCTATATAAACACGCCTTTCTATAGTCTATGTTCACACAGAATGCCACAGTGGGTTCCTGTTGACAAAGAAAGAGAAATTTCCCCTTGATGCCTATGTGCTGTTAATTGAAGATACCAGATAATTCATTTGAAGACTGTAGCCTGCAAGAACTTAGGCTACCAGGGAGATAGATGGTCTCTAAAGAGCCATAACACTCTTGCTGACTTTGTTTTGGTAGACATCCCACAGCTACTGTATAATTTTCTGTTGCGAACATGGAGCTGAATATCACCAGTGGACATTCAAATGTCATCTAGGGAATGTCTTCAAAGAATAGATTAACAGCTAATGTAATTAAAATGGAGAGGAAATCAAGTTCTAGCATGATATGATTTTGTTAAGAGGATTCCAGAGGGGATTGCCTGTTGCTTGTTAGTCTCTGTGAGCATAGCTAGACTTGGAGAGGTGGTGAGTAAGGAGTGTGTAAATTTCATTGGATTGGAGGCCATGATAGATTTGGCATGGCATGGCAGGGGCCCCACTTCAAAAGTAGGAAGGGTCCTAATGGGGGGGAGGGAAATTCAGAGGTTTTAAAGGGTAAATACCTATCTTATGCCTTCACAATGCTTAGGACATCCACTTGGCCTCTGACCCGTTTCCTAAATTTCCCAAAATGCAACTACAGCTACAACAACAGAAACAACAAGAGCTGCCTTTTGGATCCCATCCACTATGGGTGTGGGTCACTCTCTCTTTGTGCCATGGATCCCTTTGAGAATCCCACGAAACCTATGGACCTCTTCTCAGAAAAATGGTCTTAAATGCATAAAATAAAATATAGAGGTATTATAGACTGTATTACAGGGGAAAGCAGTAATGCTCAAATTATCGAAATATTTAAGAAATGACAAATGTGTAATATGGTGATATATATGTATCTTTATTAATCCATTAAATCACTAGCCACACAATACCCCTTTTAAGGGTATAATAATAACAGTGAGATTTATTGAAGTTAACAAATGTTTTTGGAGTCTAAAGACCATAAATGATTTTGTTGCCCTCATGCATTACTGAATGAAAAGCTAAATTTCAGTCAGAGGTTAGTGAAAATAAAAGGTGGTTGGTTTCTTTAATTCCTTTTCGTGGACTCCCTGAAATCTATCCATGGTTCCTTGCTTTAGGTGCCTCTCTGTACCAGGGCAGGAAACCCCTTTCAATCAAACTTTGGCTGAAACAGCCAATCTACCGTGCCTGCAAGGAAGACCATATTGTTCTTATTATACCTAAAATAAAACAATACACAGGGCTGTTGTCATAGTTGCTTAGATTGGCTTTTATTTTCTCTCTCAATTTCAGCCCTAGCTAAAAAAATATCTTCCTTCCTCCTTGGACAGGACTGTCAACTATTTGCATTCAGGCTTCCCCAGCTTGATTAGCCAAACCCTGAGCAAACAGAAACGTGGCTTTGTTGATCCATAAAGAGGAGGCACTTGAAAGGCTGCATATGAAGATCAATAATGCAAACACAATAGCTGTTTATTTTAAGAGGCAGAGAACTTCAGTTAAAGGAGAACCCACCAGTTACTGACACTAATTTGATGGAGGCCCAAGGAAAGGTTAACCGTTTGCTAATTCATTTTATTGCAAGCAGTCACAGAACTGCAAAAAGGTCACAGCTAGATAATGATGTAGTTTCTCTTCTGTTTGCCCATGACCCTGTTTCAGCGGGCAGAAGAATTCAGAAGTACACCTGGGCTTTGAGAAAATGCAGGGTGTACTTCCAAACACGTGGTGTTTCCCCCGCAATGAGATGGTGTGCTGTGTTGCTTTTCCCACCTTCTTTGGTTGATCAAGTGGCTCGTGGTGTCCTGTCAATGCTTTCTAGAAAAGTAATATTTGCTCTTACGTACGGTTCCTGCAAGCCAACATCAGAGACCCCAATGCTCTGGCCTACTTTTCCCTGCACTGATGCCCTCTTGCACTGTCTGGGAATGCTAATTTGGGTTTCCCTGCACCTGGTAGGTTTTTTTGCAGGGTTGTTGTTATAAATTTATCAGACAAAGACATATAAAGGATGAGAACTCACAAATAGTGATCTTCGTATGCTATTCCCCATATCGGGAGATGCCCTGTTTTATCACGCACACTACACTTCTCCCTATTCCAACAGAAACACTGTACGGACTGGATTGCAACCCCCAGCTGCTTTGAAGAGCCTAGATGAGCCATCATCAGTTATAGTTTGAATGTCACCACCTAGTGGTGACAAAAAAGGAAGGCTTACTTCATGTATACACACCATTGTATTCATTTACTCAGTATGCTGTTTTGAAACCTTTTTACCAAGGATATTTTTCCTGGTTTCCCTATCCTGATGTATTTTGAATCAATATAGCTGTGTGTAGAGACATGGAAATTTTACTTAATAAATGTACTCATACTGCAAGAGAAACTCAAGAGAGTCTATTATCTCTATCAATCAGTCAGTCAGTCAGTCAGTCAGTCAGTCAGTCAGTCAAGAGACTCCTTTATCAAGAATCTATCACTTTTTAAACTGTCATCTATCTATTCATCTCTCATCTGTTGTCTATCTATCTGTCTATCCATCTATCATCTAGTCCTTTATCATCCATCCACTCCTGTCTGTCTATTACCTATCTAACTATCTAACTATCTATCTGTCTATTGCAACTTAATCTACATGGGCCTTCCCTTGAAGATGATCCAGAATGCAGCTGATCAGTGCTAGAATAATACTTATTTTACAGAAGACTCACTGGTTGTCAGTAGACTGCCAGGCCCAATTCAAGGTCCTGTTGTCCTATATAAAGCCCTCTATGGTTTGGGCCTGTGTTACCTTCAGGATCATCTTCTGCAGGTAGAATCTGCCCACCCTACCTAGTTTAGACAGGAGAAGGTGGCTACCTCTAGAGAAATCAGGAGTGTGGGGATCTGGAGAATCCAAATCTCTTTGGTAGCCCCCTCCCTTTGGAAAGGCCTGATCAGGTTAGCTGTCTTTTAGGAAGCAGGTGAAAACAGTCCTTTTCTGCAGGGCATTGGGTGGGGGAGATTTTAAATAAGGGCAACAGTCAGTATTATTTTTAAGGAGGTTTTGCTGTTTGGATATTGGAGGTTTCTTGGAGTTTTATGAGTAGGTGGCATAGAAATGTTTGTAAATCAATAAAACCATACCAGAAATTGCACACTGCAACCTTGTGTGGCAAATTCAGAGGCTTACACAAGGCAAACATCTTCAGAACTAATTAATGCAGGAATAAGGAATATGCAGTGCTTCTCCACCACAGGGATTATGAGAGATTAAAGTGCCCAGCACTGTTGCTCCAACCTATTTATGTTGCCAGAATGACTCAAATTCCAAAGCTCATTGACACAAAAACAGATCTTTGTAGCAGTGGGATGGGAGTTACAGTGGAGACCTTATCCTTCTTCTGATTCAGTCTTTGAAATGATTGCATGATTTCTACTGATCATTCAAAGTAATACCAGCCAGTTAAGATATCCCAATACTTATTTCAAGTTATTATGGATTCCCATCCCAGCCCTGCCCCCTTGAACCATTGACTGCAGTGAATAATGGTGGTTGCCTGACATGCAGATTTAATCAATACATGGCCAATTTAGTCACTGCCTTCTCCTAGTTTAGCTGATGCTCTGGCAGTCCCTTGGCAAGCGTACATAGTTGCTAATATAGATTTCCTGATACACATTTCAATTGGAGATTTCCTTGATGTTGTTTTTACTGGAAGCCAGACTGATGAAAGTTCATGCTTATGTGGTCCTCCAGGATATGGAGTCCCAGAAACACAGTGCTTTTGAAGATACATACATGCAGATGTGCTGGGTAATCTCAAATGAAGATGGTGGAGAACAGGAATCTAGGATTTATTCTAAGTTGGCTGAGTATCAAGTCATTATAGAACAATGACTTCTATAAACCTTCACAACACTGATGTGGTGTTACATATCTGTGGCTAAGAAGAAAAAAAAAAACGTATCAGGATTCAACATTAGGCCTCTTCTGGTTTTTCAAGTCTTAGTTGTATCTACAAGGGAAAGCAAATCCATATACTCCTCCTTGTTCTCATCACTTTCCTTGACTTCAGGTCAGGTGTCTGCACCAAGATATCATCCTTGTCTTTTAAGACTTGCTGTGGAACTTGGAAATACAGGATTCTACCTTTCAGTGAGAGTTCTTACAGACTTGAAAAGGTTCTCTCCACCAAGAGCCCGCTTTTAATATGAAGAAGCTGAGAACAGGGTGGAAGAAAGGGATGGAGTTAAAATGTTCACATCCACTCTCCTTTCTTGTGCATTGTGATAATCCAGATTCAAAATGCCAAAACATAGCTACCATTCTGAGAATTTTTTTTTAAAAAAAGGGGGTGTGGAAGCACATCTCAAGTATGTTTCATCAGAATCACAAAGATTGGAATTTAGAATATCAAATTTTTAAAAAACGAACCTGCGAAGGGACATAATACAGTAGATTGCTATTGATGTCACCCATTCAAATATGCTTGAATCAAGGCAACACCCGCCATTGTTGCTTCTCACTGTTTGTTTTGATTGGAATTGTGATACTGGGAAAGTCCAATAAACAAAAGTAACATTTATTCTTCATAATCTTTCTTGCCGATTATGGATTGATATTTGTTGTTAGTAAATCAAATGTAAATCGGAATCTCTGAAGGTAAAAATAACTACCATGTGAGTGGATTTGAATGCTTTTCTTGATTACCTTCCAAACTCTTAGCTCACTGTGTGCATTCAGCGTTAGTTGTATTCCAGAGTAATAACCATTCTCAATCATACAGAGTAAGTATGGCTTTCATGACGACAATTTCTTGGGATGGTGAACAAGAAACATGAAATAAAGCAAGGCTGCTACAATAAAACCTGAGGAGCGGGGGAAGTGACTCTGCTGATTTAATAGTGATTAATTTCACAGGAGGGTTTAGGCATGTGCTGAGAGAACAGCTGAGCAGAAGGAAGTCAGAATGATGAGTCTGCATTAATAGCGTTAGTTTTGCAAATCACGGCTCACGTGGGTCAGGAAAAAAAAGGCTCTCTTGAAAGCATGCCCCCTGCCTCTTTTAAATAAACTGAAGCAAAGGTTTAATGATACAATACAATTTGTCGAAATAAATTTAAAAATTTTAAAAAATACATTTCAGGAAAGAGGCCACCAGTCTGACCCTCCCCACATCCTCTGTATTGGAATTCACATTATTACCACAAAAACAGCCTGGCATTCAAATCCCATGCACTATTTTCTTATCTGTAAACCATGGTAAGACAACTTTGGCATTTCTATTCCTTGCTATTAATCTTGCTTCCTTCCCTTCAATGCATATAACTGCATTAAAGTTATAATGTGGATTACTTTTAGACTAGGATTTGCAAAACAATGTGAGTGCCAAAGTTGCTGAAATTTGTAATTAGGTCCATTTGCATTCCTGGAATGCATCTAGAAGAGAGAAGCCAGTCAAGCCCTAGAACTCAACCTGAAGCCCCCAGAGGTGTTGGAATGACAACTTTCAGAATTTCCTAGGGAGATTTAGAGAATCTGGAAGGTTTAGTCTAAACACACCTGGCACTTGCATGACATCAAGTGTTTTGGTGGGGCATGTTTCAGAAATGTTCTGAAAGAAATGTCTTGGACCTTGTGTAAATATCAACCTAGCATGTCTCTATCCCACAAAGCTGCCCGAATCCTGAAGCTTCCTGTGAGCTGGGGGAAGGAAGGGAGGGAGGGAGGGAGGGAGGAAAGAAGAGTATAGAAGAGAAGAGAAGAGAAGAGAAGAGAAGAGAAGAGAAGAGAAGAGAAGAGAAGAGAGAAAAATTGTTCCCTCTGGTTTGGGAGTTAGCATTAATTTGCTCAGGCTCATGCAGAAATCTGAAAAAAAGTTGGTTGCTTTACTGAATAGGGAGATGTGCTGGGCTTGTATGAGCTCCAAAACAATTCTTCTGGGTCATTTGTCCTCTCAAGTTCCCCTTAGCCATAAAACTCAGCATGATTTAATTCAAGGTGCAGCTGGGAACAGGTCTGGCAGGGTCTTTCCACAGGAACTGCAACTGAGACACAGAAAAAGCAGAAATGGGCAAAGGGGAAAAATCAGCCCCAAATCTGGGTTCATCTTAACATGAATCAGTCAGCACACACATTTTTGCTAACCCCCTTTTCCTTCTTCAGTTCAAAAGGTGTTAAGCATCACCTGCAGAGCAGAATTCTAGAAAAAAGATCAGTTCAGTTTGCAGAGAAAGTTGTGACTTTCCTAAAGGCAATTGGGACCAACAGTCCCAAAAATTGGGACCAACAGTCAAAGGATAATTTTGTATGGTGTTTCTAAGCATTTTCTCCCTCCTGGCTTTCTGTATGATCATGCAATTCCAAAAATGAGCTTCCTTCAGGAGGGGAGATTCCAGCCATGCTCCAAATGCCATGACAGCATTCTGCCACTGAAAGAGAATAATCTCTCCAGAGATGAATAGGATTCTCATGCTACCACATTCCCCCGGGGGGGAAAAAACCCTATCTGATGGGTTATCTAAATGGGTGGAACAGCAATCACAGCTTCTTTGCAGGTGGAAATAGTGTGCCCTATAAAAATAATATTGATGGACTTGACATTTCAGTAGAAGAAGCTCAATCTGGGAACCAACTGCAATCCAAGGTGGGACAGGAATAGCTTAGATTCCTGATGATTCAAATAAGGGTTAGCTTCAACCTCAAACCCTGAGCACAAGCTTCTCTCTTCCTTGTAAGGTAATTGCTGCCATCTATACACCCTGGGGAAATAGTACTTGTTCGCTGATGACAGAATGCAGAATATCAGAGGGAAAGAGGAACAAAAATGGTAGGAATGAAATAATATTTGAGAATGGACAGAAGTAGTCCATGTTGCTTCCCCCAGAGTAAATTGTTTTGGAGGTCTCACCAATGTTTTTATTTGTAGGTATTTCCTCTAAGCAGTGGGCCAGCTCCAATATTAGGAGTTAAAAAAGGAAAATGATGGTTGTTTGACTTTAAAACAACAACTTGATTGCTATACCATCACTTTCTTCTCTTTAGCCACTCCCTTAATACTCTCAATCCAATGCCTTCTGCCCAAATGCCATTTATTTTATTTTCTCTCTTCCCATATTTGATACTTAGGGACTTATTTTGTCTCTTCCCTCTTTCCTGCCTATTGCCATAATTAATTAATTAATTATTCAATTTATATAGCTGCCTATCTCACGTTCACATTATTAACAAGCCGACTTTTCTCTTTTTGTAGATATGGCAGGATCTAATCAGCCTTGACTGATCCTCTCCAAACCCCCCCCCCCTAAGAGTCAGATGTGGTTAGCACTTGAATTGAAGATCACTAGGAAATCCCTAGGGGAAAGAAAAAAAAAAAACCCTAATGGCAAGCCACATCTGTACTGTCATCAAAAAACTCACATAGATGTGTCCATGAAATCGCTAAGAGTTGAGCTTGAGTTGAAGGAGACTTTACTTTTAAAAGCCAACTGGTGGCAGCACTTAGCTCATCTTGGCTGATCTTCAAAGCAAACAAGATTTTGGAAGGCTAGATCTAGGTAGGACTTGGATGGATGGCCAAGAACATCAAATTGTCACATGAATATAAAAAGAAGAATGCATAGGAATTGTTAGCTGCCCTTCTGTTCTGTTCCAGTTCTGTGCTCTTGTTCAGCATCCTATTCTCCCCAGATTCCAGTTTCACCTGTCCAATTTCTGAACTTAATTCCAGAACTGGGGCCACAGTTTCCAACCCCTCAGCTAACTTACACCCCCTGCTACGCCCACTGAGAAAAGCATTACTCGTTTAATGCATTGGTAACATTTTGCTGAAATGCCCACGTTTGCTGCCTTTGCTTGAAGACCGTACAAAAAATTGGAGATTTGGCTTGAAGGCTGTTCAGCTGAATGTCTGAATCAAACTGATTTTCAAAATTGGACTGGTGGTTGGGATTGGATTGTCAAATCCTATTGGATGCCCTTGAATCAAGTCAGTAATGCAGAAAATCTTTACACACGTGCAACGTTGTTTGAAAAATGAAGACATACTGATGTTCTTAATTGTTCAGTTAGTGGAATGGGATTGAACAGATGATTGAAATTGAATTAGAGCCAATCCACAGATCTTACATGCTGCTGTAGAACAGACTTTATAGTTTAATCCTTGGAGGATATTTTAGTTCCTTCCCCCTCCACTGAACAGTATTTGGGCAACAGGCATATTAAATACATAATATTTATTTTGATCAGTGACCAGATAAAACAGATCTTGCATAAACTAAATACATCAAAGGAAAAATAAACAAACAAACCATCAGAAATGGAAAAGGTGAATATTTGCATGAATGTTCTCTGAGCTTTAATAGTCCAAAGTATTAAAATAATGATTAAAGAAGCTATTAGGGTAATGGGAGTCAGTATTTCAATCCTACATAACAGAAGATATGAGGATGTCAGTCAAGTGGGATAGACAGGTGTTTGTGCATATTCACAGCAGTTACGCAGAACTTTGCTGCATTATGGACGAGAGCGCTTTTCTGGTCTGATCAGAGGAAATGGACACAAATTTTCTCAGTATAATTTAATGCGTGTAGCAAGAAAGGGAAGATGAGTCTTCAGATATCGTTGTAGAAGCAGCAGTGCAGTACCATGTGGGACGGACATGTTAATTTTTACTTTAAATATCCAAACCAACAGTAATAGAATCATAGAGTCGGAAAGGATCATTTAAATCATTCGGTTCCTCCTCCAGCTCAGTGAGAAATTTAAACTAGACTTGCATCCTAAACAGATGTCTAATTTGTGCTCAAC
The DNA here is from genome assembly GCF_059951505.1 of Python bivittatus. NCBI lineage: Eukaryota > Metazoa > Chordata > Lepidosauria > Squamata > Pythonidae > Python > Python bivittatus. The sequence goes on from NW_028277033.1 coordinate 6,202,556, forward strand.
ATACCCAATGAAGTCTATCACCTCTCTGGCTAATCCCTTCCATTGCTAAACTGTTTTCATTTGTAAGAACATTTTCTTTTTCCAGTTCCATTTGGGACCTATCTACATGCAACTTGCATTCATTACTCTCGCCCTGCACACTGGAATGAAAAAAGATGGAATGATTACATCCGGTAATTTGGAAACCATTGATGCATCACTATATGTTCAAAAGCAAGTTCTATGACGTTTACTCACAAAGAACTATAATTTTAAGGCAGAAATCATTCAGTGTTATAGGAATGGCATCATATGGCTTTGATTTACTTTTAGTGAGATTCATATGTTAATAAACTTCTTTTGTTTAGGGACACACCTAGGAGCCTATTTTCTGCAAGGCAGCCCAGATTGTTGTTCATTCTTGTTCAGTCATTGTCGTGTCCGACTCTTCATGACCCCGTGACCCACATTGCGCCAGGCCTTCCTGTCCTTCACTGCCTCCCTGAGTTTGCTCAGTTTCATGCTCATTGCTTCAGTGATGCTATCTAACCATCTCATCCTCTGCCGTCCTCCTCTCCTTTTCCCTTCAATCTTTCCCAGCATCAGGGTCTTTTCCAAAGAGTCCTCTCTTCCAATTAGGTGACCAAAGTATCTGAGCTTGAGCTTCAGTATATCCTCCCAATGAGCAATCAGGGTTGGCTTCCTTTAAGATTGACCGGTTTGACCTCCTAGCAGTCCAGGGGACTCTTAAGAGTCTTCTCCAGCACCACAGTTCAAAGGCATCAATTCTTCGGCGCTCAGCCTTCTTTATGGTCCAGCTCTCACAGCCATACATTACTACTGGGAAAACCATAGCTTTGACTCTGCGGATCTTTGTCGGCAAGGTGACGTCTCTGCTTTTTTCTGCTTTTAAATATGCTATCTAGGTTTGCCAGGCAGCCCAGACCTGCACTCAAAGATCATCACAGATTTAAAACAAGGAGGAAAAACTGTTTTTTGTAGTGGTTTCTTAATGTGTGCTTTGATCATAAAAGGGTGAGAATGGTGTGTGCATTGCAGCAATGAACACGTGTTGTTCATTGTGCAATGTTTGTTACTTGTTTTTACATCTCCGCTTTCTGCATTCTCTTGCAAATAACAATTGCCTCCCATCTGACTGCTCACCATCCTGTCTGGTTATGGCTTCAGAAAGAAGACATGTGAATAATCTAGTTTTTTTTTTAAAAAAAAAACAAACCTCAATATCCATTAGAATTTTTCCAGCAAAATCTTTTGCACCTTCTCTTAGGAGTCAACAAAGCTTCCTCCATTTGTTTAATCATTGTCAAATTGTTTATCACTCAAAGTGCTTCAGAATTATAATTGCAGCTCAAAGATTTTCAGCCTCATGAAATGTGGAAAGGAAGCAATGCAGGTTTATAAAGTATATCTATATTTATACCCATCTGCTTTTACAGAGGAGGACAGCTGCCCTATGGCCTCAGATCTGCAATTCTGACTATTTATGGCAGGTCTAATATCCCCACCAAAAGCAAAATAGACTGGCCTTTTGGATAACTAAAAATAATAGTAACTGCACTGTATCAGCTGTCCATATTTTTTTTCTGTTTTATTTCCTTCTTCTCCATTCCTTTTTGTTTTTAAAAGGTATCTGTTTAATGTTATAGATGCCTGGGTATGAAACAGGGAGGGTTGAGGCCTCCTCCTCCTTCAGCAAATTGCGCGAATAACTTCTGCATAGATTTTGATTCTCCCTCCTCCTCAGCTCCTATTTTGCCAAACAGAAAAACAGACATAGTGTGCTCTAAACATTATTTTATAAACTCCAAGGCATTGTCTTAGTCAGAAATGCTGGGGTATCTGCTTAGTTGCCATGGTGAGAGAGAAAAATGGCTTAAATTCCTGTGGAGAACACCTTTAAAAAAAAAAAAAAGTAAAAATCATCATTCAGTGGGGTTTCTGTGCTTAGTAACTCATAAAAAGATTGCTAGGTCTTTCCAAAGCTGGGATGACATTTTTCCAAATTTTTGTTTTATTCCATTAATTTGATGGTACACAGAATCTCTCTCTCACATACACATAGCTGAAAAAGAAAAAAAAGGAAAAAAAACACAGGGATGCAGTTTCCTCTCTCTCTGGGTGCTTGAGGGTGGGGGCATTGGACTGAATAAGATCCCCTGGTGGGGGAATGGACCTAATTTATAGCTGAGCACATGCTTTGCTTGCAAAAATTGAAAGATTTCCAGTAGCTGCGTTAGTGGAAAAGATTTACCTTTGTCTGTTTGTTATTAGCTCTTACATCTCATACTTCCCTTTGCTGGAATTCCCCGGGTGGCTTGCAAATTAACACATGTGTAGCTACAATAAAAATAATGCATACAATGAAACAGGAGAGAGCATCCTTGGCTGAATTAAACCAGTCTTTGCTTTTGAATAAAGGGGTTAATGGGAGACACAGATACCTCTGGGAAAAGATGTCTACCCTGTGGGAGCCCTCCCAGGAAAAAGGCATTCTTGCCTAAGGTCAGAAAGTGGTTCCCAGCCAGATTAGGAAATGTGGGGATAGGCTAAAAGTGGCTTCAGAGGAAGCACCACGAATACACTCAAGAGATGAGTTCCTCCATGTCTTCTCTCCAAGTTCCTTCCCTTGAGCTAGAAGGATCTTTTGGAGAGAGTCAGGACCCAGAAGTATTCAGGGAAGGGCGAGTATCCTGCAGGCAAAATAAGCAGCGAGAATGACACAAGGAAAGAGGCAAATTGGTACGTTTCCACTGCATTTGCAACATTTTGTGCAGCTACAGTGAGAACCTGCCAACAGATATACAGATGAATTGAGAATGATCATTTTTTAGATACGATATTTTTAATTCTCCCCTGTGAACTGAATTAGCAAAGCAAGAATAGACTGGCATTTAATTTCACTTTTGGAATTCAGAATCCATGAAATGTTTGAAGGATCTTGGGGCATCCGGGGGAGGTGTTAGGGATGAAAATGTCATGCAAGAAATAATAAAGGGGAGAGGGTGTTATAATAGTTTAGAGCAAGTATGTCAGGTGTTGGGAAAATGACATCAAGAATGTAAGTTTTATCTCTCCTGGCCCTTCCCCAGCTTGGGTAGCAGTGATGGCATTTCTAAAGTCCTCTCAAGTTTTAAGATGTAGGTGAGCAATGCTAGCTCAGTCAGGAATTTGGGAAACCATTTGTGATTTGTCTAAAAAAAAGAAATCTGACCTTATATCTAAAGGAGACCAGGTTGGATGAAGAGGGAGGTAGAAGATGTTTCCAGGTATGTTCTCAGGTGTATGCTGAATAGAGACACTTACTCTGTGAGGGGCAGGAAGAATGGGATGTCTTCCTTGACTAGACGTCTCATCCAGCAATGTGCCAGTTTAGAGCATGGAGCTGATTTGGGGTAATTGAGAGAAAGTGGGGACCACTGGCAGCATTGAGGTCCCCAGATATTTGGGATTAATCCTATTGCCTTATATGAAATGCATCTGACTCAAAATATCTCAGAGGGATAATATCAATATTTAATCTTCTGTGAAGACTTTAATGATTGCAGTATCATTGATGGGGATTCTAAAATTGTGGAAAGGTCATAAACTTATTACATTTGGGATATAATGAAACCCTGTAAATAGTGGAAGACTCAAAGTGAATGTGATAACTACAAAATAAAGGCCATCTGTGTTATTAGCTCTGAAATAAAGTTTGCATCTGCCCCACTAAAGTATCTGCTCATTAACAGCAAATGGATATCAAGGATGTCCTGGACGCAAGGCAGATACATTAACAGTTGGGACCTTCTAAAACCCCTTTTGATCAAGTTCCTATGTATTTTGCAGCTACTGTTGATCAATTGTCCACACTGACTAGGAGTTAGATGTGGTAAGTAGCCATGAAGATGCATTTGATTCTATTTGTATGTTTCCACTTGTACAGCTTGAGAGTACTATCAAGTGTGGGGTGTGGAGTTCTTCTCTTCAGAACCATGTTCTGGTCAGTGAAGCTGGACAGGGCTGGGTTTACAATAGGAATACACCATAAGTGATCCAAAGGGGATAGGGTTACCCAGTCAACTTGAAATACATATTGATGAAATCCTTGCAATCTACTGTATGATAAAACGGGCTAAGAACTTTGGACACAACATACTGTGGGAAAATGTGTGGTTAAAGGGATTGAAATTTACATTATGTTATAACTTAAAAGAGATTTTTTATAAAATGATGTACTGTTGGTGCAGTATATGATTCCAGAGAAATTGTCTAGAATGTATAAAGGTACTGTACTTCAAATTTATCTTGAAATGTGGACAACATGAAGATGGACTTGTAAAAAAGTCTGAATTTCTGGGTTCAAACACATATGATGATACGACAAATTTTAAAGATCAACATTCAACTGAAACCAGAACTTTACTTGCTGGGATAAATGGACAGTCAGTTAGAAAAGAGCCAAGTAAGATTATTTTTATATATGATTACTGCTGGGACACTATTATACGGGCAGAAATCGAAAGATTCTGAAATAGCCACAATGGAGGAATGGTTGGTGAAGATGGCAGAACTAGCAGGGATGGCAAAATTAACTTTGATTAGAGAAAGATCAACAACTACATTTATCAGTGACTGGAAAGCCCTTATGGACTTTTTGCTGAAAAAAGAGAAAAATGAACTTGTGATTTCTGGGTTTGACAATTAGAAAGGGTAGCTTATGGAAAGAAGCAAATTATGATGTAACCTTAGGGAGAGAGGGTAAAATATAAAAGTGTTTATAAACGCTGTCAAAAAGTTTGGAAGCTGCTTCCTTATCATCTTTTCTTTTCTTTTTTTTCCCCTACTTCCCTTCTTATGTATTTGCTATTTGTCCTTATTTTCTTCATTTCTTTTCTAATATTTGTATTGTTTTTGTCTTGTTAAAAATTCTTCAATAATAAAAAAAAGAAACCATTACAATGTAGACATGTAGGCTCTGGAGAATTATTGGGCACCCTTCTACTTCTGAGCACAGTTGTGGAACAAAGTGGTATCATGTCAATACACATTTTGGTAGAGAGGAGACAGTAGCAATTTCGTGGTCCCGCATCAATTACATAACTAATATTCTCATTGTTCTTCCTCCAGTATAATGCCCGCCAGACACATATCCCTCCATTGATCTCCTGAGCATGCCATGATCATCTCCAGCCTAACGAATGGAACACAGTTGCTTGAATTCTCATTTTCATTCTTTACAACTTTTAAGAACTGAAACCATGGATTCTGTTGGAAAAGTACTCTGGATATACAGAAACCAAGGGCTAGCTGAACCAAAGAGAATCCATATCTGGAGGGAATGTAATCTCGTTGCAGGTTTGCCCAGCAAATACCCTCTTCTAGTGATCATGATGGATAACCATTTTAAGGAACTTATCTAATTAGACTCAATCTAATGAAGTATAGACAGTCTGTCCGAATGCACAGGTGCATAGAAAAGCAACAGCATGCTAGGGGGAATTAAAGCAAGACCAGGAGAAGATGAAAGTATGACTGATGGATAAAAGCACCAAGAGTCAGAACATGAACTTCCATGATCAGGAACCATCCAAGAACAGCTAACTCCCTCCCCAAACTGTTTTCTAAGAGTATTCCATGACAGGATTAATGAAAACCAGCTGGTCAGAGTCCAACACTTAAAACCGAAAGAGCTTGGTGAGAAATGTGTGGAGTGTGTAAGGATATGCCTCTAGTGCTTCTCCAGCAGCTATTTTATTTGCTGCTTTTGGCCTGCTACTTTTCCACACTGGGAAATCTTTCTGGAATTAAGGAGCTACAAGGCAACTTTTGGTAACCATCTGATTACTAATTTATGTAGATAACTTCTCTGCTCTCGTTAGCTTGGAAAATTGTGGTGTTCAGCAATGTATGCTTCTAATTGGTTGTGCTAGAAATGAGAAATATATTTAAGGGGCAACTATATGCAAACTTTGATTCAATAAACCTTTGAAATTGTTGCCTTTTGTGGGGATTGTGCCCATGGGGACAATGATGTTGAGAGAAGAGGGAAAAGTTCTCTATATTTTCCCCCTCCCAAGAGAGACTCTTGTGACTTGGTGTCACTCTAGGTTTCTGACCAAGCATTGCTTTCTGAGCATCCCTCCTTGTCTCTGTGTGGGGTTACACATTACTAACAGTCCAATGCACTAGTTGCTAATTACTTCCTGGGTGCAATTTAAGGGTCTTGGCATTGACCTTGAAAGCCTGCAGATTAGAGCTTAATTATCCAGACATTGAGGTTTGCACGAAAGGCCATTTTGATGATGGTTTCTTCTCAGACCTCTCTTTTTGTTCCCAGATTATGGAACATAGTCCTCCCCTTGCTGTCTTGCCATTAAAAAAATCAGTAAAAATGCCCTCTTCCATCACCAGGCTTTTAATTGTTAAATTACCTTTATATTAATAAAATCTCTGAGTCAAATTTAACTCCTAGGGACTTAGCTAACAAGGTTTATAAGGGGGGAACTTGTTTGGTTATTCTGGACCCTTTTATTTTTGCCAACTATCAGGAATGGCTAAATACCAGAATTTTGACTGAGTTGAACGTGGCGGGCATCATAACCGATGGCACAGAAATCTTCTATGATGTACCCAGGCAAATTTTAAAGACGGTATCTCCAACGTTTCTCCAAAAAAAGCATAAGACAGGCAGAGATTCAATCAGGAACATGTGCTAGAAAACTGGGATTGTTCTTGGCAAATAGGGACAATTGACATGGGTAGGTGTTTTAGAAGTGTATTCAAATTAATTGTTGGTTTTATGTTAGTATCCAAGAATGTTAACTGCCAAGAGACACCAAGTAATTATTTGTGATTGGCTGCTAAAATGTGGACTTATCTAAGTATCCTAAGGAATTTCAGAGTGTTTCAGATAAGAGGATGACACTTGTGAGATCTTCTGTGATAGACAATAGCTCCTACAGCCGTGACAGTCTGATACGTCATCTTGTTGGCACCATCTGCTGTAGTGTGATAAATATAGAAAGAATATTTTTCTTAGCAAACAAATCTTGGTGGAATTAGCTCTTCCTCTCCTCCTTTAGAATGAACAGGCTCTGTATATCTGATTCCTAATAGGACTCGTAATGGCAGCGGAGTTCACACCTACAGGATTTCAGACTGGAACTAGCAGTGAGTGGATTCTGTATAGTCATCTAGGTGTATTGGGTTCCAGCTGAACCAGGAACACTCCAAAAATGATTCCCAGGATTGAAATACACTAAAATTTCCCCAGTGTTTGTGGATCCTTTGATTCACCGACTTACACAGATGTTGAAAACATGAACAAATGGGGGTATTTAAATGAGGTCTTTAATGAAGCATGCCTATAGTCTTGCACAGGATTATAATACCATATCAGGGAATGTTAATACGTTGGTATATTCATACCGTTCACACCTACTTTGTTTTTCCTAGGTGGAGTTTTGCCAGGTCATACCTCTAGCAGGTGGCAGCACCTTGTGTGATCTCAAAAGGTTAAGCCAGGTCGGGCTTGATAAATGCTTGGGTAGGAGACCATCAAGATTATGTCAGGAATGTCAGCTAGCTTGGGAAGTTGAAGAACCATTCCAGAAGAAGCTATTGGCAAACCACTTTTGCATTTTTTGCCAAGAAAACCATGTGTCTATAAAGTCCATGTGTCTATGGAGTCATGCTATATTCAAAGGAGACTTTACACACACACACACACACACACACACACACCTACCTATATTCACACTGGGGATGTATGGATAGAAAAACAACAGATTCACTCAAACTGTGGCACACTTTGTGTGCCTAGTATGGATAACAAAAAAAATAAAAGGGAAGTTTTCCCCATATAAAACTTGGCAGTTTAGAAGTCTGTAAGCAAGGGAAATATTTTAGGAGTGTCTCTAACTAGAGTTGTGATTCTGGGGAACAAAAAGAAGGAATGCAGAAGATTGCATTCTCTTACAAGAGTTTGCCTGAGTTTTAAAATCTCAAAACCAGCATTATCAGGGGTCTGTTTGAAGGGAACATTATGGGAAGAACCTGGTTAATTGTCAGACCAAGTTATTTTTATGTAGACAGACTATTGGCATCTAAGCTTACTTGCTGGTGAAGCATGTTTTAATCCAGCGGGTGCTGTCATTTCTTTTTTATTGATGCCCTTAATTTTTCCCCCACATCTGTATTTGTTGTGTTTTCTTGGATGTGTTTGTATCTGAGTTAATGTTTTAATTGGAACTTTATGGTTAGTTTATTTGTATTTTATCACTGTGAGTTGCCTGGGGCATCACAGAGAAAAGCTGGGATGAAAATTTCAGCCATAAAATAAATCACTGGGTTTTGTCACACATGCTGATTTTAGCACAAAGAGCCCAGGCTCACTTATTTATCGTTCCCAGACAGCCTCCTATCAAGTGAGCTGACAGGGACAAATGAGTTTTGCTGATTAATTATATTCAAATTATGATTATTTATGGAGCACCTTGAATGCACAGGACATTTTTAGGATTTCTGCAGAATTTCCAGGCTAAATGTTGACTATGAAGGAGAAAGAAGGAAGGTGGGCAAATACAGCTTTGTAGAGTGAGAGCTAAGAGCTGAAACATGGGTAGGGTCCCTCCATATTTTTCTTTTCTTTCTACGGAAAGTAACTCTGAAGAAAGGAGATTTAGAGCAGAGTAGGAAAAACAAGAGTTAAATTAAATTTGCCCAGCATTTCTCCACTCCATATTTGTACTGCTATCAGAGCTTTTCCCATGCAGGGTTAAAAAATGCAAGTTTGGGTGGGATTTGGAATAATAAAACAAATGTGTCTGTAGGGTAGGAATGCCCGTGAGACCAGATGGAATACTTAATACAACAGAAGCATTTCTAAGGGTCAGTTTCTTTCCCCGATTGTGGCTTATTAACACACATTCATATTGCTGGCTATCATTAAACGGTAGCTTAGGGAAATTAAGCAAGCTCCTTCGCTCAGTAATTAAAAAACCATTAGACATTTACATCTACACTTTATGCCGTCTCTCTAGAGAAAGTATTTTTACATCTTTTGCAACACCGTCTCTTTTTCTTATGCAATAGTCAGACTCTGACAAATAGGTTAAAAAGGCTGAGAAAAGCACAACTTCGTTTACTAACGTGCTTTCCTTTACTGATACCTTTTGGGGCAATGAACAAAGACACTCAGAAACTACAATTAAGCATAGCATCAACAAACCCAATTGTTCATCATGAGCTGGGAGTGCTGGATCTTGTAGCCCAGCAACTCCTGCAGGTTGAGGTTTCCCTTCTCCTGCTATAGACACATGATCCTTGATCCAGCAAGGAGGAGGACTTTCCCGAGCAGCACAGACGGGATGTTCGCAAGCATTCCCAGGCTCATTTGAAGACGTCAAGCATCTGCAGATCAGTCTGGCATATAGGACAACCTCCCAAAGTGATGCTGCTCAGGGGGAAGGGAAAGCTTCATGGGCATCAGGCAGACTTGTTGAGTCCAACCTGGCTGCAGAAGGCTGGTGGAATTCAGACCCAGCCAGATTCCCTGCATGCCTCCCTCCCCGCACAAAATTATCTGCTGAATTCTGAGTCCCCTTTTTCTAGAAAAGGCTAGCATAAAGTTCAACTCTTGCTAGAAAGCAACACTATATAACCAAGGCTTTTGATAATCTGCAATGTGGACCAACAGATTATAGCATCATCGTTCAGTGTCTATTGTTAACAACTCCCACTGGGGGGGGGGGGGGGGGAAAGCCTTAAAGCTCTTTGAGAAAGCAGCAAACTCCATCTTTTTGAAAGCTGCAGCACTCACAGATAGACCAAGTAATCTCTTGGTGCCATATAGCTTTTACAAATAGCTCTGAAGGTGCTGAAAGCATAAAGAGCAGGGAGGGGATTGGCCAAAACTTTACAATAATTCTCCATGGCCATTGTTTGCAGTGGGAGGTGTTTTAAACCAGCTCTAGGGCTTATCCGGATTTTCTTCTGAGTTTGTACCGTGGTGGAGGCTCAGGAAATCCAGAATTAGGCCAAATGGTTCAGCATGGAACTCAGGATGGAGATTATAGATGGAATGGATTTCTTGGTAGATCTTGCATTTGGGCACAAAGAAAATGGCTTTGTGTTCTCTTAGCTTGGAAAATGCAAGGGCCCTCAGTTCTGAAGAAATCTCTTGATATGGATGACATATTCAGGTGCCAAGGCCTGTCACAGAAACATTTCCTCAGCAAAGCTGAGAAATAATTTTGCACATAATATCCCCAGTTCTTTGTGACAATATGACTGAGGAAGTCTTTTGGAGAAGTCGAATGCTTGAGCAAAATCCTGTGGATTTTTCATGGACCACTACAGCTATCATTGTTTGTAATGTAACTTGGAAATTGCTGCATTTAACCTCCTGGGGTAAGAAGCATTTTCTATAGTCTTAAGTGAGACAATAGAAGTTGAGGATTTGATTCCTTCCGATCCTAGGAAATTTGTCTTAAATGACATTGCAACTTGTGTAGCACCCAAGGCAACATGTCTGAGGATGAGTTGTGGAGAAGTTGAAATCATTCTGTTGCAATCATTTTGGTTGGCTCCAACTGTGGGTTTAAGATTATTTCAATGGAGCAACAAGACTGTGTTTTCCCTTTGCCACAGAGCATTAGGACTGGGAGTCTGGAGAGAAGCACTCCATGAGCAGGGAAGAAGGTATTATAACAAAAAGCAATTGTCTTCACATAAATAACAAGTTGCTCAGATTAAGAACAGCTCAGAATCTGAGATGTTAAAGGGGAATATTTTTAAAGTGGAAGTTTGGAAGCTTTTTTCATGCCACATAAGGATGTTTGAGGAGCTCCATTTATATTTTGATATGAACTGATCTTTTTTTTTTTCCACCTCTCATTTTGATTTAATTTGAAAAGTTTATATGAAACAGGAGGCAATGGAACGGTCGGTGGTTGCATGCAAAACCATTGTGGCTAAGACAAATTCCAATGCTTATCTCACCTTTCCATGGTCCCTCCTGAACTAAGAAGGCCATTTGGTGCTTTGATCAGCTACAGCTGGGATGTCCTTCCACAGCAAGCAGCCATGGTCCTGAAGAGGGAAAAGTGCTAGGTTCCTCAGCCAGGTGACCTTGGCTGATCTCAGAAAGTTAAGCAAGGTTGGACCCAGTTAATATTTGTATGTGAATTTACCAGGAAATCTCAGGGCTGAATGCTGTTTTGAGATGTTGGCAGGACTGGGAAAAAAAGAAGACAAGAGTAAATCATGTCTATATTGCTGCCAAGAAAACTCCATAGATATGTCTACAAAATCAGCAACAATTGAGCTTCACCTGAAGTGAGAAATATAGTATTAGTTTAACCACGATGAAATAAATGAGTTTTAAGTTAACTTTACTGGTATAAGTGTCATGGATTTTTAACAAATTGACTTTAAGTATGATTAAGTTGGATTATATCTGGGAAGGAGGGGATTTGATCTACATGGTTTCTTTGATTTCTGGTTTGGTGAGTCTAATCACATACTCATGTTATATTTTGTTCTGGTTTTGACCTTTCGACTCCTAGGTTTAATAACTCAATAAGTGAATGGAATTTATCAGTGTCCAAATTATAGAACTTTCTTGTCTTACATCTCTAGGTACCATCTGTGGAGAGAGAAAGAATCTAAAGTCGCCCATTGCCATGGCTTTATGACAGTGCCAGGTAGTGTCAGTCCTTGAGAGGCTGCTGAATTACTGTCCCCATCCCTCCAATACAACACGAAGTAAAGAGGCACTACAGATGGGGACAGTGAGTTAGATGTATAGCTGCCATTCTCAGGGTATATAACCAAGGGCATTTCTACACAGGTCTCTGCACCACTCCCAAAGTAGCTGCACTTTGTGATTCCATGCTGAATTTTCTGTTTAGCAGCTGACTGCTCTGTTGGTGTATCCAAATGCATAATTTGGGTAATTTCCCTCTTGAGATGCTGAAGCTGGAGGGCTTATGGGCAGGCTGGTTTCCCATTGATGGGCTGCGTTCTCCCACTGTAACTCCTGGGCTTAACCCAACATTTCTCCCCACTTATAGACGTTGGGCCCTCCTACTGTCCTCCTGAGATATTCTTGTGTCACGTACAAGAGGAGGATAGTGGCTTGAAAGCTTCCCACTCTTAGCAGCTGTTTGTTTTCAGGTTTGGGAAAAAACTTCAGGCAAGCACACTCAGTATAAAATAAACCATGGATAGGATCTGGCAATTTTCCCCAATTTTTGCCAACATGCCAATTTTTGCATACTTGGATTGCTTAGCTGGGGAGTCAGCACTGATGGGCTCATGGCTTCATCATTGTGAGACAGTGGAAGCAAAGAGGGCCATGAGCTGGTTTCAAGACACTTTTGAAGGATTCAGGAGTGGAACCATTGTCAGGCTAGATGTATCCTTAGTCTAGCTGAAGGTTAATTTCTGCTGGACACATAACACTTTGATAGGTTTGATTCAGTGTTTGGAAGAAAGGAAAAAAAAATAAAAAGGGAGGATCATGTAGCAGGTTACAAAATAGCTTAAAAGATAGGAGCAAATTAAGTGGCCAGCAACCCAAGGACATGTCCTAAGACACTGTTGGCAAGGACAACCTATCGGAGTAGCCCACCTGGAAGGACTGTTTGAGGTGCTTAAGTGCTGCTCAAAGGGAGGCTGGTTGTTAATGATATTTGCTAATGCAAGTTGGCCACGTGTTAGCTTGTACCCTTAATTATTTTTCTACAAAGTAATGTGAAAGGAATTGCTAATGTTTTTGCTGCTGGAAACAGGCCTCTGCTTAGTGAAATTAGAAGTGACATGCTACAAATGGTTTTTAGCTTCAAATTACAAGTCCCCATTTCAGCCATCCAGGCAAATAGTTTTGGACAACTGCTGTTAGTAAATCATAAAGGACATGAAATTTCCATGATGGCTTTCATCGTTTGTCTGTTCCTTTCACAGAGACTTTTTCACTGTGACCGTTCTCTCCCGTTCATCTTCTCCCATGTCGAGGCCATGAGGGACAGAGAAGAATACATTTATTGGCCTGGAAATGTTCATTAGGTAGAAATATGTCATGGTTTGTAATTTAACCCTTCTGCTTGAATTACTTTCTTTAAACAATAGTTATGGTTTGATATTTTCTTGCATTTCTATGGGTAGGAACTGAAAAGAATTGGAAATTCAGGTTCAGCTGTCAAATGAGAGGCCAGGCTATAGTTTTTCAGAAAATGAAATTGTGCTCAACTGTTCTCCTATATAAAGTATCTCCCTATGCATACCAATTAGATATGCCAGAGAAGAGAAGGGTGGAACTCTCTTTTCTGGCAAGTAAAACAAATAAGAGAAGGATGTACTGTATATAAATGCTCCTCTTTGCAATGTGGAATGGTATAGCCCAGAAAAGTTGCCAGCCCAGGCCACGTGCTCCGGCAAGCAACAAGGATACACCTGTGTCGCTTTCCTGACATTGCACACATAGGCACATGAAGAAGAACTTTTTTTAACCAGCAGCAAATGCACGACAGGCAGAGTAGTGACTGAACAAAATCCAGAGAATGTTTGCATGCCACCATGCCAGGTTTCTCCTCCAAGCCTCCTCCTTTCCAGTACAAGAGTGAATCACTCTCCAGTTGCCAGTGTGGACATAAGATCTGTGCGACAAACTAAATTGCCATCTGTTTCCCTCTGGATGCAAAAAATGCAGACCTACCCTGGAGGTAAATTACAGCTATAACAACATGCAACACTGACTTTTTTTTTTTTTTTTTTTTTAATCATTCAGTTTGGACTCCAACTCTTGATGAGAATTCTCCAACTTTGATAAGAATTTGGTTTGGGGTTTTTTAACACGTGGGGTTCCAGTCCATTTGATTTATTTTTGGGTTAATGCATTGTGCAAACACAGAGAGTGGATTAATTCAATAACCAGGTTAAACCTGTTGTGTAAACTGAGCCAGAAAGTTGCAGACTGTCTCTTTGTAGTCAAATCAGTCATTCCCTTCAGTTTTAAACATCCTACAGTATTTTTCTATAAAGAATTGCTGCTGGAGATTAACCATAAACCAATACCTTCAATTGCTACCAGCGCTGCCCTCAATATATCTATTGAGAAGTAAGTCCTATTCAATTCTTCATAAGCTACATTTTGATTTAAGCGACTTTCACATGACCACTGATTCTCCTCTCCAGCTCCTCAAAAACAGTTTGAATCTGATTTGTGATTGGCTTTACTTCAACCTGGAAATACTGAGAGTGAATGCAGAAATTTCTCATTCATCTAGGACCCTCCTAAAAGCTATTGATGACCCTGGATGAATAAAAATTCCCTTACTCTTACTCCATACAAAAGAGGACAAACAAATGGTTAAGGCCCTCTTCCTGTCTATGTTCTTGGCTCATCGGTATGCATCTGTAAGGTTTCATGCGGTGATTTGGGAGGAAAATACCAGCCGCTGCTACAATTCTATGCCACAAAGCCATCTAGCCACCTTTTCCTTTTGAAGACCTGCGAAATAATGCCATGTAGCTGAAGCTCATGAATCAGGGTCAAGGAGGACTTCTGACCAATGAGAAAATGTGCCAGCCAGAAATTCTACCAAACTCCAGCAAAAAAGAAAAAGACAGCTTTATTCCACTTCAGGTGAACTGGATAACCACCCCCTTCACTCTCAGTCTTAAGCATCATAAGATTAGACAAGTCTGGAGCTGTTTCTAAACTTTACATTACATCTAAAAGACCTAACGGAAAGGAGCCTTTAGGTTTATGCTGAACCCCATACTTCTTTTCCAATGACACACCTGTATCTTAACTGCAAGGATGTAATACAGTTTGCATGATGAAATCTCCCCAAATATAGAAACTTGGGCACTTATTCTGTTCATTAGCTTGGAAGTATATCGCTGTGAAATGTTGGCTCCCTTTTTTTACCCTAATGGGTTTCTGAAAGGCATTCTTGGCTGCAGGTTACAGAGGCTGTTGCAAGAGGTCCGCAAATCTTCTGGGCCATACAGATGCACAGCTGTATTTCAACAAGGAGTTGTCTTTGAATTGGAACAACAGTGAGGGCCTTTTTTTCATTAGCTTTGCCAAGCGTTCTGCCCACCCTGCTGTGCTGAGGCTGGTTGATTGCCCAGAAAAAGCTACCTTGGGGCAGCTTTTCTTTGCACGGTCATATTTTCCACACAAGCCCAACAGGGAATATAACTGCTGCTCTTTTCTTTAGGTTGTCAAATGTTTGCATCCTACAATTGTCTCTAATATCCCTTCATTATTCCCCAGTCATGCACGTAGTTCCAAACCCTGCCACACATTTGTTCATCGAGGCATTCACCCTTCGAAAAGCAAAACAACCCTCTTTTCTCCAAAACTGGTAGGGATTTGGAGAAAGATTTTAATCTTTATTTAAAAAGAACATCAAGAATATAAAAATAAATAGTAAGACCGATGGCATAAATATGAAAATTAAAGCCAGAACTCTAGGGAACATGGCAGCAATAGATGAGGAAAGTTCTTAAGCGTGTCTTTTTCAGTTAATGAACATAATAACAGGGAAGAGTTGACTGGAGTTCCCTCTGGGAAGTTTCATGACATAGAAGCTATGGGAGTTATAGCTCTCTCTGTTGTCATCTTATCTTCTTGATGGGACCAGTCAAGACCTATGGAAAACTTCAGAGTTGGGAAATCTTTTCTCTGCAGATGCTACAGAACTTCCCCAGCACCAGCATAACCAGGGGCAAGGAATACTGGGAATTATAACTTAGCAAAATAGAGAGGCGCACTAGAAAATATTCAGTTGATTGTTTGAGGTACCCAAAAATCCATAATCAGCTCTATTGGTACAATTATCTTGTGGGACACAGTTTGGAAATAATTGGTCCAGGTTTTCTGCAGACCTGATCATTATTTCAATAATTAGCACTCTCATCTTTGTGTTACATGGCAAGGCAATCAGATATGATTTGGGAATCTCAAGGTGAGAATTCTGCTAGCCTCAGTCAATATTGGAAGTAAAATGAAGATTTTGCTCAATCATATTAAAATCTGTGAAAACTAAGGTTTCACAGCCTAGGGCTTGTTGGATGTTTAAGGTTTCCCCATCTAAGGTCAAACAAGGGCAGCAAGTTTAGAGGGAAAAATCCAGCATGCCATTCCCTTCCTGCCAGTTTCCCAAAGCTAGCTTGTTTGGATGCAGAGATTCTGGTATTGGGAAGGGTGGAAAGAAGATGTAGTAGAGTTGTAGGCAGGGTTTTTAAGTCCCTCAAAAACTGGGAAACAGGAACCTAAACAAGAACAAGGACTGCAGAAGGAATAGAAAGATGCAAATATCTCTGTCTTCACTTCTAGAGTTGGAGCACTCCCACCAATGTGGTCACCTTGCTCTGTTAACAGGTAGTAAGCTGGTGTTTTTTTATGATAGGAAGTAATCTGAAATCCAACGTATTCTAGGGAAACAGAAAACATTAGCAGTAGAGTTGGGAATAATTACCAGCCACCAACTACCTTTATTTAAATGACTCTATCAGTTGGCTTGTATTTTAAGAACATTTTCAGAAATGGCCTTCTCTGTAATGGTGTTTTTATTCTGAGATACTTCCCCATTTGTTCTAACGCTGCAACTTTTTCCACAACAGCTTGTTGTTGTTGTTTAGGCTTTGAAATCTGATGCAATCCTTCCACCAGGTTTCTCTGCCAGTATGTTTCTTTGAGTTTCTCTAAACTCACGTGTGTCCCATCAGTGACAGTAAGTAGCCACTTTGTCTTCTGGTGGCCTCTTGTTTAATTGCCTTCTATTTTTCCCGTTGTCAGAGTCTTCTCCAGTGACTTTCACCTTTGCTTTATGTGTCCAAAATATTTAAACTTCAGCTTCATTTTTAGTTCTTCCAATGAGCAGTTTGGTTTTATTTCCTTTACTGTTGAACTTTTTGTTGTTGCTGCTGTTTTTCTTGCAATCCAAGATATTTTCAACTATTTTCTCAAGCATCACAGTTCAAAGGCACCCACTTTTCTTTGTTCAGTCTTTCTGTTGCTCCAGCTTTCACAGCCATAAGTTACAACTGGGAAAACAGTTATTTTGACAATACATACTTTTTTTGTCAGTGTGATGTCTCTGCACTTGAATATTTTGTCTAGATCTGTCATAGGTTTTATCCCCAAAAGCGGTCATTTCTTCATTTCATGACTACAGTCATCATCTTTGTGAATGTTTGAACCTAGGAAGGTAGTCTGTAACCGGCTCAGATGTCTTCTATGCCTATTTTCATTGGGTTGCTGACATATTCCTAGACTTAAAACACACACACACACACACACATACACACACAGAGCAACAATAGTCCTTTGCACTCTGTTCTATAAATTCTTTAAGCCTTCCAGATTTCCAGTCATCCAAATGTTATCATTATTGTAGCTGACACTGTGGCTGTTTCTCCCAGTAATTTTAATTCCAACAGATTAAAATCTTCCAAATAATTTGTAGCATTTTGCTTAACATTTTATTTTCTTTGTTTTTATGTTTTAGCCTTGCTATCCTGAAGGGCAATAAAGAAATATATCAAACAGATAATAGCTATCAAATAAGTTTAGTCTATGCTGATGGACGAAGCCATTGTTATCTACTCATTCTTAGATAGTGAATCATTGGAAAATGTTGGTTCTTCTGTTGCAAACCCTCCCCCCCCCCCCCCCCACACACACACAATCAAGGAAGGGAAGGGAAGGGAAGTCACAGCTAACTTTGGTAACTTCATGGACATGGACATTTCTTGGCAAGAAATGCTGACTTTGTTTGTCTTTCCCTTCTTTGGGGGATGTTTTTACTTCCTAGACTATAGCCCTGGTGTGCTCTGGTAGCCTCCCGGCCAAGTATGAACCAGGCCCAACTCTCCATACAAGGTCAGCCAGGTGAGAAAAATAGTGCGTAGATAAGGGCATAATTTGCTTTTCTTGTTTTGTATCTGGAAACAGGGTGTAAGGAGGGAGGAGGAGATGGCTGAAATGTGCTGCCTAAAGAACATAATTATCCCTCCCCAAATATATCACAAAAGAACTCAGCACAAAGAAGTAGTCGGTTCACTGCACAAGTACAATGCGTAATGATTGCTTTTTTGATGTGATTGTTAACATCAACATTCATTTACGCCAAGTGCTTTGTCAGTCTAATGCTTATCAAAACGAGCTGACCGCTAGAGCTGTGACTTTCTTGGCACACTTTTGAATCAGAAACTAATACTCTCATGTAGAGTTGCTACCTGATTTTACCTAGGGCAAAATTCATTTAAAAGTTGGAAGAATTCTGTTTTAATTGAGAAGTTTACAATCAGTGAGTCTCCCTGCAAGGGCTGTTAATCTTCATATACTTACCATATTTCTTTGGAAGTGATTTCAAGGCAGAAATTCCTACTCAAGAAAACTATCTTTAGGAATTTAGTTATAAGCACCTTTAAGCAACAGCAGGAGCTTTACTGGAGTTCTGTTATGGATTGCACTGATTTTTTATTTCATTTTATTTTATTTTTTGCAGCCACTATCAGTGTCAAATATGATATAATGGAAATTTAATGCATATTAATGTAGCATATTGGTTTAACTAGCACTATTTATTAATTAGTTAGCCTGTCCTGAATTTTTACCTTGATTTGTAATTGTGGAATTAATGAATGACACAGGTTTACTATCTGCTATGTGAAGCAGTGCTTTCTTCTATCTCTTCTAAATCTCCTACTGATCTTCATGGGACGACTCCTGATTTTAGGGCTCTGAGAGAAGAAGTAAAATTTCTCCTGGCCCCCATTCTGTAGGTCATGCATGATGTTTATCTCTCAGCCAGGTCCACCCAACCTTAATCACATTTTTTCTAAGTAAACGATCCTAAACATTCTAGTTGTTTCTTAGAAGAACACTGGCTGAGCCTTCTGATCAGTTTGATTGCTTCTTTAGTTTTTTCCTGCCTCATGCTATTCTTCTTTACATATGGCAACCAGAACTAAGCATAGTAGTCCATATGCTGATGAACTGTAGATTAGTATACTGTAGGTGCATTGCAATGTTTATTTTCAACGCTTTCCCTAATGATCCCTGGCATGGAATCTGTCTTTTCACGATTGCTGCACACAGAGTCAAGTTTTAGCTGCAAGGCAGAGGACACATTTTCCATGAAAAAGGTCCTTGAACCCCCAGAGTTAGTTTCCAGTTAGTGTACAGGAAAATGAAGTATACGGGCTAGTGATCAGACTCAATAGGTATAAAACAGCTTTTTATATTCCTGTGGCTGGAGAGGAACATTTAGAGCTTGATTAAACCCATCACATGGAACACTAATCAAAACCTATACCTTGTCACAAAAACCAAGCTGAGAATGTCATAGTTCAAGAAACCAGTTTTGCAAAAGGTATAGTTTTTAAACAATCTTCAAAATTAGTTGTGTGTTATGACACATTGTATCCAACACACACGATTCTCATTAGCAGTTTCTCATTCCCAGTCAATATTTTAATCTGCAGTTTCCAGTGCAACACTGTTAAGGATGTATTATGAATAGATTCTTATTGTCATCCATGGTGCATCCCTCTGAATTGTAATTTAAGTCAATCATTTGAAACTGGCTTAAATTGGGTTAATTTTAACCAGTCCTCACTCTCATAGTTACTGGAGAGGAAGACAGAGCCCCAATTATCAGTGGATTGAGTGGGTTGCCTGATGAAAACAAGGAAAATGGCAGAGCTGCAAATGACTGCAGATTTGACTGCTGGAAAACATGGATGTCTTTGAAGGTTAACCTTTGAAGGTTTGGGAAAGAGGATTGCTGGGTGAGCTTTATATTTTTACATTTTTGTTCATCCAAACAGGGTTTTCTCTCTCTTTCTTTCCCCACTTTGCACATTATTCTTCCCTATCTGAAGAATTGAATTAGTTCAAGTAATATTGGGGGGGGGGGTCCTGTCCCTACCCTTTCTGAGTGGGTATATTGTACATATAACTCTCTCCTCTTTCTCTCTTGCTCTCTCTCCACAACCCCCACACACCTCCTCAGGTCTAGGGCAGTGTTTCTCAACCTTGGCAACTTTTAGTTGTCTGGACTTTGACTCCCAGAATTCCCCAGCCAGCATGCTGGGAATTCTGGGAATTGAAGTCCAGACATCTTTAGAGTTGCTAAGGTTGAGAAACACTGGTCTAGGTTATTCAGTCCAAGAAGGCTAGCTTGCTCATTCTGTCTCAGAAGTTATGGGTAGAACCTGGAAGTAGACCTCAGTGGTTGCTGTAGCCCCATGGAATAGCCTTCTTCCCAAGATTCTGAATGGTCTCTTTCTGTTACCTTTTTGGTAAAGGTAAAGACAATACTCTTTGGCTGAGCCTTTGGAATATAGAGTATTACTTCTGATTTAAAAATCTATCTATCTATCTATCTATCTATCTATCTATCTATCTATCTATCCATCCATCCATCCATCCATCCATCCATCCATCCATCCATCCAAGAGAGAGAAACAGAGAGAGTTTTAGTCTAGCTTTATATGTTGTTAATGTTTTATGGTATTATTTCCAGGCTTGTAAACCATCTAGACTATAATTAGGACACCATATACATTTGTAAAATAAATGCCTATGTCTGTACATGTATACACCCACAGATATATGCATATGATATATAATTGTCTTATATGCAGATGTTTATTGGTGGGAGGGAATCTCCGAGATTGGCACTCTTAGATTGACTAGGCTAGAGAGAAGCTAGCTTGCACAAGATCTCTTGGGTGTTTCCCTATCTACTTTCATTTTGGGAGATAATTGTTCTACACTCAAATTCATCTTCATTTCGTATGTAGTACGTCATCATCTTTCCCTTACTAATTTGGTTCTGGTCTGCCTCTAAGTCACCAACCATCAACTTCATAAAAAGGAATAAGAAGCACACCATGTGTGCATGTGCACAGATGCTTGCACTGTACGGCACACTTTCCTTCTCTTGATTTATGAATTTTAGAAGCAATATATTGCTCAAATATTCTTCAATCTTTTTCAGATCAATTGTCTGTTCAGCATATAATCTAGAATAACAAATTGCTGTATCATCTCTTTTATTGTAAAAACATGCTTAGTTCCATCTCAAAATGAGGTAATAGTTCTTTTATCCTATTCCTTATGTAACTGGTAGGCAGGCAATTTATCTGATTTATTGCTTTGATTTCTGTTTGATAAAGTTCAGGTTCTTGTAGGTCTTTCTCTCTCTCTCTCTCTCTCTCTTTTTTACCTCCAATAAATCTAGTTGGTTCCATGTTATTTTTAATCTTTTGTACTAAATCCAAGACTGGATTAAGTTGATGCTTGATTCTAATCATTTCAAACATTTGGTAGTATTTCCTTCCGTTTTTGCATGTCTTTCTTTCTATTTGATGCCAGAGAGACAGATAAACCTCTCACAAAAGCTTTACTAGCATCCTATTCTATGGATAAGGAAACCCCAGGAGTTAAATTGATTTGGAAGAAGCTTTTTAGTTCCTGGTGACATTTCAGTTTAACATCCTCTTGTAATAATAATAGTTCATTAAGTCTCTACCTATCTGATCTAGGAGTTCCTCTATTTAATCTTACATTATTGGATTAGGATCCATGTAAGTAGGAACTGCGACCTCCAGCATTCTTTCACTCTGGATGAAGATATTGATAGCTCCAAGAGTCAAATGAATGATCCTCTCCTAGCTAGCTGTCACCAGCTAGAAGTGGGCAAGGGTCCAAATTCCCAGTAGACTGAGTTTGGATGAGATTGTGGCTTTCCAGAGTCCATTAGAAGCTAACTGCAGATGAAGTATTCATGGAAAGCATATCCTGAAGCTTGTGAGAAATGAGGAAGAACTAAGAAAAGAATCTAAGAAGCATTTGGGAGGAACTGTTCATGTTGCTTACTCAACTCAGTAGTAAGAGGGTCTTTTCTCACTCTGGTATGATACTGCTTGATTTAGGTGTGCAGCTGGACTTCTAAGTATATTGTTTGTTAGATGAAAAGGGAAATAACTGTTTTCTTAGATTTGTTCATTTTGAAAGGCTTTGAGAATATTTCTTAATGGCCCTTCAAAAATTATTCCTTCTATTTCCAGAGTTGACACTGTGAGTGTCATGGCTTATGTGGCAAAATGTATAAGAAATGGAAACAAAAGTCCCTGAAAACTTTAAAGTAAAAACAAACAAACCAGGAGTCTTCAAACCAAGCTGAAATCCTAGTAACTTTATGGACATGTCAGTTTAATGTTCTTGGTATCAATTCAGAAATCATTCGCCATTATATTCTTCCAAGATGTTTTTAACTTCCCAATCTAGGCAATAATATGGATTTCTTGGCATTCTCCCACTCATGCACTAATCTGATCTGACCCTGCTTTACTTTCTGAATTCAGCCAAGCTCTCTTGGAATCTATGCCTGTTGAGGATATGCATAAATAAAATTCAACAGAAAAAAAAATGGATGTGAATTGCATGAATATATTTATTTAACATGATTTTCTGGTATGGCATTATAACTCTATGCAAGATTATGTATATTTCATTAAAGACCACACAGAAATAACCCTGTGTTTGATATGTTTTTAACGTATGTCAAAGCACATCATTCACATACAAAAAAGAGATTTAACACATCCAGAATTGTGGCTATTCTTTCATAAAACTTTTCTTAGAATGCATTTGATTTTTTAAATTAAATTATTGCAATTGAATTTATGTATCAAACCAAAATAATAAAGGTGGGTGTTTTTGGTTTGTTTGCTTGTTTTAATACTTCTCTTCATACCTATGATTAACTTGGTAAAATCATTATGTAAAAATGTAATGGTTCCACCAAGAAGTTGCTGCTATTATTATGATTGCTGCTATTGTTGATACTGTTGTTATAACCATTATCCAAGAACTTGTTAATTCCCATCAGGATTCACCCAGAAGCACTGAAAGCTGTGTGTTGATTCTTCAGAGCTGGGTGGGCATCGCTGATGTGGAATCACTTCACTCACCAGAAAAATTGACAATCTACCTGACCCCATCCCTGAGGGTGCTATGGAAAAAAGCAGATCTCTGTTGCATCAAAGGAGGAATGGGTTGAGAGTTAGCATGGCCAGTGGGCTGTTCCACTGGATCAGAGGCCTGCAGGTAGATCAAGAGGCAGACTGTGGAACACCACCCGCCACTCCTTTGTAGTAGCCAATTCGTGAGCACTCAGATAATCACAGTGGTGAAAAGAAATGTGACTTGGTGAATCCACGTGTGGAGAAGACCTACATCACCTTACTGATTGATGGATTGATTGATCATATTTATAGAGCTGCCCATCTCACAAAAAAGTGACTCTGGGTGGCATACAACACTCAATTAAAAAACCCACAAGTACATTAAAAATCCTTACAACGATAAAAACTATAAAAACACACCCATTGACGCAAATAAACTATTGCACGCACTAAACCCGTGCATCTCATTTTTAAAAATTTCACTTGGATTTTCAGAGAACAAGGCCAGTGATCCAGAGTAATAGACGTCTGAGCCCACAGCACTGACATCCACGTTTGTTCTGTCTCAGAATTTTTCTTGCTTGTTTTTTAATTAGTTTTTCCTCTCCTGCTATAATTGTGATTTCAGGACCAGGGACAGCTCAGCCTCTATTCCTCGGTGACCGCTGGCTGTATATTAACTAAATGATCTTTCCTTTGTTTCCAGACATTTCTGATGTACAGCCATTTTGTCTGTTTACGTAAAAAAAAAAAAAAAAAAAAAAAATCTCTCTCTAAATGTAAATTAGATGTTTGCTTTTTGGAATCCTGGTTTTATTGTTAGATAATTCTTATCTCCATTAAAGAGTTGTTTACTTCTGTGTACTAATTTAAAAAGCATTTTCATGCATTTGGCTTTATAAAAAAAAACACTTGGGGAATGTTGCAGAAAGTTTCTACGTTCCTCTCAGAGGATACCTTCTAAGCACAGTTCTTTTAAATGTTTCTTGGTTATTTATTACCCTGAACTTAAAAGGAACACTTAGATTATTCACATTTCAGTTTCATTCAGTGCTAATTGAGTTATTTAATGCAGTTGCTCGGTGGCATCTTTTTAATAACTTATAAACCAACTCCTGTGGATATTGTAATTTGTTTTTATTTTTAATAGGGGAAACATATGGCCTTTTAAATAAATATGGCTCTATTCTCTGCACATTTCAACATCATCATAAACTAAGTAATACACAGACATTCTCTTAGGCATTGTGTTTCTGTGGTTTATGATTTTCTAGCACAAGCTCAGGACAAAATACCTCAAAATACACGTGGACAAAAAGACGGGAATGGGATTTTCTGCCATCCCTCCCATAGAATGGAATTATTTATTTGATCAGGCCTCGGTTTCATATCCTAGTTTGAAATCAGATTACCTTATAGTCAGCCAGTTATTTAATGGAAACCATGATTTGAAAAAGACTGAGAAATTTGCCTAATGAAGGAAGACTTGGAAAGAGAAAACATGTAGAGGTAACCCTCATTTGCTTGATTGCTAGGCTAAGTAGGTGGTATTTGAAGTCAATATTGTTTACCTTGTTACAGCAAAATTAACAGAAAAAAGAAATCTCTCCCTAAGCCCAACCATTCTATACATGTGGTAGCTACTGTTCATTTGCCGAATTTAATAGGTGAATTCACTGATAGACAGATTGCTGTTTAATACTCATAATGCTGTTTGTTCCATGATAACGCCTGATGAACACCTCAAAAGTTTTTTGCTAAAGAAAGACTTCCAGGTGCAAATTTGATTGAATGCAAATATCCCCTAAATGTGAAGAACTATGATTAGCTTGAACTTTGATTGCTAATATATTCCATCACCCCTGTTTCCTGCAAAAATGATGAAGAAATCAATCCGGTTTGAATAATTACTTTTCCTTAAAAAGAAAGAAAGGAAGGATCTGTATTGCACACTTAAGGGAGACTTTTTTCTACTTAGCATAATATGTTTATAGATGTTGGCATCTACTTTTGAGTACAAGTACTCAGCAATTCATTCATCCTTGGCATCCTATGACTAGCACAGTCACAATGTTCCTTTGGTGAATGCTCTGCTTCTTCTTTCTGATATTGTACTATTGTAACCTTTCCTTACCCTGCATTTGAAGCCAACATGGCTTGTGAGAAGAAAGTATAACATTAACATGTAATTTAGGCAATTTGTGAAAAGGGAATTGCTCTGTCATACTCTGCATCTTTCAAAGTTTCCCCAAAGTATAGGATAGTCCCTACAGGGTGCATTGTATAATGCATGCTTGAATGACAGCTGCAGGTTTCTCCTATGATGGGGGGGGGGGGGAGACCCTAACTCAAGAAACACCAACAGCTGGAAAGAATATCATTTCATTTTCCAAAGCTAGTGGATTACTATGAGTCAACAGTCTCTTGCACCCAAATAGTCCACACTACATCTTGCGAAGCAAAGAATCACCACTTCTGGGTCTTTCACTACTTTGCAGGAATTATTGATTGTGGTTGCTCATGATGATGATGATTTTGTGGTTACAGTGTTACATCCACACACTGAAGACCATTATTACCCTTTGAGTAGAACTGTGCTTGGCTACATGAGTTCACTCTTAGCTTTTCCCCAGCCCTTCTCCTGGTTGAGGCATCCAGATATGGTCCATGAAAGAGGATTAATGTGACTGATTGAGCCTAAGGTTGCTGAGCTAATTGGGTGATGATTTTGGAGAATTTAAGCAGGATTCCTTGGGTGATTCTTTTAAGTGGGGTAGCCAAAGTTTCAGCACAACTGTGTACAAGATGCTTTTGATTCCTGAGTTAGAATGTTTCAAAGGACAATTCTTAGGATCAGACCCAGCAGTCCACAGTTCCAAGAAGCTTATTTGACTTGAGTTATAACTTGTGATCTCTAGGGAAGTTTGAGTATTGATTTTGGAAGGCAGCACAGCATGGAGTTAGAGTAAGAGAAAGTGAAACGTAACAACAGGACTAAGGAAAGCAATATAGAGTTTAAAATCAACTGTTCAGTACTGTAAGTAAATCTACATTTCATTAGTGATTCTGTACTGAATATATGTGGTTCTTAATGCACTACTCTTTTCTTGACCCTAAAATCAGAAACTTCACAGCATTTCAGTTTATGAAAACGTCTAATCAAATTCTAAAATGTGGAACTATTGTTCTCTGTAAAATTAATGGATTTATTGCATGGGAATTTTAGACATCCTGGATGGACTGCAATCTCATCTTCAATCATTGCACGGTTTGTCCTACTGTGAAAAATAAATAACATGAATTTAGCAAGAGATTTCTTGCCCTACTGTGTCCTCTTCTATTGCAATGTGAATAAAATAGCCTTCCTTGAGATCACTAAAAGGCGGAACATTTCCAAGTTGAGAAATTGTATAAGGCAGAGGTATATCAGAAATATAGCACTTGGGGAGGTATCTCGGGACAGGGTTGAAATGACCATTTACATAACCTGTTTGAGTGACTTACTGTCTCTGTACTGAATGATGAAAGAGATTATGGAGATAAAACAAAGCACCAGAAAATCTGATAAATGCAGTGATAGGATTGGAATTATAAATGAAGGTGGACAAGATTGAACGACACTAGCATGAAAGCCAATGTGGTATAGTGAAGGTGCTGGACTAGGAGATGGGAGACCCAGATTCTAGTCCAACCTCCACCATGGAAGCTCACTGGATGATTTGGGGCCAGTTACTCTATCTTGGCCCAACAACAGGGTGGTGGTTGTAGGGAAGAATAGAAATCCTATGTATGCTGCCTTTGCTTCCTGTAAAAAAAAAAAAAAAGCCACTATACCACATTGGCTTTCATGCTAGTGTCGTTCAATCTTGTCCACCTTCATTTATAATTCCAATCCTATCACTGCATTTATCAGATTTTCTGGTGCTTTGTTTTATCTCCATAATCTCTTTCATCATTCAGTACAGAGACAGTAAGTCACTCAAACAGGTTATGTAAATGGTCATTTCAACCCTGTCCCGAGATACAAATCAAATAAATAAATAACCAATATCTTTTCTCCTAAAGTTTGCTTCGAAATCAAACTTGGAAAGTTTCAAGCTACTGTTTCACTTGGCTACACTGATTGAAAGAAACAGTTCTTTTACACAGCACAGCGTTAAGTAGTGGACTTGGTTGCCAGCAACTGTGGACATGCAGTGAGTCTGGATGGTTTTAAAAGGGGATTGAATGAGTTCATGGAGAATCAGACAATCCGTGGCTATTAATACTTCTAGTTGTTTTGTTGCTGTTCTGTCATTCAGTCAGTCCTGAAACATGTCTGACCCAATGGATTCTGTGCCAGTAACTGTTTCTTTAAGTTCTTGTAAGTTCCTGCGGGTGTCATCAGTGATAGTATCTCATCACCTTGTCTTCTCTTGGCCTCTTTTTCCATTGTCTTTGAAGAAGTTTACTGCTAAATTTAGTGTACTGGAAGTTGATGTTAACTCCTGAACCTTATCCATCATGTCTTAAATGCTAGGAAGCAACAGTAGCAAGGGGAGGTCGCTCTCCAGCCCAACACATCCCCTTGGCCACTATAGGACAAAGAATGCTGGTTTAGGACCTAATGCAGCATCAGGACTTCTTGGGCTCTTCTCATGTGGTGCCAGACCATGGCAGATCATTTGAGAAGAAGAAGGAAGAGCACTTAGTGTATTGTCGAAGGCTTTCACGGCCGGAATACGATGGCTGGTGTGGGTCTTCCGGGCTGTGTGGCCGTGTTCTGGAAGTTTTGTTTCCTAACGTTTCGCCAGCATCTGTGACCGGCATCTTCAGAGAGCAGGAGCACAGGCAGGATCAGTTCTCTCTGTGCCCAGGATGATGTGACCCTTTTGTGGGTATTTATAGAGTTCTGAAGGGGGGATTGGGGGTGTATGGTGGGGGGGTTAGGGGGTGTGGGGTGTGGGGTTGGGGTGTGTGGGGTTTGGGTTAACGAGTGGCTGCTTGTTTTGGTGTCAGAATATGTGTGTATCTTCCTGGGGATTAGGCAGGGTTTTTTCTTCTATTGAGTTGTTAACAGGTGGCTGCTGGGGGTGATTAGTATGTTCATTGTGTGAACTGTTCACACGTCCTGGTGGTTGAGCTGAGTTCGTTGACCTTTTGCCGGCTGTATTTTTCAGGACTGGTAGCCAGGTTTTGTTGATTTTCAGACTCTCCTCTTTTTTATTGAAGCTGTGCTGGTGTTTGTGAATCTCAATGGCTTCCCGGTATAGCCTGGTATAGTGGCTGTTGGTGTTGTCCAGTATCTCTGTGTTTTCAAATAGGATTTTGTGTCCAGTGTGCTTGAGAGCATGTTCAGCTACTGCAGATTTTTCTGGTTGCTGTAGTCTGCAGTGTCTTTCGTGTTCTTTTATCCTGGTCTGGATGCTTCGTTTTGTGGTCCCGATGTATACTTCCCCGCAGCTGCATGGTATGCGGTATACTCCTGCGGCGGTGAGGGGATCCCTTTTGTCTTTTGCTGATTTTAGCACATTGTATTTTTCTGGTGGGTCTGAAGATTGTTTGGAAATTGTGTTTTTCCATCAGTTTTCCCACGCGGTCTGTGACCCCTTTGATGTAGGGCAGAAATACTTTGTTGGTGGGTGGCTGTTTCTCTTCTTCAGTCGCATGTTGTTTTCTTGGTTTGATGGCTCTTTTTATTTCATTCTTGGAGTAGCCATTCGCTTGTAGGACCCAATTAAGGTGGTTAAGTTCGGAGTTTAGGAATTGGGTTTCGCAGATCCGATTGGCCCGATCCATGAGGGTTTTGATAATGCCTCTTTTCTGACGTGGGTGGTGGTTGGGGTTTTTGTGTAACTCCAACCACCTGTCTGTGCTCCTGCTCTCTGAAGATGCCGGTCACAGATGCTGGCGAAACGTTAGGAAACAAAACTTCCAGAACACGGCCACACAGCCCGGAAGACCCACACCAGCCAAGAGCACTTAGCTTGATATCTTTGAACACTAGCAACAGAAGCTTCTGTTCCCCCTTGTTTCTATAGAAAATGGGGTGAGTGGCTGATGTTGTTGGCTCTGGACAGTGGGTGGGAAAGCAACATGAACACAAACTGCAAATTCAGTTTCTCCATGATCTCCATCCCTTAGGGGCTGCCAATAAGCCACTTCTCTGCAGAATGATCAGGCGCAGAGTTATTTATTCTTTACTATTGAATTTATGCCCCACTTTTCTGCTTAAAGACCACTTACGACAACTGAAAAGCACAGGCTATGAAACTAAACAGTCAAATTGATGCAGTTAAAATCAAAGCCCTCAATTAACTTCAGTATTGTTAAACCACTGAATCTGAAAAAGCAGCACTTCCAGATTGGTCCTGACTCTGTTCTGATATGCCAGCTTCCCCAGTTCTCCCTGACTTCTCCTCCTCACTCCACTGCCTTTTCCATGTTGAGGGAGGACAATATTTTAAAATTAAACATTTGCAACCTGATCATCTGTAGAAATAGTCGTCTGGTTTGGGTTTGATGATAGCATCGACAGCCCAGGCTGCTGTGTTTGGAAATTGTTCACTATCTGTCTTGTAAACTGTTTGGTATCTATCCAGATTGTAGGACAAACAGATATTCTTATTCCACATCACTGGGCAAGGTTGTGGAGAAAGAAATCCAAGAAGTTTTCCTTACTTTCTTCACAGATTGGAGTGTGGCCTTAAAAACCACTTTCAAGTATTCTTGTGGTTCAATCCAGTCCAGCATTGCTGTTTCCCCTATTATTTCAAAATTAACATTTACCAAGGCAACGGGGAGCCCACTCAGCAAGAAGCTGGCTTGGTTGGCAGACTGTATACCTCATCAGAAGTATTTGTGCCTGTCACCTAAAGCCATGAATCACCTAGCAACAAGCTTATTAGACACCTTTTGCAAATCCTACGAAAGATGTAAAGCCCTCCTCCCCATTTCTTTTGGAAGAGGGCCATTTTTACCATTTGCAGAAAAAAGAATATTCTTGATTTAAAACCACAGCCTGCCTGTCTTCCTCCTCCTCCTCCTCCTCCTCCTCCTCCTCCTCCTCCTCCTCCTCCTCCTCCTCCTCCTCCTCCTCCTCCTCCTCGTTGCTTGGCAACTAATTGGCAGCAGGTAGATTGGAAAGGAGTATTCAAACCTATTATAATCGGTTTGCTTTTTAAGTGCATAGGAGAATACAATAGTGCCTAATCAGTATTGGACTTGTAAAATGGGGTGTTTATTGCCAGCTGGTTTATCATTGCTAGTGAAGATGGCACCTCTGGTGACTTTTCAAATGAAGAGATAAAGCAATGCTTAGGTCTGACTGGCTGTTAACTGGAAGGATTCCCACTGGGCACGTGCACACACCTTTGCACACACCCAGAGAAACAACCAGATTTCTTACTTTCAACTCTTCTGCTCTTCATTTCTATGTTCTTTCTAAGCAAATGTTGCTACTATCTTAAATGTCATGGCGAATTAGGAAGCACGTGGGGAAAAATATGGCTTAGGTTGCAATATTGCATACCCTGAGCTCAATATATGCTCTGTTTTTAGTATCTGCTATCCATCAAGATACTTATGGATGCCTCCATGTCACAGATGGAAGAGCCAGTATCACATATAAAGAGTCTGAGGCAAGAAAGAGTCCATTACAATAACAGCGCACAAATGTCAGTCATCTCTAGAAATAAATAGATCAGTAGATGGGATGTTGGATTGGACTAAATAAGCCTTTAGTCTGATCACCTTGTTCAGATTGTCCTGTACAGTTTCAGTTTTTCAGCAGAATGCTAGGGAGTGGGTTTCTAGCCTCCAGGAGGAAAATAGGCACATGACTCTATAAAAATTATCTGCCAAGACTGTAATGAATAAGACTGTGTGAATCAGGTCCCTTCCAATTCATCACATTGTTTTGATTCAAGAAATAGGACTTATCCAAGTTGAAATGACATATCAATTTGAACATTTCTGAAGTGTTTTGTTTCGATTTGTTGACATGAATGTATAAGACCCATTGATTCTATTTCAAAGTTGCCTTTGATCTGGTCAAAAAGATCGTTTGTGCATCAAGCCACTGAACTGAATCAATGTACTGAGGATTTGCACCACCATACTAATTAATATATGGGAATGAGGGGCTGGAGTTGGCCACCCCTTCCATGCATATTCATTAGTGGAGTGAACAAAGCTTGTTTGCTTATTCTGACTCCCTCTCCTTAGATCTATAGCCAGCACACATTTCCAATGGCTGAAGAGGATTCTGTGGCAAACTAGCAAGCTTAAAGGAAAAAAAATATATATATATATCCCTAGGACTTTTGTTAATCTTGTTAAAATATAATTTTGTCTCTTCAGAATCCCCCCAGTTCTGAAGCAAGGAGCTTTAAATGAATTTCAACAGTCAATTCTGTCAAAACATCTAATCCAGCTTGGCCTCCATATTTTGGGACTCTTAAGGCAGAAGGATACCAAAACTTCATCCATTCTTGGAAAGATTCTCACTTCTGTTTCTTTACTTTCAAGCAATCTGTCATTTGGGTCAACCAAAGATTTACTCAGTGCAATGGAATTTTATCCCATTAGCTTGTTCCAAATGCTTCCAGCAAGAAGAATTGCTATAGAGGATCTAGGGATAATAACTTGCTCTGTTGCTTAACCAATGTCATGCGGTCTTCCCACCATCCCTTTTGCTGTACAGAATGTTTAATTTTCTTGACATGCCTCTTCAATTGGTCCCAGACCCAAGCAGATGAGTAACAACCCCACAATATCCCTACATTTGAAATTTGTACATTTCCTAGCCTTGAGATGTCATATTGCCGGGTGAATAAGCGACTTCACTCCTTTTTGAAGCTTCTGGCTAATTAATCATGGTTACAGAGTGCTGTTGCAAGCAGCTTGTTATAACATTTGATTAATAACAAGTGCTGATTTGGGAATTGTGGTTCAGGGAGCAAGATCACATCTGGCACTGCATGACAGTTTTTTACGCCTTCATTTTTATTTTAGTTCTAGGGTTGGCTCCTGAGTGTTCTGCTTTGGGTTGGTGAGACTGATATTGAAGCTGCTGTCCCATAACCCCATAAGCAAACAAGTTCTGATTATTAGGCGGAGTAAAATGGGTGCCCCATTTGGCTGGAGCTGCAACAGGGGATATGATGGTAAGAAACCGAAGTTATGGGTGCCATCTGGCCTCCATGTTCTCCTACTCTCCTTAATTATTTGGAGGACACATATATTCTCATTAAGGCTGAAGCAAGACTTCTCTGCTAGTTCCAGCGGGAAAGGGCAATGTCGTTTGTGTTTTACCTGAAGGGCCAATCTGTCTGGAATCAGCCCTGTCAATGAAGAGTTGAGTTCAAAAGTTTTGAGACTGAGCTGAGTGAACTATTCTTTATGTTTGTCTAGAAAGCTAGTGATAGGATGGAGGGAAGAGACCTTGTTACTGAAGAACAAATGGCATACATTTTTGCTGGGGCGGTGTTCCAACCCACTGCAAACACCAATCTGAACACAGGATGGGCCTGTTTGGGATGGTTTTGAAGTTGCTCATGATGGAGCAGAAAGGTCTAACTCACCTAACTTCTGGCATTGGTTATGTGGCCTCTTTATGGGGAATGGAAGTATTGGATAGAAGATCACCAGGACTTTTCTCAGATCAGAGTGATTCACTCATCCCTATTGCTGCCTTTTGGATGTGTGGGGAAGGGGGGAGAAATTGCTATCTATTTGCTGCAATCCCAGCTCACGTGAGATGCCTTAGTATGATTTTCAGTATTGTGGCGCTTTCTTTTGTGAGCAACCAATTTATTTTTTCATTATCCCCTTTCCCATTTTCACTTAATCTTCTTTCAGTGGGTTCCTCTCATTTTTGTTCCTCTCTCTTCCCATCTCTTGCTTCCCTCCCTTCCTCTGATACTTTCCAATAATGCTTAATTCCACCATTTTTTAAAAATTCCTCCTCATTGTTCACTTAACTCTCCCACAAATAATTTGCTATTAACTTTTCTTCTTTTTCTTCTTCTTGTTTTTCTCTTCTTTACCTTTTGAGATAGAGGTGTATGTGTGCAACTGTGTTTGGGGGTACATTAGAAAATGGGCCACTTTAGTGCTTGTGATTCAGTTCCAAAATGTTGCTTCAGAGTGCTTGGGGCACACACCTAGACATTGTGTGGCTACTTTAAAAGAGGATGCAGCTTGAAAGAACCTTCACTTACTTCCACAGAATATGGCACATATCATCTATTTCATTTCATGCAGCAAAATTTTATCCCTTTGGATAAAAACTGAAAGGTGCCTTATGGCTAGATCACAATAACACCTCCCTCTCTGAACTCCATCTCTGTGTTTGTATGTATCAGGCTAGATAGGGTGGATTTGCTATCTTTCCAGATGAAATTTGGTGTTTAGAAAGTGGGTTGGGCTACTTTGGGAACTGAGAATGGGCAGTATTTATATAGCAACGTTTCCCTTCCTATGAGTCACTTTGTGCTACTCTTTCCTTTACCATCGACCCCCGGTATCAGTTCTAGTGTGCGCAAATCTGCACACATGGA
The DNA here is from genome assembly GCF_059951505.1 of Python bivittatus. NCBI lineage: Eukaryota > Metazoa > Chordata > Lepidosauria > Squamata > Pythonidae > Python > Python bivittatus. The sequence goes on from NW_028277033.1 coordinate 6,236,077, forward strand.
TTATTGCATCTCAAACCTTTATGGATGTTAAGCCAATCAGGGATCAACTTTTGATCAAATCATACGCTACGCAAAGAATTAGCAAGGTGTAGAGGTTCCTGAGAATAATGGAGAGCAGTAAAACAAGAAATTCCTTTTTTGACAAGGAATGATGAAAAGCTTACTTTTCAGCATGTCTGAAAATATTGATGGAATATGACATTTCAATTCACCACTAATTTTAGTATGCAAATTGAAGTCTTATAGTCTTCTGAAGATTTTATTTTGGCTTTGGTAGAGAAAGGAATACAGTACACCCCAATCAAAATATATCCTACTGTAATGGTATGTGGGAAAGACCTTGGGAGACTGGGCCAAGAAATGCTGCCCTGGGAATGATCAGATAAGAGACAGCACAGCCCACAGCTGGATAGTGGGAGGGGCAAGAGGCTCAGAAAGGACCCTCCCTAGTTTCTCAGGCTATAAAGGAAATGGGGGGAGAATTGTACTTTCAGATTTGCGAGATTCTGTTAATGTGCAATAAAGTAGAATTAGCTCATCTGGTTGCGTTTCCTTTCTGTTCCACCTAGTAAGGCTGACGCCTATTGTTTTGCAAGTGTAATGAAAAGTCATTTGTCAAGCTTGATTTTTTGTGACACATCCATGTAGTTTCCTTTGCAACAACGCAGAAGTGGTTTGCCATTGCCTTCTTACAGGTTGTCCTGGCGGACACCCATCCAATACAAATCAGAAAAGCCTAGCCTTGTTTAACTTTTCAAAATCCACCAAACCCAGAAAATATATATGTATGTAAATCCATAGTTCCCTTTTCTTGGAATAGCACATAGGACCTGCCATGATGTAGAGGTAAGGAATTTTCAAATTCTGACATTCCTTCTCTTGCATTTTTAAAATCTCTTTGGTCATTAAAGATGGACAGACAGACAAACAAGCAAACTTGCTGTCAGGGAAGATAGGCTAGAACTTTTCCCATAATTTGTTGTTATTGTTACTTTGGTAGAATCATGATCTAGAGTCATGTTCAGATGTTTGCATGGGGAGTAAAAAGAGGAAAGGATACACACATTGCCCTACCTTGCCTCGCCTCACCAGATATTCAAGTAGGTGGTCTGAAGTGGAACTTCAACAAGTAAAGCTCTTCCTTTCAATACTCATTCAATATGAAAAACCCAATACTACGGAACAGTTTTTACAACTCTTGAAAGAACAGCAAGGAAAGAAACAAATTCACTTTCTTGAGAGAATTCCAAAACCAGGGTGTTCCTATTGAAAAGTCCCCATCTTGTGCATACACCAATCTCATGAAAACTCTAACTGGGCCTTCACTTCTGAGAATCCATTGCAGATCAGTTCATAGAGAAGGAGGCCACCCTTTACTGACTTTTAGGTCAAGCGGGTTATGTGAATTCTGCAGTATTTATTGTCTTCACCTCATGTAACTTGAACATGACTTGAACCAAAGCAAATGAAAGTGAAGCACTTCCTTAGAAGAACAAAATATTGGCTTCTCAAGCTCTCGAGAAAGGGACCAAGGCTATGTTTTCTCTTAGCTTTGGTGTCCTTTCAGAAATTCATTCCAAATGTAAGAATTACCTTTTGAAAATCTCACACCCCTTCTAGTAGATGTGTCTTTCAGGATCTCAGTCCTTCATATCCCTAGCTAGGTCTGAGGTTGGAAGAAAGGCTACAAAGGAAAGAGGAGCACGTTACAACACATGCTCAAGTTCCTTGCCAGTTAGACATCTGATAAGAAATTGGTAGCCAAATCTGGTTCCATGCAATATATCCATTGATCCTTTAATGATCAACAGTGGTAAAATGGGAATTATGTTGAGTGATGGCTATGACAATGGAATCTGTTAACTTGTGGTAGCATATCAGCCCCATAGCTTCTCTGCCTCCATCAGATCGTGCTGACCAGGATAACTGAAGGCATTAGTTTTTGTTAATCAATCACTACCCTGAATACAATGGGCTTCTGAGTCAAGTCATTGGCATACCACTAACAGGGAGGAATGATTCACCACTGTGGGATACTTGGTGTTACAGAGGAAACACATTCTATCTCATCAAGATGCAGCCACATCTGTTTGTGTGGCTCCTTTTCTAGAATTTCCTCCAATGAAGTGTAGTGAAGTGGCTGCATCACTCCATTATTTAGAAGTTGGGGGCTACTTCATATCGCAAAGCTTTGATTCATTCAAAGGGATGCTTTGCATGAATCATCATCATCATCATCACTATCCTCCCCCTCCTCCTCCTCCTCCTCTATGTAGTTCAAGGGCACAGAGAAGACCTTCTGTGAGCCATTAAAATGTAACCCAGCATACATATAACTGATTTACATTAATATAAATAGTTAATCTATTTATTGATAACACTGCACTTGTTAAGTGGGAATTAATATATAGGCAAGGATTTAAGCTTTAGGCTGCAATAAATATTGCATTCGTTCTTGCTTTCCAGGACCCCCATGTTTTCCTGCCCCTCCCCCCACTTTTCCATTAAATTAGGTGGGGGAGAACTCGATCATGGCATGAAAAATACCTGACTACAGATTCACAATCTCAAAAGGTCGTTTGTCTAAGGGGTGCAATTATTAGGAAACATATGATCTGTAAGGAGTCATTCGCAACTGATTCCTTTGATGATCAAAGACCACAACAAATGCAGCTCTGAGCCCCAAACCCCTGAGAGTGAATGCATGGCCATAATGGCAAAATCACTCAGTTCACAAATTCAACAACATCTGGACCAGGCCAGGATCCGGCATTTGGTTTTTCACATTGGTCAATTAAGTTCCTCTGAGATGATCACAAGAAGGAGATGGAAATGTCTCCCTCTCCTGCTGTTGTTATATGGTGACTACTGCCCCCAACTCAAACATGACACAGAATCTTCAAGGTGATATAGCTGCCCTCCAAGAATGTATCCAGCCCTCTTTTAAAGCCAGCCAAATCTGCAGCTATTCCCACTTGTGCTATCTTGTGGAAATGAATTCCTTGCGTTCATTATGTGCTGTGAAGAGAAGTTTTCCTTTCCATCTCTACTAAGTCTCCTTCCAGTCAGCTTCATGGGAGGACCCCTGTCTCTAGTGTTTGGAAAGAGGAGGTGAAATGTCTCCCTGTCTGCATTCTCCAAGCCCTGCAGGATTGTATACACCTCAATCATGTCCCGCCTCCCCGCTTTGTCACCTTTTTTCTAACTAAAGAGTCCCCTTTCTTGTAAGGATTTGGTCTGACCCTCCCAATCATTCTGCTTACAGGCTTCTGTATGTTTTCCACCTCTGTGCTATCCTTTTCCAAATAATGTGACCAAAACTCTACAGTACACTCTATTCCGTATGCAGACATGCTACAATGATGAATCACGGCTGACACTTTGATCTTCCACCTTTTCTAACAATCCCTAGTCTGGATTTTATCTTCTTCACAGTTGCTGAACACTAAATCAATGTTTCCACTGAGCTATTGGCTATGTAACAGACAGCTTAGATCTTTCACTTTCTAGGAAGCTATGATTGCCTGGTTCAGGTTAAGGAAGGGGTCTTTGAGGATGTCAGCCTATATTTTGAGGTCTCCGGGTCAGGGCGAGGGAATAAATTCAAGTCTACTTTCTGCTAAAACTGAAAATCATGGTAGTCAATCTTCATGCCTATATTGATTGAGATAATAACCTCTGTCCACTAACTCATCAGGGATTAACCCTGCCCAACCTAAGGAAAGAATTCTTTAGAGCTAGACTTAACATGTTACCTTCTACCCTTCTCTGCGGCAGATATATTCACCTACCCATGAAGACTGTGTCTTTGTGATTCTGGAGATACAGAAAGACGAGTATCTCCTCCTTTATTGCAATTACTATGGAGATTTCTGAAAGTACTATATAGCACCAATCCTCTAGTGATTTCCAAGCAAAACAGATGAGTTTTATCCTAAACTATTATTATCAGACACCAACCACGACTTAACTAGGAGAGTTGCCACCTATGACCAGGCGGTGGTGAGGACACATCAACTGACCCCCCTCAACTAATTTTAATTTTCTTCTTTACCTTATATTTTAAATTTTATTTTTCTGATCCATGATCATAAACAAAGATTTTGATTTGATAACTCATCAGGATACTTGCCTACCACCATCAGGTCCCACTCCTCTCCTCCTGGGTTCTACCTCTTAATCTAAGAAGGTTTATCAAGTCGTAGTTTTCATACTTTACCCCCTAAAGTATTAGTTATAAACCTGATGGTAGCCCGATTCTCCATCAGCATCATAGTTCTTTTCCCAGAACCCTTTAAACCAGTAATGACTTTTAGTATGAAAGGGGAATGGACATTATGCTCCAGAGTGACTGATTTTTACAGACACCATCTGTAATTAGTGTGTACTGAAGCTAACAAGTTTTTAGCCCCTGTCTTGGCTGAACATGTCTCAGCTGAAGTTTGAGATGATAGGAGGAAAGCCTCATTAGTCTATGGTAGCAAAAAATCAGGGGTGTGATAGAACCTTTTCCGACTAATAAACTTTATTAAAAGGCACAAGCTCATAAAAGTATATACCTATTAATAAAATGTGTTGGTCGGAAAAGGAGCTAGCAGACTCTGTTTGAACTCTAAGCAAGACTGCTTTTTTGACCTTTTTGACTCCAAATGGCTCACACTATTCCTCAATAGTGTAAAAGTAAATAAATAAAAAAAAAAATTCCATTGAACAGCCTAGCAAGTTAAAAATCTGACTATGTTATCCAGCTTCTTTGGATTAGGACTCCAATGATGGGGCACAGCTCCTTGGTGAATGTTTGCTTGATGGCAAAGCTGACATAACATACAAAGCACAGCTTATAAGTGGCTGCAGGCCAGGGATGTCTGCAGGGAGGGGGTTCCAAAAAAATCAAGATGGTGGTCACAACCATGTGATTAAGGCCCCACCCTTCTTTACACGCAGATATTCCTGTGGTGGGCCAAAATGCAAAGAAAAATCTCTCCAATTCTGTGAACTTCACTGAAGTGAATCCAGGAACTTCTCTTTATTCGCCGCATTATCTCTCAATAAAAATGTGATTTATCACTTCTGGCACATGCTGTTTGGGTCTTGCCCTAGTTGTTACTCTAACACACTGTAGTTTGCAAGAACAGTGACTTTTGTCAAACAGTCTTCCCGTGTTCAACATATGGTGAATTATTGTTTCACTTGCTTTAGTTCTTCCTCTCCCCCTCCCCCCCCATTAAATTTTGAATCAGCCCAGGGAGCCTAAAGAGAAAACAAATTCATTTTTCAATAACCTTTAAATAAAAGAGTCTCCAAATTACAGCTGACAGCTACCAGTGAGTAAGTAGAGCCTTTGGCTGGTGCCAGAGATGCCCATTAAATGAACGACTCAGGAGGAATGAAATATTGATGATTAATTCTTATTTCTTGGCTGTAGACTTTCAGCACTTAATGATTACATAGATTTGTAGAGGAGGTGGAAAGTGAAGGGAGAGATCTTTGGGTGGTGATTATATAGGGAGAATGTGCAAATCCTCCTGTGGGCTAGTATAAAGAGCCAGTGTTACACGACAGCACTAAAATTGTATACACAGAAGAAGACAGGACTTTCAAACCAGGAGCTACTTTATTCATTAGGGAAATCCCTGGGAATTTCCTTCTGTATGTGTCAGGTTTAGCCCAAAGAACTCCAAGAGATAGTGCAAAATCAGTTCAGCTATGTTTATTAGCTACAACCTCTAGCAAGAATCTTCCCAGACTGAAACCCAAGCTCCCAAGCCAGGCAGCCACAACACCGTGAATTCCTCAGGGAGGTGCCAGCCTCATCCTCTTGTGGTTCCCATGCTCTTTCGGTGAGCTAAGAAAATGCTTATCTCCCCGAGCCTGGCCTTCGTAATTCCATTCCATCACAGTATGAAAGGAAAAAAAAGCAGCAACTCGCCAATCTCAAAAAGTTAAGCAGGGTTGGAGCTAGTTATTGTTTGGATGCAAGGCCACTAAGAAATCTCAGTGTTTAAGGTGGCTTGGCAAGTCAGAAGCACATCTTAGAGGGGGCAAAGACAACCACTTGCCTCATTGTGCTCCTATCTTCAGCAGGAGGTGGCTTTAACTTGAGGGTGACTTTAATTTGCAGCCTGGCAAATTAAACTGGTTGAATGCAACAGAATTAAGTAGGGCTGAATCTGTTAATATTTGGATGGGAGACCTCTAGAAGTACCAGGGCTGCAGGCTAGATTATGAAGTTGAAAGGGCTGGAGTTGAAAGAGATTTTACTTCCCTTTGCTGTGTCAGGCAGCAGACATTTGGGCAGTAAGTAATAGGGAAGTGTATATAGATAAGCTAAAATTGTGATAGATCCTCAGATTTTGAGAGCAGCAGTGGGATTCCATCCAGAGATGTGAAGAAAGAAAGGAATGAATTGATCTTCAGACTTCAACATCTTTGTTTCTCTCACTTTCATACCCTCATTCGAGTAACTTGAGTGCCTATCAGTAGGGCTCTGTATTACCCCAATACTACAGTAGCATCCAATACTAAACACAATAAACGAACTAGTAAGTAAGACACCTAAACATAAACCTCAGTTCTTCAGGAATGTCTACTTTCAATGAAATAGGCATCTCTTAGTCTGGATATTTTCTAAGATAAGCTTTTGGAGGACGTGGTTAATTCTTACTGTAGTCTTGGAAATGGACAAGTGGTTACATGAAGTTTCTGGGCCTTGCTAAATGGTCCATCAGATGATTGACTAATCACACCAGAATAAATTATGAGGAATAGAAGAAACCACCATTCTATATATTATAGAATCAATTTTCTCTTTTCGGGCAGAAAATGCAGAGTTGTATATATCTGAGAAAAAGAGGCTAGGAAGGTAGATGGGGTTCCACTGAAGTCTACAAAAAGCATTGCAGTTGTGCTTCATTGCTTATCACACTTTGGATAATTCCTCCTCTTTTTTTTCTTGCGGTCACAAATAGACTGAACATAATGTATCTAGTATGTACAGCATTAAAAGTTCAGTACCACTACCTCTACTTTTAATTGAGAAGATTGAGTCTAACAAACTGACCAAATTGGATATAGTTGGATGGGTTAAACCAACTGTGAATTATATGGATTGTACACACATATAATCACAGATGTAATAGCACACAGACACACACATGTATATGCTTGTGTGTATGTGTGTCTATGTCTCTCTCTCTCTCTCTCTCTCTGTATCTATCAACCCTTGTTGAAATGTAAAACCAATGTTATATGTATCTGTGACCAAGATCCAGACCCAAAGGAGGGCTTGCACGGTCAGAATTTTCATAAAAAATAAATTTGGGTAGGTGCAGTATTCCTCACTCCTGCAGTGACGATTTGGGGGAATTTTCAAAATATTATATAGCTCTTTGGCGACTGGCATTTGGGGTGATGGGGAACCATTAGCACGTGGGAGTGAAATACAAGTGGCAAGCAGCTTGGGGTGGGGTTCCCCCTGCTCAAGATTAGCCTGGCTAGTGAAAAGATTATTGGTTTAGCACTGCCTGTCTTATTGGCTGCCCATTTGGTTTCCAACAAGCTTTTTTGCCATAATCGGATTGGCAATACGCTTTTGATTAAATGGGGCTACTTACTTCCCTACCTTTTTTACTTAGGCTAATTATTCTGTTTAGAGGGATGAAAGAAACCTATCAGTGTTTTCTCCATATGTTCTGGCAATCTACTACTGAGGACAACAAGCATAGACTAATGCTGGCTTAGAGGCTGAATCCTGCCCTTTGGGACTTCCTGTGTGTTCTTTGACATGATTCCTAATAGCAAATGCCTCCTTACTCCCACACAACTCAGGAAGGAATCGTACTCTTTCCCACCTCCATACTTGCTGTTCTTTTGCCAGCAGAGCACCTGGACATGTCTTCAACAAAGCCATTTGAAACTAATTGCTGTGCCAAGGACAAAGCAAAGCGTCAAAGGCTTGCACGGGGGTTGAGGTAACCCAGGTTCAGGCTGTATAATTAAAATGGGCTCTACAGCCTCATGATAGGAAGAATTAGGATGACATTCAAAGACACTGATTGATCACATCAATATAAGGGGTTGCAAATGATCTCCTGGATCCAGTTTCATCTAAGTAGCTGACACTTGGAGCTGGATTTGGACGGAGACCTAGACTAAATAAATCTCAGAAAGTGGGAAGTAAATGACATGTGCATAGAACATGTGGCTAATCATCTGGCTTTTAAGCCCCCCTCTCATCCTTTTGGCCAGGTTCACTGAACTGACTGCTAAACCATTTATTCAGCTAATGGAGTTTCAAGATGATAGCTTTGCAGTCACGGCCTTAAAAGTAACCACGGGTTTCTTAGCACACTGGGCCCTGTTTTCAGAGTTTGTACGTTACAGAGAATTTTAATCTTTTTTCAAGGCTCCAGACACAGAGCACATGAATCCTGGGGGTAGGTCATCAATATCACATTCATATTAAAATAACAACTTCCCTAAAGTCTCAGCTGATTGCTAGTAGCCAAGCTGAGATTGATACCAGCGATTCCTCAACTCAGGCCTTAGGCACCATCTTGTATTATCAGATCAAGTATTAAGGAATGCCACAAAACCTGGGAGAAACATGGCATTATAGCTATGGCTGCACGATACTGGTGGGCCAGGGCATCATTCATCTTGAAAATCAATGAGCATTTCTCTGATTGGTGGAGGGCGGCGAGGTTGCCAAGAAGGTGACCTGAAAAGCTATCAGAATTGCTCCTGTATGCTGATTTTGATGTTTACTACAAATTCTGTGTTTCCCATTTTCCTGCTGAAGTTGTAAAGAAAAGCCAGTGAGGTTGATTGGTTGTAAGGTGAAAACCCAGTTGAGTTCGACTTTCATGGCCGTGTCATTTTCATGGCAGCAATAGGCAGGTGGCTTGTTATCCACCTTTCCCCAGGATATTTGTTGTACTAGTTTGTTAACTATCCTAGACATGTTTGTGGCCCCTGACATAGGATTCATTATCCTGAGAAAGAATTACTACTATTTTGGAACCAAAAACATTTTTTTCTATCCTTCAGGCTAGAAGAATACTCCTGAAGGTACAGAAATGTCTAATTGAATTTCCAAAGCTCGAAAGAGAACTTGTGTAAGATGACCAGTGGTCATGAGATAAGCTTTCATGATCTACATAACTTTGCATCCCCCATTGCTATATCCAGATTAGATGAAGGATACAGAATCTAAATAGTCACATAAGAAGAACTGTTGAAATCTCCTTCCTTGGTATGTTGTTTGTTCCAAAGCTACTTTGGGTCATCCTTGGGAGCATGTGATTAGCATATGAGCTAAGATAATGATTACGAGTACCATGAGACGTATTGGAAGAGAAGCACGATGACTCTAATTCCTGCAATTCCCTCTTCTCCATTTCTGTTTTCACCCTATTTTAGGTGTGGCCATTAGAATGTAAACGTAGGACACAAATTTAGCAAGAAAACTGTAGAATATAAACTTTTCTTTTTATCCGCCTCTTAAAGCTGTGCTTAATTTCATGATCTTTCAAAGCATTATCCAGTGCTTTGGTGCCACTTGTATGCAATTCCTGAAAGTGGCTGCATTTTTTCCATGCACACAGCAGCTGAAGAGAGCATCTGAGCAACTGGCAAAATTAAATATTGGAACTAATGGGTGTGATCTGTTCTATGACTTGAGCCAGCAAATAAACAGATGTTGCTGGACCAGATAAGTTGTTCCATGACCTTATCCTTTTTCATATATATTTCATTTTTTAAAATGAAAATTTCAAAATTATTTTCATGTCTGCTTGCCTCATCTTCAAAGCCACTGTTCTGCTCTAGACATGGTCCAGCAACTAATATTTCCAGGGCAAGCCTTCAATACCTGATCCCTCTCTTAGTTCCTACTTCTCCAGTTAAAATATTATCTCATGACATGAACTTAGATGGGATGGTCTGACAGTGAATTAATTCAGTAGTGATTTTTCTATCTTTACCCTGAGGAGTTATTCTATGAAAATAGATCATAGAATGTTTTAAACTAATAATAGATCAATTGACTTTGCTTCAGCTGTTCCCACTAGCTGAGGAAACATTTATTCTGCAGCCAAGAGTACTGTTGAATGTTCTTGCAATCTGCTGGTATAAAGATAACAAAGGGACCACTTTGAATATGATGAACAGCTTGCAAATAATGCCATGCAAGACATTAAAAAATCTGACACGAGCAATCAGTTTAATAAATCCATCTAATCTGATTCAACAGTTTGGATGGACTTGGCAAACTGATTTGATTTGGGATTTCCACATCAGTTCAGAAAAAGCTGTTCCTGCCCATTCACAGAAGTGCTGGAATAAGATGTCCAAATCCATTTTTTCAGGCATTCAGTTTTATCTGAATTGACAACTCATATCAGCTTTCTGTTTTGGTGAATAGATTTGATTTGGAACTTAGATCGAAATGCATTTCATTTGAATATTTGCAGAGCTGTAACTGCAAGATTGCCTGCCCCTGTCCCCAGCCTTACCTCTCACAGAAGGAATCTCCTCTTCCTGATTTATCTTAACTGTGGTTATTATCTCAGGGATTATGGCTGAGCAGGATTCCTACAAGTTAATCCTGAGTCACAATTATGGCAGGATTAGGAATATTGTGTATCCAGGTTAGGGCTGAGTTCATAACATGAACAATTCTATGGTTACAGTACACTAAAATCCCATAATCTTTTTCCTTTTTCTTAGTGGTCAGTCAGATTCCATGTGATACAGGACCACTCTAACTTGATCTGCTCCATGGGCTTCACATTTAGAAAAACTAAATTTAATTTAGGATTAATTTTATATTTTAAGTTTTTCAACATATGGGGGGGGGTACTTTGAATGTGTACTTTGGTAGAAAGCCATGGTATAAATCCTATAAATTAATGCCATAATCTCAGATCCATTCCCCAAGAAGTATTTGGCATTTAGATATGGTAAAGTTAAAGCTTTCCTTGTGTTGAACTTGCTGCTTGCTGATTCCACAATAGATTTCTTGGGAATTATATGGAAAGGGATTGCCCTTCCCTTCTTTCAGGGGATTTGTTTTTTTTTAATCTTCCCAGTCCAACCAACAACCTTGGAGTTCCCAAGTGGTCCCCCATGCAAAATCTAACCTTGCTGAGCTTCCAGGATCATTCAGCCTGCAGTTAACAGTAACCAGTACAGAAATTCCACTCTAGTAACGCGTCCCAATTATCTAGTTAGCTGTGCTAAATTGGGGCAGATGCCAAAGTATCAAGACCGGGATGCTTCTGTCTACATTCAGCATCAGGGTATTAAAGCTAAAATAGCTAGAGTTCAAATGTGGCAGAAGATAGAACTCCATCTATAAAAGTAAAATTACATACATTGCTATTTTTGATCCTCCAGCTGGAGGGACAGTGAAGCAGACATCATGAATAAGGAATATTCTGCATTTCGAGCTCAGTTCAGAGAAAGTGGGAGAGAGTTTCTTGGCTTTCTTTCATGCCTTTTAGATTTATGACCCAAGAAATTAGTAGGTTTCCAACAGCTAGGAGTTAAAAATGGGATTTCTCCTTGGGCTGTCATTAAGGTAGATAAATGAATGGCAAAATATAGTAGAAGGTTACCTTTCCCACCCCAGAATGGAAGAAGGCTGATGGAGTAATTTAAATCTCATTGCTAATGCTACTAGGCTTTTCCCCCGTTCTTCTTCTTCTCCTCCTGCAACTTTGGAGAGGTCTTACAAGAAAAAAATGATTAGGGTCCCTAGCATTTCTTTGACTGGATTTCCCAACGAGGAAGCAGTAACTTGCTCATTTAAGGCTGAGTTTCTTCATCAGCCCCAGATGCAGAATCATGAGCTGGTTGGTTGTGGTCTGAGGCAGTAGAGTGATCCCTTGGGGTGTAGGGACGCAATTCTGCTGGGAAGCTGAATTATGGCACCTATGGGCCCTTATCTGCTTGCAGAAGGCTAGGACCAAGCTGCAATTTGCCATGTGCCAATTCCTGTTTTATTCTGTGGCTTGGAACCACGTTATCTACAGAAGAGTAATTGAATTGCTCAGCTTCTTAATAAATGGATGGGACGTCTGAATTGGCTAGCTGTCTGGCTGCCAAGCTGCAAGGATTATTGGATATTGCTCGCTTGTTTGCCCTATCTTGGGTTCCTCCTGTTTGGTACATTTAACTCTGTAGTTCATGTTGCCACCATTCATTCATTCATTCATTCATTCATTCATTCATTCATTCATTCATTCATTCATCAAATTTAGTTACCACCCATCTCACTCAGTGAGTGACTCTGGGCGGTTTACAATAAAAACAAAAATAAATACTGGTTAAAATATGGATTAAAATTGAATAAACCCACATTTGCCTCCAAGTGGGCTCCAGGTGAAGAAAAGGGTGCAATTTTAAAGTGTGCAAATTTTATTCCAGTCTAGGCCCATATAGTTTTTAAAGTTCAGGTGGGAGAAAAAGGAAAACTGAAGATACTTCTCCCACTCAAATTGTCCTCCAAGTCTTCATATATTTCTAGGGCCCAGAGGCAAAGGTAATATTAGTCAGAGGAGAAATAATCTTTCTACTATGATCCTGGCTCAATGAATGGAAGCACTTGATTAGCCCTGCCTATGCATGGGAGAGTACCAGAGAATTTCAGGTTGGTAACCTGGGTTCAGAAGTCAAACATTATCTCCAAAAGAGGCAATAGCAAATTACTTCTGTACTGATGCCAACATTTATGAATGTGTTCCCGTAATTTTGCTCAGTGCAAAGGTATCTCTGCTTTTCTTTACTGAAGCACAGCTAACCCATCACATCTATCTTTTGAAAGATGCCCTGCCCTAATGTAATATGTAGAGACCTTTTATTTCTCTCAACATTTGGCTATGGAATATCCAAATTCTTTTTAACATTTCCTCTAAGTAGAATTTCAGTCACCTCTCTGCCTTACTTATTCCATATATATTTTCTTTCCATCCATGAATTCATTTTCCATTCTGCTTTGCAGGCTTCCCGAGGCAATTCATGGCTTCCTTCAGCTCTGAGGCAGTTTTCAAAATGGCCATTTCAAACCTTAGCTGAGGAGCCATAATCAGGTAAGATAACAGCCCACTGGGAGTAAAGTGATTATTGGTCATCATGGTTAGATGTTATGATACTTGTGGACAAATGGGAAATACTCTGAGAATTCATGTTCTCTGAATGCAGTATTTAAATGCTAACTTTTACAATTTCTTGAAAATTTTTGTTTTTGCGATGTGGAGAGCGTATCATCATGATGATCCGTCCTTTATTTTCTGCTTTGAATTGCCATTTTATGTATCACTATGAAAGTTTTGTTGTGTTTCCTTGTTGTGAAAATACAGATCTGAAATTAATTGCATAGGCATGGATTCCATCAACTATCCTCCACCTTAAAACAAAATATCCTGCAGGAAGGTTTGACAATTATAAAACTGCATTTTTTAATATGTGACAGTTCAAGAGGCATGAGAGTAATCTGTAGTACTTTCTCGTCTACTCAAAAGTAAGCTCCACTGGACTTGGGGGGGGGGGGGGCTACTCTCAGGAAATGGCTGTATTGTGTCAAACTTCCCCCAACTCTGTAGTACATTTCCTCAGCAGCTGTTAGCATAGGATGGTGGCCTGAAACTTGGGTGTGCTGTGTCTGGTGTCTTGGGGGCCACTCAATGTATGGGGTAGTGGGAAAGGAATGGAATGTTGGAATAGGGATGGGGGGATTCTCCTCCAAATTCTAATCCACCCTCAGCCATTGAACTCCACTGAGCAAGTTTACATTTGTTGCTGTCTCTCAACCCAACCTATCTCATAGGCGTCGTGGTGGGGAGGAAGGATTGAGTGCTGTCCGTGATGTCCTGGGCTCCTGATTGAACTTAAATAAATAATCAAATTTTGAGGGCCACACTTCAAAACTGGACAGGGCCAGTTTGGGAGTGGAATTTCAGAGGTTTTAAGGGTTTCAATGAGAATCCTAAGCATCTGTGCCCATTTTGCCCTTTATACCTGCTCAACACTGGTATCTAAATATTTGCTCCCATTGCCTTGAGAGGGCTGTGGAGGCCCCAAAGGAGATGCTAGCAGGCTGGACAGACTACTCAATCCATCCTCTTTGCATCTCTACTTTAAATGCTTGTTTGCACTAGACAATCCTTTAGGGTCTATTCCCTAAATGGAATAATATAAATTTTTAATTTAATAAAATCCATTAAATTAAAGGGGACTTACTTTCAAGAAAGTGTACATAGGATTAAAACCAACACATCAGTTGTATCTGTACTTACTTAACAGTAAATTCCTTTTAACTTAAAGAGGCTGGTCCTAATTAATAATATATTCTGGGATGTTTTTAGAAACCTGGCTTTGTCATCTGCTTTCTTTTTCTTTCCTTTCACACCATTTTTAATTCAGAGCAGCGATCTTTTTATTTCGAGACAGGTAGAGAAAAATGGTTTCAGAAAAGGCAATAACCCTTTGATCATATTTGGGTGGGATTGTTCTGTGCTGCTGACATTTCAACTTCCACTCTGTCTTTATTTTCTGAGTTTGAAATAGCTCTAGATGTGTACCATTCCTTGAGGCTAAACCTGGCAATTTAGCCCTGATGGAGAAACAAAGCATTTGATATAAAGGCAAGATGGTCTCTTAGGAGATGTTTCTTTCCAAATGGCAGACATTGGAGAAAAGTTTATCAGGGCTGGGATGTGCAAACTCCAGGCAGAACTCAGCTTGCAAACTTCGTTGAGATTCATTCATGATGTTTTTCTGCAGTTACATGATACATGATGACAATGTGATGACGATATGCCACAATCTAGAGACTGAATCTTTGAAGATTTTGGGGTGGAGCTGTAAAGTAAGGTTTTAAACAGTGTTTCCAAAATTTCCTGATGGGAAGTTCTGTACAACAGTGAAATTGTCTATCTGTGCACGTTATGGGTTCTCCATCTTTGAAGCCCTGTAAGAAGTGACTGGATGGCTACCTCTTTATTGGTTTAATTGTTTTTCCTGCACATTGAAGAAGCTTAGAATACATAATACTTGTGTTCCCCTCCAAATCTGTGATTCATGTAATTGTGCTTAAATAAGCTTTGCTCCTGAGCCACTTTCCCAATAGACTATGTCCAGGAAGTCAAGCTTCTGACTTAGCCTGAAAGCATCTGCTTCTGCATTGTGACTTCTCTGAGAATGGGGTGTTGCTGTCAAATCACCTTTGGTGTAGAAGCCTGGAAAATTGTTTGAATGCAGTTCCAGTTTCCCCTGGCTGGAACAAGCCAGAAAAAGAAAGCAAAGGCTAATTTAGGTCTGTGTACTGAGACCATAGAGTAAAGCTTGCATCCTGTGGGACACTTGGAAGCAGCATCCATGGTGCAAGAAAAGCCAGCAGCCATAAACCTAGCAAGCCCTCAAGCAGGCCTCTTATGTCATCTAAATGTGCTCCCTGAACATTGTAATGTTAGAAATGAGTCCAATTTTCAGTTCCTTTTTTCACGTAAGGAGTCCATTTATTAATGTCCTTTCCGAAGAGTTTACAGTCCACGGCTGCTTTCCAGAAGGTCCGGGCCACTGATGTCTAGAAACAAGGCCCTAATCTGAACTGTTCCATAGCAACCACTGGAACAGTTTTTAGAAGTGTATAAACAAGTTTCCATCAGACTTCTGGAGGCAAAAGCAGAAAATATTAGCAATGCTGTGTGTCCAAGAAAACTCAGCTGATGGCCACCTACATTTATAGTCAAAGACTGGAAAGGAGAACTTACTCCCAGTCTGAGTTCAGACAATATGGGAAGTGTACAAAATAAGATCATAACAAAATGCAAAGCAAACAAACAACAAATAGCAGTATCCCCAGTGATGCAGCTTTTACTAAGTGGGTTGATCTCCCAAATCCTTCTATAGCTATTCTCTGGAGAGGCATAACAGTGGAGACCATTCCAGCCATAGGGAGTAAGCTGTTCCAAAGGAGGGGAACAGTCACTGCAAATGCCTGCCTCTGTGCCCCCTCCTGCTGTACCTTCTGATAGGGGAGGACCTTCAGGAGGTGGTCCCTATTAATCTGCTACTCAGGTGAGCAGAATTTACTTAGGTCTCTAAGTTGGGTGATAGGCTTTATGGGTGATACGTATGCCATATTTCACACCAGCTGAAGTTTCTAACTGGTTTTTAAGGGCAGTCCCAGGTGGACTGAGTTGCAATAAGCCCACATATTCAGATAAAATATATATTTAACCATGATTTTCTCAGCTTAGATGAAACGTCTCTATCTTCTAGTCATCTTCTGGTGAGCAAGGTGGAGAAAGAAGGAGGCAAAACTGAAGCACCCATGGAAGCCTTGGCCAGTGCAAGGCAGATAAGACCTACTTCAGTGCTTTGTATATTGGAGGCAAGGCATTTGGCCTTGACACTGAAGTGAAGTGCCATGTACAACATGCTTTTTCTAAGAAATGAACCACTTCCCTTCAAGGCCACTGTGCATGTGCAGAAGGCCACCAATGAAAAGTGGTTAAAGCAAACAGTGCAGTAAAAACATTGCATTTTAGACCTACTTCAATGGGACAATTCAGTTGAATTCCTTTTGAATTGAATTATTCCACTCAGTATTTGCAGTTAAACCCAGATTTTGCAATTCAATCTTCAGTCACAGATGATTTTTCAGGATGTTCTTCAGACCAACTTGAGTCAGTTTCCAAAATAAATGGGTAGCAACCTCAGGAGGGTGCTGCTACAAGTAGAGAAGTGGGTAAATCGCCCAGTCGCTCTGCAGTGAGATGGGCGGTGACAGATTTGAAATATAAATAAATAAATAAATCTTCAGATTGATCTCTTTTGGATCCCAGTTGTTTTGGGTAAATCATTCATATGCAGCCACCCCCTACCTTGTGCCATTCTGAGTTATTTAAATGTCCTGGTGAATCAGTAGGGTTTTCCAACTTTTTCCCTTTAGCCTCCGTAACAAATGAGCCTGGGTGGGCTGGGAAATGAATAACAGATTTTTGCAAGGTTTTAGTTCATTAATGGGTAAGTCTAGCTTAACTCTAACTACCTTTCAGAGCATGACAAACCAGGAAATAAGAACATGGGACTTTTTTAAGTGTTGAAGATTTTCAAACACACTCAGGTTCTTTTGAATTATGAGGATTAGAAGCTTCCTTTAATAATGAAGATGGAGTTTCTCAGGACTCTAATCAGATTCAGTCATTAAGATGACTCAACTGGCAGAAAAAACGTTTTAAAGAGTTTGCGGAGTATTTGGATAAACGAGCATAGCATCCTCTCTTGAAGCCTATGGAAACCTTCCTTTATTTTTGTCCAACTTTTTGTTCCCCCAGTCTTAGGATCTCTCTTTTGAGCAGCTTTAGCACTCCTATGGCACATGGTGCAGAATGAATATACAGAGATGAAACTTTTGAAATGGTGAGAGAAAATGAGGTGCTTCTTCCAGCTGCGTTATAGAAATCTGTAGAATTCTGAATTATGGGCTGTGCAGAACTTGGTGTGTAAAATTAGGAAAAAAATGTCCCAACTTCTTAAATGTTTATTCTACAATCTTCCTCCCCTGCAGATTAAAAAATGCACACCTTCTTAATCTTAGCACTTCCCGGGTTTGCTTTTCATCCCTTGCCTAAAGGGAAAATGTCAGCAATATCGTAAGGGCTTCTTTCTTTCCCCAGATTTTGATTGTGGAACTCAGTTCCTTTCATCTCCAGATACAAGATGTCAAATGCATTCAGATCTCTGGTTCAATATATCATTGCCCCAACGTATCATGTATGAAATTTTGCCTTTTTTTCCCCTCTAAAGGGTATTCTAAAACATTCCTTGGAAATGCACCCATGTAAACAAAATGCATTTTTTGTACTGAAAACTCTCTCCACTTTTTAAAAAAATGTTATTGACCAACAAATCTGGGAGTGTTTAAAATCCAGCATGGGGGATGGCTTCTTTCCAAGAACCACAAATGAAAAAATTCAGAGGATTTTGGAATGGATAGGTTTATAAATGCTGATACTTGCACACAAAAATGCAAACACTTTTGCTGACTCATTTCACCAAATCTTATGGGAATTTTCCTCCTTCTATCTTCTGTTTACATGAAGGTAATTTCCAACATCCCATCACACTTTAGCAATCATGTAACAAGCTACATGAATGTTGTGGGCCCAGTTAATTCTCTAGTAAGGCCACCCGAGACATTGAGTAAAGACACCAGTGCTTGGCATGATACATTTTCTGTAGGAACACATCCAGAAGGAAAATGTACTAGAGTTGGGTGCTAGACTGGAAAAGGAACTGCAAACAATTCTGGTTCTCTCAAAAGAAAACAGAACATTTGTCCAATCAAATATAATAATAGATATTTCCAACGTGTGTATCTCTTATTCATGCATAGTATACGGGAAGACATTTTTAAAAAGTCTTCCCCAACTATTTGTTTTACTGAGTATCATATGTCTATCATTTTACTAGAAAAAGAATAAGTCTCTGTGAAAGGTGCTTCAAGGAAATAATAGCACTAAATATTTGAGCCATTTCTTCCCTCATTATTTACCCCAAATGCAGGGATAAAATGCACTGTCAAGCTGAACCACAACCTGGGATTAAACCAAGTTCAGTTCATGGAGTATATGCCTTACATCCAGTATATGATGACAACTTTAAAGCCCAGATTTAACCAGAAGAAAATGTCCTTGGTTCTTCAGCAAGACATCCGAAGAATTATAGTTCATATTTCTACATACGTTTATGCTTAAATTACAGCGGCTAAGCCACTTTTGCTCACATTACGGAACACCAGCTGCCTTTCCTCCTAGGTACAAATTAGAAATTACACAGCAAACAATCTTCAACTGCAAGCTTGCTTTGTTGATTCCAGGTTCCTTTCTTTTCCTATAAGTAAACTTATTCTTCAAGCAAATAGTTATGCAGGGACTTAAGTCTCTCCTGGCAGTCAGAAACACATTTTCTTCCATATCAGTCATTTAATTTGCTCAGAAAAGCTAGTCATTAACTTAATCTAGCAGAAGAATTTGCACAGAGATGCAAGGAAATCGTTACCATGGCTGTCTCCTAATTCAGCTGCTCAACCCTAGTAGACACTGGCTATGTGGTGAAAGAAGTTGGAGCAACTGTTGGCGAAGCTGAGGTTGCTTACCACATGAATACCTAGGAAACCATGTGCTTGGATGTAGTGTTATACTACAGTGAGCTTCCCCCTCCCACAACTACTAGCTTTGATCAATTTGATAAACCTTTGGCTAAATGGTATCACTCTGGACTGTAAGTGGTAGCTAAACATATATGAACTGCAGAAATCTACAACAAAAACAGTTTCTGATTCACATACTTTTCCTTTGCATCTCATTTATAACAATAGTTTAAAATGAATCAAGGCTGGAATTCATCACCATATATATGGGCTATCTTCAGCCACAACACAACACAGCTGTACAGAGTCTCCTGAATTGAGCCAAAGAAACAATAGAGAGTAACTGGACAAATTGAAGTAGATAGAAATAGCACTTTCTCTTCCTAAAGGATGTCTGTCTTCAACAGAAAGATGAGGAATGTCCCCTGCTCTTCAGCATAATCTTTTTGCAAGGATTCCTTAACTATGTCTACATAGAAAACTATGTAAAAAATCTAGTTCAGCTGATATTGGTGTTGCTTTGCTTCGTCTTGGACTCCGCAGGTAGTACCATCTAGCTGACCTTGCCTGAGTTTGAAAGCAAACTGGGGTAAAATTGATATGAAAGATCACCAGGGAATGCCAAGGCTGGAGTGAGAGGTTCTCTTAGCAGAAGGCAACAGGAAACCCTTTCTGTTTTGTTACCATGAAGACTGAGTGTGTTGTCCATGTAGTCATGAGGATATGAGTGGGACCCAAAGGAGACCTTACTATTATTTCTTGCTGTGGGGTCCTGTGATTGTTGCAGTTCTCTGAAAGACAACAGATTACAGAAATACCCCCCTCTCTTGCCATATATCTAGGACTGATTTTTGACTCCTGGTGACTTTATGGGCCAGACTTGGCAGTATTTTCAGAAAAGGTCCACCATTGTCTCCTTCCTAGGGTTGAGAGAGAACAAATGACTCAAACTCACCCAGCTGGCTTTGTGACTAAGGCAGGACTAGAACCCCCAATTTCTTGATTTCTAATATATGCCTAACCATTACACCAAACTGGCTCTCCGTTATATTTCTATAGAATGGGGAAAAAACTACCAACCAGTTATTTAAAAAGACCACTATTATGGCTGTTTAAAAAGTAGATCTCATATGGAAGTGGGCAAATTAAAGAGGGAAAGAGAGAAGGAAGACTAGGATTCCATCCAACTGTTTAGGAACTAGTAAGAAAGAGTTCCACTAATCATTGTTGCAAAATCTTTTATCCTCCAATATTATATTTGATCACAAATACATTATCTGGAGAGAGAGAGAGAGAGAGGAAGATGGAGAGGAAGATGGACTACAACTCCTGATTATCTTTCCATGCTGCAACCTATGGGAAGTGAAGTCTAAAAGACTCAGAAGGCATCAGATTCTCTGTGGCAGCAACATCGTAGACATGCTTTACTACCTGAGAGTTAGAAGAGGCTAACTTCACAAGATCACATAGACATTTTAGTGGAGAGTAAGTGAACCAATTATCCTGGCCTATCCCTAGTTTAGTTTTACTGGATTACCATGTCAGAAAAGGAACTATTCTTTTCATGGAATCATTTTTCACTTTCGGATCCCTCATAATGGACGCTTAAGTCAGATTTCTAACTGACCAGAAAATGATGGCTAATTGACTAGAAAAGTCCACCTGGACCAGCTCCTGGGCTTTAAATGTATTGACGTGCAGAAAATAGGAGGCAAAGCTATTCATAGCAGAAAGGTAAACCTTTTAAAAAATTTTAATCAAGGTGCTATTAAAAATGTAGGATTGGGAACTGGGGAGATTTGGCAATCCTCTGGACATGCTTGAAGTCAGGCAAAACATATTTGCTGAGGAAGTAGATGGTCGATGTGAGGATAATTAGGAGGGAAAATGCTCCCTTCTTCACGAGACATTTCACCATTTACTTCAGGATTGTGGGCTAAAGTAGGGCTGGAGAAATCTACTAGGCAGCAGCAAATCATCAGAGTTTTAGGAACTACAGTACTTCACTGTCATCTAGAGTTGTTGCATTTTTGCCACTTTGCTATGGTCAAGGGAAAAGAAGAAGCAAGAGCTAGAAAGGCTAATGGTGAAGAAAAGATAACCAGAGCAGCAGAAGACCGTGCAGAATGTGTGATGGCTTCATTTAGGGTGGTGCAAATCCTTTGAAAGAGATGCTTTCAAATGCTGGGGAGCATCTACAAAGTACCTCTTTTGGATCCCTAAAGCAGCCGCATCTTTTTCCAGACTCACACAGCTGCTTTCAAAGCCCATATGCTTTATTGTATCAATAATAATATCATCATCATCATCATCATCATCATCATCATCATCATCATCATCATCTTGCAGTTAAAGATTGTCAAAAGATGTGCACGGCCCTAACATCATTGCTATAACTTGGCCTTCATGAAGTTCTTCCTTCTGTTTATTATGCCACTGATATCTGGGCTTACTCTTCAAATATCAGCCTTCCTTTTGGAGACAGGAATTAAACCTCTTTGTGCATGCGTTTTTTCCTTACCTGAAATAGATTTGCCATGAACACAGGTCTTATTTGGCATCCGAGAAGCCTCTTCTAGCTACTGTTTCCTCTGACCTGACAGTAGTGTTTAATTTCTAAAAGACTGTATTATCTTCTGCCTTGTGTCCACCTACCAACTTGAAAAGATGCCCACCTGTTCTACACTTGGAATAATGTGCTTGTTTGTGGTTTTCTGGGTATAGAAACTAATTCACATCTTAATAATGGTTCCCCAAACCTCATTGGTTCACACTCATGTTGTTTTGCATCATGCACCAATGGTTTGGAAATTACATTAAAAAACAGAAATTGGTATTCCTATACATCTCCTATGATGATGAGGATGATAATTAAAAAAAAATAATACTGTCAAGGGTGGATGGAGTTGACACCAATTTCCTGTCAACTGTTTAAAGGTTTGAAAACTTATTTTTCCTTCTTGGTTTGAGCAAGTACTTTCCCACTAGGAATTCTGATGGTAGGACTGTGGTATCATTGGACTTCAATTACAAAAGTTTCTGTTTAATTTTTCATTTTTAAAGTAGTAGTAATTATTATGCACTATAATTTAAGACCTTACACGTAAGAGTAGAATGCACATACAGATTAAATTACAGGCATAAACTCACCAGTAAAAAGCTACTGGAACTATAATAAAACCTTGGAGGGTTTAAGGTCAGATTATATTCTCCGAACTCTTAAATAAGCTTTTAATATTGTCATTTTTTCACTATGCTGCTCCATGTATTTTATAACACCCCAAACTGATGTAAATTAAATCTCTGTATAAGTGTCATAAATAACAAAATAAACATATAAACAAACAACAAATATAATGTGATGATCTACTCTACTTCGTTACAATGTAACTTACAAGTCTATTTTTCCAATATGGCAATTTTCTATATTTTATTGCAGCAATTTTCTCTTGAAATACCTTCTAATGATTTCCAAAATCTAGCAATAATAGCTCTAACAGCAGGTCACAAATTTATTATTAAAATTTTATGTTTTGTGTTTTAAAAAGATTCAGTAAGGTGGGGGGAATTTAAAATTATTTTGATTTATTATAACTTTTATTTCTTAAATCGTTCCTCTCTAAAGTGAGCCATCTCACTGGTGGATATCAATGTATGATCCAGGAGGGTTGTACTCTCTTCCGTAAAGAATATTAGTATTTTTATAAAACTGAGAGATCTATATTGGAGTGGTGTATCGTCTGTGGATCAATTTTAAGTTAATTTCCCTGGTTTAAATAGAAATAGTTCTATGTGATTAAGATATACATATTTGATTCCAGTGCCATTATTCTATGTTTTTAGCTGCCTTCTATGCAGCTCTGACTCATCTTTATCAAAGCCTGAATCTGTCAATATGTGTGTGTATACATGTGCATACATAATGTGTATGTGTATATAATAATATTTTTTCTTGAGAATTGCATATTTATTATCCTCTGCTTAAACGGTATTGTAAATTGAATTCCTTATATTTCTGTGGTTAAGAAAATAAACTGATACCCAAAAAAGGCAAGATAAATTATAATCATGCATACTGACTTTCAAATTATTTATTGAAATTGGTTGGTTATTTTGATTTTAAAAAATGGTTTCCCAGCCATTATACATTTATAGGCCACTGCCTGGATGTTTAAAAATTTTAAAAAGATTGGAAAATTGCAGAATGACAACTCCAATTTTCCATACTTCCATATTTGCAACACTCTTAGTTCAAATCTGTTCTTAACTTTAGCAATGTGTTTTTTGAAACGTATTTTGCAACTAATGGAGCTGTTCCTATATCTGTCTCCTCTAATACCTCTAAATGGTTTAATTGGTGTGTCTCATTATATAAATGAAAATTAAATATAGCACTATCACCTTTCTCAAAATGTTTATAAAGTAACATTTTTTAAAGAATGGTTTCTGTTTCTGAAATATAAAATATCTAAGAAAGAGTTGCCATTTTTTTAATGTTAAGAGTGAGATCCAACATAGCATGATAGGAGGAAAAAAAAAAAAGATCTTGAGGAAACCTTCATTTTTATTACAGTAATCCTATCTTCTGAGAAACTCGTAAATTAGCCCATTTCTAGCTTAATTTTATACCATAGGAGGTTAATAACTGGCAATAAATCTATTTAAATTTCTGGTAATAGCGACTCCTAAATATCAAACATCTTTAAGGAAAAGAGAGAGCCAGTTTGGTGCAGTGGTTAAGGTGCTGGCCTTATGATCTTCCCACACCTTGAACTCCATTCCAAGTTAGCCTGATTGCTCCAGGATGTTACGTTCGTATAGCTATTAGCCAAGGCAGAGTGTCCAATGCCTTGGCTAATAGCTATATAAACGTAACATCCTGGAGCAATCAGACTAAACAACAGTGTGTTGCTTTTCTTAGCAACCTGGTTTTATTTCTATAGAAGCAGCTAGGCCTGAGTTTAAACATTTGGATACAACCTTTTGATACTTCATCAATCTTTTACTCCCTTTCACTGTTTCGGTGATAGAGGATAATTGTTAGGGAAAGTAATTAAGTGGACAAATGTTTATATCATCTCAATTCTTGCTGACATCTGAGGACAGTTAAGGATGAGGTGAAGATATGTGAGATCATTAGCAGGACTTTGATAACAATAATGACTTTATGCTTCAGTAAGCTATAGGTTTGGAGAGGAGATGTTATCCTGGAAATCTAAATTGGTGCTTAGGGGGGACATGGAAATAACCATTTTTGGATAGAAATCTTTAGCACTTTTGTCCCTTGATTTGTTCCATGGTTTATCCTTCCTGATCTTCAGTGTCACACTTCCTAGATTAGCAGGAATCTAATTAGGCTGGAAGTCCCAACTGCTGTTATCTTGCCTCCTAAACGAGGTGGTGTTGTTTTCCAGCAGATGGAAATAGAAGTTGCTTGTCTTCACTTGCTCCTCACCCAGAATATTTGCTGCCCTTGATAATTTTCCCATTTCAGAAACATTCCTTGTGGATATGAGTTCCAGCACTCATGATAGGGGGCAGAGATCAGCTATAGTTTCTTGAAAATTAATCTATGGGAAGCAAGAAATGCATCTTGCATTATTGAGAGGTGGAACGAACCTGCACTAACATTTATAGATGGGAGGAGGAAGTTGCACCCTTCTCAATCTTAACAAACGCTAACTTTCCAGCATAGGTGAGGAATGACTAGAACGGTAGACCAGCAACATTGAGAAGTTCATAGGTGTCCCACTTTTGTATTTTGGAGAACAGATTTGTTCAGTAGACGGGTTCATGGTGGATATTGGTGATCAGGTACTGGCTAAGATAGTTAAATGAACTACTTGTTTGCTTAAGAGCAATACCCACCTGAATATGAAGGCTAATAAGAATTGCCTGCCTGATTAACCATAGCTGCAGATTATTGGTTTGGACCAATAATTTGCCCAGTTTAGTAGGTCTTCATAGGAAAGTAAATGAGCATTAATGAAGATTGGAAGTGCATTCCAGGATAATTTTTAGGGAGAAATACCAGCCTAGGAGAGGCAATTTTCATTAGCACTGCAGTGCTGGGAAAACAGTTGTATATTCTTCCCATGCGTCTTAGTTGTGATCCTTATCCTGTTTCCCCCTTGCTGTTTTAATTTTAAACATTAAACCCATTAACTGCAATTAACCACAAATGTCATGTCTTGGTTGAGCCTGAATAACTTGGAGGGGAATCGACTGCTTTGGGATTCTCTGCAATGATGCAGAATGGCAGTGGGAAAAGTACACATGTAACTAAGCGTTTGCCTTGCTTTACCTAAATAAAGGCTGCCAACGATAGTTGGAAAAATGGAATCATTTCCATTTCTGGCATGTCTTTAAAAAAATGATACTGGGAGAAATGGTGGGGGCATGGAACCCCTTACACTGGAGACACCTTGGATGATTGGAGAAGCTACTGACCAGACATCAGAAAAGCCTGCCAGCAAAATATGGAGTGGGAGTTAAATTGCAAGGTGGAGGCTTGGGAAAGTAGATCCCCAGGAGGCAGGCAATCCTCTACCTTTAGTGGTTGGCTACTTTGTATTATTATTGTTATTGTTATCATTGTTATTTGCTGTCACTCCCCAAATAATGTTTATGTAGTAATATGAAAAAAAGTCTCGTTCTAAGGAGCTTACGGCTTATGTTTGGATAGGAAGTTGATGGGGGAAAGGAAGTAGGAAGAGAAATTCGGCAAGTCTGCTTAAGAATAAGTCATTTTATCTTCAGCTGGGTTTACTCTCAACCCGCTAGGAATTTTTCAGTGAACATTTCCCCTAATATGCACATTTTCTTTTGTTTTTGTTTTTATTTTTGTTTTGCAGCTAAAGATTGGTGTTTGGGTGCCTCTTTTCCTTAATATATGGGCTTTGCTGCCTGTTAGTGGAACTGGCTCGCAGTCTAGTCCAGTGAGAGAGTAACAGCATTTTTGCTCACATTATAGCCACTATTTCCAAATGTGTGCCTGTGCGTATTACATCAGGGTTATGATATTTAGCATGGCTGTGTGTTTTATTTTTCTCTGTTTCGGTGGATGCATAAGCAGCTCCCCTTGTGACACAGATGGAACACTTTCTATTTTTAGGAGAAGCTTTTAAAAGGAGCTCCTGCGAAAAAGACAGCGTGGCTGCGGGCCACGTATTTGATATGCTCTGCTTGGCTTATTCCAGTGATCTTTTTCAGACTGGCAGGACTGTGGTGCTATTCCATAGCTGGAGAAACGCCAGGAGAAAAGCACTTCATCTTAATAACATTGACTGTGACATAAGTATATGGTTTATGTGCACTGTGATTTCCCACCGTCTCCATTTACCTTTTTAAAAGGTACATTGGGCAAAGGTCTTTTCTGGGGGGTGGGGAATGTCTTTTAAACAGCATGAGAGCCATTGTGGTTTAATGGTGAAGGTGCTAGACTAGGAACAGGGAGACCCAGGTTCTACTCCTCCCTTGGGCCCAGAAGCCAGCTGGATGACCTTGAGCAAGTCCATCTCTCTCAGCCAACCAAACAGCTCTGCCAACTGAGAAACAACCTCTTGTTGCATCATACCCCAGTGGCTTTGCTGTGTGAATAGGGAAGTGCAGAACAAGTAAGTAGACCCTGCAACCAAGCAGGACAAATGCTACTGCTTTCTGGAACAGTGTCTCTCCAGAGATCCATAGGGCTCCTGCCCTGATAATGTTCAGGAAGGCATTGAAAACGTCACTGTTCTCCCAGGCCTTGGAACAAGGGGCCTGTTGAGTCCCTGTAGGATATGTATTGTGTTTGCCTGTTTCCTTATTGTTTCTTATGTGTAAACTGCTCAGAGTCCTTTAGAGTCAGGTAGTCTCTAAATCATCCAGTTGGCTGTAACAGTTAAAGACATCAGGCTAAAAGCCTCTCTCTCAGCTCTAGGAAGAAGGCGAGGGCAAGCCACTTCTGAAGAATGTTGCCCAGAGAACTACAATCACCAGAAGTCAAAACTGACTGGAAGGAGATGGATGGATGGATGGATGGATGGATGGATGGATGGATAAATGATAGGTAGGTAGGTAGGTAGGTAGGTAGGTAGATAGAAGCCATCTTCAAAATCATTAACAATCCCCTGATCAAAGGGCACATGGGGACACTTTGCAGAAAGAATCATGCATACTTGAATTCTGCTGAAATATTGCAATATCTCTTTCTCATGGATTGTATGTCATGAGTGGGAGGGCAGAAGAAAATATTCACACCATTGACACACTGTCTTGGCAGAGCATCCTGAAGGTGCTAAGGGAGATGGAATGTAAAGAAATAAATCAGAATGCTTGTATGCCCACAAACATTGGACAGGATTTATCTTAACGCTCTGCCTGGATGCCTGAGACAAGCAAATGTACGGAATAGTCAGATCCAAAACTCAACTCAAGAAAAGATCATTAATAATGTTATGGTCATGGGAAATGAAGCATGACTGTAATCAGTAAAGGCGGTTAAGGTTTATTCAAAGGGTTTTATGCAAAACTTTCAGGGTCGTGAGAAGGAGAAGAAGGAGAAGAAGAAACAGCAGCAGCACCACCAACAACAGAGGGAGTTAAGATAGGAACTGAAGCAACATCAATGTTGTCCTGGTTATGGAAGGTGCTCCATTCTAAGCACTACTCTTTCCTAGTTATGTGACCCATGTGAGCATGTGCAGCCTACCCAATGCAAGCATATGTACATATTACATAACATAATATGTACATAACATATTAATTTGTTACAAGAACATACAGACATGTCCTATCCCCAGTGCTAGCAAAGGAGTTGGAAAGATTTCCAGGATCCATCCCCTTCCTTCCTTCCTTCCTTCCTTCCTTCCTTCCTTCCTTCCTTCCTTCCTTCCTTCCTTCCTTCCTTCCTTCCTTCCTTCCTTCCTTCCTCCCTCCCTTCCTCTCTCCCTCCCTCCCTCCCCTCCCCCTCCCCCTCTCCCCCCCTCTCTCTCACACTCACACACACACACAAACACAGACACACTTTCTTTTTCAGCTTTTGGTAATGTTTTCTGGTTTGTCTCTTTCTCATCTCAAGCTCCAGTTTTAGTTATACTCCCTCTTTGTTTTTTGTTTATATCTTATCTTGTCATATTTCTCATCTGTTATGCTTTGTTGGCTCACAGCATTTCCAGAGCTTATTACTGGCTTTTTGTTTTATTTTGCTTTGTTTTTGCATCCTTTTTACTCTTGGCTCTGCTGAAGGGATCTTCTCTTTTATTCTCTCCCCCCCGCCATTGCTTTCTCTTGGCTAAACCACAGAATCTCTGTTTGTGTCCCTTCCTTGGGCTTTTTTCTTTTTTTCTCTTAAGAATGTGAACAGGGGTTTTTCTTTTCTTTTCTTTTTGCTTCCATAATAGTGCAGTGCTTTGCTTTTCAAATTCTTTATAAAATAATGATTGTTATCAAATGCAGGGAAACATTTCAGGTCAGGTTTCAGCAGGTTCCTGAAAATAAGATGGCAAGATGTCGTAAACTAAGTTGAACTAATAAGTAACTTGTTAAAAGTTTTTGGAAGTGTCTGAATGTAAATTGCATTCTGAGAGTGAAAAAGAGAAACTTCTAAATGTTTTGGGAAGGTGAAGTATATCTAGCTGCTCTATAATTCATTTTTCATCTATCTATTACTGGTCACCCCATCATTCTCAGAACCCAATTTCTGAAACTTAAATTCTGGTAATGCTAGTACAAAGGAAACAGGCAAGCTAAGGTGATATTTGTGGCAAAACAGGTCCAGTTTATACAAGATAAGGTGCCTATCAAAGCAGCTAAGAGCATCTAACAGGCCTTGGGTGATCTTGAAAACGATGGGGAAGATCAGACTGAGCTAATACTTGGACGAGAGACCCCCAGGATAGCTCAGGACTGTAGGTTAGACTGAGAATTTAAATAAATGAATTTTGGAAGAGACAATGACAAACAATTTATGAATTGTTGACAAGACAACAATGTGAATGAATCTATGGGGTCACCAGGAGCCAAACTGAACTCAGTAGAAACCTTTTGGCCCACTTGAGATGGCAGCACTTAGCTGACAATCTCAAAAGGTAAGCATTGTTGGACCTGGTTACTACAGGAACAGGAGACCAGCAACAAATGTGGGGCTGCAGGCTAGGCTGGAAAACAAGTAAACAGACAGCAATGACAAAATACCTCCATTTGGTTGCCAAGGAAATGATATGAACACATCTGTGAAATCATCTGGAATTGAGACTGACTCCAGGAATCTTGACTTTTAAAGAAGGGAAGCTCAACCAATCAGCTCAAAGCTACTTGCAAAATTCTGAACGAAGTTCTGAAAGGTGCCAAATCCATTTCAAGTCTCCAAGAGGATAGTCCACTCTGTCTCTGTCCTACCATTATCTACCAGAATAAAAGTAGGAGTGTCTAAAAGTTTCTAAGGTTTTGTGTTTTTCTCAGAAAGGGTAAAATCTGTAGGAAAGTTAGATGTTAGGAAGAGATGAAGTTTCCTAGATACTTCCTAGATTTCCTAGTACATAGGTGAAAGTAAAAGAAGTGAAGAAGGCTTTAAATCCCATGTAATTTTCTTGGCAGCAATATGGAATTGCTTTCCTGTTGTCTTTTGGGATATTTGTTGTTGACCTCCTAGACTAGTCCACACCCCTGAGATGTCCTTGGAACTCTCATCCAAGTATTTACCAAAGTTGACCCTCCTTTAAAAGTGGCCTTTTAAAGAGTGCCTAGAAGGTTTTGCTGGATTAATTTCTCCAAAAGAAATCAAGATGGTTCTGAGACATTGAAATGTGTCAAAACTCATCAATCAGTTTTGGGTTTTCCAAGCTCCATTTCTTCAATATCTGCCTATAACTTTTTGTTCATTGGTTTGTTTTGAAACACAATATGATGAATTTTAAAGTGAAAATAAATAGATTCTTTCCTGTCAAATGAAGAAATAATTATGTCCTTTCTGTTTGTCATAAACACCTTGCTAAAACAGCTGACACATTTCATTTCATGTAGGCCTGAACCACAGAACTATTTTCAGGATCAGGGCATGTCCCATTTTCTCTCTCACATGTGCATACTGTACACACACAAACGTCTCTTTGGAAGTCTTCACTTACCTGGGAACACTTATCTGGGACTGAGTCTAGATCAAAAGCACAAACCAGTCTTCTTATGGGGATATGTGTTTAGACAACCCCCTTCCCATTTGTGGTTCCTACACTGGCTAAGAAAGCTATAAAACATAGGTGATAAATGTAGCTGTCTTTTCCCCAAGCTACTGCATGATACCAATCTTTTAAAAGAACTTACAGTGACTTTTAAAATTGCCCTCTGTGCTTTTAATAATACAGTCTTCTTTTGACCTGTTATAGAGGGCTGGTGCTAAGCCATCTTCAAGTCTGTAGTGATAAAAGGAATTCAGTAAGATTTAATAGAAACATCCCTTTTATGAGGAGAAATGGGACAGCTCTAAGTCAACAGCAATAACATTTTCTTAAGTACAAAGGTGAAGATTTTCTAACTATTGTCTTGTAAGGTCCAAAGGGAAATTTCTAACCATGATATCTTTCTATTGTGACAGCTCACCAAGCAACTGAATAATATATATATATTTTCCGCAAGCAATTTCATCTGTTCCTTCTGGAGGGTGTTGGATAAAACTAATGGGGAAGAATTGCTTTTTCTGGGAAACCCTTTCCTGTGAATACTAATTTCAGAGTATATTTTGAAAAAAATGAACTTCCAAAGACTCCATAATGTGGTTGAACATTCATGTGGCATGAGAATTGGGAGTGTAGAATAGTGCGTGCTAAGAAAATAATATTCTGCTTTTTGAATTTCTAAAGTTTGCAACTACTGAAAGTGAAATGATCATGGAATCTTTAAATGCTTTTGGGTTTACTGAAAATGTGATTTTTAGGATTAGTTGAACATACAGTATAACTATTCTTAAAGTATGCATACTTTATATCCCCTTCTGTTCCTTCTTCTCTGTCCTACTGATTATTCCAACAACCAACTGATATTATTCTATGCCACATGACCCTATCTCTTTTAACCTACAGTAGAATCTCCTTCCAATCAAACTCAGGTCCTGATGGTTTCATAAGCATGTTCATGAAGGCGTTTTCCAACAATCACAGGGAGGTGATTTGTTATTGCCTTCTTCTGGAATGGCTTTTTGATTTCCATCTTAGCCCACAGACCTGGAATTCCATGATGGTCTTTCACCCAGCCACCAACCAGGCCCAGCACTGTTTAGCTTTTGAACATTGACCAATTTGGCCAGATGTGCAAATATTGAGATGACGCCGGTGAGGAGGCAGGCTTCTTCACGGACAATAGACTCTTTTGCAGCTGGTTATTTACTTAAAGGTCTCTGAACCTCCTTCAGTCAAGGAACCAACTCATACAGCCTGTTTTCACAGCCCCCAAGCATAATTTTAAGAATGGGTAAATCTGCCCAGTTGGATTTTGCTAAGTTTCTCATTTTTCTAAACTTGACATTACAGTGAAACCTCAGTTTAACAGATCAGTGAAGAAGTGCTCGTGATTGTCACATGCCCATTTTATCAGAAATTAAGCTATTTACAATGATTTGTGTCATTTGTATGATATCATTAAGCAAAGGATGTCAACCTATACAAATGATGCAATTTGTAGCATTCTGATAACCTTGTCTTTACACAAATGACATAAAGTTATACAATTAGCATAAATTTAACTATTTTATTTGAACTATTTGGCTGCAATGGACTTGTCCAATATTTCTGTCCAGACAGAAATTTAGTTCACAGAATTTAAGTCTGCTAAATGAGGATTCATTGAATTGAGTTTCTCATGCATTCCATTCCATATCTGCATGGCTGGATTTTTTTTTTTTAAGTTACACAAAAATCGATACACATTTCTGTGTATATTTACTACAATCCTATATAAAACCTGCTATAAAAATTACTACTCATTTATAATGCACACATTTTTAGATGTATTTTCTTCATGATATGTGCATGTTTTATGCAAATTTGTTCCAAATGTTGGATAAAAATGTTTGCTCTTCATGTTTATATGCATTTAGCCAATTTGCACTTTTTGATCCTATATGCATAATGAAATCTTCAGATTTCATAATTTTAAAATGTGGTTCACAATTAAAAAAAAATAGAGAAAAATGTCCTAGAAAGATGCTAATCCTAAGAAGTACACATGAACATTTACGATTTTCCCCCCTGTTGCTGCTAGATTTGTAAAATGAGATGGAAATGAGCTGAGGCAACCAAACTTATTTTTGTACCATAAAATAAAATTAAAAAAAAAAAAAACAGAAGTTCTCAGATGGCTTAATTCCATTGTTGGTTGCCAAACCTTGTGGCTTTTTTGTGGAAATGCAAACTCTGCATAGTCCAACTCTTGGTCTTAGCTGCATTTAAGAGACTGCAAATATCTGATGTTGCTCTGCATTTCACTCTGAGATATTGTTACCAGGGGTTTTTTGCTTGTTTAAATATGTGTCCATAGAATGCCCAGTAAATCCAGATTTCTATTATCAAGCTTGGCTCTGCCCAGATAAATAACATCTGTTGAAGTGTTTTCACACGCAGGATCTGCAGGTGCAAAGCCCTAGGCAGTCTGATCTGTTTGGAGCCTTTGAATCTGTGCTTGATGGTCTCAAACTCTATAGCCCAACATTCAGCATCTCGCATGTTTCTGCCTAGCTTGGCTCTGTGAGCTGTTGCCAAATATGCAAATAGATTTAATGAAATGCTAAGAGGTGAAAACCTGAAGCCGTTAAAGAGAAATAATTCCTTGCCAAAGTAGCTTGTTAGTTTAATTTAATTTAAGAAAAAGGCGAAGAAGAAAACAAAACAGCATAATCAGCCAGAAAGCACAATGCAGATGCTCCAAAGCAGGCAAATTTCATATTGGGGATTATTACGAAAGAAATGGAAAATAGAATATGTAAAAACTGTAATGCCTTTATGCAGATCTATTGTACAACTACACTTGGAATATTTTGTAGAGTTCTGGTAACAGCCCTTTAAAAAAAAATTCTGCAGAGCCAGAAAAGTTACAAAAGAGCTATCAATGCTACAAAAACAATCTAAATATTATCTGTGAAGGGAAGAAAATGTCTAGACCCATTGGAGTATGATAGCACAGGAGTCCCTAAAACTGTGGGCGGTGAGCAGAAGGATTTGTTTCAGTATTGTGTTTACCTGAAAAGAAACCAAAATGATGACATTATCTTTCTCACTCTCGCCCACTCTCGTGGTGCTGAGAGCCGCAGGGATGATCTTGGGGAAGCTAGGCAGAGGCCACGGTGGTTACATAAACAAAAACTTAATATAAGCCCAGGAAAGAGCAAAATCATGAGAAAGAAGCTCAGATTGACTCCCCCCTAATTCACTATAGTATAAGAGGGGAGGGAGGGGAGAACTCAGTGAGGCTTTTGAGATTCTCTTTTCATAGCCTATGCCCATAAAGTATAGTTTCAGTGACATCTGCGAAGTTGGTTTCAAGAACTGCCTACCCCAAAGGGCTGACATCTGGAATCCATCTAAGCTTCCTACACATTTCAATCTTTTCAGCCTAAACAGCAAAAAGAATAAAATAGGATGGAGTTTGGATGAGGAGGAAGGGAAAGCTGCTTTGAAGAGGGAATGGAAAGAGAGGAATAAAACTGGATGGAGATGAAGTGAAGGAAAGAGGTAACCAAACAGAAAGGAAAAAGAGAGATAAGCCACATGGTACAGAAAGGGTTAAATTCACCAGGCAGGTAGTTCTACCCAAGCAGAAGTTACCCTTGAGGTTAATTAATGCTTCTCAGCAGTAATTTCGGCTTCTACCCATTTGTTTGATTTCAACTGCATGCTACATTCTTGCCAGAAGATATAAGATGACCCTCTCCCTCAATTCACATACTGTATAACAAGTCAGATGGGAAACTTCCTATTAAGATGTCTCTCAATACTGGAATCATGGGCCATCTAATGAAATTGAGTGGAATTAAAGATAAGGTGGATAAAAGGAAAAAAAAAAGTTGTTGTTATTTTAGAAAGTGTTTGGTCCAGCTAAGGATTTGAAACCACAAGATGAGTGATGCTGGTTAATTTGGGCAGCTTTGAAAGTATATTAGAATTTAGGCAAATTCATGAGGGATACAGTTATCAATATCAGTTGTCATGGCTATAAATGGCCTGCAATTGTCACTTCTCAGTGCAAGTTGCTGAGGAAGATGGAAGGGTGGGTGGGAGTTATTGCCCTCACTGATCCAGTTTCTAGCCTTCTCATAAGCACTTAATGACCATATAAAAACAGAATATATTCTTAGATACTGTTTCACATACAGGAAGTTTGATGGCTTTTGTAATGGCTCAGCAATAACTGATAAATTCTGTTTTCATAGATATCAAATCTCCTTTGCCAATCATTCCTACTGAAAGAAATAGAAAACCATCTTTTGTTTTTGAAAGCCTGGGACTGCTTTATTATGGAGATAACTATCATCCCTGAAATAAGAATGCACAAGGAATCCGATTTGGAGGGATTTAATATACTCTCGAACCAATGTGCAGCTCTGAATATTTATCCTTTGGATTCTGCACATCTTTGAAACGTTACAATAAATACCTCAACTCAAAAAAAAAAAAAGTTGAAATTTGCCTTAAAGTGCACGTTTTGTGGCAAAAGATATAATTGAATGCACAAGTTTGTGTTCATTTTTTAAAATGAATTCTCATGTAAATAAGAGCATGAAAAAGTGACATGGAAAGAGACTGAGAATCCAGGCTTATCCTGAACTGTGTATTGTGGAAAAATGCTAAACGAGTCTCCTCATCTGTGGCACAAGAAAGTTAGGTAGTCCAGGTCGAAGGAAAGCGTACCGTTGTATAGGGTTTGTGTAGGTAGTATAGGATTTGTCTAATTGGCTGCATTCACTGTCTGATATGCTTAGATGGTATTTATTTTCTCCCCAGTGAGAACAGATATGTACACGAGGTATATCAAGGAAGGTTTTCTTGGAGCCAGCCCTAGCGATTACTGAAATGTATTTCTGCTACAAATGGGAACATCTCCAGATGTCGAAACATGACAGATGGTTCGCTGCTTGGATTTGGGAGACTTTAAGTGGCTGATTTGCTTCACCATCAGTAGTTCACACTTATCCTTCCCATCCTTTCTATGCAGAAAGTCCTTTAAGGTTGGGAAGAAGATTGGGCATTTAATTACCCTTTGGAAATTGACTCTGATAGGATTTATCCCCCTTCTCTAGACCTCAATTCTGGGAATCTGCACTGCCTTTTATTGAATAAAAGATTCTTTAAGATCTCAACGCATTAGAATGCTGACCTGGCAGGAAGCATTTGACCCAACAGATCTATATCCAGTATTTCTTGAATCCCAGTATCCACAACTACATTTCAGTATGGATCTCTCAAGTGAGGATATCCCAGAATAGCAAGGCAGTTAGTTTTATTTTATGAATCCTAGGAGCCTGAGTGGGAAAATATGTTTGAAGATATTTATCTTGGCTGAAAGGGAAGGATTCAACAGTTTTTTTGAAATCTATTAGAATTTTCTGATCAGATAACAGAGAAACTGGACGCATTTCAGATTTTTTTTAAGTATTGAGAAACTTGAAAATAACTTGCAGTGGTACAGCAGGAAGAATTTTTTCTTCCCGTCTTCCCTGAAATTAATTGGTTTAATTGCCACGTTTTCCACTGTGGATTAATTTTTACTTATACTTCTATCCTTTTTGGAGCTGTTTAGCTATTGTAGTTAGCCTTTTGAGAACCAGGTTTGTGGCAAAAGATATAACTGAATGCACAATGTTTGTGTTGATTATGATCTAGAGGTTAGGTGCTGGACTAAGAATGGGGAAAACTGAGTTCTTGTCCTGCCTTAGACACAGAACTAGGTGACCTTGGGCCAGTCATTCTCACTCAGCCCTAGGAAGAAGGCAAGAGCAAACCATCTCTAAGCAATGTTTCCAAGAAAACTATATGCACCTGTCCCTATAGTTGCCATATTGTTGACTTCAAAGCATGAGCGTGTACGTGCACACACACACACACACCACACACACACTTAGGTTTTTAAGAAGTCTGTGATGTCTAATGCAGATCCATTGCTCTCATTTTGTATTTTTCTGATCCTGAGCTTCTGTTTACTTGGAAAAGCCACCTCTTCTCAAGTTTGCATCTTCAGAAAAGGTGGCTTGTCCAAATAAACATTCTGCATCCAGAACGGTCAGTGTTTTACTGTTTTTGTAAAACAATAAAATAAGCAAAGCAACTAGTTAGCCTCTTAAGTTGATTATGAGGAAAGGATAAAAGCCTGATATAAATGAAATGATCTGCAATGGTTGCCAACTGTCAAGGAATGAGAGGTTTTCTTCTTATCTTCCAACTTCTTATGGAAATCATGTTAGGATTACTTGTACGACCATCCTAGGTTGCAAAACCACATGGGAGACTTTTTTTTTGTTTTAAAGCGGGTTTTGCTCTGTGAGAAACATTTTTACCTCACATTGAGATATGACAACATCATCTATTTGCTGGCCAGAGCTGTGAGAAGCCATATGTTTGGATGAGTTTGATTTCAAAATCTTCAACCAAAAGTCTTGATAGCAAATTATATGGGGTAATGCTATCAGTCACTTGGTTACAATGGTTTAGATCACAGATGGAGATGGTTAAAGAGGCATTTGAGCATGTGCCAGACTTTCATGAAAGAGGAGATCAAGTGAAATGTTCCATTTGCAAAGAAAAGCTCACATTTCTCAATGGTGCACTTTCCTATATTTGTCACATTAACTCTTCCAGACTGATTGGTTTCGCCCCTGAGAAGTCAAACCCTGCTTTGGTCTGCTTATCAGCACCTCAAAGGGCAGGTTAAATGCTCAGGAAGATTTATCCCAGGGAGAAAAAATATTTGAGATTGCTTCATTAATTATGCACCGCTCTCATGATAGATATGGGACAATTGTTCTGACCCACTTGTTTCACATTAGATGGTCAATCTGTTCCCCCTTATCCAGTTCAGAATTGGCTGAAAATGCATGAGCGTCCTAAGAACATCTCTTTCCCTCTGAAACATGTAGCCCACCCCATCCTAGAGAATTCTCAGAGCTCCAGATGTCAGCACTCTCTGTGGATTTCTACTCAAAATTCCATCCAGTTTTATCCAAAAGCTGCCAGATCATGATATATATCTCCCCCACCCATCCACTACCACAACCCAGGGAATATTAGAGGTTTTGGGAACAAGGGGGCATGGCAGTTCCTGAATTATCTGCTTAGCTTCCAGGAAACTGCCTGACACCAGAAAGGAGTTACATTCTTTGTAAACTTTTCCCTAGTCTCTCTAATCCCTGCCGTTTTAAATTTAGGATGCTATCAGAACCTAGCACTGAAGATGTTATCTAGCTGGGTGACAAAATATCTGCAAGAAAACAACCAAGCTCAGAGAACCCCAAGGACTCCACAGCTATCAGAACCTTTC
The DNA here is from genome assembly GCF_059951505.1 of Python bivittatus. Taxonomy (NCBI): domain Eukaryota; kingdom Metazoa; phylum Chordata; class Lepidosauria; order Squamata; family Pythonidae; genus Python; species Python bivittatus. The sequence continues at coordinate 6,273,734 of NW_028277033.1, forward strand.
ATTCTGAAAGCCTCAGTGGATCTCAGAGTAGAAATTGTTCATGTTGTGTTTTCTGTAGCCCTTTTGCACTCAGCCTGGGAGTACATGTTATCCATGCACTCCGCCTGGGAGCATATGTTATCCATGTGGAAGCCATAACATTGAATCCAGTTCCCTATTGCCTCCTTGCATGCAGCCAGCAATGAAAATCAGAGCTCAGTTAAATGCATGATAAGAAGATGATTTAGGTACTCTGGTCTGCCACGTATTCTGTGGTTGCAGCATTTGCAATGTGAATGAAAAATATGAGGAACCTAGTCAATTCACCCCTTCTCTGGTTACCAGCCATAATAATCCATAGCTAATGTTCCCATCATTTACAGCTAGCATATGACCTACAAATTCCATTATCCCAAGCAGATGATGGCCTCATCAGTCAAAGCTGGCATAGCCAATATTCACAACTTCTTTTGGTTTTTTTCCTGCCCCTAGTAGCAGCAGAAACGGTCAGCAGACAACCACACATACCTATCAGATCAACAAGCCAGCAGTGCTGTTGGTGAACCAAGATAATAGAGAACTTGGAGCTGTTCACTGTTCATATTGTTATGTATTTTCGATATGAACAGTATGGTCACTTCATGTATTGGGATGAATCTTGGCTTAGTTGATTGCTAGCGGAAAGAATCTTTTGGGAGCAGTTTTGGCTAGTATCATCTTGCACACGTGCAGTGAGATGCAGAGGCAGTAAGTAGAGTGAGATGAAGCAGACTCCCTAAAACCGATGCATTTTGGTTGGGTTGGGAGCTCAATTCCCACAACTCCAAGACTTGCAGACCTCAAATATTTGGAAGGGGCTTGGTTGAGAAAGGCTATAACAGCTGCTTGTAAAACAGATCTTTTCAGTGAGAATTTGATTAATACAATTCAAGTTTTTCTCCAGATTCAGTGCACCTAACTCTTGAGTTTGTTAGATGCAAGCAGAAATGAATAATTTTTGGGTTTACTAATTCACGGTAATCCTGTAAACTGAACTATGGACTGCTGGCTTCTAATCCCATTCTAATTAAAATGTACTTGATATTAAGGATTAAAATAAATCTATGGAAATTTTGATGAGTCTTAATAACAATAATAATAGAAAAAATCTTTACAAAAATTGCTGGATTAGAAGTGTGTCCCCCAAAGTGGATAGTCAAAGAAAAGTGATCTCTCTTTATATGTTAATTATGAGATGACACCTACAAGATAACAAGCTGAGGACCTTATGCCAGGAGGAAGCTCAGAACAATTGGATCTAGCTCCTACTTCTTAATCAAAGTATGGAAATGAAGTTATCGCACAAGCATTTAAAATGCTTTCAGAATCTAAGGAAAACATGATATTTAGGTATCACATTTATTTAGAGATCACATTTTATCAAATATATTTTATATTAAATATGTTGCTACCTCTATTTTTCTATTGAAGAATGCAAAACCTTTTACAGACCACTGATAGACCATGAATTCAGATGAATTAATCCCTTCTAATGCATGGCAATTCTGTTGCTTTTGCCACAGCTTTTTCTCAGTAAGTATCAACAATGGAAGAATGCCACCAGCTAAAAGGTTCTGAATCTATCAGTTCTTGTTAATGATTCAAAGTCCTTTTCACTGAGGTTGAACTACTCTTGTAAAGATTTGGCATATTTTCGCTATAATTTGGCACTCGCCCTGTGGAACATTGTCCCCCCACCCCCAGGTGAGATTGGTCCCATCCTTGACATCCTTCCAGAAGTCCCTTCAAACATGGCTATGTCAGCAGGCTTGGGAATCTCAAGGAAATGGCAATTTGATGAGATGGCTGCATTTTTTTTAGCATCAATTTTCTCCACTACCCTGTTATTAATAATATTGTTGATGTCTTTTAATTGTAGTTTTTAACATTTAGTTTTTAAAGATGGTTTTTATTGTAAGCCACCTAGAGTCACTTTACTGTTGGATGGGCAGCTATATAAATGTGATTAATAAATTAATTAAATACATTAATAAATAAAACAATAGGTGGCTTGATACGCAGATCAAATGTCATTTCTCTTGGCTCACAAGAAATATACCCAGTTCCCAAACATAATTAGACACCAATTTATTAAATTTACTAACCTTGTATGCACCACCATCTTTTTAATTAGCTGATCTTGCACAATGCCAATATATGTATTTAAGGATAATTTGATTTCAACAGCATAAGGATCTTTAATTAAACTAAAGTGTAAAATTTATTTTTAGCTACCTAAAGTTCCGAATAGTGGTCAATGAGCTAACCTTTGAAAAGCTATACAGCTCTGTCAAACTTCCAGTCTTTAAATCACTTACTTTTATTATTCTGTCAGAAGCCACCAAGCAATTGTATGTTGTGTTCCTGCTTGGTAAAATGCTGAACCAGCACACACACACACACACACACACACACACATATTTAAAGTGCAAGGCTCTATGAAAACAGATGGAACATTTTCAGGATATCCTTCCCAAAATATTACTCTTAATTATTCAAAATGTCACTCATAGCATTCCCTTCTCCACTTTACCCCATTAACAACAATCCTGTGCAGTAAACTGGTCCAATGTGGCTCACTACATTTCCTAACAATTTGAGTCTTAAACTCAGACTTAAACCTAACCCCTATTGTTTTGATAGCCCAGCCAAGTCCAATCCTCCAGCTATGTCTGAATTACAATTCCCCATAATCTTGAGTATTTTCCACACTGTTCAACTTCATAAGACCAGAAGATCCTACATCCATCAATGTGGTCAAGTTTCCATGTCTTTGGATCCTTCTAACATTGTCTCAGCAGGTGACTTTCCTTGTGATGGGAACTAAGCAGGGGGCTTCCTGGTTAGCATGTGAAAGGGAGTCTCCCAGGGAATCCCAGGGCTGCAGGCTGAACTTGGGGGGAAAAAATCCCAGAAGTCAGTGGCAAACTGTCTCCATCCTGTTGCCATCAGGAGGATGGTCTTGAGGGAAAAAGGTAAGGACCATGATGTAAGCAAAGAGGGCTGAAACATTCTTTAAGTCCTGGGAGACAGGAGAACATTTGGAAGAGTCTCAACAGGCTGTTCTCTGATTCACTGGGGCATAACAATCAGGCTTGCAAGATTCTGTTATCATAGACTATCTCAGTAAGGTGTAGCTCTAGCCTTCCTGTGGAGTCTGTTTCCTGACCTGGTCTATCCTAAAGGGCTATCATGCCAAGAAATTGCTTAGATATTGGGGTGAAATCACCAAGAACCAAGCCTGACTCAAGTGAGACATCTCCCCCCCCCCGCCAAAAAAAGTTTACTAACTCACCAGTACTCCTAGAAGCAACCCTTCATGAAATGAGCTACTGGGACACATACAAGGGCAAACTGGTTTTGGTGGTTGTGAACTTTTACTCCGTGCCATACTTGATGTGTTCAGTCGTTAAGTCGTGTCCAACTCTTCGTGACCCCATGAACCACATTGCACCAGGCCTTCCGGTCCTTCACTGCCTCCCTGAGTTTGCTCAGTTTCATGCTCATTGCTTCAGTGATGCTATCTAACCATCTCATCCTCTGCCGTCCTCTTCTCCTTTTGCCTTCAATCATACTTGTATTTCCTGTAAATTTGGTTGGTTTAGCAGAGACTCCATGAAATATCTAATATCTAATCTAATCTAATCATATATGATGGAATATATAACGTATAAGCAGAAATAACTGGCTTGTTGTAGCACCTCAGTCAAAGGAGAAGCACAGTCCCCAACTGGCATCTCCCTCTTCACTAACTAGTGAGGTTTTCTTGCTCATCCAAATAGCGAAAAATTTAGAAGTCAGATAGTAGTGTAGCCTAGCAGTAAAAGATGGAAGCTGTGATCATTTCAGGATGGAATAGGATGAGCATGAAGGGATGGGGTAAACAAAATAGCACAGCTTTCAAGATAAACACAAATGTAGCAGGCTGATGGGAATCTGTCTCTCTTGAGATGGTGTGTTTCTCTTCTAGGGCCCTGAAGGGTTGGGGAGATCCTAAGATGCCGAATCTTTTGAGATGCAGAGCCATGACCTGAAACTGAGAGGGAGAAAGTGCCGTTTTCTAAGATAGAGCAGTGAGAGAAAGTGATTAATATGACTTGCCAAAATGGAGACATTTTTACACCGGGAGTGAGTCACAAGACAGAGCGGCATGGTTTGCATTTTGCTGTCAGTCTGCACAAGATCCAGTGATGGAAAAGGCTTTAAAGTAAAAAAGCGTATCTCCTGATTTCTTTTCTTTTTTAATAAGTAAGCCAGTGTTTTCTCCCCTTTTTTTCCAACTGCAATTTTAATTTTTGATTCCCCCTGCTTTTCCGCCACTGGGCCTAATTGCAAAAGACGGGGTCAGGGGTGTCTGCTGGGGGTCAAAAAAATCAGTATGGTAGCCACAACCGTGCACTCAAAGCCCCACACTTTTTTGCATGCTCATCAGAAGGGCATATTATAGTGAGGATTGTGAAGACTCAAAACCTTCTCTGAATCCTCACCATGAACTCCTTCTTTTTGCTGGTCACTAAATCTAGATAGTTGCTAAGGCCTGCCCGCCCCCTCTGAATAAGTTTCCATTCTTGTGTGAATGAGGCTTCACTATTATGACAGTCAATAGGGACAAATGAAGCCAATGCAGAGCAAAGAAATTGAGATCATTTGGCATTAGCTTAGCGAGCAATTAATAGATTCATAGGCTACCCTACTACTTCCCTGATCTTATGTAAAGATGACTAATTTGAGCAGAGGAGTCAAATATATGCAGCTTTAAAGCAGAGGTTATGGAGACTGTAATAGATTCTTCTGTAGCAAGGATTTCTATTTTTAAGGAACGTTGCTGGGAACTTTTAATATATTTCGGAAGAGAATTGGATGAAATGTTCAGGTGATCATGTCGGGCAGCCTTCTGAATGTTTACTGCTTTTGTGTGTTTTTCTTTTTCTTTTTTTAGTGAAAAATAGCTTTTCCACTTACTTTTTTTTTAAGTCATTGTTTCCCTGCTTCCATTTTTCTTCTTTTTTTGCTTCTTTCTTTAGCATGTAGTTATTTATGAAGATGCCATTCAATATGGACTAAGTAATAAAACGTGAGCAGGTTCAGAAGGATTAATGTAATAGTTGTGTGGCAGAAAAATCTGACGGTGCAAGGCATAATTCCAGTGAAGTTCCACTTTATTAACAGGAACGTGTGTTCTGATAACTATGTTTCAGATTTCTGGCAGCAGGAAATTCTTAAAAAGGAGATCATGATCTGTAATTAATTCCATTATGTGCCTAAGCATTATTTTTAAAAATCTGCTCAGGTTCTTTTGATGGAAAGTATGATTATGGATGTAGAAAGGCATAGTTTTCTATAAATAAAACACTTCAGATTTGGCTACTTTAATTTATAGCAGCAATTATTTTTCCTTCCTTCCTTCCTTCCTTCCTTCCTTCCTTCCTTCCTTCCTTCCTTCCTTCCTTCCTTCCTTCCTTCCTTCCTTCCTTCCTTCCTTCCTTCCTTCCTTCCATCACAGTTGCTTCTTTCGCAATGAAAGGACTGTCTGACAACAATGCAAAGAGACAGTGTAATTCATGAACAGTCTAGAGATTTCTTTTTTCCTATCTTTACCTGGGGATGTCAAATATTTTCACCTGATAGCTGTTTAGCATGTTGTGTATCCAGTATTTTGATGGCTTTCTGGCAAGTTCCTGGTGGGCTGTTGTCCATAGGAAGACAGTTGACACCCACATTGAGAAAGGAAGGGGGGCACCGCTGAACCCTTTTTAAATATCCTGTATAGTTTATTCTTTTTCAGTTTGGCAGTAGGACCAAAAGGAAAGATGGTTTCTGTTCCTTCTGTTTTTTATGATTCTCACTTTGTTTTATATGATTCTCACTGTAATGACAGTATTTCATTTCATCTATTCCGTTCCATTCCATTCCACTGCATTCTATAGACTTCAGTCTGTTTGTTGTGTCTAACAATAATACTTCTCAAGATCATGAAATACGGGTGTGCTTGTTGTAGGCAATGCTTTGTGGAAGGTGTGTTGCTCCATCCATCTCAGTTGGGAGATCTGCCTTGCAAACAGTGGACATTGTACCTGTGTTCTCCTGTGCACACATTGGAAGGAGTGAAAGAACTGCCACGCTCCAGTGACTGGAAACAACTCTGCTTTACTACAAAGAGGCATTCAAAGCAGCACTTGCTTTTTCAGATAGGGACCCTTTGGGGTCTGCACCATTTACTTTTGGCAATTTGAACCAATGAATTGATGTTACAGTCAGAAGAAGCTCCAAGGGATAGCAGTGGTGATGTATATCAACACAAAACTTTGGTGTGCCCAGATTTGATCTGTGACATACACACTGAAGGTTGGAGATAAAAATTAAGACAGCTGTGTCAGTCATACTAATAATGCTGCTTAATAGTAATGTGCTATTTAATTTAGGAATGGACAAAAATATCAAAGCTCCTAATTTGGGCATAGATTTGAAGTGCTTTCAACAAATATACTTACATGCCCTTTCAGACCAAAATGTGGGATGGACATCTCCCTGGGACAGAAATAGGTTGCGTGGTCTCCTTTGTCTGAATGGTGCTGGTCTCCCACCAGTATCTGATGCAGAACCAGTAGGAGTCCTGTTGTATATAAGCTGTACAATTCCCACCCTAGAGAATATCCCTTATCTTCTTTCTCCTAGATAGTCTTCCACTACTACCAGAAATGTCTGTCTGTCTGTCTGATTCAGAAGCTAAGCAAGGCTGGCTAGGTTAATATGTTGATAGGAGACTGCCAGAACATCTCAGGACTATAAGCTAGACCTGGAAGTCCAAAATAATTCCAGAAGAAGACAGCAGCCAGGGATTCCTGTGTGATTGCCAAGAAAGCTTCATGGATGAGTCCATGATGTCACTAGTGATGGAGCTTGAACCAAAGTACACTTCATCTTTTTTTTTTTTAAGTTTTAATATGGACACTCTTTTATTTTTACTGTTGACTTTTTAAAATAATGTGACTGACTCTTCATAATAGGTACTTATTATGGTTGGTTGTACAGTCAGCCAGATGTTTAGACTGGATTTGGCATTTTTATCTACCTATTGAGTCCTTCCCAAGGACCTGGGATAGGCAGATGTGGTTGTTTGATGGTGTTAAAGGTATCATCGCAGGATATAAGCTGTTCCAGGTAAAGCTGCCTTTTGCAATGGACTGATGGTGATTTTGTCAATGCTGATGGTCTTCAGGTGGTGCTCCAGATATTTTGGGATTGCACCCAAAACATTTGGATTTTGACTTGAATCAGATTTGCAGTTAGAATCTCTGGATCAAATTAGTTCTGTTCAGAGTTCTGATGTGCTGAACGTCCATCTGCATATGTGCAAAAGCCCAACAAATCTTCAAATTAATTCAAAGACACCAGATTTAGTTTGATACCTCAAATCTACCTAATGATTCAAGTATAAGGTGCTTTGATCTCACTGCCTTGGACTCCAAGTCCCAAAGTGAAGCTTTGTGCAGCCCTCATAGAAATAATTTTAATAAGCATTGCAAAACAAACAAGTGAATTATCCATTATTAAAAAGTTCTCAGCACAGAATCCAACACAGACACTTTATCTCCAGCAAATACCTATTCAAGGAAACAGAAAATAACCTTCAGAAGCTAACCCACTATCACAAGTAATGCATTTGCTGACACAGCACCATTCTGTTCCTCTGCCAGCATGACCTACTCAGAGAGCCATCAACAATTGGGATTTGGCTTGTTAAGCACAAAAGAACACCGGGAGCCAAATGTTTGATGTGACCCTTTAGACAAAGCTTGTAATTATGAAGCAGGAACAAACTAAAACCTGTTTGTGGTATCCAAAAAGAGAAACGTTGAATGTCAGTTGGCTATTGGCCTAGGGCGAAGAGTCCTACTGTTATGCTCCACTTTACATGGTCGATCTCATGGTGCAAAATCTTATCTGATGCCATATGTGTCTGTGTGGCACACATGTATGTGTAGACGTACATAGATATAGATATGGATAGGTATGGTTCAAAACTGGTATACTGTGGCTATTAAAATAAGGCAAGGAAGCAGGACAGGAAGGAGTGAATAATTTGCATAGAACTTGGAAAGACGTGGCAAGATTTTGATTTGCTTTGTTGTGTCCCCCCCCCCCCCCAGCTGAATTATAACTGAATGAAAAATAGTGATGGCTTGAATTCTTCAGGCTATTTTGAATCAGGTATTAGTTGCTGGCATGCAATTTTAATAGGTCAAGTAAAGACCGGCATGTCAGAGTATGCTCAAAAACACTGCTTTGTATGCAAAATAATCCCATTTCCTTTCTCAGCATTTCCAGTGAAAAGGAACAGTGGAAAGGTGATGGCGTGTATGTGACTCTGTGTGTGTGTGTGTGTGTGTGTGTGAGCAGCTGCTCCTTTCTGTGGCTATCTCACTAATTCTTGTGTAAAGAACAATGCTAGGCTTATGTGCTAGAGACATGTTGAGTTGCAAACTTATGTTCAGCTCCTGGGAAACAAATTTCAGATGTTACTTTTCTTTAAGCAGGGAAATAGGCTTATACTTTATGTTTCAGTGCCTTTGTTTTGCTTTTGGGTACATTTGCTTAGAAGTAGGCTGCATGAGCCTACAGACAGTAGCTATATGGAAGAATACCCCAGCTTTATCCCAGTTTGGAAAAATAAACACAGTGTAGCTTCTTTTCAGGTTGCTTCAAATGCAACCAAATTGCTTCAGTCAGAATGACGAGGGAAAGAGGAGAGTAAGATGGGCATTCCCATTTTAATGTAGAGGCAGAGAATTATTTTTGTCTGTATGAATGCACAGGAAAAATAATGTACTGGGCGGGTGAGGACAGAAACATGTTGGCACACAGAAAGGATAGAAAATAGGGATGTCTACAGGGTTTGGTTAAAAAAAAGTCAAGATGGTGGCCATCGGGCACTGCAGGTCTCCTCCCTTAAATGTTGTCACCTGATGGGGTCTTGGAAGCACACCTTCTCAATGGCCGCCCACCTGAGGTCCGGGGGTCCTTACCCTTTTAGCCTTCTGGAGGCCATGAAGACCTGGGTCTTCCCCCAAGCACTGGGTTAGGACGAGGGTTGAGCTGGAGGCTGTTTGGTCTGTCTCCTGGGAGGATGGGTGGCTTTGTTTTTATCTCTGTTTTTATGGGGTGTTGTGAGCTGCCTAGGATCATGATATGAGACAGGAAGCCATATACTGTAAATAAAAAAATGTACCTAAACCTAGACAAAATTAATATCTAGTCAGATTTAAATAAGAACTCTCTATGTAATTTAGAAAAACTTTCAACATGTTTGGTAAAGTTCAGTAAAATGTAACTGTAGCTGAGACCCAAGAGTATAAAGTGCTTGTGAAAAACTTGAAGCATTTGTTTGAAACATCACACATGGAGCATTTGTATTAAAAAAAACCTTAATATATAAACATCTAAAATTTATATATATATATATGTTCCTAGCCCTGCACTCTTCTACACAGAGAGCTCTGTTGTTCCTGGGATCTGTTGGAGCCCCTCTCCCAGCTTAGGAGTCACGGCCCCGAGTGCTTCTACCACCACTGGGACCACTTTGGCCTTTACTTTCCACATCCTCTCTGTTTCCTCCTTCAGGCCCTGGTACTTCTCCAGCTTCTCATGCTCCTTCTTCCTGATGTTGCTGTCACTTGGCACTGCTACATCTATCACCACTGCTGCCTTCTGATGTGTGTGTGTTTGTGCCTTCAAGTCATTCTTGACCCCTGGTAACTGCCTGGACTATCTATCTATCTATCTATCTATCTATCTATCTATCTATCTATCTATCTATCTATCTATCTATCTTACACAAATATATATATTTGTATAAGAAAGCCAGAAAAAATGGTAACATCAAATAACCATCATGAATTCCCTTTTGCAATAAGCAATGTTCCACAAAGCACGGAAATGGAGTAAGAAATAGAAAGCCAAAGAAATTAAAGTTATGAGATAAAAAAGTAAAGAAAAAATAGTAACATATAATTAACACCAACATCATTCACCATTCTTTTCTATACTTTTTTCTCCTTGCAAAACATCTCCAACTGTGTGTACACACAGCTGCATACTTTGCCTTTGCTCTTTACAAATGTGTCCCCATAAACTAGAACTTGCAAGCCTTAAGACCTTAAGCAGTCTAGGAGTCCTAATACCCCTTTGGTGACTAATGATGACCTTTACCCAGTTTGGTGTAGTGGTGAAGGCATCAGGCCAAAAACTGGGAGACCGTGAGTTCTAGTCTCACCTTAGGCACAAAGCCATCTGGGTGACCTTAGGCCAGTCATTCTCTCTCAACCCTAGGAAGCAAGCAAGGGCAAACCACTTTTGAAAATGTTGCCAAGAAAACTGCAGGGACTAGTCCAGGCAGTTACCAGGGGTCAAGACTGATTTGAAGGCACAAACATACACAATTATTTTGGAGGGCGGGGTGCTACTTATTTCTTCTCAAGATATCATGGGAGCTTGCATCCTTCATAAAAAACCAAAGTATTTAAACAACAACACTGAGTAACTCTGGAAATGGGCAATTCAGTAGATTAGAAAACCACATGCTCTAAAAGCAGGAAGAGCTTGAAAAATTCAGGGTCTGCCAGAACAACTAAAGAACTCTTCAAAAGGTTACACACAGACCCACATCAGATCTCCCTAGCAGGAAGATCAACTATCTGTTGAGGTGGATTCAGTCCACATGGAGGGAAGAATGACTTGTTCCAAGCTGGAATGTAAATCCACATGTCTACTAAAGGAGGGAAGGGGCAAAGATTCAGGAAACACTTGCCAATCCTTAATACATGAATTTCAGGAAGGAGGGGGAAAAGTAACAGTTAAAGCACCATGTGAATCTTCTAATATGGTGAGTGGTTGGCAGAGATCCTCCTTCTGCAGGCTGGTATCCTTCAAAAGGCCACAGTTCCTAGGACTTGTAGCTAAGGTGAAAAGTAATCCTGTGGGTGGGCGTATACTGGCACTCACTTTTCCTCCTCTCTCTGTGTCGCATCCACACAACCACAGATGTTAAAGTTTGTGTCTAGCTTGTTTGTTATCCAGAATGTCTAAAAGAGAGAAGAAGATGGCAAGTAATTTGGAGGGTAGAAACCTAACTTTTGGGTTAGAGAGAGAAGCAGCATTTATATAATGAGAGGAGCTACAGACTTCACCATATCAGCCTGACTAAACTTGTTAGTTCATGTGAGACGGCAATTACTCTGGGCCCATCCTTCTTTATTCTTTAATATGCTTTTAACAGGGAATGAAATAGAATGTATTTTCTTCTGGCAGCACAAATTAATGTTCATTTACTTAATTAGAAAACACACGGACTGAAATATGGGTGTTATTAAATGTAAGCAAGTGATTGCTGTTAATCAGGCCAGTAACTAATCAAATAAAAAACATTTTAAATTGTTGACAGTCCTGTCTATTTATCCTGGAAGAAAAGCTATTATTTTCCCTAACTGCTCTCAAATTCTCCATGAATTTTTGCTAACTTTTAAAATACAGAATTTCACAGGTGTACACATAATCGTTTGATTATTTATTAGCTTTATATCCCAGCTTCTTCTCCTGTCAATTAACCGGAAATACCAGTTACTAACCCCAGACAAATGTACGAGAAAGAAGATGCAAGAAGATGTAACTGGTAGACAAGGATGCATCAGGGAGTAAGCAAGAAAAAAAATCCTTGCACAGTCAGTGTTTGAAATACGTTTCCTAAGCAGGAATAGTGTGACACAGTTAACCGCCCCAACTTTGCAAACAGGAAGGGACAAAGCAACTGTTTCTTCTCAATTTCTCAGTTATTAGAAACTAGGGACTTGCTTCCACATCAGCTCATATTTAAAAGGGAGAAATTATCATACCTTTTCATTAGAAAAATTAATAAATAAAAAGATAGTCACAGAGGAGCCCAGTGGGATTGAGTGTGGCCTCGAAAGACCTTAATACCATGATGCTTTTCATTACTTTTCACAATGCAAAGTCTCTCTCTTTCCCCCTCCCTCCCTCCTTCCCCTCTCTCTCAATACACACACACACACACAAATGCGCGCACACACACATATTTCCTATGCTAGCTTTTATAGTGATATTTAAGAAGAGAAAAAAGGTAGACACTAAATAAGGTTGAATTATATTTGCATGAACCAATCTTGATGAATGAACAGATATTAGGGTCATATTACAAATTTAAAATCACAATTTTGTTGCACTGGGAACAGGATCCTTTGCTGCCCATAGTCTTTAATGATCAGTTTCCCCTTTCTCTCTATTTCTCTCTGCCTCTGTTCCTTTTTTTCTCCCTTTTGATCTTTGAATTTTTTTGTCACAACTGGGATTAGTAAGCAGTAAGAAAATTATGTATTGAAACTCCAAAGTTTTCTTCAAATGTTGCAGCTAGTGAGAGAAATGATTAAGCAAATGTGCCAGAAACTGAACTTTGCTAATAAAAGCCTCTTAAAATATTTCACTCAGCCAAGCGGTGTTATCTTGAGTGCCTAAGCTCCATTTTGTTAAGAGTGTTGCTATGGTAACTAAACCTTTACTTCTTATCAAGGTAGGTGCCAAAAGTACAACCAGTATCAACTTTATCCTGCCCACCCACTGCCCACCTTGGTGCTGGGTTTGCTGTCACATTTTTCTCATTTCTCCTTCCAGTAAATGATTTTTAAAAAATCCAATAGGGAAGAGCTCAGATTGATGCTAGTTTTTGCCAAAAAACCAGCACTGGCCTGAAATAGCAAGATGCAGTTTGGAATGGAAAAAACCCTGCAAAAATCAGTATATAGGATTTAATACAACCAGGAAGATCTTGCTTGAAATCTCTGCTCAGCTGATTGTGATCCAAGGCTTGTCTGAGATTCCAACTTTCAGGATTATTAAGACTGAAAAAAAATAATGGTTTTTTTTAGCACTTTGGAGGCAATACAAGATAAAATGTATGGCTATTTCTCAGGCTTCATTACCCTTTAAAAGCCTTGCCAGAAATGGACTTAAAGATGCAACAAAGAAAATTTAACAAATGGCTTTTAATCCAAGCCACCTTGCTGCCTCTTTCTAAAGTCCTTAATAGGGTAGCTACGTGCATATTTCAAGGAAAAGGAGGGAGGAGGAGGAGGAGGAGAATACTTCACCAAACTGAGAATCAAAGAGGCAATTTTTCATGAAAGCTGCATGTGCTAACTTATATGCCTGAAATAGAAATGAAATAATGCTCCTTGGAACCCTCAGAGCAAACACCACCCTCCACATTGCACTCCCTTGCCTGTTCACTTTCTCCTTGCCCATAATATACAGCTATGTTCCTGCTATCTCCAATTTTTCTTCTGCATGATTATGACTCTAACACTTGTTTTTCTTCAAATTATCAGTTTTCAACCCTGCTATCTACTTTGTCCTACTTCTTTGATCTCTTCTATCACTTCCCAGTCCAGTAGGCACCCTTTCTGATCTAAAAGAACTGGATGTTTCTACAGAATATTTCCTTTCACTCTTTTCTTGAGCTTCCTTTTTCCATCTCATTTTCCTTCCACCTTCATTCTTTCATCAACCTTCTTATCTGTGGGCCTTGCATTACATGGGTTTCCTATATCAGTGGTGGAAAACGAAGTGGAACTTGAAGGCACATGGTCAGTGATATCCCTTGCTTTCTCCTTGTCTCTCAATGAACTCTGTTTCCCCATCTGCAGTATCAAACAATGGCCAAATAAATCATAGTTATTTTTTTCTTTTAAAATATATAAAAGATATATAAAAAGAAGTAGCATTTTTGTATTACTTTTGTAAGTTTGCGAGGGGGAATATGCCAATTTTTTTAAAAAATGAAGCATTAAAAAACCTAGGCACACCTACTTTGGATCCTTGCTGCTCCCACTTTCTAGAGTGACATTTGACCTCCTGTGGATTATTTAGCACTCAAGCCAAGAGCAGGTGTGCATTTCTGTCCTATATCCTGAGATCCCCTCCAGGTTTAACCACCAGGTGTTGTAACAGTAAAGACTGTCTTGTAATCAGCTAGTGATTACACCAACGTCTTCCGGTTTTCTTGGCAGCACTGTGGAATTGGGTGGCCGCTGTTTTACTTTGGATGTTTGTTGATTTCCATCTAGCCTGTAATTCTGGGATTTCCTTTTTTTTTTTCCTTTTTTTTTTGTGTGCCTTCGAGCCAATGTTGACTCCTGGTGACCACCTGGACAAGACCCTGCACTTTTCTTGGCAAGATTTTGGAACTGATTTGCCCTTGCCTCCTTCCTAGGGCTGAGAGAGAGGGGCTGGCCCAAGGTCACCCAGTTTTTTGGACTCTTCCCTCTAGCTTCCATTTTTGGGATTCCCTAGTAGCATCCTGTCTAGTTTAATTTCAGGCTGCAAACTGTCCCTCTGCTCACTGAAAGTGGCCTGCAAGTTTCTTTCTTCCCCCAAAGCAGAACCTTTTAAGCTAGCTCTATCAATCAGCATCTGAGGCTTTACCACAACTGGCAAAAGATTTATATGATCTAAATAGAAACCATAAGGAGAGAATATGCTCTTTTCATCAGTGGATAAAATCCTCAACCATTCTAAAACATTGCAAAACTTTGTTCATTCTTGCTGGCGATACTGTGGGTTTCAGTAGGTTGGGGTTGCTTATTCTCATGCCAAATGGCCACATGTTTTGCATTTTTAATACTGCACTGTACTTTGTTATATTCTATATGGTATGGAACTTTAGTCTATGCCTGTAAATAAATTTTACTTATTTACCACAATTGCTATGCAACAAATGCTCTGTCCCCTCTTTGTTCAGGCATAGAGTTTGTTGTTGTTGTTTAAATAGTGGTGTGGAAATGGAGGTGCCCTCTTTGACCCCAAACTTCTGCAAGGAAAATTAATGTAATGACGATCTCCTTGCAGATCTCATTTCTCAACATGACGAGGTTGGGAGCAGAGGGAGATCCAACCCTGAAGCCTAGGTCCTTTTCCAGAATACCCGAAGAATGCTCAGATGTAGACCCAGTTCTTGCACAAACAGCTATATGATCACACTTTCTGCAGAGTCACCCAAGCACAGTCTACTGTTGGCCAGATCCTTTATAATTGGCCACAGCATTGATGACAGCATGAAGGGGTATGTGTATGTGTGTGTGGGTATTTATATTGCCAAAGAATAGTTTACTATTTGACATAATTTGCTATTTTTTTACTCAAAGCAACAAAGCCAATCACCTAAAATATAATGGCAGGAGTTATTTCAGAGGCAGTGAGGGGTAGTTGTTAAGGTGTTAGGTGTGGGATCGTTGTTAACTGGGTTAAGTGTGGGGTAGTTGTTAAGGTGGGGAGACCTAGGATCTAGTCTACCCTCAACCATGAAAAACCATTGGGCATCTTTATGCTATTCATGAGCTCTCAGCCCTTCTATCTCATTTTATTGTGGAGAATAAAATGAGAAGGGATCTCCAGGTAAGCTGCTGAGCAAATGGCAGGATGTTAATCTAACACAAAATTAATAAAATGTGTTGGATCTGCCTACATGTTTTCACATACTGGACTATTGACTTCAGTGAGCAGGAAGTGATGGAAAAATCACATTGGAGTTTTGGAAGGAGCTAATCTTGGCTTGATGTATAGTGTGATCGTTCTTTCTACATGTCTAATGATGCATATGAAACTAGGAGAAATAAAACTGTTTAGAATTACATTTTATTCTAGCACTGTGTCATTATGATGGACAGTAGAATTGGGAGAGAGGAAAAAGATCCCTTCTCCCTTCTGGGACAGTGGAAATGCTTCTTACTGGACTCCCAGCAGGATCTCAGCTTGATGGGATCTTGTGTTGGAATCATAAAATTGGCTTATTTGGGCCACACGTGCGCTCTTCCCTACGAGGGAAAGCTAGAAACTCTGCACTGTGTTGATAATGTGATCTTGCCTGCTGAGGTGCTTAATTAAACTGGCAAGATTGCAAAAGGTTGATGTGGAAGCATTTCCAAGAACGTCTTCCCATCCTAGCATGAAAATGCACTGCTGTGACAGAAGCTCAGCCTGCACAAATATTCTCTAAGATTGGAACAAGACACTATGGGGAAAGGGCGGGTATAATTGAAACTAGCAGCTGTGCACGACTTCCTGTCTTCTGTCGCCAGATAAAGACTCCCACATGTCAAGCATGATTCCTGGAAACTCCATGGACATGTTTTAGGCAGTTTTCAGAATTTGTATGTCCCTGTCTTCTTTCAAGACACTTCTTGACTTGGATGGGGTTCCTGGTAGTCTCCCATCCAAGGACTAATCTGCTTGATTCTACTTAGCTTTTTTCAAGATCAGCTAAGGCAGTGTTGTCCAAACTTGGCCACTTTAAGATGAGTGGACTTCAACTCCCAGAATTCCCCAGCCAGCCATGCTGGCTGGGGAATTCTGGGAGTTGAAGTCCACTCATTTTAAAGTGACCAAGTCTGGACAACACTGAGCTAAGGCTAGTTAGTGCTGTTTCCAGCTGGTTTGTGCTGTACAAATTGGACTGTTGAAATCATACTATGAGTATGTCCTCATTATGTTGCAGAAATTGGGCTCTGAGAATGACCAGGGTGGCAAGTAATACAGAAGTAAAAAATAAGAGTTGAAGGACAAGTTAGGCATTTTTCAGTTGCTGCCTTTCTTTCCCAGAATGGGTTTTATTGATTCATTATTTTGCTCCATTCTAGAAGGGTTTTGTAAGGGTTTTTAAAGTCCTGGACTGGCCACCCTCTGAGTGACATCTGTGTCTTCCCTCAGGATTGCATGATTCCCCTTCAGAACTGCAAAATAATCTCAGGAAAAGATGCATTTGGTTCAAGGAGTTGCAGATGGGTGCTACACTCATATACCTCTGTGTGCCAAAGGATCTTTTTGCCTTTGAATCCAACAAGCTCCACAGATGTAGTGCACAGAACCACACACAAAGATGCACTCATAAATAAAAGTGGGAAGATGGTCTTCTTCATTTTGTTCATGTCTGTTACAAACGTCAGGTTCCTGACATGGCAATGCCCTACTGTTTCTTGGTGATCTTGGTCTTGCCCCACTTTTCTCAATGTTCTCCACCAGAGTTTGTAATCAACAGGTAACATCAAAGAGACGAGAGGAGGAGCTACAAAGCTGCTTGAAACTCCTGCACTTTTTAAAGCTCCATATTTAAACTAACATGTTAATTAAAATGATTTAAGCCTCTTTAATGATCAACCAATTTTATTAGAATGAATCTCTTACACATCTCTTACCCTTCCAACTCCCTCCCTCCCTTCCTCCCTTCCTCATGCTTATTGCAGATTTCACTCCAGGACTTCCAACTGCTTGACAAGCATCCAACATTTTAGGCCAAATGGATTAGGGACACTTTTTGTGAAGGGAAGATAAGCTCAGCTCTCACCGGCTTCCTCTAAGTGCTACGGGATAAATTAAATTGACTACATTTTGATGGGTGAGTCTTTGAAGTGGGCCTGCTGAGTCGCCTGCTTATTTAGTACAAAGTAAGCGACTCTCAGGAGGTAAAAGTGCTGAAGGGACAAAATCTGTCCTCTGCCTTGCAAACTGTCATTGTTGGAGGCAGGAAACAGGTCTGACAACTCCTACAGGACAATCTTTTATGTAGAAATACGCAGAACCCATTTCAGAAAGCCTAAAATGCAACAGCCTGTTTTCTCTTTCTCTTTGTCTCTCTCTTTTGAGAGATATGCTTTTTTCTCTCCTTTTGACTTTTTGGGGGAGCCATAAAAAATCTTTTAAAAATAGGTTTAGGGTTGCTGCTGTTGTTGTTTTTAAGATCAGTGTGAGAGCTGTGTATACAATATAGAAGCAATACCTGCGATTCCAGTACAAAGTCAAGCTCAAGTCAAAGGAGATTTTACTTTTGCAAATATCCTTGTACTTAGGTCAAGTTCAAGTCAAGGAATTCTCTCTTGTGTGCACTGCAGGATGCATATTGTAACATTAAAATTCAGTGCATAATAAAATTTCATTTTCAAGGACATGTTGCACAATGGCAGGTAATGCAGCAAAGAACTAAACAACAATATTCACCTCTACTTTTGCAGGTAAATATCCCAACCAAATATGTGATTCCAACCTATGAGAAAGCAGGAATGAAGACTCAACTTTTGACCAGCCATAGTCCTTAAATATATTGCCATTTATGTGCTTGGGGTCAAGTGAAAACATTTCTTTCAGGTGGTCTGACCTTCATTTGGATTATTTTAGAAGGGGACATCAACTGGGTGCACAGTGCAGGATCTGAAGAAGTTGCTTCCCCTCACCCTCAGTTTGATCAGCATTAATTTTGGCTTGTTTAACATCTTCAGGATCCTCACTATTCTCCATAAATGAGTTGTAATAACTCTTGCATATATCTTGAAAATGCACGAAACAAAATTTGCCTTTCAGAAGTAAGAAAAGAAGTCCAAAGCCACTTCTAGTAAACCTTTTAATGGAATATTAGTTGCTAAAAGGTGTGTGGCCATAGCCATATACATACAACCAGAGAGAGAGAAAGAAAGAAAAGCAGCAACAGCAACAGAGAGACATTCACTGCCCAAGTAAAAATTATAACATAGAGAAAAATTCAGGCCAATTAACAGGCTCAATTGTGAACAATGAAAACCAATTGGAAGGCTTAACTTTTCAGATCTTCTGTCCTAAGTAGAAATGGCAGCGATCCAGACTCATTTTGCAGTTTTGATCTCTATCTCACGTGCTCTGATCTACAGTTTTCAAAATTTTGCAAGTGGCAACAGAAGAAATGCCGCCCAGTTATATGATAATTATATTATTTTAATGTAAAAAGCAATTTTATTATATAGAACAATATATTAATATAACATAATATAATGGGACATCATGAAATATAATGCAAGTATTGAGGGAAGACGAACACCAAATATGTATATTAAAAGAAAATCTACAAAAGGTGAGCTCTACATTTAGGAAAATGGATGGAATATGTGCCGTACATTAGGGAAAACTGGGTAAACAGATCAAAAAGAAAAAAAAAAGAAAGATAGTCGGTATTTAACAAGCTACACTTTTGAAATCTGTCCTCAATACATGGTATACAATTTATTTTAGAAAATGGACCATGATCATTTTGAAAATGCTTTTACTAGAGTGACCAGATGTGGTCTGCAAAAATGTGGGTGACCACTAGACCAGGATCACTGAAAATCAGGTTGGCTCCCATTTTCTGGTAATCCTACTTCCGCACAATTGCTGAGAAAAGCAAAAGAGACCACTTGAAGATTTAAAATGATGTGCTCGCCATCTGTACTTTCGGTTCCTTAGGGAGATGAACAAGTAATTAGCGGACTAATTGCTTGGCCAAACATGACTGCTCATTTGGTTATATTGAAAACTTAGGATAATTTCAGTTTATATTGATTTGTCAAACGGACATCAGCTTGAAATTCTTTTGGAGCTCAGTTTTTTTTAATAGCAATTTTGGCATCACTGCAAAGAAAGTGAGCTACCAAATCTTTCTTTCCAACCTTGTGAGTGTCCATAGATTGATCCCTGTTCTTTCAGTCCAGGTATGCTCTGCAGATTGGAGATGGATTAGGCCTAACCTAAAGCATAATTGTAAGGATTACTGAGATATGCAAAGTGACTTAAATGTGAAGCCTGTCATGTCCCTGGGGTCAGGGGCTCAGCAGAGCTGTGACCAAAATTCAGTGTGACGAACCTTAGGTCATACTGATTCAGTATATCCTCATCTCAGCCTAAGGATGTTGGCTTCCCTTTGCCTGAACTGAAACTGCAAGTTCAATTCAGATCCTTCCACAGCTTCTGTGTTTGTTTCAGCCATGCAGTCGTTTTAGACAGCATCATAGGTTCTTTAAAGCCAGAGTGACCTGCAAGTGGAATGGAGTGGAGCTAAGGGCTTAAGAAGTCAGGCTCCCCATATTTTCTAAGCCCTCACCTGAGTTTAAGTAGGGAGGTGCTGAAACAACAGTTTGTATAGTAAGAGTTGATTGAGCTAGTAGTTTTCTTCATGGAGCTCTCCAGGGTTCTGACAGCTTTGTTTTGCTAGAGCTCAGATCTGTCTTGGCCAACCCTTGTGCGTATTTAACCATAGCTGGCTTCCTCGAGGGTTTCAGCCAAGGCAACACCAATATATAATTAACATATAATTGTTAATTAGATATTTCAACATCATTAGCCCACTCAAGTTAAATGTCCAGGCTTATAAGAGATATTAGATACTAACATCTGTTTTAACAAATTATACTGTTCCAACAGATGCTATGTCTGACTCATCTGGAGTAGGTTTATGAAAAAGTCTAATATGGAATTTTAGCTGATTAAATGCAAGGGTAAAGAATTACTCAACAGTGTGAATTTATCAGCAGACGGAGGAGTCCAGGACACTGACATTGTCTCTATTTTATCTTAACCATTCAACTTTATGAGTAAGACTATCCAAGAATAAAGGATATTTATGAAGGTTTAAAGCCAGCAAGTGGCTATTACAATGACTCCAGACTTCCAGAAAGCCAGATCAATCCCTTGAAACTAAGACTGAGACAGGCAAAAGCCCTTTCTGGATACTCCTGGATGTGAGAGGACTTGTTCTATCACAGAGAACGAGGACCTCAGTAAAGGAACATCATGCCAATGTAGAGAGAAATGATCCCTTAGAAAGGACCTTTTCTTCGGTGAACAGCCAGATATGTCCTGGCATTCCAACATGACACGGATTCACAGGTCTCCTACTTGTGAGCAGTTCTGTCATTAGGAAGACAGAGGGATAGGTTATGACAGACATGTAAACTGCATGGTGATTTACTTCTATGCTGTATCTAAGAAGATGTAGGACTGCATAGGAATCCACGGTTGTGATACATGAATTCTGTTGAGCACTAGGCAGTGGAGTCATGAGGTCTAGAAGGCTATTTTAGATCAGGGGCTGCCCAATGCAGAGGGAACTCAGTGCATGGATTAGCTATGGTGGTGGGAGCAAGGTTAGGATTTGTTAACCAGCGAGAACATTGTGAGGCAATCCTGACCTATATGAAAGCAACAGGCCTGTGTTGAACTGTAAGTTGATGCTTAATATCAAAAAGGTAATAGGACAGCTTTTGAATTGACTTCCTAGAAGAAAAAGAACAGGAGCAAAGGAATGTCTCTTTCTTCTTGAATGATGATTACAAATATGTTTGCAAGAATCCAAATACAGAAAGGACAGACATAGGCCATGAAGTATTATACGACCTCCAAACCATCCAGTGTACCTGTAGGGCAAACACACATGCCAGAGATATTTTAAGAGGGTTATTTAATAGGGTGGATTATAAAACACACACACACCCAATCCCTCTTTGGAGCCTTTGAGGGCATCCATGCACATAGCGCACCTATTTGAAATCTCAAAGTTAATGGTGTTTGTAAGAGATTCTGAAACATTTTTCTTCTAGCTTAAAGCATTCCTGAAAAATTTTAATTGAAGTAAGTTTGTCCCAATTTTTACTCTTAAGGAAAAAGTAATGCATATGAGATAAAGGCAGTGCTTCAGTGCAGTATCTCTGTAGCATTTTCAACTATCTATGAAATATTATCCCTAGGTTCTTATGGTTTCAGTTCACTGCTATAGTTGGAATAAAGTGTGCATCCTTTCATCTGAGTGTTATGCTGTCTTTTTTCCCCTTCCTTTTCTTTTTCTTTTTGGCTTACTCCTCTTTTTTATTTCTTATTTTTTAAGATCCCCACTGGGCATGTTTTCTTTCCTTCGCTTTCAGCACATTTTCCCCTTCTGTGCTCATTTTGAAATAAATACGAGGAAAAGAAATGTTGTAGATTGACTCTACAGACTGGCGGGAAGACAGAAAAGAACATTTGGCCCCTCCATGCTGCAAATCCTTTGGTACACTTTACTTTGGGCTAGATCATCTCTCGGGTCTCCCTCTTTCAAAAGGGAACAGTTCTGCTCCCAGTCTGAAGGATTAGCTTCTAGAAAATTTCTGGGTCATCTCAGAACAGCCAGATCAGCATGGTCTGGAAGAGAGATGGACATTCCAGAATTCTTAGAAATGTTCTGTACCCAGAATGTTAGGTTTTGTCAATCTCCATGGAAAATGTAATGGTAAGAATTATTTCTGTATTTCATGTTCCTGCACCTGCTCCTGGGCTATTGACTTCAATGGACACACAAACACAAGCACACAAGATCACACTAATGTAGGATACAAGAAGAGGGAAATGTTGCGTGGGGCTACTGAGATGAACATTGTGCCTGAGGCCTCTCAGAGGCTTTAAGAGGTTTTGTATATGTAGTCTATAGATGTAATACACTGTCCCAGGGAAACCTTCACATCCTTTTTGTGAAGAAGGTTCTGAAAGCAGATTTTACATGTGTATTTTGGGGAGAAACATGTTCGATTTAGCCTTAATGTGAACCTTCCTTCCTTCCTTCCTTCCTTCCTTCCTTCCTTCCTTCCTTCCTTCCTTCCTTCCTTCCTTCCTTCCTTCCTTCCTTCCTTCCTTCCTTCCTTCCTTCCTTCCTTCCTTCCTTCCTTCCTCCCTCCCTCCCTCCCTCCCTCCCTCCCTCCCTTCCTTCCTTCCTTCCTTCCTTCCTTCCTTCCTTCCTTCCTTCCTTCCTTCCTTCCTTCCTTCCTTCCTTCCTTCTACAGTCCCAATGGACAATTTTTAAAAGAACAAAAAATGAATGACATTTAAAGAACTTTATGATAATAATCCAGGCCAGAATATCTGGTTCATTTTATTACCCTGGATGAGAGAGCAAAACTTACAATAGAGTTTCAGTATCTTTGTAAGCCATACTGATTTAAAGGCACTCATAACTTTCTCAAGAAATATATTTTGGGATGCAACCTCCCATCCATTCAGCGCAAATGAACTGGTGAGCTGAAGTAAAATGCATTCAGTTGCATTAAAGCAGTGTTGTCCAAACTTGGCCACTTTAAGATGAGTGGGCTTCAACTCCCAGAATTCCCCAGCCAGCCATGCTGGCTGGGGAATTCTGGGAGTTGAAGTCCACTCATCTTAAAGTGGCCAAGTTTGGACAACACTGCATTGAAGTCTGTCACAGAGAGACCTTACACGGGCTCCCATCACACGTTGTAATTCATAATAGGCTCATTGTTTAACAGAGGTGGCCTTGCATATGATTCTTTAAACTGTTTTTTGTTCATCTGCATACAAAACATTATTTAGCATTAAAATCCACTGCTTCTGCTCTTCACAAGACTTGAAAAGAATAAAAGAGCAGGGAAGCAAATAATGCCTTTTTCTAAGTAACCGGCAAGGAGTAAGTGTGACAGAGAGAGGGAGCAATGTCAGACAAAGCCAGGGATAATCTACGCTAACGAGAGATGCTCCGGGAAGACGTATGTGCCGAAGTTATTCCGACATTCTGAAAGTGTGAATTCATTAATAATCTTTCAGTTAATTGATTTCCCATCTTCTTTTGGTTAACTGGCTATTTTTTACATTTACCAATTGTTCAAATAGGAAAGTATTTCACTTACATTCTCTGTATTTATAATGGCTATAGTTTTATCTTGATTTTATCTATTTTATCTTTATCCAGAATTAGTTTGCCTATCACATAGTCTCAGAGCTTTGATTTTTCATTATTTTTGTTATTAGTATCTACTGTGGCAGGTTTAGCTATGTTCTGACTGGTTTTGTAGGTTTCCCCCTCTTGATTTTGTGAGATGGATGGATGGATGGGTGTTCTATGCTGGTTTTCAGCCATAATAGCGTTTAAGTTTCAAGATGTTTAAATATAAGGGTCTGTGTCCTGCTTGGTTCACCTTCATGAAATCTAGATGAGCAAGATGCTAGGAGCTGATGACCGCAAGGGGAATTGGCATAGGCCTTAGGCCCCAGAGTTTAGAAAATCTGAATAAGCACAGAGAGAACAGAGGGGCCATTCTTCAACCCTCAATGGTGACTCATCTTGCAGCCAACCCAAATGAAGGAGAGCCACATCTTTACCACCTGAGAAAGACCCAGCTTGGCTGATATTGCATTTCTTTGTTGAAGAGCATTTGGGATGAAGTTTTTATGGGAAAGGAAACATTCATGTGCAGAGGAAGCAGTCAGGTATCTCAGCAGGGCTCCTGTGCCTTGGACAGTGGTATAAGCGACAGCAGGTTATCAGTGTGCAACTTTTCAGTGCATGGTTGGGAGCACCATTGCTTGTTGCTTAGTTATCTGTTGTGGAGGCTGCCAAAGTTTGCAAGGCGTGAGGAGCTACCCTGAAGCAAACAGGGTAACAACACATGGAGGTCGGTGCCATCGGGCAAGGTGCAAGATAAAGAGTTTGCACAGTACACAGAATGGGTTGAATCCAGAGCTGGCACTATGCAGGAGAGAATGATTGACAGTTTTAATTGCGAATTGACTTTATCTAAGTTCTTACTGACATGACATAGTCATCCTTTTTTCTTGTTTGGCTGCCCACTGGCTAGTTCTGCATGATTTCTAAACTCCATTGGATTCTCTGTCTGGTTCATAAATTTGTCCTCTGTTTCACCTTAAATACTTTTTGGATGATAGATGCTTAAACTATATTTGCCACCTAACAGATGTTTGATTAGTAAACTCCCCTTGAGAGAGACCCTTGTTAATAATTAAAAGGAATGTGTGATGGAGGCTCAATACTATTTGCATATTTCTATGATGAATATAATTATTGCACTGGTCCAAGATTAGGTTTAATTCAATTACAGTTGTCCAGGTTTGTCCTTCTGCACCAGCGAATGGGCAGGTTTATACGCCCACTGAAATTTAACTTACACTGTACCTTATACAGCATTTTAAACAGCTTCTAATTCAGAACCCCTTGAAACTTAATTTCTCAGAGGCAAACAAATGCTTTTGAATGCAACAACATTCGCACATTGTGATATGATGGCATTCATCATTATCATCAAATTAATTGTTCTCTTGGATGCTTTATTATTCTTGGATGTAGGGTATTGTTGTTGTTTTGTTTCGTTATTTTGTTTTAAAGTTACATACCAGATAAGGAACGGATAAGGAAGAGAACGGATGCAACCGAATACATTTCCTCTGAATTAAATAAGATGGGCTAGTAAGATAGACTGAACGTTCTTCTGATTTCCACATACAAGAAGAAAATAAAGCACTCAGCTTAAACAAAGAATTTATTACTATGAATACTATCAAGTATACTGTCACTATCAGAACATGGATGTCTGCAGGACAGGGTTGGTAATGCTCACAGACTCTGAAAAAGGAAGAGGAAATCCCCCCCAGTAAGATGGCAAACTGATTTTAGGCTCGGCTATCCAGCGATGTCCTTGGGAGGAAGCCCAATCAAGATGGCAGATGTTTTGAAAGGTGACAACAAATAAATATTCCTATAAACATTACCTTTATGTTTTTTTCCTAGGAAATCTATTTGGGGGGGGGGGGCGGATATACAAATTTGATGCTAATAGTAGAATGAGCCAAAGGTTTCTTTTTATATATGTAAAGAGCCACTTGTCCCATTCTCCAGTCCTTAGCCACACCTAAATTGTCTTGGCTGATCTCAAAAAGGCTAAGCAGAGACCACTGGGAAATTCCAGGTTTGCTGGCTAGACTGGGAAATCTAAATTTCCTGGAAATATCCCAGAAGAAGGCTGTTCCCTGTTGATGGAAGAAGAAGAAGAAGAAGAAGAAGAAGAAGAAGAAGAAGAAGAAGAAGAAGAAGAAGAAGAAGAAGAAGAAGAAGAAGAAGGAGGAGGAGGAGGAGGAGGAGGAGGAGGAGGAGGAGGAGGAGGAGGAGGAGGAGGAGGAGGAGGAGGAGGAGGAGGAGGAGGCGGCTCTATGGGTGTGTCCCTGAAATCACCAGGAGCCAACTTCCACTGGAGGGTGATGTTATCGTTTTATGTTAAGGTTGAAAAGTATAGTGGTAATAAGGAAAATATTTTCCCATTGAGGGAATAACTTTTATTCTCAGCCATTAAAAATCAAGTCACTTTCCATCTACAGAGCCCCAGTCTTGTTTTTGTTCTAGATTGTGATAGAATATTTGGGAATGGTATTCATTTGTAGAGTGAAAATCATAACATCATAAATCTGGATTTCATTAAAACTCTCTGTATATAGTACACCCTAATCTTGGCAGCAGCAAATGAACCAAAATGTTCATCCACCTCCCTTTTCTGGTCTATTCCACTTCAAAGATCAGTAAATTTTAGACATAAAACCCAAATATATTCACTAACCCAAAAGAGTAGACTGCAGATAAAATCTCTTATTTTTACATCAAGTTGGACAGCAACTAATTTGATGGGGGAGGAACATAATTGGACTTTGCACAAATATAAAAAACTGACTTTCCTTTTACATGGTTAGATTCCACTTTTTATTACCCAGAACTCTATTTCGAATTCCTTCCTTAAGTTATCACTTCCTTGAAGTACGACTCTCCAGGCGAAGCATTTTGTTCTCTGAATACCTTTTTAACCAGTGTTGCAGTCTTCAAGTACCAAACTTTGTCAAGTGGGGTGATTTATTAATAATAGCTCAACTTCTACAGCACCCTTGCTTTCTTAATTCTTTTGTCAGAAGTACTCAACCTCTCAATTACTTATATTAACACAGAAGATTTTAAAGATTAATATACAACTGAAATCAGAGACCTTTTTTTGGCGGGGGACTGATGGATAAACAGTTGGGAAATAAAACCCCATGGAACTTTGTTTTTATATATGATAACTGCAGCAAGATTATTATATGCACAAAGGTGGAAATATTCAACTTTACACACCATGGTGGAATGGATGGTGAAGATGATGGAACTTGCTGAGATGGCCACATTGACAGCTTTAATTACAGATAAGACATTGTTTAAGTTTAATGCTGACTGGAAACCCCTTATGGACTTTTTGCGTGAAACAGAAAAGAATGAAATTATGATATATGGTTTTGATGATTAGAAAAAAATAGATTATAGAAAAAATGTAAGTAATGCTGTAACCATAGAGTATGAGGTTAATTTACATGTATAATTATAGCTGCTGTAAAAGAAAATTGGAAGTCTCTTTCTTTCTTTCTCTTTTTTTCTGCACTTTTGTCTTTGTCTTTTTCCCCCCTCTCTTTATTCTAAATATTAGTTCTTGTTAGTTTCCATCTTTCTTCTTTAAAACTTTAATGAAGTTATATTTAAAAAAGAAGAAGTACTCAGCCTAGGACTCTATTAAGCTGTGCTCTTCACAACAGAAAAGCCAAACCAGAAGAACCAGAAATGTGACGTTGAGGTGCATTCCAATGTTGCTGAACACAAACAACTTCGCTTTCTAAAAATAAATAAATAACTAAATATTTAATAATGCACTGAGAGGTTTAATCCATCATGTATTGAGTGAAATGAGAACACATCTCTTGGGATAGGAGGAGGAGGAAGATGTGGAGGCTGATCATTGAAGGGATCATCTGGACCTTTCATGAATCAGGCCACAAATTTATCTTCTACATGTGTTTTCTTCTAAAGACAACTTCAACAGTAGTGCAAAACATGATTTCAGAGCAACCTTTTTGCAGAGCTGGATGGCTCCCACCCTGCTGGATTTCAGAAAGGCCGTCCAAGCCTGGCTCTTTCAACAGACCTGGGGGGAAGGGGGGGATGTTGTTAGTGGCACCCTCCTGTCATCGAGAGTTTAACCAATGCAGAGTTTTATGCCCCATCGGACCTGTGCATTGAACTGTTCTATTATCTAGTTTTAAACTTTTACCTGTGTATATAAAGTACATGAGAAACAGTTTTGTCTGGAGTAGCCTAGGACCCCAGACAAAATTGACTCTCCATTAATTAATTATCAATTAATATAATACATATTCACTACAGGCAGGGAGAACTGAGGCTTTGATTGCCCCATGTCTTGCTTGCAAATACAAGTCGTAAGTTCTAGATTTGGGGGGGGGGTTGCTTTCTTGAAGGGCTATCTTGCTCTTCAGAAGATGCTCTTGCTGTCTGATGCCCAGCCCTTGCTATGGGTTACATGCCCTCCTAGGATGTGAGGTGGAACTTCATCTACAGAAGTCTGCATGTTGAAGAAGATACAATACAGCATTTGTTACTTCTTTTTCATAAAAACGGGCATTTTCTCAAGCTGCATGTCCTTGCAGTCTTCTCTACACTGAGCTCAACATCTTATCTTGCAGCCCTGGCAACATTTAGCATGTTGATAAAACACCTGTTCATTAACTTTTCCTGTTATTCTCTGCCATTAAGAGGGCAAGCCTATATTTTGTAAAAGGGCATGTCTCGTGCTTTTTTTGAACCTCATCTGTTAGCAGGAAAGGAGGAAGGGATGTGATTTTCTCTTCCTCTTTCTGGGGCTAAAATAAATTCTCCTTTACTTTGGCAACTGGATGTCTCCATCTCCAGTCCATCCACAAAGCTGAGCCTGTGCAAAGGAGCAAGGCACAAAGACTTACTCCAGAGCCACTCATGTTTGGTTTGGCTCAAGCATTCCTTCTCTGGTCTCCATTCATGGTATCTCTGAATACATAAAGGTTACTTTTCCCCCCTTTCTGGTGCTCCCGCTTTCCTCTGTGCTTTTTGAATGTTGTTGTTACTCCCATTCCAGCTGCTACCTTTAGATTGTCAAGGCGAATGAGATAAAAAGGATTAAAAGTGGCTTAAAGTATGGAATAAACTAATCACAGGTAAAAGGTAGGGGAATCTCTCTGTTTTGCCTTTGTAGAGCCTCTGTTATTTCAAGCACATGCTCATCTTGTCCCATTAGCAAAAGCATTTGAAGGCCATGCTTTTGAGCATTTCCCCCTGCCATACAAAAAGTGTGTTTTGACTAATTCATAGGGTTTGTTCAGTTGGGAAACCATACTGCAAAATCTGAGGAGTACAAGCACCAAAAGAGATTCTCTTTTTAGATCCAGAAATGTGCACTGCCCACTAAGTATTAAAATATAATCTAAACAAATTTCTCATCCTGGTCATAAGATATTTTAAAGAAAAAACAAAACATTCATTCACCTGCACTGGCCAATATCCACCCAGTTTTTCTCAATATCAAACAAAGTCTGATCATAATTGTTTTATTCATCTTGTCAAAAGGAAAATAAATCTTTCCAATTCAGTAGATTAGACATACTTGGCAATTCCTAATTTCGCTAAGTAAAATAATAGGTGGGATTTTCAGGTTTGTTATGAACCCATCATTAGTTTGAAGACAAATAACACAATCTTCGGAAGTGCCAGTACCTTCTGTGATTTCAAATTCCAGGTTAGTGAATATGGGTCTGATATCTTTAGTTGCAAACAGGGAAGGAAATTAGAGTACATGAGTGATTCCCATCCCTTACTACCCTTTTCCAGTTGCCAAGTTACTAATAAACTGTTATTTAATTCAGTCATCTCCATTTCCATAAATCGTGTTTTCTCCAGTTCAGACAAATCAAGGGGAAACAGCTGACAGCCCACTGATAAGTATCAAATCCCTCTATAAATGGAGTTTGCATTATACTCGTTCGCAAGTGAGATTAAAGATAATGTCTTTTACATTGCAGACTATGTTGGACAATTCAAATGGTACTGAAGCAAGGGACTAAGGAACTTTTCTCATTTGCACTTAACTATGGTACACAGATGTCCAAGTACAATTTTTTTTCTGCCGTGTTCCCATGACATCTCATCCCCAGCCCATGAGTGAAACAGCCTTATATCACCTTTAACTGTACTTGTAGTAGAATAGTATTTGCCACCTAATTCCAACATTGTCCAACCACATATTCAAGGTATGTAAAATCTGCTAATCTTGGTCACCTATTACCTTTGAAGAAGTTCAGGTAACTGACAACAGAGGCAATAAAGGGGATCCGCAATGGGGACAGCAAATCTCATACCGGTATAGTTTTCTGCTGATTCAGGGGTGGGTGGAGGGCATTTTAACTCAGCAGTTCAGGCCCTGCAGATTGCATTGGCCACTATTTGAAGTGGTATGCCAATCAGACTTGGTGCTAGTATTTCAGAGCAAGCCAACAGCAAATGATCATCTTTTTTGGCTAAGCAATCACCATCACTGACAAAACTTTTAAAAACCTCTCTGATACATGTCTTATTGATCCTGCTAGATAGGAAAAAGGTGATGACACTCAGTGCCAGGCATTTCTTTGAGAAATGTCAAATGTTAAAAGATGGCAATGAAATAATCATGTTGTGCCAGAGGAGGAGGAGGGGGAGGGGGAGGGGAGGAGGAGGAGGAGGAGGAAGAGGAGGAGGAGATCCACAGAATGGTTTGAATTCATTCACTGTTGTTAGTTAAATTCTAAGTGAGAAAAACATCCACTATTTTACCTTCAACTATTCCTGGTCATCCTGGGTACTCCTGGCTGTCAGCCTGAAGTCACTACAGCAGGCAGCAAATCCATGCACTAATGTGCACTAATTTCCTGTCAACTCTTGTTGAACCAGTTTGGTTTGTTGGATCATAAGATTCCAGAAACATCTTCCCATGGGCAGGCACAACTCGATGCCCAAATTTTACTTCTAAGTCACTTAAAGGCTTGGGGTACACGAACTTGGTGAGGTGACTTCCTTCCTCATATCTTATTGCACTCTCATGGGTTAAGAGAAATATCCTGTGGGTATCAATCTGCATATTGCTTCATCAAGTCCTTCCTTCTTGTTCCACAATCACAGAATTACCTTGTCTTGAAGTTCATCAAAAGCCAGCCTTGTTTTGGGGGACTGGGTAAGTCAAGCAACTTACAGCTGAAATCTGAACTGTCACAGCACTGTTTTGGTAAATGTATATGCTTTCTTCCATTAATCCACCCCAATCAAATCAAATCAAATCAAATCAAATCAAATCAAGTCTTTATTACAATCATAGACTAGCATAAAACTAACCTACCCTAAAATGGGTACCCAACTGACACATTAATGTTTAAGAATATATGTATAAGTTATCAATATCATTTTACAGTAACATTTACAGCAGCATTCAGCTGGTTGATGCCAAAATATTAAAGACTCTTTAAAGAATAAAACATAATGCCAGGCAAACACAAACAAATCTTTTTTTAGGATTAGAGCGTGTTTATGTGGGTGGCTACATACGTTTTGCCTGTACTCATAGGAGAATATAGAACTGCCATCTTTATCCCCATTGGTGGATATAACTGTTCATTTCTAAAATGCACTGAGTTTTAGCAACAATCAGGGTTTACTAGCTATTCCAACAGCCTCATTTTGTGTTCATGGCAACTCTTCTAGCAATTCATGCAGAATAGTGGATGGCAAATTGTAGCCAGTCTCGGTTTAGAATCTCACCATATTATTTATCGCCTCAAGTCATTATTTAAACACCATTCACTCATTCCAAAGTATTTTCCATCCATAACCAGGTATAAATCAACCAAATGAATAAAGAAGGAACAGGAAAGCACTTCCACTTCGAACATATCCAATGCAATCTAGCTGAAAGTGAAAAGGGGCATTGCACATATTTTTATTAGAGTTGGAGAACTTGAATTTGGTGCTGTTGGTTTAAAACAGTCTTTAAGGTGCTTGATCATTAAAGACAGTCTAAGGTCCCCTTCCATGCATTAAACACACTTCAGCAAAGCTTTGCCTCTTGATATCATTTCTGAACTACATTGTCAATTGCAAGAACATTAGCACAACAAGCAAGATTTTACAAGCTATACCCAAAAAGAGAAATTGGAAAGCAAGAGAAAAATAGAGCTGAAATATATATATATATATATATATATATATATATATATATATATATTCCCCAGAGCTAATAAATAATGAGGGGTTATCATCTCAATGTTCAGGATTTTCCTGAAGGTATGCTTTGGGGATTTCTTGTTAAAAATATAACACCAATGTTTTAACCAGTATCTATACAGCAGAGTTAGTTCAATAGACAGACCCTTATTGCTTTTTTTTAGATGGCTGGAATGAGTGCCTTAGATTTCCAAATACTCGGCATAAATTAAGGGCATCTATTTGTCTTTGGGAGCCTCTGGATTGTGAAGGATCTGTGGAATAGATTTTATTATTATTACAACTATTTTTCTTTTTGCATGCTGGAAATGTGAGGAAAACTGAAAAGGGCCAGATAGATTCCCAGTCAGTTGCCTTCCTAAAAGTGGTCCCCAAGTTACTTCCAGAGAAGAGACTTTAGGAACGTTGAGCATCATTTCTTCCTTCAGGGACAACCTGGGTGCAACAGCCTCATGACTAAAGTTGCACTTGCAAAAGGAAAGCAGTTGATGTGGCTGGCTTCAATCTGTCTGTTGAGAGCCAGGATTTCAGAGATCGTAAGGCACCCTAGAGGTACCTCCAGGAAGGAATTAGAAGTGGCATGGTCTGCCTAGTGGATAACCCCACTCTCAATCGCTCAGCCATCCTTCAAAAGCCTGGGAACTCAATTGCTTAAGAGAGAGACGGATGCATTTCTCCTGCCTTACCTTGATCTGGTCCAGTGTAGCTTTTGAGGTGGCTTCCGTCCACTACGAGGAAGAGAGGAATTACTGCCAATTCCCTGTGAGTCATCCTAAATGACAGAGTGAGCTTCTTTGCTCAGCCTTCTTGCTGCCTCTGGTATGTGACAGCTGCCGGCTAGCTTTGGAACAAGCGTGTCCCATTCTGCTGTTTTCTGCAGGGGGAGCAGTCTGTGAAAAGATACAGCAGCACGAGAAAGCAGAAATGCAGGAGGGGGCGTGGGAGAAAGCCACAGCCAAGAGGCTGAGAAAGGAATATACCATGCAAGCCGCTGTCTCTCTCCTCCTTCTCCTGACCTGTGGGAAGGCTGGGCTGTTTTTCCAAGTTACTTTTCCAGAATCCAAAAGAATCACCCTAAAACTGATGTGACTGTGCTTTGGAGTCTTTAATATCAACAACAATAATAAACATTATTTGGCAGTTGGGCTTGTGGAGGCAGGCGGGGGGCGGCATGTTTTAGGTACTGCCTATATGTGAAGGGCTGCTAATGAATCCTACATCTCTCAAGGCTTGGTATACACGGGCTCCTCTGAGGGTTCTCAAAAGCCGTTGTTGCTTTTCAGAGAGATCTGGGTTTAAACTTGGGGGATGCTAACTGGTGCCAGCTTGAAAGGCATCGTAGTGGCATATGAAGGTATTTCTGAAGGAGGGTTCTTCTGGCTGATTTGGTGTATGACTGCCCTGGTCACTGCATGAAATGCATGGTTATGATGCATGAACTCAGAAGGGGTCCAAATGGCATCAGTGTAACATAAGTGTATTTTGGAAGCGTTAAAAATGCAAGGGGGTGGGGTGAGGCAGGAGGTGTTTGTTGATATTGACTGAACAAACATAAAGCTACGTCATATGGAAGCACGTATGCAATTGTGGAGATTATTAGTGTGTGTGTGGGGGGGGGTTGGAAATAGATATGTTGGAATATTGAGATACAACATTTGATTTGGTGGGTTACTTGGGTTTTTCATCCTTTTGGCTATTTGGCTTGATTGGACAATGGAGGCTGCAAACTCTGGAGGTCATCTCTTGATCCCAGGAGGTGGACACCTGCAATATGATTTCTTTGGTGCACCTTTCAGAACACGTGAAGGACAGACGGGCTGACCTGGGCAACAATGGGGCACTGCATATACATCGGAGTCCACAGGGAAGTAGGAGTTACTTTGTATTTATATGGTTCCTATATTATGGTTGGTCATACATGATGTTTAGACTGGATTTGACATTTTTGTCCACCTATCGAGTCCTTCCCAAGGACCTAGGATAGGCAGATGTTGTTGTTTGATGATGTTAAAGGCATCATCACAGAATATAAGCTGTTCCAAGTAAAGCTGCCTTTTGCAATTGACTGATGGTGATTTTGTCAATGCTGATGGTATTCAAGTGGTGCTCCAGATGTTTTGGGATTGCACCCAAAGCACCTATAACTATTGGTACTTTCTTCTTCTTCTTCTTCTTCTTCTTCTTCTTCTTCTTCTTCTTCTTCTTCTTCTTCTTCTTCTTCTTCTTCTTCTTCTTCTTCTCCTCCTCCTCCTCCTCCTCCTCCTCCTCTTCCTCCTCCTCCTCCTCCTCCTCCTCCTCCTCCTCCTCCTTTTAAATTGCTAAGTGGACATCTTACATATCTTGCCCCTATCCCTGGAAGAGCACATTTTCATGCTATTTTGGGATCAATTACAGTTTTGCTGTAGTGCAAGAATGCTCAGCTTTTTCTGGATAAAGAGCCACCCTTGCCAAAGGCCACTCTGACAAAAGGACTCATTGGGACCAAAATATGTAATGCAAATATAACTGTTCCTCCCTTACGCTGAAGTACAGTTAATTTGATTACTGTCCTATCATGCATTTCTTTTTTTCCTCTTCTATTACATGAAAATGATCATTTGTTATCCATTTTTGGAAGTTTTGAGGGCCCTCTCAAAAGAGTTAAGGACCTAATGCAGACCTGGGACTTCAGTTGGACATATCTGCTCTAGTACCAAGAGTTAGGGAATCATTTCAAAAGCAGTGGGGAAATGAAGCCAGCAGAACTTTAGTTGGCTTTGTTTTGACTTGTGAAATGAATAAGATTCTCACTGGAGTGCCTCTTCATGGAAGAAGAGACCTTGGTTTCCATGGCATCAGTAGCAATCATGAATATTGTGCAACGATTTGTGGTGACATTTGGTACAACTGATCTCTCCAGCAATTCTTAGAGGTCACCGTTTTGTTGGAGCTTTCGAAAATACACTTGGGGAAAATGGGGAAGCCCCATTTTGTTTTTCTTCTGCCCATCCCCAGGAAAAGCACACCATTCAAAGCCC
Source organism: Python bivittatus (assembly GCF_059951505.1). Lineage (NCBI taxonomy): Eukaryota > Metazoa > Chordata > Lepidosauria > Squamata > Pythonidae > Python > Python bivittatus. The sequence continues at coordinate 6,308,525 of NW_028277033.1, forward strand.
TGTGGGCAATAAAGTCCGCTTATCACTGGGGATATGATAGCAAAGTATACTGAAAAAACAATGAAAAAAAGGAAGAGGTGGGTGCCAAAATATATGGGCAGAAAGAAACAGGATTAAGTTAAATATGAGATGGGCCACCTTCTGCCAGTGAAAAGCAATATGATCTCAACATTATTATTGATGATAATGCTGGAGAGACATTTCTAATACTAAAGTTCTGTTAGAAATCAAAGTCATTGAAAATATTGTATCAGAAATTTTGGCTATTACTCCAGAAATCAGATTAGCTTTAACTTTCAGGGGTACCACCTGTTGAGCAGTTAAGAGGCTCAGATTGTTCAGGACAAAGGTTACGTTACTGACATATGCTAATTAAAATGTATAAGTATCTATTTTTGTCCCGTGAAGCATAGTTGATATATCAAAAGTGTTCAGAAAATCTAGGTGCATGTTTAACTTTTCCCCTTATTGGCTCTTCACACACTGCAAATTACTTTCAGGACAGGACCACATAGCTCAGGATATTTGTCTTTAAAAAAAAAAAATAGTGTCACCAAAATTCTACATTTACATTAAACACTTCTACAACAAGCTTTTTACATTTTCCATACATCCTGAAGGGTATTCATTTTATCTTTTACACATGTAATTCCGCCCATCCCAATAAAATAATGGTTTCTCTTTTTCTTTTCTGAGCAAATGAATTTTGTTAGAGACCTTCTCTAGCAGAGCCACTGACCAAATCTTCTCAAACTGTATTTCAAGTTAAATATTATTCAGATATTTCCACTGGTGAGTAATGATTAACTTTGCTGCTAAAAGGCGATAGAACATAAATTTCCTACTTCGTAATTTTGTATTCCTCCTATCAAATATATATGCTAAGCCAAATTTTGGTGATGAGGGTTAAATGCCAGCAAGATTTACTTTGGCAAAACGCAAAGCTTCACTGGGTATATATGTATATGACATGAATTATATTAGGGTTTTTGTGACCATAGTGATTGACATGGTTATTAAATGGTTCTATAGAGCAACTTGGTTGAAGGTTTATGGCAACCGTATCTTAAACAGCTATTTCTCTTTGATTCTGGTTATCCTTGACTTTTGAGCAATGCCACCACCACTAACTATTCTACTCTTCTCAGTCGGTTCTGCATCTGAGTTGGTACTCAAGTTAGATATGTGTCATTTTCAGAGGATCACGCTGATGGCCTTCTGCTCAGCCCCTTTGTATTTGTGCTATGGGGTCCTCTAAGATCAATCTCAGCCATCATACTTTTAGCACTGATATGCTACTGCTGGGAAAAAAAGTAATTAGGAATTTGAGATATCTATAATATGCCAATCCAGATCAACAACTCATTAACAGATGTCTTAAATGATATGTTGAAATGTTGAAGTAACCTTTTTCTTTTCTTTTCTTTCTTTCTTTCTTTCTTTCTTTCTTTCTTTCTTTCTTTCTTTCTTTCTTTCTTTCTCTTTCTTTCTTTCTTTCTTTCTTTCTTTCTTTCTTTCTTTCTTTCTTTCCTTCTTTCTCTATCCATCTATCTATCATCTATCTATCTATCTATCTATCTATCTATCTATCTATCTATCTATCTATCTATCAAATTTGTCACCACCCATCTTGTTGAAACGACTCTGGGCAGTGTACAGCAGAGATAACATTCATTAAAATACAATATAAAACAGTCCTAATAATAAATAGCTTCCAAGAAAGATGGAGAGTTGGCAAATAATTAAAGGGAATGTCTTCAGGGTGCTAACCACCTCCAAAGATGATTGGAGCCCATATCACCCCATGCACACTGGCAGAGCCAGGCCTTTAAACCTTTTCAGAAAGCCAGGAGGGTAGGGGCCCACCGCACCTCTGGGGGGAGAATATTCCAATATTCTGTTAAGAATATTCTTAACAGTCTAGTTGAAATCCAGTGAACTGAATGAGGGCCGATAGTCTGAAGTTTAATCCCAAAGTATCTGCCTCTAATTCAGGGACGTGGTATCCAACCACATCTGGATGGAAATCTTCTGAAAAAAGATTGGATTTTCAGATTGTTAGAGCCCTTTGTTCCAGCCTTGAAAAGCCCAAATCACAGGATTCAGATGGACCAAGACTGTCCACCCCATCCCTATCAGCCTTGTTTCCATGGCACGAATAACCCAGCCCTTTTCTTTTCCAGTCAATTAATTTGCATTTGTGTACTGGCGACATGCAATTTTTAGGTGACCCTATCAATCATCTTGCAGGCTTTTATTCAGTCTTCCTAACTGTTGCACCTGCGGGGCTGTCATTTCTTTTTCGGCTTCTTGCCACTTTTGTGTTTTTTTCCCCTCCATAGGGAGAAAAGAAATAAAGAAATATCCCCTGCATTTTTTAAAACCACCCTGTGATTCCATGTGGAGAGGGACCTAAAATAATCACAGAAATGGAGTGCCTAGAGAAGCTCCCTGTCTAAGACTATGCTTCAGTTACAGATGTTAGAAGGGATAGTTAACCATTTAGTAAGTAGCTTACATGACACGGGAGGAATTGGTTGATGGCATAGAGTTTCTATAACAGAATGCAAGGCTGCGTTTGTTTAGAATAAACCTAATTGCTTGGAAGTTAGTTGATTGGACTAATTAACTCCATTCTGGCATTCCTAACTTCTCCATCGACCTAGTTAAGCATGTTGTGGGAACAGCACTGTGATCTGATCACTGCACTTAGAATTAGGTTTTCTCTGGAAATGGTTTAGGAAATACATGTATTACTGATTGCATTACCCAGAGTTTTGATTAGTATAGCTAACTCAGAGCACAGTAGTCCTTAAAGAAATACAGTTGTGTCCTATTAGTTTGCAGATTCAATTCAGATCTCATTGGTCCTCATCTTTAATTCTCTTGGGGATCCACGACGGCCACCTGCAAACACCGTCTCCACGAGATGCTTGGTTAACCATCACAAGGAAGAAATTCAGGAATGCCCTTTTCTGGGGAAGAACATACAGAAGGGTGTCGGCTTTGCTGTCCTCTAGGTGGCAGGCCATACAGTTTTGATCTCTGTAAACATTTAGACATATTTTCCCAATTACTGAATTCTGACCCTTAACTGTATTGTTGAGTAAATATGTTACAAATGCAGTAATGCTTTGAGCAGTTTTTAATATTCATGCACCATTTAAGAAGTCAGAAAGGTCAATCTAATACACCTCTCTTGTTCTAATCTTGTAGCTGGGGCCTAGATCCAAAGCATGGTGGATCTCAGTCCCAAAAGAACCTTGCACTTGTCTTGCATGAACAACCTTCCTTCACTCCACCTACAGGGCAGATCTGCTTAGAAACTGAGCTGATATTCTGCAAAAGCGTCTGTGATATGTATGGGGGATTTGGCATTTAAAAGGATGGTAGACGGCGAGCTTTGCTTCGGTGTGTAGCAGAGAGGGGAGATCCGGTCGTCTGAAGCAGCAGGAGAAAAAGGACCTCATGTTTGTTAAAATGGCAATTTGGCATTGGATGTTAAAATAAACAGTTTCATAAGAAGTCTATCCCTTCTGAAAGCTAGACAAGCTTGAAAGGGGAAGCAGTGCTATGTCATATGTATTTGAGCATGAATATATTGTCATATCATGTATTTGAATACACACACAGAGACACTATGTCATATGTATTAGAAGAGCTTTTATTCATTTTATTCCTGGCCTTAATATAAATAAATAAGTAAACCAACTGCTGGAATTTTTATTAATATAAACTTGAATGCCTAGTAGAGCCTTTTGGCTGGAGAGGAAAATGAAGCTTGTGGGAAATAATCAATTGCCTTCATTTTACAGCAATTAGGGAGACTGTAATTGAGATTCATGTTGCATGGAAAACCACAGATTCAGTAGATGATTCTGTAGCACAATGCTGCTGATGTTGAAAGAGCTGTCACTGCACTGCCGACTCACGTTGGCATCAATGATGCATTAATATATCAACCTTAAAATGAAAAATGTCTTTATCATCAAGAAAAAGAGGCCATTTAAAACCCTCAGCGTGGTCTCATTCTTGTAATCTGTTAAGATAATGTATTGGGGATTTTTTTCCTGTCCCCCCCCCCCCCCGCTCCAATATCCTAGCCTGCAATGGAATCTGAGCCCTAGCACAGGCACGTGGTACAAGTGTTTTTTTTTTTTAAGATATGCAACAAAGATGAGCACAGAATGAATTGCCCTTAACTAACGAACGCATTCCATTCTCTTGGCAACAGTTAGCCTTCCCAACGTTATGCACTTCAGATGTGTTCAGCTACAGTTCCATCCTTACCAGCCAAATAGTCATGCTGGCTCCATGATAGGAGTTGTGATCCAACCTATATGAAGGACAACATATTGGAAAAGGCTGCTATAGATTGTTATACATCAGTTTTCCCCCACCCTGAGCAATTTATTCATTTTAATAAATTCGTAGCAATAGGCATGCTTGGTTGAGGGATTCTGGGAGATGAAGTCCACATGTCTGCAAGTTTCCCAGGTTGGGAAACACTGCTGTAGGTGGTTATTCCTCTGTTCTGGTTCTGATATTCATAAAGTGAGAGCTATTTTTGCATGAATTATCCATTCAGACCATAACCGCTACTTTGAGTTGCCAAATCACCATACATGTTTCCATAGACTAATTATGTTTATATCATTCCACAATTTAATTTTTAAAATATACAGTTTCTCTTGCTTTCATTAAGCTAATGTTAAATATATATAAAAACTACCACTAGCTTCTTGAAAGAAAAATCTTTTTTGAAGGGGGCTTTTTTTTTTACTAAGCCAGCAGTATATCAAGGCTCTGATATAGAGTTCAACAGGAAAATAAATCAGAAGAAAGGGGAAAAAAGATGAAAATAAACTTGGAAATAGGAATACTTATACAATTGTAAAGACATGTACAAACATTCTAACAATCTATATTCAATTAATAGCCAGAATGACATTTGAGTAGATGAAGATAATTTATTAGGGAATATTGATAATATAGCTAAAAATAGTAATTAAATCTGAATAAAGTTTAACTTAGTTATAGCGTTTAAAAAACATTAAAAGCAATTCCACATACTTTTAAATTCTACCAAGCCAATTAGATATGTACTTTATTTTTCAGTACATATCTAATTGGATTGGTGATATGATTCCTAGCAGCTAACAACAGAAAATGAATCATTTTTATCTGCTGCATCAAATTATGCGATTTATGAAATCTGAACAAATCAGTAGCTAGATTCTTGGTAACAGTTGTTGAATGATTTTCCTAGTTTCTTTAAAAACTAATTGGACATTTCCATCAAACATGGTAATATATTGTAATTGCTTACAACCCTGCCAACATCATCTAGAGAGAATTTGGGTGGTGTAATTATAACAGAATATATTCATGGATATTTTTGATGACTTGCTGAAATAAGATTTCAAGTTCAAATCTGAAACCATCATCTCAAGCATTTTTTGCAATGTTCAAGATAATCAGCTGGGCTTTATAGTTATGTAAAGTTGAAGAGATCTTTGAATTTAACGGAAGATGTTGTATATCATTCTTCAAAGTTGTTAACTGTCATAATTGATGAAGTGGGTAGCCTACAGTTTTCCCCAGTATTTATTTATGTATCACATTGTTCATTTATTTATGACATTCTTTTTCTCAACTACTCCGATCAGCTTAGGTATCTTTGCTTTGGAAGCTGGGCTAATTACTAGTTAGCTCCCAGGTGCAATTCAAGGTATTGGTGGTTCAGGATCTGAATATCTGTGGGACGATCCGCTCTCCATCCAATAAGTTATAGAAGGGAGGGTTCCCCTGGGGACCCCACTCTACATGAGTATTACTGTCAGGAACCATTAAGGCCAGATTCTGCCCCCAAGTTCTATGGAACCACCTTCATCTCAGAATCAAGTCAGTGGTTGAGGTTGAGAATGGCCATTATTATGTGGTGGGTTTTTTTCCCCATGAAATCTTTGGGGTATCCCTCCCCCACATCCTGTAGTAAATGAAGGTTACTTATTTCTCTATGATTCTTCCTTGGTGTGATATGATTGATACATATATTGTTATATATTGTGCTTATTATAATTTTGTTACTGGGTTGGAGTGTATGACCTTTAGTTTAAGATTGAAGTAGCATAGAATAGGAAGGAAGGAAGGAAGGAAGGAAGGAAGGAAGGAAGGAAGGAAGGAAGGAAGGAAGGAAGGAAGGGACTGTCAGCCTGGGAGGGAGAGAGACTGAATGGACCCAAATCCCTCAGGAGCTCTGTCACTGTGCAGGGAGCAAAACCTGGTAGGATATCAACAGAAACAAGGTCCAGTTCACAGCTATCAATGGGAAGGTGGGATATGTTCAATGCTGTTCTCTTGAAAATGGAACAAGAAGAGTATTCTCTTAACCACAATGGTTCCTTCTTCTCCCATGGTAGTAGTCATTGCCTCAAAGCTAAGATAAATAATTAAATGGGCATTTCATAACTTACCAAAAGTCTTTGAGTATTCATTTGAAATTGGTTGCTATGGTATGACTATGGTTATTGTTTATTAATAAGTGTAACAGTGCTTATGTATATAGCAATTATGGTTCACATAAATGATTTCAGTCATTTGTATCTCACTAATATTTATGCCGTGATTTAGTGGTTGAGGTGCTGGGCTCAGATGGGGACAACCAGGTTCAAATCCATCTTCACCCATGGAAACTTACAGGGTGATCTTGGACCAGTCATTCTCTCTCATGGGTCCACGACATCCCAGAACTTCAAGAATCACATCCTGTTCCAGAACATTTAGTTTCAGAAACCTACTGCACAACTCTGGAATGGCCAGTTCAGTCCAGTCCAGAAGAAAAGTTGAACATTTCATGTTCTCCAGAATGTTCTCACCTTTGCCCTGTTAAAGGGCTATCATTGTAGAGAAAAGTAAGGAGAATGCAGATTTATGAATAACAATAAATAAATACTTGGGGCTCTGATAGTGATTTATCTACTTAGCAAGTTTATTACAGAGGTAAGTTCCTGCAAAGTTTCTGTTTGTGTGTACACAGAGGTACATGTCTGTGAGAGAGAATCTGATTAATTTTCACTTCTTTTCAGCATAGTCAAAGGCAGAAGAGGGAGAAGAGGGAGATATTTGTTTTGCTGTTGTTGAATAATTTGCTAAACAAGTAACGTATATATATTTGACAGATGTTTCAAGGCAAGCAGGGTTGAGGGAAGAGAAAAAAGGATGGTGTGTGTTTGTGCAAGCATAGAGTATGTTTTGTGCTTCTTTAACAGTGGGATGGCTTTGTGTTTTTTCACCTGGAAGGTTGCATTGACATTTTTCTTGGTTTTTCTTGTGTTTGAGACAAATGATGGGGTGCTCCTGCTTAATCTGGGATGTTATGTGACATCTTCTAGATCACAAAAAGTCAGGCTTAATATGGGAAGATTGGCAGCATCCACCAGGAGACTATGTGGGTCAGAGACATTTGACAAAGAAATATGGAGACGTTCTTAAGACAACATTGCCACTGCCTATTTGCCTGGCAGATCAAGGGTGCAATTAATCCCATTTCTTACAAGATTATGTAATGTGCTTTAGTCATTGAAACACTAGAAACATTCACTATAGCTCTTATTCCTTTTTTACTTGTGAAGGCAAGGGAACAAAATCACATAACGTGTCCATTATGAGCTTCATACATAAATTCCAAAATTACAAATCAGGTGAGTTGAACTGAAGCCTGGTAAATTTACTTTTAGTATATTGTATTCCGTTTAAGTAGCAAATCACCCAATGGTGAACAAGTGTCAGGTTTATTCTTATCATTTTTAAATATAAGGTTGGCTTCAAAGTCATAGATGGATTTTTCCAAGGGCAGTAAGTTTTTCCTAATCCTTTCCTCTGCAGTTTCTTAAATAACTTAAAAATGAATCTGAGAGTTGGAGATCCTCCAGAATCATGTATCGCTATCCAATGTACAAGTGAACATCACACACACAAATGTTTGGCACCATGCCATGGAGGTAAAACTAATATACCACTCAAATGTTGTTGTTGTGAATAATGACATCCAGTATTCCCTAAGTATTTTTGAATGTTAGCCATTTAAAAAAAAAAATACTCCACTATTTTATTTGTGGTTATTCCTAATTCCATTCCATTCACTTAAAACATGTTTAAAAATTACACTGCTTTTTCAGAAAGTGCATTAGCAAAATGTTCATTGGCAAATGAAAGCTATGAACCCCATCAGCACATTACAGAAGTGCAAAAGACAGTGGTTAGCTTAAGAGGAGGAACTGGGGAAAGATCACTCAAGAATCTCACGAATATTAGAAGGCTCCGGACATAACTTTGCATTCTTATGTTTTATGCATCACAGAATCACATCTCAGGCCGAACACAGCATGCAGGGCAACGTATTTCCAGACTTCTATGGACCGCTTTGGTCAGTTTTCCTTTTATTCATCTGAACTACTTTTCCTTAAGAGATTGCCAACCCAAATGATTCAGCCTTCCCCTACATACTCGCATTTGCTACTTGCTCTGGAAAGAGGTGGCTTGAATATTCTTGTCTCTCTGAACTGATACCAATTGTTTGCTAAATCAGTCCCTGGCATTTTGCCAGTCCTCTTTTGCATAGACAGGGATGGTCTCCGCTCACTTGGGGCAGCTATGATGCTTTCCATCCTGAAAGCGAGGACTAAGCTATATGACAGATACTTTTGGCTTTGCATCCTGTGTGCATCCTGGATGTTTAATTACCAATTAATGGAAGCTTTTTGTATGATTAACTCTGTGAAATGGTTTGTGCTTAGAAGATGGCCCCAATTAGCTCTAACCCTCACTTTTCCCTCTCTGCCTCAGTGAATGAAATCAACTGGGCACTTGGATGTGGAACTGCAAGATTGCTTTTCTCCCCTTCTAGATATATTTTTAATTTTATGAGACTCAGAATGCATAATCATGTAGGGGAAAAAATGGGTGGCTGGGCAGTCATGCAATGGCTATAGTGGTTACCCATGAAACTTAGCTGATGTTCACAAATATTGCTTGGAACTTTAAGGGTTTTTTTAAGCAATCATGTTTGTTGGGTCAGGAATAAGCTCCAACTAATTCAGATTCCTGCTCTTATTTCTTTATTCCCTTCATGCAGAGGGAGTGATCTATCTCCCATTCTTGCTTTAAAAATAGACTATAATCTACATTAGTGAGATCTTTATATCACACTAAACCTTGCTTTTGTTTAACTGTGGTTTGTTGAACAAGCCACACAGACTGTTCATGCATATATAATAGAAACCTAGAGTTGGAAATGGCCCTTGAGACCATCCATTCCACCCTTGTTTGGTCCAGAAATCCCATTGAAATCATCCCAGACAGATGGCTGTTTTGTCCTCTACTTGAATGCATCCAATGAAGAGGAGCAAGGCTTCTCAACTTCTCTTAGTGTTAGGAAGATTTTGCTCACATGCAATTTGAATTTGCTTTCCCGTAACTTAGACCCTTTTTCCCATATCTTAGCTTTGAAATGAGGAAGGCTCAGTCCTGAGCTCCTTCTGTGTGACCTCTTTCCAGGTATATTTCCTTCAGTCACTTTTTCCCACGAATATAAAGTATATATCCATTCCCTTCAGTTTTTCTTCACAGGGCTTGGTTAGGAGTGCTCTGATCATTCTCTCAAGCATTTTCCAGGTTTTCTGAATTTTTCTTGGAGTGGGATGCCCAGAACTAGACTTAGATCTCAAGGTAGAGGTCTAAGTAGAGCAATATCAAATGAAAGTCAGAGCCACTCTAGAGAAGGCCCATTTACAAGTAACCACAGGATGACCGGTAGCGTTGTGTCATAAAACCAGATCACATTCATTCTCCCCTTATTCATGTATGACTTGCCATTAAGAATAAATTCACTGCCTCCTTATGCACATTTTCTCTTGCCAAATTTCAGTAGAGCTTTTCATTGAAAAAGAATTGCAATTGCTAAGCATGCAATGTTTTCCTGTTGCCTAAAAGTAGGCTTTTTTTGTGACAAATTTCCTTTACTTGGGAAAAGGATTATTGGAAATCCAATAAGCTGAAGGATTATTGGATCTGGTTCATATATTAGTTTGAGAAATGCAAAGTAAATTTGTTCGTATTAAAATGTGAGCCAAGCTGAATTCTCCCCCATCCCTAATGCTAATATTGTTCCATTTAATTTCTTCCTTTTAACAGAGTTTTATGTAATCTGCAGTTCTCACCTAAGGCAAAATAAGCAACTATGTACTGTTATTTCTAAGTGTTATCTTTAATTTTATTGGTAAAGTACAAAATAGAAATAGTACTGTTGGTACCATCACATTTTAACAGCTGCTACTATTCTGAACAAGATCTGTTCAAATTCTAATGTTCCATCTTCATCCTGAGAATATATCAATTTGAGGGTATATCCACAAGTAGTGGCTTGGTGTTAAAACATCATATCTGTAGGCTTCGGAAAATGGGTCACCCCCATGTACAGCAAAGATACTCGAGGACTAATCCATGCCACATCAACTTTCATCTGTGGAATTTAGGTAGAAAATCATTGTGGTTTTTGTGTTGCAGAAAGTTATTTGTCCTTCATCATCACTCCATAATGAATGAAATAGGACTATATAATAGTGCCCAGAGTAGCTTTGTTACGTCCAGTACCAGTTGGTAGGTTTGCTAGTAGTGGGTAGAAAGGGAGTGTTAGTAAAAGTGAAAAGGAGATGAAGGAAAGTTATTGTGGTTTATTTTTTTCCCCCCTTTCTGGAGAGGGCTATAAGAGACTCCAAGAGAAGGGAAACCTGGAAGGAGAAGGTGGATGAACAAGAAAGTGTTGTGACATATTAAATTACTTACTGTATTCTTGAACCAGCTTTGCTTGCAGGGGCCATTCCAATCTCGAAATGGACTGTCCCAAGTGACCTCAAAGCAACTGTTCCAAGGTCAGAATAGGATATTTTGGCTTCAAAACTCTTTGCTCACCTCTAGAAATAGGAATTTTCCCGCATCTCCTGCAAATACTGTATGTAGGCTGGGATTACCGCAGAGCAGAAGCTCACGTTCCTCCTGAGAAACAGCTAAAAGTTTAAGAATGCGAAGGATTGCATCCTACTATGTGAACGGCAACATTACGGTGATCTGTAACAATTCTGGCACTTGAGCGAATAGATTTTGCTTGATAAGGGGCAGATCTAATTAGAGAGCGTTCTGTTAGAATTACTGCTGGTGATGATAGATATGGTGACCCTGGATACAGAAGGAATGAAGAACCCAGATACGGGAGGAGATGTGAAAATAATATGGGAATAAACAAGCTTGTTGACCCCAGGGGAGGCAGTTGATTGATTTTGCCTCCCAGGGAGCTGCAGGGGAACTTCGTCTGCGATTCATTTGTCACATTTTTTTTGGTGAGGTTGAGAGGGTTAATGGGCAAAACGTATCTCTTAAACTTTGACTTAAGTAATTCGCTTTAACGTTTAAAGCCTGATTTTAAAAATTGAGCTGGCTGAGAGGATTCCTCTAGGGTTAAAAAAAAAAAAAAAAAAAGGATCATCTTTAAGAGTATGCTTCTGCTGAAGTCCTGTTACTACAAAGGACTTTTTAACCGCACCTGGCTTGCCTGCCTGCCTGCCTTCTGAACAAAACATCCATCTGCATGTTCCTCCATCACAGGACAGTCCCAGCCATGCAGCTGAATGGAAGCCGGATGGTCCTGGTATAAAGAAGAAAAGAAATGATGATGTTTCTCAAGACAACTGTGACAGCACTGTGACAGTTCTGGTTTCCTGATCTTAAGAAGGATGTTCTTGCACTAACAAAAGGTGCCAGGAAGAGTAAGCAAAGTGTCTGGAGGGCTGGAGCAGCTGTCTTATGAAGAAATACTTCAGCAATTGGGGTAAAGGAGGGCAAGAGGAACATAATAGAGGCATATAACATTATGCCTGGCACAGAGTATGTGGATAGTTCCTTTTAATCTCTCTTTCCCATAAAGTTGGGTCTTGAGATCATCTGTTGAAATCAAATGCATGGAGGTTCAGGGCTGACAGAATGAAATACTTATACACACCACGCAAAGTTAAACAGTGGGATTCACTGCCAGTAGGTATGGAAATAACAGCCAATTTAGAAGATTTTTAAAGAGGGACCACATGGGTTCAAGGAGGATCAAGCTAGCAATGGCTACTCATATTAACGGTTGTTTACCAGCTCTTGACTGAGAAGCAGAGTGCCTTAAATACTGGCAGGTGGGAAACCACAGCAGACAGCGGGGACATTGCTCTCCAGTCCTCAGGAATTTTGGGGACTTGCAGTCTTGGCTGAGTTCTTTGGATATTTGAAGTGCCCCATTGTTATTGTGTCTTTCTTCCCTAATCTGGTCTAAGAGGTCATTATCCAGGTGGTCTGCCTGTCTTGGCATCTACTCCAGAATGATGTCTTTGTTGTTTCCACTCCCATATATTCTTACCCAGATGCTCTTGGTTGGAAGCTCGTGCTCAAATTCCTGGACATCAATGCATGGGTGCACTTCTGTCATATATAATGCTCTTCCTCCTCCCCTCTTCTCTGGCCTGTTAATTCTGAATAAGTTACACCTTTCAGTCTTCTGCATCCCACTCATGAGGTTCATCTCATCCACCTTCAGTAAATGGCTACTAAATCGTATTTGCCTTCCTGAGATAAGCTTCTGGGCCCAGACAATGTTGGTCAGGTGCTTCTATCTGATGAAACCTTATATCATTTCAGATCGTTGGTTCATTATGTTTCCCAGTATGTTTGATGCTAATTGAAAGTGTCTCTCATAAGTTCCACACAGGAGTTTTCCAGCACTTTATGGAGTTTTGGGGAATTGAAGCAAAGCAGTAGCTTCCTCAGTGCAAAGCAACTGCTTGCCCACTGATTCTTCCTCCTCTTTATGCCTCCTCTTGGCAGCCTCCTCTTCTGTTCCTTCCCAATTTTAATTCTTCCCTCTGTGAACTTCTTGGATTTTCATTCTTTCCTTAACTGACTTAACAAATGATGTTTCTCCTTCCTTTCAACAATCAATGCCTCTTTCCATTCTATTCCCATCCTTACCATGCATTCAATCTTTGGTGCTCTTGACAACAGCCATTTGGACTGGAAATGATGGAGTTAAAATTGAACAGAAGGCAATACTTTCCTACTGGAGATATTAGGGTAATACAAGCTTCCCTACCACATAAAGGATGCAATGGCAAGAGAAATCTTGGTCTTACCCAACAATGGAGAAGCAGCTTGGCTGACTGAAACCATGAATGGAGAAGTTACATGCTACCTAATTTTGTTTAACTGTAGCTTGCTTGAGATATTTTCCCAGTTGCCTTGGAGACAGTTTAAACCAAAAGGCTGTAAAATAGACTTTAATAGACAAAACAATATTAAGTGTGGATCTGACAACCAGAGATTGAATGGGATGCATTTGGCAGGTAGCATGAACTGAAATGTGAATAATATGCAATGATTTGGGGTGGCGGGAGGGAGAAATGATTCCTCTGTGGAGTCTGAATAAAAGTTTATAATACTTGGAGTGAATTATCTTGCCATAAGAAATGACATACTGGGAAGCTGAAGTGATTTTTAAAGCTCTTAAGGTATGTATATTTTGTTGCCTTAACCATCATATTAAATATTAAAATCAGATATCATTATTTGTCCCAGCAGCATGTACAGAAACCCATTCTCTTCTTTGAAAACAAACTAAATAAGGAAACTATAACCTGTACGAGACCAAAAAAAAAAAAAATCATTTTAAAGGAATAGTATTTTCTCTCTGTGTGCTTTAGGGATATAACACTTCTCTCCACTGTATCCTTTGTTATCACTTCCTTGTGTAACTCCATTATAACATCTATCTTCCAGGAGTGAAATCTGTCAAAGATGAGCGTTCAAAAGCAGCATGGGAAGAAAACATCCACAGATTCCATTGAAAAACATGGTGTTTCTTGTAGCTCATCAGAGGATTGTCAAACTGTTTGTAGCACTTTGACAATATCAAGAAAGAAGTATTTAATCAGCAATGGGTTGATGAAACACTAGGATTTCAGAAAGCTTTGGTGCTTTGTTATATTCATTCTTGAATCCAGGTTGGGCTTGACAATAGTGGAAATACATGACAGAACAACTTACAGTATATTGTCTAACAGTCAGCTATTGTCTAAATAGGTAGATCATTCCAAGGGTGTCTCTCTGTCTCTCTCTCACACACACACACACAAACCGTTCTAGCATTTCTGCCATCCTGAGGTCCTCTGACATGGCTGCAGTGAGACCAACATATTGGAAGCAGGATTTGCCAATCTGTGTTGGCACTGACAACAATTTATTTGAAATATCCATGTGATTTGACCACATCTATGTTGGATTTTCCAGTGGCTGCATTCAAACAACACAGCCTGCTCACTGAATTGCCCAATTCTCCCTGATGGCACATGCATTTAACCACAACATAACTAAACCGCCTAGATTCACAGAACACACACTCACACACAACAAAGTCCACGGACCAGACCAAACATCTTTGACACATCTCACTGCTAGATTTCTAACTGACTGAAGTGTGTTGTCTGAACACAACCAGTATGCTAAATGTGCAGTCTTACCAGATATGCTTAGGAACATAATTCACCCTCAAGATTTGTTAATAACATCTATCAATTAAGGGATCTTGAAACAATGGCATGAACAGATCTTAATTTAATTAATTAAACTCTGTTGCCATGTCTACGACAATCTCTCTGAATAAGGAGTTTGCCTTGGCAAACACAGTACACAGAATCAACATATTCAAGCAATACCTTTGTGGAGTTGCAAAAATGCAACAAATTTTAATGACTTTTTGTGGGGAAAATTAGCAATTCAGCTCCAACTACAGAATGAAAAATGCAAGTTAAATGAAGCAGGCAAGTAAGTCTCACCAGTATAAAATGAAAAGAGTAAAAAGAGAACCTTAAAACTGAGACTTGGAGTAATTGCTATAGCTGGTACGTTTGAGTGACATTTGATGTCCCAGGTATTTTGTTACTTCTACTTGTTTGGGATCAGTGGTGATGAGAAGCAGGGTTTCTTTAGGAAACATTTTGTTTAAAGCAAACTGGGGCATCAGAGGACTTTTGTGTTGGGATAAAGATGGGAACGAAGATATTTCCAAATATTTTGGAATAGAAAGAAAATGAACTAGTTTAAAAAATATCAGGTTCCAGCTTAACCAAGGGTGAATCCCTTTGTAAAACAGCCGCATAGCTAGTCTAAGCATGCCTTATGTTGTGTGACTTGACATATTGTTTGTAGACACTGTGCAAAAAGAAAGGGCTAGCACCTTCTGATGCCTTGATTCCAGGTCACAACGCATAAAAGTTAGTGAATAATAGTATGGCATTAAAGAGACAATGGCCGGCTATTTGAAGAGTAGTTCTCCATGCAGCAACAATTTGTTTCACATCTCATATATGTGTCAGTGTTTAGCATTTGCTCATTTCTGTATGATGCTATTTGCCATCTCATTGATTTTGTGATAGGATATACAATGACATTTCATACTTGGCAGCCTTTACCTGCAGGCAGCTTTTGAGATATTTGTCATCTACTCCAATGGGCAAGAGGGCTTTGGGGCATGACTCCCTCAAGTCAGACTTAACTCCTTGATGTTGCTAAAGGAGAGGTTCATTGTTGCCTTCTTCAGAGATTTTTTTCCCCCAACTTTACAGTCTAGAAAGTCCTGAAATTTCCTAACAGCCTGTAGCCAAAATGCCACTTCCACAGAATGTGCTTAAGAGAGGAAGGTGAGACAGAAAACATTATTAGTGCACTATCCAGCTTAGGGCATCTGATGGGGTAAGTAACATTACACATATCACGAAATCATTTGCAACTAACTCATATTAGATCACTCATGACATTTGTGGGATGACATCATGGCGTTTATGGCTTCATCATGTCTTTCAACAGCCACCTCTGCTTATTCCACTCATATATTATTCTTTCTAATAAAAAAGGCAGGTACTGTGGTGGGAACTCAGCTTACCTATCTATTGTCAAAACAGCACAGTGTGGTCCATGGCTAGATTCCGTCTAGGTTTTAAAGCCAACAGTTTTCGCTATTCCATTATCCTGTTCTTCACATTTCTCCTTTTGGATTGCAGTGTACTGATTCTGCGACTTCCATGGTGGCTGGTTCTAGATTATAAGAACAAAGCTGTTGTTGTCTATACTTCCAATTCAGGCTTAGGTCTGAGCATTCTCACATGACTAGGGTGAGAAACTGAGACAATATATCTACTACACTATGCTTAAGAGATGTAGTCAATAACATGCTTAAAGGATAACGAATGAGGGTGAATTTTGGCTTGAATTTCAGCTCTAGCTTTGGTGGCTAGAGAAACATCTTCTCTAAGTATAAGTAGGACATTTTACCTTCAAGAAAACTTAACTGTAGTTCTTTTTCATACATCTTTGACTGGACTCTAGGGTACTTCTTTACGCAGAGGCTTGCTCTAAGAAATTCTAGTGCTTCCCAGTTTACGAATAATCATTCTTGATGTCAAGAATGAACAGACCATTGTAGTATGAACTAGTTAACAGAATAAACAAAGGAAACAGTTTGGGGGCAGGACATAATTTCTGGGCTACCTTAGAAGGGAAAGGTAGACCTTGCCCTGCGTCCTAAGTATGGTTGGATATCTGAAATGAGAGGGTGGATGGATCCTGTTCATTCAAGGCAATAAAGTGAATCACCTGAAATATAATGCCAGCAGTTGTTTCAGTATACCCCATGTTTGTACTACGTAGACCATTGGTAACTGAAAAAAAGCAAGGGAAATGTATATACACATGTTTATAAGATGGAGTGAGAAGAAAAAGCATTAATTGAACATTTTGTTTCACCACGATTTCTCCAAATCTTAACAAAGACCCTCATAGTTGTTTAAAGGAAAAGAGGATTCCAATCTTAATTTAATGAATAGATTTAAGTCAGTAAATAATACTGCTGTCATTTTAAAGAATGTTATCCAAGAGGTCAAGTGAAGAATGTTTTTAGAATGGAGGCAAATTTGTTCTTTACCTTCATTAGATCTTCATGGTATCTTCCATTATTAATGTAGATGAGTATGGACTAGTAACTTTCATAAATTTCCTTTAAAGACTGGACTTAGGCATTTGATTTCTTTGGAGTAGAGAATTTCAAAGGAGTGAAAAGTTCAACTTATTGCCTCTCCCTGCAGTTAGCATCTGTAAACAATCCACAGTGACAACAAAATGATGACCTGAATGTGGTGACATCATCATAGAAATGCTTCGATTATGTACTTGTGCTCCTATTTCTTCCTGCAAATCTCAAAGTGGTTGGTACTTTTCCTTACCTGGTAGCTTTTCAGAGGAAAGGGCAGGGTTCTCTGCAGAAAGGTACAATCCAAAGGAATTGCTATCTCATTTCTGCAGACTCAGCTCTGCATCTCTTTTAGGGTCAGGCATGTTGTATAGAAAAAAATTGGGATGCGTGCATGAATAGTTTCAGAGATAGAAAGGGAAGCCATGGCATTAAAGGAGCATTGTGGATTCAATGTTTTGAAATAGAAGTGATCACATTAAGAGAATATTTTACCTCCCCGCCCAACACAGGATCCATTGACACTTTGATTGGCAGAGATGAGACTAAACTGGATTCTGGATGGATTCACAGATTGTGTTAATGCACAATTTGTTTGTGTTCAAATACATCATGCTGAATCATAAACCATGCTTTATGGATTGCTGTGGCTGGATTCACACATTTCATTGTGCTAAAACATACCATGTTGTGGCTTGGCATAAATCCAGGCTGTCTATCTTTTTAGTAGCAATGATGGTTGACTGTTTAGTCAATGATGCTGATGGTCGGGTAATCACTTCCTATACTCCATCAATTCTCAACGAACCATTTGCTTCTCAGAAGGAAGGCTTCCTTTCCTGCAAGTTAAAATATATCTGTTTATACTTGGCAGTTCTATAGCGCCCATGTTTGCCCTGATGATTGAAGCATCATGATCTCCAGCAGTCTTTTCACAGCTGTGGCAGTAGGATTCATAGTTCACTGCAACCCTTTCATTTCATAAAAGAAGTTAATTAAGGATCTTGAATGGGTTGCCGTTTCATTATCGGCATGCTTAGTTCTCGTTCCACTCCTGAAGGACACTTCCATTTTTTATCAACTAATCTGAGACTGCGTTCTCATCTGCATTGCAAACGTTTCTGTCATTTCTGAAGACAAATTTTCCCAGAGTTATTTGTCTGCCATTCAACAATTATTAATCACAATAGAAGAGAATGTCTGTAGCTCAGGGTTGAACAGGGGAGTCCTTGGTGCTCTCTGAGCTTGGTTGCTTGCTTGCAGACATTTCATTACCCAACTAGGTAACATCATCAGTGCCCTTGTTAATCTTTTTTTCTCTTAAGCAATTAGCTGGTGACTTTTTAAAAAACCAAGCTGTTCATGCCCAAATACCTGCGCATGTACAGACACATTTGAACAGATTAGTTCTTTAAAAACAATTTTGCTGCTTTGTACGGTGCTTTGACCTGATGAGTATAATTTGGCTTAATTTGTTATGATTCCTGTCAGCCTCTAAAAGTCCCTTCTTCCCTTTCTCTCGTCATCCGTCTCCTTTTCTTCTCATTGAATGGAATAGGTGGATGAACTATCATGCCAAATTTTTATGGTTTCCTTCATGTGGCTCAATTCTTTCCCGAAGCAAATGCCAGAGGTAGCAATGGGTTGAAGCAATGTTTCCAACTTACTGGGGTAAACTGCATTGCCCGATAAATCTCCCTGTTTCTCTGAATGCCCTGGTGCAACTGGCATTTGGCTGCACCCCTTCCTCTCCCATGATTTTAGCCCTTTCACCTCCCCTTTAACCCATTGGGCAAAGTCATATGAAAAAGTTTGTCCTGATGACAAAAAGGTGCTTTATTCCATGCACCTTTTCTCATTAATCAGCAAATTGAGCAGACCTTTTTTTTTGGAGTATTTAGGGCTGCTACAAGTACAAGAACAAGAAGCTCTACTGTGCATACAATTATACTGATGGAATCCAACCTATTATCAGTTTAAAAAAACTTCAACTCCAGATTCTTTGTGTGCTCTGTTATAAAGTATTCAAAACCGACTGGGTTGAATATATTACAACCAAGTACATTTTAGAGGTCCTCTCTTCTCCTTCTTGCATTGGTGGATTTCTTCCTCTTCTTGACAAAAAGAAGGGAAAGCCTCCTTCAAGGCAAGTTTGCCTCCTTGGTAACTTCATGAACATATCCATGTTTGCTTGGCAACATTATGGAAGTGGTTTGAAATTGCCTCCTTTGAGGGCGTCTTTTGGACCTCCCAGTTTAGCCAACAGCTCTGGAATTTCCAGATGGGATTCCATCCCAATGCCAACTTGACTTCCAGATCTGGACAATAATACCACCTGCTTAATCCTTCTTAGGAAGTTCTTGGGATACGGTGGATTAATTTGGGCATGACTGTCCTTGCTTCTAGATATATCTCTTTATTCTTCAGTCATTTGGTTATCCCTTCCCCTCCTCCCTTCCCATTTTCTCCCTCTTGCATAAGAAGTCAGAAATAAGATTTTTAATGTAATGTAGATTTTTAGTGTTCCATTCGGTTGGACAGAATCTTTTTCTAAAGCTTTGCTTAAAGGAACTAAACATATTATAGCTCTACTGGAAAAAAATGAAATTTATTTCAAGCCAATTTAAAGAGTTTGTATCCTGTGTCTGTAAAAACGATCCCAGGTGCCCGTGGGATATGTTCAAGAAAGCAAAATGGCGGCCACAACAGTGCAATCAAACACTACCTGCTTTTCACGGGCGTCACGACACACATAAAAAAGAGGTGGAACTATAATCACAACATTGTGGCCTCTGACTTGACTTTTTTGATCACACCCCGTGGACACCCCTGGGCCATCCCAAAGCAATTCCCAGCCTTAAAATATATTCCCTTTTCCCTTTCCTTCCTTTTAGATAAAAATAACGTCTCTTTTGAGTTGAACTGGTGGTTTCATAGCCATGCCCATGTTGTTTTCTTCACAACAATATGGATGTGGTTTGCCATTATCTTATTTTGAGATGAGGATGATGATGAGGATGATGAGGATGATGATGATGATGAGGAGGAGGAGGAGGAGGAGGAGGAGGAGGAGGATTTTCCCATCTAATCCTCATGCCCTTAGTAAGCTCCAGTTATTAACCTGTCCTAACCTCCTTAGTTTTTTTTTTTTTTTTTTTAAGAATGCTAAGAATCAGCCAGATGCAGCCACCTTGCTAGGCGTAACATCTCCTTTGAGTTGAACCCAAATTCTGGTAAGTTCATGGACAAGTCTGTGTGGGTTTCTTGTCAAGAAGACCGAAGTGGGTTGCCATTGCTTCTCTGGAGATGCTTTCTGACTTTGCAGTCTACAGCCCTGGGATTTTCTTTTGTTCTTCAATCTAAGTAGCAACATCCCCCCCTGTTTACCTTTCTGAGCTCAACCAAGGTCTGCAAGATGCTGATGGAGGATTTAAATTGGGATGAGGTGGGAGGATGGAGAGGAAGACAGAGGACAAGGTGGTCGTGCAGATGCAGGTAACATGTGAGATAAAGACAAAGTGCTTTAACACTTAACAATTGGAATATACAAAAAACCCATCATGTCTATTCAGACCTTTTGAGTTAGCCTGAATGATCCCATCACCCCAATTTAAACCCTACACCAGTTTAGCCAATCCATGCATCTGATGAACTGTAGTTCATGAAAGTTTCTGCCTTTTAATAAAATATGTTAGTTGGAAAAGGTGCTACCAGACTCCTTCAGATTTTTGGCTACCAGATATTAACATGGCTCTCTTCCTACAATATCTGGGGCCTTGTGATGGACTGGAATGGAGGAAGGGGGGTGAAAACGGTGCTCTCGTCTGATTGATGTCAGGCCTAGCCCAAGGAACTCCTGGAGACCGTGTAGGTTCAATCAGCAAGGTTTATTTGCCAGCACCTGTTTACAGAAATCTTCTCAGACTGACCAGCAGTTCCCAGGCACAACTCTCTACTATCTTCTGGAATGTTTAGGGATGCGCCAGCTTTCTCCGCTTATCTCCAGAGCGTTGCTCTGGAGACAAGAGCACCGTCTTCACCCTCCTTCCTCCATTCCAGTCCATCACAGGCCTCAAGTGTATGAAAGGACCTGTCTCCTGGCTGTATTAGCACTGTTGCTTGTGATGTTTTCCTCGGCTGCTTTGCATTTTAATTTTTGTATTTATGGCGCAATTGTTTTTACGTGATATTGTTCACCACCCAGAGCCACTCGTTGAGATGGGCAGCTCTACAAAATGGTTAAACAAACAAATAAATAAATAAATGGTCTACTTTGGAATATTTGTATATTGAGTAATGATTCCAGTGAAGAAGCATTAAACACAGGTAAAGTTTCCATACTAGCAGTCTTTATTTTCATGGTACAAACCTGCACGGTTACCTCACAGTTTAAGAGGGGTGGTGAAGCATACCTAATTTCACAGATTGTGCCCCCAAGCCCTTAACATCCTTGTGTCTAACAAACATAATTTATGTAGAATTGATTTAGCTTGACCTGTTTTGAGATGCAAATGTGTTTGTACCTAATTTTCTGAGTTGTCTGCATTGTGCCGTGTGGCGGAAGATGTAAACATTCAGTACCGAGAATGAAAAATGAAATCTTGCCTGAAATAAAAGAATGAAAAAGCTACAAAATAGTACCCTGTTTTTAAATACAGTGTTCCTACCAGATAGTAAATAAAAAGAAAAAGGGGTTAAACTAGCAAGTCTGGATTGCACCGATGAAAATGATCCTGAAATTGCTGAACACAAAAGTTGTTACAGAAAAGTGCTGTAAACATTATACTTACCTTTAACTTTGGTTGTGTTCTGGATGTCAGTTGCTGCTGGTAATTGGCTGGAAAATATAGGAAGTCTTCATGTTCTGGCAACGTCTCTAACTCTCCATCACTTTATGGGAAGCTTGTCAATGTGGTCATGACCACCTTCCCTATTCCAATAAGATCCTGATTCTAACTATTGTTGGTTGGGGAAAGAGAATGTCATTAATGTTCACATCTTGTTCTTCTTCATCTGGCCACGGTCCAAATTAAGAAGCTCTATTTGATTAAATCTGGTGGCTGTAATTGTAGCAGAGGAGGATGAGATAAATGAGACGGAATAGGTCCTATAATACCCTCTGGCCTTCAGTTGACCATATCCCCAGTTTAGGAGCATGTGGGGTGGGGGGAGATAAAAAAAGTCAAGATGGTGGCTGCAAAAAGAAAATCAGTACAAAATGTTTTATCGGTGATATACAACTCGATTGATAATGTCCAAGATAGATATCTCATACAGTAATAAATGATGGAAATGCCACAGAACAGCAGGAACATTTTACCACTTGTGGTAGACACACAAAAAATCTCATAAGTATTGGAAAGATATACATAGTACAATGCAGAAAGTTTTGGAATTTAACTTTGAAATGAATTTTTCTTACTTGGTATAATCCCAGAACAAATCAACAAGAAGCATCACCATTTAATGAGATACCTGCTCATGGCAGTGAGAATAAATTTTGCCCAACACTGGAAGAAAGATACAGTTCTGGCAACATCTGGTTGGGAGCGTAAACTTGAGGAATACGCAGCGATAGCAAAATTAACAGTATAAATTCACAACAGAAGTTTAACCAAATTTAAGCAAGAATGGTTCACGCAGCATGGCAAATGTAAACACTCTGGCTTCTAAGGAGGCCTAAATGTTTATAAATATTGTAAATTAGCAGAAGCACAAAGAAGGGGAGTTAGAAGCCAAATAGCTCGCTCCTTCCTTCCTTCCTTCCTTCCTTCCTTCCTTCCTTCCTCCCTCCCTCCCTCCTTTTTTTTTTTCTTTTTAGTCATTATCAAATTAGCTTTGCCTATCTCCCCCCCCCAAAAATGCACAAATAATAAATAACAATACAGTGGAGACCTTAATACTAAGTAATCATCTTAAGACAGAAACCCTTATTGTATAACAAATATTTTTAATGTAATTTGCAATGGTTTCTTAATGTTATATTCAGCTCTGAATGAAAAAGCTAAACAATCTTATGCCTATTAACACTGACGTTTTAAATCAGAGCGAATACTGATATAATATCTTCTCTTTTTTCTATCTTTAATGGTCTAAGTTATCTAAACATTAGACTGTTAATAATATTTCGTTAATACTGTACAAATACCACTGCGTTGAAATAATATAATGTATTATGTATGTTTTACAACAATATAATAATAATTTTTTAAAAGTCAGCTGCAACTGCATGATCTAATGCCCATCGCCATCCAATGCAGACTTGACTTAAAAGGGGCAGAGTTTTAATCGCATGGTCGCGGCTTCCATCTTGACTTTTTGGATCCCCCCTATGGATGCCTCTGACTCATTGGCATTTGTACCATCTGATATCCCACTTTGTTATTGCCACTCCCAAGTAAACCAATGGGTTTTGATAGGACTGTTTGCTATATCAGTTCCAACTCCTAGAAGCCTCTAGACTTCATCAGATTCCACAAGCATCCAGCATGGATTGTCTGAATAGTTTGATTTTCATTTGTTTCCCCTAAAAATTAGTTGATGATGATGATGATGATGATGATGATGATGATGGACTATTTATTTATTATACACCATTACCAAGGTGCAGCACAAAACAGAAAACACAGTAATTACAACTCAATCCAATAAAATGAGCTCAGAACATAATATCAGTCCAGTCAACCATATTATCATTAAAATAACCAATGCAACAAGGATACATTTAAAACAGTGCTCTGAGATTGGACTGAGTGTATCCATCATTATTTAAAACAGGTGCTAACCCAGGACTGTCACATAGGCCCTACACTAACCTGCCAATCAAATAAAAGGATCTTGAAACCCATTTTAAAGCCATGAAAGTTCCACAGAGGGAGAGGAGGAAGGGAGAGGATGCTGGAGTCATGGGGCTGAGGAACTAAGAGAAGGCCCTGCTCAGAGGAACATAAAGAAGAAATAGGATTCTAGGGAGAAATAAGGGCAGACAGGTTCTGGGGAGTATGTGACTTGAAGGCTCTAAATGCAAACATCAGAAGCTTAAAGTGGGGTCTGGTTCGAAAAGCTTCTGCAAGCTTTTTGACATCCCTTGGCACCGATATCAGCTTCCTGGTGCAGGTGCTTCTGGTTAGGATTCAAGAAGCCACACTTGCCAAGTTCTAAACGTTGAATGATACTCATTCAGGAGACCACCCAAAGTTTCCCAAATTCCTTTGGGTCAAAGTGGCAGCTGTCTTCTCCAAAGGACAAGCTATTGAAGGGCATAGGCTTGACTCTGGAGTTGGCAAAGTGTAGGTATGACAACACCCTTCTGTAATTAGGTAACTGAAGGCCATGCTGGTAGGAGAATAGGGGAGCTGAGGGCCAATCATCTAGAGAACTCCAGGCTAAGGAAAAGTCAGTTTAAAGATAACATTCTGGCCTTATCTGTTTTGAAGAGTGATTTATTCAAGACTTGTCCTTTTCTAGAATATCCCTGAAAAATCAGGGATTTTTCTAACCAGAAAGTGGATAGTATACTAAACATTAAAAGCAATAGTATCCACAACATTTTGAGTAGCTGAAGACATTGCAGGAAGACAGCTGTGTTAGTCTATTGTGACAAAAAATCAGAAGGGGCTGGTAGCACCTTTTCCAACTAACAGATTTTATTAAAAAGCATAAATGTTTGTGATTTTGAGTAGCTGTTATGCTGTTACTATATTGCTCCTCCTCCCCACCCCCTTCATTTTGAAGGGCTTATTTGGGAGACGCTATTTTTGCAATTCTTGTTCACCAGTTCAGCATCAACCTGCCAATCAAATGGAATCAGAACTTAACAGGCAAGAATGATCATCCTAGTTCCTATCCTTCCGTACCCGGACATAATGCAAAGATTAAAAACCTGTAGAAATGATTTCATCTCTGCTCACAGTTTTGTTCTTTGTCCATTCATTTTCTCTACATTATTGTGGGAAAGGCTGCCTCTTCTGTAGGAGAAGAGATATGGACCTGCTTGTTGCTCAGGTAAGACGTGGGGCCCTTGCCTATGCTAGTGAATATCTACATGAAAACGTGCCTGTTCTGCTGAATGTTCAGGAACTAATGGGGGGGGGGGGGCGTGGACTGCCAGTTCAACAGTTGCCTTTTGCTCCTGTTTTTACTGTTTGTATCATTTCTATGCCGTGAACTGTCACAAGTCCCACAGAAATGTCAGTATATCAGACTGGGCAATAAATTAATAAAGAGACCTTCACTTTCTGCCTGTGAACTGATCTTTCTCACAACACGGTGGTATAGCGGACCAACATAACTCCATGTGGTCAAGGTTTAATTTGCTACAGTATTTAAAATTGGAGGATATAAAAGTGGGCACGTTTGTATTCTTAGTTTTGTCCCTTTCCTTTCTCTTCCTTTTTTCCTCCATGTAAAAACAAAACAAAAAAACAAATAATAACAAAAATACTTGGATAACAATCCTTGCTTAGAACGTCCTACAGAGACAGAGACACATCTGTTTCCTTGGCTTTCTATATGTGGTCAATATCAGGGTTAGGCAACCCATTCTCCCTCAGCTGCATGCAACTTATGGGGCCTCATTCGCAGCCCCCAAGAACCTCAGGTTCAGAAGGTCAAATTTTCAGCCACTGACCACTTAAAAGCTGCATACTCTTGGTCAATATCCATGTGCAAGGGTTGTCAGATGTGCCTTTAAAACCCAGTATTGCATTTCAATAGCTTTTATAGCAAACTCTTCTGTTTTGTTCCTTACATGGCATTATGTCTAGTCTAGAGTGTTGTTTTGAGCAATTCAAAAGTAGGAACGCTGCAAGTGTGAGGTGTAATCATAATTTTCAGAAACTTGGCAAGGACCAAGTTTTTGTTGAAAGGCAGTGGCTCTGAAATGAGTCATTGGCACAGCTTGTAGGGAATAATTTCTGCAGGCTGAGTACATCTGGAGAGCTAGGACAGGAAAGTTAGTGATTGCACCTTTTATTTTTCCATTGTCTTGTTACATTTTCTACAAGCTTTTTTATTATGCTACATGCATTCTTGATAGATGGATGTGACTGTGGTGTGAAGACATATTGCAAGGAACCCTGTGGTGCAGATGTGGACAGAATGTTTCTCTGTCTGCTTTTATGTCTGTTTTTAATACTGTCATGATTATTCAGGAAAGCACACTTGGTTGCAATGGCGGATTCAGATATCACATTTTGGGTTATATGATTTAAGTCAGTGTTGTCCAAACTTGGCCACTTTAAGATGAGTGGACTTCAACTCCCAGAATTCCCCAGCCAGCCGTGCTGGCTGGGGAATTCTGGGAGTTGAAATCCACTCATCTTAAAGTGGCCAAGTTTGGACAACACTGATTTAAGTGAAAAATGAATATTTCTCCCTTATGTTTTCAACCTGTCTCTCCCTTCTGAGTTGGAGCTTGGAGCTGTGTTTCTGATCTTTTTAAACCCTACTTTCCTATTAATTGCTTCAAATAGTGCACTCATGTGGTTGGTTTTTTAGAGGATTGGTATGATGTGTGAATGGGGTCATTAGTTTGTATCGGGGCAATAAACCACAGTTTGTTGTAATGCTATGTGGGAATGTCCTTGGGAAACTGGGCCCAGAGATACAACAGTTAAGAGACAGCATAGCCCACAACTGGATACTGGATGGGGCAAGAGGTTCAGAAGGGACCCTCCCTAGTTTCTCAGGCTGTAAAGGAGACAGGAAGAGAACTGTACTTTCAGAATTGCAAGATTGACGTCAGCCTTACCAGATAGACCAGACAGGAAACACAACCAGATGAGCTAATTCTACTTTATTGTAAAGCTACAGTACATTAACAGAATCTTGCAAATTTGAAAATATAATTCTCCTCCCGTCTCCTTTACACCCCAAGAACTCCAACTGTGGTTCTTAAAATATAGTAGGGCTACAAGGAAAAGGGACATTGGGCCACCAAAGCTGGAACCAGGTATGCTGGCCTATCCTTTTGTCTTCTCTGTGAGGGCCTGTTCACATCCATGGTAATAAAAAATCCATGGCAATCCCCTCATCATTGGATATCCTGTTCTACAAGAATCCAGGATCATCAACAGCTTCCTAGCAAATGCAAATGAGGTCGAGGAGACATTTCTTTCGGAGGTGAATGTTCAACACAGCAAAGTCTGAACTGGGGAAATGTGGTGATTATATTTGGGACAGGATCAACATTCAAGACCCTTTTTCTTCATCATCACTTTAGCCTTCACACAGAGTTAGGAAAGCATGGAGATTCCATTGAGGCACTGATTGTTGTTCTCTACAAGATCTTTGTAACTGCTGTTCTCCAAGGTTTGTTCAGAAGGCTACATAGCTTGTTTCAACCGACAGTTGGAAACCCACATGCTGTTTGCTTTGCATCCCATCTTAAAAGCCTTGGATTTAATTTGTAGCATTTGGGCAGGGTATCATAACTTTTGCTCTCTTGAAACCTTGTCTATCCCAGAATGTTTCTGATGTACAGTATTCCTTCATTTCCTCTGGTCATTGATACAAGAAGTCCGTTTCTTTCCATTGCCATCCCAAAGGCAATTCCCAAGAGGTGGGCTGCTTCAGCGATAGCAATATTCAGTGGTAGTGATAGTATGTGATACTTCACATACTCATTGAAAGCTTTGCAGAAAGTCATATGTGGCTGGCATGAGGAATTCCTCCCAATCCATTTTATAACCCCCTGATAAGCTAATTTATCACCTTCATCTTTACTTATGGCAAAGGTGCTCTAGATAAGAACTAGGAGTATATGTTTTAGTTCCTTATGTGTTCCCCTGGGTTTGTACCCAGTGCAAAAGTCTGCACGTTTTGCAGAAATACTGGAGCAAGACTGGTTCTAGCATTTCATAATTGATTCACTATTTTATTACACTACTAATACAAAATCATATCTGTCTGTCTGTCTGTCTATCTAGAGATCAGGCCCTGTGAAATCTCTTGGGCTTACATTCGAGTAGATCCATACAAAACTGCCTTGCATACCTTTGAACTGCTTCGTTGTTAATGTCACATTGGTCCAGATACTTTGTGCAATTTACTCAGTCAGCAATCCTATATATTCGTGAGGAAGAACCTATGCCGTTGACTCAGTAGAGTGTAATTCTGCAAAGTCAAGAATGGGACTAAGCTGTTAGATACTTGCATATGAAGCAAAAGGGGGAAATGTATTATTATTGTTGTTGTTGTTGTTGTAAGTGCCTTTGAGTCAATGTACATCAACAAGTCCATACTGATCTAATTTAATTTAATTTTTAGATTTGGTATGGCCACCCACTCCAGAAGACTCTAGGTGGCTTGCAAAATCCCCAAAATAGTAAAACAATTAAAACCCACATAAACAGGCATCCCGAACTAAAACTACTAGAAGAAAAAAATATGACAGGGGCCCCACCAATAGATAACAGCCACATGAGCCACAGGCCTGGGAACATTTTCTTGGCAACATGCTCAGAAATGGTTTGCCCTGGCCTGCTTCTTCCTATGGCTGAGAGAGCGGGACTAGTCCAAGGTCACCCAGCTGGCTTGTGCCTAAGGCAGGAGTAGACCTCATGGTTTCCCTGGTCCTTGTCTAGCACCTTAGCCACTTCAACCACTAGACCAAAGAGGCTCTCTGTTAATACATACTTTAAAAAAAAAAAAGCAATTAATGGTAAGGAGCATATTTGTACTTGTTCAACATTTTCAGGATGTGAGCCATTAGAGTATCTGATATATGATGGTAAAATATAGTCTCATCTTACTGTTGTCAAGTCTTGAAAATCAATAATTTCTTCCTGATAGCTAAGATTATGCTTTGATAAATGCTAATTATGAATTCAACATCATGAGTCTGCATTGGATTTAAAGAGACCCTAAAGGTAAATCCCAGTCCAACCATCTGCATGTAGGAATCAACAGAGGAGAAGAGAAAGAAGGGAAAAAGAAATTGGGAAAATGGGCTAAAACGTCGTCTGCTGCATCACCTTGAATTTGTTGACAGGGCTAATTCTATCTGTCTATCTATCTATCTATCTATCTATCTATCTATCTATCTATCTATCTATCTATCTATCTATCTATCTATCTATCTATCATATTTATATAGCCATCCAAGGTGAGACTGGGCGGCGTACAACAATTAAAAAAAAAATACATAAAACCTATTACACATAAAAAACTATAAAAACACACAAAATAGGAGGGGATAAAATTAATAATGGAGCCATTATTAATGGGGGAGAAGGTTCCACAAGGCGGGTGCCACAGCAGAGAAGTCCTGTCTCCTGGGACCCGCCAAATGTAATTCTCTAGCAGATGGGATCTGCAGCATGCCTCTCTGCCAGATCTGATGGGATGGGCAGATGTAATCAGGGAGAGGAGGTCCCTCAGGTAACTCGGCCCCATGCCATGAAGGGCTTTAAAGGTCAACACCAGCACCTTGAATTGGACCTGGCAGCAAACTGGCAACCAGTGCAGCTCATGAACCAGAGGTGTAACGTGTACCACCCTAGGGGCGCGCATAACTGCCTGTGCCACTGCATTTTGCACCAGCTGAAGCTTCCGGATACTCTTCAAGGTACAACGCATTATAGAAATCCAAACAGGAGGTGACCAGGGCATGAGTGATAGTGATTAGGTCCCTCTGATCTAGGAATGGGAGCAACTGGTGCACAACACGAAGCTGTGCAAAGGCCCTCCTAGCCACGATTGCCACCTGCTCTTCGAGCAGGAGTCGTGAGTCCAGGAAGACCCTAGATTGCGCACAGGGTGTGTCTGGGGCAGTACAACCCCATTCAGTACCAAAGATGGCATAACTCTAGTGCCAGAAGTCTCCAGATCCCACAGCCACTCAGTCTTGCCAGGTTCAGTTGAAGCCTGTTGTTCCCCATCCAGACCTTCACAGCCTCCAGGCACCAGGATAAGTCATTCGGGGCATCACTTAATTCACCAGGGTCAGAGATGTATAAATGGGTATCATCAGCATACTAATGATACCTCACCCCATGGCGACAGATGAGCTCACCCAGAGGCCTCATGTAGATGTTAAATAGGAGGGGGGAGAGCACCGAACCCCGTGGCACCCCACATAACAGGGGCCGAGGGCAGGATCTCTCCTCGCCAACCACCACTGACTGGAATTGGCCCTGGAGGAAGGAGGTGAACCAGCACAACACAGTGCCACCCACCCCCAATCCTCTGAGCCGATCCAGAAGGATACCATGGTCGATGGTATCAAAAGCCTCTGAGAGGTCAAGTAGGGCAAGGATGGATGCACAATCCCCATCCCGCCCTCGCCAGAGATCATCCAAAAGCATGACCAATGCTGTTTCCAACCCATATCCAGGCCTGAATCCTGACTGAAAGGGATCCAGTTATCCGCTTCATCCAAGGTCCTCTGAAGCTGTTTTGCAACCACCTTCTCAATCACCTTCCCCAAAAAGGGGAGGTGAGATACTGGATGACATTTGGTAGTAAGCAATAATTGTCTTAAATCGGAAATGAGAATTTCAGACTACTTTTCCCCTTGGCCATCGTGATAACTTTCAGAGCTTTGTGGATCTTACATGGCAGGCATGGCACCAGCTGGATAGTATCAACATTAAAAAAAAGGAAACAGTGTGCTGGAGATCATTAAAGTATTTCAAAGATAATTTAATAACATGATAACAAATGCGATTTAACCATTCTCTCATTGTGCCCTAGTTGAGGTGTCATTGTTATATTCATAGTGTGCAGAAACTGAATCCAGCTGTTTCCCACTGCAAAGTTATCACTTTGTGCCCTTGAGAACACTTAGAATTAAAGTTGGGCCCTTCCACACTACAGTTAGTCCCTGAGTTAATAATGCCTGGTTTACAGACGACCCATAGTCAAGAACGGAGCCTATTGTAGAAAAATTCGAGTTAAATACACAATGGTTTGAGCTCATTACACAATACTACTTATACAGTATTATACAATAATACTGTTCCAGCTTACCTACAAATTTGACTTAAGGGCAGACCTTGGGAATGGACCTTGTTCATAAACTGGGGACTACTTGTACCCCATTTCCAGTCCCAATCCTTCACAAACTTTTGGAAAATGACTCTAGTCATCCTCATTTCTGCCAGTTCAGAAATGTCAGGAACAAGGAACAAAAGTATGATTCAGTCACTGCCTTCCACTGGGCTCCTCCTGGAAGGAAATGTAAGTCTCAACCACTATTCCATGAAAAACGGAAAGAAGACACTTTTAAAAAAGAAACTAAGCATCTTCTGAATTTTACAGAAAGCTTGTCCCTTGTGAAAAGGAGGAGGACATTGACATGTTTGCAAAACTATCAAGCACCCCCCCCCCAATTTCCTTTAAAGAACTTTTTGCAGCCTTTCAAAGCTTTGGAAAAGAAATTATAAGTTTTGCTGCAGTTTCCAGTATATTGCATTTTGGGATCAGACAGAGAAGACTGAAGCTGCTTCAGAACTGGAGCATAATTGTCATCTAGAAATCACACTGTTTTGACCTTTGGTCTTTAGAGTGGCACTTTAGTAGTGCCCTGGTTTTTTCAGGTCTGCATGGACTCAGTTTTAACTAGAATTATTCAAGTCTGTTTTGAATACAATATAGGTGATACATGTGAGGCTTTGGTTTCTCCTCTGATAGATTCCTGTTTCATTTTTTTAAAAGTTCTTCAGCAATTCTTTCTCTTATAACTTGAAATTGCACATCCAGGGATTTCAGATTAAATCCTATGATATCAATAATCTCATCAGTGGAATCTGGAGGGAGTGAATGAATGAATGAATGAATGAATGAATGAATGAATGAATGAATGAATGCTTATTCTCAGTGTATAGAAGCTTTTCATTCTTCTCTATACAAACAGTGGCTAATCAATCATTGTGGAGGAATGAAATGTTTCCAAATGGTTAATAGCCTGATAGCATGTAGTGGGACAACCGTATAATTTTGCCACTTACCTACATGAACCTATCTTTGATTCTCTTGCTCATGGTGATTTGTGGCATAAATTAATAAGGCTGGTACTTTTGGACACACATATATAAGTATGTATATAAACATAGCTAGCTAATAATGTGCAACTTGAGGATTAGGAGGCATTTTTGAAGAACAGAGAGTTCTACACTTCACTTGCACCACACTTCCTAATGCCATTGGAAAATGCTGGCTATTTGTTCAACCTCAGATTAATTGCTTTCTATTTTGACTTGCCAGAGAGTGATCAGGCTATAACATATATACCTCTACATAATGAGTACATGTGTGATTTTGCATTGGGGTCAAAAACAGAAGTTTTGTTAGGAATAATGAAACCTTCAGTTGGTGCAAAGAAGGAAAAAAAGGATTTTTCCTGACCAGTTTAGGGCTAAGAAGTTGTTTCCGAAGAAGCCAGCAACTGCAATTTGCAACAGTGAGAAGCGAACTGGTGAGTGGTTTAGCAACTTCATGAAACCATGTTTATCTGCTAACACAGAGAGCTCCAAAGAAAATCTGCACGGTACATCTTTGCTTTTATCTGGGAACAAAGTTGGGGATGGATTAACAAATGGAACAGAAAATTGGCAGACTTGGCATTTTGAAACTCTTTTGATTATCTTTGATTCAGAGTTGTTTCAAACTCTTTTCTTTGTGACAGTAATGATTGTTGCCCCAAGACAAAATATAAGAAGAATTAAGAAAACCTTGCTTGTTTTTTTCTTTTTTTTCTTTAGCCTTAATTGAAAGGACAAGTTAAGTGCTTTCAAGTCTCCCAGCCTTTAATCTTCACATAAGATATTGTATTGGGCTGTGTTTCTTGAAAAACATCTCTGCCTTTTGGGTTAATGGTTCTCATCTTTTCTCCTGCTCAACATTTCTTCATACGTAGTTGCTTGTACTGAGCAGAAATAAAGACTGGTCTTTCTCCTTTAAGGGAGAGTCTGCTTTATGCTGCTGGTCTTTGGGACTTAGGGCTGCACCATGATTTCAAAATCAGTCCTGAACATACCACCTGTTTGGAGAACTGAATGGCATTTTGAGCAGAGAGAGTTGCTCTGTGAAATGGGCTGGCCAAGCTCTGAAAAGCTTGGGAGCTCAGCTGAGGCCAATAGCTTTCTCTTTAAGGCAGCCTGATCTTCAGGCTTCATGTAAGTGCAAAATAAATTGGAGCTGAGGAGTGCAAAGGTGCACAGGAGTGAGCTAGGCTCCCACTTGTGCAAAGTCTGAAACACTTCTTCCAAACTGTTTTCAACAGGAGTGTCTACAAGGAAGGAATGAAAAAAATCAAGATGGTGGTCTCAGCCATGCAAACGAAGCCCGCTCCTTTTTTCTGTGTGTCGTGATGGACATAAAAAAGGGGAGCTTTGATTGAATGGTTGTGTTGGTCATCTTGACTTTTTGACCCCTTGTGGATCCCTCTGGCTTTCAAGGTGTATGTGTGTGTGCATACAGTGTGTTGCAGATTTTCATTTTCATTCTATTGTGTTTATTATGTGCACAAATCCTTCATTTCACCTTTAGTATTAAAAAAAGACTTCATGAAACATGACAAAAAATAACTTGCCATTGTATGAAAGGTAACTGTAAGCAATCACACTACATATCAATAGAAAAATGTGCTTTCTATAAATCTTAGAACTTTTTACAAGTTCTTATACTCTTCTTTATAAAGAGTTGAGTTCCTTATACCATATTGTGTATCTGGCTGATTCTACTATAGTTGGCATCTATCTGTTATATATCATATGCTCTAAAAAATAATTACTGTGACTTCTTATGTTAATATGTAAGTTTTGTGATTGGTTACAATTAATTTACATATAACGGTAAGTTATTTTTTTCTTCTTAGATGTATAGTACTTTCTTCCTGCTCCACAATTTTGGACGATTGTGGTTTCTCACCCTGTTCCCTTCCACCACTCTGTTCCTCAACCTCATATCTCCATGCTCTCCTTTCAAACCCATATGCCTCTTCTTTTCTTTGGAAAGGAGCTTTCCTTTCAAGCTTTTGTGATGGTGGAATCCATGGCATTTTTGCTCGTATGGTCCTCCCCTTATCACCATTTCCTTTTTATTTTGCCTTCACAGCCCTCACTCCTTTGCTACTACATCTCTTAAATCATCATCAGAAAATCACACAAGTTTGCACACTTTTCAATACTTACTTCAGAACCGGTTGAAGCATTAAATGTTCTTGTTCCATTGCCATTCAAAGACACACTTTCTCCAGTGACTTAAACCTATGCATTGAAAGATCTATCTCAAGCAGAAAAGATGGGTATATATTTAATGATAAATAAAAAAAGTTTCCCTGTGCCAGTTTAATGGCAGATTAGCTGTGGGTTCTGGGGGTGGATTTTTGTTACTGTCCCATTTTAGGATTGGGAATTGATTCTTTCTCTCCTTGTTTTAAGCCCTGCTTAGTTAGCTGATTTGGAGAACATTGCAGACTATCTCCATTTGGTTTGGGTATTACATTTACATTCTACTTCTCCTTTTTCTCCTGGAATTGTGAAATTCACTCTTCAGCACTTCCCAAACTACTCATTAGAAGGGTGAGTAACAAACCTGTTTTGCTAATCATTGCTCAGACTAGATTCCCACTCTTAGAAATCCTCACAGGCAGGTACAAATTGATATAAGTTCTCCTGGCCAAGGTGAAATCGTAAGGCAGGGGAAATGTTAATGATGGGGTCACTCAGCCATTTTGCTACACAATGTTGTATTCAATAACACATACTTAACCAGACTGGGAAAAGACCTAGTAATTGGCATTTCAGTAGCCAACTTGGAGCTTGATTAATGGTAATCTTGATTTCTGGTGGCTTAGAGTACTGCAGACAGTACTTTGGTTATCTGTGGATGAATGTATGATAAAAAAAAATCCAGAAAATGGGTAAACTTGACAACTGAATCAAGTATGTTGTTCTTATGGAAGAAGCCAGTCAGGGGAGTGAGCCACCCACCTCCCAAGATCCCCACCTGGACAACATTCTCTTTTGTGCCAGTCCTATCTGTGAATCACCCTAAAGTTAGTGCATATATTTACATTTATAGAATGCAGCTGAAGTCTTCATAAAGAATTAGAGGTGCTTTCTAATTTATGCTTTTAGTGTGTGTTAGAGTTTGCTTGCTAAGAATACATTACTCTAACCTTGAGCACTGAATGCTTTAAAGTTATATTTGGCTAAGGCAGGGAAAAATTGCAGCTCACATTATTTGAATACATGGTGTTGCTTCCACAGTGATGTTAATATGAAGCCTCCTTGGAGCTTTCAGAAAATCTTTCATAAACATTATCATCTTACTTCCAGATCTCAATATGACATTTTCTTTCAGATCATCCTCTCAAGATGATATATTTCAATGCAATACATTTTCTGTAGGAATAACTATTTGAAACTTTTATCTCCTCTCATGCAACCTTATTCGGGTATAAAGGGTGACCTCAATGCGGTTGGCATGCCATGATTTTACTGAAAATGTTTCAGGCAAAGGTTTAAAAGGTGGATCTATGAATCTATGATGCCGTATTGAGTATTGATCTATATTGCCTGTTTCCTAATTGTTACCTATAGGTCTCACATAGTATTA
This sequence comes from Python bivittatus, assembly GCF_059951505.1. Taxonomy (NCBI): domain Eukaryota; kingdom Metazoa; phylum Chordata; class Lepidosauria; order Squamata; family Pythonidae; genus Python; species Python bivittatus. The sequence continues at coordinate 6,344,199 of NW_028277033.1, forward strand.
TGGCTCCCTAGAAAGAGATGGTGGCATGAACCAAAGTTAGATGTTATTGCTCTAATCTACACAGACATTTCTATCAGTGTTCCCAGATTAGCATTGACTTGAATCTCTTAGTACCAGCTAGCAAGTCAACAAGGTCCTTCAAGGCATTCCTGTTGGCAACATGGTAAAACATGAGCTAGGTGGTTTTATGGCTAATTGATGGACCACACTCAAGGAGTTCATTATCACTGAATCAGGAGTTCATCAGTGGATTCACCCTGAATAGAAATAATAAGCAAGATGCTGCTGGATTCAATCCTTGCCTCAGTATCGCATTCATCATACCATTATCACAAATAACTCTGCAGCTTCATAAATGCTTGATCAAGTAATCAGAAGATTGTTACCCAATCAACAGACTGTTAATCTGTTAAAAGCTGGAACTGAATTCAAGACAAATGGGGAACTGAGACAAAACTAGCAGAATATGCTAATTCTCTATCTGAGTAGGTAGAAACAGATGCACTAGGACAAGTTCTTTGAAACCCCTTCTCATGGTTTAGCAGATCCTAAGATTCCAATTCCAAAGTATTGGTTAAAACAGCTATTCAGCATCTGAAGTATAATGCTCAGATGACAAGTAATAATATAACATATCTAAAGTAGAGTGTGAAGGACCGTTAATAGAAATTGAGATGTCTCATTTACAAGGGACGTTTTTATGAAGAGCTATCACATAGAAGGGGCAGCATTTATTTGTTTGCTTGCTGTTGTTGTTTCAGACGGTAGAACATGAGCCCAAAGTTTTAAGTAACAACACAAGGAAGTAGGATTGCATAGTACAAAAAAATAAGTGTAGATCTTAGGGATGGCCTGTTTCATTTATTCAAAACATCTTCAAGTTTCAGATTTAGAAATCTTAGTCCGAGAAAAGAGTATTCAGTAAAGAATGAATTATGTCACTTAACACATCAAGATCTAGGGTCAACAATAGCCTGGATACTTATAGAAACAACCTTCCATCAAAAAAGGGGAAAAAAAGGAGAAGTATTGTTGTAATATAAGAAAGACACAAATCAATTTACCAACCAATGTTCAAGAAGAAGTGGAACACCAAATACCAAATTGTTATGGCAACAGGATTGAACCTTGAGTATACTTGAGAGAGAGGAAACAGAAAGCCTTGCTTCTGGGATAGGAGTGTGAGAACTTTCCATTCTGTTTTCTGGCTCAAAGTAATTCCATGTGATGCAATGATTATGGTGTTGGATTGGGAAGCTCATATCCCCATTCGACCACAGAAGTCAGCGGGTGACTTCAGGCCACCCATTCTCTCTCAGCCAACCTACTTCATGGAATTGTTATTATTGTATAGATTAGAGGCTAACCTATATATACTATCCTTAGCAGGTAACAACACTGACGAATTTTAGATGATCTTGAAAAAGCTGGGACAGGTTTAATACCTGGCTGGGAGAGTAGGAGGAAATGTCAGGGCTGTAGGCTAGACTGAGAGTTTGAAAACATGTTCTGGAGGAAGGCAGGGACAAAGCATTTCCATTTTGCTGCCAAGGGAAGTGCTTGGAGGTATCCAAGGAATCAGCTGGAGACAAGCAAGGAAGTCTCTGTCTCTGATTGGTGGCATGACTAGATCTGTACGGAGAAAAAGAATTAATAAATCCACAGCAATTCCAGAGCACACATCATGAGTTTTGCCCCTGTTTAAGAATTTCATTTACGTGAGTGGAGCAGAATAAAATGAAATAACTTCATGACTTTTTTTCCCCCCAGAGCCCTGACAGGCACATTTTAAGAATGACATGCTTTGCAGTACTGCTAATTACAGTCAATAATAATTTGACTGTTTTCCACTGGAAAAAGCCCTGTTGGGTTTGGACTCACGGTGCTTGGCTGATCTGACTTTTTTGTTCAGAGTGATTGTTTGGACAGGGGAAAAAAATGAAACTTAGATGAAAATTGATCCAAATTAAAACTTACTATGACAGAATTGTAGTGATATGGTTTGTAATACATGGCACATCGCTTGTTGTTATAGATTCCAAGGCATTCTTCATGCTGATTCTCTGCAAACCAGTTTAAAACTAAAGAACAAGCCTTAGAAATGGATTTTATCCTCTTTGCCATGTGGGATAGACTCTGCCTCCCCTTTCTTGTTAGCACTAGCCATTATTAGTGTTAAAGTATTAGTGTAACATCTGCAGCCATGCTGTTACATCCTTGCTTATGATTTTTAGGCCGAGTCTTAAGTCAAGGCTGCAAATCTGCTTCAAATTTGCTTTTAAATTAAGCATTTACTAAATGAGCATTTATTGTGGTTATTGTGGGATCTGGTTGCAACACTAATAAAAGAAAAAGGGGGAAAGGATTTGCAAACCACGGCTTACAAGCCAGGAATTTAAAACAATAGGTTGGCTCAGTTTTATACATTACACTAAGCAAGCTTGATGAAGCATGCTGGGTGAATCCAGGCATTGTCAATTGTAGTTACAGTTTATATCTTAATACTGTGCATTAACTAGGGCATGATGTTTGGTTGTAATCAATCCAGGGTTCCAAGAAACAATGGTTTAATGTCATGCATCCATCCAGCTGTCCTGGAATGTACCTGAGAATTTCAGTAAAGTTAAAAACCCTTGTCAGCTTTTATTTGTTAATTATTGTAATGATTGATTTAAATTTGGGTTTTAGTTTTATTTGTATAGCTTCTGTTGTTTTATACGGTCACTTTTATTGCCGTGAGTTGCATTAGACTAACGGATAAATAAACTAACAATACCGTTAAAAAAAGCAATGTTCCCAGGCACATGAGAGGCCCCTGATCTAATCCTGTGAAATATCAGGAGATGTTTGAGATGAAAAGGAAGTTGTGTCCCTGATAGAATGCAAGTCAAGGGTTGACTGGTGACTTCCGTGTAAATAATCACACAATAATTTTATCCAGGCACTCTTTAAAGAGAAGAAATGTACAAAGGCTGTGAAATGTTTTGAATGAAATTCAAAAAAAGGGCTTTGGAATGTGCAGGATTATGAGGGTGGCGCTTTCATCGTCTGGACAATGGCATTTCTGCATGCGTGCATCTGTCTGCTCTGAAGTGGTGCCCAGACTGACAATTTATATCCTATATGAACCATTTGCACAATGGGAGTGTTAAATAAAGGAAACGAGTGTCTAACTGTCTCTCTTCCCCTAATCTGTGTCTAAGAGAGTGAACGACTAGGAGGGCAACTAAGAAGAGAGGAGATCACGTGAATAGAAGAGGTCTAGATTTATAACTTTGGGGGAAGGTGGCCATGAGATTTTTAAATTTATTTATTGCTAAAATAAATTTGGAAGAAATTGTGGCATTCCTGACCAAATGAACTCAGATCTGCCATTTTTCAGGGGCATCCATGGGGGTGCCAAATGCAAAGAGAAGGGAAGGAGAGCACCAGGATTTTAACTGGAACATTTAAAAGTTATTTACCTCTTGTCAAGATGTTATCTAAATAGAGTGTTTGCTTGCTAATTCAGTACGATGCAGTTCTCTTAATGTCCAATGCCATTTACGTCTTAAGTCTCTCTCTCTCTCTCTCTCTCTTTCTTTCTTTCTTTCTTTCTTTCTTTCTTTCTTTCTTTCTTTCTTTCTTTCTTTCTTTCTTTCTTTCTTCCTCCCCTCCCCCAGTTGAATTATTTGTGCTCTGGATTATATTTCCCTAGATGGCTCTACTTGTTATCTTCTCCCTCCCTTGCTAAATTGAATCTCATGTTCCTGTCTCCCACCTATTAATCTTTTAGGGTTTCTGTGTTTTTTGCCCACTGAATGGATGGTCATATAATTTATTATCCTCTCCAAATTTCATTAATGCAGTAAATTATTAGGGTGATATTAAATAATAATAATAATGAAAAAAAAACAGATTGCAGTGCAGTATCACAGTAACTACCTCAACTTGTATTATTGAATTTCTTGTCACTGGGGTATAATAACAAAGGATTAAAACCAAGGAACCCCTCAGAGTAAATTCTTCCTATCTAGCAACTTCATCTCCAACTCTCCTTTCACTGCAAGGAAATGCCCAGTGCAGACTGAGACAAGCAAGAGTTATCTATTCAGTCTCTCTAGCCCTTCACTGGGATTTGCAGCCCTTCACCACAGGCTGGTCTAGGGTCAAAATAAAGCTGGATTTGACTTGATTTGTTTGGATGCTTCCCCAGGATTGCCATAAGAGCAGCAGTGGTACGTGCTCCATGGTGGCACATACAGTAGACTTTGAAAAGCAAAGGTCCCTGGTTTACCTGGTTCAGATAACAAGCATTAGCAAGGTAAAGATAAAGGTGAAGTTCTCTTTGTACTGAACTTCATTGCTTAGAATATGGTAATGCAATTTTCTTGGCCTTGGCTCAGGAGTGGTGCCTTCTGGAATATATATATATATATATATATATATATATATATATATATATTTACTTCCCAGTCTGGTCTATAATCCTGGAATTTCCTAGTGGTCTACTTTTCTGATTCTAATGAGGTCTGACTATTTTTTTGAGCTTAGCTAGATGCTGGGATTTAAACACATGAGTGCTTGTAAAGAGCAACCCCTGTTTACTTTCATGGTCAGGAAGAATTATGAAATATGATCTTCCTTTTCTTCTCTGACTTGCAGTGTTAACCTTACCTTAAAAAAATGAAAAGAGAATTAATGAGCAACTTCAGTTTTCACCGAGAATCCCATATTCCTGCATCTAGGCTAGCTTTCCTAAATCTAATGACCATTGGGCATGTTGAACTACAACTGGCATTATGCCTGACTGAACTGTGTGTTTGGGCCAGGGATGATCAGAGACACAGTTCAACCAACTTGGAGGTGCTGGATTGGAAGTTCTTGTTTGTACATCAAGAGAGCAAAGCTGTTGTACATTTACCGAACTTAATTTTTCAAGGATTAAACCTCATTTGGAATGTTTTATTTTCAACCTGAAAATGGCAAACGGGTCTTGCAGATTCCATGTTGTCAAGCTACAATGTTTTTACTAGCACAAGAGGGGATTTACATTACCAAGTCCAGCCACAATCTGAAGCAGAAATGTTCCGCCCTTTGCTTCGGTAGCCTCATGTTGCCCTCAAAGCTGCAAAACCTGGTGTATTTCCAGCACATTTCAGTGATTATCCAGATAAATTATTTATACAGTACATCTCCTTGATTTAAAGAAAGGGGGCACCTCCTTTTGAAAATTCAAGTACTTTTAAGCCATCAGAGAATCACTGATGGATGCCCTAGAGAAAAGCGCATCCAGATAGAATCAAGTTAATTTGGGGGTCATTATCCTGAAAGCTTTTGCAGATCTTGGAAAACCAGTGGGCTCCTAGAACTGGTGCAAATGGATAATATTGTTTGATATGAGTTTTTGATAAGCAGCTCCTATCCCAGGAAGAAAATGATTGTTTTTGCCATGGTAGAAATACTGATAAAGGCTCAAAGAATATACCAACACTTACAGTTGTCTTTTTTGTCTCTGTCTGTGTGACATGTAATAGTTATTTTTAATCTCCTTTGTGTTGCACACTTCTTTGCGCTGATATCTATTAAGGTGAGACACTCAAGGTTACAAAGAAGAGAAGAAAAAACAATATTATCTGTTTGCACCAGTTCTAGGAGCCCACTGGTTTTCCAAGATCTGCAAAAGCTTTCAGGATAATGACCCCCAAATTAACTTTTGATTCTATCTGGATGAGCTTTTCTCTAGGGTATCCATCAGTGATTCTCTGATGGCTTCCAAATCCTTCTGCAGGACTTTCCCAAATCTGGTTCCCTCCAGAGTACTAGAATTTCCAGCCAGCATAGATGCCAAATAGCTTCTTCCAACTGACCTTTAGGTCCAGTTCCCAGCATCTGTCTGCCTCTGCATATGGACTGTAGTCCTTGATACAGATCTGCTTAACATATAATCTAAAAGTGAAAAGAAACTGAAAGATAATTTTTTGGGTTTAATCACATCTTTTTGAGTCCAGCCTACCTCAGAGGCAAAATCAAGTAACGATGCTTGAGCTACTGTATGGATGAAAAAAAATATTGCTTATGTAGAAAATAGTATAGTGATGATGGGTTTAGTTCAGCTTCTCTCTACTGTTTCTCTATATGTAGGATACATGGATGATTGTCAGTTCATAGAGGGCCATTATGGTATGGTTAAAATGTTGGACTAACAGAAAAAACCTAGGTTCAAGTCCACCCTTAACCATTGAAGCTCACTGGATAATGTGGATCAGTTATACTCTCTCAGTCCAATATATGTATCTCATAGGGTTTTTTCTTTTTTTGAATGAAATGAATAAAAAGGTGGGAGGGAGGGAGGGAGGGAGGGAGGGAGGGATGGATGGATGGATGGATAGATAGATAGATAGATAGATAGATAGATAGATAGATAGATAGATAGATATTGCATTGAAGCATCTCTCCTTTCCACACATTCTTTGTAATGGTGCAGGGTCAGAAAAACCCAACTCCTTAATTTTGCCTTCCCTCAGGAAGATGCTGGGTTAGGCCAAGGGTGGTGATTCACTCCAGCGAGAGATTCACAATGCAGGTTACATGGCAAATCAAAATAGTTCATTGGAGCTATGGGTAGTTCTGTTTACTTGGGTGGAAAAAGCCAGGTCTTTTTCCATCCAAAGGGGTGGGGGAGAACAAGGATGGAGAGAAAGCTTTTAAGCATTCTGTTGATATATTTTTTTAATGAGAATATTGTCTGTGGTGTAAACAAGGCACACCCTCTTGCAGGGACGAAAGGAATTTTCATGTAGGGACATTGATTTTTATTTTTATTTTTTTTGCCCAAAGAGAGATTTTAAACAGAGATTTAAAGACATTTTGTTTTGTTTTGGCATAAACACCAATTGCTGGCTGTCATTAATTTCATGGTTGACTTCAGGATTTTAAAATTTTTAGTGTGGATGTGACAGAGCATATAAGATGTCTGCTTCTATCTTCTTCCACCTGCTGTGCCCTCTGTTCTCCTTCACTTTTTCTTTTTTTTAATGAGATCTTCAGTCCAAGGTCTGAATTATAACTTCTTATGTTACCATAGCATTGAGGAGATTTGTGGAGGAGGTCAGAACATTGCAGAGGGAAAGGATTATTCTCTTTCCACTGGAAATGTTCTTCTCCATATAACCCCCATTCGCTGTGTTACTCTAAGCCAGCTTTTCCTACTGTAGCTCTCTTTTTTTATAGTGATTCTTGGGAAATTGGGAGATATTATACAATACAAAAATATAAAATATGTATTTTATTACATTTTAATTTAATTGATTATGCAGGCTCAAATTATCCTACTCTGGACACACGATGTGAAAACCCATCTCTCTGGAAAAGGCTCTAATGCTGGGAAAGGTAGAAGAGGAAAGAGAAGAAGGGGATGACCAGCAGCAAGGTGGATGGACTCAGTTACAGTGGTGATGGGTGAACTGTTGGGGGACCTGAAAGAACAAGTTAGGAATAGACCATCATGGATAAAATCTATCTATGTAGATTGCCAGGCGTCGAAAACAACTTTTTTTAAAAGAAGAACTTTATTAAGTTATAAAAAGCATAAGGATAAAAGAAAACAAGAATTAATAATCCAAAAGAGAAGTAGAAAAGAAGAGAGTTAGAAATAAAGAAGGAATACAAAAGTGGTGGAAAATAGAAAAAAAGAAGAGGAAAAAATGAGATACAAAAAAGAATAACTTTTAACAAGTCGAAACCAACTTGATGGCACATCATCAGTTGACAGTAGTTTATAGAAATGCATGATTTTACATCCATTACATTACATTTAACAATACATTATATACCAGACTCTGCCGCCCAGAGTCCCCCATTGTGGGGAGATGGGCAGGGGCAAGTCCAATAAATAAAAATAAAATAAATAAATAAATACCCAGTAAGGAGCGGCTAGCATGCAGTAAGGCTAACTACCAATGGCATTTGGTAATTGATATGGAAGGATCTTTGGGATAAAGCAGTAGATAAAATGTGGGATTTGGGATGGGACAGACACATGTCCAAGTCTCCACCATGAAGCTCACTTAGGGTGGTCAAGGGTGGTGACTCACTCCAGCGAGAGATTCACAATGCAGGTTACATGGCAATCAAAATAGTTCAGTTGAGCTACGGGTAGTTCAGTTTACTTGGGTGGAGAAAGCCAGGTCACTGACTTGTCACTTCTCTCTTCCAACTCCCAGGGTGGGGATAAAATGAAGGGGACGCCCGCCCTGTATGCTCCCTTGCATTCCCAGAAGACAGAACAGATATAAATATCAGTCACTTGCAGCCCCTGCCCTGCACTGGGCAGATAACTTGCAAGGTGAGCTACTGTCTTTAAAACTTGCCACAATAAATCAAAGGGGTGCTTTTGAAGAGCAACTTGCTCTGCAGAGCTGGAGATTAAAAAACCATCATTTAAACATGCACATTTGTAATTGAAGTTTTAAGTGTGACTAGGGAAATTGGAAAAGCCTGCCAAGTGTTGAGCAGTTTGTACCTACTGGTTCTTTTCCATGGTTCCCTCAGTGTGTTTGCAGATAGAAGAGATTCACTGGTTGCTGGTGGCTGTAGATATCATTCTGGGTCTGGCAAATAGGCGTCCTTATCCCATGTTCTCTGTAACCCTTTCAGCTCACCTCCAACCTGATGCTCCTAGCTCTGTATCACTGCATTGCATCACCATGAGTTCTTTACTTCCAGAAACTCTGGTCTTTGGGGAAATGAGGGGGTCTTTCCATCCCATGCTGGGTAAGGAAGAGGAGGGAGAAGCAAAGAAAGCCAGGCACAGGGGAGGAGTACTGCTCCCACCCACTTTTATTTTAGACCCTGCCCACTGATGGCCCCGGATAGATTGTCCTTGAGGGACTGCAACCCTTGCGTCAAAGGAAGGTTCCCCACCCTAATTTGACATTACATGAACAAACTTGCAGATTTTCTTTCTCATTAGCCAGCATCTCTCCCTCCCTCCCATTCGTTTGTGACTGATCCTTGTAATGGTGCAGTATCAGAGAAACCAATGAATGGTTGAAACCACTGCTTGTAAACAATGCATGTAAACCGTAGCTTGACCTTGTCTTGTTTCCATAAATCATAGCTAAGCGCAGCTACAGTTGGCCCAGACAACAATGCTAAATCATGTTTAGCCAAACCAGCCTTGTTAACTATCCCTTGAAATAGACTTGTTTCAATAAACCATAGTTATGTCTAGCCATGGTTCGTCTAGGGCAAACAGGACTAAATTTGGCTTAGTTAAAATGGAAAAGAAAGCCTCTTGGTAGCCATCTAATTTTGTTCATGTAACACAAACTCCATACAACTAGCATACAACTCAGTATGGCATCTGAAGGAAATCGCATTGGAAGGCCTGACAGAATTTCACCGCAATGGAAGATGAAATGCCAAATGAAAGCATTAGCAAATTAGGGCAGGGGGTAGCAGCTCTTCTGGGCATTTTTGGAATAATGATGGCACTTCCTAGCCTGAAGTAAAGGAAAAGTGCCAACTACATGTCTTGTGTAAAGTGGCATATTTTAATGATTGCCCTGGAAGGTCTTTGCAGATGGTGAATATCCAGCTGGAGGAAAAGCATTTCAACTGATAACCTATGACTCTTGCGGTCAATTTTTTTTTTAAATCTTGCTATTTCTTCTTCTTCAGGGGCAAAATGGTTCCCAGTGACAAGCTGAAAAAGGTAAAGACAGGCTACGTAAGTGAGCAAACGGTCGCTCTTTTTTCAGGCAGTGTGCTTTTCCACCAATGCAGCTGGCAGAGGAGCAGATCTGGCCCTGGCTGTGGCTGAGCCAAATGAGGGGGAAAGTGATCCAGGTGGGAAAGAAAGAGACAGTTGTGAAAAAATGCCAATAAATGGCCTCAAACACAAGCTGATGCCTGCAACGAAGTGGAGTAGGCTTTTCAGATGGTCTCCCTGGAATGGAAACAAGGAAGGCTTAATTGCACTTAGAAATGTGCCAATAGTCAATGCCTCTCTTTGGCAGAGCATAAAAAGGGGAGCAACTGACATGTGAAATCACCAAAGACCTTTTAATAATAACGCATCTGGGGAATTTCTTGGAAAAGAAATTGCAATAATTATCATGTAACTTTCCCTCAGATACAGACCCTTCCCTGTTAACTGTTATACTAGCATTATACCTGAGGTCTGTACCCTCTTGCAGGGCTAGTTGGGCATTTTTTTTTAATCTGCACTGAGAATCCACCGATTCTGCGGCGACTGCCTGGATGAGTCCCTGCAGTTTTCAAGGCAAGGTGTTTTTTCGGAAGTGGTTTGCCATTGTCTACTTCCTAGAGCAGAGCCCAGCTGGCAAGCGCAGGAGGCGGGGTTTCCGTTGCTTCGCGCCTTTTTCGGGCGTGTGCGGCTTCCGCGTTACTGGCAACTGCTCCCGTCTCCTGTGCAAGCACTGCCAGCATTTTTCCTCCCACTGGGGTGAGAGTCCCCGTTTACCTACTCACGTAGATTTTTGAGCTGCTGGGTTAGCAGGAACTGGGGGAGGAAGCAGGAGCTCACTCTGCTGAGCAGAGCTGGGCTCGAACCACTGAAGTGTCGACCATTTCTGGCCAGCAACTTTCAGCATCATTAAGCCGCTGCGCCACCACATCCCCATAGTTGGGCATACTGAGGTCAAAAGAAAGAAACCTGCTTGGTTCCTGAGGGGCATAAGGTAAGTCAAAAATGCTGGGAGTTTTCCTTACTGTATTTTTTTTTTTTAAAAAAAAGGTCACACTCAGGTCAGGTGTGCACAGTTGCCTCGTTGCTCCTCAAATCAGCCAAGGAATCTTTGGTTGGCTTTTAACTGGCCCTACTTTTCAGCTAGCATATAGTTGAACTTTAACCTAAGTTCAAGTAGCTCTCCATGATCTTTGGGAAGAGAATTTATACCTCCTCTGACAGCCTCTGAATGGGGAAGAGAGATCATGTTGGACCTTCATCTACCCATAAATATCATGCAGTCCCTGATAGATGGCTTCTGAAGAAGGCTGTCCCAGCCTCTGGCCAGGACAAAGGGGCTGGTTGAGTAGAAAGGATCTGTGCCACGCTACATTTCTTCTCCTCTTCTAAATGAAGGTATCTTTAGAAGACTGGATAAGTTCTCTCTGCTATTTTGAGCCTCCTTTCTGACTTCTTTAGACTGGCTGAAAGCAAGTATGGCTTGTGTGTGGAAAGGTTTACTTTGTGTGTCCTTCCTAAAAGGGCAACAATACCCCAGAGTTGAGTCTGACTTTTAAGGACACAACCATTCAGGTTTCTTGGCAACTGTAGGGAAGTACTTTGCCACTGGCTTCTTCTAGATAGTTTTTCCAACTTCCCTGTCTAGTGTACAGTCCCGCATCTAAGTACTAACCAGGGCTGACCTTGCTTATCCTCCAGACTGGATATTTGACCTGCTGAGGCATCCTTTCGATGCATACCTGTTACTAAACAGTTGATTACAGCAAAGACTTCCTTCCTCCGGATCTTCGTACAGCTTATGAAAATGGGAAATACAAGAACAGTAATTTTCTCTGTGTGTGCACATGTACAGACACACAGGCGCTTGCATGTGTACGTGTGTGTAGAAAACTAATTTGAATACAAGAACTGCCATTATTATAGAGGTGGAATAGCAAAAGTGATAAAACTTACATTGTAGACAAAGATGAATGAAGTATGAGATGAAGAAATACAGTCAGGCCTTCCTTGCATATTCTTATCCTCGTGGGTCACTAAATCAGGGTTTCTCAACGTTAGCAGCTTGAAAATGTATGGACTTCAACTCCCAGAATTCCCCAGCCAGCATGGCTGGCTGGGGAATTCTGGGAACTAAAGTCCACACATCTTCAAGTTGCCAAGGTTGAGAAACACTGTGTTAAATTATCTACACTTTGTGTCTCCTCTCTTACTACTAGCTAAGGAAAAGTTCTCCTCTGGAGTCTAAGCAGGTGGAACACCCATCTGATCTTCTCTGGGCTAAGAAACTCAGACCTGATTAGAATATGCACTGGAGATCAGTAGGGAATCTCAGGGCTACGGACTGGACTGGGAAGTCAAACATCCACCCTGGAACAATGCAGTGGCAAACCACTTCCATACTGATGCCATGAAACCTGCATCAGTGTGTCCAAGTAATTATCAGGAGCCAAGCTCAACTCATGATGCCCTTGCGTTTACTTCTCCTCTTGAAGATAGGTAGAAAGAGCTGTCTATTAGTTGAGACCTGTCCAGAGTTCTGCAGATTTTGTTTCAGCTATTTGCTTTCTTCTCCTGGCAGATTCCCCAGACCACGGGTGATGCTCTGCCTTGCTAGCCAGAAACTACATATGCTTCACTTGATCTATGGGTGACTGTTTTGCTTTTATCTGATTCAGTGAGCAAAAGAGGGCACTTCCTGTATCTCAAAAGAATCTCCTGAAATTGTAATATTTCTGATTGGTGGGGATGTGATTCTTTTGTTCTAATTCTTACATTTGCTAACTTTCACTCCTTCTTTCCCTAGGTTCTTTTTCTTTCCTTTAGAGTAGTGTTTCTCAACCCTGATGTGATGGAATGGATCTACGAAGAGGAGGGTGATGTGAGAGATCAAGGCTGTCAGGAAAGACGGGGTGCAGTCCAGGAAGGGAAAGGAGACAAGAGACAACACAGTCCGCACGGGGAGCGTGGGAAGCGAAAGAGGTTCAGGGTAGCCACTTCCTAGAATCTCCCAGGGTAGATCCACCAGTTGCTGTAGGATAGATTTAGTCTGGCAAGATTCTGTCTATAAAGTGTAAGCTAATCAAGGAACTTAGCTCGACTGGACTGTTTCACCATTGTTCTTGGGCTGGGGCTGACGCTTGGTGACTTTCAGATGTGTGGACTTCAACTCTCTTTGAAGAGTTGAAGTCCAGACATCTTGAAGTTGCCAAGTTTGAGAAACACTGCTATAGAGGGATGGGTCTGCCTTTTTTTGTCTATGGGACTTGTGAAGTGCTCTGGCTATGTAAAATATACAGCTGTGCTGATTATTCTCGTTTTGAGTGGAAATAGTGTTTTCAAGGAAAAGATAAAAGTCTGTTTCAAAATGATGGATGTGCAAATATTCACAGTTTAGAGAATATCTTATTTCCTTGTTCTTTCCCCTTGCATATGGCTTCTTCCTAAATGGGCTCCTGCTTCAAACACATTTATATTTTAGCTGCATGTGGCTGATACCAAGGAAATGTACAGAGAATATTAAAGGTACTGTGATACTTCCTGGACAAGTCATAAGGACATAAGCATGAGAACATAAGCAGTGTCCTACTGGATTGGACCTCTGGCCCATCTAGTCCAGCAGTCTGTTCTCAGAGTGGCCAACCAATTGCACGAGGAAGCCCACAGGTCTCCCAGCAGATGGCCTTCAGAGGCAGTCACACTGCCATCAAGGCTAATAGCCATTGATCCTCATGACTTCCACAAGTTGGTTAAACTCTTTTTTGAAGCCAGCCAAGCTGGAAGCCAGCAACACATCTCATGGTAGCAACTTCCAAAGTTTAATTTTGTGTTGTTCAAAAAAAAAAAAAAAAATCCTTTTGCTGTCTTGATTCTTCTAGGATACAGTTTCATTGGGTAACCTCTGGTTGTACCATTTTGGGAAGGGGAAAATGGCTTCTCCTTGTCCACTTGATCCATGCCATGCATAATTTTGGGAACTTCAATCTTGTCCCCTCTCATTTGCCTTATTTCTAGACCAAAAAGGCCCAAATGTCACATAGGGACATTTAATTAGCCTCATACTTATTTTAAAGTTTCTTATATGATGTATATGTAATAATATGGTCATATATATAATCCTCACATGTCCGATTAAGGAATTGGCCATTCCTGCATTTAATTCAAAGCATGGCAATGTCTCAGAAACCCTGAGCAAAATAAATCTGCAGATAAGCACGTCTCCCCTGAGTTATCAAAGTAGGAATGGAAAGGCGAGGCCTCTAAATTGTATATGAAGATAAGGGGGCAACACTTTGCCTTTTTAGCTGACTTCCTGTAAGGGAGGAAAAATAGCAACTTTATGCCACAAACCTATTGTGTTAATCTAAAGAATATCTCTGCTGCTAACCAAAGTCATTATCCATAGTGCTTTCCTGCCTATTATCCTCTCTGTAGGACAACTTTTCACCTGCATTAAGGAGATAGCAAGGCTAAGACAGAGAGAGTGGATCAAATAATTGCTCCCCAATGTATTTTTCTCCCGATGGTAGCCTTGTTTTGCTATGAAGGACATCATCATTCTGTGCTGGAATGTCACAAAGAAACTGTGGGTTGTAATCAGGAAGCTTTATTTGTTTATTTGCCCAAATAATCGTTCAGTGTTTCAAGGAACAGAAAAGTTACATCAGGCTATTTGACTGGACAGCTGCTTAAAAAATCGGAACATCTCCTTTGCTTTCAAAGGAAAGAATGATCTTGGTCTGTCCGGGTGTTACAAGTTGCCCTTGGCAGCACTTGCGAGTAATGCTTTAGCAGGGAAGTGAGTTAATTATATTTATGAGAAATCTAAATCAGTTTTGCAAAATTGAATTCTCTAACCCTTAATAAAATCTCCACCCTGAACAACTGGCAGTGGTTTATCACAGGGCTCTAGATATATGGGAGTTAATAATGACTCTATCAAAATTAATTTCAAAGCACAAAAGGTCTGATTTATTACAATGTATCCACCTGCATTCCTTTGAGATATGAAAATTCCCTGTCGTATAAAAGGTCATAATTTAATAATCGTTCTTTTATTCACATTCCCATTAATTAAATCCTGCCCTTTACTTGGAATGGAAAGGCTGCAAGTACCCAAAACAATGTCCTGTACAATAAAGTAAGGCAAGATATACTGAGGCCAAGCAAGCTGGAAAGAAAAGCCATTTTCATAGCTAATAGTTGGTGTAAGCTATGTTAAATCCTGGTCTAACAGGTCAGGATGGGTTCTTTTATTGTCAAAGGCGGACACTTAGGGGTGTGCAAACTGGCTGTGATCCAAATCGTTGTTTCGGTTCATCACATCAGAAAGCTTCAGCTTAAGACCCCATCCTGAGTCATCAAATGGAGTGGATTCAGTTTTACCAATGAATTGTGGGGGGGGGAGGAGGTCATTTGGCTCATTCACAGAAGAGATCGATGCATCAACTTGATTTGACAATAAGATCCGGACGCCCAGTTCAGTAAAGTTTGTTTGCTGGTTTATTCATTTATTTATTAAAAGTACATGGCCACCCGTTTCAAGTACATATTCTGGGAGGGTAGTTGATCCATTGATCGTGATTGTGTGTAATTAAAACCAAGACTGGCCCTATTTGCTGACTTAGAAAAGAAATATTGAAACAAAATATTTAGGAAAAAAATAGGCATTGGAAATGGAGGAAAGGAACAGATTGGGCAAAGCTATAGCAGATATTTGAACCAACAGCAATGTCACTTCACTGTGCATCCGAGAAGATCTTACGAACCGTCTCTCTTTCAAAGCTGGTTATTTCACCGCTGCCTTTAAAACCCATTTGCCTCTAAGCTGCTTATATTTGATTCTGCTTGTCCCATTATCTGGCTATTGTAGAGAGAAGCCAACCTTATCCAAGTATACATTCAATTACATGGCATGAAATACATTGTAAATTGGTTTTACAGGTTATGCTTGTTAGATTTATAAGACAAGGATAAAATAAAAGCATGGCGTTTACTATATGTTTGGGACATAATAGAATTTTATCACAAAGCATCTGCTGTTGGAGCAGAGACGGATGGAGGATTGGAGCATCTGCAGGATAGCTGACATTCTGACTTTTTTGACCCTCCTTGTGAGGGACTAATGTCATGGTTATGGCATTGTAGGTTAGAACGAGAGCAGCAGATGTTACTTAAATCTCCCTGTCCAACTGAGTCTCACATTAAGGCAGTGTTGTCCAAACTTGGCCACTTTAAGATGAGTGGACTTCAACTCCCAGAATTCCCCAGCCAGCATGGCTGGCTGGGGAATTCTGGGAGTTGAAGTCCACTCATCTTAAAGTGGCCAAGTTTGGACAACACTGCCTTAAGGTTTTCTTATGTTGATATCTTTTGCTAATTATACTGCTGTACATCAGTTTTTGCAGTTTTATCCAAACAACTTATATATTTATGTTTGAGGCATAAATTTAAATCTCATTTTAGAATGCTGGAATATACTTAAAGAAAAAAAATAAGAGTCATTCACAGGGACAGAGAGAGATTTTATTATAACTGACACGAGAGAAAACCTTCAGCTGTTAAGGATGAAGAAAGACAGTTGTAATTCCCTTTATATGTATATGTGTACAACTGACATATTCTTGGCCAAAGACAATTGCAAAAACATTTCTCCTATTGTTATGTAGTGGGGTTTTTTTTTTCCCATCCTAGCCTATCAAGTATGAAACTTACAAGCATTTCTGTGGTGATTTAGATATACCCAAATTAAATGTGGGCTTATTTCTCCAGTCACTGAATCTGATTAGGTTTCAATTAAGGAACAACTGTTTAGGTGCACTTTGCTTACAGGATTAAATAATGCAAAATAACGATGCAGTGCTTGTTAACTGCTCTATCCTGATGGGCCGCATTATAGTTCTCGAAGTCTCCAACTAGCCTGGCAAGATATCTGTCTCCATATTTAAATGCTTGCTGTAGCCTCCTTACATCTAACACTCTTTTTATTACTTTATTTTTACAATTTTTCTATTCTACTGTTATTTTATTGTATTTTCTGGTACGGTATATGTTATGGCCTGTGGTTGCAACAATAAACTTAGTTACTTACTATATTCAAATGCATCTTTCCTTTGGATCTAGAGATTTCATTTAACCATTAGGACCAAACCAGGTTTTGTGGTCTCTGGTTATACCTAAGTCTTCCAAAAATCTGTTTAAACCAGAGGTGGTCTTGAACTCTCTGGTCTATCAGCTTCATTGGGTGACCCTAAAGTCTAATTTTAGGGGGAAAAGGGAGCATTACTCTTTTTGCAACCTGTTTTGAGAAAACTGTCCTCCTGGATAATTCTAATTCCAGTGTAGAAATGGTATCATGTACCAATATTAGATAAATGCAAATCACTGTTTACCAAAAGATAATTCATAAGATACTACATATAATCAGCTGATCAAAAATCCACGCAGTGGTAAAATGCAGAGAGTTCAGTATTATTATTCACTATTTCCATTCTTGGTAAGTGAGTGGACTTTTGTCCTCCCTCTGGGATATTTGCATGTAGCGTGTTGATTTCACATTGCAGAACAGATATTATATTCTTTGCACCACGGTTGTGCTTTCTCAATAGGTAATTTTGCATGTTCTAAGTTACGCAGCTGAATTTCCTTGGTACCTTTTTTTTGGATTGAAAAAAAATGGAAAGGAGAGCACTGATCTTTCAGCTGAAGAAGATCCTTTTCTCACAGTTCAGTATGCATGCTTTTGAAAACCGGTTTCCATTGGCCATGATGTAGCTGCCATGCTTCTCAGAAATTCTGCCACAGATTTTTTTTTTTAAAGTTAGCTTATCAACCAGGCAAAAATCACACAGTTGTTATGCCTTTTAGGTGGTCATTTGGAGAAGTCAAATATTTTTAGTGGGTATACTCGTGATACACTGAATTAAGCTGACAAAAATGTCATTCGGTTCTATTTTTTAACTTGAAATTGCCTTTGGAATCTCTCCTTTAAATTTTGGCTGTATTGAAACTGAACTTTTAAATATTCAAAGGGAGTGGGCAAAAGTTCTTGAAAATTTGTTTTAGCTCTTGAGCTGATTCCATAGGGCAGAAGTTCTCAAATAGTTCTCCAGAATCTCTCTATGATTTTACTCAGTTAGGTCTGGGAATTCTAGGGCAATTGAGAATGTAAATCATTAGCATTTATTATCGCTGAAGCTGTTGTTATTGAAGGTCAGTGTTAGATCAGCCAGGATATAGACATGTATAATATCAGCTTCTTATCACTTGCTACCCTCAGTTCAAATACAGAAACAAGATAGATTCTGTGTAAAGCACTTTAAAGGGTCTATGAAGAAACCCAGCAGTTTACAAATTGTTAATATACTACAAGCAAACCAAAAAAGCAGAACCAAAACCTCTCTATAAGGCATAGCTCAGGGAAGTCCTAATTCTTGGACCATGGATGCTGTATGAAAAGTTCCCAGATTCAGGCCTGATGGCTTCTTGGATAGGAGAGCTTGAGGGTGGTAGGCTAGACTGAGAAGTTGTGGGAAACATCCTGGAAGAAGGGAATGGCCTTCTTTGCTTCTGTCAAACTTCCAAGAAAATGGCATGGACGTGTTTATGAAGTCCTCAAGAGTGATGCTCAGCTGGAGAGGGTCTTCATCTAGCCTCGCCCTGTCTTGTTAACATACATTAGGAACAAAATCTTATGAATTTTGCTTTTTCGCTTCACTTTGCTTCTTGCAGCTTGGCTTAGTGGTTGTCCAATTTCCTTTATTTCCAAGTCTTAAGATATTTCTGAGCTTCAGTCTGGGGTCCATATTCTCAAAGATCACACCTTTCCCTGGAGCCTTAACAAAAACAGCCTTTGAAGTTGTTCCAATGATCGGTCTTCAAGCTCTAAATCAAAACACTGGGGAACTGTTTGATTTTTCACACAGCTGGGGATTTTTCATACTATTTGCTGTAATGAGTAGACAAAAGGTACCCATAAAAGCTGGAAATATGCAGGCCCCTTCCCCCCCCCCACCATTAAGTTTGGACTTTGGTTGGTAGAATTTTTCTATGAATTGGTTGTCATGGTGTAGGGCTTAATAAAACATACTTGTGACTTCAAGATTGCAGTATCTTACCAAAAGCAAAGAATCACCCAGGTTTCCACTATGTTTACAAATATTAAACAGATTGCTCATAATTGGCAGATAACATACTATATAAGTCAAGTTTTTTTGTTTTTTGTTTTTAAGGGGGGGGAGCATGAAAAAAGGAAAAGCTGGAATTATCCCCAGAGTAGGGGCCAGTCTGGCTCCTACTGGAAAAGTTTTGAAATCAGATTTGGAAAGTAGAAGAGGAAGTAGGGAGGAAAATGTTACAAGCAGGATGGAAACACTTCTAGTCAAGCTTACTGGGGTTGTTCAAATCCCTCATCCCCCCAGCAGGATCTGGCCTCTGTTTGAAGAATGTTTGGATCCACATTCCTAATCCAAGTTTCAACCTATGTTAATACTTTGCTGCAGCTATTCAGAAATAATAGCACAGGTGACATCAAGATCAGAAGGATTAAGGTCTTTCTGTCGCTTTAGCCCATCCAAATCTGGCCCAAGCTTCTGTACTAGACTAAAAAGCAAAGCAAAACAAACCTTGCAAGGCAGAGGAAATGTGGATGATCTCACATGGACAGAAGACATCTTCATGGAAATGAAGGAATCTGTGCTAACTGCAATGCTGAATTGTGGGACTCAGTGTATGTGGTTGGAGAAGGCTGGATTTTGTCTTCCTTCCAAGGGCCTCTTGAAGTGCAGAGCCTATAAGGTGGTCACAGAAAGACCACTGTGTCACTTGAAATCTCTGCAATAGCTCTTTTACTGTATGACAGAGGCCTCTTCCTCATATGACAATAAGAGTAATTTGGTTGGGACACCCCCAAATTAGTTCCGGATGATTCAGTTTGAGGCTTCGAAGGAGTTTCCATAAAATACCTAAAACTCTTTTGTTTTCATATTTCTGACCCTTTGACAAATTGGCAGCTCTTTAAAGACCAGCTGTCTCATCAGGGAGACAGAAAGCACCAAACCACGTAAAAATTATTTCAAGGAAAGGAGCAATTCTGTTTGCTGGCTTGTATAGGTTATAAATGAAATTTTCCCTATAAAGAGATGAGCTTTAGGAGAGAGAAGGAAGGGAAGGGGGAATATAAGTTTTCTTCCTCCTTTCCTCTTGATGTATTCTGGATTTCCTTTTCCTTTCCTTTCCTTTCCTTTCCTTTCCTTTCCTTTCCTTTCCTTTCCTTTCCTTTCCTTTCCTTTCCTTTCCTTTCCTTTCCTTTCCTTTCCTTTCCTTTCCTTTCCTTTCCTTTCCTTTCCTTTCCTTTCCTTTCCCCCTTCCCCCTTCCCCCTTCCCTGTCTCCATCATCTTCCTTCCTTCCTTCCCTCCTTCCTCCCCTCCTTCCTCCCCTCCCCTCCCCTCCCCTCCCCTTCTTCTTTCCTTTCCTTTCCTTTCCTTTCCTTTCCTTTCCTTTCCTTTCCTTTCCTTTCCTTTCCTTTCCTTTCCTTTCCTTTCCTTTCCTTTCCTTTCCTTTCCTTTCCTTTCCTTTCCTTTCCTTTCCTTTCCTTTCCTTTCCCCCTTCCCCCTTCCCCCTTCCCCATTCCCTGTCTCCATCATCTTCCTTCCTTCCCTCCTTCCTTCCCTCCTTCCTTCCTTCCCTCCTTCCTCCCCTCCCCTCCCCTCCCCTCCCCTCCCCTTCTTCTTTCCTTTCCTTTCCTTTCCTTTCCTTTCCTTTCCTTTCCTTTCCTTTCCTTTCCTTTCCTTTCCTTTCCTTTCCTTTCCTTTCCTTTCCTTTCCTTTCCTTCCCCTTCCCCTTCCCTTCCCTTCCCCTTCCCCTTCCCCTTTCCCTTTCCCTTTCCCTTTCCCTTTCCCTTTCCAAGAGAACAGGTGTCATGACTTGAAAAGAATTAAAAATATACATTGTCCTGATTTTTTTTTCCAGCAAGAGAACAGATCGTTGTGTATTATCCCTACAAAAAGTCAAGCATGTTTGTATCTGCAGTACTAGCTCTGAGTGATTTTTTTTTTTTAACTATAGTTTGGAGGATCAGCAGAGAGAGGGAGAGGGAGAGGGAGAGATCTTCTCTTGTTTACAGCTTGTCTCTCAGGTTTTTGTTTAGTGTTAACCATATCTTGTCATTGTGCCAAATTGGCAAACAGTTATTAGGGGAACCAGTTGTATTTTAAAGTGCTGAGTTTTACAACAGTTAAACTGCATGCGAATTTGGCATGTGATCTACATGGATTTGAATAGACATGTGTCGATTCCAAGCAAACGTTCATTTCAAAACATGACATGGAATCCTTGGCTAGATTACAAACCTGTCTGAAGAGTTCAGTCCTATGCATTGCTGCATTTCATTGAAAGGGGTGGGTGTCTAGATTAGATTGGTCATAAATATTCATCACTTGGTGAGTGCTGAGTTAAATGACCATTTATATGCACAAATGGGCTTTTTCAGATTGAACAGTACAGATTGGCTTTGCAAGATGCCTTGTGCTGCCTCAACAGCAATTTGGTTTCACTGGACAGTTCACAAACGGTGTCTCAGTCTTGAGGACAGGATTCACCCAAGCGTAAGTGAAGCACTGTGTGTTTGAGTCCTAGTTACGGGAAGGCCTGCAGCTGAATTTGTGAAATGAAATTGAAAATTGCCTTTGAGATGATGCAAGGAAGACATCCTGCAAGATTAAATGGTTTGGTTATTTCAGTTCATCTATTATGGTAATTAACGGATGAATGTGTGTCAGGTGGGAGGAAGAAAGAGAGAACAGATACTGTAAAATATAGCTCATTGGAATCTTACCCCACCTTGTTAGAAGCAAACGGTCTGGATCATTTCTCATAACATCTGCTGGTTAACAAAATGGGGTTCAGCCTTCAAAATGACATGGGGAAAGAGGGTCCATGTCCCATTGAAACCTGGGAAGCCTGATTGTTCCTTATCTGGACTGTACCAGGTATCAATTTCCTTCGCTCTCATCAGTTTCTCAGACTCCAATTCTGTAGCTAATCTGACCTGTATTGCAGCAAGTGTGTGAATATATATATGCATACACACACACACACAACACACACACACAAAGAATTCCTAATGCAACTGGGTTTTTTTTCAATAAATAGAATACTTTCCTTTTACATTTGGTTTTATGGTTTTATATAAGAGACTACTTTTTCTGTCTAATGAAACCTATAGCATGGAAAGTTCTACCAATTCTTGTTCAAATTGTTTGTTGCACCCAGTGTAATAGTAGGAAAATATGCTTTCCAACTCCTGATTTCATCCATTAAATGAATGCAGTAAATCACAGCCTGCATAATATTAGATTTAGTTCAAGTCTTTCAGAAGTTATAGCCAGGAAGAAATTCTTGGGAATATTGGGTTGGGAGAAGGCTGGACTAAGGAATGAATGTAAGCTACCTGACATAGGCACAAATTGTTTGATTTCAGATAACTGCAAAAAAAAAAAAAAAAACCACCCTAAAATGGACTTCATATATATGGAAAATGTCTGCTTTCCTCCTCTATTGCTCACACAGTTTATCATGCGTGTAAATTCAGCTCCTAGAGTTCTGTTCAGAGCGTCATTCAAAACAATATTGTGGCAACCACTTACCTTATCAGAGGCCTTGTCTAGACTTGCCACAAAGTTTAACAAACATTTAATTTAAATGTTAACAGGTGAGAAAAGAAGAAGTAGAATGTGTGTGTGTGTCTGTGTGTGTGTGTTTTAAAGTATCACTGTTTAGATTTGCACAGAAGGGAGGCCTGAGATCCCTGAAGCTAGTTCTTATAAATTCCCTTGCAAAATGTAAAAGGAAAAAATTGAGATAATCCTGCTTGGTGTCCTCTGGTTCTTTTGTTGGAATCTATGTTTACCAAAGCCAAGCCTTTATGAATATCTAAAGACAGATGTTTATGGTTCAAAGAAGAAGGAAGGAAGGAAGGAAGGAAGGAAGGAAGGAAGGAAGGAAGGAAGGAAGGAAGGAAGGAAGGAAGGAAGGAAGGGAAAGAAAGAAAGAAAGAAAGAAAGAAAGAAAGAAAGAAAGAAAGAAAGAAAGAAAGAAAGAAAGAAAGAAAGAAAGAAAGAAAATGAATGAATGAATGAATGAATGAATGAATGAATGAATGAAGTCTCTTAGTGGCTGAGAGGATAAACTATGCTTGGGATTTATGTTTCTGGACCTGAAGCTCCAACAGGAAATATCACGCACCCTGCATGGAGTTTGCCAAGGATCGCTAATTTAATTTAATGACCTGATGCCCAATTCTTATTGTAAAAAGATACAGTAACTGAAATGGAGATTCCAGTAGTCTTCTATCTATTATGAGTCATATTCAGACCCTGAAGTTCATTAATGCTACATAAAAAATGATTGTGCCTAATAATTCACCATACATTATTTCTGGCACAAAAGTGTCTTCTATATGGTGCTTTATGAGGAATAACTCAGTCTTATCTGAAGGCTGAAGTTTATATGCATTTTACAAACAGAGAGAGAGAGAGAGAGAGAGAGAGATCAAGAATTGTTTTCAACTGTTGCATATGCATTAAAAGAATATGTGACTGAAAATGGGTGGGACCAAGGCAAGGGTAGAAGTTGTTCTGTTCTCTCTGTAAGAGTGATGCGTCTGGCTCCTCTGCCACTGCAAGGAATGTGGTGGTTCAGTCTGCTGAAAGCCCTTATGCAAAAGAGACTTTTCCTGGTATTCCTGGTGCTTGAGCCAAAACTATGCACATTCGATAAAGCCAAAGTTCACCTTAAAGATTTAATCAGCAAGTCCTCCCCAAAGCCATCTTTGCATGCCACTCTTCCCCCCCCTCCCCCCATTGGGCCTGCCAAGACCCTGCATGATCCCTAAATTATTAAATTAGGGCTTCCATGATCATCTGAAGGTCATGGTGCCTAATGTGTCTTAATGTGATGGAACTGTCAGATACAATTATCATTGGCAGTAAAACATAGTTTTATAGCCCTAAATACAATAAATTAACGTGTGCTGCTCAAACTGCTGTCATCAGGGATATTTCTGCATCATTAAGGTTTGATGAGAAAGCTAGGTCTTTGCTTGCATAGTGGAAGGGGGTGGAATGAAGCAAAAATTGGTTTGTTTCACCTAATGTTACCGCTGCAACTGATGGATTGAACACGCAAGTGTTTTTCAGATTTCATTGCATGCCTTGGAAAAAATGTAAGCAAGCACCCATTATAGTGATTCCAGACTGTTGTTTACAGCTGTCGCTTTCTGGTGTCATTCCTTTGCTAGCATTTCTAAAAGGCTTGAAATCTGAATCCCAGGTTGCTTCTCTGAAGCCAAGCGATTCCCCTTGAGACCTCCCAGTTTGTCAAAATATTGTCTTTTCTCTCAGACATAATGATGACCAACCACCCTCTCTAGAATATGTTCTGCAGTGCAGTGCATTTTTAAGATGAATAATTGTAGTAGTTTCTGATGTTCTACCACATATTATGGTAGACAAGGAACAAAGTCAGGGAGGGACAGGCCAAATGAAGGGATGTGGCTATTCCACTGAGAACATTTCCACTGACAAGGATTCTTCAGACAGGAAACAGCTTTTGTGCTATTTCAGTGGTATTGCAAAACTGATCCTTTTATTCCTTGATGACATGAAGTGAATGAATGTCACTGCAGAATGAAGTTTCAGGGAAAATGAATATTTTAATATTTTCCCTTCTTTCTCACCTTATCCACCCTGAGTGGGGCTTGGCAGGGACTGGGTGGAATGGATTACATGCAGTGGGTGGGAGTCACATTTTGTGCTGAGTGGGTTTGTTGAATCATGGGGTATTACAGTTTGCCTGCCTTTTGCAGTACACACCAAAGCATTTTTGGCTTTACCACGTGTAAATTCAAATTGCAAATTCAGCTAGCTGTAACAGAGATAAGCAATTTCATGATTTCAAAAACTGGACCCTGGAGGGGACTAAAGATTTTTGGTGGAGGAAAGATGTATAGGCCTGTAAAATAATGCAAAACATTGTAACAATAAAAATGCTGAAGGAGACTTTTGAAGAATGGTATCAGAAAATAGGAGCCAAAATATCAAAGCTTCCGGTGAGGAATGGCGAACTGATGTTCTGCAGATAGTTGGAGACAATATGGCCGAAAGGCAGCTGGATGTTGGATCCGGATTGCCGAAAATTCTCTCTGAACCAAGGAGAGATCTTGAGCTAGCCCACATGTACTCTGGACAGCTGTCCCCCCCCCCTTTGGCAGAAACTGACATTTCTGCAAACAGCTGGGAGGTGCAGGATTCCACCAAGCTCAGAACCTGTCTGTCTGTCCATCTGCCTGTCGATCCATCTGTCCATCTGTCTGTCCCGCCATCTGTCCGTCCGTCCATCTGTCCATCCATCTATCTATCCATCTGTCCATCCATTGGTCAGTCCAACTGCTCATTCATCCATCAAGACTCAATATCAATTTTGGTTGTAACTGTGGGTTTCTATACAAAACAACTCCTTATGTAAGCAAGACAATTCTCTTACTTGTCCCCACCAAAATAAATTATTGACCCAAATTTTTATAAATCTTTTTTTTTTTTTGTCCTTCTTATATGGGTTTCCTGTAGATAAATTACATCTTGTTTCAACTTCTTCAAATAATGAAATAACTTTTTTCTTTTGAGAGGAGCATTTGCACTTGAGTTTGCAAACCTCACTTTCTAATCACTTTTGGAAATTACCTATTAACCATCTTAAAGCTATTAGAGACCTTTGGAATAACAGGTTTGAAAACAGCAGATGAGTCTGCCTTCAATCCTGAATGAAAGAAAATTTTAATCATAAGCTTTTGAATTTAAAGACTGAAATAAACAGCAAAAAGGTAAATAAGATTTTGGTCTTAGAAAGCTATAAATGGACTAAGGGTCCAGATAAAATTGGAATATTGAAACTTTTACAGTAAGATTTTAGAATTAATTATTAAGAACAAACAGCTTTAGAGCTCCTAAAATGTGCTGTAATGAGTTTAAAGTACCCAAAATGTGGTGCACATTCCTATGTTGAATATGTTGAAAGAAAGACTGATCACCTGTCTGTAGCGATGCTTAATTTGGATGTCTGCACTGAGCTTGACTTGAGGAACTAAATGTCTGCTTCCAATTCTATGATTCTCTTGTTTCTCATTTGGGTGTATTTTATAAGATGGAATCATGCTGCCTTTATTAAGAACTCATGCATTTTTTAAAAAATGAAGTTATCCCATTTTAGTTGGAATTCCACCAAATTGTAGGTATAATCCATAGACCTTAGTTGTGATTTGAATGGAAAACATCTCCTGAAAAACTGCTACCTAGAGCTGTGCCCCGTAACCTAGATGGGAGAGTATGACCCAGCTAACTCTCTTGGGATTCTCAACAGTTCTTGATTTAATCAACCATGGTAGCCTTCTGGGCTATTTGCAGGAATGGGCTTTGGGGGATACTGTTTTGAAGTGGTTCCAATCCTTCTTGGAACTGGGAATCTTCTTGATCTGTAGGGTTATATCTTGTCTCCTGTGCTTTTTAGTGTCTATATGAAACTTCTGGAGGAAGTCATTTGCCATTTTATGCTATCAGTATATTGTGATTTATAGAGTTACTCCCTCGTAAGATGGGTGGTGTCTAAATTTGAAATATAAATAAATAAATAAATAAATAAATAAATAAATAAATAAATAAATAAAATCTATTACTCCTCACTTTCTTGCCCTGGGAAGCCCCCTTAAACATTGCCTAACTTCAGTAATGGTCTGGATGAAGAAAAACAAACAGATTTTAAATCCAGAAAAGGTGGAGGTGCTATTGGTAAGGAAAAAGCCAAACTCTGAGATCAAAGTGTAGTTTGTTCTGGATGGGGTTGCAACTCCTCCACCTTGTTCTGCATATGGTTGCACAGTTTGAGAATGCTTCTTGACCTCCCAGCTGTCACACAGCTGTGTGCAGCTGTGATAAGAGATCCATTTGCACAATGTTGACTAGTGTACCAATTGCAACTCTTCCTGAACTCTTCCATTAGACTTAGTGATAATTAGTCCCAGCTTGGTTCCCATCCATCCTGACTACTACAGTGTGCTTTACTACCCTTGAGTGTCTGGAAATTGCACTTGGTGCAAAATGTGGAAGCCAGATTATTGATACAGAAACTATATGATGCCTGTATTGAAAGACCTGCACTGTCTACCAGTTGCTTACCAGACATAACTTAAGGTACTGATGTTGACATTTAAGACTTTAAATGGCCTTAAATGCTGAACCATCTGCCTCATTATAAACCTGCCCAGTTACTTAGATCATAAAAAGCGGTCCTTCTGAAGATCCCTGCCACCAGTACCAGAAGCTTGACTATATGTTACATGGAAAAGGGTCCTGTGAAATGCTCTTCATAAGGAAGTGAATTTTGCCCCCACTCTCTCAGAATTTAGGAAGATGGCAAAAACACACCTCTTTCACCAAACTTTTAATAATTTATTATTTTAACGTCTGCTTTTAATTCTGGTTTGGGTTTTAATAGTACTAATTCTGCTCTGTTTTAATCTTTGATTTTTTTAAATTGCTGTAAGCCACTTTGGGTGTTGGGGTAAACAGAAAGGCAGGGTATAAATTCATGCATCAGTAGTACAATAAATTAATCTGGCCAGGACCATGACAAATGCTCAAAATTGCTAGGAGATCATTCTTACCATTTTATTATAATTCATAATTTCTACCATGTAACACTTTTCAGAGGCTCAGTCAAGATACTATGATGAGTGTTCTTTGATGAAAGTATGACATCAATCTGAAGCTTTGCTCAACTGTATATGAGACTACCAATTTTAATATTTCTGTTAAAGTTTGATTCTGTTTTTCATAGCCTTGGTTTTTAGAATATACATTCATGATGGTTTACAATGAGCATTTAAAACAAAGAAAACAAAACAGAATGCTAATCAGGTCATTTTTAGAAAGCAAGTCTAGTTCTGTTGGTTACTGATTCCTCTTCCTTTATACTTGTCTACCCTCATTTTTTCAAGGTGGATTTTTTCTCTCTTTGGAAAGGCAGAAGTTTGGCAAAATTATTTCTCCAAAAAAGAGAGTTCCCTCTGGCTTAATTGTCTTGTAAGTAGACTACTGTTTTTAATTAATTAATTGCCTGAATTCCCCTGCTTTTGCTATACATCTTTTCTTTCCTTGCCATGTTAGAACGATTTAATTCTGTAGCTTGCAGCAACATCTCATCGTATTATGAGCATCTTCGTTGTAACCATGCATCTTAATTATACTTGAAACCCTTTGGACTTGAGAAGAATGCTTTATTGAGTGAGCTCTATGTTTCATACGATTTTTTCAACAGCATTTAAGTACAGATATGGGATCTCTTTGGACACAGTGTCTTGATTGAGATACTTACTGGGCTGGTCCTCCAGACCATATGGTAGCAGATATGTGCATACCTCTTTTCTTCCTGTTCCTTGAAATGTATATTTTTAGCTCATCCCCTTAGCAGTTCTGGGCGGTTTACATGATACATGAAAACAACATGAAAACACAGCAGATATGAAACACAAAGGCTAAAGCAGTAGTTTTGGAAAAACAAATACATTCTGATCCTCTTCCTAAAAGCCTCTTCCTTCTTTGACTACAGTGACAATTTGATCTACGATATGCACTGCGGAGGAAGCCCAGGGCTTGTAAAAAATGCCCCACTGATGAACTATGGGTTGGACTATAGGAGAGTAGGTAGTACTGTAAATAGTTTGGGTTTTAGCCTTGTGTAAAGCAAGCAGCAAGGTTGAGCAAATCAATCACAGTCATTTTCCAGTTTCTTTTCTTGTAAATCAGCATGTGTGCTCTGATATTTTTGCCTACGTGCTTTATTTTTAACCGAGATCCTGGAAAGATCTTTACAAAAGCCTCCAAACATTTCAGGTAATTTTACAATCCTTGAGCTTTCTTATGATCCACCTGAGCTGAGGTTCAGGCAAGGGCTCTTCTGACACTACTCTGGCCCTATTCTGAGGTCTACCTGTTGGCCGAGGAGAAGAAGAGAAGAAGAGAAGCTTGCCAAGTCTGGGCCAAGCGGCTTACAGGTGTCTATTCCCAGCAGGCTTTTGCAAACAATTTATGAAGGTGTTGTATAGGAAGGCCATTTTTACTACCCTAACACAAACTCACTCCATAAGTATCTGAAATGGGCCATAGCGTTATGGTGAGAAGCTCTTTTCTGAGACAAACAAGTCAAATTAATCAATGTATAAGCAACCATTTGCAAGGATCACTTTCTTGATTGAGTGCCTCCTTCTTAGATGAATCAGTTGCCTCATTGCTCCTCATCAGCCCAACAGACCACCTGAGCTCTTGAAGAGCCAGAGACTGATACAACAGATAAGGGTTGGCTGTGATGGACTGGAATGGAGGAAGGGGGGTGAAAACGGTGCTCTCGTCTCCAGAGCAACGCTCTGGAGATAAGCGGAGAAAGCTGGCGCATCCCTAAACATTCCAGAAGATAGTAGACAGTTGTGCCTGGGAACTACTGGTCGGTCTGAGAAGATTTCTGTAAGCAGGCGCTGGCTAATAAACCTTGCTGATTGAACCTGCATGGTCTCCAGGAGTTCTTTGGGCTAGGCCTGACATTGGCACTGGGACCAATTATGTATCTCATAAGCAAGTTTTGGAAGTACATTGTTGATAATGTGGCAATGGACCAGTTTGCCTTATATACTTTATACAGGAAGGTTGTTTGCCTATAATGATGATTTAATATATAATATGGGCCATAGAGGAAGCCCAACTGCTTGGTGATATTAATGCATCTGTGACAAGACCTATAAAAGTGGCCTATTGAGTAGGACCAGGCATTTATGTTAAGTGGCACGTGTATGAATCATGTCCCATGCTTTTGGAAATGTTGTGGTGTGGAATACAGAGATGAACAAGATTTGGAGGGGTCCTCCTGGAGATGCAGGCAGAATACGGTTGACTAGTCTAACCAGGGTTGAGAAAGTCCCACCAAACCAGCTCAGAAGCTTAAATACCATTTCTTTCTACTGCTTGTATGATAGCTCTGTAGAAAAGTTCCCATGTTGTATGACAATTGAAGCCTTACCACTCTCCTCATAAATAAGGAGGAGGATGAAAAGGTATCACTTTTGCAGTGATCCCTTATCACACAAGGCATATGATAAGAATTTTGAATATTGTGCTTCCAGCTTTCTTGAGAGAGTTGGAGGAAAGCAGATGTAGCATTCAGTTTACTAGTTCTCCATCCTGGTTCTACTGAATGGCCTTAAGCCATTGCTTCATAAGCAAGAATCTAGAATGCAGGACATAGTAGCTTATCAAGTCTTTTCTTTGAGCATGGCAGTGGGTATCTTGACTTTAATGGTCCAGAACTGGCAGTTGCTGACTTCCTCTCTCATCTCCATTAGGAAAACTGTAAGGGAAGCTTCAGTACAGCAAACACACTATTTTCAGTGGAAGCTGTGTGTGAGAGAGAGAAAGAGAGAGGGAGAGACAGAGTGGGGTTAATTGCCTGGAGCCACGTGACAAGGCAGCCTAACTAGTGGCATGGCAACTTGTCGCAAGAAATCACACGTGATGTGGTGCTCTGATGGAGAGAGTCTCCATCACCCTGGTAACCATGTGCACCTGCAAATGGAGGAGTGAGTCACAATGTTGAGATCTGGCTTTTCTTTTTTACAGAACACACTGTAAGCTATTCATAGTCAAGGTTGCAGAAAATTGTCTCCTCCCCACCTTTTTTTTTTTTTTTTAAAGCACTGCAGATACTTCTTCAGACAAGAATCATAGCACAGAGTAACTATCATAGACTGATAAAGTTGCCCTGTTAGATCAGATTCAGATCCTATTCAAGATGTTATTTACTGGTCGTCTTCTTATTCCCTTGACGAGTTTTAGTGCCATGATGTTACTCAACTTCTCTTCCCTCAACCCTTCTTCCCTTGCAGAAAGCTGGTCAGTTTTGTTCCTGAGTATTGGGCAGACCTATTGCTGATCACTGTCACCCGTTGTCAAGGTCAAGAAACAGACGGCAGGGATTTATTATTGTTGTAGGGTAGAATAACAGAATCTTGAAAGCCTCTCAGACTTTCTCACTGATCTGTCTTATCAAGACAGGGTTCTTCTGCACTTCCTTCTCATACAGTATGTTTCTTTTTCTCAAGACTGAGTAATCCTTTCCAAATGTCCCTCTTGACAGCTTGAAGGGCCAAGTCCACATTCCTTCACCTCCACCAAAATAGTTGCTACAATATAAAGAGTCAGTCTCTGCATCTGGCCTTACTCATCTGGTGCAGCAAGTCTGTTAGTTTCCCTGAGAATCTGCAAGGGTTGAGCATCCATTTATCCTAAGACAATCTGGATAGATTTTTCTCCCAACACTTAATCTCATCCTTCCCTAGAATCTCTTCCACCCCAGTTTATGCTGGCCTTTTCTTTGGTGGGACTGATGGATTTTGTTTGAAACAAGGCACTGAGCTCTGAGTTTACTCCAGGCACCTCTTTGATAACCATACCTCTATGGAGACCAGAAATATTCCTGTTAATAAACATGAAGCTGGACTAGTAGCTGGCATCTGGCTTTGCAGGACACCAATTTGTGATTAAATTTTTATGAGTTAAATAAAGCCTCCTTTGAATTGATTTTGACTTGTGGTGATTTCATACACATGTCCATGGTTTTTTTTCTTGGCAATAGGATGGAAGTAATTTTCCCCTGGACTCTTCCCAGATGCTTTTTTGATTTTTCAGTCCATCCTTTGGACCCAGGATTCCTGGTGGTCTCTCATGCAAGTACCAACCAGATCCAGCCGTGTTTAGCATTTAGCGAACAGCTAAGGTTAGCTATGGGATCCCAGCAGCTGGGCTTTGTAAGTTAAAAGAGTCAACTTTTTTTTTTTTTTTAATGTCAACTAAGGCAAAGGACCTGCACTTGAGTACAAATGTGCCTGCTATTATTTACTTGCAGGCATTTACTGCAGATATGTTGTTTTTAGTATTCAGAGTCAGACAGGTGCCAGAGATCTATCATTATATAGTGCCATAACTGCTAATTTAAAAACTGGAGTGATGCATTTGAAGGCTAGCTTTGTTTTGCTTTAATCCTTCAGGTCTAATCTGCCTAGGATCAGTTCATTTTCTTAGTTACCACTGTATTTTAAAAAGGCCATTTTTCAGTTCTGCAGTAACGTCATTTATCACCCCTGTACAAGTCTCGGACAAGGCGCTCTTCTCGTGATAATACATAATATCAGCTGCCCTCTTCTGAACTTCCAAATTGTGCACTCAGCTATCTTTGCACAGCAAATATACTTTAACTTCCTTGCTTCCTGCCTCCTACTTCCTGCGTGATCTTACTGTAAAGAATTAGTTAATTCCTCATTGTGCTACTTCATAACAGGCACAATATGCTTTCTTTGCTAATTGCAGGGGTGAGGGTAGGGGCCGGGACTGTCCAATTGTTTTCTCTTCTGAAGTAAGAAAGAGAAAATCTGGTCTCTTCGCTGCTTGAATGTCACTAGATTAACGTTGCAGCAAAGGGCAAGAACCAATCCCATAAGGGTTTCAAGAAAACAAAAAGGGGTGACATTTGGGGGACCTATGTTAGGAATCAATTTTCTGAAAAATAGGACCAATTTTTCACTAACCCCAGGAAGCTTAATTAACACACTGCCTCTTTAGTCTGTTCTGTTCAGTGCATAATTAGCGCAGGAAATTGTCTGTTTCATCAAATGTTGAAGGTTAACATTATTCAATTGGCCACTTCCAATAACTTTATCAGGATACGGAGCCATGACGTTATGGTGAAAGCCTAGATCAGGGATGTGTGGTCTGGTGTTCTTCAGATATTTTGAAGTATCCCCCCCCCCCCCCCCGCCATCTCTTGCTATTGCAAGGTTGGCTAGAGCTAATGGGTACTGAGGTCTGAAATATCTAGAGAACACTAGGGCTCTTACTCCAGATCTAGGTTTTCAGCAGAAGTCCCTGATTTAGTAATAAAGAAACTACTTCAAGCAATGGTAGTCACATTTTCTAAGGTTCATTCAATGTTACAGATTGAAAAAGCTGTACATCCCATTATGTTTTTTCTTATTCCTGAAACTGTTTCTTAAACTGCTGTGCAATTCATGTGTAATAGTGTATTTTGTGTTGTCACTGAATTTTTGTGTAATCGTTTAATATCTTATCAGAGCTAAATCGCATACCAAGTGTTGATGGAGGGAAAAATGCACAGATTGTCCCTGAGGAATTGATGCCCAGATCAGACTGGAGATGAAGATCATGCTGGAAGAAGAACTTCCCATGGTTGCCCTACTGACAGGATGTGGCCCTTAGATATTATATTAGCATCATGATGCAATTGATGGTTAAGAGGCTACCAAGTCACTATGGTTTAAAGGAGGATCCCAGAGGAACATACTTGTTGGATTACTCCAGAGCGGTCTCTGGAATTGTAACAAGAATAAGACTGCTAAATATGTGGTGGTGGTGGTGGTGGTGGTGGTGGTGGTGGTGGTGGTGGAGGAAGGAAGGAAGGAAGGAAGGAAGGAAGGAAGGAAGGAAGGAAGGAAGGAAGGAAGGAAGGAAGGAAGGAAGGAAGGAAGGAAGGAAGGAAGGTAGGAAGGAAGGAGATATCTAAATACCTACATATATTGGTAATGCAATTAAAATGAAAACAAGATTGCTCATTTGGACTTCAGCATAGAAACCATCATTATAATTCTGCTGGATTTTCACCAGTACTGATGATGCATCTATGATTTGCAACCTCTCTCCTGATCAGCTAAAAACAAGGTCCTTGTGTTAGAGATCCAGAAATAACTGCATTCTCATCATGAATTTGAATATCCAGCTGGGATTTCAAATTGCACCCCCAGAGAGCAAGGGGTAATGCATTAAAGTACATTTCTCATTAGCACCTTGAGCTTCTATATTCAGCTGTGCGAAGTCTAAAAGGGTTCTGCTGAAAAGCAATGCAAAGAACAGAGAACAAGTAAAAGCAAACGAAACTGGAATTGTTAGATCTTTTCACTATGGCTTTGTTGTAATTATTGTTGAGAATATTATCCCTCTCACCTTGATCATTGCTGGAACTAATGAGGTTTTCAAAGTTAACCAGCATAGAAAGCAGTCTCACCTTAATCAAATTAGATTAAAAGCATTCTGGTGGCAGCTTGGTTCTGTAACCTTATCACCTTTGACCTGATAAGGGTATGCCATTTGAATATATAACAAGCCCTGAAAGCTGATGTTTTATATATGGTCCTTTGAAAGGGGTGCCCCCTCTATGAGCCTATAAAGTAGAAGAGCAGGGCTTTGGTGTTCATGGTTGGAAAACAGACTGAGCCCCAACATACAGGTTGCCTGATCTGAATCTTTCCCTCCCACGTGGGAAAATCATAAGCATATATAAGTAGGCACCTATGCATACAGAATGCAAATCTCATGCAAAACCATGCGCTCTTTATCCCTCCCCCTTTGCTTTTTTTGGGGGGGGGAGGGTGATGATGCCTTTTACAAGTAGCTGTGTAGCAGGTGGCAACTAATTTGTGAGCTGGTGCATTTCTAGATTATATTACTTGAATGGATTAAATTGGCTAAAACAAGAGTGGGGAATTCCAAATCATTAGGCATCAAGCTATCATCCCATATGTCGTTGTATTTAGCACCTTCCCCACCCCCACCCCCTTATTCTTCATTTCAGGGCCATATCCATCTTCTGTGTGAGTAAAGTGTGACTTTGTAGAAGGGAGGAGGAGATGGGCAATTTTTTAAAAAAATTTTTTAACAATAGAGCTTTCTTGTAAATGGTGTGAATGTCTTCTCCTTGTTATGCCCAGTGACAGCTTGCCATTAATGCAGCATGAAATGTGGAATTAGATACCAAGACTCTATGACTGAGGATCAGAGGTGGGATCGTTCATGTTGCAAATGCACACAGCAGTAAAAAATTCAGCTGGATTTACCCTAGGAAAGGCATGAGAGACAGAAGCAAAACAGACCAAACTTTCTTCAGTCCAGGTTAGGCTCGCCCTATCGTTCGCGTGTGCACTGGTTCCAAGCGAGGCCTTTTAAAGACTTTGAGAAATCTAACCTGCAAAATATAAACCCGAATGCTCTCCCCTCCTCTCTGAATGTTTTTCTCTTGGCATGGTTTTCTCCATTTTTTCCCACTGAAGTCAACAATACAGTCATCAGAAGTATGTGAGAATACCTGAGACAGTGAAACAGTTCTTGCCATTATATTGAACGGATTAGATTTATTGCCTTAAATGACAAACACTGATCCATACGATATTTTCAAATGCTAAACTATACTTCAGATGAGGTATTTTACCAGTGTAGGATCTGGGGCAATTAACCCCAATTCTTCCCCCACTAAAAAGCCCCTGGTTTCCAGTCTGCTTGCATTTCATTGATAACCTAATTTTTATTAGAGTGATAATCTTGTGTCTGGTTACATGATGAAACCCCTGTGGGTCCCCTGGTCCTTTCCCACATGGACATTGACCTATCTGCAGAAGCAGGCAGAAAAATCTGCACTACTTGTACAGACCCCTGAAGCCACAGTCTTCCATCCTACTTCAGGATCACTAAATGCATAAGATGAAGCTGTTCACTCAATAAAAAGGAGAAGATAAGATGGAGCATCTGATTAAAGAATATTCCTTTTGAAGAGGCCATTGGCTGTGTCCAAACAGGCTGAACATCATTTCTGCTGGCAACAGTTAGCAGAATGAATGTCTGTGGTATTTTTGGGTAGCTAACCACATAATAACCCTGAGGTTGTCCCAGTTTGAGCATGCTCATTTGGTAGCACCTGGGCCAAGCCATGAAGACTCTTGAAATTTAAAGGGTGTGCATGAATATCTCATGTGCAAGCAATCATTTTGTGTGGAATAGATATAAAAACCTCAACACTCCCTTCCCAGTTCAACATGCGCAGTAGTTTCAGCTCTGCCTTCATTTTATTTCCTTGATTTTATTTTTGAATGGTACACATTGCCTAGAAAAGGGTCTATGATGCTTAGTATTTCCCTTAGAAGCTGGTTTCCCCATTTAGATAAATTTAAAACCTTCTCTGTCTCATTGAGAACAGAGGAAGGAAGATGCATTATTTCTTTGCTTATTGCTTTGTTTTGCACAGCTAAACATTGATGAAATTTTGCAGTTTAGATTTGAATTAATTTGAACAGGCTTTGTTAAATCTAATCGCAGGAAGGTACCTTTAAAGCAGATTCAATTGTCATTCATACAAACAAAATTGTATCGTTAATACTACGTTTTGGTCTGGAGAAGGTAATGATTTGCAGGTTTAGTGGGGAATCAGATCTGTAGCGTCAAGGCCTTATCACACAGGCAGTGATCAGGGATGAACCAGGAATCAGAAGAATGAAGTCAAAGGATGGAGCAAGAACTAAGTAGGTGGGTAGGAGAGAAAAAATAAGTACAGTATGTATCTTTGTTGTTCTTTACTCATGACTTCAAACAGACCAAATTTCAGGAAGATTGTGTTGCCTTTTTTTAACCCGGTACTTTGACTTCCATACTAAGGGTTTACAATGCAAAAACAGTCCATGTGTTGACATACAGAGCAGAATTGTGGAGCCTGTGAAAAGCCCCTATCCTTGAATAAAATCATACTCATTTTTAAGAAATATTCCGGGAACTGATAAGAACATGCTGGCCCCTGCAGGTTCAGCCAAAATAGGCATTTACCCTGTAAGTCCTCAATTACCGGCAGAGTATTTTCCTACTGGACCCTGGCAGGCTATGCAAAATGTGCCTAGAAGAACAGATACCAATAGCTCAGCCCACCACGTGGACAAACCAACTCACTGAAGTTGCCTTGTACCATGAGCTATCAGCTCAGTACTTAACCTCAGCTGAACACCAGGCCAAGGAAATCTTCAAACAGAGAGCTTTGGATATTAGTACCCAAACTGACATACAGTTGGGCAGTGTTGGGTTTCAGGGTTTAGTGACCATGGTCTAGAGAACAGATTTCCTGACAGTTCGCCAGCAAAGAGATACCGATCATGAAAACCTACTCCAGTATATTGATATACAGTTACTTGCAAGTTCCTGATCTTTAAAATGGCCAGCCAGGAACAAAATAATATTCCAATTAAATATATATATATATATATATATATATATATATATATATATAAAATTAAAAAATCTGCAAGTGGGGTTGGCACAGTATCAAAGAACAGCCCTTACCAGAGCAAGATTTGAGTTGTTGGGTCCATGATAAAGTGTGGATCATTCAACTGTGGGCCATACAATGAGAAAAAGGGCATCTGTGGAGCCCCAGACACAGAGGACATCGACATGTCTTGTTTGACATCAATTAATTGTTCCAGCCTGGACCCAGTATCTAGAACCTTTACTGGACAAAGTAACCTATTGGGATCTTACCAACAAATTGTCTTACCTCCTTCAGGGCAAAAATAAATAGGGCAGAACTGCCAAGTTTATAATTAAAGCTACTCAGCTTAGAACTTGTTATGTAGTATAAATCAGAATCACAAGTAAAAGTGATGCATTCATTTGAATATGTTTTGTTTTGCACTTTGGTGAAGTTATACTTCTTTATCCTTTTGTTAGCTGGCACAGTGTGGTGCCTTGATACAGTCAACTGACTAATCGATAAATTACAAAGCTCATCTCGAACTGGAGAGATATTTATACATCTCTTTGTCTACATCTGCATTGACATATTTAAAGCTTTCAGGGCAGGAATAAACAAATACAGTACCTCAAAACATCACAGAGGTTTGACATTTTGAGGTACTGTATTTATTTAAGGAGTTTTCGAGTTATTTTTAAGATGAGATGGTTTGGCATAAATGTCATTTCCAGACCTGCCAGTGATGTCCTTAATGGACTATAATCTGTTGGGATGCCCCATGAGGTCCATACAGATGTGTGTGTGTGTACGTGTACA
Source organism: Python bivittatus (assembly GCF_059951505.1). Taxonomy (NCBI): domain Eukaryota; kingdom Metazoa; phylum Chordata; class Lepidosauria; order Squamata; family Pythonidae; genus Python; species Python bivittatus. The sequence continues at coordinate 6,381,875 of NW_028277033.1, forward strand.
CACACACACACACACACACACACACACATATATTTGTTTTTCTGAAGGTGCCATGGCATCTTAACTCCAGAAGGGAGGAGGGACAAGATGAGGGTTTCTCCCCAGTGGAGGGCAGATATTCTGTCAAATGACATCGTTCAGGACAATATTACCATCCCATCTGTGAGTGGAAAGTGGAAACGAGTGGTGAGAGTTTGAGAAATGCGGTGCTGATTCGGTAACTGTGTAGTTTAATCCAGTCAGCAGTCATTTTGTTGTCTCCTGCAAGGCGGTATCAAATGAGTTTGTAACAGCTTTATTGCAAAATTCATTTCTGGCCTCAGAAATATAACTGTACAGACAGTCCCAGAAATAAGAGCACACTGAAATCTCAACAAGGTTAGCACCATCTTATAAGGCACTTGGATAAGGTGTGAGGCTTGAATTTTACAGGAATCCTTGGGCAATGCATGCTGGTTCTCCTACACTGGCATTGCCTCTGCTTCTGACTTTCCTTTGTTCTGAATAATGCTGAATATGCATTAAACCTTTCATCTGTGCTGAGCTTGCACACTCAACCCACCCTATGGCCACATCTTGCATTTGTAGTGAATGCCTGGAAAGGACTGTTGAGAGCATGGGTGCTCCATGCACTGCTGGTTAGACTGCAACATAGCATAGCCACAGAGAGATTCTGAGCATTAGCACGATCTTCATCCAGGAAATCCACAGAGGAAGTCTAATCCATTTTATGTGTTAATTTATTATCAGGAATAATTCATGCTTGCAAGTTTCTGCCCTCTCTTCTATCAGCCAAACGATGTTCTTGGAACTGCAGAGGAATAGCCTAAAAATACATTCATCTGTGGAAGAAAAATCATTGAGGGCTGATATATGACACCTCTACATTTAATAGGGCCTTTTCCCAAGAATATTTTCTAGATTCTGGAGTGAAAACAGGAGATTACAAAGGGCATAGGATTTTGTGACTTCCCCAACCCTCAAATCATATTTATTTTACTTGGAAGAAGATAGCTGTTAAAACCCTCAAAGTCAAAGTTCTCTGCCTGAATCTTCATAATGACAGCTATACGCTCAATTGTTATAACAACTCAGTAAAGGCTCGTGACTTTTGGGAATACACAAACACACACACACATACACATATTCATGTGTATGTACAGTAATCCCTGTCCCCTTGAAAGACCTTTCTGTCTTGTCTGGGAAAGAGGTAATATAAATCTTGTGGTGTACCACTGTATTATGGTACTTGATTTTTTTTCTGTAAATATATTGCAGACAAAGATGAAGGCAAGAAATGGAATTTTTAGTTTTGATGGACACTAAAGTAAGTCCAGAATCTCAGTAAAATGAATAACAGCCTGTGACCGGCCCCTGTTTTTTTTTGTTTTTTTTAAATCTGTACTGAACACCTTTCATCTGGATGTGTTAGTCTATTAAATAACAGCCTACAGCTTTGCAAATCCAAATCTCACTGCTTACCTTCACTTTCCCTGACTCCTTTGCTAATTCTTTTGGAAGAGGAAATGCCTGAATGTAAGAATGGAGGGGAGGAAACAGACTGTGTTAAGGCATCCTGCGATTTCAAAGATGAGAATCCCCTTCTTCTTCTCTTTCGCTTTAAAAATTGCCCAAAGATATAGCGGGTCTTTCTTTTCTTTGTAAGCTCATCATTATTTCTCCAGGTGTGACCTTCATTTCAGTTCTAGTTAACATATTTAAAGAGAGGAAGATGAGTATTTTTTTCCTCCTCCAAATATTTGCTTGGAAGTTGGAGATGGGCTTGTCTCACAGTTGCTAAAAAGAGCAGAGCTGAAAATGTTGAAAAACTCACATAAAAAATGGAAAGAGAGGCCAGTCATCAAGAAATGTTGCAGGTAGGCTGAGAAAGAGCTGAGGTTAGTGAAGAATGCTATGAAAAAGGTCTTCTTTACATATCTTCAGAAGAAGAGGTAAGGAAAAGAATCAGTATTTTAATAAAAATATTAACATCTTAACAGGTAACCGAAGGCAGAACTGCTCAACTCCAAAATTGGTTCACCTTTCTCCAGCAAAATGATAACAAGGCTTCACCAGGAAATTGTGAAGAGCAGGATGAAAAGGAGGACTGAAACCTAGAATTGATAGAATTGGCATTGACCAGTAAATACCTCTTTATTTTGAATGTGTTTAAATCCCCAGGGCCACTGGAATTGTACTGAACAGTTTAGAAAAATTGGAACAGGTTTAAAGAGCAATTAGGGAACTCAAAACTAGACTCTGCAAAGTAGATTGAAAGATCTGAATGTGTTTATATAAATAATAATAATAATAATAATTTATTAAATTTATATGTTGCCCAACTCCCAGTGACTCTGGGGAATGGCACTGTTCAATTTCAAATTGGAAAGATTTGTTCTACCTCAGTCCAGAGAGCAGGACATGGAATAACTGGTTATTTATAAATTGCAGTTGTAAGTAATTAATTAGTCGTAGTGTGGTACAGGCATAGGTCCAGGTGTGTAACATGCATATATGGCGACAGTGGGGAGCTCTCCAGAACTGATTTCAGCAGAAGGTGCCAAGCTGCAGTCTATTGTAATATGGCCCAAAATAAATATAAACTTTTAATGATCGACCACACAGAACAGTTCTTCCGTGGAACAAAACTGAAGAGAATTACATGACTTGAGGAAGTAAGGATAAGGCAGTAGTCAGAAGGCATGGAGAAAAAGAAGGGCAAAAACAGTATTGAAAAGAACGTGGGGAGGGAGGTGGACGCTCTCTTCTGTTTGCATGCATATCCATTCCTCTTATGTACATTTGTTGCTCTTGCTAATTCAGTCTCAAATTCCCTAGAAAATGTAATGTTGCAAAGGAACGCCATGGAAGTTGCCACAGGAAGTTGCAGAAAGATGGGAGTTTTCTCTGAGAGAATTTTAAAACGTGGACTGATGCTTGCAATGAATGTGCTCATGGACAAGCAGGTTGAGCAAGCAGACAAAAGACTTCTGCAGATCCATCACAGAAAGCGAAGCTGAGCATCGTCAGCTCACTGAATAAGGTGTGCCTATTTTTCTAGCCTTACATTTCTTGCTCCCTAGACAACCCTGCTGATTATTGTCATTGCGATAACATGATAGACTTTATTCAAACACCTGCTGGGCTTTCTTTATGCAACTCTTTTTTCCATCTGTTCCTTCCCCAGGAGGAACTTAAAACATATTCCATGATAAGAGAAATGACTTCGAAACTCAGCCTGTCAAATTCTCCAGAGTTTTGAATCCAGGGAAAGCATAATTGCCATTAATGAAAATTATGAATCATTGAAAAGCACTTTGGTATATTGCACTGGCTTGTGCTCCTCAGAGCCCTGTTTTTTTTAGGGAATGCCTGCAATATGAGGCTTTCTGAGGATGCAAAATCACCAGGATGGGACAATGTCAGTCCTAGCATCTTGGAAAACAGCCTCTTCAATGTGAGGCTAATGCGTCCTCTCAATCCAAAAGAATCTTTTAGATTATTATTCATTCCTGGGGAAGAAGCAATAGAGTCCCACACACTTTGGCTGAATCCCAACTCATTTCAGTCCTAACCAGTGTGCAGGAATCAGTGATGGCAGGAATTTTAATCCACCAACATCTGGAGAAGGAGCAGTTTCCCACCTGTTCTTTAAGCAGTTTGAATACTGCACATTTCTCCTTTTTAACAGGGAACTATGTTACTGCAATGTGTCCATAAAAATTCCTTGCCAGTATGAACAGGACAGCATCAACCAACATCCGGTGAAAAAACCACCTTTGCAGCAAGGTGAGCATTCAGTAGGAGACCTGGTGGATCCTTGTCCTGCTGCACAGATTCCACAGAATCATATAGTTGGAAGGCTCTTCAGAGATAATGTAATCGACCCCTGCCACCCCCACCACTTGGTGCAGGATCTGCTAAAGCATTTCTTACATGTTTCCCTGGCTTGTTTATGTCTACACATGCCTATTTGTTGATGGCTGTGTGCTTGGCGTATTTAGGTATACAAATATCTATTTACAGTACACACATCTGAGTACTTAAGAGACTATTTGTTAATTTGAATCAATTTGAAAAAAAATTAATTTGGCATGTTGAATCAAGTCAATTTGACTTGATTTTATTTATTTATTTGTTATTTATTTATTTATTTAGTTAGTTAGTTTATATCGCTGCCCATCTCACCTCTGTGACTCTTGGTGGCTTACATAATTAAAAACAACCAGCATTAGAAATAAAACAAAAATAAAGCCATTAAAGCCAATTAAAACAGTTAATTAAAACAATAAAGCTAATTTGCAGGAGTGTATAATAAATTACTAACAACGCAACCAACCAGCAGGCTTTACACCACCACTGGACCCCCAGGCACAATGACCAAACTATGTCTTCAGAGTCTTCTGGAAGGCTAGCAGGGTTACAGATTAACTCCAAAAAATGCCTGAAAGGCAATTTCATTCAATGTGAATCATAAATCTGCTTTGAAAAATCAATTTGATTCAGAGATGAAATCAAATCTCTTTCATATTAAACCCCCAGATCACAGCTTCACTTCTCTCTATCTCTCTATCTCTCTATCTCTCTCTCTATCTTTTATTTTACTTAATGTAAAAATATTATTTAACATTTTTAAGTGTTATGTAAAATTTATTAGTTGGAAAGATGCATCAGGGCTCCTTCTGATTTTTGACACTTGGTGTGTGTGAGTATGTATTGCAGATGTGAATTCAGCAGTCACTGAATTCATCATATAAACCAAGTGTTGAAAGAATACTGAGGATGTATTCAGAAAATGATGCTTGTATTTAATTACCTCTAGCCATGCAGGTTGCCCCTTTAAAATAAAACAAAAATTTATTGTTTTCATGCAATAAAGAGGGATGTTGTGGGCCATCTGGTCCGATCTCCTGTCCAGTGCAGGAATCCAATTTTTAAGTGAAATTATTTTGAAACATCCCCTCTTTGTTTCACAGGAATATTTATGTCCCATATTCCTAAAAATAGGGTTTAATATGTGCTCCGTGCTGATATGAAATTTATCCTTTCACTGTTTGTTATGCTTTCCGCTCTTCTTGCTGGGGTGGGGACCAACAGCTAAGCCACATTTAAAGGCACTCAGAATCTGAATGACATCCACAGTAAATTAATATTTGATTAGTTTTCCTTTTGAGACCATGGCAGCGACATTCAAAGTCTCCTTAGAGATGTTCATATTATTTATCTTCAGCCTCTGCCATAAAAGCAAACGTCTTTCTAATTCTTTTCGCCACCCTCATTCACCTGGATTTGAGTTGTTCTTCTGATCTATGGAAATGGTTCTAGGAATCCAGAAAATAAACGTTCCCAAGGTCCTTGTGGATGGTTTGGGGAATGGCTGGCATCAGCTAGAACCATATATATACCTGAAACACTCTTCAGATAGATTCAGAGCACCCCCTGTGTAACCAAAAGGTTGATTCCTGAGATCGAAAGAGAACTCGATCTGCACAATGTTGCAAGATGCCTGCTTGGTCTAATTATGGATAAACTCTTCCAATGGCTCTTTTGCAACTGTTTGGAAAAATGCACCTATGCCAGAATTTCTTCAGCTACTTATATCATTTTGTATATTCTGTTTGAGATCATGGTTTACTGCTTTAGAAGCTGGAGTTGATCTACATTGTCCATCCATCCATCCATCCATTTTGGTCTTTCCTACATTAGAGTGGTTATGTGATATGGTGGTAATACCAAGGGCAAAATGCAGGAATAAGCCAATTGGTTTCATTAAGAAAGCAAAACGAGAAGCATGGTCAAGTAAGTGTTCTTCAAAACCAGAAACCACAAGCAGCAGCTCAGAAGGTTTCTGTTATTGGCAGGGCCCTTTGTGTTGGCCCTTTAGTTGATTACATGCCAACCTTTTAACCAGCTCCTTGCAGAAATGTAAATAGATGTGCTCATTCCTAGTACCATTTTAAGGTGTTGAAGGCAGCATGTGATCCTGCCCCATTCAACACGAATAGATGCTTGTTCATTCTTAGTTGCAAACTCCTTTACGCTCTTTCTGTTTTCGTTCCTGACTCCCACAGGGCCAGATTGGAAAGCTCATGTTAAAACTGATTAATGAGTTAAGGATTTAGTGGACTGATGGATGCAGCCTTAATTCTGCCTCCAGCTCTGAATTATGCCGGAAAGTGTCACTGAGTATAGAGACTCTGGTGTTGGAGCAGCCCTTTCCTCAAGGCAAATCATCCTTTCTTCTTGCCTGTCTTTTGGACAAGTAGACAGGAGAGTTCCTGGGTTTGGATTCCTCCTGCCTGCAGCAATTCAGTGTGCTAAGCGAGTACATCCATTTCCCCATCACCACCAAAGTCTGTAATGAACCTCAAATAGACATTGATATGGCAAATCAATAGCATCACCAGCCCTTCGTTTTCCTGCAGCGGCATTTATTAAACATAATATTAAGGGAAAGGGCCACCAAAGAGAGTGACCTCAAGGAAGGGAAATCGATTCTTGCAGAATGGAACAGATGCTGCCAGACAAGCTGAACTTCCTGTCAAATCCAAGAGCTTGGGGTCATGAACCCCAGCTAATGGAAGATCAGACCCTGGGGGAATATTGATGGCATTTCTTTCCCTTGACAGTCAGTAGTTAAGAAAAAGAATTGGCAAGGGTGGAGGATCAGACAGGCTTTAGGGATTTTTTGAGAAATACTGGGGGGCGGGGGTGGAGGTGGAGGGAATTAGATGTAGAGCAAATAGGAATGAGTCAGCAAGGTTACTTTCATTTTCTGGCCCCCTCAAAGCTGCATTCTTATATTCTGCTTCTCAGATTCTGATGAGGAAAGAATCTCTCCTGGAATAAAATCAAGATGTTCACAGTGCTGTAGGTTGCAGGTCAGTTCTGGAAATACAGCCCTGGGTAGATGAATAATGTGAGGCTGCCAGGGCTAAAAGATACCAATTTCATGTTAGATCTCTATCTAAACGCCCAGACTGAATGACTGAATTCAGTCCTGGATTCTACATTTCAAAGCAATGTTACCAAAGTCCAGTCTTGGACTAGTGGACCTAGTTTTCATTGCCACCTTAGCCAGACGGACTGCCATTCTTTAGGCAGAAAAAGAAAAAAGGAGGAGAAAGAGAAGGATCAAATAGTTACTCTCAACTTTTGCAGCCTTGCATTGCTGCCATCAATTTGGTCTTCTGACATAAACCGTGCTTTGATGACTTCAGCTTTTCTTTCAAAGCCTAATTAGAATAGTCACTGAATTTATTGTTCTGTCCCTGCTCATTTTATCCACCCCAATTCACCTAGATGATTAAAAATTGAGTGGCCTTCTCCACCCAAGTCTGATGTTGAATCCGCTTGGACTCAGTACATTGTGCTACCTGAATCAGCAGGCTGAAGTCTAGCCACCATAAATGGAGTCACTGAATTCATGCTTCTCCTTTCCAGCAAAAGATGCTGCTTAAGGCTCTGTAGCAAGAAAAAGCTGTAGAAAAACAAGGACTTTGTGCCAGGGTTCTTAAACTGGGGTTATTGGCCCCCTTGAGGGACCCTGGATAGATTCCAGGGGGCCCATGAACTTGGCTGGGAAAACAATTACAACTTTATTTTCACTAAACTCTAAATGGAATTTAGTTTGTCTTGCTATTGACATAACGGGTTACTAAAGAAGCACATATATTACTATTTTTTAATTTTTTTAATATTTTGATATTCTGAGTACTGTTGGTTTCCTTTGTAATACAATCTATACCTCTGTAGTTTATTTTAGCCATTTCATTGTCTTTTCCTGCGAAAGGGCCCGTTAGTTTCCCCGGGCCTTTCCCTTGGCACACACAAGTTAAGAAGGTCTGACTCAATGGAGCTTTCTTATGATCAAACCAGGCCAACTCAAGCTAGATGAAGAATGACTAATAACTGGAATGCAAGAAAAATGTGTTCTATCCTTATGAACATTTCTACATTTCCCCCCTATTAAAAATAGCCTTGGTTTTGTCTTCCCCCACCCTTCCTCTCTCTCTTTCTTTCTATGATGCATCTGTTAGAAATTAGTAATATGTAAGATGATTTGTGGCCATGTGCTTGCTTGAGAAAACGGGTTCAGCTTGGATCTCTTTATGGGTAGCCCTGGTTCAACCGTGCTTCCCCATCTGTTGCAGCATGGGATCCCTGGTGACGCTAGAGGCAGAAGCTTTTTCTCCACAATGTTGTTAAATAGAAAATATGGCACTTATTAGACTGCTCAAATCTTACAAACTCGCATTTTGCCTTTGGCAGAGCAGGCAGTTTAATAATCATAAAGAGCAAAGACAAAGCAATTAAAAACCCAATAAAACACCATTTGCAAGCCTTTATAAAACAGCTCTATCCATGGCCAAATAAGAGGGTGTCACATTATTAATGCAAATATAAGAAAATGAATTGCCCTTATCCACAAATGCCTTAAATAAACTAGATTCCCTTCCTGTCTTTCCAATGATTCTCAAAGGAGCAGAATATTGTAATTCTAAATCTTAAGGTTATGCTTTTATCACATGAAATTAATACAACTACACTGAATTTATCTGAAAAACTAAAAATTATCTCTTGATAGATAGAGAGAGAGAGAGAGAGAGAGAGAGAGAGAGCATTCTTTTATTTTATTAAGTGTTCCCTGCATAAAGGAAGTTCCCTACTTAGCAGTTGGCAGTTTTGATTTAGGTCTCTGGATTTATAATAAAAGGGATCAAAGAAATTTCATATCATTCATTTTCCTTTAAAGTTATTAAGTCCAGGAACAGTTTTGGGTGAACTTGACACGAGCTAGAAATCAATATCATCACTGTAATCAGATTTAAGATTTTAAATCCAGAATTAAGTAAGATCCGATTTAACTGATTTGTGAGTTGTTAGTTCTAAACGCTGCTCAATTCAAGCATTCACTTTGAACCGGACAAACGTCATAGTGCTGTTTTTGCATAAAATCAACTTAAGAAAATTGAGCTATTGTTGCTATCGACACACTCATTTTTTTTTTGTAAACTGTCTGGACCAAAAAAAAAAAAAAAAGTTTTGAAAGAAACCGATTTGCTTGGGAAAGTAAATGAGCTATGTCTCAGCATGTCAGTTCTGCAAGAAACAAGCACATGTGTGCTGTTCCCCCTATAGATGGTTTCTTTCTTATATTGACTTAGTCCTGGATGCAATCAGTGGCAAAGTTCTGGAAGGGGTCACTCACCAGGAGCCATCTGTTAAAGCCTACACTGAACCAGCTACGAGAAATGGAGAAGTTTGCAACAGACTTGTTCAATGTACCCAAGATCTCCAGATGGAAAAATTTATTTATTTATTTATTTGTCTGTTTATTTATTTGTTGGATTTCTCCCCCATCCATCTCCCCCAAAACGAAACAAGTGGCATTAATTCAGTGCTAACTAGAATCAAAACCCAGTGTCCTTTATAAAGCCAAGGTCAGCTAGATGTTGCCACCTGCTGTAAATAAGGTAAAATATCTCTGGAGTCAAACTCGGTTCTTTGTGACTTCGGGGGTGTTTTGGACTTCCCAGTCTATTGTACAATCCTGAGATTTCTGGTGGTCTCCTATCCTTATGTTCTGATCCCAGACAGGTTTCTGCTGAGGCAATGAAAGCATAGCTGCTTGCTATATATAGTTACTCCTTTTTAAAGAAACTCAGTAGAATAATCTGTAGAGCTGCACAAAACTGTCAGTTTTCAAATATTCATTAGTGTTTGTTAACAGATGCCTTACACTCTGGAAGATTTAATTAGATGTTTGTTTAAGTAATGAAGGAATATGCAGGGAGGAATTGTAACAATCTTCCAGGTAACGCAAAAGCAAAACAAAACAAAAAGAACCCAACAACATCAACAACAACAATGAATGTGTATCCAAACTAAAAATGCAGAACCAATTTTTGTAGTGCTGTTCCTAGCAAAGCAGCTGATTTTGAATTTGGGTACATTGCTACTTGTTAATAATGACAGATGAAGCCGTCACCACATAAATGCGAGTGATAAAATCTAAATACAGATTGCAGTTTGGCACATGTCATCAATAATCTCAGGAAGTAGGAGAAAAAATATTTGAAGAGCTTGTCAGTAATGAAGTACAGTAGGAGAAAAGCATATAAACTGATAAATGTTGTAGTAGAAATCCCTCACTGCCTGATGTTCTAAAAACAAGGAGAACATTTCCAACTGATTATTGGGAGAGGCACTTCAGTATGTGTTGTCTCACTACAGCTTCTCAACTGGAGATGGAGATATCTAGAGATAGGGAATAATCAACATTACTGTATGGAAATGCTTTTCAACTCCTCATGATTTCCTCTTTGACACTACCTAGAGTTCCTATAATTAGTTAGACTGATGGTCAACCATCCCTTCCAGTTCTCGTTCTCTTGTTGTTATGGAGGAGATGGAGAACCAGCTTGATGCAATGGTTAAAGGCACTGTGCTAGAAACCAGGAGACTATGAATTCTAGTCCTGCCTTAGGCATGAAGCCAACTAGGTGACTTTGGGACAGTCACTCTCTCTCAGCCTTAGAAAGAAAGCACGTGCAACCAAGAAAACTGCAGAGGCCTGTCCAGACAGTCTCCAGAAGGCATGCATGCACAAACACACAAATGGATTATACCATGTTAAGCTGCTGTGTCATTAACAAACCATGATGACATTGACATGATGACATGAGCGTGATAATGATGACATCACAACAACATTGCCATGACCGACTGGCATCATGGTGTCTGACACAAATACCCAGCACAGCATTTGCATGAGGTCATCATCCCACACACCCGATGCCCAGCTCCATAGGGTTTTAGAGGACTAGATCAGTTTTTTAGGCTTTATGTAATTTCCTAATGAAAATTTTCTTCATTATTCAAGAGAAGGATCAGTCTACAGAAAGACTTCTGTGAAGTTCAGTATTATTTTTACTTCTCTCAGCACACATATTCTGCTATATAAAGCTACTCCCACACAGATGATGTACAATAATGACTGTAAAAAAAAATGGATAAAAATAAAATAATCCTTAGCTATAGAAAAATGGATGGCACCGGGGAGCTTTAAAACTTGAGTGTGGAGTGTTTGAAAGGTCCTACTTTTTTATCTGAGCCCTGTTCTGCCAAAAAAGACAGGGAGACGTGGAGTCATGGTTCCTCTTCCACTTATGAAGCCTTCTGAGGCTTTGACCTTCAATCTGATTTTGATCAGGATGTTGAGAAAGAAGAAAATGATCCCATGTGCAAATGGAACTTACAGCAGTCAGCTGTCACTGAAAGATAAAGCCGTCCATGAATTCAATCCGATTTCAGGTGATTCCATGTGTTTTTCCTTGGCAACAATACTGAGATGTTTGCTATTGCTTTCTTCTGAATGGTTCTCATTGCCCAAGCTGTCCTGCAGCCCTGGGATGTCCTGGTGGTCTCTCATCCAAGGACTAACCAGGTCCAACCCTGCTTAGCTTTTCCAGATCAACCAATGATGACTAGATGCTGCCACCCACAGTTGGGCATACCCATCTCTTTAAGGTACAGGTAGACACTGTTCCCTTGTAGGCAGAACTCCTTAGATCATCCCCATTGTTTAGTTTCTTATATTTATCTTTCACTTCTTCCAAGCCTGCTGGTAGTACCCCTTGTGGGTGGAAATGTTTCTTGAATATGTTAAAAAATAGGGCTGATGCACAGAGGAATTTATTTATATTCATCCAACTTAGTTTGAAAGGTTATTCGGAGGTAGTCCATAGTCCACAAAACCATTATTCAACAAGAATTTGGTGTTGAAAAATCCTGCTCTACAAGTTCAGGTTCCACATTGGTTTTCTGGATAGTCTTTAGGCACACATCAGGAAATTGATCTGGACAAAAATATCACTGTATCATTACTTCATAAGACAGCCTAAAGAAATTCCACTTTGGAACTTCTAGATTGCTCCCTGGTTCCAAACTCATTGTTTCAAAAGGTTTGACCCATCTTCTAAATAAATGTAATTCACATTTTTTGCTAGAGGTACCTGTGAAAAACATTTCTTCTTTCATTCTCTTCTGCATCAGACCGTGCATGCATTCCCACCAGTATTAGCAAGGACTGAAGAATGCACACGTGTGTAGCTTTTTAATTAGAGGACTAAGTAATTCTTCTTAAAAGGTGCTGCTCCACCATGCACAAGCACAGAACCTGCCAGCAGTTTGGTGATGCAGCCAGGTTGTTTCCCAGGAAAAGACACAGCTGCTTTAAAGAGTGGCATATGCACTCTTATATTCACTCCCCACTGCATTTCCCAGGACCTTCTCTAAAGTATTTCTGAAACATTGCACAACCTCACAGGCCACATCCATTCAGTCAAGAAAAGCTTTATCAAGAATATATATACTGCCTACAGTAATAAAGCAACATTTCTGGAACAAGAGATTTGATATTGGCTTCATTCCATCTTTACTTAATGCGAAAATGCAATCTCATTCTACTTGATTAACTAATTCAAATGTCCAATTAGATCCAGGGAATGTAACAACATAGCGAGATAGCTTATTTTATAGTAGAAAGTGAAAGAAGCATTCCTAAAACAGAGCGGTACTTTAAATATTCACTCTCAATCTTTCACAATCCTGCCAAAGTGTTTTTTTTTTTAAATATATTTCTTTTCTGTCCTTAGGCGTGCTAGCCAGATTGATCTGAAATCCACTACAGTTTAATGTACTCTCCTACCTTCCCACAGTTTTCAATTATGGCACAGTTTAACTTTTATTTCATAAGGATAAAGGCTTCACATACTGAGGTTTATCTAGAAAAGTACAGCAGCATCTCCCTTGGGTCTCAGGAAAATAGTCTGAAAAACACCCATAAGAAGCTTCACGTATGTTAACTTGAACTGCATTTAAAGACTCATGAGAGATCTGGAATGCGAGCTTCCATTTAGACCCAAAATACATCCCGAATATTCTTTTCTGCTCTCCTCAATGGCACATTTTGGGGGCCAGGTTGAAGCCAGAAGGCACATCAACTGAAGCGAAATGAGAAGAATGAAGGAGTCTGGAGAGAAGTTTGGAGCAAAACTGGCCTCCTTCTGTGCATGTTCTTTTTTTAAAAAATGGTCCTGGTAGAATATTAAAAGAAGATATTATAAAATTTCTCCCCAGATTTCAAATGCATGAAGAAAGCAATTGATTTTTTTTTTCCAAACCAACAATTAGACTTTTGCAGGGGTGTCCTCAAGGTATTTATTTATTTGTGTGTTTATATATTGAATTTATATAGCCACCCATCTCACACATGTGACTCTGGGCAGCGTACACAATTAAAACATAAAACTAAAGAACCAACATAATTCAACCACAATAATTTAAAAAACCAGTTGAAATCAGTTAAAAACTATAATAATAAAAAGACAAGGGAGAGTGCATTCTAAGCTCATACACAATGCAGCCATTTTAATGGGCTCCACACTTCCAGGGGATCCCTAGGCCCGATGGTATGGTCAAAAAGGTCAAAATGGCAGCTGGGATGTTGCAGTTGAAGCTCCACCTGTTTTTTATTTGTGTTGCACACGTAAAACACAGGTGGAGCTTTGACCACATCATCTTGACTTTTTTGACCATACCATGCAGAAAACCCTGAGATTTTGCTTCCGTGGACACCCACAATGGAAGAGCGTGGAGGGGTGAACAGCAAAATGTACCTTGTGATGCAAACCCCACCCCTTCTGTATGTATATTGTGACATTGTGGACACCATACATAAGGGGCAGGGCTTGTGTCATGATGCCACAATGATGAAGCCTCCAGGCTCAGTAGATGCCTTATATCTAAATTAAAAAAAAAAAAAATCACTGTGGAATACAAATATAACAGTGTGTTTAATTTGCTATACTGTGACTTTTTTTTCTGGTTTGAATTTTCAGGTGGATCTTGACTACATAGAGACATCTCCTTGTGAATCTGAAAAGATAGATAGATAGATAGAGAGATAGAGAGATAGAGAGATAGAGAGATAGAGAGATAGAGAGATAGATATTTATTTCTGTGGATAATGATTTCTATGGTTGCCCATTTTAAAAAAGTAACTCTTGAAGCCCAGCTGCATGTAGAAAGTAGTGTTTGGCAATGGTTGTCATTGCCTTGTTCAGAATATGACTTTGGAACTTTTATAACCTTATTCTTCCCTAGGTGTGATTTTCAAAGCTTGAGGAAAAAAAAAAAGATTCTCATTTGCAGTAGGAAATCTGTACTAAATAAATATTTTAAACAAATTCTGTTTGCATCATAACATTTTTGAATCCCCTAGAAAATGCTTAATTTAGCAGGTTTGTTATATACTTCATGAAGCTTTAAAAAGGTAATGCATGCTGGCTGTCACAAACGATGAACTGTTCAGAAATTATGTATTTGTTGTGTTTATTTCTTCCATCTGCTCACAAATCAGCAACACAATTGCTAGTCATCCCCCAAAATCTTAACCACAATTTTGAAGTGCCAACTTTGCCTAATACTGAATTTGCAGTGGGGGTCCCCAAAAATGGCAGTGGTCTACCCCTGCCAAGAAAACTACATGGCTGCATTCACCACGAGTTAAGCTCATCTTAAGGGAGAATATCTAAATCTTTATTGTGAGTACAGGAAATATATATTTCCAAAGTTCCATTGCTTCTTGACCTAGTATTCTCCCACCGGTATAAAACGAGAGACATTTCCTAGCTTGTGGGTTTTTAATAAACGCCTTACAGAAATAGGGACATTTTCATGCACAGGCTAACATTTTCTCCTGTAAATTGCACTATGTGGAGAGTCATTACTAAAACAATTACAGTAGATTCCTTCAAAAATAACCGTTTGGGCTGCTAACTTTGTATAGGTCAAAGCTATTCTCTTTTTCCTTAGAATATTCATTCTATGGAGCCTAGTTTAATGTTCTCTGGCAATCATCCGTAAAGGCTCTAGGACAAATTCCTCATTAACAGAATTATTAATAATTGTCATGGAACAGACCTGAATAGCATCAGATGTAAATATGGTCAGGTGACTGGTCTTGTTTATCAGAATAGCGCGATGCCTCATTAATTACTGCAGACCGTTTTCACGGAAAGTATTCAGAGTGAATTCTGTGCTTTCAGAATTCTACAGGAGGGTCCATAACTTTTAAGTTAGTGCATTTCCCTAGTTTCTAAACTCATTAAGGTATTCAAGTCATTTGTCCATCTGATCCATCAAAGGTTGACATGCTCTTTATGAACTCTAGACACAGTTCTCTTTGCCATACATTATGATATTGGAGATGAAGTGCGTCTTCACATCTTGTTCCTTTGCCTACACAAACACTGAATCTATATTGTGAATAGTGCTCTGAAGCGCATAAATCTGGTGCACGTGTTGTGCCTGTTCAGGACGGTTGCTCTGACACACCATTGTCACAGAACTGTCACTCTTGGGGACGTAGTCAGAGAAAATGTTGAAAAGACAGTATTACAGCATTTCTTCTGGAGCTGTGTGATCAAGGAGCTCTCCTCCAGTCCGATCTCCTTAGATCTTCTCCCTCTCTCCTGGAGTCAAGTCATCATTGTGCCTCCATCCTGCGGAGTGGATCTGAGAGACAGCTTTGCTGCCTCCACACCTTGTCTCTTTTCCACCTTACCAGAAAATAAATACAGCAATGCAGCAACCAGGATGAGTGAGCAGAATGCTGGTTGGACTACCAGTTTTGTGTCATCTACATTGGCCACCTAGAAGGAGTACTGGGCAACTTCTTAGCAACAGTGGTAAGGATGGTTATGAGGTGAGCAAGGGCGATTTTGAGGGTTTGGGCTGTGTGAAAGTATGGGCTATGTGGAAGGGCCTCTGTGTCCAGACTACACAAGACTTGAGAGTTGAAAAGATCTGTATCTATGGAGGCCTTCTAACCTTGCCCCTCCCCAAGAAAATCATTACATTTATGGACGTATATGTATGGAGACATCTTTTAGGCTTTCAAAAGTTAGATATAGCTCAGTGGCAAAACCTGCCATTGTATTGCATTTGTCCCCTGCCCTCGCTGATCAGTTCATCCTAATAATGTTTTTAAAACCTTAATACACACACACACGTTTATTACAACCCTAAAGCCAGAAAACCTTAATACCACAACTGTCTAGCAAAGAAACAAGTTGAGCACCAAACTTCTATGAAAACACCGTATATCTCATACATGTTTAATAGGTAGAATATAGTTATAACCTTGTTTAACCTAATTTCAGCCCTGGACTAGTTCTTCAAAAATCAACACAAATCCATTTCTCCTTAATTTAAAATCTTCGTATCTTAACATGATCGTACTACATGGACCAACAACTTTTTGGTGGTGAAGGGCTCTCTTTAACCTTTTTGTGGGATTGAGGTCCACAAAGCAGGTGGAGCCACTTCACTCCTGGATGAAGTATTTAGGCAGAGTTTGGGGTTTTTCTTTAACTGTGATGTGCCTATTTAGGGTTTAGCCTACAATTGTTGTATGTTCCCCCATTCTAAATGGCAGGAAATCATACTCACAGTTTTCAGCACACATGGGCACGGGGAACTAGAGATCACAATTCCCCACCCTTGTCATAGGGTGTTTTAGAGGAAAAGTATTGCTATAACTGTCTGAACCGGAGCAATTGGAAATTCCTCAAAACACAAAATGTTCAATTTGTTGTGCCTTAAGGAACTCTTTCCTGTGGCAGCAAGTTAGATTTATTCTTGACAAGGATTGAAGCAATGACTGAATAAAAGCCGATCATCTGGGCACAGAGCTGTGAAATGCAGAGTTTTACATTAAATTTTAGATTGCAAGAGATTGGGCTCTGCAGTGGGTGTGCAGATTTGTTAAAAATGGGTGAGAGAGAAAGCCATGGTTCAAGGTATAAAGAGATTTCATTATTCGCCTCCTACTTGTGGATTTCAGGGTTGTGCAAAAAATGCAAGAAACATATTAGTCCATTAGGAAGAAAAGAATATAGATTGCCACATCTTTCTTCACTTCTGATCTCTATCTTAATGCCTTCTACTGTGTCCAGTACAAGAAGAACTTTCTAATATTTTAAAGGAAGGACAGCTATTGCTGCTTTTCATCAACAAGCTTTGGTGCAAGCTGAAATCTTAATTGAGTTAGTTGGTACTTATGAGAATTTTTTTTTAAACTTGGCAGAATTTCATTTGCTTCCAAAACGATGAGAGCTCTCATGAGGTATTTGTTAAGGTGATGGACTTAAGAGTGGGAAGACCCGGATTCAAGTCCACTTACATTTCAGAGATACGCTACTGCTTTGATTTTTTTTTTAAAAATAGAAAGCAATATATAATGTTTCTTATGTTCAGTAACAAGTAACAAAGATGTTTGGTGGAAGCCCTCAAATGCTAGAAAGTCTCTCCACCAAAGTTCATCTGTAACCAACTTTGTGGTTTTCCAGTGTCAGGAAAATATATCATCATCATTATTATTATTTTCTGTCATCTGTATGTTCTGTCATTTATACATATAGGCCACTTTAATTTTTGGTTTATCTTCATCTGCTGCATATATTTTTGCACTGTTTATACTGTTGTGAATTTTTACTGCTTTGCTGTATTCCACATTTTAAATATTTATTTTATTCTGCATGTTAAATATCCGGAACGTGTGCGCTGTTAGCTGCCTGGCAATATGGAAACATGAGAAAAAGAGAGAAAGAAATGACCTTTAGTGAGCTCTGTTGCGACTTATGAGGGCTTCATTGGAGCTGGATCATGGGTTTCTTAGCGTGGAATTAATATTAGATATGGCGAGTGGCAGCTGAAAATAATATCTTGGGATCATTCTGAATCAGAACATTTTATCTGCATGATAAGATTCCCCTCTTAGGACTCGGTTTCCTGTGATAGGGGCCGCAATTCTGCTCCTGGACCTCTACGGGGCCCCGAGGCCATTTGCCAGGATGATTCAAAGGAGAAAATTGAGTATCTCTTTTTCCAGTTCTCCCTTAGGCCTCATGTTCCCACCCTTAGCCCTCCCCACATCACCCCAAATGGGTTGAAATCAGCCTCCTATATGGTGATTTGGGGCACTGGATGAATAGGAGGTTTTAATAGTGCTAATTTACCTCCCACTCCTTTTCTGCCTTGCTAAGAAATAAGCAAACTTAAAAACCCCATCATCAGATTTCACTGGCATGATCTCCGAGGGCTGTGGGGCTGGCACTATAGATACAGTGACCGTATTTTCTTGGAAAAAGTACATGGCAAGGCTGAAAAAGGGGCAAATCTGAAAGAGGTTCATAAGGATACAAAAATGTCATCGTCTATGTTGATAACAAAGGGAAATTCAAGAGCCAAACCCAGAAAGGCTTTACCAAAACACATATTCTACTAAAAATATCAAAAATCAAACAGTATATGAAATTTTCTTTTAAAAAGACAATGTGTGTCATGAATGTGTGAAAGTGGTGCCATTTGTACGGCAAAAGTTAAACAAACAAAATAAAGGACCAAAGTGAGTTTTTTGAAAAATAAAGAAATCTAAAGGACAGCTTTCTGAAATAAAGGACTATCCTTTATCATCAAGGACATATGGTTACTGTAACTACAGGTGACCTGCAGGCCCGGCTGTCCATCCATAATATCCTGAAGGAGTCAAGTGGGATGTGGAAATGCCACATTTGGTTATTAAACATGAGTTTCCATTTTCACTTTGCAGCTGCTGAATTGGCCCTATTTTGCAGCTCCAGCAGTCTTTGGATGTGGCGTGCATCACCATTTCTCCTGAGGCTCCTCGCTGGTATGCAGGCCACGTACAAGCACCTCTATATAACCTTGATAAATTAAAAAATGGCTTATCAATATTCAATAGGGCCACCTCATTTGCCCCTGCTTTTTTTTTCCCCCCTTTCCCTGCATTTTCAAGATGAAATTGGCACTGGCCAAAGTAAATGGAATTAAAATTGCATATTCTCTTTTTAAAACTGAAATTGAATCAGCCGGCTACTAATGTCATCCTAAAACACCATACTTTAAGCTGGGTTGATGTAATATATAGTGGCAGATGTAATATTAACAAGTGTTCCTTTTCATTACAATACTGGTCTTCTGGCATCTTATCAAGCATCTGATTTAATATTTCACTGGGAAATTGAAGCAATGAGAATTTGAGGACTTGGCAGTCCCTTTGAGACAAAAACTGTGTTGCAGAAGGTAAGAGGGCTTAAAGCATGGTGGCAACTTGATCATTTCTCGCATCAGCTTCTCACATCCCTCCTGCTTCGAGTTATATCTCTCAAGAATCAGTTTTGAATTCAGCCACCGACAAGCAAGCAAAATTGCTTTCTTGTACGGAGGCACTTCTGGTTAAGCTGACAGTATTAGCCAAGGAGAGCAAAAATGTGAGGCCTGGTTGAACACTTGGGAGCGTAACTCATTGCTTGTAGGGACATTCACAGGGATCAAAATCAGCAGGTACAAAAGGGGGTGGGGCTTCCATCACAATGTTGTACCCATCATCTTGCATATTTTGATCTCCCACAAATGCCTCTGATTGTGTTGGTATTTATTTATTTATTTATTTGCTTGTTTTCACATTTACGCATGCTGCCCATCTCCCTGGACAAGTTGACTCTAGGCGGTGTTACAAGTAAAACACGATAAAATCTTAGAAAAAATATGTAAGTTAAAAACGACAAAAGGTTAAAATTAAAACTAAAAGTTAAAACTACAGTACAAACGAAAAGGACAGAGAGAGCATCCTCAGGCTGCCAGCCACCTGCAGTGCTGTGAATCCCTGTTGGCAGAGCCAGGTCTTGATGCCCTTTCAGAAGGCTGGCAGAGCAGGGGCCAATCTCACCTCAGGGGGCAAGATGCCCCAAAGGGCACGGGCAATGGCAGAAAAGGCTCTCCTCCTAGACCTCACCAGTTGAAATTCTTTAGCCGATGGGGTCTGTAATAAGCCCCTCCTGCCGGACTGGGTGGGAGGAGTCAATGTAATGGGGACCAGACATCAATATCAATGCAATTTGTTACTAAGGTACCCTTCCAGTCTGTTGGCTTTTTCATACAGATTATTGACAGATGATCACCAAAATATGCACCTGTTTATACTTTGCAATATTGTATTAATAATAATGTGATGTTGCTAATACTACATCTGCCACTATATATTACATCAACCCAGCTTAAGATATGGTGTTTTAGGGTGACATTAGTAGCCGGCTGATTCAATTTCAGTTTTAAGAAGAGAATATGCAATTTTAATTCCATTTAAATTTAATGGGATCAGATTACCTCAGGTAATCTGGGCCCATGCCATGAAGGGCTTTAAAGGTCATAACCACCACCTTGAATTGGACCCAGAAGCAGATCGGGACCCAATGCAGCTCACGCAGCAGAGGGGTTACATGCACAGTCCTAGAGGCGCCCATAACTGCCTACACCACCACATTCTGCATCAACTGCATCTTCCTAATACTTTTCAAAGGTAGTCTACAAGATGTAGAGCATGTTGTAATAATCCATATGGGAGATGACCAGGGCATGAGTGACTGAGAGAACTGCATGTCTAACAGTTTAAATAGCCTCAGGTTTAAAGAATATCAGACATGGTTTTCAAGATTCAGTGGTACCCCATTTCTGAATCTCAGCTGTGAAAACTGCCTGCAGTCAACTGGGACAACGTGCAACCTCGTCAATATCAATGCAATGTGTTACTGAGGTGCCCTTCCAGTCTGTTGGCTTTTTCACACAGATTATTGACAGATAATATGCACCTGTTGGTACTTTGCAAATTTTCCTATTAAGGCTTTCCAAGGATGCATGATGATGTCTTTTTAAGTGTAACATTTCTGGCTCATTTTTTTTTAAAAAAAACATAAATTTATCTAGTTTCTCTTTCTTTCCTTTTTTTGCAGGGGGGGGGAGGGATGTCCACATAATTACCCTTAATATGCATTCTTCCAAAAACAACTTTTCCTGAACATGTGCTCATTTTCTGCAAATACCTATTGTTTTATGCAGAATTTTGGCTGTAGCACGATAGATGCAGGCAGACTGCACCCGCTGCTTCCTGCATGCACCGCAGAGTTGTGTTTTTGCTGGATTGTGCCAACTGGTTTCCATAGAAATTCACAGCAGATCTCTTTTCCATTCCCTTGTCCAAATGTGCACACACACATCTCAAGAGCTGGGTTTCCCTGGAGTGTATAATGATGATTCATTTATTCACAGGGAACCATCTGGCATCTTAACAAAGTTATATGAACGATAAACAGGTTCCTGCATTGAGGATTATGACCAATTGACATGAATAAATGGATGTATAAAAGATGCGCTGCTTATTTTCGTTGACTTAATTTGATATTTTATCTCATAATTAAGCATTTTCCCCCCCAGGAAGATCAAATCCATCATTTATTCATCTTTTTTTTTTTCAGTGTGGGAGTCTTCTCATAACAAACATCATATGCTATTTGTTTTCCAGATCGTACCTATGTAAACAACTGAGTAACCCCTAAAATTCATTCCTTAGACATGACTTGTAATGCTGTCTTGGTAAACAGACTTCCAGAGATTCTTCTCCATTTTGTCCTTCAGGGATCATTATAGCTGAGAGATAGAGGATACTTGGACCCTTGTTCATTTGGCAGTCTGATCTTTCCCATCTCTTAATGCCAAAAGTTATATGCAAAAAAAAAAAAAGTTTTGAAGATGTTAAAGAGAAGTTTGATTTACATTAGAGTGCTTCTTTGCAGTATTTCCAGTTTAATTTTTTTTTTCACCTTGATTGCAACTACAGAAACTTCATATTTGTTACAACTCTTGGATTTTAATTTTACTGACTCATCAGTACCAGTCATTGAGAAATGTCAATGATATTAATTAATGAAACTGTTGTCTATTATCTACACAACTTTGGAAAATGAGCTTGAATGTCCTGTTCCCCTTAATGAGGAGCTGAGTGGGGATAGAGATTTAAGTTATTAGATGTGAATTATAGCCATTCAGTATGTTCCCCAATCTTCCACATTCCTCCAGATGTGGTAAATTCCTTTGACGGGTTGAAGTTCCACATCTGGAGGACACTAAGTTGTGGAAGATTGCATAAAGGGGTAATTGTGTATTTATCTTTTAAAAAATGAAATAATATCCCTGTGGATGTCAGGAAACTGAAATTATCAGTGAGTTCCTTGAAGAAAATAGAGACATATTGGTAAAGAACTAATGAGTCTTTGACTACTCACAAATACCAGTCTGGGTTGAGACTAAATGAGTTGTTTAGTCAACCTTAAAATCAATGTGATATACAGTACATCATGACTGATACCACTGGGATTTGAATGCAACTGAGAACACAGTGCTACGGCTCTTGGAACAGCATCTCAGGGGCCATGGGACTGGCTAGATTTCACTCCTACGTTGGAGAGATCCAACCTGAAATCTAACCTGAAGCTCTGCAGTGTCTTTTCTCAACAGTGAAATTCTGATGTTGGAAATCTGAAAACAGGACATGGAATGTTTGGATTCCAAAGCATCTTGCTAAATCATGTATTTATTTATTGGGGGACTAATTCAATATAATGTAATGATTAAAAATATTGGATCTAGACCAGGAAGACTCTCTCAGCCCAGTCAACTTCACAGGGTTTTTGCTGTGAGGGGTGAAATGAAGGAAAGTCCCTATGTTAGCTGCTTGAGGTCCTTGAGAAAAAGTAGGATAAAAATCCAAGGAACACCAAATTAACAAATGCTGTGGAGAACAAAATATTTGCCTGATGTTATGGCCCCTTCATTGGAAGAAAAAAATAATTTTACTCACGATTTTGTAGATGATTATAGTTTACCCAATATATTGGACCCAGAAAGTCAGTATGAACACTCTTATAACAATACATTGCTTGCTAACAATTGCTAGCAAATTCAAAATATGACCATAACAATCCTATAAACAGTATTGTGGGGAGTGCAAATGAATTGTCTAAGAAAACAAAACACTGCTGGAGTTTTCATCTGTTGCAGCCAGAAACAAAGATTCATTTTCTCATTCTCTCCCAAGGACTGCGTGAAACAGATGGGTTTGGTTGGTATTTACTAATACATAATAAATTTTAAAAAAAAAATCTTTTGCTTCACTGGGACAGTGATTGATGTTGGAGGGAGTGCTTATTGTCCAGGAGGTAAGCTTATGGTTATTCTTGACTTTGCTGGTGTTTTCTTATTCCCTCGCTTTGTTTGCATCCATAAAGCCACTCAGCCAACAATATTGTACTCTGTGCAGGCATCACAGGTGGGAATGATTCCTTGCAAGTTATTCAAGCTTTAGAAACTGACCAGAATAATCCAAGGAATGGCTATTCAGTCTGTCTAAAAAGCTGATTTTATCTAAGAGGTAACCACACAAAAAACCAAAGGAGCAGGAAGAGAGTTTGACAAGAAGAGAACTGTGTGGATAGAATGAAATGCTGACCACAGTAGACCTTACCAGGATTTCTTAGATCCATCAGGTAAATATTTTGAGGCAGACAAAGGACGGCATGAAATAAGTGTGAAGGGGCTACACAAGCCCTGGGCAGCTGATTCAGAGTTTAATTCCAGAAATAAATCTCTTTCAGCACACATGTAGCATTACAGCATGCTAATAATGATTCTGATCACACGCCCTCAGTTTAGCATGAGATTACTGACTGCAACCATTGCCTTCTAATTCAGACCTAAATGAACTCAACAGAAAGTGGAAATTTTTCTGGAGCCCAGGTGGAGGTTATGTCTCCAATCCAGCTTAATGTATCAATTTCTATACTTACCTTCTTCCATTCCTGACAGTAACCTGAGCCTGTTTTTCCCTGAAGCTGTATATTCCTCTCTGCTGTAGCTACTCAAGTACCTGAATATTTTAACATGCCAGAAAATAAAATCATAACCGTGTCATACAGAAAGCAAGTGATCAGGTTTTAACCTACCTCTCTTACTGATGGGCTAAGTTCAAAACATAAGATGCTTGCATAGTTATGACTCAGCTTGTCCAGTTTGACCCATCCCCAACTGTCTCCATAAAATTAGTAGGAACATTGATGCTCACCTTTGTTACATTATTTCTCATAATCTATCATTTAAAGTAGAGACATGCAAAACTCAGCAAATTTGGAACAGAATCAGGATGTTCTGTTCCTCCTTAGGTCCAGAAGGGAACAGAAGAAGTTGGAGTACTCCAGGAAGTTCAGCTCCTAAATCAGTGCGTATTGCCATCTCAAGTGTATTTGTTCCCTGGAATACCACATTAGTTTTTGCTGTACTATTAAGCTATTGGAATACGAGGCACTAAGTAAACTAGTTTATCAAGACAATAGCTCAAAAAGTCGTTTTACATGGGATGGTGCTTCTTCTAATCCTTTCCACTCCCAGTCCGATGCATGAATGGCAAGAACTGTGAAAGTGGCTCAGGGACAAACTGATATTTTATTTATGCTCAAATGATTCCCCTGATGTGATGGAATGTGAGGGTGACCTTGGAAGATGGAGGGAAGAGATGCTGCCTAGGGAATGATCAGATGAAAGAGAAAGGAGTCTGCAATACAGTAACAGCCAGAGAAAGAAACTTAGGAAGGACTAGCCCTAATTACTCAGGTGGTAAATAGGGAGGGTGGGAGATTTGTGCTTTCAGACTTGCAAGATTCTGTTAATGTAGCCTTACAATAAAGTAGAATTAGTTCATCTGGTCATGTTTCCTGTCTGGTTTACCTGGGAGGGCTGACACCTGAAAGGTTTCCTCATCACGTATTGGCCAGCCCAAAGCACCTGTTTCAATTCCTTAAATCAATCATGTCTTTTCCTGGTGTTGTGTAACAATGGCGACCACAAACATGCAGACCAGGAAAAGGTGCAGCTGCTTTAGTTACACATATGTATGCATTTTCTTCAAATATCACTGCTTTGTATGTACCTGACCGCTTGAGATATATATAGATAGATAGATAGATAGATAGATAGATATAGATATAGATATAGATATAGATATATACATATATAGATATAGATATATATACATATACATATACATATACATATACATATATATATATATATATATATATATATATATATATATATATTTGTCTGCGCTCAGTCATTACTGACCCTGCAGTGACTGCTTGGACGAGTCCTTGCAGTTTTCAAGGCAATTGTTTCGGAAGTGGTTTGCCAGAGCCTCCTTCCT
The DNA here is from genome assembly GCF_059951505.1 of Python bivittatus. Classification (NCBI taxonomy): domain Eukaryota; kingdom Metazoa; phylum Chordata; class Lepidosauria; order Squamata; family Pythonidae; genus Python; species Python bivittatus. The sequence continues at coordinate 6,407,052 of NW_028277033.1, forward strand.
AGGGCAGAGCCCAGCTGGCAAGCGCAGGAGGCAGGGTTTCCGTTGCTTCATGCCCTTTTCGGGCGAGCGCGGTTTTTCACGCTTACCGGCAACTGCTCCTGACTCCTTTTGCAAGGCGCTGCCAGCATTTTTCCTCCCACTGGAGTGAGAGTCCCCATTTATCTACTCACGTGAGTTTTTTTCGAACTGTTGGGTTGACAGGAACTGGGGAGGAAACAGGAGCTCACCCTGCTAACGCGAAGGCTGGACTCGAACCGCTGAAGCATCAGCCATTTCTGGCCAGCAACTTTCAGCGTCATTAAGCCGCTGCGCCACCGCGTCCCCCGACCGCTTGATATACTGTGACCTAATTCCATTTCTGAGTGAAGATCCTCATTTGAGTGTCTTGAACATAACAAACTGGACTGTTTTGTCTCCTCTTGGTATGAAACGAAGTGAGTGGATTCTGGAAGGAATATTTTAGAAAACTGTTTGGGATATGGAATAGTGATATGAACAATGGTAAGATAGTGATGATAACAGAATGGTTGAGTTGGATGTACACTCAAAGTTTTGTCCTGCTAATGACTCTGGTCAAAATATTCTGAAAGGCTCTAAAATGTTTTGGTTAGAAGTAATCATCATTTGCTCATCAACTTTTGGCAATTATTTTTACCAGTGTTGATTTTTTTTCCTAGACTTATGACATGACACTATGTAAGAAAAAAAATCATTTTTGTTGTTGCTACCAGAACAAAACACTGGAAAGGTAAAGTACATCTTTCGTTGGTTCAGTAATATTTAAAAAATGGGACATAACACTGGCTGAATAATTAACTTAATAACAAAGAATATTGAAGAAACCTTTTTTTAAAAGATCATTTTATTCACATTTCATCTCCATTTCTGAGGCATACTAATACAGTAATCCTTAATAGATTACCTGGGCCTATACAAAAGGACTTCAGGATCAAAAGCTTGAATATGGATGTTTAAAATTTCAAATCTGTCCTTAAGAATGTAAATGTACTTTTTTTATTCTCCAAATTCTTCCAGTTTTTCTTTAGCTCTTGTGCTGTTTTGTTTTTGTTCATTATTGTGCTTTTTGAATTGTACAGTGTTGCACTGATACACTCTTTAGATAAAAACAGAATGAGAAAAAATGAAAACAAGATAATGGGTACATTTTAAAATACAAAATGTGCAAACTGGGAGATAAGAATATAGAAAGAGAACAAAACCAAAATAGAAATCAATATTCTTCCTAAGAATAGCAAAAGCAGAAATACTGAATTATGACATTGTTTGCATTTATGATGAATTGCGTTTAAACTGTATATTGTACATGTTCCAAGTTTTAATCAATCAGCGTTTGTTATGCAGGAAGAATGCAGTTTTATTTCTCACCCTAATTATAGATAATTCAATTTTTTCTGCATCTCTTCTTCTTCTGCTGCTTCCTCATTCTTTCTGCCTATGCTTTGAAAATTAGCAATGCCCAGTGTATAAGATATGAAATATATACTGAGATATGAAATGTATACTGACTGTATATTTTTAATACTCTCTGAAGACGTGAGATGTTACCTGCATTTGTTAGAAGCTGGTTCAAGCCCGTTTTTCCAGTAGAAACCTCCCCTCATTAAATGTCATTGGGTCTTGATCCTCCCAAAGTGCTGTATCGCATCTCATGCTGTCAGGTCTACCTTGTTGCCTAGCAATTATCGAAACCTAGCAAAACCAGAAAGTTAAACCTGAAGGCTGGCTGGGAAAAAAATAAATCTGGTTTCCTGAGTCTCACTTGAAGGAGAGTCTTGAATCTATTTTTATTGGGAATCAAAATGTCAGGGAGAGATCTGCATGCTTTTCTCCATTCTGCCATTAATCCATGAGGTGCCTATCTTCATTAACCTGGAAGCAGATCTAAGATATATGAAGAAACCTAAGGACAGCTTCACAAACCCTGAGATCACCTCCATATCTGAACTCTATGGCCTTATGTGTCTGTGCAGAAAATGCAGCACTAAGTAAATATCCTCCCCCCTGTTCCATCCTTCACTATTGCTGCTTCTCTTCATCTCCTTTGTTTTTCTGGACCAAGCTCTGAAGCAAAGAATCGTGATTCTTTCCTTCATTCCTCCAGTCATATTCAGAACCAACCAGATTCACAGTTGAATTCAGTCATGATGTGCTACTGGACAACTTTAGTGGCCTCCAAAACATGTCACTGCTCCCTCCTGTCATGGAGTTGCTGTCTGAAGTTGCCACTTTGCAATGATCCTATTGCTATACTTCTATCTCGAGATTTGGAACACAGCCTTGGCTTTCTCTTCTCAAAAAGAAAAAAGAAACATTATGGAGAACAAATGTAGTTTGAACGAAATTTAGAGCAGGTTCTTCAGAACAGAAAATGTGAATGATCTGCAAGGTTTAGTAGTGAAAATCAAGGGCCAAGGTGAAAAAAAAATGGGACTAAGATTAAATACAAAGACCAAAGTCATGCCAACCCTTAGCCTTGACAATGAATTATCTGAAGTGGTAAACAGCTTCTGCCTTTTAGGATTAACCATCAACAATAAAGGAACAACAAGCAGTCAAGAAATATGCTGCAGACTAGCACTTGGTAGAGCAGCCATGAAGGCCTTGGAAAAGATATTCAGATACTGTGATGTGTCTCTACCTACAAAGATCAGAACTGTGTAAACAATGGCATTCCCTGTAATACTCTATGGAAATGAAGGTTGGACCTTGAATAAGCCGGATAGGAAGAGTATTGATGCTTTTGAACTTTGGTAGTGGAAAATATGCCTGTGAACACCATGAATAGCCAAGAAAATGAACAAATAGATCATTAAACAATCATTCCAGAAGTTTCACTCAAGCTACAAATGACCAGTCTCATATTGTCATATTTTGGACACTTGATTATGCAAAGATCCAGTACATAATCAATCAATCAATCATTCAACCAATCTTCAGAACAAGCGCTAAAAACTGTATTTCTAATAAGCATCTCATCAGCCTTTACACCTATGCATAGCAAGGGGAACTTGGACCCAAGTGAATGATGCTCTTAGCTCATTCAGTGCTAAGTGAAGATGGAAGTGCATATTTTGTTGTTTCTCTCTGCTGATGTTAAGGCATAAGGCTGGTTTTGATTGTTTCTCTCCTTCCACCAGCTGGACACTTGCAGTCATCAATCGATAACAATACTTGGTGACTGGAGACTAACAGATGTTCGGAAATTATCCTAGGTATCTCATTCTTCTTCATTGATCTACCCTTGCAGCATATGTGATATTTTAGGCACTCTGTGATTCTTCTCACTGGTTCATTCTTTTCCACCATTGGTTTGTTTCCCTTTTAAATTGTGCTTTTGTATTATTATCCTCTGGAAAGCTTGAGGATATGCTATTCTTACTGTGCTTGGATACACGTAGATAAGGTGAGTGTGATTACCTAACACACCTGATTTAAATGTTAATGTGCATACTTACTTGGAAATGTGATCTATCAGTCCTGCTGTGTTAAGTGACCTGGTATAAGTCTAATGCCCAAACTTCTGGCCCAGAATCTTCTCTTGGGTGCAGCACGTTCATTGCCATTTTATAGCAATATCACCATGTGGCAGCTGTCCATTACCAAACCATTGCCAAAGGACATTTGCTTATAATCCTCTCACCTTACAACCAGTTCACCTTATGAAGAGTCTGGTGCTTCTGACCAGGGCACGTTTTAGTAGCAATAGCAAAAATTGGCCATTTTTGAAGTAAGAATGGATTCTCTGAAAATTCAGGCTTTCAGGCAGTTGCGAAAGGAATGTTCAGCTCCACATTCCTGCCAGCTTGAAACAACACCGCCTGCATAAAAGGCAAATTGGATGAACCCCTGTTGCTTTCTGATCACATGCGCTATTGGCAATAGACAGTCAGAATCAATATTGCATATTTCCGAGTGCTCTGTTCTTCCTCGGAGAAGACATCAAACAGGAAGGAAAGAATTGTACCTCTAGGAAACAGCTGCAGTATCTTGGAATGAATGCTTTTCAAGTAGGTTTCTCTGATCTGGAGTACCACCAGATGCAATTACACGAAGCTCAGTATGTTTCTGTTAACTTTTATTACATATCTTCCAGTCTCAATATTTTTTTTTTCCAGAGGCAACTGAATATTTTGATCTCCTTGCTGCTGCTACCAGAACCCCCCCCCCCCCACCATTTCGGTCAAATCTTAACTTCAGCCAGTCCTGCTGATGTTCATTCCTCTCTTATTCACATGGACGTCATGATTCAATGATCTTGTTACTGGTACTATCATAATCATCACCAATTATTTTACATTATTTTATGTTACTATTTTAACATTATTTTACATTATTCACATGCATGGTCCCACCCAAACAAAGAACGTGCATTGAACAATATGCTACCCAAGCCAGTCAACATGAAATTTGAGCAGAAAAAAATACTGACAAATCGTTGAAGTATATGCCGTGTTAGATGAATGAAAAAGAACATGAATACTTTTAGCACAACTCTATTTTCTTCATTGTTCCAAATGATGCTTTTAAAGAAATGATTAATTGTTTATTAGTATATTAGTGGGAAGCAGGTATACTCAGCAGTGGGAGGAAGAGATGGTGAGAGGCTGTGCTCTGGAAGGAAGGGAGGGAGGGAGGGACGGACCGGCCATTGACTGGCCTCCTATCAGGTTATGACCAAGAAAGACCCTGTGTTGACTGCCAGGCCAATTGCCAGTAAAATACCGATGCCGGGTAAAAGCACTGGCTGGTGTGTGTCATGGACCTGTTGAAAGAAGAGGGATGAGTGAACTCCTCCTAGTTTTGCCATTGGACTATTCTATGGTTGAACAGGCTAGGATTAAAAGCTAGGGAGGCTTATCTGGGGTCTGTAGGAATTCCATCTTGGCGGCCAGAAACTCTGTGCAGCAGTTTGCCAACTATACCTCCACAACATGCTGCTAAAATTCAATGGCCAGGACATCACAGGAATACTGTTAGATGCCATTCATCCTGTTCTGCCTGAGCTGGCTGAGGTGCTCTCATACCTGGCATTAAATCCTATTATGTTTCTTGCCCTGGGAATGTCAATATCATGCTGCTATTGCCCTTCGGGAGCAGATCAAGATTTCAACCATGGACCTGTGCCAGTTAGAATTTGGCCCCAAACGTGCAGCTGGACACATGCTGTATTGGCGAGTCTAGTGATGTGAAGATTGTGGAGCTTTTGTGATGCCATTTTCACAGACCATTCCCTGCTCAATTTTAGGCCAGCAGCCAAGACAAACGTCTGCAAGGATGGAGAACCAATTTAGGTGGTCCAACCCAGATGCTTGTTGGATCAGGATGATTTCTTGAATATGCTGAATATTCAGCATATTCAATCAGCGATACTGTTGATGCTTTGGACAATCATGCAATATAGGAACGGCACGTGTGGTTGACACTGTAACTTCCTCAGGACCCTCCTTCCACTCATAGGAACCTTCTGTTTTACTGGGGAACTAAGGGCAGTGAAGCAGATGGGATGACAGTTGGAGCAAAAATGGAGGAATCAAGTCAAGCACTGTATCACATTCCCTGTATTGCATTTTCAGAGAATAAACCACATTGCTGTTCTGTACTGTGTGGTAGCCCCTTCACCAAAATGTAACGGAAAGAATGCCTGAATAGAGATAAAATCAGTGCGAATAAAATCAATTAGATCAGCCTTTTCTTGAAACTGGATATTGATCTTCAGCTTGTCTTGGGTAGGAGCACCCTTCTCCTAAAAGAGCAAGACCACCATCCATGAATATTCAATCCTCAACTGTGCTAGGTTCAGAAGTGGTAACTTAATGAGGAACGTAGCTGGTCTCTTTGACTGCTCTTCATGTGAATGGCCTGTCTGAGAATGTTAGTTGAAAGGGACTTGCTTAGATTCTGCATGTAACTCTTACAGGGATGTTTGGCTGAAGCCACCCATTTAAGTTCCTTATTAATGGATGTATGCTACATCATTTGCAGTCACACACACGCACGCACACATACACACACACACATACAGGCAAGCTAAGGAGCAATGCAGTGTAATTTGGAGCCTTCCAGTAAGTAACAAACTGGGTTGTCTGTGTTTGCTTTTAATTGTGCTGTTCTTTTAAAGATAGATAGATGATAGACAGATAGAAAATAGAACATATACACTGTTGATCTGGCGCTGTCTCATCTACTTTCCAATTTTGACCCATTCATTTTCCCACCTATTTTTTAATCTGGCCCTTGGCCCATAATACATTGGTCACCCAATACTTAAGATATGAGGGGCTTTATATCCTCCTTCTTCACGCCTCATTCTTCTCCTTCTCCTTCTCCTTCTCCTTCTCCTTCTCCTTCTCCTTCTCCTTCTCCTTCTCCTTCTCCTTCTCCTTCTCCTTCTCCTTCTCCTTCTCCTTTTCTAGCTAGCATGTCCCTTAATATGTTCCTGAAAACTGTATTCTGTATATAAATAAACGATTTAGTAAAGGGCAGGGTGAGCTTTCCCTCAAAACATGTTTCTGCCTTTCCTTCCCCTTCTTTTCTTTGGTGAAAACTAAATTAAATGAATGTGAGGGCTATTATCTGGGCTCCTAAATGATTGCTTTTGAAAAAGGCATTTAGCTGAGAAAGATGGAGCCAGATAGCAGAACCAGGCATTAAAAAAATACAATAGGGATAACAAAAGGAGTGTGATCAGCTTGTCAACAGAAGCTGATTCAGATACATTCAGGTAACAGAAACAGATAAAAGGCAATTCCTTTGTAAATGAAATCCCATAAAATGGTTGGTTTAAAATGCCCCCTAGTGGTTCCATTCATTTCCTGGGCTCTTGTTACAAACTACTTCCCTACCATTGGCAAGAAAATGGCATAGTTGTGTCATACTTGATCTGAAGGGGAGTTTACCTTTTTAATTGCAAGATTTGTGACTTGACTTCCTCCTCCTCCTCCTCCTCCTTCTCCCCATTATTCAGCAAGGAATGCCAAATTGTATTTGTGTGCAAAAAGCAAGGGTTGATGTTTTTATGCATTGTTATTTTAAAATGATGCTCTTTGATCATATTTCAACCACAGGGGCGGTAAGAATATGAGGCTCACTGAGTAATTGGTACCATTGTTGGGTACTTGGATCATTGGTTCTATTTTTTCTAGGTAGTTGATTCTATTCTTAAGAAAATCCCTTGGGGGGGGCAAGAAATTGGGGGGGGGGGACAAGAAACAATCAGTCTGCCTTCCTAGAACCAGGTTGCCATTTGGGTGACCGCTAGATGATGGCACTCCAATGTTCTTTGTTGCCATCTAGTGGTCATGCATACGTTTGCAGCCCAGATCCAGATCTCAGGGTTATACTGAGACTGAGAAGGTCCTAGAGAAGTCCCACAGAAATGGGTTCTTACCTGTTTCAGATTCATCCACATATTGCCAACTGAAATCACAACTCCATGGATTTTTTTCTCTCTCTCCTTTCTGTCCGTTGTGGAGAAAGAGGAAAGGAAGTGAAATCCTTGTGGTGTCCTTGGCAGATCCATCACAGGGTGTGCATGATGAGGAACCTCTTAACTCAGGGTTCCTCAACCTCAGCAACTTTAAGATGGGTGGACTTCAACTCCCAGAATTCCCCAGCCACTCTGTCTTAACTTTTTCTCTAAAAGCAGTGCACAATCACTGCTGTGTGTGAGAGAGAGTGTGTCTGTGTGTGTGGCAGGGGCAGAGAGAGAGTGAAGTGTGTGGCTCTGGTTGAGCTTCTGTGACTTGTATGTGTGTGAACCATGCTTTAGCCAAAACTTCTCCGTAGTCCATGAGAACCCATTGCTTTTTAATGCAGGAGTTGGCAACGATTTTTGACAACCACTGTACTGTGATTTTGCAAATATCGCAGGCAGGAAACAAACAGACAGACAACTCTAATGAGACCTCGGGTGGTAACGAAGCAATTTTCTAAGGTGTGGCCATCCAATGAAATTTCAGCTCTTTTTAATTAAAGAGAACATATGTTTGTGTGTGAGGGTGTATTTACATTTCTATAATTTTTCTTCTTTGCATGCAAATACTGCCGGCAGCTTCAGGTAATCACATCACAAGCAAATCGTATCAATGGACTCATAACTTTTGGAGAAAAGCAATAGTATTAGTTTCTAAGTCTTTTGATTAAACATTGTTTCTGACTGAGAGGAATTTGTTCCACTGTACTACGCTGTGCACTTGCAATACGTTTTTTTTTAAAATGCTGCATTTAGGCTTATTCATTAACTCCAGCAACCTATTACTCAATTAATAATCCGCTTCGACAGATTAAAGTAATTAATTGCACTCAAAACCCGTCCTCGTATTATCGAAATTTCAATCAGCCGCTTGTTAGAATGCCACTTTATTTAAACCCTAAATAAATTAAATTAAAATATTTTATTTTCATTACTGATGCATCAATGATACATATTTCAGCTGGATTATTTTTCTTATCAAAGCTGTCCCAATATTAATCCCTTGGAGTGTGAAAACAGCACAGGACTCATTTTATCATATTGTGCTTTGACAAGATTCCTTTATATTCGAACCATTTTTTTTCCTTTGCATCATTTTCATTCCCCCTCCTTCCGCCTGCCTCAATATTGACAGAAGATAAATTAATCTCTTCCTTCCTAGCCTCCTGAGAACTTGAATTCTAGATAAGAACATGAGAATGGATCAAGGCACCATGATGACCAGCCAAGGTCACAGGGAGGACATACAAAGCTTTTCTTCCCCATGAATTTATCTGTTCTCCTGTGGCACTGAAGTCCATAACACTAATTATTGCTGGGTAATTTTTGAATGCTAATAAGTTATTTGGGCATTATGCAAGAAGGAGGGGGAAAAATCCCACATTCGGTACAATTTCCATGAGCCTTCGCCCCCCACCCCCCAATTCATCTCCTTCTCCCTCACCCAGATTAAAGTGCCAAATACTTTAGGAATCACGAAGACATCTTTTCTTTTTTCAGTTTCTCATATCGTTTTTTAAGGATAGGTCAAATAGGGCCGGTGCGTGGTGTACTATGCAGAGATACTGAACTCTTGATTTTTTATATCAATTTTTATTAGAGAACGTAAAGAGGACATAAAAACTAATACAGAGTAAAGAAAACAAAGAAAGAAAGAGCGAAAATAAAACGAGAAAGTGCAAAAAGAGAGAATAAAAAGAAATAGAAAGGAGCAGCTTCCAATTTCCTTTGCAGCAAATAAAATTACAAAGTTATCTCTTACTCTATGATTACAGAAAAAAAAAGAAAACTCACTTTTTTCTATTATCCGTTTATTTTCTAACCATCAAAACCACAAGTCATAAGTGCATTTTTCCCCTGATTTCATGCAAAAAGTCTGTAAGGGGGTTCCAGTCAGCCATCAACATAGATATTATTTTATCTCTGACCAAGGAAGTCAGTTTAGCCATCTTTGCAAGTTCCAACATCTTCACCAGCCGTTCCTCCATTGTGGGTAGGTTGAACCTTTCCACTTTTGAGCATATAATAGTCTTGCTAAATACTAAACTCTTGAATTGTGGGCCTGTTTTCAAGTACTGAGAGCTACAGCCATGCGCTGAGTGTGTCGGTGTCAAATAACAGGTTTTATTCCTCCCTGTGTCAATTATAATCTGTCTTGGATTGCACAAATACTTTACAGTGTCTTCTTTTTAAAAGATGGGCATAGAGCCAAGGTTATATACCTTGTAAGGTCTATGCATGACCTTATACATTTTAATCAACATAGGAAGGGACATCAACATATTTGCTGCCATTAACATCACCCTCCTAAAGATCTGAGAACCAATATACTTTTCTGAAATACATTTTTGAGGCTCTCTTCCCTTCACCCCCCCAAAAATAAGATAAATTCTACTGAGTTGAGTTATATATTTTGGATTTAATCTTTTTTGGAAACAGATGGTTTTGAATGTTTTGCTGCTATCGCTGCTGTATGTGTTGCTTGAAGGGGATTCTTGTTTATGTTTTATTCTGGAAAGACCTTGTGAAGGATTTATTTTTAAAGGTATTAAATCAAGATATTAAATAAATACATATATCAGGAACATTAATATGAATGAGAACTTAAGGACTGAGACATTAAAAACTGATATACTGTAGAATACTTTTATTTTTTGTAATATTTATTAAAGGAGTTGTGTCTTCCCTGGATTTGCATTCTATTTATTTATAAAACAATTGTTAAAATATTTGCTTTTGTTCTTATACAGTAAATATATAAAATAGCAATGATAAAATGTGGTTGGTGGCTCCTCTGCAAACTTAGAAGCCCATGCTTCTCATGTGATAGCTACAGAGATCCTACAACTTAAATGTGTAGGTAATTTAACCAGAAAATTACTATTAATTCATAGAGCAATATAAACAGAGACAAACATCTTTGACTACAGAGACACAATCATGTTGTTTTCCTGGCCACAGTACAAAAAATTGTTTGTCATTGCCTACTTTAAAAAAAAATGTCTCAGTCTAGTCCCTAGTCCTGATATTTCATCCAAGTACCAGTCAGGTGAGATCAGTCAAGGTTACTCCATCGCTGGAGACATGATAATATATTTGATCCATATCACTTAGTAAATCACAAACACGCATACACCTCAAGGTTTGCTAAGCAATTGAATAATTTATAATTATAGATTTGGGGGAACCGAGAACAGAATATATGGAAACAAAAATTTAGCCTAGCTGAAAATAAGTCAGGCTTCCTTATATTTAGAATAGCCTGTGTCAGCTTTGTTCTTTCTCTAGTCTTCTTCAGACATTGAAGGCATGCATTCTGTAATAGTCCAGTCCCTTGGCTTGAGAAATAAAAATGGATTGCCTTGGGATAAGGATCTACCTCCACACCCGTTTTTGAAACAAGAGTTTTTAATCTTAATTGGCTATGACTGAAATTAAGGAGGGGACAGATAGGTTGGCAAAGTCCCCATAAGCCAGTATGCCAGGTATTTTATGATAATGCCACATTTCTGAGAGTATAAAGATGCCTACTGATGCAGTGTTTAAACAAAAAAAAATGCGGGGTGGGGAGGAACTGAATGACATCAAATGCTTTTGGAAGTATGATAACAGAACTTGAGAAGCCAGGGAACTGATTCTTCTTTCCTCCACTATAGGAAGCTGAAGAAAGAAAGCATGTAATTATAACACAGGGTATAACTTAAAAAAAAAAGTCATACAGCCAAAGGAAAGACAAAGGGGGGTTTTACTGACTTCCTTGCTAGACAGATGGTTTAGCTACTGGTTCTTAGCAAACTAGTTTCTTCTTCTAGGAGAATGGAGGAACAGAGATAACTCTCAGAAGCTTCAGAGATGTCCTTTGATGGAAGGGCTGAGATGTAAGTTCTCCCCCAGCATTGGCCTGAAGAACTTTGAGCCACCTGAATTGTTCGGCTGAAATGATTCAAGGAGAATTGATATCCTCTTTTCTTTATGAAGCAAATCATGCTCCCGTGGCATGAATCACTATCTTGAAGCACATCTAGAATGCTTATGCAGGCTGCTATCCCCAACATTAAAAGCAGCTTTTGCAGGATACAGAACGGTTCCTGTTCTACGTGTGTCACTTACTATAATGTGGAGAACGCCACTGATTTGTTGATGATGCTGTGAAGTTAAGAGAGAGAGTTTAGATGTGTTAAGCGGTGGAGGCCATTTAAGATCCTGCCACATCTATACAGGTCTACACTATCCATGTGAAGAACCATAGAGCCAGATTGCTAATATCAAAAATGTCGAAGCGTAGCATTTAAACTGATTTCTTGGGGAAATGAGAATGAAGCAGGGAACGTCTAGATGGGGCAATGTCTTCCTCAGTCTTAGGGGTATGTAACCTTCAGGTCACATCATTGGGTGTATGTTGAATTTGGCAATGAGTAGATAGAAATAGATTCAGTGCTGTAATAATGGATCATTGGAAAAATTACCCACAGAAAAAAAAGGGTAGTTGGATAAAAGCTCACGTAATCTAACCTATTGTGAAATTTGTTTTAATTGGTTTATGTTACTCTGCTTCTTCTAATTATGGAAAGGGAATATTATTAGCAAAAACAGAACAAAGTAAGTAAAATAATAAAATTACACAATAGAGTAGATCATACAAAATATTTGCTTATTAGATTATACAAAATATCAATAATAGTTAAAGAGAGAGAGAGAGCACTAAAGAGCTGATTCCAAAAAGCTAAGCAGAGTCAGACCTGGTTAGAACTTGAGTAAGAGACTACTAAGGAACTCCAGGGCTGTCAGCTATGCTAGGAAGTTGAAAAAGTTTCCTTGAAGAAGATAATCACAAGCTACTTCTGTATTGTTGCCAGAAAACTGCATGCATGTACCCCTAGGATCACCAGGACTTTACCCTTTAATTTATTATAATAAAAGCAATGAGAAAATATCAAACTGGAAAATTCTGTGTTGTATGCATGAAGAGAGATTTCTTAATAACTGTTTTTCTCAAAAGTTGAGAAAAGTTGAGAAAAGTCACTTCCTTTAAAACACTTCTTCTCATCCAGGGGCTATCTCTGGATTGTATTCAGGGCAAATTTGCTATAATTGTGTAAACCACCATTGAACTGTTAGTATCTCTGAAAACAGGTCAGGTTCTAAATCCCCCTCCCCCCGCAATCTCTATGAAAAAATCTGCTGACTCTGTTGCAAAGGTTGATGTACAAAGGTTGTGCTATGATCTCTGGCCTCCATATAGTGTCACTTTGGTTGGGATCTTGAACACTAAAGGTTATTAATCAGGCTTATGAATTCCAGAGGTCCAAAAATGCAACTATCATTAATAACAAGTCAATCCAATATATTAAATAATATTTGAGGCTAGTGACACATAAGGCAATCCAGTAATAGTCACTTGGTAATGAGTAAATACAAAGAGCAGGTTACAGGTTAAGTTCTTAAACAGTTAACAATCCACGGGGCATTTAATGCATTCAATTCAATGAAGAAAGACAAAAGATGAATTCTAAAAAAGGTAAATGGAGCGTGCAATTTTGGGAAGAGATTCACTTTAAGGAAGGATATACCAAGTTCATCTATTGACAGGGAAAACAAAACAAAATTAGAAATAAAATGTAATGTTAAAGCTTCTTCTTAAACCAAACACTTTAGGATTTGGGAAACCATCGATAAGGTGTCAGACCAAAAGTATTTTTTCAATTCTGTCTTTCCAGACTGAGACCTAGGAGGAAAGGAGATTGATTGATTGATTGATTGATTGATTGATTGATGCATAAGGGCTACTTATAGAGAGGATATTATCAATGTTTATCCTAGCAAAAGACTTTACAGACACAATTATGTTTAAGATCAGCAGCAGGACAAACTTGAACCCTGGAATTATAGATTGTTCCAAATGTGGGCATCAAGAGGGGGCAGCAAATGACAAAATGTGAAGAATGATGTAAGCTCATCTCCTATTATAGATTGTCATGATGTCACCACATAAGAGGTGGAGCTTCTCCTTGATGTCATGACACAAGTTTCATCATTTTGACAGAAAGAACCTCTGGATTCTGTAGGTGCTGTTGCTACCGACTGTGGCTTAAACAGGGAACTATTCTTTGGGTCTTCCCCTTTGACAATGTTTGCCATTTACAGGTGTTTATTTCAGAGGATAGGAGGTTTTAAGAGAGCTGGTGGTGGGAGAATTCTTGCAAAATGCACTTTTTTGTCTTGGGAGGGTAGTCCCTAAATTTAAATTACAGAAAAGCTTCTCTGGGGCTTTTTCCAAGTTGGAAAGAAGTCTCTCCTTTCAACTGCAGGCTATCTTTGCCCAACCTGACTGAGAACTTCCTGCCAGTTCCTATTGTTGTTGGGACATGGGCAATAATACCCACTGTTCAAAACTTTCCCACCACCTCTTAACTTGCTTGGCCAAATATTATCATGACAGGATCAATTGCAATAGAGGAAGTCTAGCTGCCGCCAAGAAGTGTTTTCCACCAAAAGGGTGCCAATATTTCTACTTGGGCTAAAATATGATTGATTCCAATACTGCCCCAATTCCTAATTCTTATGTCAAGTATTTTTATTTAAAGTTTTTACATAATTAAAAGATAAACAAGAAAGAGTAGATAAAGAGAAAATAAAAAGAGGAAAAAAATGCTAGAAACAATGCAGGTAAAGAAAGAAAAAGAGAAAAGAGATAAAGACACGGCTTCTGATCTTCTTTACAGTAGATACAAACTTATCATCTCTCCCCCTTTCAAATTACATTATATATTTCCAGTTTTCCCGTATTCAACCCTTTTCAATCAGCAGATCCAGAAATCACCAATTCATTTTTGTCCATTTTCAGCAAAAAGTCCATAAAAGGTTACCCATCTTTTATAAAAGTTCTTATTGTTTTGTCCCTAATCAAACAGGTCAATATTGCCATTTCTGCAAGTTCTGCCATCTTCACAATCCATTCTTCCATTGTGGGTACTTCTGTATTTTTCCATCTTTGTGCATATAATAACCCCTCCGCAGTAACCATATATAAAAACAATCATCCACAAGTCTTTTCTAATTGAGTATCCATTAATCCTAATTTTAAAAAAGTTCTTGTTTCAACTGAATATTAATTTTTAAAATTCCTTGCATCATTGTATATATTTGTGTCCAATATTTTTTTTGCTTTTTCACATGTTCACCATGCATGATAAAGTGTCCTTCCTGCTTTTCACATTTATATCAATAATTAGAAGTACCTTTATACATCCTAGACAATTTCTCCGGTGACATATAACTTCATCACTTTGTAAAAATTCTCTTCTAAATTAAAGGAGAGTCCCAATTCCTAATTCTTAAGTATCTCTTGCTCTAAAAAAGGATGAGAGGAAAGAGAGAAAGCATTCAATATTGAAAGGAGGGGCAAAAGATATCACAGGCACGCACACAAACAAGCTTACTGATAAATAAAAGTATAAGATTAAGAAAGATGGAGAATATGCATAAAAAAGGGTTCCGTTTGGTTAATTTCCTCTGAAGATGAGCAAAGTGTGATGGAAAAATAATAAAATAAAGCTGGAAACTCTCTCCCCCTTCCCCTTGACTCTTCTGCAGGAACCTCTTTACTCCCCCTCCCCTTGTCTCTCTTTCTGCCCCCTCCCTCTTGCCTCTCCTGCAATCTCTTTTCTCCACTTCCTGCCATTCTTTACTCATGCAAAACAGGATCCGCTTCAAGCTGTTGCACAACCAAGAGTGACCAGGTTCCACTGCCAAAAATAGCCTCTTAGCACTATCCTATTGAAACAACGGGAGGGCCATCCCCGTCTGCTTAAGGGTTTGCTGTGGTTCTTATCTCACAATAGAAAAATCATTTATCCCCCATTTAACACCTATCCAAACCTATCCTCCAATCAGATCGCTCAGATTTCCACCTCTCAACCTCAAAAGTGTATAAATTCTATGTTTTTCTATCGTTCAGGGTCTCTCCTTCTTGAAAACAGGCACCCAATGATCATTGGCACCCAAAGATCAACATGGTTCTTCTCCTCAGCGTTGTGCTCCTGTCTTTGGCAAAAATTCCACAACAAGAGGATATTTCCAGGGAGTGTTTTCCCAGAAGAGTAGCCCGATGCAGAGACAGTGGGGTGAAGGTCCTGGACTAGGAGCATGGAGACCTCGGTTCTAGCCCCCTCTGAGCCATGGCGGTTTCCTGGGTGACTTTGGGCCAGTCCTCCTCTCTCAACCCTCTCTCAGAGGACTGTTTTGTAGGGAACAAGAAAAATTGAAATTGTCAGATTCTAACCACTAAAAATCACCCTCTAAATCTGTTCAGGAGTATTCCAAGCACCAAACATTATTTTCAGAAGAAGCAAATCCATTTTATCAGCTGAGCTTCCCGCAACTCTGTCTCAGTATCTCTACCAGTCCAAGCACCAGCTAAAATGAAAGAATTTTCCAGCCTTTTTCAAGGTATCTCTTTCTGTCTAAGTGGAAGATAGTGGTTTGCAAAATTTTGGATTTGTTTAGTGTAAACATGAAAGGATCTTTCTGCAAAGCTATGAAATGTAAAGGGTTGGTGTTTTATTGCAAAGCATTGCAAAATCTTTCAGGGACATTCATTCACACGCACACACCCTGTAGTGTCCAGTATTTCCTCATATTTTCGATCCCTTCTGACTGGAGAATTTCCAGATTTTCTCAACATTCCATGAGAAAGGCCAGACTGTTCTTAAATAAACAGCCATAATTTACCATGGGGGTTGGTGGTAAAAGACAGTGGCACCACCTTGAGCAATCAATTTGCACAGAACTCATGTTGCCCAATCCATGACTGATATAAAAGTACCCTTGCACTGGACAGAAAGCAGTTTCTGTGAGCCTCATCTAGAACAGCAGAAATCCCAGTGTGAGTGCAAAATAACAACTTGCTTGTAATGTACGATAGCTAATTAAGAACATTATAGTTTCTAAGAGGCATCCTGCTGGAATGTTCATCCCTAGGTTTAATGGATGGGCTAGAAAGTATGATTAATGGATGCTTGTAGTTTGTTGAAGACAGTAATTTCTGCAGATATGTATCAAAATGTCTTAGATTAGACTGGGCTTGCATAGATTGTAGACAGTGCATGAAATGATGCTTTTGATATGTATTACCTGTACAATGTGAATCTAAAGTTTAAAATCACTTGCATGCCATAGTAACTCTGTCTGTATGATTTGTATAGGTTGCACGGTCAAAAGATGCATCTGATTCTGGTGTCCAGTCTTCTTCTTTTGGGGACATCTCTGGCCAACGGACATGAAACGGATCCTGACGGACAAAGTGATACTCCTAACCCCATACAGTATATGAGAATGGGGAGGGGGCTTAGCACATGGGCAGAAGTGGGAAGGCAGGCATGCAATTCCTTGTTATCTGAATGCAAAAAAGGCTCCTGGAAAGCAGAGTTGGCAAAAGAGCTCCTCAGAGATCTTTTATTCCCTAAATCCAAACCAACAAACAGATCGTAACCATAGAAATAAGCATATCAGGGCTGAAGCTATACTTGTAATGCAAGGACGCCTATTCTTTGGAAGAGCCTTCAGAACCTGCAATGGAATAGTCAGCAAAGCAGACTTGCCGACTTCCTTCTTGTTCACATGGGGGAAGGTCCAGGTAGGCTTGAGAGTGAGGCAATAATCTAACCCCTACCCCACCCCAAGATGTTTCATGCATTCTTCTGATACATATTAAGCTGAGATGCCGAGCATTCAACTGAAGGAAGAGTAGGCAAGTCCAAGAAAGAGTAGATGTTGACTGTTTCAATGCCAACCTATTAGGAGCAGTTTGGTTTAACTCGGCTTGCCTTCTGCGACTCCATTAAAGTGATGCTGTTTTCCTTCCTAGTCCTGCATTCTTTGGTTGAAAAAGTACACAAACTTGAAGAAAAAGTAGAGCACGTGTCAAATGCCTTTTTTACAGTCCACAAAGGTAAGGTACTTGAAAACCTGGCTTTTCCTCCAAATTACGTGTTGAATTCTAGCCACCTCTCTCTTACCAGAGTGTCTATAGGGGCAGGGGTCAAAGTAGTCAAGATGGTGGCTGTGACTGTGCAATCTTTTTTTAGCCTATCACACATGCCACATATGTAGAAAAATGTGGGGCTCTGAGTGTGTGGTTGAGGCCACCGTTTTACCCTCCCTCCCTTATGGGCTTCCCTTATTGCTTATTGCTGGGTTGTGTCTTGTCCTATGGAATGAAAACAACAAAAGTCACATATGAATCCTCTCTTAGGCTAGTTTTCAGCTTTGTACCTCTGTCTGCAGCCTCCAAATGCCTGATAGATACTCCCACACTCTTTCTGTGCTCTTTTCCCAACTGCGTAGAGAATGGCCAAAAAACTATAGATCTCTTGAATGATTTAACATTCATTTGGATGTGCTAACAGTGAGAAACTTACTCATGTTGAGTATTACTCAAAGTAAAGATACCAAATCTGGTGCTGCAAAAATTCAGATGATCACAAGTGGCAGCAAAGGGCTACAGTTTTCGGTATCTTTTGTTTGCCACCTGGTAGTCATCTGAAGTTCTGAAGTCTAAATTTGGTAGCCCTTTTTCAACTTTTTTTTTGGGGGGGGGGGTTGCCAATTATTGCTGTAATAATGTTGTCATTATTACTGTAACTTTGTTTGTGTAAGCCGCCCAGAGTCATCGTGTGTGAGTTGGGCAGCTATATAAATTTGTTTAATAAAACAAACAAACAAACAAATAACTATTACTGAGTTTATGTCTGAAGAATCTGCATTGCCTTGCTGCCCAACTCAGTTGGAGAACGTATCAACTGATGTAAGTTGATTGCTCCTCTTGACGGAACTGTGTCTTTTTTTCAGGAGGAAATGAAATAGTATTAATCATTTGGAACAAATGCTATCCATTAAAGATCCCTGATTTTTCCATTTCCCTGTAAAAAGAATGCCCCTTCAAGAGTCACCTTGAGGTGACTGAGTCCATTCCTTAAATAAGAGGCATTTTTTTCAGACCCTGCAAAAGTCGGGAAAAAATCAGGATCCTTTCAGGAATAGCAGAGAAATTCTGTACGTGCACCCAGTCCAGAATGTGTCCATCCTATGAATTCAGAACATTGCCAATAGTCCCTTTTTCCAAGTTTCCAATACCTTTCCTATTCAGAAGGACGCTGAAACATGTACAGATTCTTCTTCTTACTTATTTATTTATTTAAGCAATTTATATGGCTGTCCAATTCACTCATGGTGACTCTGGGAGGCTTACAGGAATAAAAATCCCAAATACAAAACCCACCCCACCCCCGCTTCATGCTTTCTTCCCAGATATGTTCTGAAGTTTGACAAATGCTGTCGCATAGAGTCTTCTGCTCTTTTAGGACACATTACACCTTTTAGGATACATTCTAGGATCGCGTGCATCTGAAAGAGCTTGCTTAAGCAAACCACTTTTCTTTTGAAGAAATGCCAGCAAGCTTCCTGCTCAGCTTCTTGCCCACAAGCACACTGTTTACATTAAATGGCACTCCTGGGAAGATGGGTATTTTCAGCAGAAAACTAGAGTAAGGTCCTATTCTGAAATCAGAAGCAGGACAGCTTGGTTGAATGTCCAGAACCGTGCTTTTCTCCAAATAATAAAGGACCAGATTATTGCATTTTTTAAAAGCGAAATGGTGTCTGTTGTTTGGCCCATTTGCAATTCCTTGATTTTTCTCTCTGCTGCTCTTCATGGTACTTCCTTTCAGAACTAAGTACTAAAATGTAACTTTCTTGCTTTCTCTTCTTGTAAAATCTGCTTGCTGCCCTGTATCTAGGGAGGGGGAAACAAATTTTCAAGTGAAAGAAACATGATCTGTAGAGCATTTTGTACAATCAAACGTTTGCTTGTTTATTGTGTTTCTAGCTCGGTCTTTTGGAAGTGGCAGTGAAAGGTTATACGTGACTAACAAGCAAGAAAGGAACTTTGAAATTCTCAACTTGACATGTACCGAAGCCGGTGGCCATATTCCTTCTCCTCAACTAGAAAATGAGAATAAGGCCTTTGCAAGCGTTTTGGAAAGGCACGACAAAACAGCCTATCTTGTCATCCAGGATTCACCAAAGTTCACCCACTGGGCTGAGGGAGAACCAAACAACGCTGATGGAACCAAGGCATGTGTGATAGCAGATAAACACGGAGAGTGGCACTCTGCATCCTGTGAAGAAGTGCTCTTGGTCGTGTGTGAATTTTCTTTTATTGAATGAGAACGAAGACTAGTGTGCTGTGCTAAGTAGAGGGGCTACCTAGAGCTAACACGCCGAAATCAACTCTACCAACCAGGAGACTTTAAGAAGACCCCCACCCTTATCTATCACCTGGGAATGCTGTGGGCATAAAAATGTAGAGCACCTATGAATGATTCCATTTGCATTTTGAGTATATACAATATATATATTCAAGAATGGTAAATAAATGCATGAAATAAATGTCACTTTCTCTGGTTCGTTTGTTTAATGGTTTGTTAGTTCATTTGTTTCTTCATCTATCTATCCATTTATTTTAAAACATGAATTAAAAACATAGATATCCTTTAAGTTAGACCTCACTTAACAACTGCCCTGTTCAGTGACCATTCAAAGTTACAATGGGGCTTCACATGACCGTTGCAGCGTCCCACAGTCACATGATCGAGATTCAGGTGCTTCGCAACTGGCAGGCATTTATGACCATCACAGTGTCCTGCGGTCATGTGATCACCATCTGCATGCTTCACAGCTGGCTTCTGAAAAGCAGAATCAATGGAAAAGCTGGCAGTGAAATTGCAAGTCAGGGTCATGTGATGTTTCGCTTAACAACCAAATGGAAAATGACGTTGTAAGTCCATCATAGTCACATGATGTTTTGATGGAGTTGGCAGTCCCAACTGTGGTCACTAAGTGAGGTCTACCTGTAATCAATCAAGTAACGAGTTTGCATACAGGGACGATGCCCTTTTGAAATACACGATTTATTTACGCTTTGAAAATATCCAGGTATCCTTCTAGAAAAAACTGGGTTTCTTAGGCGAATAATGCATATTAGAGCCAGTTTGGTGTAGTGGTTAAAGGCACCAGACTAGAGACAGGAAGACCATGAGTTCTTAGTCCTGCCTTAGGCATGAAACCAGCTGGGTGGCCTTGGGCCAGTCACTCTCTCTCAGCCCTAGGAAGGAGGCAATGGCAAACCACTTCCGAAATCTTGTCAAGAAAACTGCAGGGACTAGTTTAGGCAGTCACCAGGAGTCAATACTGACTCAAAGGCACACACCCACACATCCACAAAGAAAGCATATTAAATAATATCACAGTCATCACATAATTATTATTTTGGTTGGGTTCATTTATTCTCCCTGAATTGATGACGCTGTAGAAATATGACATCTCCTGGGGTATTAATCTTAGAGGATTGGTTGAGGAAAGGTTTCAGGTGTTTGTCTTTTGGAAGTTTGATTTCTGTTTTTGTTTTATTTTGTTTTTTTCCTTCTGAATTATGCTGGGTCATCTGCTGCTGCTGGGAGGAAGAGAACACCGATGAAAGTAAATAAATAATGGTGAATCCCACTCAGGCTGTAAGTAGGGGGTCACGTAGCACAACGATAATACAAAATAAATAAGGGCCATGCTTTGTTGCTACATCAAAGCATAAATGGTAGGGATTTATTAGGTATGGCCAGATGGAGAGATAAATTCGACATAGTAAGAAGGAAAAAGACAGAAAGTCCTTTGTGATAGAAGCAGATCTGTGCAGCTTGCATGATTTACCTGTTTGGTTAGCTTCCTGTATTGCAACAGTGCTTTAACAATGAAATCCTTATCCTCTGACTCCACGCACACACCGAGCTAAGGAAACTTCATATACGTATGTGTAAGTGTTTGTGCGTATGGCCGTGTATTGATGTACGTGTATGTAAGTATTGGTATCAATATTGACTAGCACCCAGATGTCTCTGAAAGTTGACATAATGTTAGGCTGTAGCATAGTGACTTGTTGTAATAAACCAGTCTTGTCCATCAGGGAACTTCTTGGCTTCAACTTCTGAGGTTTTTAGTCCTTATTCATTTGGAAGGCATCAAGAAGGGGAAAGGCTACTGTAGATATATCTGGAATGTCATAAATACAGACCAGATGGGTATGGAGTATCATCCCCACAGACTGTACAAGCACACTTTCTCTATTCCTACCACTTCCTTTGGAGCAGCATCTCTCCAGACATTCGAATGATACCTTCTCTGTTGGCCTGTAGGAGGTCTATAAAGAGTCAGCTGTTCAAACAAGTCCTAGGGGCTGAATGATATGCTTGCCCACTGCTGATGGGGGATGGATTGCAGCTATTCCCAGGGTTTTATATTGAGATTTTGTATTATATTGATTTAGATTTATTGATTATATTTTGTTTTGTCTTAATCTAAATTACGGAGTAGGTTGGGATTAGAGCTGCATATCAACTCTGTAAAAGAGGGAGGGACAAACACAGAGAGAGATGGGGGGGGAGGGAGAGAGTTTGGTGTAATGGTTAAAGGCACTGGGCTAGAAACCAGGAGACGGTAACTTCAAGTTCTACCTTAGGCACAAAGCCAGTCATTCTCTGTCAGCCCTAGGACCACTTCTGAAAATCCTTGCCAAGAAAACTGCAGGGACTTGTCCAGGCAGTCACCTGGAGTCAAGAACGACTCAAAGGAACAACTGAAAAAAGACCAGTAAAAGTTTTCAACTTTGCATCATTCTGCCAAATGCTAAGATGCTTTTTGCCATGATAATAGATTGTAAAAATCATCATCGTCATCATCATCTGTAACTCATCACTCAGGGGGATTAAGATGCATAGTCCAACTACCAAATCTGAGCCGCCAAACCCCAGAGGACCGCAAGATGGCAGGAAAGGGTTAGAATGTTCTTTGCTGCTATCTAGTGGTGTCTGAAGCTGATAGTCCTAAAGTATAATTCTATAGGTTTTGTTACATTCTGTTCTGTCCATTTCAATGCATCTTTGTGCAGAACAATGGGTGGGAAATGCCTCCATGCACCCCAGCTCTGTTTATAAACATTCCTCAGATAGTTCTGCTTTCTATACGGCTATCTGAGATCAAGTCCACTGAATCCACCAAACAAAGCCAAAGTCGTCTCAATTGCTAATATATTTACAATGAGGGAGAAGGTGGAGGAGAGAGACCACAAAAGCCTGCATTCTTTCCTATTGAATTCAACTTACAAGTAATAACTTCAGGCCGTATGCCTGTTTGTAGATATCAATGTTCAACTGATGCTGTACACAAAGCCTCCCTGTTGCAGGAAGTCGTGATTTTGCCCATAGATGTCTGGCTGTTTGCTGAAATCAAAGCATAGCTTGGGGAAAGGTTGGCTGATAAGATTTACAGAACTTGCAAGTACGTCCCCTAAATCCATCAGTAGACAAGTGAAGATACAAGGATATTGTAGAACAATGGATGCTTCTCTAATAGCCCTTTATACTCCCATTCCATTTCCCTTCCCATTCAAAGGAGGTTACTGGTTTCTAAGCACAAACAGATTCCCAAACTTTAGCTCTGAGCTGCAATTCTACTCTGACATACTAAACAGCAGTGGTAATCACACTCTTGACTCATGATCAACTCTGGATCAACTCTGGCAGAGACACTGATGTGGTTTTCTTGGGTACAGCATGGATGTTTTGTATAGATTGGTTCTTCTCAGTGTTGTTTTCTCTCCCTCCCCCCCCCCCATTTTGTCCTCATTACCTTGCATGGCTCACCACTTTTCATTTTGTTAGACAGAATATGGACTTTGTCAATAGGGCCACAGTGGGTCCTGATTTGAAGGCACCACAAATGTTCATTAAAAAAGTCACTTGGGGCAGGAGAACCAATTGGCTGGGACAAATGAGATGCCTGGAGGGGCCTGATATGTCAACCATATCAAATCAGTGTTCCTGTGTGTCTCTGTAATCCCTTTCATGCCCAGCTAGGTGGCAACTTCTAGCTGACTTTATCTTGGCTATGAAACTAAGCTGGGCTAGGCCTGATTACTACTTTGATGGGAACCATCAGGAAATGCCAGGACTGTAGGCTAACCCAGGAAGTTGAAGGAAAAGATCCCAGAAAACAGCAGTAAACTAGTTCATATGGGTTGCCCAAAAAAAGCCCTACATGATCAGTGGAGTCAAAAAGAATCTTCTGTGACTTGGAAACTTGACTTGACTTAATCTGCTCCATCATATCAAATATGCTACTTTTAATATGCATCTTTCAGCCACATTTGGTAGAACCTTACTTCCTAGTATGGAGATTTTCAAACAAAGCAAATCTTTCTCTTCATTCAGCTTTGCCATATCGGAAACTCTATTTGTATTTACCAGGGTGTCATTTTCTATTAACACTATTATTTAAGTACTATCTTCCGTACCATCATGACTTCCAAAAATTACCTACAACCATTTTATGGATCAGAAAAAGTAAACCAGGGAATATGCATTATTTCCAATTAAGATATTTTAATAAGAAATAGAGCAGATTCCTATTAAAAAGTAGTAGACTCTGGAGAATCTCTAAATATTTGTTTTCTTATACCATATGCATTATTCAAGACTTCTTGGAAATGCCAGGAGCTCTTCTTTGCTTGACAGCTCAAGCAACAACTGAACATGCTCTCATTTATTTATAGCAAAAAATAATAATAATAGTAAGATTTACCATCCACTCTGTTCTACTGTCAAATTCTGATGTTCTGGAAAGAACTGGCCAGCACAGTTTAAAAATTTGAAAGTAAGGGGGAAAAAAATCTTGCCAAGCCAGTTATTTTTAGGGCTGGGCAGTTCTCTGCGAGGATGCTGCTTCAAAAACATTGGAGTAAACTGTTTTATAAAACAACACGAGTCCTTTGCTTGTAAGAGTGAAGCAAAGTAGCCACATGGACTTGCTCTGTTCTCTTCTGTACCTTCCTCTTGGTCTCCTCCAGTGCTTGCTGAAATCTCTTCCAGCTTTTGCAAGATGAAAAGGATGTTAGAAGATGATACAAATACCTAACTGGGGCAAGTTTCATCTCCTTTTCACCTTAATAAGGTGAATTGCATTGCCTTCATGGTGCAAAACAAATCCAAGGTGCTTATTTATCTTGCTGGTGTAATGATTTGAACACATAATAAGAATCTGGGAGAGAGTGCTCTAACATTTAGCTATGCAAATACGTAGCCTTCTCATCCTGAGTAAAAGAAAAACAGAATCTCTTGATGTTTCCAATCAACTTTTTCCATTCTAAGCCTTTGTGCTTTCTCAGGATTTTATCCAGAGTCCAGATCATCCTGAATCTTAACCCAAGCCACATTCAGAAATCCTTTTCAGACCTGAACTTGCCAAGGTGTAGTGAGCGATCAAGGATGCCTCACAAGTGCACCTACTTTACTTTGAACAGAATCAAAACCAAGCCAAAATTCAGGTTGAGTGTTGACTATCACTCATTATTACAACCTTGCCAAGCCAGAAAGGGGAAAGTGTTCTGATGCTGCTGATCCCTTCCTTGCTATTCCCTGTTTAGGGAAGGGAAATCTGAAGCAGGAAGTCTCCCCACCCCAAATCTTCCTCCCCACAAGTGGGGATGGAGCCAACAGAAGGGGGATTGGAGGTGGCTAGCAAAGACAGAATTAATCTTCCCCTCCACACAAAAACAATTGTGTAAGGCTTAACGCCTCAAAGGGTTTCTGTATTTCTGAATCCTAATCTATGATTATGAGTCATGCTTACACAAGCAAGCATCAATGATAATCCAGAGCAGAATGTGAGCGTTAAGAATTTGGATATGCTGCCTTTCAGCCCAAAGTTGTCAATGAGCAGGAAGCAAGATATGAACTAAAAGAGCTTGAATCTAAATGTCCCACCATACTTTATGCCATTTCTCAATTTTGTAGGCTGAATCAGAAGAAGGTTTCCCAGCTGTCAGATTTCTTGGCGGAGGATGCTTATAGAAACACTGGAGAACAGAGAAGTAAAGGGTCTACTATTCAAAGAGAAAAGTAGTGCACAATATGGATTTGAAATGTTTGGGATGTTTTGCACTCCCAGAAGTGTTCTGTGCTTCAGATGGGTTTCAGTAGCTCAGCTCCTGATGTTGAAATGGGTGTTTGGGACTAGAGATAGGATCTTGGAATCCTTCCAGAATAGTTGGAACTGCCCATTTCAAGCTTAAATAATTGCTTCCAGCTCAAAAACAGCATTTTAAGCATCAGATGTTTGAAATTTGAAATGTTTTGTACACCCCTAATAGCCAGTTTTCATCTTAGCAAGAACAACACAGAGTAGCAAAAAATATTACAGTCTAAATGAAGCTTTCTTAATTTGGACAGATTGTACTAACAACTTCTAGTTCCACAATGCTTTTCAGCACACCCAGCCTGAAAATGGATTTTATTTCCATACTATCTACATTCTTAATGTGTTTCAAAATATAGCCTTCAAATCAAACTTTTTTCTCCTGCTTTTCTTAGGCATGACAAACTTTTTGCACTTTCACAATACTTTTAACCATCTCGCAGAAAACCAAATGTGAAAACATGCATTCATAATAATCAAATGAATATAGTTTTATAATATAGCATATTTAGTATTTAGAGTAGGTAATAAAGATATCAAAGTGGTGGATAACTTTTGCCTTTTAGGATCAACCATCCACAGCAAAAGAAGAAGTCAAGAAATACACCATAGACTAGCCCTTGGTAGAATGGCCATGAAGGCCTTGGAAAAGATATTCAAATGCCGTGAAGTGTCTATACCTACAAAGATCAGAATTATGGAAGCCATGGTATTCCCTGTGACACTCTGTGAAAGCAAAAGTTGGACTTTGAAGAAGCAGAACAGGAAGAGTATTGATGCTTTTGAACTTTGGTGTTGGAGAAGACTCCTGAGAATACCACGGACAGCCAAGAAAACAAACAAATGGATCAACCTAGAGTTCTTACTCGAGGCACAAATGACCAGGCTCAAATTATCCTACTTTGGACACATTATGCCTACCTGTCTGGAGAAAGGCTCTAATACTGAGAAAGGTGGAAGGAAAGAGAAGAAGAGGATAACCAGCAGCAAGGTAGATGGACCTCAGTGGTGATGGAGGCATCATTAGATGACCTGAAAGATTTTCATGGGAAAAAAAATCTATCTCTGTGGTCACTAACAGTTGACACCAACTGGATGGCACATAATCAAATCAAATATTTAGCATGTTAGTACCAAATCATTTACATTCTTGTAAAATGAGTACATCTATGATTGATTGTTTCTGCACGCATAATATGGGTGCATAATCAGAATACACGGTAACACCAAGCAAAACACAATGTATAAGAACATTTTGGTATTTTTCTCCAGACATAATTTGCTGTCCCTTAAATTCTGAACTAACCTTAGGAACGCCATGTTATTGTTCCTTGCAGAAAGCCAAACCAAGACTCCTGAGATACCGTACCAAAAAGTAGTTTACCTAAAATAAAATTCCCATAGTGCCATAACTGATGCAAAATTGAGGACACCATTAGGACATTTAAAATGGTGGCTCACAGGTCTGGCGACCTCATGTTCTGAGTGAGGGCCAAAATGTCATCCAAAGGCGCCACAGCTATAGAAGAATGCCAGCTGCTAGCGCCAATATTGCAAAGGCTATGCTCATGTTACCATATACCTATTTTTCTAAAGCTCTTAGCATCAGTGCAAGAAAAGGATATTCAGCATTGTTAGACCAATAACAAGGATAATCCTTACTGTGTAGTATTTGTTTTGAAATGGAGAAACCCATTAAACTGTCACCATGGTTTTGGGGAAAGACTCTAATAAACAATAAAGGCAGAGAACTGTGTAATTAAACATTTAGCTCCTAATTCTTTTAATTCTATTGCCCATCCTCTGATGCATTTGTCATTCTTCATCATATCATAGCCATAAAATCTCTTCAATTTCACAACCGGATCAAGAAAGGCAGAATGCTTGCCCTTGGGAACAATGTCCTTATAGTTTTGCTCATGTGGATGTATTTCCAGAACCTACTCCTTTATCTCTGAGCTCCTTAAGTTTCAGGCTGGTGCCTTTAAGGTTGTTCAATTTGCCAAAAAAAAAAAAAATGTGTAAATTATAATATCAGCACAACAGATCATTTTCAATCAAAGTTATAAGACATGAGAAGGACAAAGAATATTTTGTTGGCAAACATGATTATTTATTTATTTACTTATTGGGTAAACCTATTTCCTGGATCATGATAGGTTTAATGGTAATGTCAATGTAGACTGAGTCTAATTTCACAGTACTAATTGTTCCCATGGAAGGTTAGCCCTATTCAAATCCTATTGGAGATCTTCTTCTGCTGGGTCAGAGTTGAATTGCTTAACTCTACCATTAAATATACACCATTTTATAGTCCACAACATTTTTATAAGCCTCTCTGTTTATACCCCTCTGCCACAGTTGCTCATGCACTAGCCGTATGAACACTAAAATAAAAGGGCCATGTATTTCCACTTTAGAAAGTCTTCACTTTCTTATGGTCCAGAGAAAACATCTAATCACCATAGGTGAGCAAGTACTTATTATTCATAGTCTGGATCCACAGTTTTGAGCCCAATCACAATGTATTAAATAAACCTTGATTCGCTCATTAATGGGCCTGCCTTACAGCTTAATTCCTCCCCTCCAACAAAAACGTGAAAACAAAGCGTTTGAAAATCACTATTTTTAAAGTGAATTTGGGTGGTGTGTTTTGGTTGGATAGTAGAGAAAAACGCACATGCACACACATAAAAGGGTTGCTGACTAAAAGTTGCCCATCTACTGCAGTGACTAGATTCACCCAAAACACTGAAGTCAAAACCAAACAAACCACATTATGATAGTCTGATGTGTAAACCTAGCTGCAATCTAGATTGATCTACAAATTATCAGCACACTTTGTTACATTTTCTTCCTATTCCTATTCCAAAAACCTTATTTTTCATTCCCATATAATTGCCTTAGTATTACTTGGTTTTCCATGATGAAAACATGAACTACCCACAGGATTTTATCTATTCAGATCACCTAAGGGTGCTGGGCTCAATGTCTTGTCGAACATTACCCCCAGGGGTATCATTTAACTACTTTGGGGTCACTTTGGAGTCACTACATGAAGTCCAAAACTGACATTACATAAATCAGCCAATGTATTTGGCCTGGAAAGTTAAGAAAATCAGGTTCTAGTTCTGCAAGAAATCTGGGGGCTCTTAGTTAATCCATAAAGTCTAAGTTGCAATGAAATCCTTATTTTCCCCAAGCTGGACCTGGTATCTATCAAAAAACCAGGCTTCTGTTGAAGCTGCAGATAACTGAAAGGTTAATGTTGAGACTTGGAGCCATACATTGTAAGGTAATACCTTCCATTTCATCTGCAAAATCTGTGTTGCCTATCCATTTGCTTGGAGGTTGGTAAACCATCAGAGATTTAGAAAGCAATGTCTCAACATCTGGAAGCTCCTTGCATCTGAACCATGAGTTCCTTGCCGAGTAGAGCTTTTATTGCCAGGAAGGTGAACTTTTGGTTACAAGAGAAGCAGAAATATACTTAAAAGAAAAAGAAAACGTCGTCATGCTTTCTGCAGAAGCTCTATTTGAATATCCAGAGTATTAGGCTGGGTTTTGGAAACAATGCAAAAGCATTCTTTAATTAAATTAAGTCACTTAATTCTTATTTTCTTAATTCTAACCCTAACTAGCAAAATGTTAACAGCTGATTTCTAAATCTGTTCAGTGCCATTCAAGTCAGAGTTCTCACAGACAGGGCTTCTGTGAACGAATCAGCTTTTTGGATACCTGTTGGGATGTTATTGTTAAAGAAAACAATGGTGTGACATGATGTGTGTGGGGGGGAAAGGTGCATGCATGTGGGCACACATATCTCAGTGGGGTGTTGACAGAATTTCCCATTAGTGATTATAAAACACTTGGAGTTCCTTAAGCACTCCAGAAAGAATACTAAATTGCACAATTCTTTACAGCAGAATTGCTTATTCAAGTGAGCCCTCATTTCTCCAAGGAGCAGTTGCAACCAAGCCAGAAACTTGCAAAACTCTTCTGTGGTGGATGCGGGAGGAGCACCTTGTGAAATCATTAAGGAAGGTTTGACATCCTTCATGACAGCACAGCTGGATTCTCATATGTAATTTCCAAAATGCTTTTCTGCCTAAAATCAGGGCTGCTTCTTAATGAAGACAGAGAGTACAGTTGTGTCTGGATTTACTTAGAAATGAACCTCACTGGATTCGATAGATTTTATTCCCAGATAATTAAGTTTAGGATTTCAGCCTGGAAATTTGTTCTGGTACTACACTGTGCATGTGCTTAACTGCAGGCAATTTAAATCTGGGGCCAAAGGAAGATAAATACACATTTGTTGGTTCAGACAGACAGAATATCTGTTGCATTATGTGAAGAAATACATATGTGAACCAGGTAACTTGGTCCTGCTTTCCTGCCCATCATGATGGGAAGGGTTAAAGATGAGACAATGCATGAGCTCTACCTAGTAGAACATCCTCGATTCATTTGGTACCAACTTCATCTGTAGCACCTTTAATAGAGATCCTTTATTTCTGCATCAGTTTGAATGAATATGTGAATGAAATGCTGTGGGGGAACAGCCCCTAGGGAATGCATTCCATAGTCCGCAAGCAGTCCTGGAGAAATCTGTCTCTGACATGTCAGAAGATGAGGGACTTCCTTCAGAGATCTTTTCCTTCAGATCTTAATGGCTGGGTAGGTTCATGACTGGAGCAGTGGTCCCTCAGGTGGTGCCTTAATGAGTAAATGAGCCACTAGTGAGGAACTGAATGATAGGTAGCCATTTCCTAAAGCTGCTCTGCCATTACTTTCTTTAAGTCCAGTAGGGCCATTAATACACTGAAGAAAACTTGAGCCTTGAATCTTATTCCTGGCAAGCAGGTTGCCCAAGCTCAAGCAGAAGACGTATTAAAGTGATTTAAGCTTAGTCAGTCTTCTAGCAGAGTCAAAATAGTATGCATTTTTGAGCTCTTGTGTCTTGTGCACTAAAATACCAATTCTTTCTTCTCCTCAAGTTGCAAGAAATGAGGAATTTTTTTTTCTTATCTGCCATCCACTCTGATGAGTTCCATGTAGATTTCCAGTAAGGTCATATGATTGAGAAATTGGAGCTGATGTTACTTAACGCCCGGCCTTTAAAAGGACAGTTAAGCCCTCAGTACGTGATCTCTATTCAGGCCTTCATAGAACATCAGAAATTGCAAAGTGAGTGAATGGTGTTTTCCTTTGCCCTTTACTGGTGGGTCTTTTGGGGAAACAGGAAAATGAACTGTGATAGTGAAATACATTAATGTGAGATTGAAAACTGCCACCACTTCCTTATAGAAGCTGATCCTTTTGCCTTGTGCTCTATAGCTTTGATTAATTTGATTAATTTTAGATCTTCCTAATTCACTGATAAGCTGTATTTTGATTACTAAGTGTTTTCCATATCTGATTCTCAGATCTGTCTGGGCTTATCTCAGAATTATCTCCAGTTTTCATGGCTACTTGAATTTGCATCCAGTGGCAGTATAATTTGTCTATATTGTTATCTCTTTGCTTAACACCTTGATTTAAAATGCAGCTGGTAAGTTGTCTCTTCTGAAGGCTTCACGAGGGTGTCTGCTGCAAAAGAAAGTGGTGTTTGTATAACTTTCAGAATTTTGTAGAAGAGGAAAAATGAGCACAGTTTTCTGCGTAAAACCATGCTGGTTCAGATATTTTTGTCTATCGACCAAGGAATGCAGTCTGTGTATCAGATCAAATGAAGACCCTATTCATTTTACATTCCTGTGCTGTAATTTTTAATCAACTTACTTTAGAGTTGGGTTCATGAAGAAATATAACAGCAGAAGGGTTATAATGCCAAGACCAAGACACCCTTTAAGGATTTCCAATACCATCTAGGCTAGCAGACAATCAGGTCATGGAATCATCTTCAAGGCTTATTTTTCTACCTAGTGGTGATCTGAACTTAGCAGTAGCATGCAGTTAGATAAATACTAAATAAAGCTGTGCAAAGATTTGAATGGGGGATTTGATTCAATGAAGCTTCAATCGAATCACCTCATCAAAGCAGATTCACCAACTGAATCCATTTCAAAGCAGTGGACTGAATCAGGTGTCTCCAAAACTTTGAAGCTGAAAAGCTTTCTGAAATGCTCTAAAGATTTGAGAGCTTTTCTGCTGCTTTGTACAGGTTGAATAGGATGTTGCAATTTCAGTTCCATATGTGTCGAACACTGAGAAGGGCATGTTGAATGTTGTAAGGACATCGACAGGAAGAGTCCAGCAATATGATTTATCAACTTGTTCAACATTCTCTCTATCAGAAGTCTTTTGGGGTGACAAGGCTGAGCTTGCTTTTGATTTCATTCACTTTCTTAGCTCCCAACTTCTTCAATGTGACCATGGGTGGTAAAGGACTGCTCCTCTTCCATGCTGGTCCTGCCAAGACATCTAGGAGCTGAGCAACCCTATCAGCATTTTAAATATGAGTGCAAGGCTAACCTGACTTTAAAATTCTGCACAGTTGGTGCAGGGTTAGATGTCTTCTCAATGGGTAAAAGGGTGCCAGGTTAACACTTATGAGTCCCACCTTCTGAAAAGAGGGGTGCAGTGGCAAAGACTATAAAGGCCAGTCTCTTTCTCTCTGCCTTGCCCATTTCTATGGCTCTGTATTTCATTATGCCAGCCTCTTTCTGCAACCTTTGATATTTAAGGTCATTTCTGCACTAGGGACTTTTGGCTACTTCATCCCATCACTCAAGTGTCTACCTTACAGTTATTTTTGGCACAGCAATAGGTGGGTGAATCTAGAAGATGCTATGATCCTGGAAATTGCGAGGCTGTTCATTCAGAAAAGAACTATGTTTCCCACCTAGTTAGGCACCCCAGAAAACCCATTAACAGTAGGAGCAAAGCTGCAGCATTCCAGAAGGTAAGTCTGCAGTCCTTCTTCTGAGGCCATGTTGTCCATTCTGTCTTGCCCAGCCTGAAGACCCACCAAGGCCAGTGATGAGGGGCTCCTTCCAGGAGGGCCTAAGCTTGCCAAATAACTATGCCAGCCCTCCTGGCATGTGAGGAAACCAATGATCAGAGGCAGTAAAGCAACTGGAAAGTAAAAGTCTGCCCTGACTCTGCCCTAAAAGAAATATACAGGGGAGTATTTCAAAATTTGAATGTGGTAAAGCCCTTGATGGTATCCAACAGAAACTTGGCAGGGTCTTTAATTCTCCAAAGGGCCTATCAGCCGCACTACATTCATCCCATTCAGTTGTGGTGGGAAAACTCCCCCCAAAACACCAGCAACTGGACAGGATCCAAACACAGTTTTATTTCTCCAAAGCTAACAGGTTACAGTGACTCACTGGTCTCTTGTACTCAGATGAAGCAAGAGCCAGATCCATAACCCTACATATAGAATAGTGATCAAAGACACTCTGAGCATGCGTATGCCTTAATGGAAACCCCAGAAGAGAGAATTGTGTTACAATTGATAAGAAAACAAGAAAAGCACAAAAAGACACAGGCATAAACACAATACAGACATATCCTTGAAAGGCAATACAGTAGTTTTGATTTGCAACTTACTCCAAGGCTCTAATTGGTATTCTAAGAAGCAGTTTCTGTATTTTACTGCAAAGAGAGATAAGGAAGCAGAGCAGTACACATATTGTCTTCTCCCAAGGCATGAACTCTGTAATCAATTAGCTACTAACAAGCACAAGTGCCTAAGTGGCACAATAAAGAACATTCCATTCTTAATGTTTCTACAGGAGAGGTATGGAAAAAAAAAAAACACGTATGAAATAAGAAAGCATGTGATTGCATAATTAATTCAACCTGTACTCACATTCCAACTCTCCATACCTGTAAAAAAAGGAAGAAAAGGTTAGCTGCTTAGATGAATCTTATTCCACACTGAATCTTGCATCCCAGAGCAGATCATGTAGAATTGGGCTGCCATCAAATATCAGATTGCAGACTCTGCAATCAAGTCCCTGCTTCTCACACGTCCTAGACCTCTTTTTTTTTTTTTAAAGGTGCCTGTTTGGGTTGCAGCTTTGGGTAGGTTAATGAAAAAAAGAAGGAGAAGAAGGGGGAGGAATAGGAGGAGGAGGAGGAGAAATTAGGAAGGCTTAGGAACTGAGGCTGTGCAGCTTAGTACTGCAATAACTGTGACATCCATGGTAGACAGAGGTTAGAAGGTATATTGGTGGCACAAAAAGAGAGGTGATACTGGTGGCAAAGCTTCTAGGAGAGCAAACAGGCAGGAAGGAAGGGCCCTCAAGGCAACTTTCACATGGTCCCCATTGGCTCAGTCCCTGCTGGGAAAAGTTCCCATCTTTTGCCCTTCAGTTGCCACTAGACTGGCAGGTACATTTCCATTGATTTCTACCAAAGCAAGTGGGTGGGAAAAACTTTAATACTTCAAGCAAAACATAAATGAAGTTATATTTCTGCAGGCAAAATCAAGTTGCCAATGTAGAGCAGTCTTTCCATTTGTAAAATGCTACATGGGGGGTCAATCAAAATGGATTGCACCCCAGGTGGCTATCAGATTTCATGAACCTCAAATGTGGGAGCTTGCACTGAGCTTTACAGATCAATGCCATGACTTAGCATATTCAGCTTCCAGTATTCTCATCAATGGACTTTATGAGATTAACATGATAACCATTTTGCAAAAGAAGGGCAAATACAACTATCCAACCATGGTAGGACTTTGCAAACTTACTTTGTTCTGGACAGCTTGTCCTGCAAAGTGATTGCAGCTGGCTAGGTCTCCTTTGGAAGAGCTGGGTTTGCTCCTCTTCCATTGGCTCTTCTTATGATAAAGGCCAGAGGACTATAGCAGAAATGAAGCTTGACCTCCATCCATATTTAACAATCTGATCTAGAAAACACTGGGTTGAGAGCTATGTGCTATGATGAAGAAGCTGGTCCTTTCCTGACCTTCTATAAATCGAGATTATTGTTATTTGGTTGCCCCAGTTAAGCAATGCCTTTTTGAAACAGAAAAGAAGGAAAGGTGCAGTGGAAAAGAAATGGAATCCCTCCAGTCAATTCAGAAATACCTTGCTCAGAAGCGTAATAAACGCATCATACTGTAAGGCAAACCACTCTCAAAATGTTGCCAAGAAAGCTGCTTGAATTTGTCCATGTAGTCATCAGGAGTCAAAACCCACTCAAAGGCACACACATTTTGAACACATTGTTATACCATGGAACATATACTTGGGCTAGCAACAATCTTAGTTAACTCCTTCATTCTCTCTCTCTCTCTCTCTCTTGTTCATTTTTTTCCAGGTCCTATCACTCAGCAATGCTAGTGTTTCTGCTGTTTGGTGCTTTAGTGACAGCAGTGTTGTCAGAATCGCCCCCAGTGCTAAAGCAAGTATCCCAAGGCTGGAACGCTTGTTCCTTGGTGGTATGTGCGCCAGCTGAAAAAGGGATACCAGGACGAGATGGCAGAGATGGAATTCAAGGATTAAAAGGGGAGAAGGGAGACCAAGGTTTGGAAATAATGTCTCTCAAGTGGTGTTAACTTCTTTCCAGTCATACATTAAAAGAGGGATTTCCTTCCCTTGCATTTTCTCCAATGTATTTATTCCATTGGGGGAGTGAAGTGCATGCCATGAAAGCATAAATCTGTGGGTAGGCTGGGCTATTCCTCTACTAATTCTTCCCCTTCTCCACTTCTTTCTGTCACTCCATCTTCAGCTGGCTCTTAATAGAAAGAAAGGAAGAAAGAAAGAAAGAAAACTCAGGACAGAAATCTGGACTAATTACTTGTAAGTTGTGTAGGACCACATAAAAGTAGGATGGGGAATGTAGGTTGGCACAACCCTTTTCTAGTCCTCCTGATTCCTTTTCACCAATGCTACAACTGCTGATGATGACTCTATCTTATAAGTAGAAATCAGTTCACTGTCCAAGTGTGGAAACTTGAAATTGGGTAGAAAACATGTACAAATCAGCCTCACCCTGTTCTCTTCCTTCAATTAGGAGTCTGGAGTAGAACAGTATCTGTTTTGCATGAACAGAAGCGCAGCCCTGGGTTGTATTGAAGAGCTGTCTTTGTGCTCAAGAAAACATGGATACAGTTTTCCTTCAGGTCTATGGCTAAACATACAGAGTTGGGGAGAAGAGATGGCATCTGAATTTTTCCATATATTTCATTAAATGGAACAACAGGGCTCTAATCTCAGAGTTTAACCCTAAAAGTTTCATGCCATTAATCCCTGTTTCAAGTGACTCTGATCTAATCACCATACTCCTCTTCTTAGGATTTAAAGAGGAAGGAAGGAAGGAAGGAAGGAAGGAAGGAAGGAAGGAAGGAAGGAAGGAAGGAAGGAAGGAAGGAAGGAAGGAAGGAAGGAAGGAAGGAAGGAAGGAAGGAAGGACCTGCTTGATCTGACTGTATGTGCTCTTTTTTTTACCCCATATCATCAACAAAGCTGTCTAAAACAATTCCCTCACCTACAAGTTTTCTAGCTACTGTCAACAATAGGGGAAAATATGCAAGAGTTAAGAAAGAAAGAAAAAGAGAAGAGAATGTGGACATCTGCATCTGCTGTTAAGAAGGCTGATAGTTCAAGTCTTGTTGAGATCCAACTGAAGGGAGTAGAGGGTCCTGAAGTCACCCATCAGTGGTTAGCATCAGGATGGTCAAGTGATGACAACACAGAGAGCTCAGAGCTTTCCCTAATTTCATAGATATATCAAATCTCTATTTAAATTATAGTAATGCTGGCAGGCATGCTCTATACATATAATTTAGCTTCAGGCACATTTCATGCATCTTTGTATTTGATGAGTCATTTCTTCATTTTTGAAGTTACTTAACTTGAGGGAAAGTGAGAAGATTGGAGAAGAAACCAGAAAAGATTTAGCAGAGGAGGGGCTGGAAGCAAAACAGAATGAAAAGTGTAAAACAAGCACCTTCCCATTCTGTGGAACTTTCTTAAATTTCTAAATAGGTTAAGGTGATTCAGGAAGTAATCTGAGTAGATTTTCTTGCAGGGCTTTGACCTTCTCTTAATACAATTTATCTCATGGCTTAAGAACACTGGGCCTTCCCTCACCAGGTTTCTTTAGCTCCCATTATGCTCAGCCAAAATGAACTTTGTTGTCTGGGAATTGCTAGAACTGAAGTCCAACATACCTAGAACACAACTTGTGGGGAAAAGCCAGGACAGTCATGATTTCAAACATGTAAGTGAAGAAGGCGCAGCTGATGAAGGAAGATGGATTGGATACTGTGGCTTGCATGAGACAACTTTCAAATATTACCTTGGCTAATTTAGCAAGAATTATGAAGTAGATTCATATTTAAATTAGGTTTAAATTAGATTTAGATTTAAAACCTGCTTATCATTGTGCTGTGGCTCTAATATCTATATGACATTCAGAGCCCCCCCCTCCCATTTTGTTTTTCCTCACCAGTATTCATTCAATTTGATGGAAGGTTTCAATTCAGTTTGATGCTTTCCAAATTAATTCCAACCGAGAAGAGAGTTTCAGTGAAATTCTTATGGGTCAGCTCTAAAACTCTTACACTTATTGACTTAAAAGATGGTTAAGAGTTGTGTGTGGATCTTCTTTCTTTTTTCATGCAGTCTTCTGTCCAGTGGTCTGCAGGTTTCCTTACTTCCCACACTTCTATTCAATTTCAACAAAGTCACCATACAGGAACTTTTCCCACTGGCATTTTTCAAACTGGAGAGTCCGGGCAGACAGAGAGGTTTCAGAGTCACGGGACAAAGTGTGAGAGAAAACAAGAACCTGCAATAACCTCTTCTACCATGTCCACCAAAGAAGTCAGCTCAAAATCGACAAGAGAAATTTGAGGGAAAAACAGGGGCGGGGCGGGGGGGGGGGGAGAGACAGGATCTGAAGAAATGTGAGGACTTGCAAGGTAGATTCTGGGCAGCAAGTTAAATTGATATTGTTTCCTGGTCAAGAGTTAAGTAAAGCAAACCTAAGTGAAGACTAATATGGCACTTCTAAAGATCTGACGGCACATGGAAGTGTTTCCATTTTCCTTTCATTAGTTTCAACCCAAGAGATTTATAGGTGAGAGGTAGAATCCTGCAGCCTTTGGAGAAATGAAAAGTCCTTGGCTCTTTTAGCTCAAAAGCCACCTCTGACTTCTCCCCACTTCCAAATTGCCCATAACCATGGCTATACCAGGGGCCAGTATGGCAAATGTATTGGTGGACTCTTTTTACAAGGCAAGGGTCCCTTTTACCCATTCTGCTCCTCTGTGGCCAATGGATTTGATTGATTGATTGATTGATTGATTGTGTACAATCAAGTCAGTGTTGGTCTTTGTGACCATAGAGATGGATTTCCTCCCAGATGATCTGTCCCTAACCTGGTCTTTCAGGTCTTCCAATAGCACAGTTCCTCTGTAAGAGCACCTGCCCTCTGGAATGAGGTTCCTCCCAAGAGTCAAACAGCCCTCACCCTACTGGTATTTTGAAGGGCCCTGAAGACATGGCTCTTCATCCAGGCCTTCAGTGAGGACACTCTTTTTCTTCCTTTTTCTTGTTCCCATCTGGATTTGTTTTCTTTGCCATCTTTGTTCCTTTGTTTTGTATTGTTTTGTGTTTCTTGTATTGTTATTGGTTTTAAAATGTTTTAACAATCTGTAATCTCCCCAAGGTCTCTGGGAGTTTGGTGGCATACACATTTAATTAATAATTATAATTATAATAATTATAATTACACTCAACACCACTGTAACTGTATCCATTCACCTTGCTGTTGGTCTTCCTTTTCTTGTCTTTCCTTCTACCTTTCCCAGCATTCCCCAGAGAGCTGGGTCTTCGCATAATGTGTCCGAAGTAGGATAATTTGAGCCTGGTCCTTTGTGCCTTTAGTTAGAACTCTGGGTTGATTTGGGAGGGAGGGATTTGATAGTTAGGTTTATTCTGTACAGGGTTAAACTTCAACTTTTTCATGGGCTAGATAGATTGTTTCATCCTTGTATGTTCTTTTCCAAAAGCACAACATTATCCAATCAATAATCCTTGCTTAAATTTGTTTGAAGGATTGCAAGGACCAAGAGGAATCCTTGGTCCTCCAGGGAAGATGGGGCCAGCAGGACCGAAAGGATCTCAAGGGAATGATGGATCAAAAGGAGATATTGGAGAAATGGGTAAGATGCATCTTAGACCACATTTATTGTTTCCAGTTTTTCAAAATACAGTGTACAACTTCTGTACTGTGTGATTGCACCTATCAATAGTCACGTTATTCTAACAGAAAATTCTTACTGATACTATTTTTACCCTTCTCTCATTAGGGAGCCATGTCCCTAGAGGGCACATGGAACATTGTCCTTCTTATGCATCTCAGAAAGATAACAAAGCTCTCCAAGACATTTTGCCTCCCAACAGAGTATCAGGTAGTCCACCACTTCAAAAACAGAAATAGGAATGAAGGCTCCAACCTGAGCACACGTTATTCGTTGCTGAATGGCCTTTTTCACTATCAGTTCTACTCTGCTGCTGTAGAATGCTATAATGTGCTCATCTGTGTTTAGTGTTAAGGGAATCGAAGTCTTGATGTTTAAGAAGGGAGCACTACAGGTTTTATGGTCCTTCCAAGCTGCACATCCAGGAGAAACATGGTACATACTCAAATGGGCAGCAAGGCAATTATCTATATGAGCATATCATCTCGCTGCCCATTTCTGTATGTGCCAAGCTCTCCTGGACGTGCAACTTGGATAGACCGCAGTGCTTCCTTCTTAAACATCAAATATAAATAAAAAGGAATTTGTTCTGTGGTTTTTGCTCAGTGCAACACATGGAGGTGGAGAGCAGCATTTATAATTATTTATTTGAAGGGATACAGCCTGCCTAAATGTCTGCATAGAAAGACCAAAGTGAGTATCAATATAAGTGGAACATGAGCAGGATAAATGAATATCCTAGTTCTGAGTGGTTTATGGCTTGTCAGGATAATTTGTTCCCTAAATGACAAATGGGTCCCAAACTGATATCGTTAATTAATTGCTAGCCTGTAGAAAAGTGTGGAATTGATAACTGAAAAGATGTGTTTCATTTCTTCCTTATCTGCCCCTGAAACTTAGTTCATCATAAAAGAAATGTGTGAATACATTCTTTTGAGCTAAACAGCAATGCCTTTTGCTTATAAACTGTGACTGGGCTTTCTATTTTGATCTGCACATGTTCACTTCACTTTTCCTAAGCCTGCTAAATATTTTAATCCAGATCTGAACTTGCCCTGTATAGCAACCCTTCTTTTGGAGGCATGATGAGATCAGCTGATGGCCCATTCCTACAAACTAAACATTCAGCTTATATTTTCAAATAATTTAAATATTAATTAAATAAATAATTGCCATGAATGAAAAATGAACAACAGTGTTTTGGTCAGATCAGTTCAAAAGTCAAATAATGATTGAATTGATTTCAAAATCCTAGCTGAGTTGATTTTCTAAATTGAATTGCAAAGCTAACTTGGATTGAAAGTGATTTGGATTCTCTTGTGCAAGATGTTGGGCCAGTTTGAGAGGGAGGCTCAGAATGGTCAAGATGGTAGCTGAGAGCACATTAAAAAGGGGCAGAGCATCAATCACAGTTGTGGCTGCCACCTTGAGGCTTTTTGACATTCCCCCGCCCTCTGGATGCCCCCACTGACATGTACCATTGAGTTATCTGATCAAGGCTTACTGACAATCAGCTTCATTGCCCAGAGATATGTCTGGTCCAGATCTCCAATATTGTAGTTTACCTGTCAACTTACAGATTCAAGAAGACTCAGTTCTGTTCCCCACAGCTCCTGGTTGACTGCAATGGATTGTTGTAAGCCTGTTCTCCTTGGATCTTCCCTCTCTCTCTCTCTCTCTCTCTCTGCTCACATTTGATCTCATTTGATCAGGACCACGTGGGATTCGAGGTTTGCAGGGTCCTCCTGGAAATGTGGGCCCTTCTGGAGCAAAAGGCGGCAGTGGCCCACAGGGTGAAAAAGGTGTCAAAGGAGAAATAGGTAAGCTTGTTTAATTGAGATTAACTCCCTCTACTTATACTAGGGAATTCAATTAAAAATAATTATCAAAGAATAATGTAACAGCTTGTTCAATGGATCGATGGGGTTGTATTCTTCAAACAGCAATTAAGAGATCATTTATAGTCCATTTGTAATGCCCCAAAGGGATCTGCTGTTCAATCACCATAAGGAGATCAGAAAGATCAGTGAGTTTATCTAAGCTTCTGAGCATGGTCAAAGCAGTTTTCATAATTCTAGGTCTTGCGTATTTCAACCCTTTTTTAGGTAATTAATAATATGTTTTAAATTTAGAAGAATCGGGAAAGGAGAAAGGGATCCTAAAATGGTCAGACATTTGAAGTTTACTGTTCTTGCTCTTCCTACTTTCATAAAACTTCTGAATGTCTTGCCTCCAATCAAACAAAATAACAGCAAGTCCATGAAGCCTATTCTCTTTTCAATTACTAGACGAACCATCAAGCAATCCACTGACTCTTAGAAATAAGGAGTCCTTATCTTCTTAGCTTGCCTTCAGAAACATGAAGAAACCTCATGGGCATTAGCTGGTTCTGTGGTGTGAATTGGGGAAAAAACCAAAATGTTTGACTTCAATATTTGGTCTCAATACCACTCCAGACTGCTAGTCTGCTAGTGGTAGATTCACAGAATAGCGTGTTCCTCTATCCGAAAATGAAATCTCCCTGCATATGGAAAATAGCATGTCAGAGAACAGAATTGTAGCCTACCTTTGTTTTCCATGCCCAGCTAGTTGTCTATAGACAGAAACTGTTTATTTTTTTGCTCACTTACTTATTTTATGTAGGGCATTCATTTAGCGTCACGCAAACTGGTGGTTCATATTAAAGGTTTCTCCAAGTAGCCTGACAGCCATGTACCCAATACAGCGTTTAGTAAGGCTGTGAAGATTCTTTGAAAGAAGTACTTTGCAGCAGGAAGGGTTATGCATAAAGCATCTTCCATGAATTATTAAAGCACCTGCATCAGTAATCATTATTTCTTCCTTTGCTTATACAGCAGTTTTGGGAGCAACTTCTGAAACAGCCATGCAGTCTTCCCAAAGCTACATCTACTTGATATTTTGGATGATACCTCCCATTATCTTTAGCCAGTGGTCATGCTAGCTGTGGCTGGTGGGAGATGTAGCTCAAAACAACTGGATTCAAGTTAGAGAACATTGCTATTGAGATAAAACGGCAATCAGACATTTGGCAAAAATAGAGCTGTACTTTCTCTTCCAGGCAGCTACACCTATTGGATCCTGAGTCTAGATTTGAATTTGCATACGTTTATGGTGTTATGAATAATTGTTAAACAAATACAGAGGTAGTTCTGACAGCCAAGAATTTGGGGCACATAAAACACAAGAAAGCAGAAGCTTTGATAGGAGACAGCCCACTTCAACAGGTGCATCGGACCCCCAAAATCTTAGATTTTGTATTTCTCTATGGTGCTGTTTAGTTTTGTTGCAATGGCATAATGAGTCCAGTGGAAATAAATTTAGGAGCATCAGATTAATCTTATGCAAAATGGTTTAGATCAGCAGGATATCTGCCCTACTCTCTTACTGTCCATTAACAAACTAGAACTGCAAACTAGAAATGACTTTCCTGTTTCGAGGTCTTTGTTTTTTCAAAGCACCTGCCATTCTGAGTGTTTTTTTCAACCCTCAATATCATTGCAGGTCTGAAAGGAGCCCCTGGTCCTCAAGGCCCCAAAGGCAACATAGGTGCCCCTGGTCCAGCTGGGGCCAAAGGGTCAGTGGGTGAAAAGGGAGCAAAAGGAGATGTGGGAACCAAAGGTAAGTCATGAGTCCTGCCAAACTGCAGTCTGTTCAATTTAGAGCATTGCTTTGGCTGAAAAACACTTTGTAAAATCCTTGTGTTGATCTGATTTGCAAATAGGTTTATGCAACTCCCAGTTTCTGGAAGTGACAGGAAGCAAGAGGACAGAAAGCTCTGAAATTTAGACAAGGGGAAAGAAGAACTGAGAAAAAAAAGGGGGGGTACTTTTAAAAAGAGCAAACAGGGGCAGGAAGCAATCAAACTCTTGCAAAAGATTTTACATTCTTGCAAAACCAGAATGGAGAAATAGATATTCTAGCTATGCAAAAAAAAAAAAAAAAAAGGAGGGAAATGTATTTCTCCAGGCATAATCAAGAACTGGAGATTTGGGTGGGGGTGGGGGTGGGGGTGGGGGTGGGGGGTGTTATTGTGTGTTGTAGCCTGCCTAATGCAAAGGCCAGACTCAGTGAAAATCTGTCTACAGACAGCCTCTAAACAAGCATTTTTACTAGTAAAGTTCAGGAATAACACAAGACCTTGGACCATTTCTGTCAATATTTCTGTGTGTTCGCTTGTAGCATTAAGCAAGGTTTCCCCAGCCTGGTACTTCCAGATGGGTAG
This sequence comes from Python bivittatus, assembly GCF_059951505.1. Taxonomy (NCBI): domain Eukaryota; kingdom Metazoa; phylum Chordata; class Lepidosauria; order Squamata; family Pythonidae; genus Python; species Python bivittatus. Next base: position 6,450,039 of record NW_028277033.1, read on the forward strand.
ACTGCAACTCCCAATATTCTCAGCAATGGCTAAGGCTGACTGGGGAATTATGGGATTTGAAGTCCACACATTTAAAAGGTGCATCAGTTCTCAACAGCAATAAGCTGTGAGAACTAAGACAAATCTCTGCAAGTCAGAGGAAATAATACCCTGAATTCCAGCTTTTTGAGCACAAGGACACATGTGTGAGTGGCCACTCTTGGAAATAGGATGTTGAATTTACCTGGACCTTTGTACTGACCAACTTTTGCATCTTGGGAGAACTAGAGAATTCATCTAAAAGGAACAGGAAAGACATCACTGGGGAAAAATGGTTAAGGAAATAACACACTATGTAGCTCTGGGGAGTGGAATTGTCATGGACAGGTACTCTGCATTTTTTAAAGGATGCAGGGAAGGGGAAGAGGAGGAATTATTGATGGCCAATGCATAAAGCTTATGCCAGTCAGGAACTGCTTTGATGCAGAAAAACTGTTAATATCCACCTGATGAAAAGTATCTATCCAGAAAAAGCAAGCAATCCTTTGACTGGAAAATCAAGGCAGTGATATTATAGGATTACCAGATCTTGGACTGCAAGAACTGTTAGTTTCCTCATCTTGACAAGGTCTGCCAGCTGCTGAGACTAGAACTGTTCAAGTCAAGCCAAATGCCTAGTGATTCTCACATAGGCTGAGTATAGAAGTAGTTGTCCTTGACTTCTTCTTGAAAGGTTTTCTCCCTGTCCCAGCATTCTAGCCTGCAACCCTGATCTTCCCTCATGATCTTCCATCCAGCTACTAAACAGGTCCAACCCTAGGGTGAGCAGTTCTGGGCTGCAAAAAAAGTAAGTTTCCTACATATGTCCTCTTGCTTCCATCTCATTGTCATCTGGAGTTTTGCAGCCCAGATCTGGTAGCCCCACTCAAAAGGTTTTGGAGCCCAGAGCAGTAGCAGTGTTTGAGAGTCTGCTGCTATATGGTGTTGTGCCCATAGTTAGTTTTGCTGTGAAACACAGATGTTGGCACACCATTTGCTTTGAGATCCTAGCCCTGCGGCCTGGGAAATGAGCTCTCACCTAAGAATATCAGATGGTTGTGACAGGTTTTGGTGTCTTCTCCTTACTCTTTTTCTAGTTGGTGGCTGCCTGTTTGATTTTTTGTTTTTTGTTTTTTGTTTGTTTTTAAACAAGTTGGCCAAGCTAGGTGGAACCATCAAAAAGCTAGGCTGGATTCAACATTAACTGAATTCCATCAAATTAGGCAATGGCAAATTTTGGATTATTGCCAAGAAACTACATAGATGTGCCAAGTATTCGTCAGGAGTTGAGTTTGATATTAAGGAGATTTAAGTTCTAGCAAGTGGCAGCATCTAACCAACATTGACTGATCTCAAAAAGCTAACTGGCCCTGACTCTGCTTAACTTTTTGACGGCATCCACCAAGAAATCCCAAGGCTGTAGACTTGACTGAGAAGTTGGAAACAAACCCAGAAGGTGGAAGTGATAAGCCACATCAGTATCTTCGCTGAGAAAAGTACATGAGCATAGGAACTGAGCTGGACTCAAGGGAGATTTAATTTAAAGAGAGTTAAGAGGTTCCCACCCCACTCGTGCACTCCTTAAGAATCTCTTAAAGCCTTAAATATTCATACGGATAGGAAAGTAGGAGAACTTTCCTGACTTGCTGGTGTGATCTCTCACCATAGGACTGCAAGGCCCAGCAGGACCACAAGGGCCAGTGGGGAAGCCAGGTTCTCCTGGATCCAAAGGAGATAAAGGTTCCATTGGTGATAAGGGGACAAAGGGTGATAGCGGCCTCTCGGGTAAGTGAGGTGAATGTTGCCTGCTTGTTAACGATTCATCTAACAAATTTTGGGAGAACATTTCAAGTCGGTCCTTTTCACGTCACTGTGAATGAATCCCTTTCAGTGTTCTTTTCAGCAGGGATGTGGTTGATATTTGAGACCCAGTGTGTTTAATGTTTCTATCAACCTTTTGTCACTAATGCATTCATGCTGGTAAAGGGGAGGTCCACCTATATTTCCAGCAAGGAAAAGGCAAGTGGGAGGGGAAGCCAATGTTTGGATTAGTCAAAGATTTTATGGCAGTGTCTTCCTATTCATGATGCTACAGTCCAACAACTTGCAGATTGTGACCCTTTTATTCTCTCTTAGAGGTCAATCTTTTGAAGAGTAAAGTTAGTGCCCTGGAGGGACAGCTGAAAGCTCTGCAAGCCAATTTTGCCAAGTACCAAAAAGGTAAAAACAATGTATAGAATATGCAAATCACTCTGGATGAGTTGGATCTCTCAGCAAAGAGTTGGTGGGCCAGGACAACAAGACATGTCTGCAGATCTACTGCAGCAGCACCCATACGTCCCAAACTAGAAGACGTGACAGCATGTACTAAGAGTTGGGAAGGTGCACTGTATTTGCAAATCATTCACGAACATGAAGCTGCTCGACCGCTTTAATCACTGGGGTTGTGCAAGTGTCAAAGGGATGCTTCATTTCAGAGAAAATTCATGAGAAACACCCCTTCCAAATAGTTTTATGGAGCAATGTTTCCCTTCAAGGCAGCCTCTTGCATTTCCAGTAGGTAGAAGAAACCTGTGTGCAAGGACAGGAGATGAGGCAGAGTGAAATAACACAGCAATGAGAATTGCATTGTTTCCAAGGCAAAGCCAGGTTTTTACACCTAGCCCTATCACTGCAGGAATGAATTATGTATGCTTATCCTAATGTACAACACAGTCGACCACATGAATTTCCAAGGAAAGTGTCAGCTGCTTTCTCAGAAAATAATCCTACTATTTACTACAAAAGCTTAAAAAGAAAGAGTAAAGAAAGCTGATTTTATTTTTTAAATAAAATATTCCTGCAATTCTGATAGGGTTTAGACATAACTATGGGCTCACTGTACTTCTGGACAAACCCCTGTAGATTTTCCAAGGGTGGGATGACTGGGGAAAGAACACATTGCCAACAGCAGTATTTTAAGAGGCAATGACCCCTTCCTACGGCAACTTGATCTTGCCTCAAATTACACAGTGTAATGATTTACTATACAATGGCTGATTTTGGCCCTGACCTACGAATACACCCTTTTTTGTTCATTCTAGTCGCAACATTCCCAGGTGGACGCACAGTTGGCAATAAAGTATTCAAAACCAACGGCTATGAAGGCAACTTCGAAGACTTGAAGCAAAAGTGTGTGCAGGCTGGAGGCCAGCTTGCAACCCCAAGAAACGCTGCTGAGAATGATGCTGTCCAAAAGGTGGCGGCGCTCTATAACAAATCGGCGTTCCTTGGGATAACGGACTTAAAGACCAAAGGCACATTTAAGTACCTGAATGATCAGCCCATTACTTACTCCAACTGGCTGCAGGGAGAGCCCAACAATAATCAGGGCAACGAGAACTGTGTAGAAATCTTTACAAATGGGAAATGGAATGACAGAGCCTGTGGGGAAAAAAGGCTATTACTTTGCGAATTTTAGGCCATGTCATGCAACATTTGACCCAGGGAGGCTCCCAGGTTTTAATACAATATTTGCTTCTTATCTATAGGGATTAAAGAAATCATGATTTAGCTAATCCTTCCTAAATTCTAGTGAGGTAGGACTGTTGATGTCATGCATGCAATCAAAACAATTTTACCATCAAGGCCAGTTCCCATATAAGCCACCTAACGAAGTACAATTGAGTTAGAACCTTTTCCTACTTCTTTCAATGGTGAGAAGTCCCGGGGAGATATCTCTAAAATTTCCTTTAGATCAGACAGCCAAGGAAGGCTTGCTGTCACCTCTGTTTTAGTTACAAATATGCAAGCAGAACCTGCACTTACATACTTGTAAATAAAGCAGTCGGTTTGTAAAAGTAGAGCGCAGATTGTGCTGGTTTCTGGAGATTTCATCCCAGTGGGGAATCTTTGCCAGTTCAAGGCAAATGAGGCTGAGGCAGATAACCTAATTCAGTATATAACAGATGATATCATCTGTTAAAGGCTGAAGTACACTAATACCAAACTGCTAATGTTTCTTTAAAAAGTTGGGTATGTCTACAGACATTCGAAACGTCCATAACTACATAAATATAATGGTAGTATCCAAAGATTTTGATATTAAAGTTTTTTTAAAAAGGAAGTGAAAAATTACATTACAAATTAATGTAAAATAAGAAGAAGAAAAGAAAAAGAAGGAAATCAAAGAGAAAGCTAAAAGTGCAAGAAAGGGAAAAAAAAAAGAAAAATAGAAAAGAAAGAAAAGAAAGAAAAAAGATACAAAGAAGTAGCTTCCAATCTTCTTCACAACAGTTATAAGTACAATTATAAATTTACCTCTTACTCTGTGGTTACAACATAACTCTCTTCTTTTTATAATCTATCTTGTCTAATGATCAAAACCATAAATCATAAGTTCATTTTTTTCTGTTTTATGCAAAGAGTCCATAAGGGGTTTCCAGTTAGCAATATATGTAGAAATTGTCCTTTCTCTAATCAAATAAGTCAATTTAGCCATCTCAGCAAGTTCCATCATCTTCGCCAATCATTCCTCCATTGTGGATAGTGCCAAATCTCACCATCTTTGTGCATACAATAATCTCGTGCAGTTATATACAAAAACAAAGTTCCATGACTTTTTTCCAACTGTTTGTCCATCAATTCCAAAAGAAAGACCTTTGGTCTCAATTGTATATTAATTTTTAAAATCTTCTGAATAAGTGAATCCAAGATTTTCTAGCTTTTTTACATGTCCACCAAGCATGATGAAATGTCCTTTCTTGTTATTCACATTTCCAACATAAATTTGAAGAGCATTTATACTTTCTAGACAATTTCATCATTTTATAATTTTTTTCTTTAAAATTATAACTATGTAAATTTCAGTCCTTCCCACCACATATTTTCCCATTGTTCCATCTGTGTATTATAACCAAAAGTTTTAGCCCACTTTATCATGCATTCTTTCACTGTTCTTCTGTTTCAAGTTTCAATAAAAGTTTATACATTTTAGCAATTACATGTTCATCATTTGTACATAATTCCATTTCAAACTCAGTCTTACAATGTTCAAAACCATCAATTATTTTTTTCTACTTTAAATCTTTCTGACAACTGTAAATAAGAAAAACATTGGCAACTATGTTCCTCTGCCATCAGTTCTTCTCTTGATTTTATTTTGTATTCCCCTTGACAAAATTCTGGTATCTCATGATAGGTCAGCCATTTGTGTTTTCCTATTATTTTTCATCTATAAAATGCTACTTGTGCTGAGAGCCACAAAGGTATTTTTTGGCATAATGTGTATTCAGTAATGTCTGACGAAAGTTTTAGTTGCATCCCAAACCATTTTTAAATGGTTTAAATTTAAATCCTTGTTTAAATTATTTTCAAAAAAATATTTTAATTTCTTTTTACAATCCTCCATTATTGCTTCTTTCTGTAACAACATTTCATTTAATCTCCAGCTAAAAAAACTGGATTTCCTTTTATAAACCAATTTATAAAAGGATTATGATCCGAAAATATCTTTGGTAATACTTTAGAAACCTTAGTAGCCAAATTCTTCAAAATCCATATCATATCTATTCTTGAAGAGGATCTATGTCTTCCAAAAAAGTAGGTGTACTCTCTTGAATTGCCATTTTTCTGTCTTCATATGTCCACAAGCCCTAAATTGTCCATCAAATCAAAGAAAAGATATGGTAATTTGCCTTGAGTTATTTTAGTATCTTTTTCTCAGAAGTTCTATCCAGTTGTGGGGAGATCACTCCATTCCAATCTCCCATCAAACACCAATATTTGTAAGGGAAAACTATTAGTCTCCATAAGTCCTTTGTAGAACAATACTTTAACCTCAGCCTAGCCCTGGTGATTCCAATTTATAAAAAAGGAGGGAGAGATTTACCTTCAGCCTTCTCAGTGTGGTAAGGAAATTATATGCCAGACATCTATACAACAATCTCTGGAACTGGGTTATAATGAAGAATATCTTGGCTGAAGAGCAGGCAGGCTTTAGAGAGGGTCACTCAATCTTTGACCACACCCTAATTCTTCAACATCTGATCGAAAAATATTCCTCTGGAGCTCGCTCAACATTTTATGCAGTGTTTACTGATTTAAGATGCGCTTTTGATCTCATCGCCAGAGCCAAACTATGGGAAAAATTGAACTCTTCCTCGATGGATAGAAGATTACTGTTTCTTATATATAAGCTTTATGAAAACTCTCGGATGAAGGTGCGCTGTAATATGTATGGACATGGCACCAAGGAAATTCCAGTCAAGAGAGGAGTGAGACGAGGGTGTATCCTAGCTCCCCTTCTCTTTAACTTATACATTAACTCCCTTGTAGACAAACTGAGTAGCCCATCTCTGCATCCTTCAAAACTGGGAAACAGACACATCTCTGTTCTTCTATATGCAGATGATGTTGTGGTGATTCAGGTTGGCCTGAAGAGGGCACTTTGTATGCTGGATGAGCATTGCCAAGAAGAATGGCTAGAAATTAATTACTCAAAAACCAAGATTATGGTTTTTGCCAAGCTCCCTGAGATACATATCTGGTGGTTAAACAATCATCTAATAGAGCAAGTCAAGATTTTTAAATACCTGGGGATTGTTTTTCATGCCTCGGGTAACCACAAATTTCATGCTGATTATGTCAGTCTCAATGCACAAGAAACAGTGGCAGCTCTACAATCTTTCTACTTCTTCAAAGGGGCTCAATATATACCAGCACCGATAAAAGTTTTTTCAGCTAAGATTTGAGCTCAGCTCCTTTTTGGAGCTCAGCTGGGCCCTTATAGGTCATTCCTTTCTCTTGTGAGAGTCCAATCCAAGTTTTTAAGATCTATTTTCCAAGTTCCTTGCTGTGTCTCCAATGTGGTGCTACGCCATGAAGCTGGCCTACTAAAAATAGAAACTTCTGCTTGGATTTACATTTTCTCCTATTGGCTTAAGCTCTCCTGTTTCCCAGATGGCCTAGCTCCCCTAAATATGACCGATAACTTTCGATCCTCTTGGTGCCAGGCAATACATGCTAAACTGCAACTATATGGCTTTTCAGGGCAGCCATTATCCTGCTGGGCTACGAACATGCACTAGAGAATCTTAAACAATGGGTCATTAATCTAGAGCTATAATCAGACCTATCACTTCTACCTAAGAACATTTTCTTGGGTCATTCTGCACAGCTTCTCCAACCAGCTAGATATCTTACCTGCATAACGATTCCAAAATTTAGAAGGGCCTTATCCCTGGCCAGATTCAACGCCCTTCCAACAGCTTTCACTGAAGGCAGATATTGAAATATTCCCCTCAACCAAAGACTCTGCCCGTGTGGCAGAGGAATAACTGAAACAACGGAACACGTCATCTTATATTGCCCTCTCTATGCAGATGCTCGCCAGGAACTATTATCCCAGCTTTTTGATAAACACCCAGATCGTTCGGACTCCTTCTATCTCAAGTTGCTCCTATCAGACCAATCTGATCTTATTTCATTGTCCTCAGCTAAATTCTGCTTTACAATCTGTACAATATGCTATAAGATCCCTAATCGGGTGTGAATCTTATGTCTAACTTCCTACTCTGTGACCAAATAATAATTGATCTGATACAACTTAGTATAAAAATTTATTACTCTTGTAGTCTTTTATAAATTTTAGTATTATTTACACCATTTTATAGTTACTTGTTTTAGTCAATTACAGTATTTAGATTATTTGTTGTAAAATTAACTGTAACCACAAAGGATTCTTTTGTTTATAATATCTTCACACTGCAATTTTACCTCAGTAATTTATCTTCATCCTATTTTATGCTATTAACATGATTTTTGTTTTTATATTTACTGTAGCGTAAGAGCTATATCATTGGTTATGTGCTGGTCTATGACCGAAATAAAATTGATTGATTGATTGATTGATTGATACTTTAACCTCATTCGGAGCATAAATTCTCAATATCAGAGTCTTAGTCCCATGCAAATTAACTTCTACCCCAACAAATCTACCATGGTCATCAGTCAATACAAGTTCTGGTTTTAGTTGGGGATTTATATACAGAACTTTTCTTTTCTTTTCTTTTCTTTTCTTTTCTTTTCTTTTCTTTTCTTTTCTTTTCTTTTCTTTTCTTTTTTCCTTCTTTTTCTTTTTCTTTTTCTTTTTCGCTTGCCCTTCCTTCCTTCCTTCCTTCCTTCCTTCCTTCCTTCCTTCCTTCCTTCCTTCCTTCCTTCCTTCCTTCCTTCTAAGATAAATTCTTCACCCAACCTTTTATAAATCAAGTATTTTATGTCCTTTTTTCTAATATGTGTTTCTTATAGGCAAATTATATCTTGTTTTATTTTTAAAAAATAATGACTTTTTTTTTCTCTTTTGAGGAGCATTTGCTCCATTTATATTCCACATTAAGCATTTGTAATACATAATCAAGCCAAAAATTTAGAAAAGTCAATATCTACAGCACCTAGTTAAGTATCATCCCTTTCAGTTTCCTGTTGCACCTGTTGAAGTTTTCGTGTGGTCTCATCTGACATCAAAATACATCCAGGTGACCAAAAGTTGAACTCAGCTCACATTGGTCTATTCTTTACATACCAAGCCATCATTTAGATCTTGCTAATTTTTTTTCTCATTCCATTTTCTGAGTGAGGGAAGGTGATTTTTGTTTATTTCAGCTTGATTATCATTGCATCTCAAAAGCCTTCTGCTCAGAACATTTAAAGCCAACTTTAAAGTACATAAAAGTCAGTCCTGTTTTTAATAGGTCTCATGTAGCAGAGCAGAGAAAGACTTGTGCTTAATCTACAGACAAGATGTTAAGATTCAGAGCAGAAGTAATGGAGAAGCTATTGATGTGCTTAATACTGTAAAAAGATAGATCATGGCCTTAATGTGGGTTGTTCGCTTACAGCTTGGTCTGATGAGTGAACTCAACCAGTCCTTGTACTACATGTAACCCAAGTTATTTTTAAAAAGCTTTATTTCTCCAGAATAAAAGTTCAAAAGGATGGGACAGGCGTGGACTTATCGAATCAGATCTCAGGAAATAATTGACTATAATTTTATGGGCAACAGTACTGAAATGGTTTGTGAATGCCTTCTTTTGGGAGATTTTTTGACTTCTCTAATTTATAGTCTTGAGATTTCCTGGTGCTTGCCCATCCAAGTATTAACCAGGTCCAGCCCTGCTTAGCTTTTCTGAGACCAGCCAAGGTTGACTAAGCACTGCCACTTGAGTTGGTCAAGAATAGAATCAGGCCCAAATATAACCTTTCTGCATATCTCCACCTACCCCATCTTGACCCACAACTCCTCCCCCTTTGCTGTCATTTCCTTTTTAAAAGCTATCCATACCCTCTCTGTGTGCCTAAGTGACATCTCATTCAGTTTGGCCCTAAGGTACGTGAAGCTAAGCTAGTTGCATTGACATGCCTGTTGGCAAGTTTGGATCATATGCACAACTGAACAATCAGAAACTGTTTACACTGGCATTTCAATTTACACATTTTCTTTTGGCAATTATCCCTCTTACCTGGGCCGGGATGAAAATTACATGGAGACTGTCTGCAAGACAGAAAACAGCTGTGACCTGTTATTTTGTTCGAACATCTTGTGGAGATTAAACATACTGAAGTGTGAAATTGGTTGATGCTGTCAATTCACGCACTCTCTCTGAGCCTTCATTGGAACATGTGCAATCATGGTGTGATCACATTAATTAGTGAACACATATTGATTTCAAGCGATATATCTAATTTATATCATATTTTTCCCACCCTTCCCCAGCATACTCATTATTCTGTGCATGCATTTTACTGGGATTATTTTAGGCTCTGTTAGGAATCGTATATCATGCTTTTAAAGCTAAACCTTCTCCAATAGAATACTGTACTAGGAATTTATTTCCTCAGGATTTGGGACTTCCTTAGCCATGAGTAAAAACACTGATCAGTGCAGATGTGAAAAATGCATGTTGTTTCATTTCTGGCATCGTTACCTTACCTGGTCCTACAGGAGAGAGATGATGATGATGATGATGATGATGATGATGATGATGATGATGATGGTTTATTTTAATGTGAGTTCAACGAAAAATTTTTAAAAACACACATATGAAAAAGAAAAGATAAACTACATACAATAAGAGCATTTATGTGTATACAGTAGTACGACTCAGTTTTTAAACAACAAATTAAATGTTGACAATCAGCAAGGTGAGCAAGAAGATTTATTGGAAGGTCATTTGGGGGACTCAAACATCATTTCTTTCCTTTGAAACTGAATCACAGTAAACTTCCTCCTGCAATTGTCCTCTTTCCATTTCTTCATCCCTTGCCACGGAGTGGTAACTGGGCATCAGAGAATAGCCCTGTGGAGTCCAACTCACAGAGCAGAGGTTCTGGTAGAACTTTGTTGTCCAGCATGAAAGAAACTATGATCCCTTATCCAGAACCTTTCAGAGAGAATTGGAAGCAAATAATTAGCTAAGAGGGCTGTGCAGTGCTTCAGATTGAAAGGGGGAAAGGTGCACAGGACCACTTCTGTAATGTCCATTGGCAGTTCCTTAAAGCCTCAGCATATTTGGCCAGGATCACAGGGATGTCCTCTGCAGTCTCCAGAAAATATGTATTTGATCTAAAGAGTTGCAAGGAGGTACAACATTTTTGGAGGAAATAACTTATGGTGAATATTTCTTCCATTAATTTCTTCATAGAACTTGGAGTGGGGTGGGGGCATAAACCCAACCTCAGCACAAATAGGGCTGAGAGGATACAGGGAGATTCGAGCTGAAATAAGTCCATAGGTGTGGTGGATTGCAGCAGAGATCAAGGCTATCAGGAAGGAGGGGGTGCAGTCCAGGAAGGGAAAGGAGACAAGAGACAACACAGTCCACAGGGGGAGCATGGGGAGCAAAAGAGGTTCAGGAGAGCCCCTCCCTGGAATCCCCCAGGGTAGATCCACTAGTTTCAGTAGGATAGATTTAGTCTGGCAAGGTTCTGTCTATAAGGTGTAAGCAAATAAAGGAACTTTGCTCGACTGGGTCGTTTTGTCATTGTTCTTGGGCTGGGCCTGACAACAGGTTGCCAGCACCTCACCCATTATTTGAAGAACCATCCTTACAGTAAGTTGTATCCTAATTCTTAAAACCATAATTAGTAAGTCAACATGCCAACAAGGGATGTGGCCTTTTTCAGAAAGCTTATTAGCTGTCTTATAGCACACAATCAGTGATAATCAGTAGCATTAGCAGGTAGCTCAAAATATTTGGTATTTACGCATCTGGAAAAACATCAGCAAGTTGAATACATCTTTGTAAAAGCTTGGATCGAATGTTTGGATGTGATGGTAAAGAGTGAACCTGTTACAATTGTCGGAGTGCCTGGCTAAGAGCTTTGAGATTTGGCCTGGATTTAAATATTCCTCTATGCAGTTGGTGATTGTACATCTGGCTCTGCCTTTGGGTGAAAAAAAAGCAGCCACCCTCAGCAGAGTTCTGAGACATGTTGCAGATTGCAGCTGAGTCTCCGAGCACATCCATTTCACTGTTCCTAAATGGCATGCCATAGTCTCTTGTCAGTCATCCTGTACAGGCTGCAATGTACGTTTTGAGGTGAGCAGGCATCTGCCTGCAGAAGATCCCATCAGCTGTCTACAGGCCAGCCAGCTAGCTGTCAGCCTGAAGGTGTGTGATGACCCTGTGGCAACTACAAAGGAACAAGCAGTGGGAGAAAGCAGGAGGAATATCAGCAGTGCGCGAAGAGAAGCAGATCTTTCCACTTGAGTGTCAGTCTATTCAGCACAAGAATTGCTGAAACTCTACTTTATTGGTGTAGGATAAAATAACAGAACCTTCAAAGTCTGATAGAAATTTTATCCCCTCCCGCCCAATAAGAATCAAAGTGGGGCAATCTTGAATTTCTTTCTCACCACTTCTTCCCTTCTAAGCTGGGGTTTACTGAATTCCTTCTTCAAGGTCATCTCCATACTCAGCTAATAAGTCTGCTTGGATTTATGCATTTCTATATGCAGTCTGCTACAGAGAGCTTATGTGATTTTATCTAAGATAAGAGTGTACAACTCCTGTCATTTTCAGGGCCATACCAGCCCATGAGTAACTTGAATGCCACATTCCAAAAATGGGTGTGGGGCATTCAAGAGCTTTAAGAGATGAAATGAATGCATTAAAGAACTGCAAAACTTAAAGTATCCATGTTTTGTTGAGAAAGTAGGGGTGGGTGGGTGTGTGTGTGAAAGAGAGAGAGAGAGATGAGATGAACTGGCAGTCTTCTGTTGTTCTCCATGGCTGGCTTCACAGATTCTGTTTTCCTCTAGCCCATTTATTCTCAATTGGCAGATAGGTTGGCAGAAAGCTATCCAAATCTAATTGCTTCCAAGGCATCTCTGAAGCTTGAAAAACAACCAGTGTCTGGGCTGGCGGTCAGCTTGCTTCCCCAGGGACTTTTACAGAAAACACAGCTGTCCAGCAAATAGTGTCTTGCCACATCAAGGTAGCATATCTGGGAATGAATGACAAGCAGTGAGAATGCAGCTTTGCATCTATTGACAGTGGCCCAAACAGATATATAAGCTGGGCAAATAAAGAACCAAACAATGCCAGTGGGAAATAGAACTGTATGAAATTTATTTGGAGAACGAGTGGAGTGGCAGGTTCTGCTCTGAAAGATAATTAATTGTGTGTGGATCTCAGTATCATAGATCCAATCGAAGGCAGGGTTCCCACCCATGTCCCATCTCTAGCTCTGAATAGACAGCAAGATAGTGAGTTTATCCATTTGGGCCCACCTAAAAAGCCCCTACAGAGACATCTCAGCTGCTTGCTCTTTATTCATTCAAAGAGAAACATCAGAATAATACATTGACAGAACCTTCCTTTTATTACAGCTCAAGTAGAAAAGGCAACCTGGTGATATTTTAGGCTACTGCTCACACAGTTCTTTGCCATTGGCCATGCAGCTGGAAGCTGATGTTAGCTGAAGTCCAAAATATTTAGAAGACATCTGTTTACCCTCATCTCACTGTTAACTCCCAACTTCAGCCACTGTCCATCCTGACTTCTTTTTTCTATTGCTGGATTTATCTCAAAGAAAGACAGCCTCAAATTTAAGATAATCCCCTATCTCAAAGGGAGATTAAACAGGGGGGAAAGAATTCTCTTTTACTCAGTGAATCTAAAAGGACCTCTCATTCTAAAAATAAAGTGTTTGAGAAGAAAACTTTTTTTTTTTTTTAGTCTTTTCAGGGGAAGATAATGCTGTTTTGCTCACTCTGAAGCTACGATATAATAGCAAACTCAGTTCTTCTTGATGCTTCTTGATGCTTTCTTGCATTGTTTTGACTGTTTTTCCCAACTCCTGTGTGTGTATCTGTGTTTGTCTTTGCGGTTTTGCTGCACAATTGTTTCTAGGGTAGACAAGCAGCAGATTATTTTACAAGAGGAATGATTCAAAGAACTGGACTAGCAAGCTTTCAATCCTCTAGCATTGATTTCTACCACTCCCTGGCTTTCTTTTTCCATGTTCTCAGCCACTTTACTTTGTTCAGCAGCAATTGAAGAATGGTTTTTCCTCTTGAATACTTGCCATTTCAATTGTTGGTCTTTCTCCTGTCAGTTTCCGCTTCCCTTCAAGTGCTCTTGAAGGGACACTTGTAGAATTGTGGGGCCTGTGAAATGACCCAGAGTTGATGTTGTCATTTTATATTTGTCACTTCTGAAAAAGCCATTCTGGAAGAAGGTCGTGACAAAGCCCTTTTGAAACCCTACCAAGGAACCTGCACAAATTAAGTCCAGGAAGTGATATGTGGAGTCAAGATTGACTGCAGGGAAAATTTAATGTGGAGTTATCTGCATTAAATGCAAAAAAAAAAAAAAAAACCCTGCAGATAATCATATAAATTCATTGCCTAGCTTTCCCTACCTCCTTTAAATGTCTGGCACAAACTATTCCATATGCAGGATGAGCAGTGAAGGGGAAGAAGTCACATTTTGTGGGGGTTGATTCTCTCTTGAACAAGGTCCATAGGTAGATTTTTATTTGTGTTGGTCAAAGACCATATTAAACTTTACTATTAGATCTGCTAGTCCTTAATAGGGCAAGGTCCTGCTATATAGATATATTTTATATACATCCAGACATTATTAAACTCCATATAATTTTAGATATTATGATTACATTTTAGATGTCATCACCTTTTTGTAATTTTAGATGTTATTATATTTTAGGTAAATTGTAGATACTATCTTACTTATATCTTAGACACGGACTGTTTCGTCTGAATTCTGCCTACGATTTTGTGCCAGGTTGTCTTATATATGTATCCTAAATATGTATTAAATGTTATCTAAAGATTTCTTAGTTTTATAAGTGAACATAGATCACTCATGAACAAACTTCTTGTACTGGTCTAAGACTGTAATAAACGGCGAGCTTGAACCACTTGAGATGTTCAGTGCTCATGTATGGACAAGATGTCTGCAGTGCCTCTGGTGGATTTTGTGAATCCTGCTTCACAGGTGGAAAAAGAATGGAAATCTAACCCTGCTTTCAGGAAAGAGTGGGCCAACATTGCTTCAGCTGTGGAAAGGTCCCACAGATACTGATCTCTTAACCTAGACTGCCTGTGGGGCTAAACTACACCAGCCTTCCCTGGTCTAGCACTCAGCAAAGGGTTGGGAATGACTCCTATTCAGCCTTAGCATCTCTAACAGCTATTGTTGCTGCCCCGTGTATCTGGAGGTGTGAACTATTTACTACTACGGCTGCTGCTGCTGCTGCTGCTGCTGCTATTATTATTATTATTATTATTATTATTATTATTATTATTATTTCAGTTTGCAGGTAAAGGAGGCCAGTTTTGAATGAGTTTGGAAAGCTGTGTCCCTGATGATCTCGTTATCAGCTTCTACACTGGGTGGGTGGGGACTGGGGTGCTCATAGGAAAATCAAAGAAGTGTGATCCCACACATTTTCACAGCCTGAAGTGATCAAATTAATTTGCTATCTTGGGATACAAAGAAAGGCCTCTTTATCTCCTTCCTCCGAATTTGGTTTTATTTTTACTTTTCCTCCTTCTCTGTGAACAGCAGATGTTCTGACAGAACTGGAGCCAATGGGGAATGCATGACAGGAGAGCATAATCACACTGTGGTTTTTTTTTTTTTTCCTGAGGCTCACATGGAAGAAACTTTTTTTAAGTTCCTTTTTCCAGCATCTTGTGTAAAAGTGAGAGTCAGTGGGTAAAACAAATCTTGCTGACTCCACTAACTTGTCCTCAGCTGAAAGTAGGACAAAAAGAAACACACAGACACAGGGTACTTTCACACAAGACAGTCGCTGCCCAGTCAGCTGCTATGCCAGGAGAAATACCCAACCCTTTCTAAACTAAAGTTTTACGGGATCAAAATTTTTAGGAGAGGAAAGGTTTACAAGCCTGTACAATGTTGCAGAATGTTATAAAAATGAAAATACTAAAGGAGACTTTTGAAGAATGGAATCAGAAAATAATAACCAAGTCATGGAAAAGGATTTTCACTAGATCTACAAAAGAAACTGGCTGAGGTTTTAAAATGTAAAAGGGAAATACAAATGAAAACCATGAGAGTGATCTGGATAATTTTTTCCTACTGCATTTACAAAAGAGGCTTGTTAAAGCCTTGAAGAACTCTGTGTGATGGGACAAAGAAGAAATGAAGAGACATCAAATCTTACGATAAT
Organism: Python bivittatus; assembly: GCF_059951505.1. NCBI lineage: Eukaryota > Metazoa > Chordata > Lepidosauria > Squamata > Pythonidae > Python > Python bivittatus. The sequence goes on from NW_028277033.1 coordinate 6,465,756, forward strand.
ATTTGAATGAACCAAAGATTAAGATTGTTAGAAGTAAAAGGAAGGAATATAAAGTTGGTTTCTCTGATCAAGGTTAAAACAAGATACATTGTTACTTCTGGCAACCCCTTATGGACTTTCTGCTGATACCAGGACTGAAAAGATGCTTTATGGATTTGTTTATAGATAAAAGATGGGATATAGGATGAAGAGATGAATGTTTGTGACCTTATTGGGGGTGAAGAGTTGCTAAACTTGTGATGAAAGTTGGAAGTCACTTCTTTATATATTTCTTTTCTCTTTCTTTATTATAGCCTTACTTTTCTCTTTCTTCTCTTTCTTTTCTCTTTTTTCCTGAACTTTTTACTCCTTTCTATTCTCTTTCCTTTTTTAAATTTAGCTTGTCTTAGATTTTATGATTATAATCAAAATTCTTAATAAAAAAATTATATTTGCTATATATGTGCTCCAGTGGCAACACATGGTTGGAGATTCTCTAATCGGATAGAGAGCACGTTCCTTCAGAGAATCGTTGTTTTCCGCCACTCGGATTGCTTGTTTTATTTTTTTCAAAAAGAGAAAGGAACATGAGCTGCCCAGAGTCACCCACTGGGGGGAGATGGGTGGCATACAAATGTAATAATAAATAAATAAATAAATAAATAAATAATAAACATGGCCTGACAAAGAACAGCTCCACCACAGATGGAGTTGGATATCCCATTCCATTTCTTTTGTGTTTCATGGCCACATTTTTATGAGCTCTGAGAGTAAATTATATACCTGGGAATTTACTGAAATAAATGTAATAAAAACGTATTTAAGAATCACTATTCAGGTATTTAGAAAAGCATAATGTAGACATCTAAAGATGGCAAAAGTTAAATATGTACTGGTTAGGAAGAATACCAACTGTAAAACTATTTTATCAAGGATCAATTATTTTACTGTTTTTTCAGTAAGAACCGGAAAAAAATTAAATATAAAGCAAAGACAACTAATGGAGGGGAGGTCAAACAAAAGACTGAGGATTAAATTTAGGATTTTGCAAGACATTTTGGAAATTATAGGTTACTGATTTGTTATAATAGTTAATATCTTATATATGGAGAATTAATCTGACTGAATATTCTTGTTCAATTTTACACAGTCTGCAAACATCTTTATGTATATATTTTGTTCTTCCATTTCTTATTCCTCTTTTGTCTTTGTTGTGCTTTTAAATACTTGTTCAAATAAAACAAAGTGATTTTTGAAAAACAAAAATGCCCACATTTATTACTGCATGAAAAGGTGAATTTCATTCAGAAGTGAAAATAAAGTTGTACGTTTTTTCCCCCATACCCCCAAGTTCATGGACCCCCAAGAGTCTAGAAACTCTGCACTAGACAACCCACAGATGCACACTTTGTAGCATATAGACACCAGATACAAAAGGGTCCAATGCTGATTATTTTCATATCCTATTTTCTTACCCTTTCATTTCCAGCTTTTCCTGTACTCACTTCTGTTTATCTTCTCTCCAAACACTATACAGTTTTTGCCAGCTTCCTCACCAAGTTCTTTTAAGCTTTTTTTTTTTGGGGGGGGGGGGAGGGCAGCAGTTATCCAGTGTTGTGACACTGTTTTGCAATGCAGAGTTTTTGGGGGGTTTTTTAAAGCAAAGGTTAGTTTGTTACTTCGGTTTTTTTAAAAATGCAGTTCCCCAAGATAATTCTTGCTTCATCTGTTCTTTTCTGTTGTGAATCATTGCAACATATTGTGGACAGAGGTGGAGTTAGAGAGCGAACTCCACCGGAATTCCCCTAACAGGTAAAAAGTGGTTGAAGCCCAACAATAATAAATCTCCCCCCCCCTTTTTTTTTTTTTTTAAGATAATGATTAGTGGGGATAATGGGGAAGAAGGAATGCCACAGCTCAGAATATACAAAATTCTTTTGCCAAATACACCATTTCTGAAAACCAGACTACATATGTCCTTTTTTCATTCACGGTGCTTATAAAATGTGAAATGTTTATGATGCCAAAGTGAAGGCCGTTTGAACAAATTTTTAGATAATCTTCTGTAAAATAAAGCAAACACAGAATGGGCAAATTGGTATCTGAGGTGCAGTCAAGTTCAAGAAAGAGCAGCCATCTGAAAAAATAAGGCTAAGTGGCAGGTATGAATTGATTATGGGCTATATAAACTTCTGCATTACATTAGCAAACAAAACAAGAATGGCATTAAATTAGTAGTGGAACAAAACAAGGATGGTTTTGTTAATCGTTTAATAAATAAATGACTCTATATTGTCATATAGACATATTATTGGTGCAACAAATTTAAGCTTTGATAAAACTGTGTGCCCGTGTTTGGTTGTTCTGGAAATATCAATACCTTGAAGGATCAATTTTGATACTTCTAGATTTAATCAGATGTTGCTATACTGTAAAATCAGGGTTAATGAGGTTTATTAAGTCTTGAGTTACACACAAAATCAGCTATAAGCAGGAATTAAACTAAAGGAAATTTGAAACAGTAAGCTAAAATCATGCATCATTATTCACTTCTCAAGTGAATAAACTGGAGCTTTCTAATCAGGGTGACCTCAACATTTCCTAACAAAACTTTAGAAATGATCTGTTTCAACAGTCGCCTGTTCTAAATATAAAATGCCTGTATTTGTCAATCTCACCACCACTACCCTTCCCCCACCCACCCCCAAAAAAAGGAAAAAGAAAGAAAGAAGGATTGCAATCAAATAACAAGGTTTTAGTAATGATGTTCAAGGCCCTTCTCAGTTCTCAACCCTGATAACCAAGGGACCATCAGTCCTAGTACATACCAGCCCAGATGTTTTAAATCTGCAGGTTGAAGTCTTCTCCAACTGGGAGGAGCACAAGTGGAACCAACTAGTGGTTTCCCTCCAGCTGGTCAATGGGAGAGTGAAAAAATGCCATCAAATAATTGTTCCACCAGCTGAATCACCACAAAACTCAGAATATCAGAAGTTTCTTCACTCCAAACAAAAGGGAAATAAAAAATATATTGTATTCACTGCAATTCTGAGCAGCTGCTGAAAGGGGAAACTTACTGGCTACAAAGACACCATTCCCCTGTTGTATTAAAAAGCCCCTAGCAAGGTGTGATAGTGGAAAGATGGCATATTGGGGGGGGGGGGGTTGCAATTGGTTTTCTTAGTACCTCTAACCATGGTTGTCTGCTACTATGGCAACTGGAGTTGCGGGATAAGGTTTTGTTTAAAATGCTCACAGGCAGGCACCAGGAATAAGCTGCTGAAGTTTAGGAGTCAGGAAGGGAAAAATGGCTGCTATAGTACAGAAGACAGGTTTTCCCATCAATGGAAAAATGGCGTGTCCACCAGCAGATTCTACAGAACTTTGGCACTGTAGATGGAGCGCTTACCTTTTTGGTGATTCTAGATGTGCAGAAGTGGACCAGAAATAAATCAGCTCAGCTGTTGAAGACAGACACAAGTATGAGATCATATTAAGGTGGAACTATTCCTGGAGAAAAGCAAAGAGTCCATATGGAACAGTCCTCTTCTAAAAGTGGGGTTAAAGTTAGCAAGCAAATGTTTTCAACTGATCAACCCTCTGAAGTTATTCCAAGCCTACATAGTGTTCATTTCCACAAAGGGTCAAAGACAACTGTGTACCAAACTCATCATTCCAGGAATGGAACTTTCCAGGAAGGACCAGAACAATCTATAATTCTTCCAGAATGTGCCAGTCAGATGATTCCAGGTATAGCTTGATACTTTTGCAAAGTTCAATTATTATTCTGGAAAATCTGAGGTGGCCAGACTGACACATTGCAGAACAGACCACTCTGCTGTTTTCCAAAATGTTCCATGCTCAGAATGGTGAATTTTGTATACCCCTAATAGTAGCTCATCAATGCTATGGTTTCAAATCAAATTTTGTTTACAGTCATTGGCCAGAATTCTACATAAACCATCAAACCAATAATAAAACTAAAATAAAAAAGAAAGGTATAACTAATTGCCTTCTCACATGGAAGCAATATATCGGAATTTAATTCTAGCCAGTTTCCTTACAGAGATCATGACTGATTCTCTTCTATTTGAATCATGATTGAACAATGTTAACATTTAAGCATTTTAGGTAGAAATTCTATTTGACATGATTTTGCATAGTTTTCTCTTTCTGGATTGCCTAGATTGATATTTCCTGGCTACCATTATCTACTCTGGTGATTCACTTAAGATAGATAGATAGATAGATAGATAGATAGATAGATAGATAGATAGATAGATAGATAGATAGACAGACAGATAGATAAAATGGATCTATATTCTAATCTGATGCATGCATGCTTCTATTTTCCCCCTCTTTAGCTCTCATTCTTGAGATATGCAGCTTCATGCTTTTTATACCCTGGTGCTGGGAGTGTCATTGGTGAAATCATCAGATCCTGAGCCATGCAGATGTGAAGAGAAAGTCAACATCTGCACTGTTGTTCCTGGCATCAATGGACTGCCAGGAACCCCAGGAAGTAATGGCTTACCAGGAAGAGATGGGAAGGAAGGTCCTCCAGGGGCAAAAGGAGACCAAGGTACAACATAAACAGTCCCTTAAATATTCTTAGATCTATGCTGAGTATAAACATTAGGGCAAGAGCCATTGTTCAGTAATACATTATACACAATGCAAGCAGAAGTAAAGACTAGTAAAAACACTGGTGTTTCCACCAGAGAAAATGGAGAGTTTTCATTTATTTTCCTCCATAGAAAATGGATGGTTTATGTCTGAAGATCAGTGAAGATTCCGAGGTTCCTGCAGAATATTCTTAGAGCAGTTCTTTCATGGTTTCTGATCTTGTTGCGCATATTAACGGTTGCAATCAGTTTCTTCACGTTTGTTCATTTGTTTATTGAATTGGCAGGCTTACGAGGAATACAGGGGCCTCCGGGAAAAGCTGGACCTCCTGGTTCAAAAGGAGATCAAGGGGTAAAAGGGCAACAAGGTGATAGTGCAAGTAAAGGTAAGAGATAGCAAGGAGCAGAGATTTTACTGAATTCTTTTGGTTTTTATGTAAAATATTGGAAGGAATATAAGCTGATTTTTTTCTTTTTTGTAAGGGGAAAAGCATTCAAAGTTGTAATCTGGGAGTAAATACATCTTTATTGAAAGAAAACACGATGGCTGTTCTTATTATCCATCCTTTTGTTTGCTTAAAGTTTGTCTATGCCCTCTGTTTGTCTTTTGCATGGGTAGATTCATCAAATAAACTTTTCGTGGATCAGTTGACTTGGATGGATGGATGTTTGGATGGATGGATGGATGGATGGATGGATGGATCATTACAGTACTCTGTTAAGGCCTTAAAAAGCTGTCTCCTCTCCCCAAAGTCCTTCGCACCCATTGGGATTGGGTGAGGCTGGAGCCCAGTGATGGTTCTTGTTATTGGAGAGTGTTGCTTTAGGGTGCCTGGTGTTCTGGGTTTTTTTTTTTTTTGGATGTTGGTTCTTTATTGTTTCATATATGTTTTCATTGTTGTTGCTGTGAGATGTCCAGCCTTAGGTAAATAAATAAATAACAAGGAAGCAGTCTAGGGTACAAATGGCATATGGGGTGTAAGTTTATGGAGCAGTACATAACAGAATGTCAGGTTTTCTGATATTTTCAGACTCCTCAGAAAGAGCCTGGTAGCACCTTTTCAGACTAACACATTTTATTAAAGGCATAAGCCTTTATGAGCTCATGAAAGCTTGTGCCTTTTAATGGTATTTGTTCGTCTGAAATGGTGTCACTAGATTCCCTCTGATTTGTGGTTCTCCTAGACTAGCAGCTGTTCTCCCACAGCATTTCAGGTTATTGTAATTGTACAACTGTATCAACCTTCCGTGGAGAGCACCAGTTGTCACATATAATACTTTCACATGATTTTACAAGCACTTTTAGGCTGGTGAAAGTGAAACAAAACTCTCATTGTTCAGTAATAGATGATCCAAGAAGAATCTGAAATGAAATCCCTGTTCTGACCTCCAGTCCATCAATATTCAGGAACTCAATAGATTTTCCTGTTAGTTTTCTTGGTTGCCTTAATAACTCCAGGTGCCCAAGGATAACAATAACTCTACTAACAGAAGAAGAAGGGGGGGGGGGAAGCAATCAAAACCAGCATCGAACCACTTGACCCAAATTCCTGGTGAAACAGCCAGGTCTTCAGTGCCTCATGAAGGCTAACAGGCTTGGGGCAGGTGTTGCTACTGAGAATTTTAAATGTAGTTAAAATTAATCAAATACAGTTGAAATGTTCATTTCCTGTATTTAATAATTTCCAACACCCTTATGTTATATCATTGGTAATTAGCTCTGGGGACTGAATGCAGTGCCTTAAGGGGCAACAAACTATTGATACTGTGCAAAGTAGTATTTACCTTGTGTGTAAAGTAAATAAGACTGTGTCACATTTAACACTAGGCACCAACCAAGAAACTAGCCTTTCAGACGTTGTCTTAAATTCTATTTTATTTCTGACAGAACCTAAGAATAATTCTCTCATGTCATATCCTTTAGAACCTGAAGTTCTTAAAACTCAGATTCAGGATTTACAAGCAGAGCTGGAGGCTCTAAAGGAGAATCAGAAAGGTAAGACAGAGAACAGTCTCTTCAGGAACACTTGCAAAGACTTTCATAAATACTTTCCTCTGATACTTCTGATACCTCTGATGTTCATTCAATTAATTTGATGTAAAGATCAGGATGGGAACGTGAAGTTGAGTTATCATGATGAAAACAGGTGGGAAAGAATTAATTTTGGTTCTTTTGTCTCTCAGCCATTCGAAGTCGTGCCTTCCCAAGCTTCACCAGAATAGGAACCAAAATATTTGCATCTAATGGAGCTGAAGCCCATTTTGAAATTGCAAAAGCCATCTGTTACAACTTTGGAGGACAACTCGCTTCTCCAAGAAACACAGAGGAAAACAACGCTGCAGCAAAACTGGCTTCAAAACTAGGACGACATGCCTTTCTTGGAATGACTGACCAGGAGACTGAAGGCACTTTTAAGCATCTTGATGGGGACACAGTAGAATACTCAAGGTGGGCAGCAGGAGAACCTAATGGAGAACATGAGGATTGCATAGAGTTGTACTCGGATGGCAAGTGGAATGACATTACTTGCAATGCAAGTCGGTTAATCCTCTGTGAGTTTTTATCTGACCATCCTTCTTTAAGTTTGTTAGGGTGGTATTAACAGATTTGCAAAGTTCATGACATTCACCTATACCTTCTAAATGTGATCAAAATGGCCTTATTCACTCTGAGATTCAAAGACTAGCAAGATTTTACAAGGCTTTACAAGGTTTGCTTGGGCAACAGTCAAAGAGATGAACTTGCACTGGACCCATTTCAATTTAGTTCATTGTGGTGCACTTTGAAGGGTACATAAAAATTAGTGTGTTTTCATGGGTAATGTTTGCACAGGGTTTCTGACAACATGACTAGTAGCTATGTATAGGCAATTTTCATGTTTAACAGACTGCTATAAATAATCAGCTATTAAATGGTCTCTTTAATGCAATCTTTATTTGTGTTTACTACTTAAATATATACAATGCGTATAATGATGTATTACACCAAATCAATATCATGTAACTGTCTTTTAACAGCTTAGTGGCCTTCTTACCAGGACCACTTATGGCTTTTAATCCAAAATCCTCTTGGAAGATGACAGCGGTTGGAATAACCTTTTACATTTTAAAAGAAGCCTAAATAGATCACTACTGCACTATTTTCAAGCAAGTTTGTACTCTGATCAATAGAGTGGTCAAACCAACTTGCACAGTGCTCTTGAAGAGGCTTTCTAATGAATTTCCTACTGGATAATCATCCTGCCTCATTCCCAGGATGTACAGACATTGAAAGTGTCCACATACAACCCTTCTAGTTTTTTCCTCACTGCTTTATGCACCTTTTTTTATCATCCATAATGTCCATCAAGGAAGGTAAAGATAAAGTTGACATGGAATTTATTTTAATGATTGGTGCTTGTTATTAAAGGTACCAAAGATTGCAGAATGATCTGATCAACCAATCGATCAGTTGGTCCTGGACTAAATAAAGGCCGACTGTACTCCTGAAGTGATGAACAGCAAGCAGAAACACATATAGTTTGGGCATGGGATGTGAGCAGATGATGGACTGGGGGGGGGGGCGGGGGAGATTATACTTGGCAAGATTGGAGGGAGTAGAAGGGGGAGGAAATAGATAAGATGGATAGACGGGATTAAGAGGTTCTTTGGAATGTCCTAAGTAGTGTTGTGGATTATTCCCAGGGGAGTGGTTGGGATGGCTTGCATTTGCCCTACAGTTGCCAGTGGTTGGGTTCAATTCAATAACACCTAACTAATTAACTGGGACCACTCCACCAGGAGCTTCCTGCTTTGCGGTATATCACTAAAAGCAGATCAGCAAGGGGTTCAAATTGCAAAGTGTCACAAAGGTATAAAATTCAAATGGTAGACGGCTTTTCGTGTTGATGAGATGTCTCTTATCCACACTTCTGCCGAGGACTTTAATTCCCCAGTGGATCTCCAAATAAGTCAACAACAACAACAAAAAGGGGGTGGGGGTGGGGGTAGGGAATGTCCATCATAAGAAGCAAGACCTTCACTGATGTTTTACAGTCAAAGACTCTAATAATAATGATTTGCAAAACAAAAACTTTGGCTATACACTCCATATTAGGTAAAACATGTTAGCAACTGAAACATATAATAATAATTAAAAATAATAATAATTGGAGTGTACAAAATGCCCACTGCAAAGTGCTTTTTTGGAGATAGATAATGTCTCTGGATAAAATGAATGTTCTGTTGTGAAATTTTTGCTAAAGACAGAAGCACAATGTTGAAAAGAACCATGTCGATCATTGGGTGCCAATGATCACTGGGTGCCTGCTTTCAAGAAGGAGGGACCCTGAACAATAGAAAAGCATAGAATTTATACACTTTTGAGGTTGAGAGGCAGGAAATCTGAGGGACCTGATTCAAGGATAAGTTTGGATAGGTGTTAAATGGGGGATAAATGGTTTTTCTATTGTGAGATAAGAACTACAGCAAACCCTTAAGCAGACAGGTGATGGCCCTCCCATTGTTTCAGTAGGATAGTGTTAAGAGGCTATTTTTGGCAGTGGAACATGGTCACTTTTGGGTAATGCAATAGCTTGGTGCGGATCCTATTTTGCATGAGCAAAGAATGGCAGGAGGAAGTGGACAAAAGAGATTGCAGGAGAGGCAAGGGGGAGGGGGGGGGGAGAGTTTCCAGCTTTATTTTATTATTTTTCCATCACAGTTCAAATGGTTGATGCTTCATAGGTGTTTACATCATATTTATGCAGATGTTGGGATTTCAATGACCAGGATGGCAAAAATGAGTTTTCATCTAAATCAAATCCAACCAGCAAATCTAAGTATGCATAACTCCCAAAGTTATTAGGATATTTTCAATATCTGTAGGGTACTGTTCCATTATTTTGATTTCATAAAAAAGAGAGAATCAACAAAACCTAATAATAAAAGCTTTAAATCAATTATGCTTAGTAAATGAAGGAGGTGGAAATTGAATTGTTTTGACTACTGTTTTAATACAAATGTGACCATTTTATTAGCTATCAGTCAGTACTGAGTGTGTTCCACTGTTCTGGATAATTGAATGTCATTAAATTACTGCAACTTATTATTAGTCTCCTTGAGTTTTTTTTTTAAACAGTTTTAAAAATAGAATAAATGTAGCTAATGCAATTCTATTGCAGATCTGTGGATGCAATTATAGAGTGTAACTGTGGCAAGAAAGTAGCCCTGTGAATGGAAAAACTGATCTTTACAATTCAACATTGTGTTTATCTGTCTAGCTTTATATTTATCTATCTCTGTATTGGCTCCTTGTACAACAGCTAGTTTCTACCTGGGTAAAAGCTGAAGTAGTTTTCCTATGGTGCTGATTACACAGTGCTTCTTAATTTTGTTTGACCAATATTGATTAAAAGCTGGTCAAAAGGCAACTGGTTTTGAAGTCTGGGTTGGTTCCATGCAAAAGGTTGCTAGTTTGTACAAATATCTGAACGTCAGGATCCTTGGTTGAATAAGACAGGAGCAACAGAAAGGTAGAATACTATTGATGATTATGTCATTCTGTCTCACTGATGGATTTACCACTTGTGGCATAATAAGGATATACAGGTCAAAGAGAAACAAAGTGTGGAATCCATTATATTCAAAAAACAAGCCTAACCAGAATATTTCTAGAAAGGACAGAAGACATCAGCTGACCCATTCTGACTTTTGATAAAAGAGGCTTTCTTATCTTGGTATGAATTTTCCAGAAAGAAAGAGAATACTAACTTAAGATCAACTTCCCTGCCTCTACAAACTTCCAGCAAATGGATGAAAATTCATAGTGCCGAAATTTGGCAGAAAAATGACCAACTTTCAGTGGCAATATTTTCATGAAAACAAAGCTGAGATGGGCATGAAAGAGCTCTGCGAATTGAAACACTAACCAACCAAGATCTAACAATTAAATTGGAATACAGTTATCAAATCCATCAGGTCACAAATGACTGGCCATTTTCTCTTTGGAGAGTTATAGATATTGTCTCTGAGAAGTGTTTTTTGTTCTTGACCATAATGTCAGGATGCTCCTCATTAATATTTCCCATTTGTTAAACCCTCCAATGATCTGGCAAGGCTGAAAGAAACACCAGGAGTCCCAAGAAAAGTGGAACCCTTGGTTTAAAGATGATCAAACTTGGAGGGGGGGGGGGGACCAAAACAAAAAGGGAACAGCATTGGCCAAAGAAAGAGATATTAATGGTGAAAATGTAAACACAGGATAGTTTTACTGAATTCTATTTAATGTTCATGTACATTAGATTAATAGAAATATAGACTGGATCTGTCTTTTTCTTCCTGTGCAATCTCCTTTTCTCGTTCCTGGAATTTAGCAGGAGATCTAGACATCTGCTACTTATATATAATTCTTCAATCCTTTTCCATCCTTTCTTCAGTCTTTTTCCTTACTGGTTCAGTAAGACAGTTCCGTAGCCTGGCAGTAAAATCATGACCATAAAGGACTGTATCCATCTTTTATCCATAGCTTGGATTTGCCAAGCTATGATGCCACTGTAAAATTCCTATGACATGACGCTCCAAGATCAAGTGGAACAGCTGAACAAAACCAGTTTGTGAATTGCTTACACGAATGGATTGCTGTTGCAGAAACTATAATACCAAAGTGGAACAAGGAACAACATTCTTTTCATGAAAATCACCACAAGCCTTCTATGAATTCTCTTCTTAGAAATTTCTCAGGCAGCACTCACATGAGCAAAAAAAAAAAAAAAAAGTATATTTTCTTCAAATCTGTCACCTGATGACCAGTTATAATATAGAGAACATTGGTTATGACAAATAGGGCATCAAATATAGAGAACTGATTCCAGAAAACCCGTTAGAATAGCATCAATTGTTTCTATTTCTAATGTGATATAATTATGCTGATAGTAAATACGATATTTTAAATAGTAGGCTGTTAAGAATACCACATAAGATTTAAGTTTTCTCCTGCATTGTCTAAGTCTTGAAGCAGGACTGAACAAGATCAGGAGATGACAACTTTTTCGACCTCTATCCTAAACCCACTACCAGGAAAAAAAAGACAAATCGTAATGTTATAGTGGTTTCACCTTAAGAGCTTGCAGAATCTTATGCAAGAATAAAAAATCTTATGCAAAAATTCCAAAATCTAGTGATATTTATCTTTATTAAGTTTGCGACACACTGCAGTGCAATGTTAAGGTAAAATTTATGGAGGCCATGTTGATGACTCTTAAGCTGGATACTTTGTTCCATTGCATTATTAAAATAGCATTATTCTAAATAGGAAAAAAAATACAGAGTGCCCAAAGTGTAGAGATCTAAGATGAATAAAAAGTCCAAGAATAAAATTGGTAAAGCCTAGCTTTATGTGCATAGTTATAATTTAAGAATGATAATTTATGTGGAAAGTTTTGCATTGTATTTCTGCTTCACCTGCTACTAAAAGCTTCTCACAATCTTGTAACAAAAGCACCTGTGGGGGGAAAATAACTTTATACTTGTTTTTTGGGTCCTCCTTGGTCATGTTTTCCCAAATAGTGTTAAGTGTTGGAGGAAAAATATTTGTATGCCCTAGACCTGAAGGTAAGTATGAGGTTTCAAACTGTGATATTTCTGTTTTCATGGCCAAATTGCATTTCCCAGGAATGTTGCTGAAACTAATGCCCTGATGAAAATATTGCAAAGCCTGAAAAATCTCCAGTTCTTGGAATGGTTGGTGTTGAGATGGAAGGCCTCTGAAGACTTAAATGCTGGAAGAATGGGGCAGGAGCCAAACAGTGTAAATGTGGCCTGCATAAAAATGAGCACCGATGGCAAATGAAATGATAAGACATGTACTCAGTCCAAATAATTGTCTGTGAATTTTGGTCCACCTGGTTTTGCTTCCTTCTTAACCTATTCAGGTTCAAGTAACAGATTGAATTCCATGGAAGTAATTTTTTTTTTAAGTTATCTTTGAGGAACATTCACATGGAATTGGGTCACTCTTGTGAAAGGATCCAGAAAGACTGAAACCTAACCTTCGCATGAATAACAAATGGAATTAAAGAAACATCTGCTAATATATGTCCTGACTCGGAGCAAGATGGACCATCAGGGGTTAAATAAGGAGAAACCACAGTTGCTTACATGCTTCTCTTTAGTGTCTGGTTGGCTGTTGCTAGAACAAAATGTTGGACAAGACAGCTAAGCAAAAAATCCAAGTACTTTCCTTCAAACAAAAGGTTCTTTCGGTAAAACATATCTTCAAAGCACCCTGAGAAGAAGTAGCTATGTTACTTGACTCAGGGAAAGTAGTTCCCCTCACCCCATACGATGTAGTGGTCAAGGAATGCCTAAACTCCATAGAACAAAGTCCCTTGTTCGGTTGGCTCCTTTGAACCTCGTTTCAGGTAGGTCTTTAGCTTGATCCAGCAGATCTCTTTTGATACTCCAAAAGGTGTTAGAGCTTTTCAGCTGAGTGAATCTCCCTGATTTGCAAAAATAAAACAGAACCATTTGTGTTCATAGTGGCATCACTGATGCACTGAATTTACACTGAAAAGGCAGTGAATTGGCCCAGAGAAGGGTACAGATTCCCATTCAGATATTAACTTGCCTTTTTTAGGCTAGTAGGAAGATGAGGTGGAATGCTTAGAGCAAGAGAAGGGAGCAAATATGGTACACTGAGTGAGTTTGATGGTGTTGTTTCCTTAGTTTTGCTTTCCATAGTCATATTCCTTAAGAGGTTGTTTGTTCTGCTTACTCTTTCTTGTCCCCTGTAGATTTACAATTAGATTACAATTAGTACTTACTGTATTTTTAAAATATACAAACTGAACAATTCCCATTTATTTATGAGCAGAAACAAATTTAAAGAGGAGTGCTGATGAAGTGTTGGGAACAAAAGTGTATGCTATATGCTAGGGAGACCCCAATTTAAACAAGATGTAACTATCTAAATGTGATGGCTTTATTTTTATAAAATAGCCCAAAATGATTTATGACTTTTTTAATGTGATAAGCTAATATCAACACATATGAATAAACAATTGCTCATATTAACATTGTATGCAATGTCTCAATGGTATGTCTATGCAATGTAAAATAAAAAGATGATGTTCACACTGGCTATTAGTCTTCTTCAAACCTTTTTCTTTTTTTAATCATTCCTTTTGGAATAAAATCATGTATTTTATTTCTTTTTAACCATCAGGCAGGAAAATCATATATAATGAATATTTATATATGTTTACTTAGAAGAAAACCAAATAAATTCAGTAGGGTTAATATCACCATAAAGACCAGTATGTATGTATATGTATGTACAGAATGTGTGAGTGTGTGTGTGTGTTTATGTGCATATGTAATTTTGTTTTTTCTTACATCCCTTTAAAACACTATTTCCCAATTTCTCCATCTCATACATCCAAACCATGGAATAAAGAATGAAGCTATCTTCCCTTTAACAATTGACCAAAGTATAATTAATGATAACTAATAAAACTCCAACTGGATGATAATCCATCTTCCTTCCTTCCTTCCTTCCTTCCTTCCTTCCTTCCTTCCTTCCTTCCTTCCTTCCTTCCTTCCTTCCTTCCTTCCTTCCTTCCTTCCTTCCTTCCTTCCATCACCTTACTCAGTGGGTAGAAGTTACTCTTGGTAAATTTGATTGATTTACCAGATTGAATGGATTTAAATCAAATCAAATCAAATCTCAACAAGGCGTATTTGAGCATGATCAAGTGTACACCCAACTGAAAGTGTCTGATTCAGTTTCAGGTATTGATTCAAAAGTGGGATCAACCCAATTGCTCTTGAATCTGATTGAATGTTTAGCCTGCCCTATTCTTTAGTGTAAAGAACTGAAGGAGTTTTCTCCTTACAGCCTTAGTGGGCCCCAATAGCCCGTTACCCTCCAGCTTATGAATCTGTTGCCCATATAGTAACTGTCGGTCTTGGGTAGATAAAATAAGCAGAGTTCAAGAAGATTCTTGTCTTTGTCCTCTTGGGTCTAGTAGTTGTGAGGAGCAGATGGGGATAAATTCTAGGACTGTGCAGGCTTTGAAATGTGGAGAACCTGAGTGCAATGCCCTTTTGAAGCAGCTGCATCATTTTCCAGACTTGTGTGGAAACATGAAAAAAAGATGCAGTTGCTTTAAAAAATGATGTGTTCCTGTTCCCACATGTTGCAAAGCACCTTTTCCAAAGTATTTTTGATGTATGCCAAGTCAATAAATTCTTTGTCTTCTCACAGATCTTTTTGATTATGATTCATTTTTTTCTATTATACTGCATCTGCTAGTGTCATATTTATACGATGCATAATCTGATCGCCACATTATCAATCAACTAAGCATCTCCAAAAACAGCCTGCAACAATTCTAATTAATTTAAATTAATCTTAAACTAATTCAAAGGATAGGTACAAATGTTTCTTCTTGACCTTTAAAATACCTTAAGAAACCTAAAAAAGTTTCTTAAAGGTTAAATCTCCCAGAGACAAACTCCTCCTGGTGACTTTATGGACATGTTTATGTCCTTTTCTTGGCAACAGTCAGACATGATTCTCTATTGCCTTCTTCTAAGATGCTTTATAGACTTCTCAGGCCCTGAGTTTTTCAGATGGTTCCATCCTGTCCCTACTTAACTTTTTCAGACTTAACCATGGTCAGCTAAGTGTTTTTTCTGTTATTACAAAACAGACAGATGAAAGGCAAGAAACAATTGCATTATATAATAATATTCTTATGACATTTTTATGACCAAGAATGCAACACTGTCAAATTATACATTATTTTTATAAGGTGCAGATATAAAGCAAAATAAAACAGAACAGCTTCAGAGCAGGAACACGTTTTTCCTATTGGAAATTCCTCTCTAAAAAATCTATTTTGTCCCAGGAGGAAAGCGAATAATTCATTTGGTTGATGGAAATAAGAAATGCTCATGAAAAATCATTTCCAGATCTGTCAGTCAGTCCAGAATCTTTAGAAAAGTTTCTGCAAGACCGGAAACGGGTTAACAATTTATCAGTAAATATTTGCTTTCACCGAATACAAAGAGCTAGACTGCTCCTTGCTTATGTTTTAAAACCACCAGACAATACTTGCTTTGTGGTTAATATTGTCTTCCAACAGCCAATAAGGAAGCAACGGGGACGTCATACCCCTAAGTGACACAGAGCTGTGCTGAAAAATGTGGTTTGAATATTGTGACTCAGAACATTTATTGTTAAAATGTGAATGTCAAATGTGAGACCTTGTTACATAAGCCATTGTCTATAAATGGAAACTTGAATGTCTACAAAATTATTCTTCCCAAGACTCCTGTGGAACACTGGAAATTACAAAGTAAGTGACCTGACTTTCGATTCAACCCTGAAAAGAATTCCACTAGGTAAAACTGGCTACTATATTTTTCCATACAGGCTACTGATTATTTCCAGATATGTTTAGAACTAATAGTAGCTTATTCGACTGAGCAATCAAAATGCTTGTCATTATTTACAGAAGACCACAAAAGGGTAAGCCTCATTTCTATGTGCTATTTCAATACCTTTATGCACATTTTCACATGTATTCTCTTATGCATAGTGTGACTTAATTCTTTGTATACTTTTATAGTAATAAAGGCTAGGATTAAGATAGGTACTTTCTGATTCCATCAGCTTTTGGTCATTTTTTATATTTATCTCCCATCTTTCTCCAAGATGCTCAAGGCATCATTCCTTGTACATTAGGTTGAAATGAGAGAGAGTGATTGCCTCATCATCACCCAATATGGTCCATGGGTGATGGAAACATGAACCTGGTCTCCCCAGTTCTAGTCCAACACCAATTTTGCTATACTAATTGAAGCACCAATGCAGATTATAAATATCTATTTATCTATCTATCTACAAATAATTTATGCTGTATTTTCCTTCTCTGAATCCTATCTTGTAAAGACTACAAGTGACACAGAGAAGCTGAGCTGATTCTGCTGAAGGATCTCCTTTATTCGACTCATGATAGTGATGAGACTTTCTGTTTGTCGTTTACCACTGATTATTACTACGTAAGAAGGACATTTTGACTCCTGCAATAGTCTTTTAATCACCTACTTGTTATTTTGTAATGTTCCTGGTTCTCCTTGTTCTCACCTTTCAAGGGGGCATCTGGCCATGTTGGCAGTTCAAATCTGCTTTGATTTTCTATTGAGGTACCTTTAATACTTTTCATCTCCCAGTTCCTTAAAATCAAATACTACTGATTAGAATTGGATTTAACTGGGAGGGGGATTCTAGAAGGGTGGAGAATATATGTAGCTCAGGGTTGAATTATTGGGTCTTTGGTGGGACCTGAATTTCTTTCTCTTTCTGCATGCACTAATAATGTTAGTAATGAAATGTCTGCAGTTACCCAATAAGGATTCCACAATAAAAACTTCAGGTACTGGTCCCGTATCTAGCATCTGACAACCCATGTAAGATAATTTGCTTTATATTATTTTTTGCCTCCTTAGGTTATCCATCCAGACCATGCTGACATTCCTAATACTTCCTCAGTTGGCCTTGGGGGTATCGCTTCAAAGAACCTCCAGATCAGCTACTGTTCCTCAGGGATGGGTCCCAAATGCCTGCACATTAATTATATGTGCATCTGACAAAGGGGACCCCAGAAGAGAAATGGGCATTCCAGGTATCTAAATCTCCACAAGAAGAGTGTGCTGCTTTTTTTTATGCATGGAGCTAGGGTGCAGACGTTCTGCATGTTCTGCGTGTTCTGCGTGTTCTGAGCCAAGCAGCCAGGACCATCGAAGCTCCCTTATACTGATGAAAGGTTCCACAGATATGAAGGAACAGGGGAAGAAAAATCCAGAATTATATTAAGACAATACATGTATTAAGGCAAGGATAACAAAAATATATATGAGGTTTTGAGTTTTCATGAGTTTTTTATGAATGAAAGAAAGGGGGGGGGGTATGCTATGTGTTTTACCCAGAAAGTCTAGTTTATAATCTTAAGAATGGAGTAGTGTGTGTGTATATGAGTGTGCGTATGTGTGTGTATGTGAAAGATAGAGAGAGAAAGAGAGATGTTCCTATCAAATACATGTGATGTTAGGGTACATCAAAGTCTCTCCCAAAGCTTAGCATGGAATAAAACATGCAACTAAATGTTGGTCTTCTGTCCATGGAAATATTTTCCCTTTTTAAAATTTGTTTTATTGTATTGTTATAAGACATAAGTAATATATTATATCATTTGGGTACAGTGGTATTTATGCAGTATTGACTAGAATTATTAACGCTCTAATGTTTAGATAACTTAGACCTTTAAAGATAAAGCAAAAGAAGAAGTTTATATCCATATTAACTTTTTCTGAAATTTTGATAAGGTTGTCTAAATTTTACCTCCATGGAAATATTACCAGGTCTGGACTACAAGTATCCAGATAACCATTAGATGGTACAAAGAAGTATATTTTCTGTGTGTGTGTCATCTTTGCTGCCATGTAATACTAATCCAGATTTTTGCAGCTCATATCTGGTTGCCTTAGGAAATATAGAATCTAACTACTGAACTGGAACCCGGTTTCATTCTCTCACGAGATGCACCAATTGCTTGTTAAATGGAAAACAGAAAAAAAAAAAAAACCCTCAGTAGTTTTTATATTACGCATTTTAAGACGCATTGAGTAAAAAAAGTAAACAACTGCTGATAGAACAGTCAATATTTTAGAGTAATACCTTATTAAAGAAAGGCAGGTTATGTAAACATTATTTCTCAGATACACAATTTTGAAAAATGTATTTTCTCAAATAAATAGAAAATTCAGGTCACTATAACAAGACTCAATAATCTGAATGTGTGTGGAGAAGCCACATACTAGATCTGGAGCAAAGCATAATTCAGTAATGCTTACTAATGCACATAGATGTTTGTTAGAAGCCATAATTCTGTCCCATATCTATTCACATCAGATGCACCATTTTGTACTTTGCATGATGACAGTGTGACACGCATAGTGTCGCTGGCCCCACTCACCTAACCAGTAGAATAGAAGACTTAGCCAGACTTTGGAAGCAAAATCTGAGTAGTAACAAAATCACAACCTTGATTTAAAAAGTTTGAAGTGTTGCTGCTACGTAAGGAACCACGGCTGATAAAGGCACTGTAGGAGTGGAAAGTATTTATTGGGTCATTAAACCGATTTGTCTTTCTCTTATAAAATTGCCAGGAACTCAAGATCTTTCAGGTCCAGCAGAACCTCTGGCTATTTCTGCACCAAACAGAGATACAGGGGGGACAGGAACAAGAGGAGAGATTCATTTTCCAGGCAAGAAAATTACTATGACTAAAAATACAGTGACTCTACCCCCACCCTCCAAAAAAATCCCCCATAAGCCTGGGACAAGCTGGAGTTCAAAAGAGAAAAAAAGTAAGGGAAGGGGGGGAAACTATTTATGATGTGAATACCAACAGGACATAGAAGGCAATTTATTATACTACACTTTTTAGTTACACAAAATGCTTTTTAATATTACACTTATTTATCTTCAAAACATTCTAGTGGGATAGGCTAGGACAAGAACTAGGGATCTGCTTATTTATTTATTTATTTATTTATTTACTTTAGTGAGAATTTTTGTTACATTGAGCCATAATCCTGCTCAAACCAAATCATAAGATACTAGATTCCCACACTCTTTGGCCAGGTTTGTTTTAGTCATTGCTTGCTGAATAAATCATAACTGACCTTCATTTATCCATCAATCAAACCATAAGCAATGGTTGCTGAAGCACATCAGTTGGGCTCAAACACCCATGCTAAGCTGTGTTGCATGAGTTCAGCCACTGAGCTTTGTAAACTGTGGTCTACAGCTCAGCATTATATGTAAACTCTGCCATATAATGACTCGTATGACTTATTCAACAAACTCTGCCTCAGTGTGCGGTGTGAACTTTACAGCTACCAGTTTCACTCTTCCGGGTCCTTGTATTTGTACAAGGTCAAAGCAAACGAAATTTGATATCACTGTGGTGAGTACACGTACAGATGAGTGCAGCTTTCCGGGCCACATTACAGAACTGGTTTGCCATTGACCTCTGTCAGGTTATTTGCTTGTTTAAAAACTTCTGATCTAGTTTACAGGCCTGGGGTTCCTTGAAGAATCAGTTTGACAGCCTCACTTCAGCTCTGACAGAAAAGCAACATTGCAGAAAGTTCATTTTTTGCCAGTTAATACTCTTAGCTGTTTTCCTCCACTGGGCTCTGATGTATCTTCTGCTCCTCAGAGAAAATCAACTGGGCCTCTTATTCCTCTATTGTTAGACCATCCCTCACAGAAACATTCCACAAAACTTCTTCCTTGGCTCACAGCTGGCATCTTTATCAGATCTGTCATTTCTTAAAGTTATGCATGTTTATACAAGGTTGCTTTAATTCCTTTCCAAACAAGGAGGCAGTTAATTTACCTGTCATCCACTGAGTTAATAAACTTGCTTCTCAGTCAAACATAGTTGTGGTCCAGCCAGAAAGAAGAAGAAATTTGGAACTCACTGTATTCTGCAGGTAAAACTTGTCCAACCAGCTTTCTATCAATAGCTAAGCTGAGATCTGAACAAAACATTGGAAAACAGGATACCTATTGTTTGGGCTGGTGATCTTCCTTCTGTCTTATTAAGAAAGTTACTCTGCTTCTTGTTCAACCAATAAATACACTGTGTGTGTTCAGTAGAAATATTCATAAGGGAAAAACAGTATTAGGAATCAAGGGATGTGATGCACATCACCACTTTAAATATGCATATAAGAAACATCTAAGCTATTGAACTCCCAAATTAAGGACATATAAGCCCTGATATTTCTCTTTATGTCATTAATTGGTATCTTCTGCATGAATCTTGGAGATCAGCTTTTTGGTGAATATCTACACTAGAGATTGCAGAAGAAATTATAGTTATGAAGGACATGTTTCCAAAAATAGAATACTTACCATTTTTCATATATTCCTAAAAGTGAAATTACTTTTAATTTAATTTTAATCATGTTTCCTGCTTCAGAATATATGAGATGACCCTTATGGTTTCTTTAAAAGAAGAAAAGATAGGACAAATCCAATCATTAGGTGCCTGGAGTAACAGCATTAGGAATTAGAGCCAGGTTACTGAGAACCTTTGACTATATGAAAATGTTCTCCGAGGTCATGCTTATTACAAATAACATTTTTTTTGAAGAACCACTAATTGAATTTGATGTCAATTGGGAAATCTAATGCAATTACATTCCCATTCAGAACTTGAACTTCTTAAAGCAGAAATGAGAGAACTTCAGAAACAGATGGAAGTTTTCAAAGCTACCTTCACCAAAACTCAAAAAGGTAAGAAATTTGGAAGAAGGGGTTAGTCTCTTCCAATGTGGGTAAGCTATTTAATCTTTAGTATAGCTCTCGGTTTACTGCTGTGGATATCTCATTCTAACATCACAAATAAAAACAGCATTATGATTCAATGGATTTTAGAAATTAGGGCATAATCCTTCTCTTATGGGCCAAAAAAAGAGAAAGATTTTGAAGAAATCACTTTTCATACTGCTAGTCAAATATGCAAATGTTTAAATGTCTTTTTGCAAAGGCAACTTGGGAATTATGTTCATTCAGTCAGTGCATTTAATTCCAGATATCCATTAGTGAAAGCACAGGTTTTTTCCCCTAAATTAAATTGGTGGCATGTTATCTCTTCTTCTGCAAAATGGTTATCCCACGAGTCTGAAAATAATTGCCTACCTTAGAAGAACCTTCCTCTTGTGTCGCTCTAGGAGTTATTGTACTGAAAATGTCTGCTATTCTTCTACGCAAAAAGAGAACAAAGGAAGAACATCCAGTTCTACCAAGACATTGCTCAGCCTACTGTCATCATATGAGGAGGATACCACATAAAAGCAAAGTTTCCTTTAGTCAACTCTCAGGGATATTCATGGATGTAGGCATTTAAGGTTTTGGGGTGGGGGGTGAGGGTTGAGCAGGATACAGAACTGGTTTACTATTGTCCTCTTCTGGGATGTTCTTTCAACTTCTCAATCAAGCCTACAACCCTAGATTTCCCAGTTGGTTCCCCATCCAAATATGAACTAGAGCCAGCCCTATGTAGCTTTCCAGGGAGCTCTGGGACACAAAGAGTGGCTCTAACAGGTATTCTCTTCTGTGGGTTCCTCATATATTTGCTAGAGTTTGCAGCACTATTGCCTGAATCTGATTTTTCTCATAGGATGCCAAGATTGTGGGTTACCAGGCAATTGTTGTGTCACTAGCACACTTCTAACATTATACAATAAATGAGTGATAAAATTCCCGTGAGAATTTAGAGAGCTTCTTCACAGGTTAATGCAGGGAGCAAAATGCTAGCGCTCTAGTCACTCCCACCCTGCCATTTGTTCAAACAGATAAACAGAGGTCCAAGATCCAGTGTTTTTTCCAGTAAAACATATCTGAATAGGGACAATTCGACTTAAGGGGATAGCCTTGCTGCTGCTAGCAAAAATTGTGACAAGAGATCAGAATATTTTCAGGAGCAGCCAACACTCCTTGTGAGTGGAGCAATGATGTGATGACATCACATAAGGAGGCAGGACTGGAATTTTATGTTTTTGGGTGTGTTTTTGGTTTGTATTTGCTTTTGGGGGGGGGGGTGTTTTGTTTTATTTGGTACTTTCATTACCCTTCAGGTTACATGGGATTTTGGCAAGAAATTCCTCCTCTATTTTTCAGGGTCTGCCCCTGAATTTTAACTACAGGATTTAGGAAGACTTAAGTACATTTTGACAATGAAACCAATGACCCAGAGAAGTGATTGTCTCACTTTTATTGGATATGTTCAACGAGAGGCCAATCATCTGTCTTGGATGCTTCAATCTGGATTCCTGAACTGAGCAGGGGACCCGCTCTGTGATTCTCAGTCTGGGGTTAGTGTAGCAAAAAAGAGTTAAAAGCCACATGTAGCTTCCTGGTTGCTTATTCATCTTTTATATGTTTCCCTTTTTTTAATTAAGTGTTTTTAAAAGGTCTATAAACCAAGACGGATGAAAGACATATAAAAAGAATAAAAGAGAAAGATGCAGTTAGCAAAATACAAATAAGTAAATACAGGGATGGGGATGTCATGGAGATTATAGTTTTCAATATTTCATCAGTTACTTATAAAGTTACGAAATGTATTAGCTCACTTTTTAAAGAAAAAAATTAAAAAGCGCTCTTAAGCTTTAAAGAATACCTAGCTGACACAGTATAAATCACTAACTAGAGTTATAGGGTATAATAAATTAGATCAGCACTAGAATCTTCTTTCTCTTAATTTGAAATATAGTCTCTAAAGATAGAACAACCCATCTTTGGATATGGTACAGATCAATGTATTAAGTGATAGTCCACGAATGGCTTCCAGTTAGAACTGAATTCAGCATCAGATTTGCCTTTGGATACAAAGTTATTTTGGACATTGAAGCATATGCCCATCCCTTGATTCTCCCAAGCATGTTTTATATTTCACTGAAAAACCTTCCCTTCCACTAAACTGCCATAGATGTTGTCAAGGTACATTGGCATCTTTCAGCATAAGCAAAACATGGCATTTGAAAGCTTTGCAATTCTCTTTCCTCCTAGTTCTCCTTATTCCCAATGGAGTGATTGTTGGTGAGAAAATTTTCAAAACAGATGGCAGTAGGGGTGATTTCCATGCCGCCAATGCCAGCTGCACACGCATAGGCGGCAACCTTGCCTTGCCGAGGGATGCGGCAGAGAACAGTGCCCTCCAACAAATAGTAGCATGGCATAACAGACGGGCAGTCCTGGGAATCAGTTACACGACAACTCAACACACGTTTGTGGATCTGAATGGCCATTCCGTAGGATTTTTCAGCTGGGCTCCGGGAGAACCAAATAACGTTGGTTACGAAAAGTGTGTGGAAATGCATCCAGATGGCAAATGGCATGACAGAATTTGTGAGCTCGACTGGTTAATCATCTGTGAATTTTAACATCTGACAGATGTTTTGGTCTGAGGGAACAAAGGGAATTCCACAACAGAGTTAAAAAAGAAAGCTTACTCTGTGTATCACAGATAGACTCTAACATACGGCAAGTAATTTCTAACCTGTTAGCTTTCCCTTCCTCCTTTGACTTCACCCTTGTCATTCCAATGCCTTCTTCCAGCTTCTCTGTCAAGCCAATCACCCTGGAACTCTTCGGCAGTCATCCACTGAAGTACCAACCAGACTTCATGCTGCTTAGCTTTTAGACAATCCATCATCCTATAGATTTTGCTTCCTCCCAAGGCTTCTCCAGCTTAGCCTAGATAGCCAAACTTGCATAGAAAAGTAGGAACTTATCAGATGTAAATAAATCCATTTCCCACCAGCATTTGTTGCTTGAGGTTCTATTTTTTATTTATAATGAGAGGAAGTTCAATATACATGGTCCTACAACAGTCTTGCCACATTTCCCTGAAATCCTTGGACAATTATGCAAAGGATTCCTCAGAGTCCTGGTGGGGCTAGAATTCAATGATGGAAAGTGTGTTTTGCACTGAAGGATCCAAATTTGAATTTAAAATTTGTTATTGCAGAAATTCATAAATCGAAAAGGCTGATTAGGTGGTTTATCACTCCTTTCTCTATTGAAACTCCCTATAATCCATTTTGTTGTGAGCCACACAGCCCAAGAGATGAGAGGTAAAAAATGATAAATCCTAGCTAGCTTGCTAAAGGAAGTTTGGCCTGGTAGGTTGACCAAAAGTTTCATTAAATATTGGGCTACTTGACTGGAATTGAAATATTTTGGTAAAGTATTTATGAATATATGTTTGTGAGTATTTAGGAACATAGTGTCACTTCCAAAGTAGCAGTAGTCTCAAGACAGTTATACCACTGAAGATCCATGGGCCTAGCTAGCCAGTACCAACCATCATTCTCACCCTCACCCTCATCACCTGTTTTCACTTTCACTCTCAAATTAAATTTGTTGTTCCATTCATTGCCATACCCTACAAAAATATATGACAAAAAAAATATTCTAAGCTAAATCCTGGCACCAGAAAAGGCACCAGAAAATGAAAAGAGAGGGAATGCAATTCCTGTAGTGGAAATCAGTCATTTCTCTCTCAGCAGAGCATCTTGGTTTATTAAAGGGCCTGGTCTGATCTCTGTTATGTCCTTTCTGGCACAACACTAACACAACACAGATTGAATGGCATAAGACTGAGGTACGCACTAAAGCTGTCAGCTGTGGTCTAGCACGTATTTCTGAGCAATCAGCAGCTCTGGAGTAGACAGAGAAGACCCTCCTCTGGGGCTGCTGCAGACCAATGCCCTACTGAGCTCTGCCCATTAGAAGTGAGACTCTGCTCTTCACCCCCTTGAGGTACACAGACCTTTCTTTTACATTGCAGAGTAGCATGACTATCACACTTGGCATTCCTGTGACAACCTGAGTGGTCAAAGCATGTTAGCAAGGCGATGGAACAATCTGCTGTTGCTAAGGGGTCTACTTCAACCTCAGCATTGCTTATGATTGCCTGATGTTCTGTATATGTATCCGGGCTGGTGGCAGCATAACTGCACCGATGATGATGATGATGATGATGATGATGATGATGATGATGATTTAAATTTATTGGCCACCTGACTCCAGTGGACTCTGTGTAGCTGTGTGAAGCTTTTATTAGGAGATGGCATTGGAAGGTGAATCAGTGAATTGGATGGCTTTGAGTAGAATTAGCCTTTTGGGGGAGCTTTTGTGCATGGGCATATCTCCCTTCCCCATTGTTTTTTCCATCAGGAAATTGAATCAATCTGATTCAGAGCTCTCAGACATCTAATGAGCAGCTCATGTCAAATCAACAGGTTGATTCAGTTCAGGATTCCAGGGGACTCCCTACGAATTGCATTTGAGAATGACTCTTAGGCAAGTCATCTTTAAACTCTTTGTACTTTTGCCAACTTGCATTCTCACAATTCTATGCAATATTGATCCGAGTGCAAATTCTAAATGGCCATGGACTTTGGGAAGAATACTCAGATGTTCTATGGTTCTATTCCAGTGATGCTCAAGAATACTCAATTGTATTGCTTTATTGAATAGAGTATCTATTCCAATGGTACTCAAGGCTACTCCATTGTTCTATGTTGTATTCCAATGATACACAAGAATACTCAGGTGTTCTATAGTTCTGTTCCAATCACACACATACGTGGACACACACATGCACATGCTTTGATTCTATGGAGAGTAGCATTTCAAAGCCCTTTGGTATTCTCTTCATTTCAGACTTGACTGCATATACTATATACATGCATGAGTAAGATCTAAGATCTGGCTGTATGAATGCTAAAATAAAGTTGGGGGCAAAATGTTTAGTACCAATGGAAAGGAAGTTGATTTTGAAACAATCGTTCTATCAGAAAATATGGTTTCATTACATCTCCCATGAATGAAGAAAAGAATGAATCTATTTTGAATATTTTGAAACAGAAAAATCAATATGCTTACATATTGATATGTAGATTATCAATACATAGCGATGAAGCACGAGTCTTGTAGAGGGCACTTCCACTATTTGGAAGAGTCATGTGTGAATTATGCAAACTCGTGTAAAAATGAGCTGAATGGAACGGGTTCAGAAACTTGAGGGAGATGTAAACAGACAGAACCTGGAATGATATCAAGTATAACCAGAACATTCTTCCTGTCTGTGAACATTAAAGATATTCCTCCAGTGTCTATACTTAAAGTTCCTATCTCTTTAACTGTCATGACTTTTTCAAGGAATTTTAGTACACTTCCCAATACTGTTCCCACTGTCTGATCTGTTAATAAAATTCATTTCTCCTTTCCCAACACTAAAAAGGGGAATGAAATAAATTATTTACACTACCACACCTTAATTATCTATATTTTCCCCCCTTTTCTGTTCTTTGGTATGCCAAAAAAGTCTCTGTGGTTCCTCTGAGAGTCAATCCACTTTTCCCCTTGCAAGTATGAGTGCGATCAGCATGCATTTTAATGTTTTACTGATGTTAAGCATGGAGATTCAGTGGTGGTTATGGTGATATAGGTGCATAATACATGCATGCATACATTTTAGGGTGACAGCGCCCAATGTTGGGAAGTGAGGTGAGGCAAGAGTTCCTTCCTGCAAAGAAGGAAACTGACCACCCACAAGTATAGATTGCAAAAAAAAAAAAAAAAGTTTTACTTTGGTTTCAACTTCACCATGGTGAGCCAGAAATAAACTTACATGAAGCTCTCTAACACAACCAGTGTCAAGAGAATATAAATCCCTAGAGTTTATTTCAGTCTGATGCAGATTGTCAAAAGTGCCTCTAGTCTCATGCAGTGTTAATGAGGCATCTTTGAGAAATCTCTGATGTGCCCTCAAAAAACCCAAACCAGAAGGTTTTGCAGAAGCTGGATCCGGGTGGGCCTTGTAGGAAAAAAAAAACGCGTATGAGTTGTTTATATTTCTCATCTATTGTATAAAAGGGATTTTTCATATAGTATAAGAAAGTGATTTTACAACTTTCATTAAGCTGCTAGAATTGATAAAATAAGAATTGCCAAGTTATTGATTAAAAGTCTACATCATTAAACATGAATTTGTGATAACTAGAAGTACTGTATACTACCCTAATACCAAACTGGTAACTTTTCTTTAAAAAGTCTAAAGACATCCCAAACTTCCAAAACTACATAAATATAATGGTAGCATGCAAAGATTTAGGAAGATCTATCTACCTACCTACCTACCTACCTACCTACCTACCTACCTACCTACCTAAATCTTTGCATACAACCATTATATATTATGTAGTTATGGAATATTAAATGTTAATTTATTAATTTTTTAAAAAGGAAGATAAAAACGAATACAAATGAATATAAAGTAAGAAGAAGAAAAGAAAAAGAAAGAAAGAGAAAGACAAAAGTGCAAGAAAGGGAAAAAAGTAAAAAAAATGGAAAAGAAAGAAAAAAAGATACAAAGAAGGAGCTTCCAATCTTGTTTACAGCGGTTATAAGTACAGTTCTAAACTCACCTCTTACACTTTGGTTACAACATAACTCTTCCTATAATCTATCCCGTCTAACTGTCAAAACCATAAATCATAAGTTCATTTTTTTTCGGTCCATAAGGGGATTCCAGTCAGCAATAAATGTAGATATTGTCTTTTCAATTTAGCCATCTCAGCAAGTTCCATCTTTTTCACCACCCATTCCTCCATTGTGGGTACTGCCAGATCTTTCCATCTTTATGCATACAGTAATCTTGCTTCAGTCATCATGTACAAAAACAAAGTTCCATGACTTTTTTCCAACTGTTTGTCCATCAGTCCCAAAAGAAAAACCTCTGGTCTCAATTGTATATTAATCTTTAAAATCCTCTGAATCAGTGTATGAATTTGAACCAGAATTTTCTAACTTTTTTACACATTCACCAAACAGGGTAAAATGTCCTTTCATGTTGTTCACATTTCCAACATAAATTGGAAGTGTCTTTATACATTTTTAGTTATTCCAAGAGTTTCTATGAAATATTTTAACACTGGATGTGACAAGTGCAGCCTGGGAATTGCAAGTGGACCACCAGAATCTGTTTTGTGGACTCAGAGCCTCCTCAAATTTTTAACCACTTTTTCCATTTTGGATAATTGGGGAGGGTTAAAAGCCATGTATATCTTTAAGGCACCCATTGCAATACTGTAATCCTGATCAATCAACCAATCAATTCCAAATACTTATGGAAGTCAGCCCTATGCAAATTGTAATGGCCTATTGGAATGACCTTGGGAGACAGGGTGGAGAGATGCTGCCTAGGGAACTGTCAGATAAGAGGCAGCATAGCCCGCAGCTGGATAGTGGGTGAGGCAAGAAGCTCAGAAGGGACCCTCCCTAATTTCTAGGACTGTAAAGGAGTTGGGGGAGAGAATTGTACTTTCAGACTTGCAAGGTTCTGTTGATTTGATTTATTGTAAAGATGTAGCTGTACAATAAAGTAGAATTAGCTCATCTGTTCATGTTTACTAACTGGTTTGCCCCATGAGGCCAACACAAATTGATCTGAACTGGCAAAAAAAGTTGTTTTCAATAAATAAACTGGGTGAATGTTTAAACTAAGACACTCCATGTATGCCAGTAAATAGAATACTGTATAAAGATTAGTTTTCAACTCCATTATCTTGATCAAGAGCAGAGATAAAATAAAACATAGATTTGCACGTGTTTTCCTCTTGTGTTTTTCTTGCTGTTGAAAAGAGAAGAGAATCTACTCCTCCTGGGTCAATCTTCATCTCTTTCCAAGGTGAATGAACTGCTTTAGCTGATCAAGGAACCATATTGCACTCTGGTAAGCAACATTGATTTAATGTTTGCGTAAGTGGAAACTCAAACTCTGCTTTCTAAATGTTTACAGCAGATCATTTGCCATTCTGCTTCTATCCCCTTCTCCTAAGAAGGATCAATGTGGTTTTATAGCAGGAAGGCAGGTGTCAAATTTAACTGGACGAGTGTTGAACATAATAAATACAATAAATAAAAACAGACTGAAAGCAGGTCTAATAGCTTTGGACATATTTAAGGCCTTTGATTGTGTGGAATGGCCAGCTCTAAAAATAATAATAGGAACTTGTGGATTTGGGGAAAGATTTCAACGACTGATAAATCAATTATACTGACGAAATATTGCAACAGTTGTGGTGAATGATGGAAGGACAGATCAAATTTCATTAGCCCAAGGTACAGGGCAAGGTTGTCCCCTTTCCCTGATCCGATTTACTTTAGTTATAGAAATTCTAGCCAATGTCATTAGAGAGGATGAAAGCATTAAAGGGATTGGGAACAAAAGGAAAATTAAAGTAAGCTTGTTTGCAGATGATACTTTATTAACTATTGAAAACCCCTGGGAGTCATTGGAGGGAATAGAAGGACACTTGAGAGAATTTGGGGAAATGACAGGGCTGGAAATAAATTGGCCCAAATCAGAAATGATGCTATTTAATTACAGCAAGAGGAGAGACCAATGGTTTATGAGTAATAAAAAAATAAATATTAAGTTAAAGAATTCAATAAAATATTTAGGAATAAATATAACAAGAGAGCTAGATAATTTAGAAATGGAAAATGTTTATAAATTAAAGCAAGAGATTAAAAAGAAGTTGGAAGATTATAGGAAAATTAAATTATCATGGTTTGGCAGAATAGCAATGATTAAAATGAAGATTTTATCTAGAATCAATTTTTTATTTAGAATGTTACCAATTAAGGTATCAGAGATAGAGATGAAGAGTTGGCAAACCATGATGAATATTTTTTGTAATGGGGACAAGAAAGCAAGAGTGAATAAAAATAGATGGTATAAGTCTCAAAAAGTTGGAGGACTAGGGTTTCCGAATTCAAGACTTTACTATATAGCTAATCAAATTAGATATATTATAGATGGTATGGTAGGACAAGGAGAGTTGAACTGGTTAGAGATGGAAATGCAAGAAGTGGAATGGAAATTGGAAAATGTATTCTTTAATAAACTAACTAAGAAATGACTGGACGGGGTTGAGAACCCCTTTTTAAAAATTATTTTAAGGATTTGGGCAAAATATAAAGAGAAATTAATGCCAGCTGTTTCCCCATTGACCCTAGTGGTGATGATGGAAAAATTCCCTGCAAATTTAAAGAAGGAATTGGAAAAGGAATTAAGGGAGAAGAAAATATTTCGAATAAAGGATTGGGTGAAAAAAATGAATAGTAAAGATAGAATAAGAGAGGTGTTAAGGGGAAGAAAGATATCGTGGCTTAACTGAATACAATTAGAGAAGTGGATTAGGGAGTGGATAAATGAAAATAAAGAATGTGGAGGTTACACAAGATTTGAAAAGATGATTTTAGAAAGAGAAGACAAAGAAGACAATATAGTTCTTAAAGGTGAAAAAAGTGAAATTTATAAGATATTATTAGAAATTGAAGATCAGCAAGATTATCTCAAATCAGTATCGGACTATGATTTAATACAACACATAAGTAATCAGAGTTGGGGTAAGATATGGGATATGCGTATTTTAAAAACTAAGTCGGTAAGGATAAAGGAAAATTATTTTAAATTGATCTGGAGATGGTATCTGACACCCGTAAGACTAAACCAGATAAATAGGAAATATTAAGTAACATGTTAGAGGGGATGTCAGGAGTCAGGTACTTACCTCCATACAGTATGCGCTGGAGTTGTAAACAGGTACAGAAATTCTGGCAACAGGTATTTAAAGAGATAAATGAAATAACTGGGATAAATTTGGAAGTATGTCCAGATGTAGCATTGTTATCAATATATGATAAGGTTAGATGCACTTAAGCTACTAAAGATTTAATTACAAATTTAATGACGGCGGCAAGATTAATGATAGCTAGAAAATGGAAAACACAATGTGATTATAGAATAGAGGAATGGTATAAAGAAGTGTGGGATATTGCAATCAATGATAAGTTAACAGGTAATATTAAAGTTAGAAGAGGTTACAAAGTTGAAATGACTTTGCAGAGATATGGAATATATTTATAGAATTTGTCTTAATGAAAGGGAAAGAATGTACACCTACACAAGAATTATTATATTTTTGGAAAGAGGAATGATCAAGTAAAATACTGGTCCTGGGGGTGGTGTGCATGTTTAATGTTTCATTTTATAATTGTAATTACTAAATTTATATGTAAAAGTAATAGAAATTGGGAGGACATAAGAGGCAGGAGAGCTGGCTTTCAGCCACAAGATATGGTTCTAATGTGTGAGAAATCAAACAGCTACATTTTGAATCAAGGCTCTCCACCATGATTGGACTGCTCCAAAATCACTCCCTTTCAAGCTGCCTTTTCTTTCTCTTAATTCCTGACAGAATATTATTCAAACTTTCCAGGCACTTAGTTTGTTCCTATGCCTTGCACAATGAAGATCAGGCATGCTTCCAACAGGACCAGATGGGGAGTAACCTTTTAACTACTTCTTCTTCTTCTTCTTCTTCTTCTTCTTCTTCTTCTTCTTCTTCTTCTTCTTCTTCTTCTTCTTCTTCTTCTTCTTCTTCTTCTTCTTCTTCTTCTTCTTCTTCTTCTTCTTCTTCTTTCACCTCTTGGCAGTTACAGTTCTTGTGGCCAGTGATAGGACTTCGCAAGGTCATGTAAGTGAGCCAAAGTGTCGTTATTGGGAGGTTTGGGTTGGAGCAATTATGGAGCAAAATTTGCATCTGCTTTTCTCTTGTGTTCTTCTTACTGTTGAAAAGAGAAGAGAATCTACTCCTCCTGGGTCAATCTTCATCTCTTTCCAAGGTGAATGAACTGCTTTAGCTGATCAAGGAACCATATTCCACTCTGGTAAGCAACGCTGATTTAATATTTGCATAAGTGGAAACTCAAACTCTGCTTTCTAAATGTTTACAGCAGATCATTTGCCATTTAGCTTCTATCCCCTTCTCCTGAAGAGCCTGAATCAAAGGGATTAGGATTCCCCAAAATCTGGAGAATTTATGCTGCATGACCAATTAAATAATTCAATAATATATCTACTTGGTAAATGTTGTTCATGAGTATGTAGCTTTGAACATCATCCAGACATCCACTGCAATTCACTTTGGTATATTAGCTCTAAATCATCTCTAAAACCAGATACCCCAAATAATTTCTCCTTAACTTTATTCTCATTCCAAGGCACCAGCAATGTATTTCCGCCAACTTTTCAACATCTTGCTGCTGCTCTTAGGAGCATCGCTGGCTTTGGCTGCTGCTCCTGATACAAGGAGTCGGGATACAAATTCCTGTCCAGTGTTGGCTTGTGGCAATCCAGGACTCAGTGGTTTACCTGGAAGAGATGGAAGGGATGGGGCCAAAGGCGAGAAAGGAGACCCAGGTATAATTTCTGTGATTCTCATTCTCCATCTAATTCTCTGTAACTGTTTGCTCATTACAGATTGCTATATGCTTAATCTTATGTCTGTAATTAAACAAACAGGAGGAGGACCTTTAGGGTCAGAATGGCTAACAGAGATGTTATAGATTCTCCTTTGTTTTCTGTCTCTCATCTGCATGCAACTGACCCTTCAGCCTAACAAAACATCCTGTCATTGGCAGGAGACGTCTGATGGATAGGTGCTGAGCTTTTGGGGGGAAAGGGGTGGCTACTGGGGGAAATGGAGTCCAAGAGGTGCTTCCTTTTGTCAAACACTAGGACTCCAAATGAAGGGTCAACCAGGCGTCCCTGGCAAGGCTGGACCTGCAGGACCACAGGGAGTTCCAGGAGTCCCAGGCCAGAAAGGACAAAAAGGAGATCTGGCAGGTATGAATGCATTCTTTGTTGGTGAGTTTTGCCTGCATGAGAAGGAAGGGGGAGTCTCTGATATTTCCAAGAAGAGCTCAGATATTGGCTATTCTGCAATGTCCATCAGTAGTAATTGGCCACAATTCTGTCTTTCTCTCTTTGCTAGTCTAATGTAACCTCTAATGGGGAGAAATCCCTCCTCTCAAATCTTCAAAGAACAAATTCAAACTACTTGATCCATTCCAGTTCAACAATGTTATGCTAAAAATCTGAATTCCTGATTTGAGAGACGAGGCTACAGTCCCAGAGACATAATCATGTTAACTCAGTCAAACTGGCAACAATTTCTCAATTTATAGGTTATAGCGTTTGGGCTTTGCACAAACTGGCATTTATTTTCTATTTTTATCTAAATCCTCTCATTTAATTTAAACATTTACTTAAATATTAAAATTGTTTTTAATGGAAATATGTTTTTAAGCACCCCCTCCTCCTTTACGTTTATATATTTATCCCATAATTAATAAACGAAGAAACAAAAAGCAAATAAAATCATTGCATTTATAAAATACACTGGTGGTCATAGATTTAAAAGGCAATGACTTTTGAAAGCTCTGTTAATTTAAGATGAAAATACTAAGCAAGGCTTTCTGAGAAGTATAATGCAGACAGGACCTTCTCTAGCAGGAGCTGGGATGAGAGGCTCCGTTGACACAAATCCTTCAGCTCCCGGTTTCAACCACTAGAGGCTTCCGAAGTCCATGTCAGGGTGCAACTGCTCAGGAATACCTTTATGAAATGTAAGAGCAGGACAGCTGGCTTTCAGCCACAACATATGATCCTAATGTGTGAGAAATCAAACAGCTACATTTTGAATCAAGGCTCTCCACCATGATTGGATTGCTCCAAAATCACTCCCTTTCAAGCTGCCTTTTCTTTCTCTTAATTCCTGACAGAATATTATTCAAACTTTCCAGCAACTTAGTTTATTCCTATGCCTTGCACAATGAAGATCAGGCATGCTTCCAACAGGACCAGATGGGGAGTAACCTTTTAACTACTTCTTCTTCTTCTTCTTCTTCTTCTTCTTCTTCTTCTTCTTCTTCTTCTTCTTCTTCTTCTTCTTCTTCTTCTTCTTCTTCTTCTTCTTCTTCTTCTTCTTCTTCTTCTCCTTCTCCTTCTCCTTCTCCTTCTCCTTCTCCTTCTCCTTCTCCTTCTCCTTCTCCTTCTCCTTCTCCTTCTCCTTCTCCTTCTCCTTCCACCTCTTGGCAGTTACAATTCTTGTGGCCAGTGATAGGACTTCACAAGGTCATGTCAATGAGCCAAAGTGTCATTATTGGGAGGTTTGGGTTGGAGTGATTATGGAGCAAAATGCATGGATTGAACCTGCAAGTTGCCCAACCCTGTTATGCTGCATTTCAATCTCTTCTTGCTCCTACACAAAAGCAGCCCCTTTCCCTGCTACCTTTTCACTGAGAGGGTTCAGGGGCTGTATTGTGCTTGAAACGTGGGTAGAAATGCCCCAGAAGAAGATCTGGAGGTTCAAGGTAGGGGGACTTTCTGAAGCTTATAGCATACGTTGGTAGCAACTTCCTTGGTGCTACCCATAAAAAGACATCATGCAACTTTTCTGCCTTGCCTTCCTTCCTTGTTGGATGTTTTAGAGAAAGACAAAAGAAATGGGAGAGGTGGGGTGGGGTGGGGTGGGGTGGCTGGAACAGGAAAGTGAGCAGTCCAAAATTGCATCTTCTGGGCTTCCCGCATAAGGATATGAATGTGGCAGAGCTACTGTATCATATAGCCTTATCTAGAAGCTTCCTAAGTTCTGGTCTGAAGGGGTTAAAAGAAAATGGAAGTTTTGGTGTTTGATGAGATTCCCTTCTCTCCATTTTTCTCTTTAGCTGTTGATACTGTTCAAAGGCAAGTTGCTGCTTTGGAAAAGACGGTCCAGACCTTACAAGCTGAACTTAGCAGAAGCAGAAAGAGTAAGGAGGAATATGGATTTGCAGAGTTTGGGGGTTAGCTGTTGGTTTGCATTTGTTTACAACATCTGGAGGGGGGACAGAGAAAGTAACTAATAAGCAAGGTGGCAAACTCATTCTCTGTGATGTTCTCCATGTCATTTCTAGAGCTTGACATACTTCAGTATATAAGTTTCACTGATGTCTAGGCCTCTTCACATGTGTCTTTGCACAATGGAATCATGTGCGCCAATGTTCCCTGGGTGAATAATGCCACAACAGCACAGGTAGAGGCTGTTGCACATCTTTTTTTCATGATTAACCTCATCTTCAGAAGAATGGGATCACTTTGATGGAACTGTATATACATTTAACCCACTTTCCTATAGATATAGATTCATACATTCTCCAGGAGCAAGGAATCACACATTCAAAAATGAAAATTTTGCAAAGGAAATGCATGAGATGAGCATGCCTTAAATAGTTTCCCTCTGGTTGCAACAGGCACCAAACCATGAGCAGTAGACGTGCACTGTGTGGTGGACAAACTGCTTAGAAAAGACAATAAATAAATTCATGTAAGAGTGATCTGCCCAGCAAGGTGACAATATTCATTCTGTCTTGGCTGGTCTCAAAAAAACTATGCAGGTCCAGGGCTTGTTGCTACCTGATGTTACATCATCAGGAAATCCCATGGATCTAAGCTAATCCTTTGGAAAATGTAATCCAAAAGTAGTCTACCATTCTGGTCAAACATGTTTTTAAAAGGGGGAGGGGGGAAGACAGGAAAGAAAGAAAGAAAGAAAGAAAGAAAGAAAGAAAGAAAGAAAGGAAGGAAGGAAGGAAGGAAGGAAGGAAGGAAGGAAGGAAGGAAGGAAGGGGGAGAGAAAGGGTGGTTTTTCCCTTAAATATTTTTATTACTATTGCAAATAGCCAGTATGATTTTTTTTCTCCCTGTGGATCTCTACTTCTTGATAGGAAAAAGGTTCCCCCCTCCCCTCTTCTATTAAGAAGGCAGCACAGTGTTGCAGGAAGGAAGGAAATGTCACATTTCAGGGACTCTTCTCTGGTCTCATCCATTGGAAGAGCATCAGACAGAGGCATCCACAGGAGGGGTTAAAAAAATCAGGATGGCAGCCGTGGTTTACTAACTTGGAATTATGCAATAGGCAGAACTATGATTTTCTTCTAGATCTCTTTCTGAACAATTTCTGATCATTTTCAAAATAGGAAAGACACCAAAAGGCATTTGATATACCAAAAATCCATCCAATTCAGGTGAAAGGCTAAAGGAATACTCTAGGCCTACAAATCAATCAATGAATCATTCCAATAGCAGACTATTAATGATTCTTGTTCAAATGTATCATTAAAGAAAATCACCGTCTCAACTAATTTCACAGGATCAAATAATCAAGTAACAGAATAATAACTGCAGCTGAGCTGTTGGACAATGAACTTCCATTATTCTTCATTCACAGGTACGCCTGCAAGCCAGGATCCCCAGTTAGAAAGCGACCTCAGAGAACTTCAGTGCAGAATCACCAGAATGGAAAGAGGTACATTTTTAACATCTTTCATTTTTTCCCCAGATTAATAGGGGGTGATTTGTTTTTATTCTTATTTCTTTTACTTAACTGATAAAGAATGTGATATCCTGAAGCCAGACTGTGCCTCTGTTTTTCAGTAGCTATTCACCTTATCATTCTGAGGTCACTGGAGTTTGTAACATTCACTGATTTTTTCTTCTGAACTACCACGCCTTTGTTTTTAGACCAAATACATGACAGGGTCGTAATACTCATGAAAGATTCAGCTGGAGTCTGGTCTCCTCCATATTAGAGTGCAGGTGGACTTACATGATGCCAGGATGACCTGGTGACTATATCTAAAATTTGCATAGGATTAGATGGGTGCTCTCATCAAATGGCTCCCCCAAAATGTGCTTATTTGAAAAAGTGGCTGGTGGGGACAGCATCCCTTTTCCAGAAGATTGTTCCTGCCATCTCCCAGAGACTCCTTCCTCGCTGCCCACCATCTCAGCCCTTTTTAAGGACATTTAAGGACATGCAGGCACCCTTCCAAACTGAGCTGGTGACATCCCCCATTTTTGTTTTCTAATATTGTCTATAAAGTATATGTGGGACAGAAAGCCAATGGAGTGTAGTAGATAAGGTCTTGGGCTAGGAACAGGGAGATTAAGGAAGCTCATGGGGTGATTTTGGGCTAGCTTTACTCAGCCCAACCTACCTCACAGGGTTGTTGCTGCAAAGGAAAACAGGAGGAGTGAGCCTTCTATATGTTACCTTGAGCTCCTGAAGGAAAACTGGGATATAAATCTAGTAAGCAAATTCCAGAAAATAAAGTGTACTTTGCAACATGCCATGTCCTTGTGGGTTCTTTTTCATTAAATAATTAACAGATTTTTAACTAAATAATTTAAATCATAGGGTGCAGGAGGCTTATGGATAGACAGATGCCCACAGATACCACTTGGCCCACCCCAGTGCAATGCCCTTCTATGCATATAAAATATCCATGCATATGGAAAACCAGCATGTCAGGGAGAATTCCACCTCTTCCCTGAATCAATAAATACCATTTTTATACATGAAATAACAGCTTCCATCAACAGGTTGCCATAGCACAGTCCAGACACTGTTTTTTTTATCTTAATGGGATCATAAAAAGCAACTCAGAAACTTTATTGCCATTTTTGAACAAAAACAGAAAGGAAATTGGAAGTCTCTTAGTTCCACTCAGATACAGCTAGGTTTGGTGCTACTTAGCAACTTAACTATATAAAACCAATTTCTGTAAATCTATTATCTTTCAACCTGAATTTTGTGATGGATCAGAGGACACCCAGAACTAAACTACAGGTAATCCTCATTTAGTGACCGTTCACAGTTATGACAGTGGTGAAAAAGTAACTTTGCAACCAATTCCAACATTTATGACCTTTGCAGGTCTGTAAGCAAAGGAAAGCTGAAGCCAGGTCATAAGGACCATCACAGTTTCACTTAGCAACCACTTTTCTTAATGACCAAGTAGTTGGTCCCAGCTGTGTTTGCTAAATGTGGACTACCTATAGTGAGAGCTCATAAACAATTCAGTTCAATGAGACTTGTGATTTCCCATCATTTGGAAAAGTGAATATAGACTCTCCTAGCTTTGGGAGAGAAAAAGAGCAATGAAGAAATCATTTTTATTTAACTTTTTTTCATTCATTCATTTGTATAGCCAACCACTTGCCACACAACACAGGGTAACTAGCTTAAATTGAAATCAGTAACAAAATAGTGAAACAGAAATCAAAAATACATTGCACTTGGGGTAATCCATCAATCCACTTCTCAAAATGGGCTCACCCAACACCCTGTCCCAATGCCCAAAACCTCCGGGGGGGGGGGGGACCCAAAAGGGTCTTCAGTAGAAGAGAACATCTGTAGCTCAGGCTGTACTGTGGAGTCCTTGGTGCTCTCTGAGCTTGGTTGTTTGCTTTCAGTAGTTGGGTAATGAAATGTCTGCAAGGAAACAACCAAGCTCAGAGGGCACCAGGGACTCCATGGGTCTTCAAAGCTTTACAAAAGGCTGGCAGGATTGGGGCCATCTGGATGAAATAAGCAAGGTTTCTGAATTCCTTTGCAGCTTTGACCTTGGATGGAAAGATTGCAATTGCTGGTGATAAGCTCTTTGCCTCTACCGGGAAGACATCTGTGTTTGAGGAAACAGAAGCAACTTGCCAAGCAGCTCATGGTTCCATTGCATCACCAAGAAACCTGAACGAGAACAAAGCAATTCAGAGGATTGTGGGACACTATAATACTTATGCCTATCTGGGCATCATTGAAAGCAATGATCCTGGGAAATTCCATTTCCGGAATGGGGATTCTTTGAATTTTACCAACTGGTATAAGAATGAACCTTCAGGATCTGAGAAATGTGTGGAAATGTACCACGATGGCACTTGGAATGACAAAGCATGCGATACATATCGCCTCACCGTCTGTGAATTTTAAGCCCAACCCCACCACAAATCTTAAGCATGCGGGTTTATTTTCAAAGCTCCATATAACTTTTTTTATATATAGCTTTTTATTAAGTTTTGGAAAGAAGATAAAAACGAATAAAAACTAAAATGAAATACAGAAAAGAAAGAAAGGAAAAGAGAAAAAAAGAGAAAGACAAAAAGTGTAAAATAAAAAAAATGAAAAGAAATAGAAAGAAGTAACTTCTGATTTTCTTTGGGGCAAATATAAGTACATATAAATAAAATTACCTCTTACTGTATAGTTACAAAAAGAAAAACTCTCTTTTTTCTATTATCTATTTTTTCCAATCTTCAAAGCTATAAATCATAAGTTCATTTTTTTCTGTTTTATGGAAAGAGTCTATAAGGGATTTCTAGTCAGCAATAAAGGTAAATATTATTTTTCTCTAATCAAGGAAATCAATTTGACCATCTCTGCAAGTTCCACCATCGTCACCAACCATTCCCCCATTGTGGGTAGTGCCAAGTCTTTCCACTTTGGGGCATATAATAATCTTGCTGCAGTTATCATATATAAAAACAAAGTTCCATGACTTTGTTTCCAGCTGTCTGTCCATCAGTCCCAAATGGAAAGCCTCTGGTTTCAACTGTATATTAGTCTTTAAGAGCTTGAGAATTAGTGTATGTTTGTATCCAAAACTTCCTGGCTTTTTTACATGTCCCCCAAACATGATAAAATGATCCTTCTTGTTTTTCACATTTCCAACATAAATGGGAAGTACCTATATGCATTCTAGACAATTTCTCTGGTGACATATACCATTCTATAAAAGTTCTCTTTAACGTTAGAACATAGTGAAAATTTCAAATCTTTCAACCACATATTTTCCCATTGTTCACTTGTATATTGTAACCAAAGTTTTTAGCCCATTTTATCATACATTCTTTTACTTGTTCTTCTTCTGTTTCAAATTTCAATAAATGTTTGTACATTTTGGCAGTAACATGTTCATCGTTTGTACACAGTTGTGTTTCCAACTAGTCTTACATTGTTCATGAAATCTTTTGTCTAAACCTTTCTGTACATAAGAAAACCATTGACAGGTACTATCCCTCTGCTACCAGATCTTCTCTTGACTTTATTTTACATTCTACTTGAAAAAATTCTAATATATCACAATAAGTTAACCATTTATGTTTGCTCATAATTTCTCATCTATACAATGCTACTTATGCTGAGAGCCAAATCAGATAAACCCAATTCTCCTCTTTTCTTTGCATCTTGTAGTACCTTATACTTAACTCATGTTTTTCCCCCTTCCACAGAAATTTAAATATGTCCTTCTGCCACTGTTTAAATGGTACATCAGTTGCCAAAGCAGGTATTGTCTGAAACAAAAATAACATTCTAGGTAAAACATTCATCTTAAGCACAGAAATCCTACCCAACAATGACAATTGTACTTTGTACCATTTTAACATATTTTTTGAACTTCATTCCATGTCTTAACATAATTATTTTGAAATAACATACAATTCATATTTATCATGGTGATACCCAGGTATTTTACCCTTTTCTCAATCTTAAAACCCATTTTATTCATCAATTCTGGTTGATCTTGTATTTTCATATTTTTTGTTAAAATCTTTGTCTTCTGTTAGCATCTTAAAACCTGCTAAAAATAGTTCACCAAATTCTTTTAATTTACCCATTAATATTGCAATTCCCTTATAAGTCTCTTTTTCCATCTTTACATCCCCAATCTTCTCATCCTGTTTTATGTCTCTATTTGATACTTCAAGAATTAAAATAAACAGGCTGGGGGACAATGGCACCCTTGTCTTGTTCCTTTTTGCATCTCACATGGTTTAGTTAGATCTCCATTAACAATTATTTGTGCTTTCTATGAAGTATAAATTGATTTTACCCATTTTATAAAATTCTCTCCAAGATTCATATCTTCCAAAACTTTAAAGAGGAAAGTCCAGTTCAAAGGCCTTCTCTGCATCTAAAAAAATCAATGTGGCTTGCAATAAATATCATCTCACTGTCTGTGAATTTTAAGCCCAACCCCATCACAAATTTTAAGGCACAGAGAGAACTGCTCCTGTCTGTGCTCCTGCCCTCTGAAGATGCCGGTCACAGGTGCTGGCGAAACGTTAGGAAACAAAACTTCAAGACCACGGCCACACAGCCCGGAAGACCCACACCAGCCATCGTATGCCGGCCGTGAAAGCCTTCGACAATACATTTAAGCATGTGAGTTTATTTTGAAGGCTCCATATAAGAAAGGGATGTTAACATCAGCAAAATGGAACAATCAAATGCTCCTTAAAAGATAACTTGATTCATCTGTGATTATTCTGTCAAAAAAAAAGGGAAGGGAAGGGAAGGGAAGGGAAGGGAAGGGAAGGGAAGGGAAGGGAAGGGAAGGGAAGGGAAGGGAAGGGAAGGGAAGGGAAGGGAAGGGAAGGGAAATCAATAAAAAATACTTGCATTTACTTTGTTTTCATTTGTGTCCTGTGCACAAAAGGGAAGCTCCTTCTAAAAGGGTTGTATGTTCAGAAACAGAAATGATACCTCTAGGATGTGAGATAAATGTGATGAAGACCATGAAGCTAAATTAAAGAAGAAATAGATATGGTTGTTACTGTTGTCCCCAGCAGGAAAGAAATGTCCATCTAGGATACAGATGTGGGGATGTAGACCTGGCTTTAGCAGTGGCAGGATTCATTTTAACTAGGAAGGCTAGGGAAGGGGGCAAGGGTTTCTGGTCGAAGACTGAGCAAAATCCAAAGATATGGATGACGACATTGACTTCTGCTTAGAAGAAGTGCCAAGGAAGAGAAGAAGAAGCTGAAGTTGCTGTATTTGAGGCAGGGGGGTGTGCCTTGGAATCCAGATACCCTCTTTGTGAGATTGTCTTACCTCCTTTAAAACAACCAGACAAACAGAAGAGGCTTGGTTTCTCTCTCTCACGTTGTTCAGCTAGCAACTTCAAAAAGGATGTGTCAAAAGTGGTGAAATTGCTTTGGCAGACAGTAAGCCCAGGTCTAAGTTAAACTCTGACAGCTAAAGCTGAGGTAAGGCAAAAAGAGGAAATCTGTTGGGGGCATGTGGGGGGTTATCTTAACTCCTTTATTTGATTTCTGTTCAACGCTGGATTAAAAAAAAATCTTAGCATCTAACATTTAAAAACCTGGAAAATACATGACTGCAGTTTCCTAAATACTGACAAAGTGCAACCAAAGCGCAACTCCGGAAGAAGCCCATTCCACACACTGGGAGCAGTGCAGGAGAAAGCCTTTTCCTGCATGCCAGAAAGACTGGCCCCCAGCAGTCAGGGCATCTTCAGTGGGCCTGACTTGGAGACCTTAACAACTGGGCAGGCTCCTAAAGAAGAGGTGATCCCTTAGATGCTCAGGCCCTAAAACGCTGAAGGTTCTAAAAACATCCACACTTATATTGTACCTGAAAAGCAACTAGGAAGTAGTGAAGATCTGTCAGAATAAGTATCATATGATCATATGCCACAGTTTGCACTTCCAGATGTTTTTCAAGAGAAGCCCCACGTGAGAGGCATCTCGGTAGTCCAAAGGAACATAGCCAAGGTGTGGATCTCCACTGCTATAATCAACAAATTTGGGGAGGGGCACGGCTGGTGCGCTAGATATCACTGTCTGAATAACAAATTTCACATACAATAAGAAATTGCACATTGAGTGAATGATAAATTAAACATTCACCAAACATGATAAATGTCACTTCTTGTTGTTCATATTTCCAACATAAATTTGAAGTGCCTTTATACATTCTAAACAATTTCTCTGGTGACATATACCAGCGGTACATCATTTTGTAAGATTCTTTTTAAGATTATAACATAATGTAAATTTCAACTCTTTCAACTGCATATTTTCCTATTGCTCCATCTGTATATTATAACCAACATTTTTAGCCCACTTGATCACACATTCTTTCACTTGGTCTTCTTCTGTTTCAAATTTCAATAAAAGTTTATACATTTTATCAATTACATGCTCATCATTTATACACAATTCTGTTTCAAACTCAGACTTACAATGTTCAAAACCATACTTTTTTTCTACTTTAAATCTTTCTAATAATTTTAAATAAGAGAACCATTGACAACTATATCCCTCTGCCATCACTTTTCACCAGTTTCAAAGATTTTAAAAGTTGTGAAGCTTTAGTCAAAGATTTATTTATAATTGTGAATGGAATTTCATTTCAGGTGGAATCACGTTTGGGCAATAAATTGCTGGTCAGAACAAAGAGAAATTCTGAAGGCAGTGTGAGGGTGTAAACATTCCAGGGATATCTTTTTATGGGAACTAATGATTAGAAGCTGATTAGAAATATGAAACCAACCAGAACTCAGGGCAAAAACATTAATCCAACTAAGCCTTGACAAAGCCAAGGGAATGAGTGGAAAAACTAGTTCTGAGAGCAAAAGTTTTTGGGACAAAGAAGCAGATCCATTCATGGACAGAGAGAAAGGTTATCCTCACTGGATAGGTTATTCTCGGATCTAATATTGTTTCCTAGGGAAACTGAGATTGTTTGAAGAAGGGCTCAAATAAATATCTGCTGCTTTCATCTGTATTCTGCTTTGCTTTCTCACCTCTTACGTGTCCCAAGAGTTTTCACAAAAGATGTTAACCCTGGATGTGACAAGTGCAGCCTGGGAATTGCATGTGGTCCACCAGAATCCCTTTTGCCTCCTCAAATTTTTGACCCCTTTTTCCATTTTGGGGAATTGGGGAGGGTTAAAAGCCATGTATATATTTAAGGTACCCATTGCACTACTAAAAGTGTTGCATTGAAGTGGTGTATATGCCTGATCAATCAATCAATCAGTTCCAAACACTTATGGAATTCAGCCCTATGCAAATTGATCTGAACTGGCAGGTAACAAGATTTTTTTTTTTTTTAATAAATAAAC
This sequence comes from Python bivittatus, assembly GCF_059951505.1. NCBI lineage: Eukaryota > Metazoa > Chordata > Lepidosauria > Squamata > Pythonidae > Python > Python bivittatus. The sequence continues at coordinate 6,509,592 of NW_028277033.1, forward strand.
TGGGTGAATGTTCAAACTAAGAGACTGCGTGCATGCCAGTAAACGGAACTGTATAAAGATTAGTTTTGCAATCCACTATCTTGAGCAAGAGCAGAGATAAAGTAAAACGTATATTTGCATCTGCTTTTCTCTTGTGTTCGTCTTGCTGTTGAAAAGAGAAGAGAATCTACTCCTCCTGGGTCAATCTTCATCTCTTTCCAAGGTGAATGAACTGCTTTAGCTGATCAAGGAACCATATTCCACTCTGGTAAGCAACACTGATTTAATGTTTGTGTAAGTGGAAACTCAAACTCTGCTTTCTAAATGTTTACAGCAGATCATTTGCCATTTAGCTTCTATCCCCTTCTCCTGAGGAGCCTGAATCAAAGGGATTAGGATTCCCCAAAATCTGGAGAATTTATGCTGCATG